>NC_064245.1:42673125-43892812 GCF_003254725.2 Canis lupus dingo | reverse complement strand
CCTGACATGGGGCTCGATTTCACGACCCCAAGATCATGACCTGAGCTGAAATCAAGTCTGACGCTTAACTGACTGAAACACTCAGATGCCTCCCTCTACTATTTCTTTTTGAGGATCTCTACTTGAATGGCTTTTACAACTTAGTTTTAATTTCTTAGGTGCCCATCAGCAGGGAATTTGGCACATGGATTTATTTCCCTCAGGTCTCTGCTTAAGAGTGTCTGACCACTCACCAGAAATAGCCCTCTATCCTCATTGACTTCAGCTCTGTGCCCTGCTAATTTTTTCTTCATAGCTGCTGTTGCCTCTTGAAAGTTAATATACCATTTGTATCTTTCACTAGAGTATAAACTTGAGAAGGGTGGCACTTTGTTTTGTTAGCTACTATTTGTTTTGTTTCCCAGAACCTAAAATAATGCCTGTCATTACAGATGGCTGCCAATAAATATCTTTGGAAAGAAGGAACATGTGAAGAAACGAAACAATCCTTGAGGAAAAGATCATATGCTTGGGCAAAAGGATGTGGACTTTAGATGGGAGATGTTCAACTTTTAATCCTAACCTCCTGGTATTTTAAATATGTAGCAATGGGCATGTTGTGTTTCTGTGAATCTCAGTTTTTCTATATATAAAATGGGAGCCTTAACTATCATGCAGAATAACAAGAGCACAAGAGCGCTTTCAAAATCTATTTGTAGCAAATAATCTCATGTGAAAAGTCAACCTATTTAATCATCTCACCATGTACAACACAACTGGTGAATTTTGGAAGTCAATGTGAGAGCGAAGTGAGATAAGACAAGCATGATATTGGCACAAGGTATTTCTTGAACATTAGTTTTAATTCCCAGGTGTGTTAGATTTGAAGGGATTGTGTTTAAATTTTGTTATGTTTTCCAAATCACCTTTAAGCCATATATGCCAATCAAATAAATATTAAACTTCAAGCAAAGAAGCTCAGAACTATCTTTTCAAACAAGATAACTAGGAAAAAATCACACAAAGATTTTCAGGATCCCTTTGGCAGCATTTGATCCTTAAAAGATATTTTCTCTATGTTGAGCCATCATTTACGTTGTTATGTGTTTTTCTCTTTACCTCTGAGCCTATAGTCCTAGTTTTTTTCTTCCTCATATTTGGGTATTCTGGAATGTCATAAAAATTACAAAAGAAAATAATAAAAAAGGGGGTAGAAATTCAAAGTAAAGTTCACTCATTTTTAGGTGGGATATATTGTTCATGGAGCAAAAGTAGTTCACAGCATTCATGATTATCTTTGGGTTTAAGTTTTGGGTCCTTTTGTTTGAATTGCCAGTACTTGAAAATTTTCAGCAAGTCCTGAAATAGTGACTTCTCAATTCTGCAGATGGGGAGCACTCTACAATCAGTCTCTTTCAATGTAGACAGCTGAGCATTCATTGGAAACACAGTCCCTTGTAAATCAAACCTTTGACTCGATTGGTCTGTTGTATGCATCTCCTTCTACGATGTCTGTTTTGCAAATGGAAGAAAAATTCATGTAGAGCCAAGGCTTCCCCATTCAGTTACAGCCTTGGGAAAGATGAGCAAGGCACTGACCTGAGTCTGTTTGTCTGAAATCCCTGAGTAGAAAGCCGGGGAGTTAGGAGAGCTGGTTCTGATTAACCTATATGGAGAGTCCAATGTAAATGCTATTAAAAACTCATTGAATGGTATAGGAACTGATTACTTACCCAGGGAGTTCTAAGTAAATCGAAGCAAATTGCCTGAGATTTAATTTAACAAACATTTACCAAGCATCTGCTCTGCTCACAGCGCTGGGCTTAGAGCTATGGGGTGCAGAGACCAAGCAGACCCAGGCTGCCCTCCAGGAGCTCATGCTCTGGCTCCCTTTGACACACCTCTGGAAAGGGCACACATCTTCCATTGTAGCTTGAGGACATTTGACTACTTGACCAAAACCTGGGGCAAATTGTTCAGGTTTTACGGTATACAGCTAGAGAACTATGACCTGCACAGACCAATGTAAGAAATGCCAGAATGTCTTAGGTGCTGAAAGGAACACATAGTAGAGAAAGAGGTTCCCAATTTTGACCCAGAGAGCCAAGGGGGATTTCTTGGAAGACAGGGGCCTTAAATGACCCCTGGGTTTTCAGCAGACATATTCTAGAGAGGGAGACTTTCCAGGCAAGGAAGAGTGGCTGATAATACTAAATACCAGTGAAGAAGTGCTTCCTCTGTGTGAGTATTGTTCTAAGCCTTTACATGTACTCACCCACTTATTTCTTATACTCACTCTGTGAGCAAGTATGGATATGATTGCCATTTTACAGATGAGGAAAATGAAGCACAGAGAAGTTGAGTAACATCCGTGGTCACCCAGCTAGGAAGTAAGTAGGGAATGCGACATTAGTTTATTCTTTATTGTATCACTGTGCTACCTTTGAAAACCTCCAGGTAGGAAGAATCAGGATGTATTCAAATTTTTGTGCATATATGGCAGGACTGGAAGGAAGCTTTGAGGAGGTTTCTAAGAGGCATGGTTTAAAAAGTGTGTAGGGAGCAAGTGTGTAGATACTCAGTAGGAAATGGAAACCACAGAGATTAGGGACAGATAAAACCTCTCTTTTAGGAAGAAAAGAGAGCCCTTTGTAGCTCAGTCTAAAGCAACTTCCAGGACTTTTCAGTAAACATCACTGAACTTATCCCTGTTGGTGGCACAGTCCCAGGGTACAAGCTGACCACAAGCTGAGCATCTAGCCCTTTATGGATACTTTTGAAACCTGTGGTTTATGAGGAAAATGAAGAGAGGTACAAAAAGTTAGTCTGGTCACTTAATAGTCTAGATTTCATGATCCCTCCTTTTAGTTCTAAGACTATAAAGCTTGTGTTGAGAATGGCATCGAATGAATGCCATTTCATAAGCACATTTCCCTTATACCATTCTTTATTCAAAATGCTCTTCCTAGGGACACCTGGATGGCTCAGCGGTTGAGCGTCTGCCTTCGGCTCAGGGCGTGATCTTGGAGTCCCTCACAGGGAGCCTGCTTCTCCCTCTGCCTGTGTCTCTGCCTCTCTCCGTGTGTATGTCTCTCATGAATAAATAAATAAAATCTTGAAAAAAATGTTTTCCTTAAACGTTAAATAAACGGTCAAATGATAGTACAATACATTTTCATGTTAATTTCACCATTACAAATGGCGGCCACACTTAGAAAAATGGAACATGAGATTGTATTTTATTCTATCCAGTAGATAGGAGATTTGGGACCTGCATGATTCTGTGGGGTGAAGCAGGAGTTCTGTTACAAGTACTTAAAAGGGGAACTTATTTGGGTGATTTTTGATACTGTTATTACTGCAACAAGCCATTAGAACAATATTTTTGAAATCATGGCTATTTGAAACCACTACTGGGAAAGTAATCAAAAGGCCATGGAAAGGAAACTAGCATTATAGATTCTAGAATCCCAAAGTTGCCCAAATGGTTTCATAAGGGCAAAACTGCCGTTACAGATCCTGAATTATTCAGACCTGTGCTTTGAAGAAGCGAGGCTTTAGTATGCTGAAGATGTTGTTGAAGGCTTCCGGGGTCACCGCAGATATTAAAAATTGGAACCAAGACACTAGACTACTAATCAGACAATGGCAGAAGGACTCAGATGCACTGTGGAATTCCTAATAATTCAAAGAGGGTCTGGGCAATAGTATTTTTAAATACAGAAGCAACACATCCACATCTAATTAGTGATACATTTGTGCGAAAAATTCTCCAGCATCCATCTCAAGTTTCTGTAAGCCATGAGAAAACAGAGCTTTGGTGTGCAAGAAAAAGCATTCTAATGGCTAGCGTGATGGTAAAGTAACCCCTACAGTGAAGTTATAATTACAATTTTGTCAAGAGAGTAGAGAAGTCAAAGTTTCACAGGGAAAAAAAACCTATTTACGGAAAAATATTATGCTTTTCATTTGATAGAAAAGTAATTATTGCAAAAGGACTCCTGGAAGATCTTGCAGACAGTCACCCCCTCTTTAATAAGTCCTTGTGGCAGCTAAGTGGGGATCAGGAGTATTCTTTATCAGGTTTGCATTCAAGTAGTACTAAATCTATGCAGGTAGGAATTAAATAGTATCTGAGTTTAATTAAAATTATAAAAAAGGAGAAGAATGGTTGGTAGACTGCTCGACTGCATTTTAACCAGTAACCTCAGACCCTAATTAGAAATGCTTTTCATATCTTCTCTGTGCAAGGGCTTAATCTGACGTGAGTCTGTGAGCGAGGGCTTGGGGACCGGTGTTAATTCTGCATTCGGTCTCGGTTTGTATGGAGGCGGGCGGCGCTGATTGACCGCACCGAAGCACGGATCCCATGACCTTGTGGGGATTTTCATGTGAGGTGTTAATTGAGAGGGTGGGTTAATCTTTGAGCATCATTGTCCCCAAGCTCTGGGCAAAGTTTGTGCTTCGTTTCCTTACTCAACAGTACATTTGATCTCCACCTTGTCCCTCCATGACAGTTTCCTAAGCCCACCACCAACTCTCTCTTGATAAATTTGTTGGGGGAAGATAAGCTCTTGCCCTCTTGTTTGATTTCATGAGCTTGTTTTTCTGCCCAGCTCTAAAGGGAGAAGAGTGTCTCACGGAATTATATTCAAGTCCTACTTAGAGACAGATAAATGCACACACAGTAAAGATCTCTGCTTCTCCTTCCTGTCCCTGCCTGCCACTTATTACCCGCACCCCCCCCCCCCTTCCTTGCATGGTTCAATGTCTCAGGGAAGAAAAGAAAAGGCTCATCCATTGGGAGATGAACAGCATCAAAAGCAAGGAGTAAGCAGGAAGCAAATTTGAAGGAAAGGTTTCCACCATATTCCACAAGAGTGCTGTGAAAATGTGATTTTCTTATTCCTCCCATGCAGAAAGCCTGGAGTAATTAGAAAAGCAGGCAGGCATTATAGGGATGGTACTCCTGTAACAATATATGCACACATGCAAGCACATGCACACACACTCATGCACATGCGTGGGCACACACACACTAGAGTTTTCATCCAGCACTTGTATAATGTACAAAACAGCCCATTACTTTTGTTTTTTAAAAATAAATAATGAATTACTTTTTTTTTCATGTGTTATTGTACAGGCTTGTCAGTTCTATCATGAGGAGTAAATTTTTACTCGAGGCAGGATTAATGTATACTGGCTGACCTTAAAAATAACTCCCAAGTGAGCAGGATGGTAGTTAAAAAAAAAAAAAAAAGCAGAAGTAATGGTGCTCGTACAGGATACACAGGAAACAACAATGATTAAAAAAAAAAGATTATGAAAAAAAGCACAAATGTTAGCTGTCCTTGACACGCAATGCATTTCTCTTATTTGTTTCATGACACCAGCTGTAGAGGACTTTAATTACAATGCTTCAAGACCCTTTCTAGCGCCATTACTGAAATGCTGGGACACCGGGTGGAACAGTGCGTGGTGATGGGCAGCTGCAGACCCCGCCCGCAGGGGAGGAGGAGGGCTGTCACCACATCTGATCACACAATGGGTCACTGTGCCTCGCCGGTGGCAGGCTTCCCCCATCACCTCTTCTGACTCGGCAAAGCACGGGTGCAGAAAGAGGTGGAGGGAGGGCAAGGCTGCTGTCCATGGAAGTTGTCACTTTCCCTGGCAATCACCGCAGTAAGATGCAGACAGGGCTCCAGTAAGGATCCTTGGCTTCCTCCCCAGTACGGCCCCCACCTCCACCAGCTCCTGCCTACACCGTGCCCCTTTTTCCAGACTGCTTTTAATTATTTTGAATGGAATATAGTTAATTAATATGAGACAAAAAAACCCTCTGTTATTTGAATTGAATTCATTTCAAAGAATATTGATAAAGTAATATTCATCCTCATCCTCATATTAATAAGTTAATGACTTTAACATTTAAAGATGTTTCATGGTTCTGATAATGAAACTAACCTTTGGCCGGCACAGTTGCAGTCTTTTTGCACACATTGACTGATTTAATACCCTGAAATCTAATCATGTCCTTAACCAATTCTCAGATATTCAGATTTTTCCAAACCTCCTTTTCTCTAACTTGCCAAACACATCAAATTCTCTGTGTCCTCGTCCTCTTGAGGGATGAATCCTTTTTCTTATAAGCCTGTTGGTGCTTCAAAGACATCATCCTTTCCCTCGATTACACTTTTGACTCCTCTGTAAACTAAGGGCTTGGATTTAATATGCACAGGTACTGGGTTTAACTCTCGCTAGGGTTAAAATTCAGCAGACCCCTCCAAGGGCACTTCTATTTCCGCTATTTGTCAGGCACTTGCCTTAAAAGCAACCCAAACCCTCCCACTTCATCAGTGTGGCAATCAGCTCCCTCACCTGCAGGCCTGGGGTCTGCGTGAGTTCTGGGGTGGGAGAGGGGGTTGGGGGAAGGGTTGGGGAATCCATCCTAGTTCAAGGAGGCTGCTGTGGCAGGTCCCGCATCCTATACCCTTACTGCTGCTATAATTCTGAGCCCAGATTTCAAATTAAAGTTTTTCTTTCTTTCTTTTTTTTTTTCTTGGGCTTGGCTTCTTGAAGGAAAAGGTTTCAGGAAGCCAGGTAAACAGGCTGGGCCGTCTGAGCATAGGGGATAAAGACAAAGAGGCAAAGGGGGTCGGAAGTTGAAGTTGTGACCGAGGCCACAGTGAGTTCAAACAAAATTTGGCCTGCAGAAGGCAGGAAAAAAAATCCCCTGGTGACAGATGCCATCTTGTGGGTCATTCTGCCACTCTGTCTCCTGCCACTTAGTATAACAAGAAGAGATAAAGGAGGACCAGATTCTTGGAGCTTCCAATTGGAAAAGTGATTCAAAAATATGTGAGTGGAGCTGGCTCTGGGGTTTACATGCTACCTCGAGTATCAATGTTTTGTGCTTCAGCTTGGAGGTGTAAGAAATTTAAAGGCAGAAGGGGAAAGGACTACCTGTAGAGCTACAGTGTTCTCATTCAAGTATAAGAAATGCTAGTTTCTAAAGGTCCTGAAATGTTTGCTTCTTTAGCAACTGATGCAAAAGCAAGTACTTGCTTGGGCAAGACCCGGACTCCAAACCTAGTTCAGTGAAAATGTGTCAGTCCAAGGAATGCCTTGCAAACATCTGTAAGCGCATTGGGTCCACGCAGATATTCTGTTCAGCAAATCTTTTTGAGATAATTCTCTTTGAACTTGCTCCCATGTAACACACAGGTCCACAAAAATAAGATCTCATTCTTTTCTCTTGATTTGCACTGCCTAAGAATAAAGAAAAAAAAGCAGCTGAGAGGTTAGCATTAACAATAGAGGTTAGCATTAACAATAAAGGTTATGGTTCATTTTATTCATTCATGAAGGCCCCTTTTGGGTTTTTAGCACATTTACAGGCTATCACAGTGTAGACATAGGTGAGAAGAGACAGATTTTATTGGGTGGTGGGTAAAGCACTGCAGGGCTAGCCCCAGTATCAAGTCGTGGTGCAACATGCAAAAAATGAACTCTTTTGCTTTATGGCCAAGTATTTTCTTCATTACAAAATCACTTAAGGAAGAGAAACCCCAATCTCTATGTTGTATCAGCCAGGACAATTTTATTATATCGAATACCGCTTTGTCTTTACCTATTCACTATTTAGTAGACAATTGCATTTGGAGGGCAGGTTTCATTGTCATGTACATAAGTCTTCAATAGCATCTATGTTTATTTCTTGTGTTTCAAAGGACAATTAATTTAATAGCTGCTGTAAGCCTTCATTTTAGCTTAGTTCAGAAGCAAATTATAAGTGTCTATAAGGCGGGATTCATAGGTCTGGCCTTCCCTTTGGTTAGTTCCAGGTCTTTATAGGATTCACTTTAAAAGGATGCACTCCTGACAACAGGATCACGTTGCATTACTGGAGGATTCCTCAGCAAAACATTTGGGTGCTTCTCTGAAACCCCAAGTTTTCTACTGTTGGGTTATTTTTGAACTAGAACATGGACATTATTTTCATATTCTTCATGGGAAATGTTGACGTTTTAATAAAGGACCATAAGAACTTCATTAAGGGGTCATAAAAACAAGCTAATATTAAATATGGTTCTTTCCTTCCCACTTTTGGGAAGAATATCTCACAGAGCAAGAGAGATTGTGTTCCATTATGAACCAGCTTTGTGATCCCAGCCCAAGGTTGTTATCCAAGCATGAGCCATCTGGCTTTGCATGGGGTGAGAGTGTGTCAGCTCTCCCAGAATTTCAGCATTGGCCAAGGGGCACGGGCTGGGGGCCTCCACTGGAGAGCTAGCCTCTGCCCTTTGAACTTCTCCACCTTCCCACCAGTTCCCCCAAAACAACTCTGCGAAAGACAGGAGTCAGCCCCTGAAAAGCATACCAGGCATTTTTTTTTTTTTTTTTTTTTTTTTTTTTTCATACCAGGCATTTTTAAACACAACCCTGACATTTCCCCAGCATTTCCATAGCTGAGACTCTTCCCGCGCACAACCTCTCCCCAACCCCCCTTCAATCAAATAAGGCACCCGCTCTCTCATGCTACTGCAAAGAAGGAAGAAAAAAAAAAGTTGGCAATTTAATTCAAACAAAAGAAGCTTGAAATCTATAAGCACAGCAACTCCGAGGCTTCTGGCAAATAGAATTCTAATTAGTATGCTGCTATTTTTCTTTTAGACAGATGAGCGATGCCCCCTATTGACTCTAGCGGGCAGGCTGGTAAGGGGGAAAAAGAGGGGGGGGGCAGGTGGGGGCTAGCCAGCAAACACTGCAGATTGCAAATTATATTGCAAACCTTGCCAAGTCCCGGCTCTTGGCATCAGATTTTTAATGACACCCTGGAAAAAGGAAAAAGAAGCCCTCAGCTAAGGGATAAAAATGAAGGGTTTTACACTGTGATAAGTCTTCGCTTAAAACCCAAATGGCCAGGCACACATTAGAGTTTTAAAATATTCATAGATAGAAGTGAAAATGAGGATATGAGGAAGTACATTTGTTGCTTGGTCAATTGACAACTCATTCTGCATATTAATACAGAGTGATGATCTAATTTTAAAGGGATAGTCTATCCCTTTTTTTTAAAAAAATGTGACTTTTGATTACTCCGAGACTAAGGGCAAAACATCACAGAAATGTCTTAGCAATGACACAGAACGCCGCTTTCTTTTGATGTAGACCTGGGACTAACTACTTCTTTGGTCAAGAATTCTGGGGGCTTGAAAACTATGCTTCTCTTCTTGTGTAATCTCTCTGATGTATCTCCACTGAGCACTTTGATTTTTTTTTTCCTTTTTTCTCCCCCACCCTTTCCCTTTTGCTGTACACAAGGCTCTTCACAGTTGTAGGATTTTATACACAAATAGACAGATCATCACAGGCAGGAAGGCCATTCCTTTTAATAATTAGGCCACCGTCTGTTCTTGAGGAACGAGTTTTGGCATCTTTGCTCCCATGTTGAGGGTCTGAGCATTAAGAAAAAGAAACAAAAAATTGAAAGAGCCCCAGCCCCAGATACCATCATTCTCTGAGCAATAAGAGTCTCTTGAAATCGCTTTAAATTGAAAATCTTAAAATATAGATTTTGTAACATCCGTCCAGCCAGACTCCATTGCGGCTATTTGGGGGTGAGGGTAGGAGTGGTAAGTCAATTTCATTTACTTCTTTGTAGAAATGGAAGCTAGATTGTATCTTTTCAAGACAACATTGGAGGTCCAGAAGAAATGTGTTAAGAGTTCTAAAAAATGTGTTAAGAGTTCTAAGAACCCTTTTGACTTTTTGACTTGAATACCCTGCTTTTCATGGATTAGTTACATACTTTTCTCCTAAGGGGGCAAAAGCCCATGCGCTGATGTGACCGAGAGAGGCACTTTTCCAGTGCAAAGGAGTGTGAATTTTTCAAAAACAAAATGATGAGATTGAAAACAAAGTGCCAGGCCATGGCCAACACAGCAGATCCCTGCCCTTGGAAAGTGGAAGGTGGAAGGAATCAGGGTGTATTTGTTGGTCATATCAGTCTAGAAGTAGAGACAGTGTGTACTTAGACAACCAGGTAAAGAAGGAAAGTTCAACTCAACTCTTATAGGAAAGAATGAGATATTTTAAAAGATCTTTTTTTTTTTTCCAAGAAGGAATTACACCCCAAATTGTACAGAAAGCTTTTGCTGCTGTAAGGAGAAAACATATATTGGTCAGGCCCTCACGGATGCCATGAAAATCACGGATTTTCTTGGAAAAATAAAGAAAGAGTGACATAGAATCCCAAAATGCAATCTGAACTTGATTTAGAAAAAAATAAACCCATAAGCCACTTAGTTTAAAGCTATTTAGTTTTGTTGTTATTATTATATGTAAACTTAACACATTCTATTTAAAGTAACCCCTTCTAAGGTCACTTGCTAATGGCTCATAAACGTGGGGGTGCGGGGGGGGGGGCAGAGATCATTTTAATTTTTCACAGCTTACCTGCAAAGTAGTTGCTGCGGAAATCTTGTCAGAGTTGGTTTTGGATGGTGATATGTTTAGAACCACCGTTGTTGGCAGCTGCTGGAAAACCCCGGGCGTTGAGATTTGAGAATAATCTTTAAATGATCCACCTTACGTGATCCCCTAGCGACTAAGTCAGGATGTTTAAGGATGGTGTTTCATTTATTCTGAAAGAGGAGACACAAGGCTGGTCAAGGCTTTAGTGTATGAGACTGGGCACAGAGTTTAGAAGCTTTTACATAAAGATAGTAAAAGAGAGAGAAAAGTATTGCTTTTGAGAGGGATCCAACCATTGCAAAAAGGGGCAGTGTCCTACCAATTATCAAAACTTGCAATTACTCTTGAAAGAGCTGCTTTTTCAGTGAAAAACTTTCTCTACCCCTCCCACGCCCCCACCGCTACCCCCAACCTTAGATACTGGTTGAATTCCCTTTGCAGGTGAAAGGAGGTGACAAGCAATTTTAGCACCCAATGGCTTAAAGGAGTTCAAATGACCACTGAAGTCATATTAACTTGTCAAATTGACCAGTATTTTCTGTCATTGAAACATTAGAATGAGCAGCTCCAGACAATAAAATTGTTTCAATTATACTGCATTAGGGCCTGGGCACAAGTAGCAAAAGGGGTAGCAGCAGTCCACATGTTCCTGAAGGCTGACAGTAGAATTCCACTGGAAACCGTTTAAATGCATACCTGTAAGGCAGCCATAAGACAGATGGGTGAATGAATTTCCATGGCGGTAAGTGGGCAGATAAGTTCACCACAACCTCCCTCCGCCCAAAAGAATGTGACTGTTTATTCTTGTGAGATTGGCTATGGATATGAAATAGATTAAATGAAATTATCCCAAGTTATGAAAGTCACAGTAAATTGGTGCTAATTATACTAATTGAGTATTAATTGAGATTTTGTCTATAAATAGCAAGGGGGTGAGGTAAAAACGAACAATTTTCATAGTCCAAATGAATACAGTACTGTTAGCCCTTCTGTTTGCACCAGAAGAGGTATTGATCCTTTGCAATCCCCCCTACTTTGTTTCTCCAAACGGAAGCTGCCTGCAGGAGAGAATGCTGGAGCTGGTATGGATTCCTGCACTGTTGCAGGCTGCTGCAAAGGGGGAAGCCAACTCAGAGTCTCTCCAGTGGGATGGCGTGTGTGTGTGTGTGTGTGTGTGTGTGTGTGCGTATGTGGTGTGCGTGCATGTGTGTCGCCTTGCCCAAAGTTCAAGGTTCTGACTGCCACACCACTTGGCCATACTTCTTGGCTCTCTTACTTGAGCAATGCTTAGGATGATAAGTTGTTCTCTAGCCAAGAATCTTAGGGTTGGGCAGGTGGGCAAAGGGCAGATAGAATAATTGAATGGGATGCGTGTGTGTGAGAGGCAAAGTGTAGGGGGTAGATTGATACTGTCTCCACTTTTATAGCAAAGGTCCATCATGTGTCTGAGAGGTTTATATATCTTTATCATGACCCTTTCTTTTTCCCCAAGGAAGAAGAGGCCCCTGATAGAAAACTATTATCAAAAGAAAATATGTTCTTATTATGTACTTAACTTTTATTCTCTAGAGTTGGAATTACTGCAGTGTTTTGGGTTTGGTTTTGCATCGTCAGGCAGCCTGAATTCTAGCCTATCCTGCCATGGCCACAGTTCACAATCCTGCATGTTATTTTAAATAAATGACTCGATTTTTGTTTTTGTTTTATTTATTTTTAACATTTCAACTCTAATATTGTTAACACACATTGTTATATTGGTTTCAGGTATTCAGTATGATGATCCAACCGCTCTATATATTGCTCAGGGTTCATCAAGATGAGTGTGCTCTTAATTCTGTACCCCTATTACCCCATCTCCCCCCACATAAATAATCCCTTCTTAATTTTTTCTCATCTCACCGAGCTATTGGATTTGACAATATTCATTGGACACCTATCCTGTTTACAGCGCTGTGCTGAAACTGTAAGGGATAGGAGAATGAGTAAGGCACAGTTCATGACCTTGTGGCACTCAGACTTAAGCGTGTATGTGCATATTTGTGAGGGAGTATGTGAATCTGGGCAAGGGCACATTTAATCCTGTTAGAATGTAGCCCCCTTGGTTTGCCGTACTGGGTAGAAATCCCCTTTCGGTAGTTCACTTGCCTTGTTATTCTTTTACTCCGGTATAATGGAAGGTGTTCTAACTACCAAAATGAAACACTTTCTCTACAAAGTTAAACCAAGTAGTTATGTTGGGCGCTAGTGGCAACCACCTGCCGTGGTTTTCCCTCCATCCTATGGTAATCATGCTCTGAGGTAATCAGCATTTATGTATGCTTCACAATTACCTGTTTAAAAAACCCATTTAAAAATTGTGGATTCTACACTCAAAGTCATCGAAATGTCTTAAAATACACCGGTCTCTTTGTGACTCCAGTCATTTTGTGGTTCTTTCCCAAACAAATCCTGTATGTATACATTATGCATGATTAAAAAAAAAACTACACACATATAATGATTTACTGCATATTTATGCTACAATCAAATTCCCAAGGTAATTCTATAGTCAGGACAGAGCACATACGACTCTTCTGTAACTACTGGCTTGAAACAGTAAATTCAAAAGAGAGTGTTGGGGGTTAGCAGTTGGGGCTGAAAGGGGAAATCAAGAAACAGCAGTAGCATTGCTTTTGTCTTCATCCTGCTCTTCAAGATGTAAGAATCTCCAGTGGGTGGGAGACCTACATTCCACCTCCCAATTCTGGTGATAACACTTTATGCAGGTTACATTTTACAATTACCTTTTTAAAATGCCAATTAACCCGTTCAGTGCTGTTTGGCATACTGTGATCTGTCAATAACAGCCATTTTGCATACTAGAGCCAGAGAGTAAGACAGGCTCCTGGACTACCCCCCCTCCTCCCCCCACCCCCGTGCACACACACGTGCACACACTCACATGGATGTGAAGGGAGGGAGGGCAGAGGAGGAGGAGAGCTACAGAGACTTGAGTCGCTGCAGCAAGCCTGGGAAGTGTGATTGTGCTACTTAATGTTGTATGGGAACTTAATATTTTTTTTTCCATTGATAAAAATCAAGAATAAGCAGATGTAGTGGGATTCCTATGCCATTGAGAAGTATAATGAAGACCTGAATGTACAGATATTATTCACAAGAAAGAAAGCACTAAATGAGATTTGGCAATATCCCCCATTTTTAATTGTATCTCACCAGCTTGAAAAGCAACTGCAAGTTAATTTTAACCATATCGCTTTGGCTGTTATATTTAGTGTTTACTCTGAAGAAAGTAGCACGGATTTAAACTCAACATTTTCTATTTCGAGGCAATTAATAAAATTACTGTTTACTTCCATGGCGTCTTCAGCCTCCAGCTTCAAAACACTTTCCAAGGACCTTCTCATTTCTTCTGACTAGGGGGTACACTGGGCAGGAGATGGGGGTGTTTTATGTTATTTTGTGAATGAAGAAATGGAGTTACTGTTGCTAGATCTCTAGGGCCCCAGGAGAACTTCTAGTCAAGGTACAGTGTGTATAACGCAGGGTTGGAGTTCATTGCCTGGTTGCCTGGAATTCTGGTCTTCTGTTGGAATACCATCAAAAATCACAGGAAGTTTGACTGACTTATGAACAAGAGACAAAGTGGGGAGGGGAAAAATTGTTCTGGTAAACAGCAGGTCCTTCACAGGCAGCATGGGTTCCTCCACAACCCAGGTGAGCACAGATGTATTACTGTCTCAGTGAATTCGTGGCAGGAGGCATTTCCCCAATCCCTGATCTTGTTCCTACTGGATAAAATGACTTAGACTAGTAGTATTGTAAATGAAATTCAAACAAAGATCCAGGTTTTGCTGGCCCAAAAGGCCAGCTCCATTGGAATAACAAAGAGGATGGTTAGGAAGAGAGAATGAGTCTATTTTGATCCTGTGCTCAGACAGTTACCATAAAATAAACTACGAAAGTGACGGAAACCTCCAGAAGCAAGTGGGTTTGTCAAATTCAAGCCTGTTCTCTGGAAGTCTGTTTTAGGCTTGTTCTCTGGATGCAACTGTCCATGAAAATATTGATTTGAAGGATTACCCAACCTGAGCACAAATATCGTTGTACATCTGCATGGTTAATATATCCTAATTTTGTTTTATGAGCAGCTATAACTTTGCACCAGTAAATGGCAATGTTTCTCTGCATTTGAAATGCTTGTAAAACTTCAGAAGAAGTGAATTCCAAGGTGGAAGACAAAGATTTTTCTCAACAAGCAGTGAATGTTGAGTTGCTGATACACTTTTCTGCACACATAAATACAGATGTAATTGGTCAATGTTTCCAGTAAACTCTGTTTTTTTCCCTTTGTCTTGTTTCAGAGGATAATTTTTCCATCTTTTGTGCTGCAAGATATAAGAATTTACTGTGGAAACTACTGTACCTCTAGACTGAAGAGGGGGAGTGATCCAAGAGCAGAATCAGGCTGTGAGTTACAGTTAACTGGCCATTGCTCATCATGTTCAACTACTTAGCTTTCAAACTTGGTCATTTACCCCTAAATGAACAAAACGTAGCTCATAGTTTTTCTCTCTAATAAGGAGTTTGAGAGGAGATTGAGGAGGGTGGACATTCTGGATCTGTCCTTGAGCCACAACAAATAAAATAACTAACATTTAGCACGAACTTCCCCACTGCATCCTTATAGTTCATCTTTAGAAAATACCACAAAATAATAAAATAAAGTGGCTTCTGCAGTTTTAGAAAGAACCATATCTATTATTCCAGACAGTTTGGAAAATTCTACGATATTTAAAATTCTCCCCAAGCCTTAGTATGTGTGTGTGTATACAACTGATATGTGATTTAACCTGAATCAAGACAAAGGGTATATAATTTGTGTACATGAGTGTGTATATATATATATACACAGACATACATATATACCGCCATTTAGCACTTAATGGGAAAAAAAAGCAGAAAGGAAAAATAACTAGCTATAAGGACAAGAGAAGCTCCAGTTGATGGTCTGAATCAATCTGATCCCAAATGGAGATTTATAGTTGAGATCACCCTGGGTTTGAGGTTCATCCATTCTCTTCCTTCTCTGCCTCCCTCCTCTATAAGGTAGATTATGATTGTTTTTAAAGGATATTTCACTGTTTCCTAGTAGCACATGCATAAAAAATAAAATGTGTCATAAAACAACTGCTAGAGAAATTGTAATTTAATATTAGTGATATTTTTCTTCAAATATTCCTCTTAATACACCCCAAAAACAATAAGGTTGGGTGTGAAGAAATTGTTTTATATGCAATGGTCTGTTGCACTCTCGGTATTGGCTGGGAAAAAAAAATTACAGCTAACGTCTGGACGCTGAAGCACCTGGAGTTATAACAGATGTTCCTTGCACAGTTAGCGTACAGGCAGTTGACATATTTAGGGTGATGTGTCATAGCGAAGGCAGGTAATATGGATTGGTAGCTCTTAGGTTTTGAGTAACACAAATATGACTGTGGAGTTGTAAGGGTAGGAAGGACAGACATGGTAACATTTTAGACTGCCTGTTAGCTCTTCATGAAGGCTAAATGATAAAGGTTAGCTGGGTTTGGCTTGTTGATAACACAATAAAGTCAACTTTATATATTGATTTTTATAAATATATTATGTACACATCTCTATTTCTCTTTCATCTTCTGTCTCTTTTTTTAAATGAACAGTACACACTACACATAATTTAGTGTGAAGGGGTAGAAAATTCTTTGGTGAACTTTTGAGTGAATTGCCTTTGCATGCGAAGTAACACATGTAATTCTGGGAGGTATACTATAAAAATATACTAAGAAATAAAATTTAGTGGGCAGTCACCTCAATGCCTTCCTTTGTGGAAGTTTTGTCAATTATCTTCCAAAGAAAGAAAGACAGTGGTTGAACAGTGTATGGCATTCAATGTAAGTATCTCAAAAATGTGAACATGACTGAAAGAACTCAGTGTAAATAATAATTTGCATGATGCTGTCCAGATAGTATGTCTGAGACACTTGCTGATCACAAAGTAGACAGTAGCAATGCCAATACTCTTCATTCTGTGGCAAAAGGTTCACAGGACGTTTTCTAAAGACAATTTCATGGGCATACCAAAAAATACCCCAAAATCATGTAAGTGTGAATTTCTTTCTTTTCTCTCAGCCTGGCACACGTGAGAAATATGTGTCGCTCAGTTGGTGCAAACTACAGTAGGTGGATGGATATTTACCCAAGGAAATTTGAGCCATGGCCTTTCATTTTCAGAGAGCTGCTACCTAATCTCAGTGTAGCATCCAGACAAAGGACACCTCATTCCTCTTGCGCCTGAACTGTGAGCCAACCCTTTGTGAACCACCTAAGTGATTAGAATAATGGGCTGGGGGAAAAAAAGATAAAATACAAATTTCACTCAGATCTGCGTTGGATTACTTCCTCGTGCCCCTGCCTTTATTGAGCGATTTGGAGTTTCATTAGAATTCAGAATTCCTGTGGAAAGAGAAACCACGGTGGCACGGACTTCTCTTTCAAGGGGATTGCAGGCTGACCCATCAAAATGAAAAGGCTCAATGTTGTGGTGACAGGTCCCCAAGCAGCCTTGAGTGACAGCTTCATTTCAGGAGTTCTCCAATGAGGTTTGAATTGAGGCAGGAGAGGTAGTGCTGGGGACACTTTGTTCCCTAAAAGTGGCAGAGTCAACTCTGTGGTTCACGGACCAGGGGCCGAAGTACAAAAGAAAGCAGAATGAGCCTCTGAGCCTCTGCTTGCTCATCTCCGAATTCATTATTCATGTCTCACGAATATTCACTCCGCACAGGGTTGTGTGGAAAACTTCAAGTCCCTACCCATGGATTGCTTTTTATTACAGTTGTGGGGGGAAAATCATAATAATAGAAAAAAAGATGTAAGGAAGCTCTGTGAAGACGCTGCAGCCAAAAGGTACCACACCCTGCCTGGACAGTTTTTCCAAAAGAGGCATGATTCTTTCAACAAATACTGCACTAGAAATCTCATCAGACAATGCCCTGAAGTTTATCCTTGAAAAAGAAAAGTGCAAGCTCTTTCTCCTTAGATCTGATCTGATCTGAACCACAGTAATAATGAAAAAATAACAATGCATAATGGTTTCTCATAATTGTGTACTCTATATCCTGGAATAAATTTTGTACATCTTTTCTGGAAATAGGACACCTACTAATGTGAAGTGGCTGTCCACAACTCTGTGGATGGAAAGTAGTCAGATTTTCCTATTTCCAAGGCAGTAAATATTCAGTCACTGTTCCCACCTTCCAGTGCCCTAGCCACTAAAGAAAGGCATCTCAGAGGAAGCAGACAATGGACAAAATTCACCTACCCCATCCAGTGTTTTTCTCATGGTGCTATCTCATTTGGATGTTTCATCTCAAGAACAATACCCTCCTGGATAAGGAAAAATTATAAAATTTATGCCTATTTTCTTAAAATAATGTTCATCTTTTTGAAAACTCTTTTTTTAAAAAGTAATTTATTAAAAAAATTGTTCATAGGACATGCTGGTAAAGAACTCCCTTTTTCTCCAGATATATCCAAAATTTATTCATTATATTCCTAGAAAAACATTTCCCTCACCCCTGTGTTGCACAATAGAAACCACAGCACTGTTCTTAAGATGCGTATATTATTATTTTGTAATGGAATGATAGAACCTAGGGTGGCATAAATCTATTGACAGTATCAGCTAGGGGTAATCTTATAAAACTTTATCCTACATATTTTCCTTTTATCCAATTTCTTTTTTTTTAATTTATTTTTTATTGGTGTTCAATTTACTAACATACAGAATAACCCCCAGTGCCCGTCACCCATTCACTCCCACCCCCCGCCCTCCTCCCCTTCTACCACCCCTAGTTCGTTTCCCAGAGTTAGCAGTCTTTACGTTCTGTCTCCCTTTCTGATATTTCCCACACATTTCTTCTCCCTTCCCTTATATTCCCTTTCACTATTATTTATATTCCCCAAATGAATGAGAACATATAATGTTTGTCCTTCTCCGACTGACTTACTTCAGTAAACAGATATATGCTACATATCAGAGTTGTCTTCAAAAAAACTTCTCATCTAATCTTATCTTTTCAATAATTTACCATATTCTGTTTGTCCCATAAAATTAAGAAGACAGAGAATTTTTTTGTCTCTATGAGATCTTAAAAGCCACATACATTTCGAAAATGAACCAGAATATTAGGCTTTCTTTGATTTCAAGGAATTTCATGTGTGTCTAATATGTGTGCTAATAAAATGCAGAAGATATTTTTCAAGTATTAATGGTCTTGGAATTATTAGTCCCTGGTTCCAATAAGAGTAAGTCCCCAACTACTGGTTTTCTTTGGATTCTTTTATTTTCGGGTCCTAAAATGTCATGTCCTCAGACAAGTAACTAACTAGTCACATAAAGAGTGAAGACAGAAAATTATGTAAACTTGACAAAACCTAACCAAATCATTCGCAAAATATATTTACTTCAAATCTATGTAAAATGTTGATTAATTATATGCTGACTTGTCCAGGAAAATTTCTGCGTTTTGCCTTTCACTTTTTCAGGGAAAGGTAACTACTGGTTTAATTCTTTTTTTTTTTTAAAGACTTTATTTGTTTATTCATGAGAGAAACACAGAGAGAGGCAGGGGGAGAGGCAGGCTTCCTGCAGGGAGCCCAATGCAGGACTTGATCCCAGGACCTTGGGATCACGACCTGAGCCAAAGGCAGATGCTTAACCACTGAGCCACCTGGGTGCCCATGGTTTAATTCTTAAAGATTGCCCATATGTCTGCAAGAGGCCAGTGTAAATAGAATCATGTATGCTGTGAAGTTTCCTACTTGACTGTACAGCTTGCAGTTTCGCCCTTAACTATTTATTCAGCACTTACTATAATGACCAAGCTGGAAACCTGAGTGAAGAGGGAGAGCCCATCAGTGTTCCCTGGACTGGTCTGCTTTCTCTCCACATAGGAACACCTCTTCTAGGCAATGAACAAATCTTTTTTCTTTATTCCTCCATTCATATCAAGAATGCTGTCAGGAAAGTCCCAAGTTAAAAAAAAAAAGTCCCAAGTTAGATTCCAGATCATTATAGAATCATTTTATCCATTCTGGATGAACTCTGAATAGATTGATAAGTTGTATTAAAATGAGAGTTTGGGGTGCTTTGGTGTAACTGATATGGCAGGGGGAGCAGCAGGTCAGAGATGGGGTTTGGGAAGTGCGCAATAAAGTAAATAGTGGGGATCTAGAAGGGGACAGGAAAGAAAAATGAAACATCAAATGCTATGAGAACTTCAATACGTGTTGTCGACGCTGTTTGTGGAAAGTCTACTCATGTCTACAATTTTTCCCCTAAAAATTATGCTTTTTGGGAACAAAAAAATCCCACAGAAATTGACAGTTTTCTTTTAAGTTCTGCCTACCTCACAGTGATATTTGATGATGCATCCTTCCATACTCATTGTGCATGTATATGGACATACATAGGCATGGAATAATATAGCCTGGAATATAATATAGGCATGGAATATATAGCCATAAAATATGTATATGTTTACATTCCATATGTATTTACATGAGTGCAATAATATATTGCATATATGTATGCATATATAGTTAGATGGGTAGATAAATATTCATGCAAAACAGATCTATCTCAGCCTTTTAATGGTTGTATGATATTTCATCAGAGGAATACCATATAACTTAATGTACGTTTAGCTTATTTCAAAATCTGGGCAGTAATAAAACAGCAAACAGCATGTAAAAAAGACCCTTGTGTATGGTTGTTCATCCTTCCCTCATTTAGCTTTTAGAAGCAGCATTCTCGGGTCAGACATCCTGGTCATTTAGAAGTTCATCGCAGGTTACCAAATTGTCCTCTGGGAAACAGGTAACAATCTACATGTTGATGGGCTCTATATCTTAGTCTGTGACTCCACGTCCTTGCTAAAATTAGGTTATCACGGTTATAATGTTTATATTTGAACATGTGAAAACTTAGATTGCATGTTTTCTATAACTTGTGGTTCTTCCCCTGTGGATGAGGCCCAGGCTTTTTTGTGTATTCATTGACATTTTAATTTCTTTTTCTGTGAATGATCAGTCACGTCTTTTCACCTTTGTGTAAGTTTGTTTTTTACCTCATGACTTTATTCATGTTCTGGTTTTCATAGTTTTCTGAAGGAATTTGACATTTTTTTTGAGCAGATAATCAGTGGTTTGGTTTTAATTTCATCATGGCTTTTTGAAGTGACGCCTTCACTTTTCCTTTTATTTTTTTATTTTGTTACTTTAGCAATTCTTCACTGTAATTCACTTGTGGATGTAAAAAATTCAGTTACAGAATTTAATCTAAATAAACTATTTAGAGATGTTATTGTAATTACAGTCCCCTTGGCAGCATAGAGACAGACACGTGGCCCAGTGATTTGTGATTAGTCGTATCCATTTGAAGATCCTGGACCCAAATTGGCTATATGATCAATATTTATTCAGTGAATTGTGAATAAAAACGGAGTGCTGACTGCCTTTTAAAAGATTCACAGAGAAAGAATTAGGTCACAATTTTAGTGTTCTGAATAACAGTTTTAATGCTGAACAGTTTAAAGGAAATGAAGTTCAAATTTGATGCTCATTTTGTAAAGTAAAGGTCTCTAATGGCACAAACTCCAAGAAAAGGCTGAACAAACCCTACAGCATAATTGGTTACTTAAAATATTGCTCAAAAGGGAATCTGTTTAAAATTTTATCTTAGATTCTATGCGGCATGTAAGAATAAAATTAAAATGTCTTAATAATTAGAATTAAAGTCACCAGAAAAAAATGATGACAATAAATCACTGAAATGATTTCCAACCATGTTTTGACCTTTTACACTAGACACTAATTTTTGAAGACCTTTTGAAAACCGAAACAGAGAATGATTTAAACCATCCACATTCCTCCTGACTTGAGCTTTCACAGACCTGAATGCTGATTGGAAAATCCTGTCATGGTTTCCCCGAAGTAAAAGGGTAATAATGACTATATTAATATGACATTTCAACATGCAACACGATGCAAAACAAGGTAGAAGAAGAAGAAGAAGAAGAAGAAGAAGAAGAAGAAGAAGAAGAAGAAGAAGAAGAAGAAGAAGAAGAAGAATGAGAAGAAGAAGAAAAGAAAGAAGAAAATATTACTCCCAAACACCAACTACTCTGGATGCAATTTTATTTAGCACAGTGTGGATTTTATTTGCACCCCATTACTCATAAACACCCAAATGTAACTCTTTCTCTAGAACTCCTTTTGAGTTCAATGTGATAATGAATGTGAAGGGTCCAGGCGGGGGGGAGCTGGGGAGGGGGGGAACTTTGTGATTTTGCAGGTTCACACCAGATAGGCATTTTTTATAGCCTGAAAGGGGATGTTTTCTTTTGTTAATGGCTTACAATCCGATGAAAGGACTCATCACTCTATTTTAGTGCTCCGCCACATGGCGCGTATCTTTTATAAATTACAGGCTGGCGTTGTGTGCACTTGGGGAGAGAAAGGTTGGTTTTTCTCGCTGTGAGCCATCCTGCCTAATTGTCGTATGCAAATAAAAGCAATTATAAGGCTTTTAGGGTGAAGGGATGACAGCTGAGTTTGGCAGTTGAGAAGGCCTCACCCACCTTGTTGGCATAGCAACAGGGAGGAAAAGGACAAAATGGTGTGTATACACAGGAAATATATATGTTTTGGTTCAAGAATTTTAAAATATATACCAATGTTGTAATGTGAATTGTCAATATATGTAATGAATGCCTTTGTTTAAAATATTAAATTAAACTCTATTTATTTCTCGGCCCTTGGAATGATCCTTGTCATCTAACTACCATTTATCTGCTATCATTTGTGATTTTAGTTGCTACTTTTAAAGTTCGGTGCAGATCATAACAACACATTCAATAATTAGCAGATTATAAGTTCTTGATTTTAACAACCATCAGAAACACTACTCGGTGGAAGTTTGGTGAAAGGAAATCCCAGTAAAGGAGATGATGTAATGTGGGAAAATAGTGCAAAGTATGCAGCTATCAGTGCATAAAGTTCAATATTAAAAAAAAAAATGTTTGTGCTAAAGTGTTAAACAAGTAGAATAAATAGCATGCTACTAGCATACAAAATTAAAATGAGTCACAAATGGATATCTTCTATGGCAATTTATTTCACAATTACTCTTGTGGAAGCTTTCATGAATTAAATATGAGTTCTGTCTTGAAATTAGGTGTTATAAGGCTAAATTACAAGAGGCAGGCAGTAATTGAGGTGGCAGCAACACGGGGTCTGGTGAACTAATCTCTTGCCACGTCACATGGCTCCCCCTCAGCCAATGGGAAGCCTCCCATCACAAAAACAGAGGCAGCTGAGAAAAATTGATTTCTCATCTGAGCCATATTTGATAGCTTTTGAAATCGAAAATTGAAATTAACTAACCTAAGCCCCGTTGTAACAAAAGAGCAAATTAAATATGCAACATCGTTTCCTATTGGCAGTAAGAGGGCCTGCCAAGGTAAATTTGTAAATAGAGTTTAAGATACAATTCTGTTCTCTCTCTCTCTCTTTCAGTGTAAAAGTATAAGTGTATAGTGGCTTTATAAATTATTTATAAAAAAAATCATCAGCTGCAAATGGCCACTGTGGTTAAGGACTTCCATGGAGAAAATCATTGCATTAGGAGAGCTCATTGAATGAATCAAAATTAAAAATCATCCTCAGTGATTCATAGACATTACTTAAAATGAAAAGTGGGAGTATTTTAAATTTTTTTCTGAATTTTGTTTATTCCTTCTCTTTCCCAAAATGCAAAGAACAAATCTATCATGATTTACTGAAATTAAGAAAAACAACCATGCTATAAATTTAACCATCCAACCATCTTGTAAATAATTATAAGAATTAATTTTGGTTTGCTAACTGCTGAAAGCAAACCTATGGCCCATTGTGTAATATGGGATGCTTTCAAGTACAGCTCTTTTAAAATAATTTCCCAAATGAATACCAGTGATTCAGCAGGTATGGCTATTGATTTTGAATTTATAAATTTACTAGATCAGATGAAGAAAATAGACATCTCAAAGGCTGTATCCTAGATAATCCAAGAATGACAGTTTTTAATTTATTATTTCACTCCTGCCTGTGTAATAGGCTTCCCACAATAATGTTTGTTTTACCACAGAGAAAGTGTTTTTGGTCCCTACTTTCCATTGAATTTATAAGTAGGCAAATTAATTTTATATGTTTAAGACATAGATGATTGAAGA
This sequence comes from Canis lupus dingo, assembly GCF_003254725.2. Lineage (NCBI taxonomy): Eukaryota > Metazoa > Chordata > Mammalia > Carnivora > Canidae > Canis > Canis lupus. The sequence continues at coordinate 43,869,047 of NC_064245.1, read as the reverse complement.
TAAAAATCATGAGATCATAGTACATCCCTGTCTCCCTTATTCAGAGCTGAACCATATAGAATTCGGTGACAAGTGTAATAGAGGATATTACACTTAGCCTGCCTGTCAGCCCACAGATCCCATAAAATCATTTTCTGTTCTAATTTATTATTTTTAGTGTCAATCAGACTCTGACGAGATGAGTAACATCATTAGGTACCGGGATCAACTACTCAGCACTTTTTAAATGCAGTTTGAGTAGTCGTCATTATCCGTACCAGGAGACATAGTCAAGGTTCAAAAGTTTTTTGTTTGCATAGAAATTTTGTTGGTAAAAAGCCTTAGGAAGAGAAAACTTAGAAGCTTTTTCTCTTTCTTTTTCTTTCTTCTTTCTTTTCTTTCTTTCTTTCTTTCTTTCTTTCTTTCTTTCTTTCTTTCTTTCTTTCTTTCTTTCCTTTTCTTTCTTTCTTCTTTCCCATTTCCTTTGTAAAAATCAAATTGCAGTGAGGCACCAGGATGCCACACATCACTTCCAAACTGTAGGTAATGTCCAGTTTTCATTTGCCCGCTGAACCTTGAAACAGAAGTCCTATTGCGCAGCCACTCAGACAATTATCCCTGCTCCCGTTTTCTCAGCTTCGCTCTCTCTCTGTTGGAGGTGCGTGAGAAACAAATGTGCCCAAGGTGAGCAGCCCCGAAGAAAGAGAAAAAACTAAAAATGAACTCAATCTATATGCAGGACATTTGCTCCCTGAGCATTTGTTTTCATCCCTGAACTCTACTTTCTAAGAAATGCTTTTTTTTTTTTAATTATTTATTTTCGAAAGAGAGAGAGAGAGCACGTGCACACACAAGCATATGAGCAAGTAGGGGAAGGCGGTAGACAGATGGAGAAGGAGAGAGAATCTCAAGCAGACTCCCTCCTGAGCAGGGAGCCCCAATAGGGGCTCGATCTCATAACCTAGAGATCATGACCTGAGCTGAAATCAGGAGTCCTACTCTAACTGACTGAGCCACCCAGAAAACCTTTTTAATTTTTTTTAAAGATTGTATTTATTTATTCATGAGAGACACACACACACACACAGAGGGCAGAGATACAGGCAGAGGGAGAAGCAGGCTCCATGCAGAAGCCTGACATGGGACTCGATCCTGGGACTGCAGGATCACACCCTGGGCTGAAGGCAGACGCTTAACCGCTGAGCCACCCAGGCGTCCCAGCAAACCTTTTTTAAAATAACACTTTAATTTGTTATAAACTCCACTCTGGGAAAGCAGTTGTTCCAGATTGATAAATTGCATTATCCAGCCCTGAGATGCTCAAAATCCTTTTACCCAAAGTATGTGATTGAGTTTCAGAACCAGTATTAACTAGGTTGGAGTAGGTGCAATTGTTTCCATTTTATGGATGATTAAGAAAGAAACCATCTAGAGAAATTTATGAAGGTGTATCATGGATGTCAATTGGTTATCTGTCTTAGAGTTGGGAATTTAAATATCTAGTTTCCAATCACATGACATGGATCTGACTCTTTTATTTCCTGCAATTAGAATTAAAATTTTAAAATGTTTCAGTTAAAAAAAATTAAATGTTTCAGTTTACATCAGATTTTGTGCACAGAAGGAACTATGATTACAGCTATTCTTTTATTCAATCAGTGTGATATTGAGAATATTTAGCATTTGGTGACTTGGGTACCAATCAGTAAGGAGGGATACATGCTGTAAATAACTGGTGTGCTATGGCATTGTGTGTAGACTGAATACCAGCTCTGGACCCAACCAGTTTTCTTAAGAACCTACTATGTACTGGGACTTCTGCCTTGTAATCACTGTCTCTGTCATATTCTCTTTCTGGTTATATCCTTAATTTTGTAAAAGGCTTTGAGGATATTTAGACATTTGCTCTATTCTTCATGTTCCCCATGTCCTTCAAAACAGTAATCCTACTAGAAAGATGAAGGACTTCACAAACCTCTTCTAGTGGTGAGATTTTGATACTTTTAGTGATCCCAAAAGAGTCACTTGAAAACTTTTCTATCATTCATTTCATGGCATTTCATGGCACCTAACCTCATAAGGGGAGATTCTATGACATGCGACCTTGTGGGGTTGTTTTAATGTTCCAGAGCACAGGTACAGTGTCTGATCCCTAGCAAGCTCTCAGTACATGATTGTGGTTATCATTTCAGAAATGCAGATTCCAGCTTAAAATGAGGATCCAGGCAGATGATGGAAATAGGCATGCTTTTGGAGGGGTATCTACATAAGAAGAAAAAGATGACAGTATTTATTCAGAGCCTGCTTTGTGCATTCTTTAAGGCTATTTCACATTGATTTAATGTCTGATTTAATCCTCACAATAACCCTGAGACATAGGTCCTATTTTTAAAATGCCCATTTTACAGGTTGTTATGTTAAACTCTCAGAGGTTAGGTAACCAGGACTCTAAACAGCATCTATGTCTAAGTTATATTTTCTTTACACTGAAAAACTACATAAACAGGTGTTAGTCATCAAATAAATAGGACTTCTGTATGATAGCAGAGAGTAATTCTTATTTTTACAAGTTATCTTCCGAAGACTATGTACATTCATGGTATTATTAACATATACTTGTGTGGATAAATAATGTAGATGACATACAAGCTTCAGTTAATTTCTGGAGAAAGAAAAGTATTCAAGGAAAAATGGTTTATATTCATATTTTGATATATCCTTTAGTTTCCTTTCTGAGCAAGGTCAGATTCATGCATCTTAAGCTACCTTAAGATTTGATAAGCACACACTCTAGAGAGTCCTGTACATTCAGGACGCTAACCACTCAAATATGGGTTTTGGAGCGGGTTATGTTTGTACAATAAGTGTCTTTCTGAAAAGTTCCCCCTGTCCCCCCTAAGTGGGTTAGACTTGGAGCAAGTCAGTGAATGCTTTGTGAGATCTTTTTAGTTTTGGAATCTTGAGGATCAAATCTTTTTATCAGTCACCACTCCTCTAAGCAAAGCATCCCTGAGATGCTGGGGTTACCTCTGAAAAGATAGCCAGTGTGGTCCCTCTTCTCATTGGTGCTTCTCTCCACTGGTGGATGCAGACAAAAAATGGTACTTTCTCAGCTAATCAGGAATGATTCAGGTGAGGGAAGTTGTGGGGATGGGGCAGGCTTAATGCAAGCATTCCAAGCAGAGAGAGACAGTGTATGCAAGGGCCAAGAGGTCAGTGGAGAGCAGAGTCTGGTACAAGAACTAAAGTCAATAAATATAGCTGGAGCCTAAGGTGTGGGAAGTTAAGAAAAGAAACGAGTAGAATGGAAAAGAAAGGTGGAAGCCATGTTATAAATGTCTTCCAAGCCATGGTGAAGAGGACTTGAAGGTTCTTTGAACAGGAGAATGGTGTAATGGAAATGTTCCCTGCCCACTGTATAGCTTAGAGACCACAAGACCAAAAAAGGAAAAATGATCCAGCAGCAATTCATATAAGACATGGCAAATTTCCACTGGGGTGGTACTGGCCTTGGTGATGGTAAAAAGTGGAGAGATTTTTACTAAAGATTTAATTTATTTGAGAGACAGAAAAACAAAAACAAAAAAACAAGGGGAGTGGTGGGCAGAGGGAGAGGCAGGGGGGGAGGGAGAAGCAGGATCCCCACTGAACAGAGAGCCCAATGTGGGGCTTGATCCCAGAGCTCTAGGATCATGACCTAAGCTGAAGGCTGACAGTTAACAGCCTGAGCTACCCAGGTGCCCCTGGAAAGTGGAGAGACTTGATGGTTATTTAAGATTTGATGATTAACTGTCCCAGGGCGGAGAGATTAAATGATAAACTACTAACTCCTACACATCAATAGTAGAAAGACAACCCAAAAGAAAAAAGATGGGAAGGAGAGATGAATTAAGGAACTTACATGAGTGGAAACACAAGAGGCCAAGAAGCCTATGAAAACACACTCAACCCCACCTCCAACCAGGGAAATGTGAGTTCAAACCAAAGTGAGACACCACTTTACATCCAGCATATTGGCAAACACTGAAAGATCTGACAGTGCCAGCAAAAGTGAGAAATAATACTAGCATCATTTCAAGCAGTCTTTGATATCATTTTGGACACCCATTTGGCAAAATCTAGCAAAGGTGAACATGTACATGCACTCTGTTCAGAAAGCCCCCTTCTAGGTGTGCATCCTGGAGGAAATAATACTCTTGTAAAAAATGTGTGGAAATACGCTCATTCCAGCATTTGTATTTGTGTTTGTATCACTTAAAGAATAAGAAATAGATAATTTCAACATCTCTTGGTATGGAATGGATACTTCAGAAGAGACACTGACTTGATGGCATACTGTATAGGAATTAAAATCAACGAATCAGGTACCTGTGTGCCAATGTGGGCTGCATTCAAATAATGTCGGGTTGAAAAAAATCAAGCATAATGTTGTATGCCAGTGTGCCACAAGTTGGTTACAATTCTAAAAGATGTGAGTGAAGATGGTATATTGGTGATGGAATATACCCAGGGTGTAGAACCAAGGAGATATATACTGAAAAAACAGCAAATTCATGGTAGTGGCCAGATCTGGGAGTGAAGGAGAAAGAGAGGAGAATGGGCTAAGAGAAGGGATGGAGGGAAGTATAAAGTGAGTTTCACTGCACTTATAATGTTTTTATTTTTGGTGAAGAAAGAATGAAAGGCCTCTGTTATTTCTTGGTGGTAGATAGAAGGATGTATGTGCTATTATTATGAAATCATATGCATGCTTAAAGAAATTCTAAAATAGTGATCAAAAACAGTCCATGTATTTGGATGGATGATATGAGAAGTGGCCTGAGACTCTTTCTGTGAAATTGTAGAGAAAGAAACCTGATGGAAGCAAGCCTCAGGGTGAGGAGAAAGGAAGAAGAAAAGAGAGGAATTTAGCACCTTTTCAAAGATGTTGCGTTACATAGGGAAGAAAGAGATAGTGATATATAGTTGAAGGTTTTAATTTTGATTTTACTATTATTATTAGAAGAAAGAACGGCACTTATTTAAATGCTGATGGGTTGGAGCTAGTTCTTGAAGACGGAAGACAGATGGAGGTATAGAGAACAGGTAAAGCTAAGGCTTGAGCAGAGAAAAGGCTCTTTTCTTGGAAAAGGAGAGGAAGGAAGGGGTTTGGATGAGACTGGAGAACTTCAATTTCTCATGGCTTCAACCTCTAAAGTTGTATGATCTGCTTCAGGATAGTTCATGGCTGCTGACTTCTATGCTTTCAGGGCAAAAATTGGAGATCCAACTCTGAGGCCGACACCAGGGCATCACCAAATTCAGACTCTGAGAGTCCATGCTGGTCATTAACCAGAGCTGGTATCAGCCCTGGAAGACCCATGAGGCAGCTTTAGCTTAAGATCCACTCATCCCTTTTACCTTTTTCAACACATCCACCCAAGCAGTGGAGACATTTAAACTTGACAACCCTATCCAGAAGTTGCCAATGAGAACCTTGGAATATGTTTCAGCACACATACAAGATTTTTCTCATTTTTAAAAACCAATGGTTTTTTGGTTTAGCGTTACATATTTGGTGCCTTTGTGGGTGGATGCCATCTATCAGGATGCCTCAGAGCCTTGACTGTCAGAAGGATGACTCCAGCCCAGGTAGCGGTGCAGTGCAGAGCTATGGAAATCATCATCCCAACTTATGATTTTGTAAATTTGTATGTTTGTATATCAGATTTCCCAAAAACAAGCCCACTTCCAAGGATATTAACTAACAGGTGACAGTGGGGGATGGTTTCACTTTTTTTCTGAAAAATGCAGGAAGGATGAGAGCCACTTGAAAACCCCCACCCCCACATTCCAGTCTTCACTGCTGATGCCCCATTTAAACATGGCCCTTTCTCTGACATGAGGGCTCACAAGGTGAGCCAGCATTGATTCATTGCTTGCTAGCAGTAGTAAGCCTAAGCTGTCCAGGTTAGTCTTCAGCATCAGAAACTAGTTTTCTTTTCATGAAGATTTCAGCTTGACTCTATCAGTGGGGGTCTCCTGTCGGTGGAACAGAAAAAAAAATACTAGTTGCTTCTTGTTACTTTGCCATCTCCAACAAATGAAATGAAACAAAATAGTAATATAAAAATACAGGCAGTTGTTAGTTCCTAAAGCCTACAGACTCACTCACACCGATGTCAAGTTCAACTCAATGCAACCACTTCAATGTGATTGGTTTAGAGATCTTGTGCTCATATAGTGCTTACCTAAGCTTACTGCTTTCATGGTCTTCATCCAAAAGGAGAAAATAATCAGGATGCCAGTCATTCCAGGAGGCTTCAAAAATGCTCAAATCAGAGTGGAGACAGATCTATGCTGAGAACGTTTCTGTAGAACAAATTCTGCAGAGAATATTCAGTCACTGGACAAGGTTGATAAGTCTAAGAAGCCTACAGAGGCATTTAATCTTAAAACTGCCAGTACAGAGAAGAAAGTACCCTTCTGTCCACGCTTCAGATTTTTGAAACAGGTCCCTCCCCCTTCCCATTTCTTTTTCCTTTAATTTTCAATATAGAGATTGTTTGGAGCAAAATAGATTTTTAAAATAAGTGGGGCAGGCGCTCCTAAAAAAAAAATTACTTGATTATCTGAAACTTTTATGTGCTTACAGGAATTAGAACACTGAAAATTTTCTTAGAAGAATAATGCTAGTTTTGTGAACATATATTTTGATGTATCTGCTTTTAAAAATTATATAGTTTTCAGCAGGATGAAGCTCGAAATGAGATTGCAAATGCTTTAAAAAAGGACTTTCTCTTCAACGTTTATTATCTAGACTCTGAAACTGGTGTTATAAGAATTTCATACCTGTACATTTCAGGGGTCACACACTTACCTTTCATGGAGGGAACACATAGGGAGTTGCTCTGGGAAAAATAATAGATTGGTAAAAAAATATAAAGGGATATCTTTAGATGAGGGCTTTTTTTTTAAATTTTTTTTTTAATTTATTTATGATAGTCACAGAGAGAGAGAGAGAGAGAGAGAGAGAGAGAGGCAGAGACACAGGCAGAGGGAGAAGCAGGCTCCATGCACCGGGAGCCCGACATGGGATTCGATCCCGGGTCTCCAGGATCGCGCCCTAGGCCAAAGGCAGGCGCCAAACCGCTGCGCCACCCAGGGATCCCTAGATGAGGGCTTTAAAGGTGGATTTTAAGAGTTTTGAGGTGCTTTATTTCTTCATCTGTAGCAAAGGAGTGATTTGCTTAATTTTGAGTTTTCCTATCTCCAAAGTTTCACTGTGAGACTCCGGGTCTCTAACTTCCCCACCACCTCTCACAGGGCTGCAAATACTTCACCCCACCCCAACACCTACAGTGGAAGTTAGCTGCAGGCTACAGTTATATAATATCACAGAGAAAGATGAGGAATTACATTATTGTCATTGCTGGAAGGCTATATTATAGCTATTTCAGAAAAGAGATTTATAGCAGGATTTAATGAATACAACTAGTTTCCTTATCAGGCAGTAACCATACCCATGTTGCATGTATGGTAAGATTAAATTAAGCCATTATAATAACCTTACAAAAGGTGAATATTTGGTGGAGGCAAGTCTGGATAGATGAAATTGCATTAGCTTGATGCCATGGTATTATTCATTTCGACACAGGTTGTTGGTCAAGTCTGCCCAAAATGTGCCTTCTAATTTTTAGGCATTTCCCTTATTAAGGCACATGAAAAGGTCTAGCTTTAGGAGGTAGATATTATTGGAGTTATCAATCTCAGCCTACTTAAAAATATCACAGGCTAAAACTTTAGAGCAGTGTTCCTTCACAAAATTAACATTTTCCACCTTCGAGCGGTTTTCACACATTTACTTTTACTGAGAATTATTTTTTTTTTTCAGGGATCATTATAGGAAGGGTCATTGTATGGATAGGCTAGAATACTGGAGGATTTGGAACATTAATTCATATTTCACAAAAACCAGTCTGGAGCTTAGGAAAAATTATCAACAGACAACTACACTCTATTTTAAAATCTTTATTTAATACCATCTCCCTGGTAATTTGCAGATGTATTTAATTCTGAGGGAATCTTGTTTCACTATTAACAAATTTTGGACATAAAATTTCCAAGGTTGTTATTTCTCTCTGCACTGAGATTTTCCCATTTATGTTCTTCAGGCTTGAACTAATCTAGGCTAAACGAGATTGTTTTGTCACAATTTTTAAGTGACGATCCAGGAAGGTCAACAGTGGACTGTTAGCATTTCTATTTTGGCAATCTGACTGAATATTATGGTCTTGTAATAGAAGAAAGACCCACACAAATTTGATGTTCTACAGAGGAATAAAAAAGTGTGAAACAAGAGGAATTGCATGGCAATGTTTCTGAGTCTTAAATGTGTTATTTGATGTTAGATTATTATCTCCTGCAGCTTATACATTTAAGAATTGTCATCTTAGGGGTGTCTGGGTGGCTTAGTCAGTTACTTATCTGCCTTTGGGTCAGGTCCTGGGATTGAGCTCCAGGGTCCTGGGATTGAGTCTCATATTGGGCTCTCTGTTCAGCGGGGAGCCTGCTTCTCCAGCTCCCTCTGTCTGCTGCTCTCCCTACTGTGCTCTCCTTTCTCTGTAAAATAAGTAAATAAAATCTTAAAAAAATTGTCATTTTCAGCCTGGTTTGGCCATCCCCAATTCAGACAGTGGCACTCCCCAGTGACACATGACCCCCAGAGCTGCTCCTGAGCCAGCAGGGAGAAAGCTTAGTGGAACTCTTCACAAACATTCTGGTTGTCCTGAATGACTCACCTTGTATAAGCCCATTTGTAAGAGTAGTTACAAGCCATGGTGCAGGTTAGGGCTTGAAAGATGAGGTCGCCCCCCACAACTGCAGTTGGAATTGGTAGGGTTGGTTAATCTCTCTCCATCTGACTTCCCAGGTTCAAACATCACTTCCCTGATGCCCCCCCTCCCTTATACAGTCTCATAGCCTCCTCCTTCATGGTCTTCATACAGTTTGTAATGACGCATGCACCTGATAATATTATATCCGTCTCTTTCCCCCACTTAGCATTGCTCACTTCAGCATCCTCAGCACCTGTCACAGCACCTGCCACATAGTAGCTGCTCAATAGATGTTTGTTATTTGAATGGAAGGGACCACTGAATGATTCGAATGTTTTCTTGTGCACAGATATCAGACTAGTGGGTTGCTCAAGAGAGCAACGGAGACCCTTAGAGGTGAGTTACTCTTAGACTAACATGGTACCTTGATTGGGTGGAACATATTTTCAAACAGATTTTTTAAAAACTTCTTTTAACTGTGACATTGTCTTAGATGAAAAAGGAAGGAGGCTTTAGAAAAACTCCAAATGTCTCAGAGTGGGATGTATTTGTTAATGTCAGTGAAATGTTTCTATCCAGCAACTCTCTGTATATTTATTTATGTGCATGGAAGGAGTCAGTCCTTTCCATCTAAGAATCCTTTCTGAGAGGAGCAGATAATATGGGGGAAATAAATGCAGAAGGCTCTTCAGTAAATAAAATGGCTTGTTGTTAATTCATTATTAAATGTTCCTGTAAAAATATGAATAACAAAACAGCACATCTCACTGTAAATAAATTCACAGGTACAGTAATTTGTAAAACACTTGACTCCAGGGATCCCTGGGTGGCGCAGCGGTTTGGCGCCTGCCTTTGGCCCAGGGCGCGATCCTGGAGACCCGGGATCGAATCCCATGTCGGGCTCCCGGTGCATGGAGCCTGCTTCTCCCTCTGCCTGTGTCTCTGCCTCTCTCTCTCTCTCTCTCTCTCTCTCTCTGTGACTATCATAAATAAATTAAAAAAAAAAAAAAAAAAAAAAAAAAAAAAAAACACTTGACTCCAGCTAATGTTCTCCTTTCCTCAAACATCAATGCAATTCTAATTTAAAATAACCAATTTGCTTGTAAAACAAATGTTATATACCATTTAAAAACTGTCTAAAAAAATAAAAAAATAAAAACTGTCTAATAATACCTCTGAGTTTTTCTGTGTGCTGGATATCTAGGTATTTACATACACATTACTAACCCCTATTAATTTTACTTTGCAATTAGTAGACGCCTTAAATTTTATTTTTAGCTGGAGAATTACTCCTACCTCAGGATCCATTTCAAGATAAAACTAATTTCAACCTACTGATAGGTAGAATTTCAAGTCACATTCAAATTTTACATTTTTTTCAAGGCGTACTTACCTTTTTTTTTATAAATTTATTTTTTATTGGTGTTCAATTTGCCAATGTATAGAATAACACCCAGTGCTCATCCCGTCAAGTGCCCACCTCAGTACCTGTCACCCAGTAACCCCCGCCCCCCGCCCACCTCCCCTTCCACCATCCCTAGTTCGTTTCCCAGAGTTAGGAGTCTTTCATGTTCTGTCTCCCTTTCCGATATTTCCCACTCATTTTTTCTCCTTTCCCCTTTATTCCCTTTCATCATTTTTTATATTCCTCAAATGAATGAGACCATTTAATGTTTGTCCTTCTCTTTTTTTTTAATTTTTTAAATTTTTATTTATTTGTGATAGTCACAGAGAGAGAGAGAGAATGAGGCAGAGACACAGGCAGAGGGAGAAGCAGGCTCCATGCACCGGGAGCCCGACGTGGGATTCGATCCCGGGTCTCCAGGATCGCGCCCTGGGCCAAAGGCAGGCGCCAAACCGCTACGCCACCCAGGGATCCCTTGTCCTTCTCTTTAACTAAGGTGTTCTTTCTATATTTTCTTCCAAGTGTGTATTTAACCTGGAGTTTTTATGTTTTTTCACTATCTAGAATCTTCTAAGATTGTTAAAGTTTTAATGATTTACTTTATTTGTCTAATCACAACATAATAATGAAACATTTATGGATTTTTAACATAATCCCATACAACTAGAGGATCCTAATTCTTTTTTATTTTTAAATCATTTAAAATTTTGAATCATATTTTCACATGATGTTTAGTTCCTCATTGATTAAAATAGTCCTTTGTTTTTCGGAAATATTTATTAGTCGCTGAGGCAGTCAGCTTTGCTATCAACTTCTTATACAATGCACACCAAAATAATTGTATCTCAGCATTGCATTAAAGCTAAAATAAACCTTCAAAATTTTTTCAAAGGTTTAAGACTTAGAGAGTCAGATGTAAATAACCGAAGAATATTCTGCTCGGCCATTGTTGGAATGGTATTCCACAGGGGATATTGTTAATGTGACTGACAAGTCAATTATATCCCATTCACAAATGTTTTGATGTCTGCAATATTAATAATACTGCATTGCCCATGAGAAGTGCTACCCTAACTACTGGCACGGAATAGTCACAATAAATGGCAGCAAATGTAATTCTAACCTCTGACTCTGTGACAAACAGCATGGGTACTCTCTGCCGCTCTGCCTTTAATTTCAGTGGGCATCAAAGGAAAATTCAAGCGCCTTGAAAAATAACTCTAGCCCCATGTCTCTGATAAAATAAAATGCTTACCCACAGACATAAATTACCATGGAAATAAAAAGGGGACCAAAAAAATTACACAGTTTCCTAATGCTCTTAAATCAAAGTAGCAGAGGGAGCGGAGGGCTGTGAGCCGAGTGCATGTTATTATGAAGCCTTGCTGCTTGGTGAACAATCTCTGGTGGCTTTAATCCAACAGGTTTGCTCAGTTGATGATGATGAGGGAGGGTGTTATTCATAATTTTCAAGAACAGAGTATTTTAATAGTCATTTCTGTGGATGCCCACTTGGAAGTTTTTGCTGGGCAGACTCTATACATCAGAATTTAGCCAATATGAGCCATGACTGTGATTTAATAGTTAGAAAACTATTGATTCAGTGGGATTCCATGGAGCATACCCAGTGATAGGCAGTTTCCCTCCCCACTTTATAAGCCATCTTTGCCTGTCTACCAGGTCTGTGTTCCTTCCTCCCTCCTCTACTCCTTCCTCACTTCCTTTCAAACCTCCTTCTTATCTTTACACAAAGAACAATTCCCCTTAAACGTAAACACACAGGTAATGCACAGAAAATGAAAAGTCCTACTCGGCACCCTGTCCTCTCTCAGAGGTCACACTTGCAGACAGTGCACTGTGCGTCTTCAGAGTGGGTCTGTTTCTGGACAAGTACGTACATATGCATGTACCGGTACAAAAATATAATTGGTGCCTTTTAAGTCACAAATGAGGTCAGGCTGTTCCTATTGTTTGCAACTTTTAAACCCTTGACATGACTTGAAGAACTTTCTGCATCAGTATCTAGCGATTTATAGATACAGCATAGTTGATTTAACTATTCCTTCTTTGATAAAAATATAAATTGTTTTCAGTATTGGCTGTTTATAGTGATATAAAGAATATATATGAGCGGTACTAGTTTACATGTAGGGCTTTCTCTGGGGTTTAAACCAGAGGTAGGATTGCCAAAGCAATGGATGCATGCATTTGCAGCCTTACTGAGTGTTGGCATATTGCCCTCCAATGAGCTATACTCCTTTGTCTTACCAGTCTCTCTCAGATTTCTTACCATATTATATCCTCTGCCATTCTTGAGGTTGTCAGATGTGTTGACCTTTGCAAATCTATGGTTATGAAATGATATATCATTGTAGTGTTGATTGTATTTCCCCAATTACCAACGAAATTGAGTCTATCTTCATTTGTGTATTGGCCTTTTGTGGATTTTCTGTTCAGTCTTTGCCCTTAAAAAAAAAATAGCTTACTTGAGAAATAACTCCCAAACCATAAAGTTCATTCCTTTCAAATGTACAAACTCAGTGTATATTTGTAAAGTTGGACATTGATCACCCTTCTGAAGAAATCTCATACACATCCGTTAGTAGTCACTTCCCATGATGCTTTCCTGGCAATCATTAATCTACTGTTTGTCTCCATGGATTTCTGGTTTTGTACATTTTGTATAAATGGAATAATTCACTGTGTGGCGTTTTATGTTTAGCTTCTTTCACTTAGTGTAACATTCTCACTGTAGTTCATTCTTTTTTTGTGACTGGATTACAGTCCATTGTATGGATATACCACATTTTGTGTATGCAATCACTAGTTGATGGACTTTTGGGTTGTTTGTACTTTGGGCTTTCATGGTTATCCTGCTATAAATATTCCTGAACAAGGTTTTGTGTGAACATGTTTTTAATTGTTTTGGGTATATACCTAACAGTGGGATTGCTGGGTCGTATAATAATCTTTAACCTTCTGAGGAACTTCCACATTGTTTTCCAAAGTGTCTGTACCATTTTACATTCCCACCAGCAAAGTATGAGGCTTCCAAATTCTTCGCATCATTTTTTTTTTGTTTTTGTTTTTAAGTGGGCTCCATACTCAACATAGGGCTTAAACTCACAACCCTGAGATCAAGTGTTGCATGTTCTACCCACTAAGCCAGTCAGGAGCCTCTCTCTACATCATTTCTATTACTCGTTATCTACCTTTTCGATAATAGTTTACCTAATGTGTATGAAATGGCATCACATTGTGGTTTTGATTTGCATTTGCCTAATGAAGAGTCACGTTGAACATCTTTTCATGTGTTATTGGCCATTTATATATCTTCCTTGGAGAAACGTTTATTCAAATCTTTTGCCCATTTAAAAATTGGGTTATTTGGGATGCCTGGGTAGCTCTGGTTGAGCGTCTGCCATTGGCTCAAGGTGTGATCCAGGGGTCCTGGGATTGAGTCCCACACTGGGCTCCCTGTGAGGAGCCTGCTTCTCCCTCTGCCTGTCTCTGCCTGTCTCTTTCTGTGTCTCTCATGAATAAATAAATAAAATCTTTAAAAAAGTTTCAGTTATTTGCCTTTATTTTTGACTTGTAAGAGTTTCTTGTTTTGTTTTATTTTGTTTTCCGGCTACAAGTCCCTTATCAGATCTATGATGTACAAATACTTTCTTCCATTCTGTGGGTTGTCTTTTCTTTTTCTTTTTCTTTTTCTTTTCTTTTTCTTTTTCTTTTTCTTTTCTTTCTTTTTCTTTTTCTTTTTCTTTTCTTTTTCTTTTTCTTTTTCTTTTTCTTTTTCTTTTCTTTTTCTTTTTCTTTTTCTATATATATATATATATATATATATATATATATATATATATAGGCAGGCAGAGACACAGGCAGAGGGAGAAGCAGGCTCCATGCAGGGAGCCCAAAGTGGGACTCAATCCCGGGTCTCCAGGATCAGGCCCTGGGCTGAAGGTGGCGCTAAACCGCTGAGCCACCTGGGCTGCCCCATGTCTTTTCTTTTTCTTGATGGTGTCCTTTGAAACTGAAAAGTTTTACATTTTGATGAGGGGCTGTTTACCTCCTTTTTCTTTGGTCACTTTTGCTTTGCTATCATTGTGGCACCAAAATCCCACATCACAAAGATTTGAAGATTTGCTTCTTCTTCTTTTTTTTTAGTTTGTTTGTTTATTTATTTATTCATTCATTCATTCGAGACAGAGAGAGAGAGAGAGAGAGAGGCAGAGACACAGGCAGAAGGAGAAGCAGGCTCCATGCAGGGAGCCCAAAGTGGGACTCAATCCCAGATTTCCAGGATCACACCCTGGGCTGAAGGAGGCACTAAACTGCTGAGCCACTCTGGCTGCCCAAAGATTTGCTCTTGTTTTCTCCCAAAGGTTTATAGTTTTAGCTCTTACATTAGAGAGGTAGAGATCCAATTTTACTCTTTTACACACTGGATATCAAGTATTCTAGAGCCATTTGTTGAAAACTCTTCTTTCTTGACCCATCAAATAATCTTGGGTCCTTTGTTGAAAGTCAAGTGGCCGTAAGTGTAAGGTTTGTTTGTGTTTTTCCAGACTTCTCCATTCTATTCTATATGTCTGTTCTTAATGCAAGTTCTGCACTATCAATCATTGTAGCTTGGTAGTAAGTTTTGGAGTTATGAGGTATCCATCCTCCAGTAATATTTTTATTTTCCAGTTTTGGCTAATTTGATACCACTTTTTTTATTGGGTAGATTTTCTTGATCTCATTGGCCTATAGGAATTCTTTTATATTATAAACATAGTTTTTGTCATCGTAAATATTTTATTCAAGTGTATCACTTGATTTTGAATTCCAGTTATTATATTTCCCATACATTACACATATGACGAAGCCAAATTAATTTATTTTTTGGCACCTGTATTCTTTATTTTAAATAAAAAAGTGTTTTTTAATAAAATAAATTCTTTCAAGAGTTTCTTTTAATAATTTGGTTCTTTAGTTTTAAATTTATCTGTAATTTATTTTGAATATTTTCTAAGGTGATATAGCTTTTTATGTACTGGATTTTCTGCCATTTCTTCACTATTTCAAAATCTATCTGTTGTCACATTAAATTCCTATACTTCTAGTATTTATCTATCTATCTATCTATCATCTATTAAGTTTGAGGTTTTCTAATCTCTCTTGTGATTTGTTTATTCAAGGTAACACCAATGGATATTCTTAATTACTATGGTTTTATAATATAATTTACTATTTATATGGCAGTCTCCCATTTCCACAGTTATTGTCTGTCTTTTCTTTTTAAAACTTTATTGGCTACACTAATAAAATATTTTTTGAGATAAATATTATAATTTGTTAAATTTCAAATAAATCCACTGGCTTCTTGTTTTGGGTTTTATTAAATTTGCAAATCAATTAGGTAGGAAATTGCCGGAATTGTAGTCTTCAGCATTACCATCTAGGACCATAAGATATCTCTTTATTTATTTGGATCTTCTTTTGCAGTTTTGTATCAACTTGTATGCTTTCCTTCAAATAAGCCTTGCAAACTTTTCATTAGCGAGACCCATTTCAAATATATATGTGTTTTGGGGACTAGACTGATTTTCCAAAGAAATTTTATAATAGGTAGGAGTCAGTCCTCAGACACAGTTACAGGGACTATGAGTCGTAACAGAAGGAGACAATGGAGTTCAGTGGTCATGGTCTGGCCACAAAAGTTAGATGATCTGGAGACTTCCTCCTAGCTGGGTGACATCAGACACATTGCCTTGTCTTTGTGTGCTCATTTCTTTGTACCTAAAATGGTGATGGCAGTACCTCCCTTATGGAATTGCTGTGTGGGTTTATCCAGGACATGTAGGAAGTATTGAATAAACATTAGCTATTGGTATCAATTTTTAAGGAGCACCTAATTTGTGATCCAACATAGAGCATCTAGTTTAGGCACGCCCTTGACTTCTTTCTTTTTTTGTGACTGAGGCAAAGTTAGAAGGTCTGGTAAATAGGATTGAGACCCTTGGAAACTTCCAGGTAGGAGAGGGAGAGGAAAATCAGAATGTGATTTAGCAATAGCCATGTAAACACAAGGAGGAATTTAGGTGCTGTCCTGGTGGTGCTCTGCAGTGACACTCTCCACCAGAGGCTGCCACTGGGCTCTAACAACCTCCCTCCAGCCAGCCCTCCCTCCCCAGTCAGAGTCTCCTTAATATGCAGATCTCACCATATCATTGCCTGTCCTGAAGCTCTCAATGGTTTCCCAGGGAGCTCAAAGCAAGATCCAGGCTCCCATATGTGGTTGTAGAATTTGGCCTCTTATTACTTTTTAAAGTGTCGTTGCATCTACCATTGTCTATATTATATCTATTGAAATATACTTTGAAAACAAATATATTTAATTGGATGCACAAATATTCTTCCTATCCCAAATTTCATGGCCCATTGCTTATCACACAGAAAGGCGGTAGAAATAAATACTGTAAATTATCTATAGGTTGTCTATTGTCCTTATAATAGATATGTAGATAATTTATACCATATCAGAGTACATGAAATACTGCATGCAATATTTCCACTGGATACACATTTTAGAATCCCATACAACTTAGTGAAAGCTTAAATAGGGCCCAGAAGTTCAGTGGTGACCCTAGGATTGCCAGTAGGGTATGAATGTGAAGATGAATTGTAAGATAAATTTACCTATTAATTTCTGTTAAAGTGTGGACAATGATCCTGATTGCAATCAGTAGCCAAGGGGACAGAATGCTCATCCCAGTCCTGGGACAAATGGGTCTTTGATCCTGAGTGGGTACAGAAAAGTTTTCAGGCCTTGCTCAGTTATTCACGTGTGAACCCACGAGAGGCTCTTCCAATGTTCTCTTAGGTTTCATCAAACTCTCTGCCCCAAATATTGTCGTTTTGTCCCTCTCTCCAGGAGAGGACATAGGTAGCCTCTTGCATTCTCAGTTATTTGTTTAGTTCTTGGTGAAAGAGGGTCGACACAAACAAAATAGAATATCTGACCCCTACCTTTGTAGAATTTGCAACATATTACAGAATGAAGTGATACACAAACGATTTACTTTAATTTCATGTTTTGGTGCCTTAAGTTTCGCTAATGAGCCTGTTTGTGCAAAATCCAATTACTCATTCTATTTCTCACCCTTCACTACATATGTGAATACATTCATTACTCACTTCCCCAGACCACTCCCAATACCACCAACCACATAAAGAGAGCTTTGTGAAAGGGGTGGGATTCCAAGCAAGGGGAGGAGCAGATTTGAAAGGGAGGGCATTATTCCAGGTCTCAGAACGAGTGTGGAGGAAGTGTAAAATCAGGAGTGGGAAAATCAAACATCAAGAAGTTTAGTTTGGAGAGAACAGAGGGAGCCTTGAGGGCGAGGGTCTTCAGGATGGAGAAGAGAGCGAGGAATGAAGACATTTTTCAAACTGGGATTGAATGACAGCCACAAAAGGAGGTGAAGACCAGAATTAATCTTCAAAAAAGAGCAAACTAACACAACTTAATAAAGGTATTAAAAATGGCTGAAATACTGCGTTTGTATTCATCAATTAAGGGTAAAAGTGGGTGAAGTCCAAATATCTACTACGAAGTGGCCCTAAAGTTAGAGTTTCGGTACCCGTCCAATTATATCTGTAGAGTCGTCAGCTGGGCATCTGTTCCCTCATCAAAGCAATGTGACATTTAAGACACAGAGTCAAACAGATGGCTGTGTTTTGCTGAACTGGACTTTAATGAAAAAGTCCAGATTCTTTTGTTGCAGACGAAAGGGATTATTGCCTTAGAGAGTATTCATCATGGGGGAAAAAGATAATGCTACATCAAAGAATTGAAGTGGGGAAGAGAATATTGAGATGATTTTACAGAGAGAGAATATATATATAATGTGAAATATTCCAAATTCATAAAAGAGAAAGCTAAACCTAAGATCCATTAAAAATCCTAGATACTCTAGTTAAAATGTTAAAAAATTCAGTTGACCTGATTCAATGCAAAAATCGAGAAATATGGAATGAGGTATTCCTTCCTATAAAACAACAACAGCAAAAAAAAAAAAAAATAAAACAGACACAAGAGGTAGGACTAATACCAAATTATCATAGGGGAAAGATTGTAAAAGTTGACATTTGCCAAAAAATCTCAACCTTTTGAGCTGAACGACCTCCAAATGACAATGGTACTCTTGTTTTGACAGGTTGTACATCTCTTCTTCATGAGGAATTTGTTAGATGCCTGCTAACCTAGGTTGTACTTTTGGGGGTTTGCTAAAGGGAAGTTATGTCATCAGCTCTGTCTTTTGGCATCTTGTCAGAGATCATCGCTTGTGGTTGGGTTCATACCCATTACAAAAACAATTTCTTAGGCTTTGTGACTTTTTTTTCTGCAATTTGCATGGTTTTGAAACTCTTGATTTTGAAGTTGCAATTTCCCAAATAATTATCTTTATAAGTAAAGATATTTCCCCCACCTTTAAGGGGGAAAGTGTAGAGGAGGGTGTATGGAGATGGTTCTTTTCCAATGCTCATTAATTAAATGAAAATAAATTGTAAACTCATTATAATGCAGAGCGCTTTAATTAAAAATGGGTACATGTGATAGAATAAAAACAACAAGAGAATGAACTTTACTTGGAATTTGATAACCTTTTATAAACATAGTTCTTAATCAGTAGCAGAATGGGCACAGGAATGTTTGAGTGTTGTTTGTAAATGTAGATGATTTTTCAGTAATTGTCTTTATAAGTAAAGTCATGTGGAGGGAGACTCACTCAGTAAGGCTTTGAATTCACTCACAGCATGAAAAGTTATGGGCTGCAGTGTGGCATTCCAGTGCAGCACTAGTGGAGATTCTCAAAATCAAGTGTTTTCCAAGAGGCTTTCATTAGTTCACTTAGGAGCAGCTCAATATCTCATGACACAGATGGTTTCAAATCAGGGGTTTTAAGTGCATCTTCTAATAACTACAGGCAAAAGAGAAATCAGTTTGCTTTCCTCTAGCTTATAAAAATAGTACCAATTATCAGATAAACGTAAAAGGAAATCATCAATGAACTTGACTTTGACAAATACAAAAGGTTCTTAAGCAGCATGTGTGAAAATGATTACATGTTACCTTGGATGTGTCTATTTTAATGGAACATTTTCCCCGCTTGATATTTGAGTCCATTTAGTTTATAACATAAAAAAAGGCAAGTCTCTGTACCCCTAACAGGATAAATAGAAAACCAGTCCAGTCCTTTCTCTAAAAATTCTTTCATTTTTATCGACTTTACTACCATTGAAGTTTACACATACCCTTCTGGATCATTCTCTGTGTGTGTATCTTTTCCAGCAAAATAAGTTTGTACTATACACACTGTTTTGTAATCTGCTTTTTCCAGTCAATGATCTACACCTTTCCATTTCAGTAAATGTCCATGGACTGATACTCAGTCTGTGGTTGGGTGACACAACTGACCCCCTAAATCCTTTGCAGGGCGAATTATGGAGCAACATACTGAAGTTGGCTGTTATGCCACTGAGTTTCTTCCAACCAGCATGTTCTCTTTCTCATGACTGTGACTCTTTAAAGAGAATGGGCCAGTTTATCTGCAGAATGTGCCCCCTCCCTGCTTTTGGATTTGTCTGTTTCCAATGTTACTTTTTTTGATCCATTATAACAAGATTCTTTTTTTGCTTGGATGGTCTATTTTAATTTTGGGGGGTGCTAGAAATTTGTTCTTTAGAGAATAAAGTATAAATTTAAATAGTAACTATGATAGCAAGTAAAATGGTAAGAAAGCCAAGTTACTTTGCACAGCACTGTTGCACTGTTCACTTGGCACCCCTTCTTGTAGAATCATGGACAGTTCCCATTTGGACACGTGGATGAAAAAGCAGACGTAATTCAACATTTCTTTTTTCCATTGCTTTCAATACCATATGGATGAAAATAAATTTTAGGTCATAGAATCCTTTAATTAAAAAATGAGGTTAAAGATTCAATTCCTGTAGTTTGTTTGTTTCTAAGTGGTGCTTCTAATAAGTGACAGGTATGAATATATGCTAATATGCTGTAATAATTTGAGATCATTTTCATTGTCCTCATTCTTTTAGGAAATTATAACGTGTTCTTTTATGTTATATCTCTAATAATCATTCCAAAATAATAATGCAAATGGGTTAGTAACCCAGGGGTCCATCATTTTTCTCAATCTCTCTGATTTTTACATGAGTATAAGCTTTTTTTTTTCTGGGGCAGAATTTTATAAGCCTTTTTTTGCAATATTAACTGTAAACTATGCAATTATAATTAGATAAGAGTTTTAAGTCTACTTAAAATTTATATATTCAAAAAATAACAAGAAGTTTACATCAGTGTTATTGTTTGTGATGTATTTATCAAACAAATATATTATTACTCTCTAGAATTAGGTACTTGGGTGTGTCATAATAAAGTGGCAACATTTAAAAACTGAAGACATTTACAGAGTGCTTACTGTGGGTGAGGTGCTAGAATAAGTACTTTGTAAGGATTATTTTAATATAACCTCACAAAAGCCCTTGAGATATGTTATTATTATATTCATCTTACATTGGATACACAAAATAGAAAAATTGAAGTGTGTTTTTATCAGGGGTGTGTGTGCAAATTTAAACATGTACGTTTGTTAAAGAAACAAAAGTAGAAATCTACTTAGTGACCTATACTTTTCAGAGGTTTCTTTTTTTTAATATTTAATTTATTTATTTATTCATGAGAGAGAGAGAGAGGCAGGGAAACAGGCAGAGGGAGAAGCAGGCTCCATGCAGGGAGCCTGATGTGGGACTCGATCCCAGGACCCCAGGATCATGCCCTGGGCTGAAGGCAGGCGTTAAACCGCTGAGCCACCCAGGGATCCCCTTTCCGGAGGTTTCTATATTAGAACAGTCCCCAGGAGAAGTGGTTTACAGTAGTTGTCTGCCAGATGCCTGTGTAGAAAATACCTACCTAAGGCCCTACCATTAATTCCCCAAATAGGAGGAGCCAGAAAATCAATATCATGTAAGTACTATGAATTTAGCCTCCAGTATTGCTAGCCTGCCACTGAAGATACTGGAGATGAGACAGGTTAGATTAGCAGGCTTTTTGAGAGCCTTCATAATAGATATCAGTCCAAAGGAACACCCTTACCAAACCCCAAAACAAACCAACAAACTTTGCTTGTACTCATTCTATTGGGTATTTCCATTTACTTTACAATTCTTTCAGTACTAATGCTCATGGGCTGATTCTTATAACAGGAGTATTTGTTTTGAAAATAAATCGAAAAAAGGGCATGCAAATAACATCCATGAAAGACTCTTAGTTTGATGGTCTATTTTCTTTTGGAATGGAAAATAATAATTTGTTTCTAGATAAATATCTTATGGCAAATTTAATCATCAGGTATCCAGAAATGAATAAGCTGAGTAGAAGAATGAGTCTTAATTGCACAGTTTTAGCCGTAATTGTGACCCTTCAAACATTTTAGGGTTTAATGAAATTACTAACTAAAATATATGAATGTTAAAAAAAAGCAGAGTTCAGAAAATAAACATTCTACTTAATTTCTAGGAAAGATTCTTGGGCTATACTAATTGCCATACTGTGTCACAATTCAGGTTGTACTGATTAGGTATACTCCTAGAATAGAGATACTATGTTTAGTCTGGTTGGAAAAAAGGGTGATGTTATTTCCAGAGCTAGGATTTGAGAATGTTTTTAAAAGGTATCCCAAATCAAGAACACCTATTCAAACTCAGTTACCTAAAATAATATTAAGTATGTTATTTAATGATGATTGCTGTTAATTGGGCACTCATTTTACACTAAGGACTTTAACTGAGTTGTTTTAATCTTCACAATAATTAATACTATTCCCTATTTGTAGGACGGGTAAACTGAGGCTCAAAGAGCCTAAAGTCAGGTCCTAACCCAGGTCTCAGATCAGGGATTGGATTTTTCCTGAATTTCAAAGCAGATCTGTTCTGAAGTCCAGGCCTTGACCTCTACATTATAATTCTCCCTACCCAATTTAATACCAAATATTTGATGAAACATATTGAATTGCTAAAAGTAGTCACAGAGCTTCTACCAAGGATCACCCAAGAGTATAGAAAAAAAAAAAAGAAGAAACAGGGTATAGAGACCATAAATCCCCTATAGCATCCCCTAGAAACTTCCAGAGAAGTAAGGAGAGGGAGACAACTATTAAGATCAGGTAACTATCTGTATCCATTTGAAAAATGAATTTCTGATTTGAGCTTCCTTCCATAGAAGATACAAAAATCACCAGTCTTCCAAATATGAAAGTGATAAATAGTTCTCAGGGGCAAAATGCATCCCTGTCACATCTAGAGCAAAATCAACAGAGTTTGATAAAGAAGAGAAAGAAGAGAAGAGAAGTGGATGTTCAGAGCATAACACTATTTTGGGAGTTTCTATTATGACTAAATTATTTGTTCTGTAATATTTGTTCATCAATAAGTTTCCTAGATTTTATTTTCTTACTCAGCCATTAAATGGAACATGCTTTGTCATACGTTGAAATAGACATTTCCTGTTCCAGCATGATGATATTCAAATATACATTTATTAAAATCCAGAGAAAAGGTTGTTAAGTATTATAATAAACATTTAAGACATCAAAAGTGATCATTAAACTTTATAGTATAGTGAAAAGTCATGGGAAGCTTAATATGTTTAGGATCTGAAATTATTGCTCAGATTATATGGAATTATCTATTATCTAGATCACTAGCTCGCTTTCTCTTGAAAAGTATTGGCAACTGCAAATGTCTCCAGAATGATATTTTCTGCACAAATAAAAATCAAGCTCCCTGCAGCTTCTATTTCTACATAGGTTTCTCACTTCCTCTGACATTGGAGAAAAACCTCTTTATGGAACCTGAGAAACTGAGTAATTATTTGCGCATGAGCCTAAAATGTGAACACTGGGATTATCAAGTATGTATCATTATGAGAAAATCACCTGCTTTAAACCAGTTTCTTAGTAGACACATAATTTACCTTAATAGAAATTTTGTGCCAATAAACAGCATGTATTCACCACAGAGAGGTGACCAGTAAATTCCAGCATCCAACATGGTCCTCAGCACACAGTAGGTGCTCACCACTGACTTTTTAAAATTTTTATTTACTTATTCATGACAGACACAGAGAGAGGCAGAGACA
Organism: Canis lupus dingo; assembly: GCF_003254725.2. Classification (NCBI taxonomy): domain Eukaryota; kingdom Metazoa; phylum Chordata; class Mammalia; order Carnivora; family Canidae; genus Canis; species Canis lupus. Next base: position 43,845,643 of record NC_064245.1, on the reverse strand, counting down.
TAGGCAGAGGGAGGAGAAGTAGACTCCATGCAGGAGCCCGATGCGAGACTTGATCCCAGGACTCCAGGATTAAGCTTTGAGCCAAAGGCAGACGCTCAACCACTGAGCCACCCAGGCATCCCAATTTTTTTGTTTTTAATGAAAGAATGAATGATAGGTATTTAAAAAATCTTGAGGTATCTATCATCTCATGTATAATAAGTCACGCATATTATGACAAATGTTTTCTTATTCAAGTATGTGTTAGTGTATTATTAGAGCAAGAGGGCCCACAAAAACAAAAACTTTTGATTATTGAACTTTCATTTTGTACTGGATGTTGTTTCAGATGCTGGAGGTGCAGACACGAATGACCACGGGGCCTGGCTCAATGAACTTCCAGTCATGCTATGTCCATTCCAACATAAATGGAGCTTGAGTTGGGCTTTGTGCTGGTAACCCGTTCAATGATAAGATAGCAGGATTTCTAATGTAGATTTGTGTAGCAAAAATGTGTAAGGAGCTATTAACCGGCAGAGAATTGCATTGAACTGGTTCACAAAGGGCCCGTCTAGCTTCCAAACTGGCCAGCATGTCAACTTGTACAGCCTCAAGTGTGGCTTTCATTTGGATTTCCTATGTAACCAATAAAGACAGTGTGCAAAGCAGGCATCAGGGAAGAGCGCAAATACGTGACAACACACAACCGCTCATGTCTCTCTAGTTTCTTATGATGCAGGCTAATGTATGGCTGTGATTTGGTCAGCAAACAAGAAGAGACTTCCAGGTTGGAGGAACCAAGGGAGCAGGGACTCTCAGCCCCTGCAGGGGCCCTGCCAAGTTCCCATGGAAAGCTCCTCCCACTATCAGCCACTAGAATTCTTGGCACAGACTGCTCTGTCCGGCTTCCTTTTTTTCCTCTGACACTGGAGCTAGCTATGCCTTCCTCCTAGATTTCTAATACCTCCACGATTTGTTACTGGACAAGAGCAAGTAAAAGTGCAAAGATGTATTTCTAATAAAAGAAAAACAAATAGAATAAATAAAAATAAATAAACCAAACACTTGTGCTGTAGGATGCTGTGGAGCAGCTCAGACTTCCTGCATCTGAATTTCTTATCTGTAAAATGGGGCTAAATATACTTCCTTTCTCATAAGACTAGTGTAAGAGCAGAGAACATAATACCTGTAAAAGGAGCCGGCAGGCACTGGTAATCAGATATCATCCTGCCCTATTATCATAATGGGTCCTTCATAATAACCTGGATTCTGCTCTGTGCTTCAACTGTTGACTGAGCTTCATGGCTGGAAAGACACCTGGGGACTCACCCAGTGTAACCATCCAGCTGCTAGGCTCATCTTTCCATTTTTATCCAACAGCAGTTGCTAACTGTAGCCTAAGTGTTTACCATTCATTTCCTCTTTTTTAGTATTGATTGGACTCTCCTCTTCTTTTGGCTTTTACTAAAATGATAAAAAATGAATAGCATCATACACTGTGCAAGGCAGCTTTTACATACGATATCTCATGTTGTCCCCACGATACCCTTATTCTCATTTCATAGACAAAAAAGTGAAGGTTGAGTAATACTAGGGATATTGCTCCCACGTGATTAAATTGACAACATTGGACTCTTCGATCTTCTGCCATGACATTGTTTCCTGCATCTCTGTCTTTTATGGTAGTCAAAGTTGTTGGTTGGTTTTACACCAAGACACAAATGAGCATGATACAGCTGACATAAAATGAATAAGATTTGAGTGTGGAAAAAGCTGAATGTGCACACGCAGTGGAGGTCTACCGAAATCCACACTGGAAACTAAAAGACAAACGGCCTTCAAGCTCATGGAGATTCTCAGCCTTTCGTTTTGAATCTGTAACCTATGACTCTAGAATCTAAGTTTACCAATTCTTATCTGCCACAAAAACATTTAATCCTTTTTAATAGAGAGAGTTCTCTTTGAAAAGCAGCCGGGAGTCCACACATAGGAAAACGTGTACCCTACAAAGCCCATGGAGAGGGATAAACCAGAGCCCAAATTATGAAATGAATTTGAAAGCCTCTTGCTTTCATTTACCTTGTTGTAATTGAGCATACTGGACTAGAGGACATTTATCAAAGGTCTCTGGGCTGGCTAAAATACTTGAAGGATTACTACATGATGACCAATTCTTGCCTTGGAAGACCAAGAACCATGAAAAAGAGGAGAGGGTCATTTATCTGTTTTCTTTTTAAAATTTTAAATCTGTCCTATATCTGAATCCTCACACAAATTATAAAAGCACTGAAATCAAACAACCATGGTTCATTCCTGGCCTTTGATTTTTATAAACATGCATGTTAAAAAGAGAGAGAGAGAGTGAGAGAGAGAAAACCAAACATGTGTGCTGCCTTTTAATAAAGATCATATTAAAAATTCAATAAATAGCAATATCTCTGATCTCTTAACAAAAGCTTCTGGTGTACAGGAAATTAAATGAAAAAAAAAACCTTGTTAATCCTTTTTGATTTCTGTACATTGTAGCTAGAAGCAGAATTCTTTAACTCACAGATTTCTCCTTTTTTTTTCCTTTTTAACATTTTTTTTAATCTTTTCTTGCACAAACGTTGTCTGGGCAACACTGCAAGTGCAGCATGATTCTTAGAAACATTTAAAAATAAAGGGGGGGGTGGGGGAGAGAGCAAGCAGTTGTGTCATTGTCTCATCCCGGTGGCCTTGCAAGGAGGAATCTACCTCGAACCAGGTGATAACCTGATAGACTTTATCTTGTCTTCTCCCGGCCTCCCTGAAGCCTGCCAACACTTCGGCTGGCTGTTAGGCATTTTAAATATCCCCCCTGAGCCCTAACCTCACCCCCTTTCTCTTCTTGTCAGCTGGAATGTCTCAGAGCTGTCAGAAGCTTGTTGCTTATTGATGTTTCCGTGTGTTTTATGTCTTTTCTGAGATATGACAGGCCCTGACACAGTGCTGATTTCAATCAGGCTGCTTCTAGAGAAGCCTAAGATTTTTAGTTGCACAATCCACGTTTCGAGCATACTTCAGAGGCCTCTGTCTAATGAAAATGTTTCAGGAGGCCGAAATAAAGGCCCCGTGCTCAAACGAGCAGCAGCTGAGGAATTCACAAGGTTTGAAAAAACACGTGTGTACGTGCACGCACACACACGCACGCACACACACAAACACACACCCCATAGTCACCCCTCCCCCGCCCCTGCCTTTTGTTATAAGAAAAGCAAGAACAGAAAGTGACCTCTGGAGGCAAAGGTTGTGACACTGAATCAAATCCCTTTAGACCTGAACTGACAGGCTAGGCCTGGCTTTAGATTACGTTATCACATCTTAGAACGAGGCTTGTATGTACCTCAGGATTCTCTACATGTAAAGAGCTGGCGATTTTACCCCTGCTGCCCTATTAAGTCAAGTTCTGATGTCCTGTCGAGAATGAAAGCTTATCACACAGAGGGGTGGATAAAGGCGGGGTGGGGGTTGGGGGTGGGGGGAGGGAACAACCAGAAATGGAAATAAAATGTGTTGCTGGTAGAGCCCTCATTTCTGTTATTTATAAGGCTGGCCATGTGGAGATGAAAAATATTAGAAAAGGATTATTGGTGAATCATATATGATTTCCTGAAACTTATATAAACATCTCATTTTGTAACACATCGGTGGGATTTCAAGTGAGGCAAAGGACAGACTCTGGATACCAAAGAAGTTTTATAGAACCAGCCTCAGCAGGTGCATTCAGAGGCCACCATCAAATTCACTTCCAGAAACAGGAGCAAGAGTGTAGGATAGTTTTGTGTACACGTCTGGCAAGTTGTGCAAACTTGATTTAGTCAAATGATCGATCTCCTTGTGTCTGTTTCTCCAGTCGAAAATAGGCACACTCACATCTTATATTTGTGGGGAGAAGGGTGTCATTTCATTATTGGTCTTTGGGGCTTTAAAAGTCAAGCAATTGGCACAAGCTTCTAAGAAGGTGATAAGGCTCCAATGATAAGGAACAGAATAAAAAATTCCCAGTGACTAGTGTCTTGCTTTTTTACATGACAATGTACCCCCTTGCTGATCTGCAATTAATGGAATTAATGGTTGTGGTATGACTCAGGACTTTTAAGGAAAAAAAAAAAACCCCTTGAAGGAAAAAGATTATAATATTGGGCCACATTGTCTGGAATGAAACTATTTCTTGAAGGATAAATATCCAGAGGGAAACAGGCATTAATCAGACATTCTCAAAAAAGTTATTATTTTTTTTTTGGATTAATTCTTTTTTTTCTTTGCTCCAAACTGGAAGATAAGTCCTATTGGAAATGTTCTTTTCCCCGATTAATCGACATTACAAATGCAAAATGCTTGACTCCTACAAAAGCCTTCAATGAATATTATTTCCTTCTCTCATCCCCTCTTTGTAGAAATGTGATCATTTTGCACTTGTTATGTTTCCAAGTCAGGTTCTTTACTGCACTAAGAGTTTTAGTGGTTTTACCTTAAAAAAAAAAAAAAAAAGCCAAACAAAATCCCTTCCCAAAAAAACAACAGATCCTCTGCCTCCAAGCCACACTGAGTGAAAATGACCACTAAAAAAAGTGCTTTTCTACCTCCATTCCATTTTTAAAATGTTATGATATTTTTAACAATATTAATATAATAACAGTAGCATGTGTTTATTGGGTTAGTCTGTATTTTATGACTTAGTATCGAATTTATGGCTTGTTTCTACAGTACTGTCACTATTAATTTTTGTTCCCATTTTTTTCATCAGCTAGAACATTGTCATAGGACTATTGCTTGCTCGTGATAAGCAGCCTCTGCTGTTATTATTTTAGGTCTGCTTATCAACAGTCAACACATCTCCCCAAATTATTTTTTTTTTTAGAAAAACTATGTTATCAATTTAACCCGTTGGTCACCAAAGGGACTCTTCCTTCCAGCCACTCATAAGGATTTTGGCATGCTGCTAGGCGGTGAAGTCGGAGAATCAGGAGGGAAGTCAGAAAGAGCTGTCACTACAAAAATACCACAGGAGGTAGAGAAGGCCTTCACAGTATGACTTTAAGATAGAAATTGATATCGGTCCTGACTCCTGACCCCACCCAGGGAAACTGCAGCCCGGGAGTCAAAGCTGCTACTGCCCCTTGGAAGGGCTGGTTGAGAGAGAGAGAGAGAGAGAGACTGGCCGGGAACTCCCAGAGATCACGGGCCTGCCAGCCTCTCTGAAAATGACTGCCAATTTGGCCTAGTCTCAGCTGACTGCATGCCCAGGAGGGAGGGAATGGCAGTAATAAAGCAGTTTAGTGGAGAAAGATATTGCTTCAAGCTCCCAAGGCTTCCAGTCTATTTTATGACAACATTATTCACTCACACATCCATACAGATACACACACACACACACACACTCAAATGTACAGACATGTGAACACTCATATGATAATCAGGATCGATTGATCGATCTATCTATCTATCTATCTATCTAAAATCTTTTGGGCAGAGGATGATTTATGCCCGTAACAGAAATGCTATAGTTTAAAGTTAAGATTCAAATTATCCCAAGAGTGGTAGAACACTTTAGAGTTTTCTTCCCAGAATTAAATAATAGGAAAAGCCACACTTGGATGAAGCCTGGGATTCTGTTGTCAGCCCCATGGCTCACATCCTGGACAGTTCTCTGTATCTTACCCTTTCCCTTACTTGGGAGGGGCATTTGGCTCACAAAGATGGTGTAAAGGTTAGAATTCTGAGAATCCTTTGTGACTTCAGAGAGTGATGATACCCACACAATACAAGTTCAAATTCATATGTACAATGTGTTACAGTATAGAATATATATATGCACAACTATCATGTCAGAGTAATAGCCTAAAATTAATTACACTCTACTAAAATTTGCCATTTGAAAATATCCATGCTTTTAAAAAAAGAAAATTCTATGATTCTAAAAATCCACAGAAGAGGAAACAGGTAATGGCTAGAGAGAATTTTAATTTTGTATGGTAGCTCCCATTTTTGGAGCAAATAGCAAAACTGAATTTCAGCACTATACTGGGAAAGGATGCCATGCTTTACAAAAAGCCTGAAGAATTGAATTACACTTGCTATAGTAAGAAATATTCCTCAAGTGCCTGGGATGGTTACGCATGTGTTTGGGCACTGTGCAGTTCTCACCCAGACGGGCAGAGGAGTCGTTGTCCCCACTTTATGGAGGAGAATATTAAGGCTAGCAAAGTTAAGTAGCTCACCCACAGCCATGCAGTCAGCCAACGAGAGCTGAAGTTTTAATTCAGACGTTCAGATGTTCTGCCTCTAGATTTGTTAAGCTTTGTAAACCCGTTGTATAAACAAACCTCTGTAAGTTGGGGCTCTTTATAGCAGAATTTTATTATGTGAGTGCCCAGAGAAACCTTACATATTTTGTGCACATTTCCAGTAGGAGTACAATTATTAAGAAATTAAAATAATAATACCAGCTGACACTACATAGACGAAAATAAATTTTGTGGTAAAGATGCCCCTGTAGCATCTGTTGGGCATGCAGTCTCTAAGAGACAGGGAGACTGAAGCTATCTCTAATCCATTTTACGAGTGGGATCATTTCTCTTCACACTTTCTATAAACTGAGATTTAAATGTAAAGATTTGATCTCACAATTTTTAAGGGAGATAATCCAGTCTTTCCTCTCTTGTGAAAGTAACAGCATCTACAATTGACTAATTATAGGGAGAATTGGGCATTCCATGAAGATTAAGGGCAAGCAGCTAATTACACCCACAAGTGGCTAACAGCAGCTACAATTAGCTGTTTATAGGAGCAATTATTGGTGTAGCCAATTTTGTACCCCAAAATAATTACAGGTGCAAAATCTCACATGCCGTTAGGAATGTTCTCTTTCAAAATGCTGGCCTTATGGGTGCAGATTTCTCCATTCACTTGCCTACATAGAGAAATAACCAGAGAGGTCTAAAATGTGAAGATGCCAAAATGTGACCAATTCTAAAGCTATGTTTAATAAATCTATTTTTGTGCTGGAAAAAAACTGTAATTAATTTACCTCGTATGCTCTATTAGCAGTTGAAGCATTAGACAAATAGAACATTAGAGAAGGCTTATAGGCATGTTTCCTTTATACTTGCTATGTAGCAACATATATAACATATTCTAAAATAAGATCAAATTACAACATATATTAAAAGTGTTACTGTGCAAATTCTGGGTTTATTAAGTTGATCTCAAGTCTGTATTCATTCATGTACTCAATTAATAAATGTTTCTGGGATTCCTAACATATTCTTGTATTTTTGGATGTGCAGACTTGAAAGAAAATGCACCCATGGCCAATTCTTAACTTTCCCAACTTCTGGGGCACCTGGGTGGCTGGCTCAGTGTTGAGCATCTGCCTTTGGCTCAGGTCGGGATCCTGGGATGGAGTCCCCCACCAGCATCCCCGCAGGGAACCTACTTCTCCCTCTACCTATGTCTCTGCCTCTCTCTGTGTCTTTCATGAATAAGTAGATAAAATCTTTAAAAAAACAAAAAACAAAAACTTTCCTAAGTTTCTAAAATTTATTCCTGCTCTGGGCATCCTAGAAATAGAAATATGGTCACAGTTCATTTTTTAGCTCAGAACTGAAGCCATTTTTTTTTAAACTACTCTTGGTTTTTTTTTTTTAATTTATTTATTCATGATAGTCACACGGAGAGAGAGAGAGAGGCAGAGACACAGGCAGAGGGAGAAGCAGGCTCCATGCACCGGGAGCCTGACGTGGGATTCGATCCCGGGTCTCCAGGATCGTGCCCTGGGCCAAAGGCAGGCGCCAAACCGCTGCGCCACCCAGGGATCCCAGAACTGAAGCCATTGACACAATTATCTTAACATCTCTCCCCCAAATGAGATGTACACCTCCATCCCTAAATAAACAACAAACTACAGAACACTGAACAATCACCACTGGATTTCACAAGTTTTCTATTTGGCTCCCAAATTATGTAATAATACGATTTAAAAAGAACAATGGCTATAATTTTATGTTTTTATATATCAAGAGTTTCTCAATAAAACAAAAAACTAGAAGAAAAAGTAGTTCCGGTTGTGGTATTATTCCATTATGGATTATTTTATCTTATTTTTATTTATTTATTTTTAAAGATTTTATTTATTTATTCATGACACACACACACACACACACACACACACACACACACACACAGACAGAGACACAGGCAGAGGGAGAAGCAGGCTCCATGCAGGGAGCCTGACGTGGGACTCGATCCCGGGTCTCTAGGATCACGCCCTGGGCTGAAGGCGGCGCTAAACCGCTGCGCCACAGGGGCTGCCCCAATATGGATTATTTTAATCATTTCCTGAAGTTATAGTGCAGGCATAAAACGATCTGTTCTGAGTCAATCATGAGGCATTATTTTAAGTTCTAATGCTCTCTGATTTTGAAAAACCAAGCTTGGAAGGCAAGCAGGAGAGTTAATGAGATTGTGACTTATTCATGACTGTATTTCCAGAAATGAATGAAACACATGAAAATTCCAAATCTTCTTGGTTGAATCATCTACAGATACTATTGCTTGATTAGCAAACAGGGTTATTTACAAGTAGAGAAAGGAATTTAAGGTAGGAAAACAGAATGCTTAGTCTGAATAGAGCCACAGAGCCATGATCTTGATGGTCACCGCAGAACTTTTGAATCCTGACTGTGCCTCTAATTTCTCTCTCTGACCTCTGGCAAGGTATCTTCATCCAGGAGCAGCAAGATCAATTTCTGGCCAGACTTGAGTTTGAATCCCAACACCACGACTCACTAGCTTTCCATAACTGCCTGCAGAGTTCCTCAGCCTTATAGAGACTAGTTTCCTGATCCATAAACCCCCTAAAATAGAGACAAGAATCTTTTCTTCATGAGGAGGTTGTCCTTAGAAGTGAAATAATGTATTTCATTACTATCCTTTCTTTTTAAAGATTTTATTTACTTATTAGAAAGAGAGAGAGAGAGCGCGTGTGTGTGCCCGTGAGTGGCAGGACGAGGGGCAGAGGGAGAGGGAGAAGCAGATTCCTTCTTAGTAGGCTCCCTACTAAGTAGTAGCCCCAAGTTGAGCCCGATCCTAGGACCCCTGAAATCAAGGCCTGAGCGAAAGGCAGACACTTAAGGGACTGAGCCACCCAGGCGCCTTTCATTATTGTCCTTCTTCTGCCTCCATAAATTAAGAGAGATGAATTTCATTATCTGTAACCTTAAAAACTGAAACAATAAACACCCTAAAATACTCTTGACTCACTTTCTCTCTTTATAAAATGTGATTCATCACACTGAATTCTACTTGGATCACAAGAAAAGATTCTAGATCTATTCATTCATTTAACAAATATTTATTTAGTAGAAAACTATCTAAAACTTAGATATGTTTAGATATCTAAGATATTTTAGATAAAGATATCTAACACTTAGAACACTTATTGTGCTTCTTACATATTTTAACCTTGACAACCATTCTTATGAGATAGGTACTTTCATGAGGCCCATTTTATAGACGTGAAAACTGAGTCACAGAGAAATTAAGTAACTTGGCCCAAGTCGCCCAAGTCATATAGTCTGAAAATGACAGAGCCAGGGTCTGAGCCCTATAGTCTAATACCATCTTCTCTCCTACATCCAGACTGCTCAGAGGTGGATCTAGACATTCAAAACCCAAACATTAGAAGAGCTGTCTCAGAATCTTTCTCTGTGTTGGAGAAAAGCCATAGCAGCTCTGCACAATGGGGAGATGGCCTATTGTGAGAAGGGCCTTTCTAAGCATAACACTCATTGCACCACCTTATTGTTCCAACTCATTTGTGATCTCTCTTTGCAGTAGGCTATGAATTCCCTGAGGCTCCTTCTCCACCTGTTTGCTGCACACCCGTGCCTGGTGCATGGGTACTTAATAAACACTTGGTGAGTGATAGAAACCATTCCAAGATGAGAAGCATTCTATCCTGCTGGAGAGGCTGGAAAAGCATCTTGTTTGTGAGCATAGCACAAGGACCTAACTACACTGGCGATACAGATGATATCTATACATGAGTAAGAAGTTTGCAGAATACGGCAGGCTGCCTTGTTCACTCTGGAAGTAAACTATGTACCTAATTAATTTAAAATATTGTTCCCTTTTAGGAGGAGCTCTGTATCTGTATTGAAAAAAAAAGGCTTTAGAACTGAAGAAAACATTCACTGAATTCTTTTTCTCAAGAAAAACTATGAATGCAAAATGTAGTGTCTTTCTCACACGTATATTAAAACAGTCAGGATATGCATTAATAGAGAGATTGGTGAGAAGCCAGGGAATCTTTGACTCTCTTAACTGGAACTTCCACCATGAAATTCAGTGTGGTTAAGTTAGGTTTGGCAGGAGTTTTTCACTGCAGCTTTCATGGAGATAAACATATAATTCGCAACAACGCTAGTTTATATGTCTGGTTTCCCACATCAAATGAACCTTGGATGTATCAGAGATCAGCTTTGAACTCCTTTCCTTGTATGTAAAGTTAGGAACTTTCAGAATCAGGTTTGGGACTCTACCCAGAAAAGATTGGACTGTAAAATCAGGATTAAGCCATCAAAACAGAATCTAGTTACTAGAAATCCAGCAAACATTCTGTTGTTTTCTAAACAGAAGAACTGTCCCATGAAGCTAGAAGCACTTTTAAATTCGATCTTGAGTAGTGATCTCCTAAAAATGTATATATCTAGGGAGAGATAAGAATGGCAATGAACTTGTTTAAATTATGGAGATCTTTAGACAGCCATGTAATTATTACCTACCTGCAAATTGGTATGCTGATTTGCATAACAAAACCAGTGGAGAACCCTTAGAACTTGTGACTTGAAAACTAAATGTCATATTCATCAATAATATAAAATGAGTACAAATACATCTGGTTTTTTATTTTTTTTTTCTTTTTAGAGAGAGAAAGATAGAGATCATGCACGAGTAGGGGGAGGGACCAAGGGAGAGAGACAGAATCTTAAGTAGGCAGGCTCCACACCCAGCAGAGAGCCCAATGTGGGGCTCCATCTCATGACCCGGAGATCATGACTAGGGTGAAAATCAAGAGTCAGAGTCTTAAACTGCCAATCCACCCAAGTACCCGTACTTAATATTTTTAAAAATTAGGAAAGAAATAGGTACCAATTTGATCTGAATTACCAGTAGTGATTGGAGATGCCAAGAAGATTCTCTCTTCTTGCCAAATATCTTTTCCAAGAAATGTGGCTTGTACTTGATCTCCATGATGTGCAGGGACCTCTCTCTAAGGGTTTTCCAAGAAAAGCCAACTCCTGAGACCCTTTACACTCTTTTCTTTCAACTCTCGGATCTCAGGAGTCTAGAAGTGATGAACCCAGAGCCCTGGACCACTGTTTGAGGCTCTAACACACCCCAAGTAAAGACCAGTGCTACCTTTGTGGTAAGGCATGGTTTTGATACTCAAGAGTGAGGTTCTTCATTAATGACCATGGACCCCATTTCCAAGGAGTCCAACAAAATCATGTGCGTACAGTCAAGCTGTTCTTCTATTTTCAGAGACATCCATCATGCACAGAATATGAAGACTCCCTATTTTAAGAGGCTTCACCAAGAAGAGGCACCAACTGTACTTTCAAGAGTGAATTCTGGATAAATGTTAAAAATAATAATACCTAAAGTAAATAACAAACAAATAAAAATAATTAAAAATACAAAAAGAAATTCTAGAGTAAGCATTTCTAAGAAATGTCAGTAACTATGCACGAGGTTTTTAAAATATCATTTTAATAAAATTGTTTAAGAATTTGTTTTGGAAAAGTGAAACACGTTGCAATACCGACTTGCATATGGACCTCAGGGTTCGACTAGTTTTTGTGAGATGAACTGGAGCATTTTGGGGTAGCGTGTGTTTCTTCCGATGATGTGCTCCTCCTATGCATGTGTATGGTGCCACATTTCCATCTTAGCTCCTTGTTGATTGAGTGACTGAACCTCAGCTGATTCTCATTTTGGGCTCATATTTTTCTGTTGTTCTGTCTTGCTCCTGGTTCAATCCCCCACTGCCCACAGCTGTTTGGCCTAGGGAATGTCAACATAGTCACTCTCTGCCCAAACTAGAACAATCAGGAGAATTGCCCCCTAAATGTATGGGGGCTTTCCAACATCAAACAAAATTTGTTTTACAATTTTGGGTGGCACATATCTTCATGCCCTGGGTGGAGAGAATTCCCATCTAAAATGAGATATTTTAACTTTTCCTGCAGAAAAGCAAAAATACAGATATTGCCTGGGTGGGAGGGAACCCAAGACTTTTCAAAGTCCAAGAGGTTCCTAGCTGAGTTTGACTTAGGATTTCCAGTATGGGTAAGATTCTCTCTACAAGGGTGGGTTAGAGTAGGTTTACAGCTTCTCCCTCCAGGAGATAACCCAAAACTCGAACAATCTAACAAGAGATATGATCATATCCTCAACCCTGACCTGTGCTTAAAAAATGTCATGGTTATCCACTGCCATTAATTCCACAATATGGAATACAAGGTCATTCACAATCTTGCCTCTACATGGTTTTAGTCTGTATGATCCCTGGCCCCTTTTACCCCCTGTCCCCATCCCTACTAGAATAGTTACTTTTCAATACACAAATGAAATAATGCATGACGTTTTCTGATTTGTTTGTGTTGTTGTATCTTTTCCACCTGACATAGTGATGAAGGTTGAGGATAAGGTGGTAAATGGAACACACAAATTCCCTCTTTTAATTATTCTGCCATTCTTTGGAAGGGAAACAAAATATAAATGAAAAATCACAGAAATAGACCAGAGCATGGTAGATGGAGGGAATGTTATGGGGCATAACCAGGTGATGTGCTAGAAAGCCCAGGAGTATGTGGTCTGAGGATGATGTCTGGGCTGTTACCTGAACCCTGCAATGCAGATTCACCATGAGAAGTTCATTAAATTCCATCAACTTGGTTCACTTCCTGAAGTAGTCTGGTGCATCCTCTCGTCCTGGATGTTCGCTGTTGCTAGAACAGAAAATTGCTTCCCTCTGGTCCCACACTTGACCAGACTTGACCAGATCACCCATTGACAGGAGAGTTGCCAAAGTTGTTCACTTACACAGATCTCTAAGGAAACTAGAATCCAGGAGTTGGAAGAGTGAGCTTGGGTTCTGGAGAGGCACAAAAGGCCCAATCTTTTCTATGGATTTTAGTTTGCAACATCTGGTGATTTTTCAGATCGTTTATAATTTATTGTGTTCAGAGCATGACACTAAACAAAATGAAAGAGCTTGAGAACCTCTGAACAAAATTTGTTGTAATTTTACCCAGGGGGGAAGAAAACCCTGTTATGACTGGGGTTCCATTAGGAACCAGTATAGGCTCTGACTCAGAGGTAAAGTGGTGGAGTTTTTCATAGACTGAGTTCTCCGGGAGGTACATGAATATACCAAGACAGCTTATTAGGTAGCATTTTTTGTTTCTTATTTTGTTTCCATCATTCACTCTCTCCAAAATTTAACTATACCTGAGTGGGAAGAGAGGGTACATTGACCAGCATTGACTGAACACCTTGCCCAGGTGGCCAGTTTGCACAAATATACCTGGCTGCTTCTGTTCTGATTTCTGTTGTGGTCCTTCATTCCCTGGTAAAACCACCTGTCCAATCCAATGCTTAGCAATTAATACAGACAACTCGCTGCAAAGACTAATATAGAAAACTAATGAGGGATGCTTTCTAAATGACCAGCTTTGTTATAAATAACCAATAATGAGCAATTGCTGTTGCTTGCTCCAGTCTGCTTTCTGAGATAATGGTAGATGGATGAGAGACAAAGTAGATACGGCATTTGTTGAGCTTAACTGAGGGTCTGCTCAGCTCTCTCCTGTCCCCAGTTCAAAGTAAACCTGTGGATCCTTATTTGAAAATGATTCCTAAAATAAATATCATTTTTAGAAAATATTTTATTTGTTTAGTAGAGGGGGGAGGAGCCGAGAGAGAGAGAGAGAGAGAGAAGTAGAAGAAGAAGAAGAAGAAGAAGAAGAAGAAGAAGAAGAAGAAGAGGAGGAGAAGGAGGAGGAGGAGGAGGAGGAGGAGGAGGAGGAGGAGGAGAAGGAGGAGGAAGAAGAAGAAGGAGGAGGAGGAGGAGATCCCAAAGTGGGGCTTGATCCCAGGACCCTGGGATCATGACCTGAGCCGAAGGTAGACGCTTAACCAGCTGAACCACCCAGGCACCCTTCTCCTGGGATTTTTAAATGACCTCTCCCAGGATATTTGTTTTTATGGTCTGAGTTGGGGTTGAAACTATTAACGTTTTAAAACAGCATTCTATATTATTCCTATATGCCTTAGGTTGAAACTCTCTGCATGAAGACTTTTTGAAAAACAGAAAGCATTGACAAGGCTTATTTCTCTTATTCTCTAATTTCAATGCCTTAAAATGGCATTTTTTTATCAGTCACTGCAGATGAGGAATAGAAAAGGCCCATTATCTAATAAATTATTGGATCAGGTATGCAATGTATAAACATTCAGACGAGCATGGTAAAAAAAAAATGATACCTTCCAGATACAGAAAGTTGCTAATCTTAGTTGCCTTAAATACTTTTCTTTCCATAAATACACTAAATCTCTCATTTTAGCAGGATTTTAGGACCTTTAATTCTGTAATCTCTTTGATAAGCCAATGAAGGATGATCATTTGCAGTGCAGGCGCCAAAGGGTTTCTGAGATTGTAAACAAACAGTTTACCTAGAGTTGTTGCACAGAACATTATATTTGACTGTCAGGCACATAAAAATTCCTCGGAGACCGACACAATGCTCTTCTGCATTTGTGCTAACAGCTGAACCCCCAGTAGGTGTATCTGTGGTTGTTTATCTAAGGTAGCAAATAAAGGACAGTATGTATTTTAATCACTTATCTACATAGATTTGGGTTTAAATTCAAATCCTACTTAAATACTGCATCACTATTTTTATTTTAAGGCCTGGTGAGTCTTTTTTCAGTTCTTCAGAAAATGAATTTAGGTGTGTGAAAAGAGATAAGCAACAGTGTGTGAACTTCTCTGCTTGACCACCAAGCAGACATAGTAGGGATAATTGGCTATTGCAGGGTAAATTTTCCCATCACAACATTTTAAAAAAGTGTTCAGAGTCCCACCAAAGAGCAGACTGAAGGCATGAAATCCAATTGTTATGGAAGTCCAACCCTGGCCTCTCAACTAAGAAAAAACAACCAGGTCCATCTAAGTAAAAGCTTTGAGTTTTACATACATGGTTTATTGTTGACTCTTAGATAAACTGCCAAGCAGCATTCCTTGCTACTAAAATGGAATCCCCAGCTTAGAAGGGACCCCCTAAATAGTTCCTGAAATCTATTCCTTAACTTTTCTGAGGGCAATATTCTTGAAACGTTCTGTCCTCAGTTTACCTCACCTGGGGCCCTTTTTTTTGAAAGCAGATGCCTTGAATGTATTGGATCAGCTTTTCTGGAGAAAAGCCTATATTTGCATTCTTAACTAGTCCTCCAGTGAATCTCACACGTATCGAAAAGAGGGAAACGTGGCCATAGGGTCCATACCCATGAGAGATGTGAGACTACAGGGGATGGAGCAGGGGTATGAGTCGACTTTCCCCTGGGATTTGCCAAGACCCTTCCCACCTTGAGTAGCCTCGGTATTTTCCTGGGTATTTCCAGGAAACACCTCTGCCTCCAGAAATGAGGAAATAAGTGGATGATGGTTCTTCCTTTAAGCATTCTTTCAGAAGTTAGTTTGATGAGGCTCTTGCACTTAGTGAACTTTTCGTTGTGATCCTGAAGGAGCTTTGGCATCATTCATCTTTAATTTTGTTGTCCAGAGGAACTGCATTATTCCAGGGGTGCTCAGCAGATTTTCCACATGAAAAAAATCTTATGACCAACTCTTTTTATTTTTTTAAAGATTTAATTTATTTATTCATGAGAGACACACAGAGAGAGACAGAGACACAGGCAGAGGGAGAAGCAGACTCTCTGTGGGGAGCCTGATGTGGGACTCAATCCCAGGACTCCAGGATCACAACCTGAGCCAAAGGCATGCTCAACCACTGAGCCACCCTGGCATCTCTTTTGACTTACTCTTAATGCTTGATTTATAAACTCCTTGTGCATGCCCAAGTCCTTCAGACCCTCCAGGGCAGGGGGAAGGGATGTAAAAAATATCCTAACTTAGACACTCCCCGGCTTTGGACAGATGAGCCTTGGGGATAAGCCCCTTCCTATCTTCCTCCTCTCCCCTTCTTCCCAGACTTCCTGCTGGGGCTGGCAGTCAGTCACACTGTGGAAACTCTGAACTTTCAGATGACATGAGAATGCAGAATTACAGGAAAGAAAGACAGCGAAGGAAAAAGTTAGGGGAGGAGTCTCACATTGGCAGCCAGCAAAGTATTTTCTTTATTGGGAAATTTCACATGAAAATCTGGAATTCCAGCCTTTAAAACAAACAAACAAACAAAAAGATCTGGCATCACTGAGATTGCTCCCATGTGGCGCAGACTGGCCAGAGAGGAGCAGGGTTAAGCACTATTCAATTTGTCATAATTCTTTTCAACTCCTGACCCATTGTTCTAGACCAAGCCCACTTTCTCACTTCTGTCGTCTGCTAGCTCCTCCACAATGTGTTTTGTGACCTCTTAGTTTAGTACAAGTTATTCCTACATATTTCTCCTCCTCCACTTCAAAAATGCAGAAAGTTTTAGTTTTTTTAAAGGATTATTTATTTGAAAAAAAAAGAGAGAGAACTCATGGTAGTGGTGGGGGAACAGTAATGGGAGAGGGAGAAACAGACTCCCCGCTAAACAGGGAGCCCAACGTGGGGCTCGATCCCAGGAACCTGAGATCAAGACCCAGATGCTTAACTGACTGAGCCATGCAGGTGGTCCAGAAAGTTTTGATTTTGATTCCTGAAATTCTAGCTGTCACTTGTACAGTATACATTAACCAGATTGCTTTTTTCCTGATGTTTGTTTTGAAAAAATGAGTGTGTTTATGGGGGGGAAGGACCAAGAAAAGCTTGGAAAGAACTTGAAGAGCAAACATGTGAGGAAGCCTTGCAGTGCCCTGAAGCCATGGTGTGATGGGCAGTGGGTTTGGAATGGGTCGGGAGACAGACACTGTGTGAAGGTTTCATTCAACTTATTGTGTTGGCTAGACTATGGATCCCAGTAGTCTGCTCAAATGTGAATGTCGATGTTACTTTGAAGGTATCTTGTAGAAGTGATTAACATCCACAGTCTGTTGGCTTTATGTAGAAAAGACTGCCCTCTGTACTGTGGGTGGGCCTCATCTAATCATTTCAAGGTCTCAAGAACAAAGCCAGAGATTTCCTGGAAAGGAAGGACTTCTGATTCGAGAATATAACATGGAAACCCTGCTTGAGTCTCCACCTCACTGGTCTATCCTACAGATTTCGGATTCAGGGCCACGCATCAGCTTTTGTCTTAAATTTTAGCCTACAGCCCTGCCTGTGGATATCAGATTTGCCAGTCTTACAATCCTAGAAGCCAATTCCTTAAAATAAACACACACACACACACACACACACACACACACACACACACACACACACTTGTATCCTATTGGTTTTGTTTCTTTGGAGAACCCTGAGTGATGCAGATGTCTACTTCGATATTTTTTCTGGGTTCCCTTCTGATCAGAAAACAATCCTCAGATGCACTACATGGCTGGTCGTCTTAACACCAATTTTCCATTATGTATTCACCCAATAGCTTCCTGCGGTTTGTCCTGGGATCCCAACACATCCCTCACAGGAGCAATATTATGAATTATAAACAACAATTTTAAAACCACCATTTGGAAACAATCTGGCCATAAACTGGGGAATACCTAGAAAGAATAAATGAGATAATGTTCAAATATTGAAACTAGAACTTTACCAATGCCTCAGGGTGGCCTGCAATGCATTCCTCTCCAGAAGTTGCATACATGATATATTGTTCCACACATTCTATGCAAGTATTCTCTTGGCTCTGACTTTGGTTTTAGTGCAATATCCTGTGAGGAAGTTGGCTTTGTTGTTTTACATTCACATTTGATATTTTGTTTTTTGGGGTTTTTTTTCTACTTGAAATTGTTTTGCTGAGCCTATCACATAGTTATTTTCTACCCCAGGTGGTCACTTATTTTTGTCTGATTTTGAAAAGAACGAAAACAAAAACAAAAAGCATTCTTTTATACAGTGATTTCCTGCTTCTGAGGATTTTCATGAGTGGTATGAAAGTTGAGGACAAGAGGAGTTCTAAAATTCATTGAGCTATAACTAATCAGGTTAAAAACAAAATAGGTTACTATACTGTAAGGATTCTCTGTAGACTATGTCTTTTTTATTTATCATCATATCCCCAAGTGCTGTCATTATGTCTCTTTAAAGTTTACAAAGCACTTTATATTTTAAAAGGCAATTTGAGTGTTGTCTGGCACTTCTAAATGTACAAAGGATACAAAGATAATCATGTACCTCTCACTATCTCTAAGAACACTCTGCTTACTCATCTATCCATCCATCTATCCATCTAGTTGTTGCTCAGCATATTTTTTGAATACCTACTACGTGTCTCACTTTGCTTGGTGCCAGATATACAAAAAAGGAACAAAATAGACATGGTCTCATTTCCTCCTGGGTTTGATAGAGGAAAAAGGCAGTTAAAGAAGATATAATAATAAAATTTGATAAGTACTAGGACAGAGAAAGAAGAGAATGCTCAAGAAACAGGGGTATAAGCACTGGGGCAGGGCTATAGATGTTAGAAGGATATATCCTTAAAGGTTTAGTGTATGTATCTTGACATATCTGTAGGGAAAAATGAGAGGAAATATATGATTACCTAGCAAAATGCAACATTCAAATTTGGTTCAAGATAGAGGTAGAAAGTAACTCAACAATTTGGGAAGATAATTATTTACCATTTTTAAATAGGTGCCATGACCAAATGGTTTTTGGCTGAGTGTGATACGAATTTTAAAAAGTGAAACGAACTAGGGGTGGTAGAAGGGGAGGAGGGCGGGGGGGTGGGAGTGAATGGGTGACGGGCACTGGGTGTTATTCTGTATGTTAGTAAATTGAACACCAATAAAAAAATAAATTAAAAAAAAATAAATAAAAAAAAATAAAAATAAAAAAAATAAATAAAAAAAAAAGTGAATAATCACTATGTAATTTACACCAGTGCCTTTCAAACTTTAATGTACATCCATATCACTGCAAATTATAATTCAGTAGGTTGAGGGGAGGCATAAGGTTTTGTAGTTTTAATAGGTGCTTATGTGATGTCAACGTTATTCGTCTAAAAATCCATATTTTGAGTCGTAAGGCTTTGTGGCCAATCCAAACCAGTGTATCATTTCTCATGAAGCTATAGAAACTTTGATTTGAAACCTCTTAAAGCAGTGCAATTTTGTGTAAAATATAAATTTAAAATATGTTAAATTGAACTTAGCAATGTATTATAAGAATAACCTCATGACTAATAGAAATTTTTTAAAAAATGAACATTTGGACTTTTAATAACATAAGTAATTATATCAACAAATAGAATTTATTTAATCAATGAATATCAATAAGACATTTTATAAAATTTGGAAGATACTACTGATAAAATCTTTGTAGCATAATATAAATATGATAAAGATCTATATTTAAAAACCAACAATTAATACCATATTAAATGGTGAAATACTAAAATCAGTACTTTTTATTAATTTTTAAATTAATTTCAGATACAATGGACAATTCCCATTCTCATCACTACTATTTAACATTCTTTGGAGGTTTTAGCTATGCAATAAAGCAAGAAAATGGAATAAATTACTTATTGAAAAATAAAAGTATCTTCATTGGTAGAAGATATGATTGCATACTTGATAAGCCTAAGAGAAGCCACTTGAAATCTATTGGAATTAAGAGGATTAAAATGAATAATTATAATTAACAAGTTAATATGGATATTCACAGTTTCTCAAATACAGAAATAATTAGTGGAAAGTGAAAAGATTAAAAAAGGAATTCACAATAATACAATAAAAAGTAAAAAGTACAATTCGAAGAAAAAAGCTTGACAAGTCATAAGACTTAAGTGACAAAAATTTCAAAATTACATTGAAAGTCACAAACAAGAAACAAGTTAGAAAGAATAGTGAGCCAAATATTTATTATACAATATCATGACTATCAAACGTTCTCAACGTAGCATATAAGTATGCTGCAATTCTTTTTTTTTAATATGCTGCAATTCTAATTAGAACTCCAATCCCCTTTTTTGAGAATGAATAACGAATGTGAGAGGAGGAATTTGAAATTCACATGGAAAAATAAATATTGAAAGGAGCCAAGAAAATTTTCCAAAAGATAAAGGAAGTATAAAAATAAACTAATTAAACATTCAATGACTATTTGAATAACCTTAGCATGGGAAAAGACCTTCTCAAGAGACTTAAGAAACCAAGAAGCTCTAACAGAAAACAGACCAAGCCTGGGAAGATAAGTTGCAACACATACGACAGAGACCTTGTCCATAAAATTCTACATATTTATAAGACAGACAAACGAATGAAGAGGAAAATGGGCAATGGATATTAGCATTGAGTTTTCAAGGAAGAGGAAATCCTGGCAGGCAACAAACTTAATAAAAGATGCTAAAAAAAAAAAAAAGAAAGAAAGAAAGAAAGAAAAAGATGCTGAACTTCTCTCACGCTGAAGGAACCACAGAGGAAAACCAGACACAACAATTTTATTACTATTATTGGCAAAACGAAAACAGACAAAGATCACTTTAAAAAGTAGTAATAAATAGCACTGATCAGGGATATGGGCAAATGAGCACTTTCGTATATTGCTGAATGAAATCTAGACTATTGCAACCATATTGGGAAGCAATCTGGAAATATCTATTAAACTTAAAACCACATGTGCCTATAGACTCTGCACATCCTCTTTGGAAAACCTATTCTTTTGAAATAAAGGCATAAATATGGAAGGACTTATATACAAGAAAATTTGTAATGGTATTACTTTTACTTGCAAAGGGAGAAAAAAATAAGAGAAAAGGAGAAAGAAGGTAAAGAAAAAGTCCTAAATATTCAGTAATAGCAAAATGGTTTAGTAAATGATGGTGTACGTGCGGTATGGAATATTTTGCAGCATTAAAAAGAATGTGTTCTACTTCCATCTTTTGATCTAGATAATGTCCATGACATTGTTAAGTGACATGAGCTAGTTACAGAGTAGCATGAATAATAGGATCCCAAGCCTGTAAAAAGATTTTATATGTGTATATATATGTTTGCATATGTTTGATGTGAGCATGGAAAAGGTGTAGATAAATTCAGAGAAGGCTCTTTGTCCGGATTATCTCAAAGGAGTAAATAATGCAGGGCTTTAGGGGGACCAGATGAGATGGTTATGTTTTCCTTAAAATAATAACAATCATTACAACGGATCCTAACACAAACATAAAAGAATGATTACCCTTAGCTAGGAGGAGGGAGTGCGGAAATGTTCCAGGTAAAAGCGACAGCCCCAGAAACATCCTAATGTGAAAACTGAAACAGATTTAAAATGGGGGAGAATATAGAATGGTTCAGCCTTGTAGAGCAAGTGTGAGCGAGTTTGGCTTGGGACTGAACTCAATGAGAAGCCAGGCAGAGGCCTGATCAGATGTGAAGTTGAGAAATGATTCTGAGGTGAAGCCAAGGTAAAAGCATGATGTCAGGGAGTGAGCAAAGGAGGCAAGTAATAAGAAGAATGCTGAAGTAGGTCTGTCACAAATGCTGGAGGACTGGGGAGGAGCATGTAGGGAAGGACAAGATGAAGGAGCATGAGGGAGCAGGAGAACACCTAGGATCATTTTGGAAGCAAAACGTGCAGGTGATTGGTGATCAGTTGGATGTGGGTGATGAGGGGTCAGACGAAGTTGGAGTTGGACTGGACCCATGGCTCCAAGGTCATGGGCACCAGAGACCTGGAAGGAAGAAGGAACAAGGATGGGTTAAGCGGCAGGTGTGAGTTCCATGTGGGTGTGCCAAACCAGCTCTTCCAGAAGCTTTCTCAGTTAACGCATCACTTCCATGGCCCAACCACCAGGGCCTCCTCCTCCTCCAATGGCCTCGCCTTAGAGGGGGTGCAAGACTCATCTGGATGGTAGGGCTCCCATGTCTTCGTTTACAGATCTGCAGCCTCGCCCTGCAGCCCTTTCCCAAGTCTTGGAGGAAATGCCAATGCCAGTGGCTGTGATGAGTCTGTTGGCTCCCACCTGCGACCTGCAGACTGGCCACATGACCGTCCAGGGCTGGACGTCCTTTCATCTCAGGTGGATTATGTGGCGCTGTGGCTCCTCCAGTCAGGCTGGTGCAGCACCTGCCCTTCCCCTTGCGCCCTTTCCCCACGCCCCTCCCCCATTGCCTCGGCTGGGTCCTGCCGGGTGCCATGGGGATCCGGGCTGAACCCTCCCCACCACTCCGAGAGGAAACGTGCATTATCAGTGTCTGCCTAGCAACTGAAAGGTGACACGTGGGGCCTTCTTTCAACCCATTTCCTCTTGATGAGAGGAAGGGATTCTCCTGCGAGTTATTACCTGAAATAATACCATATGGTAAAATGTAAACAACATCTGCATATTCATGTAATAATTTCATCTGTTTAATTAGTTCCAGCAAAGCAGTTTACCCTCTGAGGCCCTTGCTGTCAGCTCGGCGCTCATACATCCAGGGCTGGCTGTCGGGCTTGACAGCCTTCTTTTGTTCATTCTCTGCTTGCACCTCAGCAGTTACTGTAAGTGAATCTTCCGAGGGGTGGGGTGTCTGTCCCTACCCATCCAGATATGGAGGGGGGGAATCTGTCAGCTTGGCAGAGAACTACTAAAGACACACTTGACAGATCAGGTGATGCTGGAAAAAAAAAAGACAGATAAGATTATTTATTTCTTGTACTTTCCTAGTTTGGATGCAAGCTTAGGTGAACTCGTGGTAAAGAGGTTTTAATTCACTGCACCGTGACACCGGTGGAAAACTTCTGAGTCAGACGGACAGCGCAGTAGAACTAGGGTCCTCAGTCCATTTTTGCTCTATCTCAAGGCACTTGACAGCAAGCACATTTGTTTAGCTAAACACAAAGCTAAACATGTGCCCTACAGGCTCAGGGCATCCATGTGGTAAAGAAGCTAGCCATTGGAAAGTGAGTGGGTAAACACAGAGAGACACAATAGAAGAGGGTTGGGCTGTCCTTTTAAATATAAGCAGTTTGTCTCTCTCTTTCCCTACATAACAGGATTGGAAGTGATTGTAAAAGTGATTTTTTAAAGACTTTCTTTTGTAAATATTTTATTGATTATTCATGAGAAGAGAGAGAGGCAGAGACAGGCAGAGAGAGAAGCAGACTCCCTGGTGAGCAGGGATCCCAACGTGGGGCTTGATCCCAGGACCCTAGGATCAGGCCCTGAGCCGAAGGCAAATGTTCAACCACTGGGCCATCCAGGCACCCCAAAAGTGATCTTGGAGGTAATCTTTAGGGGCACCTGGGTGGCCCAATGGTTAAGCATCTGCCTTTGGCTCCTGGAATGATCCCAGGGCTCTGGGATCAAGTCCCACATCAGGCTCCCCACAGGGAGCCTGCTTCTCCCTCTGCCTGTGTCTCTGCCTCTCTGTGTCTCTCATGAATAAGTAAATAAAATCTTTTTTAAAAAAGTGATCTTTAGACCAGAACTTCTCCCTTGAGGATCTTGTTAAAATGCAGATTCTCATTCAGCCGGTCTGGCTAGGGCCTCAAGATTTTGCATTTTTAAGGAGCTCCTGGGTGAGGCTAATACTGTACATTCATGCACCACAGTACGAATAGTGAGAATTTAAGATACCGTACTCATTTCATAGATGAGAATAAAGACCAGAGAGTTGATGTGGTGTGTCCAAGGTTAGCCAGCTCATTAAAGGTCAAACCAAGACTAGAGCATTCACTTTGCTTGAAGTCTGGGGCTCTTCACATATAGTAGTTATATTTTTTAAAATTTCTTACACACACACACACACACAGGTGCACATGTGTGCACACACACAATGCTGAGCTGCTTTTCTTGAGACGATATAATTAATAATGACTATAAATTAATATAAATATACTTAGCCTCTCAATGACCAATAATTTTTCTGAAATATTGATGGCCAGGTTGATACAAAAAAAGTGAGGTGGTAAACTGGATCATTGTACTTGCTGTGAGTTCTAAGAAGAATTTAGGAGATTGTCATACTTCTAGAGATGGACAGTTCTTATGTCAGAGAATCTTACATCAGCTAGAAGCCATGAGATACCTTGAAACAGGGCGATGAATAATCTCAGGGGTTTGCTCCTTCCCATTGACACCCCAATCAAATCATTGTCCAGATTTGGTCTGAGCAACTTTTGTAATAGGGACATGACTGATTCTTGGGGTGTAACTTTGCATTTTGTGACAACAAGCTAAATGTTGCATATCTCTTTATTATATCAACTCAAAATAGTTCCAACACTTGGGTGGGATTATACTCCCTGAAATCATCAGAACTACTTGAACTTAGATGCAAAATTAGTGGATATGTGCTTTTTTTTCATTCTGGGAAAACGGAACTCCCCAAAAGATAAAACCATAAGGCTGGACTGAGAGATCTGATTCACCTGCTCTGTATCTGCATGTTCATCTCTAAAATACTGTTGTTTTTAAGAGTATGTCTATACTAAGGCTAATTCATCATGGATCTGATGGATTTAGACTTAAAAATCTCCTCATTAAAGATGGAGCAGAGCAGGACCTCCACTCTTGCTTGCCAGCCACAGGACTGAGTCTGCCCATCTTCAGATTAGCTGGAAGCTGTGACTTCATTGTCACCTTGCTGTGCATTTTCAGTGTTTTTTTTTTTTCTATTCTTGAAAGAAATTGTACAACTAATGGAAACATCCCCCCCCCCAATACAATAAAATCATTCTCTTAAGTTTTCCCCTTCCATTAAGTGGTTCATATGTGGAGATTTTTATGCAGTCCTAAAATGATGCCTAAATTAGTGCTCAGAAAAGTCAATTATACTTTTAAAGCTACTGTCTATAATTGTTATGGTCTCCTTGTGCGTGTATCCAAATTGTTTCTAATGGGCATTTCAGGGCATGGGGGTTAATGGTATCTTAGCGAGGCAAAAAATGCTGGCCAAAGCAGGGTTAATTTATCAAAATAACTTTGCGTGGTGTTGTTTCAAAGCAATTTTAGTGGGTCTCCAAACCCGCTTAACTCATTTCTGGTGTTTCATGGTGTTTTGAATGGAGATACACTATTAACACTGTTGTTTTAGATAATTTGGCTTTGAATCTATCCAGATTAAAGATTTTATTTCTCCTTTCACAAATAAAAAGAACCTCTTTCAAAGATGAAACCTACCTAATTAAACTATTTTTGATCTCTCATTTCTGCCAGTTCTTTGCTTTCTTTCACCTCCGCCTCATAATCTTGACAAGGGAGACTCCCATGTCCTGATTTGCTGGTTTCTGACTAATCCAATGGTGTTTGCCATGGCATTGGCCATGATCAATAACTAATTATTAAACCAGCATTTCTTTCCAGGGCTCCTTGTTAAAAAATTGCTTTTGGCTGAGAGAGAAGGGAAAAGGTCATCACTTTGACATGGTCGCGAGTCTTTCAAAATCCAGTGGGCCGTCCAATTGAATTACTGTCCTAAACTAATTGATATAAATTTGAACAGAAGAATGCTTGTTACTGCAGAATCTCATAATGATATCCTTGGCAAGGAAGCATTGGGAAAGGAAAAAAAAAATCCCAGCACCCATTACAAAGCATCCACACACCACTCTAGAATTAGAAAAAAAAATTCAAGTTGAGGTGGGGGGAGCGGCTGGACACGGTTTGATGGCATGTTCAGACTTCTCATATCCACAATATTGTGAGCACTGAGGCAGTCAGTCTCTCCTATTTTTATAGTCATAAAAAGGCAGAGAGGCCTTTGATATATTATTTAACTTCTGTACTGATTATAACTTGCAAAGCATTTGAGTGACACCTGTCATTTCATTGTTACCTAAGGCTCTTAGTTGGGGACGTTACTTCTGAACAACACAACTTTGAAAACTGGGAGTGTAAAAAGAGCAGCACAAAAATATCACAAGCATTAAAAAATAAACCATTCCTCCCAGTCGCCATCCCTCTTGCCCTCATCAAGTGACGAATGACAAGAGAGTGAATAATGTAGCTTCCTGCCAGAAATCTTTTATGTTTGCCTATTGATTTAAATATAACATTGGACTAAAACATCCCACACATAGGTTTGTTTAGATGAAAAGTTGATTTGGAGGAACCGCTTTAATCGAGCCGGCGGGTGAGAAATAGATCCACTCCTCTACCAATTTGTAAGGAAACATCTATTAGGTGGGTGTTTCTATTTGTGCTCCAGAACTAGATGTGTCCTGTAGGAATCACACTTCCCCTTTTAGTGGTGAATTTGTAGGACTGCTCCAGCAGCTCAGACCTGCCTTTATTCCAGCTGTAGCCATTCTCTGTGTATTTATCCTATTCGAGATTAAAGTTCCTAAAAATTTCCTTTTCTTTCAGATGTTATCAGCCTTGTCCTGACCGAGTATCTTGAAAATTCACATATACTGGATTCATTTCCAATTTTATTAAACTGCTTAAAATTCATTGAATTATCTGCACTCCCACCCCCACCTTGCCCAATTTTAAAAGCAAATTTTCAAATAATGGCCTTTGTAGTGAAAGTAAGCTCTAATGCTCAACCCCATTTTGCAGTGTTTTAGGTTATTCTCTTGGTCCTGTGGTATACTACAGTATAATATAATGCTTATAGATCTTAAATATTTTTAATCAAATAAAGTCTGTTAAAAAATAAAATCAGGGGTGGCTGGCTGGCTCACTTAAGCACCTATTGATTTCAGCTCAAGTCATAATCTCAGGCTCTGAAATCCAGCCCCAAGTGGGGTTCCATACTCAGCAGGGAGTCTACTAGAGATTCTCTCTCTCCTCCTCCCTCTGCTCCTCTTCCAGACTCTCTCTCTCTCTCAAATACATAAATTAATTTTTTTAAAAAAAAATCAATGTTCCTTTCAATATTGTTTGTGTGAAGTTTGTTTAGATAGCATGGCCATTTGGTCACTATAGAAAATTGAGGACCATTGCATTATAAGGATCACCCCATAATCATAGTCAATACTGAGTCAGGCAGGAGGCTTGGTGCTTTGCCAAAATTCTTCATTTTACCTTGAAGCAACATAAGAGGGCACACACTTTATTCTAATTTTAGAGATGAAGGAACTAGGACCTGTGGAGACCACACTTGGCAAGGTATGGGTTTGAACCCAAACCTGAGTAAGCTTGGAGCCTTCAATCCTTAGTGACACAGGTGTGCTCAGAAGCTAGGGACTTTGGAGGTTTAGTTGCTGGGAGAGGAGAGTAACTTCCTGGAGCTGGAGCCCTAGGATGGAGCTAGTAGTAGCAATGTCTATCAGGAAGCATGAAGGTGGCAAGTGTTGGAGCAAAACAGACCTGATGCCCAAGAGGAAGCATTTGTGGGGCCCCCCTCAGGGAGAGAAATGGGCGACTGGCTTTTTAAGTGAGGTTTCTTAAGGCTTTTTGGAGGAGTCTTTGAGTCCTTAAGATTGTGGATCCCAGCCTCCCCCTTTTTCAATGGAGAAAACCTTTGACTGAAAACTTTCTGCCCCATACCACCTGACACTGTCCATGCAATCAATGAGCTGCCACCTAGAAAGTTCGAGTGGGGATGGAGGTGACTAACCTGTCCATGAAAATGCGCTTGCTTTCAAGATCATCAGAGTAGGAGTGATGGAAAGGAGGATACAGTGGGGAGTACATGTGGGGAAGAGAGTAGGCAAGTATGTGGTTGGTCAGGAGGGCCTTGTGTTTCCAGCCATGACAGTCAGAGGTACAGAGGACAGGAGAACCCCAAGAAATAGCAAAGGGCCTCATAGGAAGAGGGGTTGGTTCCAAATATTCTCTTCACCTGATCTTAATTCTAATACTATCCCTGTTGTTCTTCTCTTCTGGAAGTGGATCCCAACTTGGCAGAGTAGCCTGTAATTTTATCCAGAGAGTCTACATAGGTATGCTAAGGTGAAGAGTATTTCCCAGGCCAGGTGGGCCACATCTACTGATAGAAAAAAAGGACTGAACATATCTGTAATGATCCACACTTGTAAATAAATTGTAATTTGTTATATGAAACGGATGAGATTAAAAATGAAGTTCAGCTATGGGATATTTATAGGAAATAGCCAACAATGTGGTAGCAGCAACAAAAAAGGGAGTCAAAAAATACATGTGGAAAAATACAAAAACAACAAAAGCTTACAATTTTAATGCCAAAATAAACAGGAAATACGGTCATGAAAGAGGAAGTTTGTGCTCACAGATAAAACGAGAGGCATGCCCTGTAGAGCCCCACTGGGAAGCACTACGGTCGGTCAGCAGGAGAGGGAGCAAGGGGAAAAGTTGGCCAAGGCAAAGCAGGCTAACCAGGTTTATGATTGCCCAGTTTGAACCATTTTGGTGGACTCTAGGGCCTAGGGTTTTCCTTAGTTGTCTCTTATCTGGTCCTGGGATGGTCCTTAGGGTGGATGAATTGTATCCTAGAGTATGAAAGCTGTACAGAGAGACAGGCGAGATATATGGGCTTTGAAGGAGCTGGTTTGTATATGAGAGGAGTAATTGGGTACTCTGAGAGGGACGGTCTTTCCAAGATTAGCCAGGTCCCAGATGTCACAGCATCAGAATATAGAATATAAAAAGCAGATTAATACACCAATGGCAGTCCCATCTCATTTCTGTTTTTGTTTTCTTTCCAGCCCTTCTCATGTGCTATATATTCAAGTCACTTTGGTGTGCTTCTCTAACATTTAGCTGGGCATGGATTTTGGGGGGGTTTGTTTTGTTTTGTGTAGTTTTCATCCTGCCCGCACATTAAGATCACCTGGGGAACTTTTACAAAACACCATTGCCAAATGGTGCATAGATATTCTTATTCTTATTTGATTTCTCTGGAGTGAAGAATGAGTGCTGTGTCTTAAAAATCGATGATTCTAATGCACTGACATAGTTGAGAATCATCACCCAACCTGTGAATGCATAACACCTAAGGATCTGGAGAAACCAGTTATGGTAATTTTGAAATGTTGACTTTAACTCACAGACAGGGAAGAAGGTACTGACTATTTACCAAAATTATAGGCATTTAAGAGATTTATTTACTTAGTATTTTAAAATTAAGCTTAGGGTGACATTAAAGAAGTATTATCTATTTGGTATCTAATGCAATACATTACTATTTTTATACATTTACAAGAGTTAATTTTCTTAATTGAGGAATTTTATGCATTGCAAGCACTTATTAACCCACAGTTTTAAAAGTTTTGAGATGTCATCTGAAAACATCTGAATGATATGAGAGAGCTCAGAAAAAACAGAGATGAAATGCTAATGAAACGTTAAGAGTAGAGTTCAAATAGACTCCGAGCTGGGAATGAAATTCTTAGATGAAAATGGATGGAGAATATTGAAAAGAAAAAAAGAAAAGAAAAGAAAAACAATTGGAAATGAGAAGGGGAGGGAAATACTGTTGGAATAATGACGTGGAAGTACTGGATTCGAATAAGGACCATGGTGAAATTGACGAGGACAAGCAAGACAGGAAAAATGAATGACAGTTGGGAGCACTGTGAGATATTGGGGGCAAGAGTTAAACCCATCAAATAATACACCAACTGCTATCCTGATGGCGGGGCTTCGCTCAAACTGGCTGTCAGAGGCCCCTCTTCCCTTATGAGAGCTGCTCGCAGCCCAATATAAGCTAAGACACAAGAAACTCAAGGAGAAATACAGCACAACCCAGAAAATCCATCCATTCAGTGGGGCTGAGATGAGTCTCAGGCGAGATCTACAGAATATAATCTCTAGTTTTACTCAATATTGTGTATGTATACAAAAATGTCATTTATGTGTTAATTGTATATTCATTAATATTTTATTGGCTACTAGTGATATCTGTTAGAGCACTGCATGTTTATAACTACTGGAACTAGTTGGTAATTATTTCATTTATTTGTTTGTTTACTTGTGTTTTTTGTCTGCCTCCTACAATAGGACTACACGCTTCTTGAGAGCACGGATGGTATCTGTTCTTGTTTGTTGTTCCCTTCTTGGTTCCTGCTGCATTATTTGGCCCTGGTAAATGCTCAGTTAATGTGGGAGATGATGTGAAGTAATGCTTATACTCTAGGCTATGACTATGGGAGTGTCATGAAATCATGACTTAAGTAGGATATGGAGTTGGGAAGGAAGGTTGAATGATCTCTCAACTGGAGATTATAAGAAAGGCTTTCACAGAAGGTGGTAAGCTTTCAAAAAGCAGCCATTATTTACCACCTTGGTCCCAGTCATTACATGGAGCTCTCTGGAACCACATTAATAGTGGAGTATCAATGCCCCTACCTCCTCAATCTCCACTGGAGTGGGAAAACAAATGATACCATAATTAGTAATCTTACCTAATACCAAAGGTTTTGAAAAATGACTCATTCAAGGACATTCTATTACTTTCATAATTGTATGAGTGTTTATTATTTCCTAAAAATTCTAGTTCTGGTTTATTATAGAAATCAAAAGTGAAACAAACTTTCTAAGTTTGAAGGTTCTAAGTAAGAATCACACACACACACACACACACACAAAAGAATCACAAAGCAGTTTGAGCATGCTCAGTCTGGGAGCAAGAAACAAACAAACAAACATAAACACCGCTGTTTTGCATTTTTCCAGAGACCTGAATGTGAAGGTATGAAAAACTAGAGTGAATGTTTCAAAATATCTTCTCCGCTCCCCCTGCTGCCACCACCCCAGTCAAAAATTCTTCATGCTAAATCTGAGGGGAGAAAGCTCTCTTTAGGAACTTACAATACATATTGACTCTGAAAATTGTTAGTTGGAAATAGGCAGGCTCTACCCTGGCCCTCATCAAATTGTGATTCTTCACTTGTGAAGAAAAAGCTGGAAGTGCCAACAAATGTGTATAAAACAGCCTCCCCACATCAAAATAATGCCTATTGGCCAGTTGGCCAGTTGCTTAAAGGGTGACCTTGTTTTGGGGCTCTGCTACTTGAATTTAGCCCTGAAAGACAATGCTCAGCTTCTCCTTGCCCTTTCTCAATCAATCAAAAAGAGTCATGGAAATAATTATTAGGCTGGATAATTATTTTACAAAATAGAAGGTGCTTCCCTTGTCCATTTACATTTCACTTCCATTCATTACTTCCCTGAATACTAATCACAGTGTTCAGCCTTGATCACTCGGTTTAAGGCAAGGGGTCAACTGAAGAGACGGAAGGAGGACCTCGGGCATTTTCAATGTAAAAGAAATCTTTCACAGGAGAGTGTTAAATAATAAATGTGATCTGGGGTGATGGTATGGCTCATCTTAAACATGGAGCAGAGACCCCCCACCCAGCCCCCGCAAGCACCACCATGAGCTGTGGACTCCCAGAATGGCTAAACTCATAGAGAGTCGTCTGCTCTTTCTCTTGAAGGTGGGAATTGTTCTGTGCTTGGGGTTTGAGTAGAAAGAAGACTACATTTTATCAGGACTTGGAAGCCTTACAGGTCTATCTATCATTCCCCCTCCCCCACTTTTGTTTAATTCTCACACTAGCAAAAGTCCATGCAAAAGCAGAGTTTTCCCTTTTCATTATTATTTCTGTCTTCACCCAAAGTAAGTTGTTTGGGACACTCCAGTGCCTTTCCTAGTTGGGTTTGGCTGCTTCTGGAAGCACTCAGCTCCAATTCTACTAACAGCTGAGGTCTGCTTCTCAGGGATGACTCTTATTTTGGGAATCTCTTGTCTTGCATGGGAACATGACTCAGTCCAACAGCCAGTCTTGTGAGGTGAACCCTGACCTGACCTGGTATTAAGCAAGGTTTCCTTCACTTTTGGAAGGTTTTTTTTTTTTTTTTTTTTTTTTTTTTAAGTGCAGTCTCAGCAGTCATCTGGTATAGGATACTAGACAGGCCTTCACTCCTTGTTCAATTAAGTCCTCTGAGGTCTAGTTTTCTGCTTTGGGTCTTTCTCTAAATTGTTCAGCACCAAGAAACATTGATGGTTGTAGAGCTGAAGTGATTTTTGGACTCATTTGCCTTCTGGGATGTGACATAAGGCAAACCGTTGGCGAGAGGTGATTCATATGTTTAAGCTTTTGTCACATGTTTTCACATGGGTCTTCTCATTTCATTTTCATAATGACCTTGTTATATAGCTATTCCCATAGTGTCCACTTCACAGTTGTGAAAATAGAGGCCTGGCTGCAGTTTGAACCTATGACCCCTTGACCCCAACTCCTGCATCTTTGATCTACATCATACTTTGGTACCATCTTCTGCACCATGAGGCCTGACAAGCCTCACGGCCTTCCTCCCCTTCTCAAACTCCTCAAGAAACCTTTTTATGAATTTTTATATTTTAAAGTTATGCCATATGTTGCTGTTATCTACTTATAATCCATTGCTTGTGAGATTATCCAATTTTGCTCAAGGTAGCAATGTACCCACTTAAGAGAATTCATTTCTCATTCCCTTTGGCAGCCAAGAGAGGCCATGCCCATTCTGGGCATAACATCTGAATGACATCTTCTGGTGGCGCTCCCATGAAAGTTATTATTTCCCAGATGTAAGGGGACAGATGCTGCCAGCCTTTTGCTTTTGATCCTTATCCTTCCTTTCTGCTTTGATGGAGACTAAGCCTCACTCATGCAGTGCAGTAGCTGTTTTACAAACACAGAGATGAAAGAGATGTGAAAATTGCTGAGTGGAAAGAAAGGTGCCTGGGTCTGATGGCATTATAGAGTTACAATTGGCCATGGAATCACCTACTTGTGGATTTCTTAATACAAAGGAAAATAATTCTAGTTGAATTTTTGTTATTTGCACCCAAATACAATTCTGGGACTCAAGGTTATCTTTGTAACTAAATTAAATGTGCCCTCTAACAAATTATTGCTGAGTGCAGTCACAAAGAGGGCCATTAGAACTGAATAATAGGAATCCTAAACACTGAGAAAATACTGTGATGTCAGTGTTGCTGTTATCAACTGCTGTGTAACAAATCACCCCAAACTTTGTGGCATAAGGAACAACTTTTTATTATGCTGACTGATTTTGTGGGTTAGGAACATACAAAGGACATGCATGGGGAGACATGAGGGGCCACAGAGTCTGGGCTCAGTCTGGAAGACTCAAAGGTAGGAGTTATCTTGAGGACTAGGAGCTGAAATCATTTGAAAGCCTGCTCACACATTTGCTGGAGGCTGATGTTGGCTGCTGGCTTGAGCCTTAGCTGGGGAATTCACCAGAACGCCTACATGTGGCCTTGCCATATGGTCTCTCCACTTCCTTGCAACATGGTATCTGGGTTGCATGTACAAACATCCCGAGAGCTATATTACCTTTAATGGCCCATCCTTGGAATTTATAAAACACCACTTGCTCCATATTCATAAGCACCCATACAAGAGGGTGAGGGCATATAGATTTATCCTCTTGTTGGGAGTATTGTCAATGTCATAGTAGAAGTGGATGTGAGATGGGAGATCTTATCATGGCCATCTTGAGAGATACAATCCACTCAGCCATTCAATAGATTGTACCAAACACCTCCAGGAATACTAAATATCCCTCAGGTTCCTGTGGACCAGAACAAAGAGAAGGCATAAAAAATAGTAAACACAACCTTTATCTTTTCAGTTTTATATGTTTGTGAAAAAGATTTCAGATATTCACAAATAACGGCTCCATCTATTGGGAAGTACCTATGGACTGGGCACGATACTAAGCTTTTTACATGAATTGCCACTTTTAATGTTCTGTACCCAGGTTACAGAAGAGTATCAAAAAGGTTAAATAATTTCCCCAGTCTCTATAAGAGCTGGATTTTCATTCAAATCTAAGTCGGCTAGTCTCCAATGCACTTGCTATTTCTTCTATTCATAGAAGCTAGAAGCTACTTTCTCTATCTTGCCTATTCAGCTCACATTGCTTAGGAGTGGCTTCCTTTCCCCAATTCATTTGGTCCCAACTCATGTATTGCTCTTATTCTATCATCCATGCCCCTAGATTCTTACCAACCCAGTTGCTCGCCTAACTGGTTCCTTCTTATGGGCCTGTGTATTGGCAATTCCAGCCCTGACCCTTCCCTGGTATTCACTGTGGTTATTTGCCTTATATGGAGACTTCCCATGCCATCTCTCCCAGCTTAGAGGTCACCATCTGGCTCTTTCTTCCACCTACAATTTTGGGAGGAATCAGGTAATTGATTGGCAAAGGGAGCCGTTTTTGAGTATTGCCAACTTGTATTTTCCTATTCACTTATAAAGAAGGCCAAACTCCTCCATGCAATGATGCAATTTCAGTACCAAGCAGCGGCAACAGTCTTAAGAAGTCCAGGATGTGTTGGTTTCAAATTGTTGGAAAAGTCACTTAAGGGCCACGCTTGTTAAGCTTTTAAATGGATATGAATACCTGGAGATTGTGT
Organism: Canis lupus dingo; assembly: GCF_003254725.2. NCBI lineage: Eukaryota > Metazoa > Chordata > Mammalia > Carnivora > Canidae > Canis > Canis lupus. The sequence continues at coordinate 43,811,029 of NC_064245.1, read as the reverse complement.
TAAAATGCAGAGTTGGGCTCATTAAGTCTCAATGGACACTGAGATTTTGCCTCTCTAACCAGCTCCTACTGGAGGTCCTTGGACCATGCTTTAGGTTGTGAGGCTCCAGGGCAGTGATTCTTAGCCTTGGCTGCACATTAAGATCACTTGGGAAGTTTATAAAAAGGGTGACTGGGTGATGGGCACTGAGGAGGGCACTTGATGGGATGAGCACTGGGTGTTATACTATATGTTGGCAAATCGACTTCAATAAAAAGTATATATATATATATATATATATATATATATATATAAATTTAAAAAAATAAAGAAATAAAAATGCACGGACACACAACATTGTGAATGTATAAAATGTCACAGAATTGGATACTATGAAATAGTTGATTTTGTTTTGTGATTTTGACCTCAATAAAAGTTAACAAATAAAAATAAATAAATAAAAATTTTAAGATGTAAACAACAACAAAAAAAGACTGATGTCTGTGTCACACTCGCAGAGATTCTGATCTAACTGGTCTGGGATGTGGCCTGGGTGTTAGGATTTTGAAAGCTTCTGCGGTGATTCTAATCTGTGGTCCAGGTCAGGAAGCAGTCACCTAGATGGTTGTACTTCTTCATTCACAGAACAACATAGTGTATATTCACTGAGTTCCAGGCCAATAATAAAGTGCGAGGGGTAAAACAGTGTAAAAGAAATACATAGATTCTAGAAGGGAAACAGATAATACATAGGAAACCAAATTCCTAACAGGATATATTAATTAGGTTTTTTTAAAAAAAGTTTGAGAGGGAGAGAGAGAGAGAGATTGAGAGCACAAGCACATACAGAGGGAGAAGGAGAGAAAGAAGCAGACTCTCGGCTGATCAGGGACCCCCCAGTGCAGGGCTCAATCCGAGCACTCTAGGATTTTGACCCGAGCCAAAGGTAGACACTTAATGACTGGGCCACCCAGATGCCCCTATTAATTAGGTCTTAAAAATACTGAGAATTCATGTATGAAGTACAGTATTGATGGAAAGAAAACCAATTCTGTTATTGGTAGGTTTCTCTATATTTTTAGTGAACTTATAAATTGGACTAATAGATTAAGAATTATAGAATTGCCCATATCCTTGGATGCAATAGTTTCCTCTTAAGAATTTCTCCTCATATACTATTTCTGGGAATGTAAATTGGTACAAACACTATGGAGGACAGTATGGAAGTTCCTCAAAAAATTAAAATAGAATGTGACTATACAGTAATTCCACTACTGGATATTTACCTCCCCAAATGAAAACAATAATTTGAAAAGATACATGTCCTCTCATGTTGATTGCAGCATTATTATAATGGTTGAGATATGGAAACAACCCAAGTGTCTATTGATAGATGAATGGATAAAGACTACATATTAATATATAAATAAAAATAATGGACTGTTACTCAGCCATAAGAAAGAATGAGATCTTACCATTTGTGACAACATGGATGGACCTAGAGCATGTTATGCTAAGTGGGATTAGTCAGACAGACAATATAAATGTGGAGTCTAAAAAACAAAATAAAATAAAAGAACAAAAGACAGAAAAAAACCCATAAATACAGAGAACAAACTGGTAGCTGCCAGAGGGAAGGGTGTTGGAATGATGGGCAAAATGGGTGAAGGGAAGTGAGAGATATAAGCTTCCAATTATAGAATGAATAAAATACACAGCATGGGGAGTATAGTCAGTGGTATTATAACAGTGTTGTAGGGTGACAGGTGGTAGGTACTCTTGTGGTAAGCATCCTGTAATTTAAAGCTATTGACTCACTATATTGTACACCTGAAACTAATTTAACAATGTGTGTCAACTATAATTTTAAAAAGCAAATGCTTTTTAAAAAGTTTTATTTTAATTCCAGTTAATATACTGTTATATTAGTTTCAGGCATACAATATTGTGATTCAGCACTTTCATACATTGCTCCATGCTCATCACAAGTGCACTCCTTAATTCCCATCATCTGTTTAACCCATCCTCCCACCCTTCTCCCCTCTGCTAACCATTAGTTTGTTCTCTATAGTTAAGAGTCTGCTTCTTGGTTTCTCTCTCTTCCCCTCTTTTTTTTCTCCCTTAGTTCATTTTTTTTTTGTTTCTTAAATTCCACATATGAGTGAAATCAATGTAGTATTTGTCTTTGACTTACTTTTCTTAGCTTATACACTCTAGTTCATCCATGTCACTGCAAATGGCAAGATTTCATTCTTAAAAAATAAATGCCTTTAATGTATGTCAAATAGAAAAGGAAGGAATATATCCCAAATGATAGTCTTACAACGTTAAAAGAAAAAAAATTCTGCAAGGAAACATTAAATATTAATTAAATTAAAAATAAATTAAATATTAAATAAAAATAAGCCCATCATGTCAACCAGAATACCCCACAAATCAATGAAAACAACTTCTGGGGAAAAAAAATGCCAAAAGGGAATGGAGTATACTCAATTTTGTGGTGGAAAAAAGAAAAAGGGAATTTCTCTTGAAATAAGGGGGAAGATAGGAGGGAGAATTCTATGTATTGACACACATTTTTGTTTCCTGACTCCTGTACTCCTTGTACTCCATACTGCTCACTCACTTATACAATGTTGATAAATTTTATTCCTCCATTTCCCTTTTTTTTTTTTAAAGGTAAGGTCATATGTAGTTTAACGTGTTGACTATTCTATTTTTATAGCCAAGAGAGGGCTTTGCAACTTGATTATACAAGGTAAAAATCAAAGTATTTTCATATCTAATCTAAAGAGTATTTTCCATGTGACCTGAGCCCAGAAAAAAGAGGAAGTTTCTCTGAGAGTTTCAGTGAAATCTCTCATTCCCTGATTCTTTAAGAGTAGAATTGTTTAGATAAATAATAATGAGCGAATCCTTATGGAGCCCCTACTATATGCTTTCATTTTCTCGTTTTCTTTAAAGTACTTTTTGTTCATTAATTTATTGGCTTTTCATGCCAACCCTATGAAGTAAACACTATTAATGTGCCCATTTTATGGATAAGGAAACAGAAGAATTAAGCAATTTGCCTTGTTCACACTGCTTAATGGCAAAGCAGCTTTTGGACCAAGGAATCCATGTTCTTAATCACAGCAATAGGCTGCCTAATAGAATTACCAGGAGTCTTAGAGAAGTATAGTGGGCCTTAAAGATATAAGTATTTGCAAAGAGAATAAGAATGTTGCATTTGTAGTTGATGACAGATCAAATTTATTCCCATGAATTATGAACTAACACATAAGAAAGAAACCAGAAAAGGGCATTTTTTTTACTTGATGAAATGAGAGAGCTAGGCTCAGAGACATTTAGGGCCTGCTTCAGATCACACAGCTACTTAGCAGGAGACTCAAGACCAGATTCCTAAGGGCCTAGTGCTTGGCCTTGGCTCATTGGAGACACCTGTAGATTAAAAGCCTTAGTGCAAGAGATATGTTGACTGTCTCCACTTTTAATCTTGAGCTCTTTCTGCTCCGCTTACATATTCCCTCTTTGCATATAAAAGATCACCTGCCTGAACCAACTGAATGTTTCTTCTGACAAAATTGTGGAAATTTGTGTTTCTTTATACAAAATGCTTATGTATTTCCCTTACAAAGAAGTACATAACTGGTGGTAAAGAGTTAAAAAAAAAAAAAGCATGAATTTAAAAAAAATCTGAGAATCCATATAGGGCCTTCTCATTGCTATAATGATATCAGTTGCAACAAGTCCAAGGCCCGACCTCATTACAAGGGTTTAATTGCATTGTTACACAGTCTCACTTCTCCTCTCTGGCCTCTTTCTCTTTATGACAGCTTTAGAAAGGAATTTCAGCTCAAGGTCAAAGGAAATTAATTACTGCTTTCTTAATCTGTGCTCATCTACATTTAGAAAACTTTGGGCTTTCTACCAACATATTCTTGTCTCCTATTTGTATAGACCCAAACTTATAAAAGTAACACCTCAGACCTTTATAGAAAAGAAAAAGTGCACAGAAGCACTCAAATAGCATGTATTTAATAAGTGTGGATCATATCCCAAGAAAGCACCAGGTGTAGAAGAGAAATTCCAGCCATTTAGCAAAGATGGCAATACTTTAAAAGTTGAGAATTATCTTACATAGAAAATGCACCCAATAATTAGACTTAAGGCTATTAAATTGGAGTGTTAATAATGTTCATCTAGTAATGCTAGTAAAAAAGAGTGTTCTAAGATAAAGGGACGATGAATGGGAGTATTGATTGGCTATAGAATGACATAGCTACAGATTTAAATATGGCTTTTTGTGGAGCATTCCCATATATATAGTTGGTTTAAGCTCTAGGAGGAACTGATTATTTTCATTATTGCATTAACATTCTCAAATGTCCCTTTCTCATATCTTCATTGGCCAAGAAGACACCAAGTCAATGGATGTAAGTCAATGGGTATTTCTATCAAGTCTCAGGTGAGGAAATCTTGCTTGTCCCTAGACCACACTTTGAGTTAAGGTCCAGAAGAACAGTCCCAGGCATCTGAAAAGGAAGAACAAGTGGACAGGACCTTCCTTCTCCAGACGAATATATTGCTATTTGGTTAAATCTTCCTTTAATATCTTCAATACTAACATTTCTAGGGGAAGCTGTAGGCCTCAGCTTGGGTTGCTATGACCCCACACATTCTTAGCTAGTGGAAGAAAGGTGATTTGATTGACAGTTACCCTAAGATGGCATGCAACAGGGAAGGGCATAATTCCCTCCCTAAGGTCATGGTTCTCAAAATGTGGTCCCCAAGCCAGCAGCATTAGAATCAGTTAGGAACTTGTTAGAGATGCAAATTCACCCCCACCACAGACCCATTGAACCAGAAATTTTGAGGATGATGCTTAGCAATCTGTATTTTAATAAGTTCCCCTGAGTATTCCAAAGCATGCTAAAGTTTGGGAGCTATTTTACCAAAGAAAAATAAAACTTCTCTTACAGAAGAGGGGAGAATGAATCTTGGAAGGTGCTGTGGACCTTATTTTGGTATAGCAGCCTGAGAAGACTAATACAGAAGGATGGATGTCTACTGTGTGCCAAGCTATGTGTTAAACAGTTGGTCAGTATGAACGTATAACATTTCATACAGATGGTCTCATATATCCACTGACTTTTCAAAAATAAATAATTATTTATTTCCTTATTTATTCATGTACCATACATTTATTAAGTGCTACAAGACATAGGCCTGTTGATTCAAAGTTAAATGAGGATACCCTTGCCATAATACTGCTTAAGGTCTATAGGGGAGATAGATGAATGAGTAACACTCACAGTCTAGTACACAAGTGCTGTGAAAATGATATAGCCATGTAGTTTTCATCAGTTCAGGGGTGTGAATATGGTCAGCTAATTATGCTTTGGTGAATGAAACTGATTAGTGTTCTTATCAAAATTGACATCTAGAGGGAGGTTTTGGGAGAAAAAGCAGCCTGAAGTAGGCCTGGAGCTATATGAGAGATTGGTGTGTGTTCAGATATTATGAGCACATCACCCTGCAAGACTCCAGAGAGCCACTTCCTTTTGAGAAATGGCTGGAGTTCAAACATCAGGAGCAAAAATAAGAATTTTCTGTGGTAATCTGTACTTTAGTTGAAAGCTTGAGGTAAGGGGAGTGAATTGGACTTGATGAAAGCCAAATTGCTGTGTGGATGGTCAGAGAAGTGTGTTACAGTTTGAGAAAGCACCTAGCTTTGGAAGACTTAGCTCTTGCCTCTCCCTCAATTCTATAAGCTTACTCATATTCTCTCAATATATACATTTATCCCCTTGAATGTCCAAAAAATATTCTGTAGCTGGCTGCTAAAGAATCCTGATCAATGTGATTGGAACAGATGGTACACAGGTGCCCTAAAATTCAGATTAAAAGGTGTTTATTACTATGAGCACGTAGCTTTGTTGTATACTTTCAATACATGTAGAGGTTGTGGTACTTAAATATTTATAATGTTGGATGTGATGTTCAGTATGATTTATCATGTTGTCTCAGAATGGTGGGTAAGGGAAAAATTAGGGACAGAGATGGCCATTGTCCTCCGTTCTAAGCCTTCAGGCCCAGCAGCCACCTGCCATCAGCATACTAAGAAGCACTATCCAAAGAACCAGCATGATCATCCATTGGTGAGTAAAATTGGGATACCTGAAAGAAAGGAGGTAGGAGGTGCTGGTAGTTTACTGTTCAACTGGACAGGCAACTAGCCAGGAGATTTAGTGATTTGCCTTTGGCTTCCAGAACAAAGAAGGGGAGCTTGAAGAAAGATGCCAGTGTTGAGAGTTAGGGGGGAGTTGCAAGAGATTGTACATCCATCTTTGACAAAGCAAGAGAGGGTGAATTTGATTAGATACATGTGGTAGGAAAAAGTTATAAGGCCCATTTACACAAATAAGTGGAAAACAATGAGGTAGAGTCAGAGCCATGAGAGAGGTCAGGTGAAGTTTTGAGGATGTTTATGGAGGGAAAAGTTGAGATATTATTGTAGTAGATCAGAGTAAGCTTCATGGAAGAAGTGGAATTTGAGCTGAGTATATAGTGTAGACCAAAATCACACACTGGGAGCAAGGTGTGGATGACATTGAGGCAGAGAACAAATCAAGGTCCAGAAGCAGAAGTGCGTGTTTGTTGACCAAGCAGGGGGTTTGGGTGGAAACTACAAAAGTGAAATATAAAATAATCTTGTGTCAGATGGTGGAAAGTCTTGGATGTCATTTTAGGGTGTGTGGATTACAATCTGGGCAGTGGGATATCTTTAGAGTTTCTAATTTGGGCATTGATATGATTCAGACTAGTTCTTCTTAACATTCTCATTCCACAAGATAGATAAACACTGAGATAATTTGTGTATGGTACACTGGAACAAAAGGTGAGGGAGCTTTGTCAAAGACAAACACTCTGGGAACTTCCAGTTCCTGATCTATAACCCAAGAGTTATAGGGATGAATATCTCAGTATATTGGAGCAAACCTGTTACTTACTGGTGCCTACTAGGTGCCAGGCACTGTTTAGTGTTGGGATACTAAAGTGAATGAAACAGAAAATTCCCTGCTGTCACCTCCTAATAGGGGAAGTAAACAATAAACAGAAGAACAAATTGACATGACAATGCCAGGCAAGGACTGAAGCTAAGTAGGAAAAACAAAAACAAAAACAAAAACAAAAACAAAAAAAAACAAAAAAAAAACAGAGGTAAGGAAAGAGCAGTGGAAGGCAGCCAGCCAACATTTGTCTCTGGGAATGCAACACTCCCATGGTGGCCGGAGTGAAGTGATGGAACAAACCAAAGATCTAGAGGGAGAATATCCTAGCAAGAGAGAACCAGGGTTTGTATGGTTGAAGGAAACACAAAAAGAACCACAAAGTCACCCATGAGAGAGTGAAGCAGAGAATGCTAAGGGATGAAGCTAGAGTTATAGTTGAGTCAGAACATACAGATCTTGGCAGTTCATGCTAAGGAGTTTATTTTAAATATAAGACCAGCCTAGTCAAGAGTTTTGAGCAGTGAAGTGATGTGTGGCAAGTTATGTTTTTAAAAGATTTTTGGTGCTGTGGTGTGAAAAATACATTGTAATAGGCAAGAGAGGTCTGGGTTTGTGCTAGGCTATTAGCAGTGGAGGTGGAGGGAAGTGACTGGATTTAAGATATTCTTTAGAAGTTCAGGCTGAAAGGAACCAAGAGAAAGTGGAATTAGAACATGAAAAGCAGAGAGATGTCCAAGTGACTTTTTACATTTTTGGCATGAAAACTAGATGAATACTTACAGAGATTTTGAAGTTTGATGGCAAGGTGTGTTGGAGGTAAGGGCTTGAGATACTTTTCAGAGATCCAAATGAAATGCCAAGCCAGCAGTTGGATATACATATCTAAGAGAGACCAGAGGACAGAAATGGGGACACACATTTGAGATCTATCTTCATGCAGTTTGTAGACCAGAACAAAGGATGAAAGAATGTAGTAGAACATGCAGATTAAAAAAAAAGGAGAAGTGGAATTAAATTTTTTTGTATTTCTGCTAATTATTAAGCTTTCTGCATATATATATGCTTTTACCTACAGCATATCATGACATAAATACAATTAGCCCCCATTCAATGTTGAAGAAATGGGAAATTGAAGCTGTAAGTAGCTACTTTCAGTAGTTCAAAGTCATGCACAAGGTAAATGGAATAACTGAGATGCAGTCCCAGATCTTCTTGGGTTCTAAGTTAGGTAACGAGTTATGCCACAGATAGAACAGCTTTGAATTGACAGAGATGGGGAGTCAGAGGGGCAAGACCGATTGTGGAAGCAGTCAAGACAATAGAGATTTGAAATGAGTGACAAAATGGTAGAAACTCTGCAGAATTGGAGAATTGAATGCTTTACCTGAGGTCAAAGGGGGAAGCTTCATGTTTACCTTTACACCACTTTGCCAAGACATAAACTAATGTATGGGAAAGGATGATGTCTTGGCAAGAGACTTAGTGCTGTATTTGAAATGTGCACGTGTGATGATGCATCATGTGGGTGAACTAGGATTTGCTATTCACTGATGTTTGACCTCACTGATGCTCAATCTATATAAAATTCTTGAAAATGCCAATTCTGAAGGAAGAGGCTGAATTCCTACAGTAAAGAGACTCTCTGATGGTCCTGTAACCATTTAAGATCTGTAAGGAGATCCAAAACTTTGAAGAAAATTCCATTTAGCTTGGCTGCAGAAAACATTTCCAATGTTTCCAGGCAGTCCTGGTAAAACCCACATAAAATTACTTAGTTATCACACACTTTTTGTGTTAGTATAAAGTTGCTTAGTGCACACTACTACACTGAGACTCACTATATGCCATTCATCTACTGAATCCTGCAGCCCACATTTGATTTAGTCCCCTGGTGGCACCTAAATTTAATGGTGTTCTATCCTACTAATGGTGTCTCCCAGCTGACATTGCAAGCTGACGTTTTTGTATTACTAGCTAGATTATTTAAAGCTGGGCTGCCCAATATGGTAGCCCCTGGCCACATGTGGCTATTTAAATTTAAATTAATTAAAGTTAAATAAAATTTTAAATTCTGTCCCTTGATCGCACTACTCCTATTTCAAGTACTCAATAGCAACATTTGGCTAGTGCCTACTGTTTTGCATAGAGCAGATAGAGAATATTTCCATCATCACAAAAAGTTTTATTGAATGGTGCTGTTTTAAAGCACCAGTGTTTGGCTATCTTCCTCACAGGTCCTCTGTTCTATAAATATATCACCTCTATAAAAACTTAATTCTGTGTGGCAATTGACCCAAAGAACCATGCCTAATCCCCCCAAACATACACCTGCCCCAATGACCAAAGCTCGGTTACAAATATCATTCAGAGCAAACAGGAATGGGAAAGTAGCAGCCAATGGTGGAAGGCATAGTAGATGAAGACCCAGTAAGGCAAAAGTGGCTCGTTTGTGAAGTGTTGCAGCTAAATGAGTATGCAGAGGCAGAGTGATAGCACAGATGAGAGGGAGGTAGATAAGCGCCATCAGATAATCATTACATTGACATAAGCAGTGGAATCTTTGATTTGACTCTTAACTGAATATCTTGAGAGAGATGGAGAAAAATACAGAATTGACACAGATGAGTGCCAAGGAATCATGTCAATCTTTGGAATTTAGGAGTGGCTAATATGGGTCAATGAGTTTTAAGGCTGATTTGCTTGGAATAGAAACTGAAACCTTGTAGCACCAGTGTTTGCTTTTCTACCCAATACCAAAGCCATCTTAACATCTGGATGCCAGCCCCTCTGAAACCCGCTCTTTCTCCCACTCAGAGCACAATCATTTGCATAATTATGTTAAGCTAATGCATTGGCTGAAAGTCCCAGCCCACCTTCAATTCTCACAAATTTAAGATCAATTATAAACCACTTTAAACTACCAGACTGAGCTTAGTACCTTAAGATTCTCACCCATGGAAGAACCAAAATAGAAGCAAGATTGATTGATTGAGAAGTTCAGTTTTATGGTGGTAAATGTTGAGTTCTTATTTTTTTTTCTCTGGGCAGAAGTATCCAGTTTTTAAATGAAATTAGTAGATTCTGAACTACTTTTTTTAAATATAAGCTTTTAAAAATATATATGTTAAATTTTGTATAAAAAATTCTTTTGGGGTAACTTTAGCTGAGCTTACTCATGGTTTGCAGAATCATTTTATCTTAGCTATCATTAATTGTTGTTGCTGTCATTACTTATTGTCACTTATTCTGTACTAGATATGGAAACTGAAACCCAGAGAAATCACCCTGATATTAACAGTCTCAGTAAGAGACAGAGCTGAGTGAGATTCAATGAAGATGGTTCACTGATTCTCTGATGGAATATTTCCCCCTATTTTATAAATACTAAATATCAGGATAAAGGTAGACTAACTGAAGATCACTCAGAGAAATTTATATTTATGACCATAAATGTTGATGTGTTTGAATGAAATTATTAGAGTCTCTTCCATGAAGTATAATCATAAAGCAAGCTAGCATTTCCTGTACCTGTCAGAAAGCAAAAACCCACTTATCAAGAATATACTAAACACATTTGAATAGAAAGTACAAGTGTTTCAGCAGTGGGCGCTTGGCTGGATATTTCTGTAACTAAAATACAAACAAAAAAAATTGTATTGGTTACACTGAGCAGTTGTATATTGATAACACAGGAGCAGGAAAGGAGAAGTGGAATAAGTAGTTGAGATTTAGAGAACTATTAATCCCATGACCTCTTCATTGCATTTTCCCTAATATGATTCCTCATCCCCATGTCTGTATTTCCCTCCAGGCTAAGTTCATTGTCAGTAGCTAACTTGTCCCCTAGTCCCTTGTGTTTCCCTTTCTTAAAGCTCTCATCACATCATATAATCATTTTCTCTTGTCTGGGGCCACCAATCCCCTGTGAACCCCACCATGCCAGCTTTGGATCTCCAGCCTATGCCATCAGGGAAGGAACATAGAATCTCAATCATCACTTGATGAGACAATCAATAATTCAACATCACTTATTATCCTTAGTTGTAGAAAAAGGACTCTCTTTAAAGGAGGTTTTGATCATATCGGCAACAATAGACCATCTGACCTACCTGGAAATCTTGACAATTTCTTACCTGTTGAGGGGAGTATATGATAGCTGGAGTCAGTGCCTTGAGGCTTTCCTTGTTTCTGGGGCATGCTCTGCTTGGATCAAGTCTCTTGGCAAGGCTTACTTTGCAAAAACTCGGAGAGAATGCCACAATTAAGTGGTAATGTTACATAACAAAATGTTCCTCTCTCCACCTCTCTTTCTCTCCAAACAGGTTGTTGTTTTTGTTTTTGTTGTTTTGTTTATGTTTTATTTTCATCTGAAAAGCCCTGCAAATGATAAAATGAAAAACTGTTCATTAAACTAGGGTCCAGTCAGGTTAGACACTTTGGTCAAGCAATGGAATTTCATTTACCTGTAAGTGTAATTTACTGCAAAATTAATGCTGTAGCGTGTAGCCATTGTCACATAAAACTAATTGTTAACCTAAAGGAAAAGCAGAGTTTCCTTTTTGCTAACATGACAAGATGAACATCTTTTCATAAGTGAGATTTACAGGTAATTCACTACTGAAGATTGAAAAAAAAAAAAAAGAAACTTGAATGGGCTTGGATGTATTGTTTCAATCACTGGCCAAATTTGAATCTGCTTAAAAAGGAATAAAAAGGAGGACAGATAATCACTTTGTTAAAAAGTCCATGGAGTCATGATCTCAAGGTCTTGAGTTCAAGCCCAGCGTCAGGCTCGTCACCCAGGGCAGATTCAGGTAGAAATGCTCTCTCCCTCTCCCTCTCCCCCTCCCACCTATGCTCTCTCTTTAACATAAATAAGACAATCCTTTTTATTTTTTTTTAAGTCCTCTTGATTCATGGAAACTGAGTAACACGGAATTGGTAGCTTTCCAAAGGAAGACTAATAGTTCCTCCAGGAAGTGCCTCTTATTTGGTTTCTTTGCTATATTAAAAAATATTTTTAATAGAATCATCATTAATCTTGGCATTCAGGCTATTTCTCAATTTAGAGAGGAAACATCTCAAGTATTTTCTGTTATGAAATAGCTTCTACCTTTTACTTAAAAGAGGATCCTCTTTACTTAAAAGAGGACCTTTAATCAGATCCTCTCTCCTCATGAAATTTCTTCATTTTGTGGTCCTTTCTGCTTATTTCTTGAGTTTTTATCTCCATCATCCTCCCTCATGCCTTGGTATCCTTGAGATATTGTGGAGATGGGCATGAGGAAAGTAAATGGGTTAATTTAGATCAAGGTAGGGTCCCACAATCTCTAAGGACTCCTCAGGCCCTCTCTCTACATTTCTAAATTCTGCTGGCCTCAGGCAATAGATCAAGATGAGAAGTCCTCTCAATTCCTCTGCCTGGAATGCTCTAGGCTGGCTTCTTCAAATGCATTGGATCTTTACTTAAGCATTCTTTTTTTTTTTTTTTTTAAGATTTATTTATTTATTTATTTAATTATTTGAGAGAGAGGGAGAAGATGAGCAAGGGGAGGGGCAGCCAGAGAGGAAGAAAGAGAGGAGAGAAGCAGACTCCCTGCTGAACATGCAGCCTGACATGAGTCTCAATTCTATCACCCTGAGATTATGACCTGAGCCAAAATCAAGAGTTGGACGCTAGGCTGACTGAGCCATCCAGGTGCCTCATGGGGCAATCAATGAATCTTTTCCACATCAAATCTTTTTCTGCAAGTGTAGGCACTCTTAACTACTACAGAATTCTGAAACACTGACATATATGTATATTTATATACACACGTATACACATATGATAAATAATCTATTTGTGATTATAGTGTGATATGAACATAGTATTAAGTGGGAAGAAGTGCCATATACAACAGAATACATATTGTATAATCCCATGTATATAACACACAAAACTAGGCAAAACTAATGCATGCTGTTAAAACTCAGGAGGGTATGTACTCTTGGGGAAGGTAGTATGTTAGTAAATTGAACACCAATAAAAAATAAATTAAAAAAAAAAAGAAAGTGGGTAAAATAAAGGGGCTTTTGGGGTGCCAATAATACTTTTTTATAAAACTGGGTGACTTGAAGAATGAGCGCTGGGTGTTATTCTACATGTTGGCAAATTGAACTCCAATAAAAAATATACCAAAAAAAACCCAAACAAACAAACACTGGGTGGTGATTATATAACATATGTGTTCAGTTTGTGAATATACATTGATGTACTGCACAGTATGTATATCATATTTTAATAACATTTAAAATAAGAGATAAATAACCATATTGACATAGTAAAATGTTTGAAAAGTGGAAAAACAAATGGCTGGTAACCATATAAAAAAGATTCAATCTCATCAGTAATCAGGAAAATATAAATTAAAATAACAAAATGTTGATTTAGCTAACAGAAAATAAAGTAGTAAGAAAGAGATGGGTGATATTCTTAGTTGTAGAGTGGGGAAAGAGTCACTTTTATTCAGAATTGGAGGGAAATTGAATTAGCACTGCCCATTTAGAGAACATTGTAATATCTGTCAACACTTCAAATGTAATACTTCATGAATAGGAATTCTATTTCTCGATATCCAACCTAAAGAAATATGCATATATTTGCACAAGTGTGTGCACATCATGGGTCTGCATAATAATGTTGTTTGTACAAACTAAGACATGGAATCAAGTCCATTGTGTATGATGGCTTCTTAGATGGCCCCCAGTGATGGCCACCTCCTGGTGTTCATGAGCATATGAAATCCCCTCCCCTTGAGAATGAGCAGGATCTGGTGACTTGCTTTTAACAAATAGAATATGGGAAAAGTCACGAACGGCACTTCCAGGATTAGGTTTCAGCATTTGCTTTTTTTTTTGTTTTCAGGTTCTCTTTTGCTCTCCTTGCACACTCCAAGAGAAGCCAGCTACCATGTGAACTGCGCTTTGGAGAGAACATGAAGCGAGGGACTGATTACCCTATCCAATATCCAGCCAGGACCTGAGATTTGCCAACTGCAACATGAAGAAGTTGGGAAGTGGATCAGCCTGGGGCAACCGTAGGTCGGGTGGACTACCGCCCTTGTCGACCCTCAAACACAGGGACCAGCTAAGCCACGCTTGGATTTTTCCCTCACAGAAACTGAGGTAATAGACGTTTGTTGAGCTTAGCTGCAAAATTTGGGGGCAATTTGTTACTCAATAATGGGTAATTCATACATCAATCTTTAGAGTAATGTTTAAATAAATTACAATAATTCTATAAGGTAGATATTCGTCAGCATTTTAAAAGTATATAATATTTCTATATGCGTGGATATAGAAAGATTCTTTTTCTTTTTAAAAAATTTTTAAAGATTTTATTTATGTAGTTGAGAGAGACACATAGGTGGGGGGAAGGGCAGAGGGAGAGGGAGAAGCAAACTTTCCACAGAGCAGGGAGCTCAACGCCAGGCTGGATCCCAGGACCCGAGATCATGACCTGAGCCAAAGACAGATGCTTAAATGACTAAGCCACCCATGGGCCCCAATATAGAATGGTTCTTAAGACATATTGTTTAAGTAAAAATAATAAAGTTACAAAACTGTATGTGTGGGCAGAGTCCATATAATTAAGAAAGCAAATTTTGTATATTTGTAAGTAATGATACATACTTCTAAATCCAGAGAAAAAGTTTTGAAAGGAAAAAAGTGAAGTTGATTTGGGAAGGGAAGTTTTTACATAATATTCTGTCACATATAATTCCTTGAAGTTTTTTAAAGCAAGAATGTATTCACACATTAATGATATAAATATGTATATAAACAAATAGGGGTGCCTGACTGGCTCAGTTGGTAGAGCACGCAATTCTTCATCTTAGGTCTGTGAGTTTGAGCCCCACATTAAGTATAGAGATTACTTAAAAAATACTTACATAAATAAGTATACTTATTATATACTTTTATATATATGTGTATATATATATATATATACATATGTAAATTCTTTTAAAGTTATTTGGAAAACTGATTGTGATTGTAAACAATTTTAAAAAGCCTAAAAATAAACTGCCAGCCTACTACCCAATTATAACCTTTTTTATATCCATTCCTTTCCCATTCTTATTTTGAATTTCCCTCCCTTCTCATACAACATGAATATAGATAAAGATATATGTTTGAACAACACTGAGATCAACTGTATAAGTGATCTTATAGATTTTTAATTTATTATATAGTAAACATTTTCTATGTCACTAAATATTGTCCAACAACATCCATGCTTAATATCTGCCGACTATTTCAACATATGGTTGTACCTTAAGTTAATTACTTAATTAACCTGTTATTGTTGTACCTTTGGGTGGTTTTCAATTTTTCTGTTACAAATAATGCTGTGACTAATTATCTTTCTGGATTCACCTTTGTGCAGTTCATGTTTATTGCCTTAGCATTTATATATTGGAAATTGTTGGATCAAAACGTATGCAGTCAACAATTTAGGCTTTTCATACATTTTGCAAAAAGATTACAGTGACAGTAGCAGTAGAACAGACACACAAGGACTGAAATCAGTGGTACAATATCATGCTGCCCAACTTTAATGTCAGCCAGTTTTTTCACTACTGTGTTTACTGCAGAAAATAATGGTTATGATGGTGATGATGATAACGAGGAGGAGGAGGACGGTGATGGTGATGACGGTGAGGATGGTGATGATGATGATGGTGATGATGATATTTTTCAGTAGGCCAGCATAACACACATCAGAAGGAAAAAATATGATACAACTTAGACATCAATATAAATAATATGGAAGAGGAACTCTATGAATGACTTTCAAAATTTAAGCATCAGGTAGTTTATTTTCAAAAAGAATTTTAAGTTATAGAATGATATACTGTCTTCATCTGTAGCCTTTGGTATGTTCTTGTTGTGTTCATGACAAAGTTCTCCAGGGTCTCAACTTATACACTAAGTCATGCACTAACTTATATACCAATATATACAAGTTTTTTTTTTTAATGGAGTTTGAATTAACTAAGGCCAATCAAAGTTTTTATGCCAGTGAAGTAAGACTTCTTGAAATAGTAGTCTGGCTATAAAGAATGATTCTGGGAAGTAAAAGATGAGAGACTTCTGATTTATAGACCCCTGAAATTAAATCACTTTCAAAGCAAGAGTTTATAAATATAAACATATATGTGCAATAAAATACATGACATATACAAAATACACACCATTATAAGAATATTAAATACATATAAATAATATAATACAGTACATAGTATATATAATAAAATAAATAAATAAAACAACGGCATCCCCCCTCCCTTTCCATTTTACTTACAGAAAGCAACTGTGCTATATTAGGAATATAAAAGCTGGACTTCAGTAAAATATATTGTATCATTTTTCAGTTGTAGTAAACAAAAGAGATTCCTTTGTGGGATTCTAATATACATACTTCAGAGAGTCATGATTTTTATTAAGGTCTCCAGAGGATTTAGTAAATATTAGACAGATACAAGTAAACAGTCAAATAAAAATTTTACTGGTTAAAATAACATTTGAAGATCACTAATAACATCAACTTACATATTTTAAAGATGAAAAATATAAGGTCCAGAGAAATTTGGTGTCTTACCCAGGGTAACAAAACCAGTTTATATTAGCATCAGAACTAGAATTTAAATCTTCATCTCACTTTCCAAATTAGGTTTCATCCATGAACATGAACTGCCACCTGTCATTTCATAAACTTTCTTCCTTCTCAGTAACATTACATGACCTTCTGGGGTAGGTATAAGAATTTCCCAGTGTCTGGCTAGAGCTCAGACAAGAATCATGGTAGTCTTTCAAAGATTATTAAACTTGAGTACTACCATGCTTGCAGACCAATGGCAATATCAACATTTGCTTCCTGATATGAGGAATCAGGAAACCCTCTTCTAGTGAAAGTTCTACCACCAAAACATAGGTAAAGCAGGCTGCAATTTTTGCATAATGTCCAGCTTACAGTGATATATCCAGAGTTTCATAATGACCTTTGACCTAGGAAGAATCTCCAATGCCTAAATGAATTTTGGTAGTCACAGATTGTACTTCATAATTCTAGGAAGACAATATGAAATATTTTCAGGTTAGAGAAAATTTGAATGGCTGTGTTTGGCTTTAAAATAATGAAAAGAGCCAATCAGTAAAAATTGCAGGATGACAGAACTGGAGATTGCCTTAGAGATACTTTTGCAAATGAAAGATGGAGACTACATAAGAATGGCTTAGAAATAAAACACAGGTCTTTGTATTTTACTTGTATGCATTTTCTGCTCCCTACTTAGAGCATAAGAATTTTTCTTCCCTTTGAAGTCAGTTTTGGATAATTCCTCTTTACAGTATAGCCAGTTCCATCTGGAAATCTCTCTTGGCTCTAATAAAAAGTGAAGACAATCTTTCCTACTCATGAAAACAACTAAACTTAAATTAGAGTTTCTTTGAAGACTCAAGTTTTGTTCTAATATGTGATTTGAAATCATACTCTGTAATGATTTGCCATTTGTGTCATATGTGTGATTTGTCTCTTCTGGTCTTCCACCTTGAATTACATTTGAGGTTAGATGTTCCAGAACTGGAACCAGTGAAGACTTACCTTTTGTTGGTAAACAGAACTGCATCTACTTCAATGAAGAGTTGAGTGACTGAGCCCCATGTGGGCTGAGGTTCCTAGAACTTGTATTCTATTCTAAGATGTCATTCTTGGTATCCTCAAGAATCATTTGAGGTGTTCAAACGACAATTCCAAACAGTTCTGTTTCAGTGGTCTAAAGAATCTTTTGAGCCTAAAGAATTAACAAATGAAGACCAGTATATATTATGATATTTGATGTTCATGATGTGACACTGTAGGACTAGTCTTTCTTACACACACACACACACACACACACACACACACACACACACAAGTTTCAACAAACTAAGCAGAGAGAAGAAAAAGGGAGTGGACACATAGGAATAGGTGTATAAATCCCAGGCAAGTTAAAGGATAGGGAAATTGTGCAGAGTTAGCAAAATCAGTAGATATTGTATCTTATATCTGATTCCTTATTTCACTTGTCCTTTTCATCTCTAACATAATATACTAAGAAGTTAAGTAAGAATGGAAACATTTCCTACATCTAAGACCAACTGAAAAGATTCCCAGTAGAACTGTCTGAATGCAACAAGAAGACACAGGGAGCTCTAAGCAATAAAGATAACTGGTGGGGTAGGGCCAGATTGTGGAAGACTTTGAAAGCCAGGAAATGGCATCTGGACTTAGTACTGAAGAGCACAGGAATTCATATGTATGTTGTTGTGTTTCTTTTTATTTTATTTTTTTTAATTTTTATTTATTTATTTATGATAGTCACAGAGAGAGAGAGAGAGAGAGAGAGAGAGAGAGAGAGGCAGAGACACAGACAGAGGGAGAAGCAGGCTCCATGCACTGGGAGCCTGACGTGGGATTCGATCCCGGGTCTCCAGGATCATGCCCCGGGCCAAAGGCAGGTGCTAAACCACTGCGCCTGGAGTTCACTTGCAAGATGCTTCTTTCTGTTCCTTTTATCCCCTCAATT
Organism: Canis lupus dingo; assembly: GCF_003254725.2. Classification (NCBI taxonomy): domain Eukaryota; kingdom Metazoa; phylum Chordata; class Mammalia; order Carnivora; family Canidae; genus Canis; species Canis lupus. The sequence goes on along the minus strand of NC_064245.1, from coordinate 43,792,422 downwards.
AGCTTATAGTTTTCTGGACTTTTCATATTTTTAAATATGGACAAGAAGGGACAAGAAGAAAGCACAGAGGAAATTAAAATATATTTAGATATGAACACTAAAATTGTAAAGATCAAATTATATGGGTGTCAGATAAGGCAGTACTTAGAGGAAAATATATAGCCCTGTTACATCATAACAGTAAATGCTGAAAATTTTTCAGCTAAGCATTCAGCTTACCAGTATAGACAAAGAACAAGAGAGTAAGAAAATGGAAGGAAATAGAAAATCAGAAATTAATGAAACAGCAAACCAGAAAAATAGAATTAAAAAAACAAATGAACATTGGCTAATATTGATTGAGAAAAAAAGTGAACTGTAATAAGAAGGGCATTATAGAACTAATGTAGAGATGGAAAAAAACCCACTGGAACAGGATCTAGAACTGTGCAACAGGCTCACACAATGTGAAAATATTACATACAACCAAGTTGATATTGTACATTAGTGGAGGAAGAAGGATAATTCAAAAACTGGTACTGGATCAAATTTTTTAATAAAAAATTTAAATAGATTCTTCATGTACACAAAAGTCAATTCCAGATAGGTTAAGGATCTAAATCTGAAAAGCAAAACTAAGTATTTGGAAGAAAATATAAGTAAATGTTTTAAGATATTCAGATAAAAAGGAATTTCTTATAGGAAATATACAAAGAGAAAGGAAAATGTTGATTAATTTGGCCACATTTAAATTAAAAAAAAACTATGAGATGGAAGATAGCATAAAAATATTTTTAAAATATGTTGCACACTAGGAGATATTTGTAACTTATATGATCAAATAAAGGCTTAATATCTAGGATAATCAAAAAGTCCTCAAATCAATAAAAGATCAATAAACTAATAGAAAAACTGACTGAAGATACAGATGAAAACATGAATGCTTAATAAACATATACCAAGATGGTTAACCCTATGTACTGGTCAAGGAAATGCAAATTAAAATCACAAGACAACTATTTTGCAAGTAGCAGATGCTTAAACTTAAAAAGTTAACACAAAATTTTGATGAAGATGTGTAACAAAATGAACTACTTTTTTGAAGAATAATTTGGCAATACTGGTAAAATCAAAGACAATAGAATTTAAGAGTTTATTTCTAACCACTCCCAGGTCTGCCTTTAAAGCAGCAGTTCTTTTTTTTTTTTTTTTTAAGATTTTATTTATTTATTCATGAGACAGAAAGAGAGGCAGAGATACAAGCAAAAGGAGAAGCAGGCTCCCTGTGGTGAGGGTGAGCCTTATGTGGGACGATCCCAGGACTCTGGGATCACGACCTGAGCCAAAGGCAGAGACTCAACCATTGTTCTTAAACTTGAGTTTCCCTCATGATCAGCTGGAGGGCTTCTTAAAATCTGTTCCTGTGATCTCAGAATTTGCATGGGCAATAAGTTCCCAGATAATGCCAATGCAGCTGCTGGTCCCAGGACCACACTGAGAACCACTGCTCTAGAGATCTGGTTCTGCATGTGCTCAGAGAGACAAGAGTAAGAATGTTCATTGCATTGGTTGTAACAGCAAGCGATTGGGAGTAACCTAAATGTCCATCATTGGGAGAATGGACAAACTAGTACAGTACGAGGCACACATCTCAGTTATAGATGATGTGCTTGACCTAAACAAAATGTTGATCAAAAAAGACAAAAATACATACAATATGACACAATTTTAAAAAAGTTAAAATGCATGCAAAATAATCCTGCATATTGTTTGTAAATATATACATACATTTAAAGTATATGTAAAAATGTCAGTGTATGGTAGGAAAAATATAAAAGTTTACGTAGTAATAAGAGACCAACCTCAGGACAACGATTATCTCTGGGCAGGGAAGAGACAGCAATGAATCCAGGAGAAGCACATGAGGGCCTTCGGCTATACCTGTGATGTTTTAGTTATTTATCTTTGTTGAAAAATGGAAATGCAAATGGAAAAATGATGACATCAAGTGGGCACATGCCATTTGTCATATTATTTTCTATTTTTTTGGGTCTGTTAGAAATATTTCATAATAATAGTAGTTAAAACAAAGATAGAGTTGCTAACTCAGAAGCCTGTTACCTCACAGATAGAATATTCAGATTGGAAGGACTTTTCATTTGACTTGATACAGAGTTTCTTTAATCCTAAAATGTCAACAAAAGAAGAAATATTTTAAAAACTAGGTATTTCAGAGAAAGACTGTTTAGAGTACATTTACAATTAATATTCTATATATTTATTCTCATTTAGTCTTCTCATCGATTCAGAAATAAGCAGAAAGGAAGCTGTTCTTTCCATTTTCCAGTTGGAAAAACTGAGGCTCTGGGAGGCTAAGGCAGTAATTAGCTGAATAAATGTCTGAGCCCAGGCAGCCACCTGGGTCTTGTACCATTGGTCTCTATCCTTGCATGCAAGCATCCAGGCATCTAGGGGACACATTGGTAAATATCCTAGTCAATCTTAGTCTAGCTGAGTTGGAATTGTAACTTTTTCCTTCAGATTTATTTTGTGTCTAATAAAAAACTCAAAGGATTCCTTGTTTATTAAAATGCTTTCAGCCCGTTCCCTGTTCTGTGGATATAATGTTCTTAGTTTTTCTGCAAGCCCCTGGAGGCAGTGATGCAGCTAATAGGTAAAGCCTGGATTTTGAAGTTTGTATGGTCTGTTTTCAAGTCCTTACCACCATTCCCTAGCTGTAAGTAGAGGGCAATTTTATCAGCATGGAAGAACCTCAGTTTTCTTATCTGTAAAGTGGGGCTACCTCACTGGTGGGGATTGTGGGTTCTAATGTGTGTGCAGGGTGTAGCTCAGTGCCTGACACATAATAACAGCTCAAAAAGTGAATGCTGTTTATTACTCTTATTTGTTGACATATTGATGAGTTATTAAATTTATTCTCTTTCTCACTTCCTCTCCCATGGATCTTATCAAATTTAGCATCTCCTATACAGAAAGGTAAGCATGAATGTCCACAATTGCCAAAATATGGAAAAAGCCTCAGATATCCATTGACAGATGAATGGATAAAGAAGATATATATGTATATATATATATATATATATATATATATATATATATATATACAGTGGAATATTACTCAGCCACCAAAAAGAATGAAATCTTGCCATTTGTAACTAGGTGGATGGACGTAGAGGGTATTATGAAAAATGAAATAAGTCAATCAAAGACAAATGCCATATGATTTCACTCATATGTAGAATTTAAGAAACAAAACAGATGAACATAGGGGAAGGGAAGTAAAAATAAGATAAAAACAGAAGGAGGCAAACCATAAGAGACTCTTAACTATAGAAAACAAAGTGAGGGTTGCTGGAGGGGTGGAGGGTGGGGGCATGGGGTAACTGGGTGGTGGACATTAAGGAGGGCACATGATGAAATGAGCACTGGGTGTTATATGTAACTGATGAGTCATTAAATTACACCTGTGAAACTAATAATACAGTATAAGTTAATAGAATAAAAAATCTAAATAAAAAGTAAAAAAAGAAAAGTAAGGATGGATGTCCAAAAAAGGAGGGATGGTTGTCCATATCTCATTAGTTGATTTCTGTCAATTCAGAATGAAGAAGGGGTGAGGAGACACGAAGGAGAGGGAGACAGGGAGGGGGAGAAAGAAGAAAGAAATTTCTGCAGTTTTTCAGTTCAGCAAAATATTTGAACAATTACAAAGTAAAAGAAGTGGAATAATATGTATGCAGGTTGCTCATAATATTTATTGAAAGAATTGACCTATGTTTAGACTATTTCTTTTAAAAGCAACAATGTAAAAAGAAAGGTAATCTGTACTTTTGCATGATCATCATTGTAATTTTGGTGTAATATACAAATTGCTTGTAAATTACTACAAACAGTAAGAATTTCTTGGTTTCTTAAGAATTGATATTCTGTTAAAAAATTGTCATATAGGTAAAGTGGTGTACCTAGAAAGTGTCAGTGAACATTGCAGTCCTACAAATTCGCTGAACTTTTTGTTTAAGGCTTTTCCTGGAAATAATAAATTTGGAAAAGATGCTGTAATAAATAGCGGTTAGATCTAATTTGAGGCATCACTACCAAATAGTATTTAATAATGGCCTTTGAGTAGGGATACTGTGAACTGAACTAACCTGTTCACCTAGGAAGCCTTTGAAAGGGTGGGTGGGTGGGGACTACAGGCAGATGCTCAGTGTAATGATTGATACCCATTCCAATCTCCTTTTAGTTTCAGGAGAGGATTTTGAACATTGATCCACTGCATACTCATTACTTAATGAATGGACCCATGCTTTCCTGCTGGCTTAAGTCTCTGGATTTTTGCTTATGCTGCTTCCTCTGCCTGGCATACCCCTTCCACCTGGAGAATGTAACTCAAGAGTTAAAGAACTAATTCAGGGATTTTTTTTTTAAGTGGGCTTCACATGCAGCGTGGAACCCAACTTTAGGCTTGAATTCATGACCCTGAGATCAAGATCTGAGTTGAGACCAAGAGTTGGATGCATAACCAGCTGAGATACCCAAGAGCTCCTAATTCAGGGATTTCTTGAGCCAACTCTGATCCCCAATGGAACTGTTAAGTCTCCCTGCTGTTATAATAATAATAATAATAATAATAATAATAATAATAATAATAAGCTTTTATCAAATATTTTTATATGCCAAGCATTGGTCTAAGCACTTTGTATAACTTAACTCATTAATCTTCACCATGATGAAGGTATTATTATTAAAGGAGTCAGGACATGACCTTGGGCTGTTTGACTCTATTACTTATGGACTATACTCATACCCATCAATATCTCTGCAGTGTAGGATTTCTCCAACTATATCCAATAGAGTACTTATTGTTTCTAAGATGTTAAGAGCTAAACCTGAAATATAAAAGGGAAAAATAGGCTAGTTTTGTTTGCAAATAATATCTTGGAGATCACAAGAGTCATAATTTCAAGGCTCTGAGAAGTCCTGCAATAAGGAAACCTGTTTAATTTTGCTTCTTATAGAATTTCCCTAAGAAAAACATGCCCAGATTCAGATTTTAGTTTGTTCTTTCCTTCTCTTCTCCTTATCCACTTCTTCCCTCCCCTTCTCTTTCATCCCCATTCAGACACATGTTGGGTAGACATGTTTCAATGTCATGTAGTTTTGTACTTATCAAACTATAGAGTAATTGTTTCTACAGATATTTCTTGCATTAGCTTGTGAGATTTTTTTTTTTTGTTGTTGTTGTTAAATAGTCTCCATGTCCAATGTGGAGCCTAATATGGGGCTTGAACTCACAATCCTGAGATCAAGATCTGAGCTGAGATCAAGAGTCAGATGCTTAACTGACTGAGCCACACAGGTGCCCCTAGCCTGTAAGCTTCTTGAGGATGAAACTGTGTCTTATTGTTATATTATTAGCTCTGTTCACTGTGACATGATGGTTGTGTGCAGGTTTCTTATCAGGCTCTTCTCAGGAATGTGTCAGAGATACTGCTTCAGCTCAGAAGGGAAAAGTGGGCATTGAGATAACTGACATACTGGACATTGGTGACTGGTTGACCAATTGTTCCCTGACCATATTACAAACATGAAAGACAGGTAGATTTGTCTGACATCAAGATGTTGGTGATTAGTGTAAGAACTCTGCAGTAAAGACATACCAGTTCTGTTTTATGAAGATCTTGAGGGAGGTATCCTAGGATTGAATATTTTACTCCCTGAAGATGAATTCTCAAGATGAGTGAATGCACATTTTGAAAGCTTCTTGGAAATAATTCTCTGGGTCAACAATTTTATTTTACATATGAGAACACTGGGGCCAAAGAGGGGGAAATAAGGGTGTAAAGTCACTTGTTACTGGCAAAACTGGACTAGAATAACCACTCTGGCCTATTAGTAAAACAAAACAAAATAAAAATTCATGGAACTCTGGCCATAAAATAGGTATAGGAGATGGATGCCTTTCTTTATGAAAGTGGGCAGAAGCTAGCACAGATGCCCATGAGAAGCATGTGGGTTAGGAAAAAGTTTGAGCGAAAGAACCATTGATTGGTCTATGGAATGCCCATTTGGCAATCCAAAGGTGAAAGGCTACTTGATAGTTTACCAGCTAGTAATGCAGACCTGGATGCAATGGGAGCATCCCAACCAGTGAGCCAGGACTAGAAAGGCCTTGGGATCCAGGACTTCAGAGGGCTATAAGACAGAATTTGCTGGGAGAAGCTGTCCCCAAAATAATCTTGTTACATAGGAAGGCAGGACAATATTCTTTACAGAAATGGCTTTGAACTGGGTGATATGCTATATGCTGGCAAATTGAACTCAAATTAATTAATTAATTAATTAATTAATTAATTAAAAAAGAAATGGCTTTTTTTTTTTAAGATTTTATTTATTTATTCATGAGAGACACAGACAGAGGAGAAGCAGGCTTCATTCAGGGAGCCTGATGTGGGACTCAATCCCAGGACTCGAGGATCATGCCCTGGGCCAGAGGCAGGTGCCAAACCACTCAGCCACCCGGGGGTCCCCAAGAAATGGCTTTGATTGGAGAAGATGTGCCTCCTGGAGATGTTTATTTTTAAATTTTATTTATTTATTTTTTCCTAGAGATGTTTATTATCCCTTACTCAAAGATAGCAAGTAAAACTACAGATGCTTTTTGTGAATTAAAGCCATAGGCTCCCAAATATGAAATAATCATTAACATCTGTTGAGCAATTTCTATGTTCTAAGGGTTTTATTTACGTTAACTCACTGCACCCAGTGACTTCATGAGGTAGCTATGATTACTATCCCTGTTTTATGGATGAGAAAACCAAGGTATAGACAAGTAACCAGCCCAAAGTCATATAGCTGTTAGCTAATGGGAACCAGGATGGAAGAATTCGCTGGTTTTGTTTCTATCATGTACTGCACATTTCCTACACTTATCTTATAAGCACCAGTTTAGTAGGCTAGGACTAGATTTACCTAAGTAGTTTGAGATTGTTAAATTGTTCTGCACAGAAGTTTGAGCTATAAAATGATGACAATTGTGAAGGGTGCTGAGGAGATTTATAGTCGTGATGCAGTTGACATTAAGTATTAAAAAAGCAAACACAAATCTTGGAGGAACTGGGAGAAAATTGACACATCTCCTGGGACTTGTAAATCCTGGCTCTTGTGGAGTGGGATGGTGTTGTAGAGGGACAAGACAGGGGGATATATGAGATCATGGAAACTCATTCTTTCATCAAGGCCTCCCACTCCCTCTTTGAGAGGTCACCTACTATGTGCAAAGTGCATACAAGGGTTAGGTAATAGGACTGGCATCAATTCATCTGTGGGATGGTTTATTATCCAGTAGTCGATACACACAGGTAAGCATAAAAATAGTAACATAAAAAAGAATTCAGAGAAGGAGACTTTATATCTACCTTAGGGACTTTGGAGCCACTTGTGGAAGAATGGGTCTTTTGGATGGAATTTGTGAAGGAGGAACTTTGATTTGTAGATTTGGGGCAAAAGAGATTCCAGATATTCTTTGTGTCTAAGCAGAGTGGAACCAAAGTCCAGAGGGGGAGAAAATGATACAATATTTGGAGAATAGGGAACAACCCTGCACAGAGGCAGGGTTTGGAGAATGGATGGAGAAGTAGGGAGGTCTCCTAAGTGGTTGCCCCAAAATATGGGGAAAACACTTGTAACATTTCTTTGAGGTGGTTTTCAAATGCCCATCACAGAGTAGGTGCTCAACTAGTTTTATTGACATAATGAATGAATCCTACAATGTAGGAAGATGAAGTGATTTGTAGCATCCTAGGATTGCCTGCCATTGAATTAGCCTGAGGTCACATAGTAATCATAGCTATAGAACATGTTAGCCTTTGATTCCCTGACCAAATTCCAGACATTAAAACGCTGGACTGACTCTTTGGGAGTGTCCAAAGATGACCTGGGACACTTGTAGCATGCTCTCTTAGGCTAGCCTTATATCTGCTGATCTGAACTATCTTTCTTTGGACTGTGTACCATCTTTTCTTGTTTAAAACAATGAGTACTACAAACCCCAGCACGTTGGATTTATTCACACGTCCATAAAAGCCTAGCAACCAAAGGTATTATCTTTATTCGGAAGAAGTAGAGCACTTTTAAGGTTCAGAATATATATATATATATATATATATATATATATATATATATGCTGGGTTTTGAAATGGTCATTTTTTTCCCCCTCAGCTATGCCATTATAGTGATCAGCCGAGCTCCGGCAAGGTAAATACTTTTGGAAAATAAGTGGAAATTTGCTGCAAATCAGTCCCTTTTGTGCATGGCCACAGGAGCATGTTGAAATGTTTGGACACTAATACCCATTCATTTTCTTGGCTCCATAAATAAAAGCCGCCAGCTCTGTGGCGGCCGTGAAATGGTATTCTTCTGGGCCCAGCAGGGACCCCCATCCTTATTACCACCGCAGGGGGCAGGACAGGCCCAAAATAGCAAGACAACTAAATCAAGACATTTTCAAATGTCTAACAAAATGACTGTGTTTTAGAAAGAACCAAAAGGTTGGAAGAAATTGGACAGCTTTTGTACTTAGTGTAATACCTTTGTTAAAAGAGTTCAGATGGGAAAAAAAGAATCTTTTAAAAATGCATCAGCATATTTCGGAATAGCATTTAAAATCTCCAAAGATCTTATGAAACTGTAAATCGGGTGCACTGATGTAGTCATCAGAGGATTCAAGCTGAAGATATATTCCATTTGGGGACCCCAGACCATGGATTGTCATGGGGCCGTCAGCAGAATTGGGCCAGTCTTATTGTGTGTGTAGATTTGATGGAGGTCAGGGAAGCTTTTGAAAGAGGCTGAACAGCTATTTTGGCCTGCAGATCTTTCTCAAATTAAGATTTTTTTTTTTTTCGTAAAGAGGCTAGTAGACCTGAACACGTTTTATCCATTACCCTTTTCTTTATCAAGGAGAAAAATTAGCAGAAGTATTTCCTAAGAGTTCTAAAGGCACCATCATCTAATGGTGATGCCTGGGTGGGGCTAGGAGCCTTAGAACAAATTCAGAATATATTTCGGGATTCCCTCCCTTTTACTGCCACTCCTCCCTGACAGTTAAGAAGTAGTGTTAGCCCATTTTTAAGAAACAATTAGCTCCTTTTGTTGGTATATCTCCCATAAATTAAGTATCCAGTCCAATAACAATTAGTCCTGAATACTTTTGCATCGTGTAATGCCACACCACTGACATTATTATAATTAAGCATGTAAATATAACTCATACTTCTGACACAAACCAGTCATTTTCTGTAGTGTGACTCAAAAAGTTTCCTTGGAGTGCAAACCCCACCAGACTCTTGCCAAATCCCTCAAAGTTAACGTGCCACACCAATCTAAAACACAAGTCTGGATTTTTGAAAGTTGATAAACAAAGAGAAAACTATCCCCTCCACCCCACCGCCGCCCTCCCCTCATCTCATCTTCAGTCTTTTATGACTCAGACTTTAATTAGAGCCATAAACATTACCTTGCCTAATAAAAATTCCAGGATTTCAGAGCTGGCTCAGAGAATGTGAACCACATCTGGTGACAACTGGAGCTAATTAATATCTTTATAGGTGTCTTCCATCCACTAGAGTTTAAACAGAAATAGTCAGGGGTGCTTACATCAAAGCCCGAGGCGATCGAGGGCTGTTGCTTGCTTTCCAGTCTGAACTGATAACAAGTAGACCAATTTTTATAGGCTAGTAAAAGCCAAGTGTGGAGATAGTTCACGCAGAGAAGCACTTTACTCTGCTGTTCTTGCCGTTCTGTGCTCACGTCCCTGGTTTGGTCTGCTTTAGGCTATCCAGCTAGTTAGTTAGACAGATGCATGGGCAACAGGAAAAAAATAATGAAGAAAGATGGGAGGAGCTAACAAATAGCTTTGCTTAGATTTAGAGAAAGCTCACAGTGACCCACACATACCACATCTTCTTGCAGAGATGTTTAAAAATCTGCTCCGTGCTCCGAAGCATTTGCTTGTGGCACAGATAAGGCTGATCTAACAAGACTGAGGGAAATTAAGAAGCAGGCTGAAGTAGCATAACTAGTGCTAATATGTGTTTTGAAGTGTACCAACTGGCCTGGCGCAATGTCATAGCTCTAGGCAAAACATGCAGGTGGTCGAGGAACTTCTTTTTCAAAGGTTACCCTATAAAGAGCACCAGCCCTTCACCGTCAATATGGGCCAGTACCCTGGGAGCTCCCGGACAATCAGAAAATAATGACATCAACCTGACCATGGTTAAGTACATAACATGCTGCAGGTTCACGGATGTGTAGCCTGGAACAATAAAGAAAAAATAAAGACGCTTGCTTGGCGGGCCCCAGCTGTTATTTGCCATGCTGTGAGATCAAGGAAAGGTATGATATGGACTGCCATTTCAATTGGGACCAGGTTAATCTCTCAATTGGAGGAAAGGAAAAACAACAACAGAAAAGCAGCTCTCAGAATGAACAGAGGGGACGAAGGACAATATCTTTATTTGCATAATCTGTGTTTAACCCTTTACTAATAGAGACCACGTTTCCTTCAAATAAGCTTAATTTTCTTTAGACTGGTGGGCAGAGAGCCCTAACACCTCAAAGTTCAGCCAATGAGCGAACTATCTAATATTCATTTAATATGTATTGCTGAGACGCACGGCTTAAGGGGTAAAACTCTAACCGTGTAGATTAAAAGTGACAGGCATCTCTTAAGGGAAACACCGTTGGAATCTATTCTGGCCCTGCCTCCACTGCTGACTTTGTGATCTTCAGAAAGTGGCTTAATCTCTCGGCTTTAGCTTCCTCACTTGGAGAATGGGTTAGAATTAAGTAAGAGAGTTGGGGATTAAGTAAGCCTCACACACCAATATTGTTTGAGAAATTTCTTTTAAAACACAAAGAGCTGTCTGTGTGCTGTTTAAAGGCCAAGGAATTGCTGATTGCACAAATGTCGAGGCAGTTCTATGTGAATGAGTGTGCGTGTGACGGTGTGCACTTTGGAGGATGAGGGAGGTCACCGGGGATGTTGGCAGCAAAGAAATGGGTGAGCAAAATCTTGCCAGAAGTTGGTTAGTGGAACCAGATTTTCTTCCCCCCCCAAGGAAAGTACTGAGTTTTAAGCACATGGTTTGTTTGTTTGTTTGTTTTTTCCCCCTATTTCTTTGTTTTTGTATTTGTTTTATCATTTTCTGTCCCAATGCCTTCTACCTATGGTTTTTACTTCCCAGGTATAACATACGAGGGCAAAGATCTCTGCTGCCTTAGAAAAGAAGATGGGGAAGATGTTCCAAAATTGTTTCTGGTTCAGCCAAGGAAGCAGCTCTTAGGTTCCACTGTTACTGTGAATTTGGTTCATTGATTCTTATGTTATTCTAGATGTTGCAGGAGGTTATAGGCTGGAGACAGGGGTACAGATAAGTTGTATCATTACCTGTGGTCCCATCTCTGCAAAGAAACTGCTCTGAATAGTCATTGTGAAGAATTCCTTCTCCCCCCGCCCCCAGTTATTTACTTCTGTTTATTTATAAACATACTGCAGAGAAAAGCATATGGAGAAGGAAAAAGTTTACACAATCTTAGCTTCCAGCTCAAACAGAATGACTGTTTTGACATGGTTCTTTCTCTTCTAATTATTCTTGTATTTTTCTTCCTTATGGAGTCAAGATCATGTCATATGTGAAATGTGTTAAACTTTTTTCTCAGTATTATTCTATGTTTCTAGACTCTTCATAAATACGACTTTGATTTGGCTGGGTGACATTTCATCTTCTGAGTTGCGTTATAGCAAATGTTTAATTTAATACTAAAGTAATGCTCCTATAAATAATGTTTCAATTAAATCCTTTTGTTTAAGGACATCCCTCATATGAGATTTTTTTCTTTTTCTTTTTTTTTTAAGATTTTATTTATTTATTCATGAGAGACACAGAGAGAGAGAGGGAGAGGGAGAAGCAGGCTCCATGCAGGGAGCCTGACGTGGGACTCGGTCCTGGGTCTCCAGGATCACACTCTGGGCTGAAGGCGGCACTAAACCACTGAGCCACCTGGGCTGTTGAGAATTTTATTTCTTAATATAAATTCTGGGTGGAAGAACAGAGTAAACTCTTGAAAAGCAATAGATTTAGTTAAAATTCTTCTTTATAATAAATCCTATTAAAAATCACCTAAGTGTTTATAAATACTTTAGTTCCAAGAATAGAAAAGAAAATATTACAATACTCAAAAAACACATTTGGTCAGAATTTTTATACCTATAGTCAGAATAGGCAGTAAATCACACAGAAGAAATTAGGCTGTGTGAGGACTCACTACTTCTATTGTTGGAAATAATCTCACCAACCTGCAAGCCTAAACCCAGTCTCTGGACACTAGTTCGTGGCACAATTGACTATATGTAATGAAGTCTGTGGTATAAAGATGTCTTCTACTCTGCTTATAGTTAGATATATCCCAGAAAACTTCTGGGATTGTGGGGGGCTTTATATTTATTGACTCTAACCCACAGAATCCTATATAAGAGTATATTTGGTTTTGACCACATGATCATAGCCTGGGAATGTAATGGATAAGACCTTCTCTTAATATATTATTTCTCTCCTTCAGGCTTTACTCTGGATTAGCATCTACTGTCCTGCTAAGGTTTCAAGTCCCTAGTGTATTCAGTGGAGGAAAACTAACCCTGTTTTAGTTAATACGGAGAACTTAAACCATAGCAATTTAGATAAGTAATAGGTAAGTGCCACCTTAGGTTTTTTGATAAGCTGATGCTACATTTATGACATATTTGTGATGACTTAGGCACAGAGCATTTGTACTCAAATTCAGTAACTTTGGGACACTTGAGTGGCTTAGTTGGTTAAGCATCTGCCTTCAGCTCAGGTCGTGATCTGGGAGTCCTGGGATTGAGTCCTGCATCTAGCTCCCTGCTCAGTGGAGAGTCTGCTTCTCCCACTGCCCCTCACCCCAATCATGCTCTCTCTCTCTCTCAAATAAATTTTAAAAATTTCAAAAAAACCCACAAATTCAATACTGCATTTTTATAAATTCCTTCTTAACCAAACCAATTAAAAAATTGGTTTTTCCAACATTTTGATTGTCTGAGGTAGCTTTGAATCTTTAAAGACTCCATGAACCAAGGCTGGGTAGCTTGTAAAATTAAATACACACTCATCAAACATTTGGCAATTTTATTCAAGATAGAAGCTGATTGTGGGTCACCACAGTTATGAATATGCCAAAACAAAAAGAACAAACCCCAGGAATCATAAAATTCAATATAATAGGAAAGCAACCTACAAAGAAAGTTTTTTTCCCTTGAACAAAAGAATCCTGGCTCATTTCTTTGAGTAGTTTCCATTAAAGCTCCTCTTTAATGATGTCTGATAAGATGTTAAAATGTCACAGATTAGATCAAAGCAAAGGATGAAGGATGGGGACAAAAAAGTAAGAAGCAGAGAACCAAAGTACCTACCTTTTTATTTTTTTATTTTTAGAGACTAAAGCAAAGCCCATAAAAAAGACAGGTTTGTTAAGATAATAAGTTGAAGATGAAAGATTAATTTTTTAGACTATTTGCCTCATGATTTAAGAAAGCAAACCACGTTGTAACAAAATGTAGAACCATCTACTGTTAGTGAGGTCTTTAATTAAAGAAGAGATGACCAGTCTTTAGCTTCTGCCCTTGATGAAAATCTTACGGAAAACGAAAGCTGAAGTTTCTGGAATCTTGGGCCAAATCTCTGGTTAGAGCAAACATTGACACTGAAAACTATGGAATCAACTCTTTGAGGGCAGGGGGAATCTAAAGACCAATGTTCAGCATCTAATCCTCCATTGAGGATTGGTCAATCGATGAGTTATCATGTGACTTGAGAGAAATCTATGTCATTTCATATGCAACTCTTATTTTATGAAACTACCACTAAGTCGCCCCATTAAAAATGACCATCCCCTCAAATGAGGGAACACTTTGTATTATAAAGAATGTAAGAGAAATCCCAGAGGCTAAAATATCCTTTCTGAGATTCCCCCAATCTCATTCTTTTCCAGTTCTCATTTGAAAATATGTTTTCTGTTTAGTTGATAATCAGATAAAGTTTAGTAGTTAAGCCATCATTTTGTTTCCCTGGCAAATAAATTCGTTTTGGAAATACATTAAATCCTATCTTATTTCACACAAAAATTCTATATAACCACAACTTGGTGTGAGTGATAGGTAGACCTCATAGCATCCAGAGAAGTGTGTGGCATTCCAGCTAGCAATCTGAAGTGGTTCCAAACCATCCCGGCTTGGAAATGTCACAAATATGTTCCATCATAAAGCCTCTGTATAATATATATATTAGAAGCATCTGTTCTAATTATGTATGTACTTAAAGCTACCAGCTGCTTTTCAGTCTGGGTGGAAGGAAAGGGGGATTAATATTAAATAATATTGACAACTAATACTCCCATTGAATTTGTTATTATTCCAGAGGCAATCTTAAAACATTGTCTATTTTTTTTCTCATTCATTTAGCTTTTCCTCAGATATTTATTATAGGGGAATTCTACTGTCGTGTTCCACATTGGAAGAAGAGAAATAATTATACTACTCTACCTTCCAATATCAAAGCAGGAATTTTGCTTCATTAGTTAAATGAAAGGGTGAGATAAGGGGTGCCCCAAAACAGAAAGAGAATCAGAAGGGAAATTAACATGCAATGAATGCACATGATGTTTTAAAAAGTTTAGAAATTGTATGCACCGTCATATAATTGTCACAGCAGCATTCACACATTGGTATCATCATCCTTTTAGAGAATGGGACACAGATATTCCAAAACATGGGCTTGCCTGCCAGAGAGGAGAGCTCCAGTAGACTAGGTGGGATCCACTCACGTCTCCCTGACTTTAATGTATTTCCTATTAAGAAGAAGTTACTTTGCTACTGCTTGAATTTCTAGGAACTATTAAGCAAAAACACTTTCTCTCTCTCCTTTCTTTCTTTCTTTCTTTCTTTCTTTCTTTCTTTCTTTCTTTCTTCTTTCTTTCTTTCTTTCTTTCTTTCTTTCTTTCTTTCTTTCTTTCTTTCTTTCTTCTTTTTCTTTTTCTTTCATTCTTTCTTCTTTCTTTCTTTCTCTTTCTTTCTTTCTTTCTTTCTTTCTTTCTTTCTTTCTTTCTTTCTTTCTTTCTTTCTTTCTTTCTTTCTTTCTTTCTTCTTCCTTCTTTCTAATAAGATGACCAAAACTGGAGTTTATCTTACTACCTGGATTCATGATGATGTTTGACACAGCAAATACTGACTGACTTTCTATAGTCCAAAACTTTCTTCCATTGTGATTATCTTGAACCACTAAACTTGTGTCTCCCGGCACCCTCTGTAACATAATAATATCTCTCTGGAAAATATTTCTAAGGTAGTGTGCACCTAAATAAAAGCCTGGTAGAGATTCTCAAAAGCTGGAGAATTTGTCCTCATAGAAACTATCTTCTCTGGTCTACCCATAATGACCCGCAGAGTTTCATATATGAGAGGTTAATACAAGTGATAAGAAAGAATTGAAATGTATTTTTTTTTTATCATTTGGTTTTTCGTGTTGGCAGACTTCAATCTAAACACAATTTTCATGATTTTTAAAGGGAAAAATAGGAAGAAAAAAATCCCAGATGATGGATTTATTTATTGCTTTTCTTTTTAAATCATCATTTGTCCCAGGATTATCTTTTCTTTTGAAAGGAAACATTTGAGGATGCATGTCTGGTTTTGAAAGAATTCAATGATGGGCTGGGAAAAAACTAGTGAAAAGCATGGAACCAAGAACACTGAGAATAGAAATGTCACTGTTCATCCAGAGGACTGCATTTGCAAAATTCCACAGCTCCCTGGACAACCCCCTACAGGAGGCCACCTGTAAGAGTACAAGACCTTCCACCTCTGGGGGCTCTTTCGTCTCCATGCTATACATTTGAATAGCCAGCATGCATTCCGTGCAGTGCTAAATCTGGTGATGTTTTTTCTGAAGTGTACACCTGTCCATTAGGAATGGCAAAGAGACTCCCAACTCATTTTACATAGGCACTAGCACAGCAGTGGATGTTAATGACTTTGGAGTGTTTTGTCTTTGACAATAAGCCGAAATCTTGACTATGCAATTGACTACAACTACATAAATTGCTGTTTGGAATGAATCTTAATATATACACTTGTGTATATGAATACAGCGAGCTGCACTTTCCCCATACGATCATGGTTGTTAACATTCTACCCATTTTAAGTGAGCAAATTTGAATAAAATGGCTGCGTAATACATTCTGTGTTAACATCAGCTATTTAAAGAGCCCAAGGATTAAAAGTTAATTCCATCCTTTTAATTCAAGGGACATATAAATGGCATTATGGGTAGAGCCAACCCTTCTTTTATCAGTCCTTTCATGCTGCCTCCTCACTAATTCTTGGTTGTTCAAATGCTACCTACATAATAAAAGCCTTGAGTTAATTTACTAAGATTTTACACCAGTGCAAATGAAAGAAAGGAAAGTGCTAAACAAGGCAATTAGCACTCTGTTTAGTGCACTCCCAAAATAAATGTAGGCAATTTACAATTTGGCAAATGGCACTCTATCCAGATCCAACTCATTTATGCCTAAGGGGGTGGTACAGTTCATTAGGGGGAAAAAGTGTTTATATATATTATGCTATTGAGGCCCAACCCATTTTGTACTCCAGCAACAGATGCGACTCCTCCTGAGGTTTATTAGTGTTTCTTGCAGAAAAATGCCAAACTATTATGCTTTCAAATAAATGGTCCAAAAAGAATGCCTTTTACTATTGAGTATTAGTAGCTAGCTTTACAAGATGGGGGTGTAGAAGTGTGTGTCGGGGATAGTTTGCAAGACCTATAGTCATGGGTTGGAGCCTCTTTTGTGGCTCTCGAAGCATGCATTTCCACTCGGATTCCAGTTGCTGAGATCCGCTGGAACTGTTCATTTGAAGTACTCCTGACTGTTTCTTAATTGACAGGAAGGTTGCTCCAAGCCTTTCATGTTTATTCTTGTAAGCCTCTTATTAGTGCAAAAATAATAGATGTTGTTAATGCAGAATCACAACCAACATTAATATTTAAGATGCTAGAATGATAAAGGTTAAACATGTGTTTATATTGCTTTTGAACAAAGAGCTTTACAAAATAGTTCAGAAACATAACGTTGGGCCAAATTTGGAATCACTGTGCCCGATCTGAGTTTCTCATTCTCTGAGATTTACTTTTTATTTTAGGATGATGAAGTTCTTGTGCTTCACTTTTGCTAAGTACTGTCATCTGGAATTTGGATTCCTGCGAGAAAGAAAATATGAAAATTAATATCTGAGCAAGGAAGCCCTGGTAAAATCCCCTAACCTCCCTTGTATTTTTTTTATTTCTGAGTCTATAGCTCCACTCAGCTTAAAAAAGAAAGAAAGAAAGAAAGAAAGAAAGAAAGAAAGAAAGCAAGGTAAAAGCATTCTTTTGTGCCCTCTAGCTGCTGAAAGCACAAATGGAAAATAAAATTCTCTGATGATTAAATTTACCTCATCTGGCTTGCGAGGGGTTTGGGGGGGGTGGTGGAGGGAGTGGGCAGCCCCATTATCCCTAGGAACTAAAGTTTTTCTTTATAAAAATATACCCAAATAAGTTTACCTTCTTGAATTAATTGTGCTTTTATTATCACCAGACAAAAGCAGATTGATAATTCAGGAGGGACTCTCAGAAAATTATACTGGTATGTCACTTCTCTCAAGCAGCTGATTAATATGACACACACATTTTGGACTATATGTTGCTTTGAGTGTTGGTTACTGATTTTAATTCTATTTCTAAAGGAAGCTGAGTAAAGATTACAATCCAAAGTGACTTCGGTTTATTTGTTTTAGGGATAGTGCAATGGCTTATAGAAATAATGACAAAGCTAGGATGTCCATGCATGTTTATGAGAGTGAGCAGTGTGTGTACTTCATTTGTATGTACTCTTCCACTTTCAGGGCTTTTTTTTTTTTTTTTTTTACAGGAGAATGCTATCAAAATTAATCTTTAATAAAATGTTGAATTTGTCGATGGAAGTCCTGAGAGCAGCTCAGGTTGCAACCCTTTAACTCTGAGCTCCATTTCAGATGTAAAAGTCAGCACCACATGTGGCTACCTGGCCACTGAAGAACATTTTGTATAGGTGGAATCAATGGCATATTTGTGGGATGATTTCACAAAGGAAAGACCTGAATGCCCAATTTCTTGCAGAATTCATTCATTTGCCTCCCATTCATTTGCAGGGAGGCAAAGCCTTGCAGCCTGGGACATGCATGCCGCACAGAATTGTGTAAAAGTGAAAAAGGCAAATAGTTTGAAATTTGCAGACTTCAGAAAAACAAAACAACCCTCTAATTTTCCTAAGAAAAAAGGTTTCCTAGGTGCCCTACACTTTTCAGTGTGTTTTGTAGAATGCTTGAGCACGGGGAAGGAGCGGATGGGGTGGGAGAGAGCTATTTAATGATTCAAGGAAATAGACAAGAATATTTTTTTCCTCCCAGAAGTGAATGCACGGCTCAGAGGACTTGGCTGATGAGTCTCAGAGCCATCCCAGTCATTCCCAATACAGTGGAAAGTTCACCATACAGGGCTCAGTCTCAACAGATGTTCTAAGTGGCGCCTCCTGAGTCGCTCTTGTGTGGTAGAGAAATACAGAAATCAAGCTAAATCAAATTAGTCAGCAGAGTAAGAAAATAAAGGTCAGGTCCACCAGCATCTGAGTAAACAGCCTATGCCAATATGGCCATCTTCAGGCAGGAACTAATTAAGGGCTGATTGTACCTTCTCGGCGAAACCTCAAAAATGCATGGCGCTGAATTATTAAAAACAACACACACACAAAAATAATACAACTCCCCTTCCCCCCAACACCCACTCTGCAGTGTGCCAGATGAAAAGATCGGGAGCCATAATATCCAACGGAATTGTGTCTCTTGGATAGACATATTCCCTAAATCCCCAGCTCTCTTTGTTTTGATTACAATTTTTCTTCCTTTAAGGGAGCAGAAAGTATGCTCACGGACTGTCTTGTGTTACAGCTCCTTTACCTTTGTCTGCCTATCTCAGCTGGTATTTAATTGGTCAGCAATAGGAGGGAAGTCTCCTTTGAGGTAATGAATATTGACTGTTTATGTTGAAATGTCACTGTGAAAAGAAAGCCCATCACCAAAAAGGGAGAACCCAGTGTGAGAGTCTCCGACACAAAAGAGACGCGACTGGAATGAAGGCATTGAAAAGCAAAGCAGCTGAAATTCAAAGAACAGATGAAACAGAAATGGCCTACATGTGTGGGAATTTTAAGCTAGCCGTTGACAGGTGAAAAAGTCATTATTTTACCTGTTATAACCAAATGTAATTGTGTGTTTTTCCAAAAATGACACCAAGGCCATGGCTCGTAGAAGTGTTTTAATTGAGAAGCCATCCTCATCTCTTATGAATAATTTTCGTTCCACAAAGGTAATGGGGCAAACCTAACAGTTAATAATTACATGGATTCCAAATAGCAGAAAAAAGGATGAAGAGAGGGAGTGATTTGGCAGGGGGTAGTGCTCTCCTGAAATGGTTGGGTCCTGCCTTTTCAAACGAACCTGCTGAATCTGAAAAGTTTGGGCCATGGCTATTCTAGATTTTCAGGTTAAAGAGAAGGGGGGAGTGGTGACAGGCCAGGAGAGTCTGCTGATTCATTCAGACAGGGTTGAAAACATGACCATTTAATAGTTTGGGACGTAACTTTTGGCGTGTCTCTGATTCAGGGGGTGGCCCTGAGCTGACAGGGTAACTAACCCTTTCAGCCCTGGCTGAGAGCTTGTATATTGAAGTTGGGTTTTGCTGGGAGCTTTGGCTTTATTCAGCCACAACAGATTTTATGGGATTGCGTGAATCGAATTTTCCATTCTTATATTTCTCCCAAATGGTGACTGGCCGGATGAGTAATATCAGAAAAAGACAGCAAACAGAGAATAAGTGTTGGAAATGCGTAGGAAGTTTGAACGTTGCCAAGTGTTTAAAAGCTAGGACTTCTCTCCACCCCCTTTGGGTTTCAGGACCATTTTGTGATGGCCACAGTATTATATTTCTTGCCTTTTTACTGTGTAAAAGAAGGGAAAAGAAACAAAGAGATAACTATATAGCTATTGAGTCACACTCATGGGAAAAAGAAAAAGGCTGAAGAACCCAGATAAACAGAAAACTAGAGTTTCTGGTCCTCATGAATAGGCAGTTGTATTTACAGTGTGGCTTTACTGTTCACATATTTAAAGTTCACATATTTGAACTTTCTCATAATTGGGACCCCATCATCACAAATTTCTGAGGCAAGAGCTCATTACCTTTCTGTTTGGATCACTCCCAAATGCAGAGAGGGTTCTCTGTTTTTATTGTCCAACCATCCAATTATGTTTTTTTTTTAAGCCCAATAAATAAAAGATGACATCTGAGTCCCACCCGGCGTCATGCTTGAACCCTAACCTGTGACACTCACCTAACTCGAACTAACAAGATGCACGCCCCACGAAGAGCGATACTTCTTCATTAGCAAGATCCATTTCACCTTTAAAAACCCTTGGCTTCCCGTTTGCTTTAAGCGAGATTGAGACATCTTACGTCTCTCAATGGCATTTAGGAGGCCTCCAAGACAAAAAAGGAAGTCATTACATCTCCCGTTCACCTGCAAAGAAGATGTCATTAAAAGAGGAAGCAAAATGAAACCCTGTCAACTTGTTAGGGCCCAAAAGGTAATTCCGCCATCAAATATGGAGTGGGAGGGGATGGGGGGATGATACAGAATCCTATTATTACTGACACGGAGGAACCTAGTGGTGTCAAAGGTGTCCGGTGCCAGAAAAGTTCAGGTGTTGCTAAATTCATTAATGTGTCAGTTTGAAAAGATGTGATGTCATTCCAGTTGTCTGTAGGGATGAAAACTGGAATCTACTTGCTCCTATCACTACACTATCATCTTAATTCTGTTCGCTCTGCACCTGATTTGCCATCTGTAAGGGGTTAAGGGCCATGGGCAATGACTCCTTAAAAGGCTACTAATATTTGACATATATCATTTTAATCTGCCCTCCCACCACCACTCTCCTCCACTAAAAAAAAAAAAAAAAAAAAAAAAAAAAAAAAAAGAAGAAGAAAAAAATGTTACATCAATTCTCCTTGTTTGTTATAGTTTGCTTACCAGACTTTTGCTAATAAGGGGAGTAGAGGGACAGTGAATCTCTTCTGCTCTTTTATTTATTTTTCTTATTAAATATAAATACACTTACTTTACTTCGTAAGGTTACATACCTCCAGATAACCATGATACATTTTGGCAGGAATTTGGTATTTAAATCTCCAGGCATTAGAAAGGTTCTCACTTTCTTCATTTATGAATATTTTCTTCAAATTTTATTTCAATAGTTTCTTTTGAAGATGTGAAGGGACATCATGGAGGGTGCCTTAATAAACAGGATATAAATGAATGCTGTGCATTTGATGTGATAAAAAATATTTATTTGGCAACTTGCATCGGAAAGTATTTAGGTGGTTATAGTATCGAAAGCAAAATATAGAATAAATTATTGTGTTGAGTAAAACCTGCCACATTTAATATTGATATATTATCAGAAGAGATAACACCCATTTTTCTAAAGATATGTGTTACCCATGATGGTTTTAAAGACAGACCACATTGTCATAATCTAATTTTTTAAAATTTGAAATACCATACTGGGTTGATCAAGTTTCAATGAATTGCATGGATTATTTCAAAAAAGTGAAATCACCAATTTTCATACCTTGGCTCAAAGCAATATTTATCTGCTTAATTTGCTTTTTGAAGGATGAGGTAGAATTTTTTGCAGTTTTCTTCCAGAAAACTTCAGCAATTAAATGATGAGAAAGTGACAAAATGCTCTTCCTAGCTACCCTCCCAGTGTCATTTCTATTAAAACCACTTGAGTGCCATCCCGGTTTGGGTTCTTCCACTCATTGCCATTTATTTTATTTATATAGAGGTAGAGCTTAGGAGACATGCTACCTTGTTACTCTCATACTCTCCCCACTAATAAAGAACATTGTTATGTTTGAACATTGTTTCCCATTTCATGCATGGGAAAATAATGTGGTCCTTCTTTACATAAGTTTGTTGGTCCACATTGCTGGCAAATGTAAACCTGGTTGATGCACTTCGTGTGAGTGCAAATTTTGTGCCTGAACTTCCCCCACCCACCTCCACCGCTCTGTCTTACCATCTATCTCCTTTGCAGAAAACAGAAACTTTCTTAAAGCACAGGGAATAATCCATCTGCAAATGAGATCTAGCTGGTATGCATTACACCTTTCTCCAAAGGACTCCATGAAAAACCAAAAGATCTTCCTCAGGCCATTGAGCCCCCTTTAAAATTTAAAAGAGCACTCTGTTAGTTCTGAAATACGAAAACTTTTATTTGAAAGCCATATGCTGGGCAGCCCAGGT
Organism: Canis lupus dingo; assembly: GCF_003254725.2. NCBI lineage: Eukaryota > Metazoa > Chordata > Mammalia > Carnivora > Canidae > Canis > Canis lupus. The sequence goes on along the minus strand of NC_064245.1, from coordinate 43,769,904 downwards.
GGCTCAGCGGTTTGGGGCCGTCTTCAGCCCAGGGCGTGATCCTGGAGACCCTGGATCGAGTCCCATGTCCGGCTCCCTGCACGGAGCCTGCTTCTCCCTCTGTCTGTGTCTCTGCCTCTCTCTCTCTGTCTCTCATGAATAAATAAAATCTTTTAAAAAAAATGAAAGCCATATGCTTACATGTTGAAGCAGTTTGCATGTTCGAAATAACCCAAGATATAACAATTGTGAGATACACATGGATGTATGATCCCATTCATGGTATTCTGACAAATCAAAGACCTTGCTATTTTTCACTGCAGCCCCAGACCAAGATGTGATTTTTCATGCCCTGATTTCAAAATTCCATCCTGAATGTTCACGTATGCATGGGTAGGCTGTGTGTAGACCTTCTATGCAAGAGAGACATTCAGCCCCAGATAAGTACCGCATGCAGCTGTTGTGGGCACGTGGCTTCGCAGGGCTTGCCTTCGTTGATATATAGAGCACTTAACCCAGTGAGTAGCACAGAGGTGGTGGGAAGGCTCCCCCTGGACAAGTTTTTCAAGTTGATCCTGGTGGTTGTATTGTTGGTCTCTCCGGGTAGTGGCGGGGGGCAGAGGGATGTGTGTGTGTGAGGCACACTGGATTTCACTTGTAGTAAGAAAGAAAATCAATCTTCTTGCCCCAAAGGTGGAACCACTGATGCAGAAAGTCAGTGAGGCATCGGAGTCTTGGAAGGAAGACTCTCAGGAAATGGCTCCAGGCTTCAGGCGAGATGCTGCACTCCATCAGTGCTCTCTGGAGAGGCAGGGAGGCAGACTCTGATAGAAATCACAAGGGTGTGGGTTGGCTCTGGCCCTCTTGAGATGGTGTGCTTTTTGATCAAGAAAGAGGAAAAAAAATAGCTGGAATTGGGGATGGATCTGCATATTGGAAAAATAAATGTAACTGCAATGCTTTGTTCTCTATTCACTAGAGTGTGGCCTATACCCTACTCAGGAAAAATCGTGCTCAGATTACCATCACTCCTTCTCTAGAAGGGCTCTTGTAACTCTTTTGATATGTATCAAAGTTTGCATATAGCGCCTTTTGTCTAAATGTATTATTTGATATTAGCGATTACTCGGTGATGTAACACCCTCCTACTGGAAGATTACAGAGCATTCTGCAGCTAAAATCATTTTTTAAAGTATTCCAGATTATATACAGTAATACAATCAGTGACTGAATTGTTGTTACTACTTGCAAAGGCAATGCATTTATTGAAAAGAACCATTTTTAATGAAGTGATCGTTTTAAGACCAGGAATAAAGGGTGTGAGAGCTTTTCATGGTAGCATTCAGTGCAAACACTGGCTTTGTTGCTGAATTGTCTTGCCCTTTGAAAGGCCAATCATTGTTTTGGAGCACCCATTTGGACATGGGAGGGTCAAGGATTGCAAGACCCAGGTGAGGACACCTGGCTGCACTGTCTCCTAGATTGTGAGGTTTAAGCGCTGTTTTTGGTTCCTACAAAACCATCCATGATTATACACTTTCCCTGGCTCCACCTCTTCAGTGGAACAGAAAAGAAAATTGTTTGTGCTGTCAGTAATAACAATAGGGATTTTTTTTTCAATTTTTTGCTGTGCTTAGAATTTCCAAAATTCTTTTCCTTACCCAACTGCTTTGCATTAGGAAGGGCAGGTAATAAAAAAATTGATGCTGTTTTCATATTCTTTTCAATAGCTTTAAATGGTTTCTATTGTCCTAATGAAGAAGGTACCAGGAAAACGTTTCCCCAATGGTGTGAGGAGAACATTCTTTTCGGTTCATAAATAGGGTAGGTGAATTTGTTGTGGCAGCTTTTGAATTCCACTTTTCTCTTACTGGGGTAATGTTCCCAGCAAAGGGCCCAGGCAGAGGGCCCTGTAGAGGCTGATTTTTTTCACAGTAGAGAAATCTGAACTTTGGGGAGCATGCAAGCAGCGAAGCAGGTAATATTTGTTATGGACAGGGCATTCTCTGATTTGACAACCCCTCTTCTAAACCTTATCTTCGGACTTGTCCCTAGCAAACTCCAACAGAAAATAGTTCTCCAAAACGCTATGAAGTAAAGCTGGGGCTCCCCTCATTTTTCTTGAAAACTTCATGCCTACTTAACATGGAATCATGGGATTGAATGCAAATTCTACTTACTCCAAACTCTACCATTAATCCCGACAGTGGCTACATTTCCCTTCTTATTCCATGAGTAAAAGTAGCCAGGTTTTTCTTGTTTTGTTTTGTTTTTGTTGCTGTTGTTGTTGTTGTTTCTTCTTATAAAACACAACCATTTGGCAGAATATATTAGATCAGAAATGCAGTATTCTGGTAAAAGAGTGGCGGAAACCCACTGTGTATCAAGCTGCCTTGATTCCAAAGGATGGAGATGCTAGAGCATGTGCCTCAAGTGGTGCTCATTTATTGCCAGTGCTAAGCTGTGCTTCTGACATTGGCTTTGAGGAGGAAATTATGACATTTAAAAGAATCTCCCAAGCTTTATAAAAAGCATGCGAATATCTATAAATATTGATCCAAAATGAGTGCAATGAATAATTTATAGTGAAATATACTTTCTTTGTCTTTCTGTTTTTAAAGCAGCTTGGTTTTTTTCTTTCTCCAAAAAATTATGGTTAGATAAGCATATTTTTTTCTTTTATCATTTTAGAGCCATTTCTTATTTTTAGGGAAAAAAGGCCTATTATTTTCAAAGTATGTTTGAAATTGGGGGGAAAATCCCAACAGCACACATCACCAAAATGGAAACATATTGTAGATATTGTAGTGTCAGAGAAAAATATAACTTGAGATTTTAAAAAAAGTTTATATAATTCGTTGTCATAATTTTGTTGTCTTTGGTGCATATTTTCAGTTTGCAGAATCATTTAAACATCTCTTATGTTTACTTGAATAAAAATAGGATTTCATTTGTTGGAACTAATGATTCCAACCCAAAATATACTCTTGTGTAATGAGAGCAAAATAAACAGGTGCGCTCAGCATCATTCACAGTATGCCTGACAAGGGGCAGCCCATTTGGAAGATGTACTAAATATTCTAAAACCTCACCAGGAGTTGGGCTTTAATTGATCACGATTCTGGGTCTTTTTGGAACGTCTATCAATATTTTCACAAGGGGTCAAAGTACCTTTCGCTTTCTTCCTGTCTCTCTCTACCCTTAGACACAGATTCAGAGAAATGAATGCTCCACAATTTTCCTGGAGTAGCCATGGGTTGTTAGTTCATTAGGCTTTTAGGAAGGCTTTTATCCACTTAAATAAAAAGGCCTTATTTTTTTTGTTTCTTTACTGTTGAACCTGCCATCTCAGATATGCTAATTTTTGTTGTTACTGTCTTAAAATTTTTTTTTCTTTGACTCATGATGGAAAGAGAGAGAAGAAAGGAAGAATGCATTGAGTGTGGTAGTCGTCCCTTTTGAAAGACTTCGACAACTGTGAGTTTTCCCACAACATCCCATTTAGTTCATTTAGCCCCTCGTGGATGCCTCGTATGCAACAGTGATTTGTGAACTATTGCTCCAAAACACATTGAATTCACTAGTCTCCTAAAATCTTGCAACGGTGCATGGCTATTTTCCTTGAAATCTTCATGCAAACTTACTTTTTAAATTCTCCCCCCAAAAAAAGGAAATCAGAAAGTTCTGTTTTATTGCACAGACTACAAAACTGAAATGCTATGTGGATTTTTCCTGAAATAAAACAGGAATTCTGTTTAGGTTCCTCAAAATGTATGCTCTCAGCTCTACCTCTGTTCCCTAGAGGAAGCTTGGTACTGCACCACAGCGAGCAATGGTTTGGAAATCAGAGCAGAAAAGGGTTTCAATTCAGGCTCCGTTCTGGTTGGCTGTGAGCCTACGCAAGTAACTTAACCTCCTCAGTACTGTTTGTTCGTTTGTGCAAGAATAACAACACAATCAGAATAATGCCTCATAAAATTGTTTTGAAGATCAAATGAGAGCGTGTATTTGACCTGGGAGGGAAAAGCCTCAATAAGAGCCTTTCTCTTTCCACCCTGGTCTGTAGTAGTATCTTCTTATACTTTGCCTAGTATTTCCCCTTGATAAATGTATTGTGAAAGAGACAACTCTCTGAAAGGGGTGACGGGCACTGGGGGTTATTCTGTATGTTAGTAAATTGAACACCAATAAAAAATAAATTAAAAAAAAATGAAAGGGATATCTGACTCTGCAGCTTCCTGCTAAAAATCTCTTAGATTTCTAGTTACTCCAAATAGGTCTAAACTCCTTAACTGATGTCCCAAGTCTCTACCACATGCCACAGTCTTCTTGTCCTGGGCTGTCTGTCCCGCACGTACCCCTGGCATTCAGGCCAATCAGTGCTGTTCCCATTCACACCTCAGTCTTGTTTTCCTGCCTTTGCTCCTTTGTGAATTCCCCTAATCAGGATTAATTTCTCTTTCCTCTCTGCTCCCATAGCATTTTGCGCCTGAAACATTTTGCCCTGGCTCTCCCACCCACTGTATTGTGAATTCCTTAGGTCAAGGGTAGCCCTTATACAGAGCTGCTCACACCTAGTGTGTATGCCATCACCTTCACACTGTGACCGCTCAAATATACCTCTAGGTAGAGTGACCATACAATTTGTCATCTAAACTGGGACACTTGTCCAAGAAAAATGCTAGACTTGATGAATGCTGGGACCACGGGCCAACTAGGTGTCCCATAACTCTGAGGTGGGAATAAAAGCAACAAATTCATGTTGCCACTCAATATTCTGGCGAGTTTGAGGAGACAGTAAATTCACCATTGGATAAATCAGCCTACAGAATATTCACCGGCAGCGCAAGTCATTCATTTCTTGGTTTTGGTTCTGCCTCTTTTTAGGATGCTCTGTTGCTAGGACTGTGATGGTGAGTGATTTTCTTTTTTCTTTTTTCCCCTCAGTCCCACCGTCATGCTAGGAGCATGCTGATAAAGACCTGCTTCCCCACAGTGGGTTGGACTTAAATCTGTGTTTGGGGAGTGGAGAAACTACTTTAAGCATCTGATAAGTTGGGTGGATAGCACCAGTATGTTCAGAGCTGATTTAAATCCAAGCATATCCACCATAGATAATCTGTTAGGAGGGGGTGACTTGGAAACGCATTTGGTGACATATTTGATAAACGATTGGATTTTAGAAATGATTAAAGCCCAATACAAGATATTTAGCAGGGGTCAATGCTTCCAGAATACTTCAATTTATGATGTAAGAGACCACTGAGGGGGAAGCTGCCATCTCCCCTGTAATAAAGTTCATGGCAGCATGGGGTAAGCTGTCTTTGTCCTTGTTATTTAAGTTTTGGCAATAAATTTGGTGCTAACTACTTGACGGGGTGATAGGTATGGTAAGCAAAATTATGCTTGAGATCTAAGCATCAGGCTTTCATAAAATCTGTAGAATTTCCTATGTAGTCAGTAACAATATAAGTTAATCTTGTTCTTACTAAGAAATTCTCTAATGTTCTATGTTAATTCCATTCTGTTTCATGGACTGATTGTTTCTAAGTGTTGTGGAGGGGGACAGATCTTACATTAAAACTCTCTGTCACTTGGATATACTTGTGACAGGATGAAAATGTGACAATTGAACAATGCTATTTGTACCATATTTATATAAGGTCTACATCTGTGCATGAGTGTATTGTTTGCATGGCAAACAACAGTCTCATTTTTTCCTAGCTGTCCGCTCTAACGGAGACAAGCCTAAAGGACATAAATGCCACATCCCTCAGACCATTGTGTGAATAATTCTCCCTGGGTCCTCTCCTTCTGGGTTTTGGCTTTGGCTCCCGGTGTTCACAGCATTAAGAGGGTTAAAGGTTCTGGCATGGTGAATTTATTGTTGACATCTCACAGTCCTTAAAGGCAGGATCACTAATGGGTGACCTTGGGGTTCGACCGTTCCAGACCCGGGAAGATCAAGTCTCATCCCCCCTCCTGCAAGTGTGGTGACCCCTCTATTCTCACTCTCCCCAGTCTAACCTTTAACTCACTGATCTTTGACCAAAATATTAAGCAAACACCTGCTTGGGTCTGTGGTCAAAGACTGTAGACTTGAAGATCTCCCATAATTTCATGTGAATAAGCTGTGGTGATAATAATGAAACGTAGAGCAGATCTGTGAACACACTTACAGTAAGTAATTATATTGTTACTGACCACATAGGACACAGATTCTGTAACAACTCGTGTATCTGGTGAATCAATGTTAATCAAGTTGACCAGAGTATTAATGAATTGTCAGTGGATACACTAAGGCTTCTGTTATTTGCATTAACACTGACAATAGTGCAACAATATTTATTCTCTATTACTGAAAGAGACCAAGTCTAAAATTAATTTTAGAATACCTTAGGTTTACCATTGACAGTAATGCAAAATGCATTAATGTTTAACAGAGGTATCAGCAATCATTTATATGATTAGATGGAAAAAATATTTAGTGAGGTCAGCTGAGATGAATTTTGTGCATGGAGGGTAGAAGAAAGGAATTTTACATTGAAAAAAGCCTCTGAATAAAGAACAAAAGAAGCAGAGCCCTTTGTATTCCCTAAATCATCCCATGGATATTTTATAAAAACAGATTCACTTGATATGATAAGATGTCCTAAAATAGGAAAACATAGCCACAAACATTTCTACAAAAGACTAAGACTTTCTGTCACTGTGCAGAGTGAAATGTAACTAAAAAGAAAAAAAAATACGAGACTTCATTAGTCTAGTGTAAATTGTTAAGGCTAATCATTATAAATCAACATAGAATAAGTAAATTAAAAAATAAATTAAGCCAAAGAGTTAAGATTTAACTATTGCTTGTCCAAATGTTTTAGAAATAAATGATAGGTTTATGACATATTACTTGTACTCCCTACTTAGAAAGCTTTCATTAATTTATTATTCTGTTTTAACATCTATACCTCCACTCCCAGAAAGCACCAGCTTCCCAGATGTTCAACCTGAGTGGAATTATATGATGTACAGAAGAAACTTCACACTGCATCACATATTTGCACCTTTTTTCTTTATACTATAGTACCAGTAACTTTGAAGGAAGTAATTAATAGCACTGCAAAATAATATTACATCAAATCATTTTTTTCTTTAAACTAAAATGTAGTGTTTTTATCAGTGTATATCGAAATTGATTTTGTCTTATTTCCCCTTTGATTTGGTCAGCGTATGTCACTGTTTTCTGATTTTAAGTATGTGTCATGAAGCAGAGACACAATTTAAAGCCTTGAATGTCATCCCCTCTCTCCACCCCCCTGCTTCATCTTCACAATATTACTCAGAGTGTCCCCTGTTTGCCCTTCTCACCACCCTCCACACCTCCCCTTGCTCTAACTTAGACTCATTGTTCTTTGACTAGACTAGGTGATGTGAGAACTATTTTGCATCTTCATTTTAGAGGCAAGGAAACTGAAACGGACGTGACATAGTCACTAACTGACAGAGTTGAGATTTAAATTCAAGCAAGCTGACCCCAGAACCTTTCTCCTGACCTCTGTGCCATCTTCTTACAACCCAAGTAATAACTCCACTGAGGAGGCCATACAGCTTGGTTTCTTCCTCTGCTGGGCAACCTAATTTTGCATTGCAACAGATTCAGTTGAGCATCTTTTTTTTTTTTTTTTTTTTTTTTTTTTTCAGTTGAGCATCTGGCAACACCTCCTATAACTTCCTGAGACCTAAACCGGAAAATACCCATCTTCACTTTCCCCAAAATTTCTGGCACTCAGCTGACACTGAAAATGTATATGGATAAATGAAACAAGAGTGGAAGTCAATATAAATTATAAAAATAAATTTTTCTTCCTGCATGTACATCAGATATGACAAGTATCTTTTTTTATTGTTTTGGTGTCTGGGTCCATAGAAGAAATTTTATTAATGAAAAGTCTTTCCCCTAATGAAAGACACATCATGGCAGCCTTGACCAAAAATTAAGGAGATGTAACATCTTGATCTTGATTAATTTGGACAGATCCTTGAGGCATGCATATGTGTCCTCTTCTGGCAATGATCTTGTCTCATATAACCTGGATAGAGCTATTTATATGGATCTTTTTGCTTCTGAATTACATGGCCGAAGAATGAAGTAATCTGGAAGCTGTGGGTTCTCATGCATAAAACATAAATGCCAAATAAGTTAACTTGCTTAATTAAGAAGAGAATGCACATGAGTATGATTATATGGCATGGGAGAATGATGTTCTGATAAATTTTAGGAGGGTTCTGAGAAAATAAAGTTTTGCCTTGCTCACTTTATTTCATAAGCTTGGCCCATAGGTCCTAAATTTCAAATTAAAGAAATATCTTTAGAAATGATATGGAAATAATTAGAGGCTTGAACAAGGTGAGATAGGGAGGGGAAGGTTGTTGATCTAATTCATTTCCTTTTGTTATAGGCAATAGTTAAGCCATGGTTTCTGTTTCATTGTCGTGACTCATTATAAACTGATGATCTGACGAAATCAAGAGCCTGAAGAGGGACATGATGAGTTCTATGACTGAAGGTTGGAAACACTTGTACTGCAATCCTGTCTTATTTGCCTCCATGAGAAAAATCTCACAAGCAAATTACTGCATCGATAGTATATACCATCCTCTTTTCCTCAAACGTGTTTATTAGTGAAATGACTTAAACCACTTTAACCATGTTGTGAATTAAATGGAAGTGTCTGCTATAATACTGTAGTAAGAGCCTGAAACATATTTAACTAGAACTCATCATGATTAGACACAAATACGATTTCTTCTCTGGAAAAAAAGGAATTTAGGTATAGGCTTATGGGTGGGAGAAAGGATCTAGAGCATCACTGCTTATTATAAGTGGCTTCAGAAGCAGAAAGGGTTCTGCATTTTCAAACCAGAAATTGTTAAAAGGAACCAACAATTGAAAGCTTTCTTGATGGCTACTTATGCACACACGTATATAGACATATATATAAATATCTTTTAAAAGACTGTAGCTTTGGGTTTTCAAAGAAAAATTCAGTGATATATGAATGATTTGAAAAGAGCATTCCTGAATGAAAAATGTGCATCAGTCAAAAGCATCAATAAATACGTCTTTTTCATATGCAAATGGAAATTTCTAAAGTAAAAAAGGCATTGTTTTATAAATAGTGAGATAATATTCTTGAAAAAGGTTACCAGTGATTACATAAGTTATCTCTTTCATAAAGAAATTTAGACTCACAGTTGCTCTTTTCATTAAAGCAAGCTTCGCATCCAGACTCATGCTGAAAGCCAAACTCTGAATTTTAATTAGAGATAATAAATAATTATATTACTTAGGAAACTGAAACTATTAAAGACTGCTGGTACCACATTACTGTATTTGAAGGGTGGGTAGTGATATATAAGCCACATTAAAGGCAATAAGTGGTAGGTGGAAAATTGGCAATAAGAATGGATAAATTTTAATGCTAACCAGCTAAAAAAGTAAACACGCATTGAGCTAGTCACTGGATTCCACAAGAGCTCAACTCCTTATTTTGAGGTGACTATAACATTTTCCTCTCCCCAAGTAAGGTGGTGACTCTTTATTTTTGATGTAGGGTGGGGGGGAAGAGAAGCAGGTGCTGTAATTTATATTCCCTCCAACTAGAAAAATTTAACTTTTTTACTTTTCTTTCTTTCTTTCTTTCTTTCTTTCTTTCTTTCTTTCTTTCTTTCTTCTTTCTTCTTTCTTTCTTTCTTTCTTTCTTTCTCTCCCCCCTCTTTTTTTTTTTTTTTTTTAAAGAAATCACATTGACATCTCTAGAGAAATTACTACCCCAGAGTCAAGGGCAGAAAAAATGGAGAGACAGACTTCCTCAACCTGCACAGCCCAGAGGGACCAGCTGACGCAGAGAAAGCAGAGACTTGAGCCATTAGAGCCAGGACTGGGGCTGACACTGACCTAGCCGACACCCAGCATTGTCCCGCCATCTGCACAAACGTGAACTTTGCCTCCAAAACTTGGCTTCTCAATTAACATGTCCAGCTGGGGTAGAATTCCGTCATTTCCCTAATATCCTTATTACCACTGGCCTGACATATTAATATTAAAAATATATGTGCACAGATCAAGGATTTTCTTAAGCACTTCTGTTTTTATTGCAGATAATAGGCAGGAGGTGAAAGCAGACACAATATAATTTGAAAAGCATAACCCTGATTAGGCGCTGATTGGAATGCCGTTATACCTTACATTTAAAACCTTTTTATTATTAGAACTAGCTGTCAAAACCAGGCTGTGAATCTCCTATGAGATAGATTCAAGGGCATGCGATGCTTTGCTACTTCTGTGCAAATAAATTTATAGTTCAAAGTGCCATTTTCTTTGAATATGTCCTTAAGTATCAGAGACCTGTCATGTGCATTGCTGAGGTGTTGGTAAAGATGTGTCGTGTGGCTTTAATTTGTTCTCTTTTAATGGACGCTCATCATTATTCTCAGTTATTGTTCATTTCAACGTGTTATGCATTGACATGGTAAAGAAATAAGACCATAATATTCCCTATTGGATGATAAATGGACAATGTTAGTGAGTTGGGGAGATGGAGAAGTGATTACCTCTAATCCTGGAGGTGAGAGAGGCTTGCATGTAGTATTAGCGTTAGCAGGGCCATCTGAAATCTCTTGCATCAAGGCATGGCTTTTAGAAAAGCTAGACTCCCTCAGCTCAATGCTTGGCTCTCTGTTCCAGTAAACCTTTGAAACTTGAGCAAATTTCTTAATCCCCCTAACCATCAGTTTTCTCATCTTTAGAATGGGGTAATACCCAGTATAGGGTATTGAAGGAAATATTGATTGGGATGATATGTGGAAAGTCTCTAGAAGAATACCAGGCATATAGTAACCAATCAGTCATGTGAGCTATCATTGAGGTGTTTAGTTGTGTTTTGACAATGTCACTAAATGGTTTTCAAAACCTCTGCTTAAAATACATGTCATGACAATGAGTTCACTAGGTCCTCTGGGCAATCTTTCATACAGTTTTGCTTGTTAGAAAGCTTCTTCAAGTATTTTTATGTACCCTGTGTCTATTTCCTCCTTTTACCCTGTTCTATGCTCATATCACAGAGAAACAAGCTAATGTTGCTTCTGGCCAAATATCCAAGAAAAGTCAAGCATGAGAGCTATTACTCTGTGTCCAACACTTTTACCTATTCTCTTCCCTGGAACAAATTTCCAGACTCCTCTATTTCTCATATCACCAAGATTAAAATTCCCCACTCTTCAGAGTTGCCCAGCCCAACCTTACTTCTTAACAACCCAGACTATTTCTATGAACTCAGCTGTCTTTGGCAAAAGAGCCTGAGCAGTGTATTAATGATGGTCAAGGCTCATATCTGGTCCCTATGACTTCCTAGATGTGTGACATAGGCCCATGGGTGAACTTCCTGAGCATCAGGCTCACCATCTGTAGGGATGACGTTTTCATCCTTGTTGGCTGGCCATGAGATGGATGACTGAGAACCAATAAAAGCAGTAAGAGATGAATGCACAGGAGTCCTTACTCTGAGTCCTGTGCTTTTCATCATTCAGGGCTGGATTCCTTTTCCCCCTCACTTCTAAACAATGCTACAGTTTATCCTCTTTGTGGTTCAATGACAACAGGACAGGTTTAATGTGAATTAGCTCTTGGCGCCAAAGGAGAGGCTGTCCTTCAAATGCAGCACATGGTGGACCAGTCAGAAAGAACAGCAGAAACTCTGGTAGGCAGACTTTGACTCACAGAGGGATTCTACACAATGTACCCTGGGCCCATTCCAAATAAAGGAGGGAAGCATCCCAGGATTGCTGAAACCAGCCATGCAAAGGCAGTGTTTTATGAAGAAAAGGAAGTCAAAGCTAGGATGACTGTCCAATTAGATAGTCAGCCAGAGCCCTAAAGATCTGGGTTTAAGTGACTTAGTGGGAAAGAAATCTGGCCAAGTAGATTCTAGTGAGAGTGTATAAGGCCAGGAGAAGGATATACATACAGCCTGGAGACATTTTTTGAGGTTAGGAGAATAGCTATTGAAGCCATTTATAGGGAGCCTGGGCAGGAGGTAGAGAGAAAGCTGTCAGGGTCACCAGCTAGGGGATTGTGTGATGTGAATTGTCACAGGCCTGTTTGGGCTTCTTCTCATTCTCTGTTGATTGACTGACCTTACTGCCTCCCCCAGGGGCAATGTGATACAGGGAAATGAAACTAAAGTGAAAACCAAAAATATAAACAAATTTGAGCTGATTACTGACCTCCATCCAAATTCACTTCACTGGTCTCAATTTTTTTTGGACACATCTCCAGTTGGAATATTTAGAGTGTAGACACCAATTTCGATATGCAGGAAAACTAGATGTCATGCCATTCTTTGGTTCAGAAAATAATCACAGAATGTGACTCTGAAAGAAATTACATTTTAATGGAGTTTGACTTAGTAGGATGCTGTTATATTAGAGCAGTTGTTATTGTTGTTGCAGTTTTGTTCCTAATGGTGATTGAGTTTATTATCTGAGTTAACTTGTGTTGCTTCTCATACTTTTACTGATATATTGACAAAGTTAAATCTTCATATTTAATTTTGCCATTATTCTGTGGGTGACCAAACACCACTTGTGTGTATGGACATAGTAATTGAGCATGACATGTGTACACCCATTTGCTTATAGGCATAAGCTATTCAATTTTGAACATATGTGCATCAAGCTATCATCCACCTACCTACCTACTTACCTACCTATGTATCATCTATACAGAATTTCAGACAGAAATTCTGTTATCTGCATTTCAGGAGTAACTGTGGGAGAGAAAGATGAATCTCAAATAGCCAGAACCAATTTGTGCTATAGTTGAGGGAAAAAGAGAAAATAGGGTGCATATATATTTTTTAATTTTTTTTTATTTATTTATAATAGTCACAGAGAGAGAGAGAGAGAGAGAGAGAGAGGCAGAGACACAGGCAGAGGGAGAAGCAGGCTCCAGGCACCGGGAGCCCGACGTGGGATTCGATCCCGGGTCTCTAGGATCGTGCTCTGGGCCAAAGGCAGGCGCTAAACCGCTGCGCCACCCAGGGATCCCTAGGGTGCATATATTGATCAAACACCTACTATGTGCTATGTATTGTGCCAGACAATTATATATATATATATATATATTTTACTTAATTCTTACATCAACCTTAATATGTAGATATTATTATCTTCAGGATAGTAATGAGGAAGCAGACCCTTGGAGGGAAGTAACTCACAGAAGGTTATTCAGTCTGTCCATGGCAGACCAGTCTTTGAACTCAAGGCTGTCTGCTTTCAAAGCTTGTGGTGTTTCTACTGCAGCCTATTGCTTGCTAAGAAAACAAAACTCCAAAACATAGAAATGAATTCTAACTAACATCTATAGCAGGCAAGAAAATAAGTATATATGTAGCAGGTGCATCATCTCTAACTCATACTGTCTTTATCCAGCAAAGTGACCTTGAGCAGGTTAATGCCCTTTGGAAGCTCCAATTTCTTTATCTGTAAAATGTGGGGTTTTGCTAAATTAACTCTAATGTCCCTTCATCTCTAATCCTCAATAGCTTTTTCATTATGTCCTGCCGTCCTGGTCGTGGTGTGTGCTTCTTGCTCCCTGGAGCTCTCTCTGAAAGTGGTGTGCCGGTTTGCCTCTGTGTGACATGCAGCATCCTGAAATGTAAACTTGACCGAGTTAGCAATACACATAGAATTTCATCCCACAATGGCCACTAATGATCCTTAATCAAGACACAATCTGAAAGGTAAACAAACCAACAGCTCCTTTGTTTTTGTGAAGTGAGAACTAAGGGTTATTGATTATTCTTCTGACCCAGGACAGATCTGTATAGATCTAGGGAAGATTGATGGCTCTTTTGATCTGAGAATCAGCCAAGCCTGACAACACAATGCCACGTAGAACTGTACTGTCAGGACGGCACCTGACGGCACTCCTGCCAGCTTTCTCTTCCTCTTCTTCATCCCCTTCAAAAAACTCTGGTCAATTACATGCACTCCATCATAGGGTGTGTCATAATGAAGGTCTCCTTATCAGTGTGTGATATTTAGCCTAGGCACCTCTAACTCTTAGGGGTGGAAAAAATAATAAAGATGTATTGTGAGCCAGGTCACAGGGATGCTGAGGGTCTCTTAAAAGGCCTGGTTATTGCCTCTAAGGCCCTAGGGTTTACTGACTTGCTTGAAGTGCTTTGCAGCCCCATCTATAGCTGAGAAAGCTATAGGACCACAAAACTTCTGCATGAATTTACCTGATCAGTAAAAGAAGGATTTTGAGAAGGAACACAAGGTCTTAGAAAAAAGCATGTCTGAGGTCTTGAACATTTACCTGCAGTAATTTGAAGATACTGTAAGTTAAGGATATCAGCACCTATTTGTTTTCATTAGGTACCTTATTGGTCCTACTACCAAGTTGGACACAATAACCCATACATACCTACATTTACATGTTATTTTATAAACACGGTTTGTATTTTTATCCACAGTTTTCCCCAGTAGGGTTGTACTTATGTAATGAGAAACTTTGCACTGCAGTAATTGACTACCCAACAGAGCTAATCACAGGCTAGCTCAGCTGTAGGAGTGGAGACAGGGAGTGAAAGTCACCCAGAATTCTAGAAATATTCCTCTACTGCTGAATGTTGGTTTTTTATGGGAAGTGTTTGGTTAAGGTTTTAAGTTATTCCTGATTGCATAATGGTTGAGTCAATAACCATGTTGTAGATAGAAGACAGATTGCTTACAAATCTTTCAGCTGCTGGTCCACTGCTTCTCTCAGCCTGTCATGCTACTCCCAGGTTTTTGAGATGATTTGGAAGGGTACCCCATGTTAGGGATATTATTCAGATAGATTAGCGATTCCTGATGTTCTGATCCTTCTGCTCTGCTCCTCTGCAATCCCAATACATTAACTGTTGTCAGAAGGACCTGAGAGTTTATTTAATGATTCCAGGGAGTAGCAAGGCAGTGCTACCAGCAGGGAATTCCTCACTGACTTTTATAGCCACAGGAGCTTCCCCACAGAGGACAGAGCCCCACTGCTGCCAGTCAGCCTCCTCTGCCAGAGGTCAGATGTGATTGTCGAGTGGCCAGACTTAGGTCACTGACAAACACAGAATATGATACACCTTCCATAAGGCGTCTGGACTAACAGACTGTTTTGTCTGTCGGCACAATCATGGAGAAATATTTTCAATCTTGCAATATGGCCAAACACACTAGTCTGAAGCGTATGTTTGGCTGACATGTTTATGAGGTAGCTCTGGTTTCACCAGAAAGCAAAAGCACCATTCTTCTACATGTTTCTCATGTACTTTTTGGGGGTCTATATTTTATTTTTCACTACTTCCTGGAAAGGATCAAAACTGACTACAGTGAACACAATACAATTAGCAGTAAACCGTTAACAACAACTTAAGGAAAAGAAGTCAAGTCAAAGGGGGGAGAAGAGGAAAAGTCTTGATATTGAGGAAGATGATAGTAATAAAGTACAACATTTTCCCGTGAGCTTCCTAATGGCAAAGAGAGAAGCTTGATTGGCTCTTGTTAATGAAAGGAACCCTGTCTGCTTGTAATGAGAGAAATACTACTTCCCTGGCTCTGTCCCATTAAAACAATAATAAAAAAACCCCACACGACAGGAGGTAGGAGACAAATTACATAGGGACATTGGACATTTAGTGTCTTTCATGAAACTTAAATAATTGCTGCTAGAGACTGGCTGGGTCCATTGGCATCCCACTTATTCAGGGGTGATTTTTCAAAAGGAGTATTTGGTTATATGGTATGGAGGGTATGGGATAGTTGGCTATATGGGGGTTGGAAGGCCTCTCTGTCCTCTCCACTTATATCCTCCAACCCCCATTTATTTGGTTACTGTAGACAGTGTTGTCAAACTATGGTCTCTAGGCCAATACCAGCTGACCCCTTGTTTTTGTAAATAAAGTCTTACGGGAACAGCAGCCTACCTATTCATGTATTGCCTACAGCTACTTTCAAGCTACAGTGGCAGAGGTGAGCAACAGTGACCATATAGACTGTAAAATCTAAGATATTTACCACCTGGCCCTTTACAGAAAATGTTTACCAATCCCACATCTAGAGATATACCCAAAAAATCTGTCCTAAAAACTTAAAATTATCTGCTTATATTAATTATCTGGGAGAAGTATACACTAAATCATTACTATCCATGAAGAACTTTGTGCAAATGCATCTTTGTCTAAATATTT
Source organism: Canis lupus dingo (assembly GCF_003254725.2). NCBI lineage: Eukaryota > Metazoa > Chordata > Mammalia > Carnivora > Canidae > Canis > Canis lupus. The sequence continues at coordinate 43,753,645 of NC_064245.1, read as the reverse complement.
TTGTATGCCAGCTAACTGATTGAAAAGAACAGAATAAATGGAGCACAGGACAAGTAAGCTTTCTTTGGGAGGACAGTAGGGTCTATAAATCTGGCTAAGGTTTCATAGTAGAGGGATCAGGGAGACTGGCAGGTAGCATGATGGTAATAGATGGCGTTGGGGTGAAGGGAAAGGGTGAACTGAGACATGGTTTAGAGAAAGGGAGCCTGTGAAAGGGAGGATGAAGATGCTCCTCCTTTCTGAATTTTACCTAAGAACAACTCTGGAGGTGTACCATATACACTCTATCACTTTTCTCAATTCCCTAAGTAGCACAGGGTAGCCTCTTAGCAGTCCGTTTACTGGGAGTTGCCTAAAGAGAGAGAATCGGACTAATAAACCCAAGGAACTAATAATGAATGGGGTGACTTTAGGATTCAACATGCTCATATATCACATTATGCTTATCTTTAAAACATATATGTAAAATTTAGCTCCAAATAGCGGTGGAAGTAGGACACTTGATTTATTATGCTTTTCTATGTCAGGCTTAGTCCTCTTACCTCTGTTGAATTTGTAAAATTCATGGAAGCAGCAAATAAAACTGAAAATATTAAATGACACCTTAAAGGTTTTATTTTTTTAACTCATATTTTTATGTACCTTACACTTTGAAAATTTAGGGTTTGATCATTCTCTTCTTAAAAAAGGTAGGTAAGTTGACAGAATTTTAAAGAAAATCTATATAAACTCTGTCTCTGTATTAGAGACTTTCCTGACTTCAATACTCAGTTGATTTAAGGGCATCTGACTTTGGCTCAGGTCATGATCTCAGGGTTCTAGGATTGAGCCCCGTGCAAGGGTCCCTGCCGAACGGGGAGTCTGCTTCTCTCTCTTCCTCTGCCCCTGTGCCTGCTTGTTGTTTCTCTCTCTCTCTCTCTCAAATGAATAAATAAAAATCTTTTAAAAAATTGATTTAAAATGTGTGAAATATGCACACGTATTTCACAGGGTCACTTTCTATATCAATTCAAGAGGGAGACAAGTTTCAATACAAGTATGTATATTTTGAATATCACAAGCATATTTATTTTATTTTGTCTAACAAAACTTTCTATTGAAATGGAAAATTGCTCTTTTAAGAAATTTTCCTCCTTTTTTTTAGCACTTATAAAAAATCCACTACAGTTTTAATGAATCCAGAATTTGGTAATTAAAAAAAAGAAGAAGAAGAAGAAGAAGGAGGCCCTGAATAGAACCTCTTAGTCAAAAAGAAATGTGATTTTCAGCTCCTCCTGCTTGCATTATGTTAGCTGCTGGGGAAGTAGGAGTCTGAGAAGTTAGCTATTCTTTCAAGGTTTTTCAAAGCAATAAGGGAAACCAAGCCAATGGAACTAAAACTAGAAAATCTGTGATTGCTGAATTGTGCAATACGTACTATAAGTTTAGTAGAAAATCTAGATGGTAGAAATTGATTTTGGATAAATCAGTTAGAAAAAAATGTATGGAGGTGTTAAGGCTAAGCAGCATGATCAATAATAGAAATACACTAGTAAAAGGTGAATATTAATGATTCATATAATCTACCCATTATAGAAAAATAGATAAATGATCTTAGAAGTAAATTAAATAATAAATATTATATTTATCAAAAAGGTTTTATTAATTAAGGCAATTTAAAAATATGGTAAAGAGCAAATACTGAATATTCTTTTATATGTTCAATTTTTAAACAAAAGAGATGCCCTCTTTGATTCTTGGAAATATGTTGAACTTCAGGTGACATGAAAAACAAGGTCATTTCTTGGACACTATGCTTAGAAAGTGCTGTGCTAGTAGTATATGGCTCATTGATTTTAGAGTGTTAGTAATTCTACTGCTTGAGGCAGAGGTTTTTTTGTTTTCTTGTTTTATTCACTTCTGTATCCTCAGAGCCTAGAACAGTACCTGGCACAGAGTAGGCACTCAATAAATATTTGTTGACTGAATCAAAGCAGGAGTGGCTGTAAGAAGAAAGTTATGAAATTCAAGGTGCTGTAGAAATGCAGTGAAGGTAGTTTTTTCTTTAACGAAAATATCCTTCTTTCTAATAGTATCATTTTTCCACACATGCAGCATATATTGCTGGACACTGAAGAAGATGTTACCGACTGCCTCATAAACACTTAAAAAAATCATGGACTGGTGAGTCTAAGTTACCTATTTTTAATTCAGTGCTTAATCTAGAGGGCTATATATTATTCACAAACTAGCTGTACTGAGTCATGAATTTTCATGTTCCTGAAATTTGGTGTTCAAAAAGAATTTTTTTTTTCAAAATCTGAGACTTTTGTGACTTCTTTAACTGTAAGAGATAAAAATAATAGGGTTAAATTTTGGAATTGCATTCATTCTGCTTTTATTGAGGTAAAATTGGTATGTAACATGTATCTTTCAGGTATAGAACATTATAATTCAATATTTGCATACAATACACAGTGATCACTCTCATGAGTCTACTACCCATCACCATAGAATTGAGCTTTTTCATCCATTTCACCCACTGACCTCACTCCCTTCTGCTCTGGTAACCACCCATCTTCTCTGTGACCATGATTTTATTTTTTATTTGATTTGTTTGTTCATTTGTTTTGTTTTTTAGATTTCACATATAAGTGAATGTGGTATTTGTGTTTCTTTGACTTAGTTCATGAACATACTCTCAAGTTCTATCCATATTGTTGCAAATGGCAAGATTTTCTTCTTTTTTTTTATGGTTGGATAGTATTCTAGTGTATGTGTGCGTGTGTGTGCATGTGTGTATATGGATGTATACATATCCATTCATCCACTGATAAACATTTAAGTTGTTTCTATATATTGCCGATTGTAAATAATACTGCAGTGAACATAGGGATTCTTGCATTTCTTTTGAATTAGTGTTTGGATAAATACCCCAAAGTGGAAAAGCTGAATCATATGATAGTTCTATTTTTAATTTTTTGAGGAATTTTCATACTGTTTTCTGTAGTGGATGCACCAATTTACTACATTCCTACCAACAGTATATGAGGGTTCCCTTTTCTCCACATCTTATCCAACACTTACTTTCTTATCTTTTTGATAATAACCATTCTAACAGGTGTGAAGTGATATTTCATTGTGGTTTTGATTTGCGTTTTCCTTATAATTAGTAACACTGAACATCTTTCATGTGCTGGTTGGCTATCCTTGTAGCATGTCTCTTCAGATCCACTGCTAATTTTCTTTTTCTTTTTTCATTTTTAAAGAAAGTTATTTGATTTTGTTGTTATTGTTGAGTTGTATGAGTTCTTTACATGATTTGGATATTAACCCCTTTTCAGATTTATGATTTTCAAAAATCTTCTCCCATTTAGTAGGTTGCCTTTTCAGTTTGTTGATGGTTTCCTTCACTGTGCAGAAGCTGTTTTTAATTTTTTTTAATTTTTATTTTTTAATAATAGATTTATTTTTTATTGGTGTTCAATTTGCCAACATACAAAATAAGACCCAGTGCTCATCCCGTCAAGTGCCCACCTCAGTGCCCACCACCCAGTCACTCCCAGCCCCTGCCCACCTCTTCTTCCACCACCCCTAGTTCGTTTCCCAGAGTTAGGATTCTTCCATGTTCTGTCTCCCTTTTTGATATTTCCCACTTATTTTTCCTCCTTTCCCTTTTATTACCTTTCACTGTTATTTATATTCCCCAAATAAATGAGACCATTCTCCGATCGACTTATTTCACTCAGCATAATACCCTCCAGTTCCATCCACGTCGAAGCAAATGGTGGGTATTTGTCTTTTCTAACAGCTGAGTAATATTCCATTGTATACATAGACCACATCTTCTTTATCCATTCATCCTTCGATGGGCACCGAGGCTCCTTCCACAGTTTGGCTATTGATACAGTCTCATTTGTTTATTTTTACTTTTGTTACTCTTGCCTTTTGGAGTCAGATAAAAAAAAAAATCATTGCTAAGACTAACATCAAGGAGATTACAGCCTATATTTTCTTCTAGAATTTTCATAGTTTCAAGTTATACATTCAAGTCTTTAACCCATTTTGTGTTATTTTTTTGTGTGGTGCATGATAGTAGTCTAGTTTCATTCTCTTGCATGTGGCTGTCCAGTTTTCCCAAAACTATTTGTTGAAGAGACTATTCTTTACCCATTGTATATTTTTATCTTCTTAGTCATAGATTTAATTTACTATATATGTTTGGGGTTTGGGGGGCTCTCTATTCAGTTCCATTGATCTATGTGTCTGTTTTAATGACAACACCATACTGTTTTGATTACTATAGCTCTGGAGTATAATTCAAAATCAGAATGTGATAAATCCAGCTTTGTTCTTTTCCAAGATTTCTATAGCTATAGAGGATCTTTTGTGGTTCCATACAAATTTTAGAATTGTTTTAATTTTGTGAAGAATACCATTGGGATTTTGAAAGGATTGCATTGAGTCTGTGATTTCTTTGGTTAGTGTACACATTTTAACAATTTTAGTTATTCCAATTCATGAGCATGGAATCTTTCAATTGATTTCTGTCTTCAATTTTTTCATCAATCTTTTATTATTCAGAGAATAAATCTTTCACCTCCTTGATTCATTTTGTTTCTAGGTATTTTATTTTTTTGTGCAATTGTAGATGGGATTGTTTGCTTAATTTCTTTTTCTGATTATTATTAGGGTATAGAAATGCAACAAATTTCTCTATATTGATTTGGTATCTTGCAACTTTACTGAATTCATTTATTAGTTCTAATAGTTTTATGATGGAGCCTTTAGGATTTTCTATATTATATCATGTCATCTGCAAATAGTGACAGTTTTACTTCTTCTGATTTGGATGCCTTTACTTATTTATTTTTTCTTTCCTAATTGTACTGGCTAGGATTTCCAAAATCATTTTGAATAAAAATGATGAAGAATTGAGCATCCTTGTTTTGTTGTTAATCTTAGAGGAAAATTTTTCACCTTTTCACTGTTAAGTAGCTATGAACTTGTCATGTATGGCCTTTGTTGCATTGAGGTACATTCTCTCTATACTCACTCATTGATAATTGATAGTTTTTAATCATAAATGGATGTTGAATTTTGTCAGATGCTTTTTTTATTTATTTAGATGATCATCATTTTTATCCTTAATTTTGTTAATGTGATATATTACACTGATTTGTGGATATTGGACCATCCTGCCTCCATAGAATAAATTCCACTTGATTGTAGCATATGATCCTTTAAATATATTGTTGAATTTAGTTTGTAATATTTTGTTGAGAATTACTATATCTATTTTCATCAGAGATATTGGACTATAATTTTCTTTTTTGTGCTATCCTTGTCTGGTTTTGAATCAGAGTAATGCTGGGCTCCTAAGATGAGTTTGGAAATAAAAATTTTTGGAAGAGCTTGAGAAGGACAGTTATTAAATCTTCTTTTAATGTTTGGTATAATTCATCAATGAAGCCGTCTGGTCCTGGACTTTTGCTTGTTGGAAGGTTTTTGATTACTGATTTAGTCTCCTTGTTAGTAATTGGTCTATGCAGATTTGCTATTTCTTCATGATGCAATCTTGGAAGGTTGTGTTTCTAGAAATATACACATTTCTTCTAGGTTGCCCAATTTGTTGGTGCATAATTATTCATGGTAGTTTATTATAATTCTTTGTATTTTTGTGGTGTCAGTTGTAACTTCTCTTTCATGTCTGATTTGAGTCCTTTCTCTTTTTTTCTTTGTGAATCTAGTTACCAGTTTGTTAATTTTATCTTTCAGATAATTAGCTCTTAGTTTCATTGATATTTTCTAATGTCTTTTTATTCTCTATTTCATTTATTTATGCTCTGATCTTTGTCATTTCCTTCCTTCTACTAACTTTGGGCTGCTATTGTTTAAGTTTCTTTAGGTATAAAGTCAGCTTGTTTTAAATGTTTTCTTGTTTCTTGAGATAGGCCTATATCACTGTAAATTTCCCTCTTAAAACTGCTTTTGCTGCAGCCCATAGATTTTGGATTGTTGTACTTACATTTTCATTTATTTTCAGGTACTTTTTTGATTTCTCCATTGACCCTTTGGTGGTTCAGTAGCATGTTGCTTAATCTCCACACATTTGTGATTTTTCTGTTTTTCTTCCTATAATTAATTTCTGATTTCATACTGTTGTGGTCACAAAACATGATTGATATGATTTCAGCCTTTTAAAAAATTTATTGAGACTTGGGGAACCTGGGTGACTCAGTCAGCTGGGCATCCAACTCTTGGTTTCAGCTTAGGCATGATCTCAGGGGCGTGAGATGGAGCCCCATGTCTGGCTCCACACTCAGACAGCTGGGAACCTGCTTGGAAATCTGTCTCCTTCTGCCCCTGCCCCTACTCTCATGTATGTTCTCTCTCTTAAATAAATAAATAAATCTTTAAAAATATTTCTTGAGACTTGTTTTGTGGCCTAATGATTTGCTCTATCCTGGAGAACGTTCCATATGCACCAGAGAGGAAAGTGTATTCTGCTGATTTTAGGTGGAATGTTCTTTATATACTTACTTAGTCCATCTGGTCTAATGTGTAACTTACAGCTAATGTTTCTTTAGTTATTTTCCATCTGGATGATCTACTCATTGATGTAAGTGGGGTGTTAAAGTTCCCTAGTATTATTGTATTGCTGTCTTTTTCTCCTTTTAGGTCTGTTAATATTTGGTTTATATATTTTGTGCTCTCATGCTGGGATAGATGTTTAGAAATGTTAGATCCTCTTGTTAGACTGACCCCTTTATCATTATATGATGTTCTTCTTTGTTTTTTTTATTACAATATTTGTTTTAAAGTCTATTTTGTCTGACACAAGTATTTTTATGCTATACCAGCTTTCTTCTTGTTTCTGTCAATTTGAAATATCTTTTTCCACCCTTCACTCTTAGTCTGAGGAGAGTTGAAGCATCTCTAGTAGGAAACACATAGATGTGTGTTTTTCCAACCATTTTGTCTTCTGAATGGAGAATTTAGTCCATTTACATTCAAAGTAATTATTGATAAGTAGGTATTTATTGACATATTGTTGATTTTTTTTAGCTGTTTTTGTAGGTTTTCTCTGTTCCTTTCTTCTCTTGTTCACTTCTCTTGTGGTTTGGTGAGTTTCTTTAGTATTATGTTTTGATTCCTTTCACGTTGTCTTTTGTCTATAAACAATAGATTTTTGCTTTGTGGTTACCATGGGGTTCACATATAACATCACATGTCTGTAACAATTTTAATAGCACCTTAAATTTGAATGCATTCTAAAAACTACAATTTTTTTATTTTCCTTATCATGTAGATAATTTCAGCCATTATATCTTCAAATAGGTTGTCTACACTTTCTCTCTCTCTCCCTTCTGGAGCCTCTATAATGCAGATGGTATTCTTCATGATGCTGTTCCACAGATCCCATAAACTATTTTCATTTTGAATTCTTAAATTTTTATTTTAGATTTTAAGTTCTTTTATCTTTTCATTGCTCTGACTGGATGAGTTCCACTGTCCTATCTCCCAGCTTGCTGATTTCTTCTTCTATTTGATCTAATCTGCTATTGATCCCCTCTAGTGGTTTTTTTTTTTTTTTTTCTTTTTTTTAGTTTAGGGATTGTATTCTTCAGCACAGTGGTTTCTGTTTGGTACTTTCCTATGTATTCTGTCTTTTTGCTGAAGTTCTATGTTCATCCATTCTTCTCCCAAGTTTAGTGAGCATTTTTAGGACAGCTACTTTTAATTCTTTATCAGGGAAATTAGCTATTTCTGTTTGATTAATGTCTTTTTGTGAGATTTTTGTCTTGTTCTTTTGTTTAAAACATAATTACCCATCTCCTCATTTTGTTTCCCTCTCTGTGTTTGTTTTTATGCTCTAGGTAAAACAGCTACATACTCCATCTTTTTTCCCTTTTTTTGAGGGACAGAGAGAGAGAGAAAGAGAGGGAAAGAAAGAGAGAGAGAGAAAGAGGGGAAGAGAAAGAGAGGGAGAGAGAGCACACGAGCACTGGGGGGAATGGCAGAGAGAAAATCTTAAGCAGGCTCCACACCCAGCTTGGAGCCCCATGTGGGTCTCAGTCTCATGACCCTGAGATCATGACCTGAGCCAAAATCAAGAATCAGATGCTTAATGGACTGAGCCACCCAATGCTCCTACATCTCCCAGTCTTGAAACAGTAGCTTTGGGTAGGAGATGAACTTTATTGTTCAACCTTGCCCTAGCTTTTGGTTGTTCCTTGGACCTTTATGATTGTTTGGTAATCTGATTTGTTCTTGATAGGTCCCACTTGTTGAAGGTGTGTCAAGACCTATCAGTCTTCCAAAGGGAAGGGATTCAGAAACTGCCTAGTTTCAAGCTAATTGTAAGGTAGTTCCTCAGACAGCAGCTTTCAGATATGTAAATGTATACATTCTTACGGGTCTGCAATCATAAAGCCTGCTGACTTCCAGACTGGAGATCTAGAGGTGTTTCCTGGATGACAGTTGCTAAAACAGTGGATTTGGATGTGTGTCTAAGCTCCTATCTGGGAGGTGTCAGTGAGCTGCAGCAAGGCAAAGGGGGGGTATTAATACAGTGTCTCTCTGACCATGTGTCTTGGGGGCACTTCTCTAGCCTAGGGATGTGTGACAAACTTAAAACTTACTTTTCCTTCTAGGGTGTGGTGGCTACCAAGGACAGTCTCTCCTTTGTTTCAGGCCCATAGGGCCCAGAAACAATCTTTCCTGGCCACCAGAGCCAGGCACTCAAAGGGCATCCCCTCTGTGGGTTGTGCTGGATGTGGTACATTGGTGTGCAGGGACAGGGCACTTGGTCAGACTGACTGACCAGGCATGCAGGGGCAAGGTGTACCCACCAGACCTAGCATTCTAGATGGGAATGCAAAAACAGAGCTTGCTAGTGCCTCCATCCCTGGAGAGTCCCAACAGACTCCTTCCTCTCTGGCAGATGTTTTAAGATTAACAAATCAGTTTCCTTCACAGATGGTCCAGGTGCCTTTGAAATCATTGCTTTTGACTGGGTTCTAGGGTAAGTGGATCTGTATATGAACCCTTTAAGACTGGATTTTCTATTTCTTCCAACCCTGTAGTTTTCTTGGAAGGAAGCCACATTGGTATTCAAGAGTAGTTGCTTTGGGGGCTCATTTCTCTACTGAAGCCCCCAAGGGTTGGGATGCCTGATGTGGGGCACAAAATTCTTATTCCTCCGGGATATGCTCTGTACCAGGAGATCCATCCTGACTGGATTGCTGCATCTGGGTGGGGTTTCTTGAGACCACATCTCTGCCTCTCCTACCTGTCTGTGTGTGGCCTATTTATTCTTTGCTGTATAGATATTGTTCAGCTAGCTTTCAGGTTCTTTTTTCAGAGGAAATTATGCTGTATATGGCTATAGATTTGCCGTGTTTGTGGGAGGAGCTAATTTCAGGTTCCTTCCATGCTTCTAGCTTAACCACCGCCCCCCATATTCACTACATTTTTAATCTTCACTTACAAAAATATTAAGTAAAAGCTTTCAACCTTCACTTTTCAGTAAGAAGGCCGGGAAATATTGTTTGGAAGGAGTATCAAGGATTATGCTTTTAAACAGCAGGAAACTGGTCAACAAAAGAGGAGAAAGTATTGACTGCAAAATATCATGCACAGAAATGAAGGAATACAGAGCTCAGCACTGCAAATGTGCCTAAGGCAAAGAATGTAGCATACTTGGTACACTCTACCTACCAGCACCTAATGCCTGACTAGACATTTTTGCTTCTTCTTTATTCCTAATAGGAACAAAGGAGTGGAAGTTACTCATACATAGTAACTACTCCTAACCACAGAAGAAAGAACTAGGAAAGCAAGGTAGATGCCTATGTTACTTGCACCATTTGGTGATTTGATTTTTACAAATGCTTTAAGAAATGCAGTCTTTAAGAAATGCAGAAACTCATTTCTTATTGTTTAAGGGCTAGAAAGACAAAACCTTTATTCAAGGAATATTTTGGTCAGTGGAGAGAAAATGGAAAATAAAAACGATTGTAAGGAAAACAATGTGTTACATAGTCTATGTTTCCCCATTAAGATTAGTCAAGCATTCAAAAATAACTGGCAAACTGAATAGTGAATAAGACATTTAATTGAGATGCTTTCATAATTTTTCTAGCTATTTACATACGCAGAAGTGTTAAGAGTTATTTGCTTAAACCCTATGTGATATAAAAATCTTACCCCTTTGCAAGTTACCTGATTAAGAAATGTTAATTTTATTGTATGTAACATTCTTCTCAAGATGTCCATCATGCTTCTTGCCACAAGTTTCCAAATGGTTCAAAGTCAGGGATTTCTAGCTCACGAAAAAAAAAGTACAAAACTGAGTTTCAAAATAGTCACGTCACTTGGGTGCAGTACAAGCTGTATCTTATGCCACAGACATTCCATTAAAATGTTTTGGTAGCAGGATCCTCCCCTCCCCCCATTTCTCTATTTCTATTTTAAAATAAAGAGTGAATTAATGCATTTCACTAAATCACAAAAATAGTACTTACTCATATTAAGACTTTGTGAGTTTCAAAAGCTATAGCTTTTCTCTTTAGTTTTCTCTCTAAGGTTTTCTGTTTTCTTCTTAAATGAAGTGTTATGTAATCAAAATGAGAAGACTTCCATGAACGTCCGTCTAGAGATATTAGCCAGCTAGAATAGCTGTCTGACCATTTTGGAAATATGTAGATAATGAAGATGTCACTTAAAATGTACATGTATTTGGGATATGCAAAGAAAAGTAATACGCAGCAACGATATCTTTGATCACAGAAAGAATTCAGAAATAGGAGAACTGTGTCGAGGATGGTTATCATCAGCCCATTTTCTATTCCCTGTGCTCAAATCATTTCATGCATTCTACAAACTAAGCCCCGATGTTGGGCTTCAAAAGCAATTTCAGCAGCAAAATAAGGTGCTTTTCTTCAATTTTCAAGCCATTTGTACGAGGTTAGTGTTGTTTACCCACCTGGTACACTGATATTTACATACCCCTTTAAAGAAAATTGGTAGGTATGATTTATGGAGTACTGTAAGAGCACAATTTTCCATGTAGTGCACCTAATCTGAAAGGGCACTTGCAAAGGTCACTCTGGCCATACAAATACCAAGTCTTCTCTTTGGAATAAGTTAGGATATTCATTTTTCTTGGAAAATGTCAGCAGTACCCTACTCCAGGGGTTAGTTTATGCAGATAAATGCGTAAGCCTTTAATCTTAGAGCAAAAATACTCTACACAAATGTAAAAGCAGTCCATCTATCACTGTTAAGACCTGTAATTTGTTTTTATTTAAATCTCAAGCCAGGGTGGAGTGGGCAACAGGATTGTTAACATGGTATCTCACACAGAAGCCAAGATCAAGGCACATGAATATGCTTCGACTCTCAACCCTGGTGGCTGGCACACCGTGTGGCTTGAACAGCCAGAATTGCTGCTCTGGGCTCCTCTGCACTTGCTCCTTCTGCAGCTAGAGGCATCCTGTCCAACTCTGTGCACAGGACATTGTCAGGTAAGTTTCCTCTCCCTACCTGCATTTTCTCTGCCTGGGAAAAAGCACTAGGCAAAATTCAGGTGTACTCTTTCTTTTATCTTAAACTTAAGAGCTCACTTCAACTCAAGGGGAGAAAAACCAACAAATCATATCCTTTGTGAATTTGTTTTCTTTTTCCAAAAGAATAATAATATTTAAAGAAAATCTGTGACTTTCCCCATACATACTCATCTCCAGTCCTGAGATTTTTACATTTGCAACAGACAAGACAAACAGTGCATAGCCAATTGCATTGAATACATATTGGCACATTTTTATACTCTTGCCTTGTTTTCATACTGTATCAAAGCTATTCTTGAAATGTAAGCTTTATTCCAAAACATAGTTCTCTGAAGGCCATTTTTCTAATATTAAATTTAGTGGACATGAATGCAAGGTAACATATTATTATGAAATGTTTGCCTTTATTTCTATAATGTGAGGAAAGAGGGTGGGAATTCAGGAAGAAACACTGACTTTTTCCTCTGATAAGACTGTGCAAATGAGCATTTGAAGTTTATGAGAGGCTCATGGACAAGGTGATCCCTAGAGATTCAACCAACAGCTGACATTGGTTTTGCCATTTCAATATTGTCAGAGTGGAAGGAGATCACAACCATCCATGCAATGAATTCCCCTTTGAGAATGTGGATATCAATGTGGAGAAGCAATAGAACATGTTGATTATAGATGACACCACTTTATGTTTTTCAGAGAGAAAATGCACAAATACACCACCTGTGGGGATTCAGGTACCATCCTAAAAAAAGTTTTTATTTCAATTTTAATAGTTAAAGTGGATTTGGTAATTTGATCAATGTATATTAGTATGTCATGTGGTAACCTGAGCTGGATGATATTAAGTGAAATTTTAAATATCAAAATTTCAAAAAGACCATCACTGAGACTAGGAACCTAAGAGAAAATTATAATGTGTCAAAAGTAAAGAATCTCTACTCTCCAGCTAATAAAATTAACCACAAATTCTCCAGTTCATCTTGCCAAATATTTTAGTAAAAGGAGTGTACGAAATTTCCAAAAGATGTCATACTCAAATCAGTGGACCCTAGCCAAACTTCCAAATTGTTGAAGTAAACTGTAAGTTAGCAAGTGTGATGGAGGTGGTACAGTTGCATTCTCAGTCTGCAAGCTGAACCAGCATGGCGGTTTGTCTTTCTTCCTTCCCCTCCTCTTAGTCCTCAACACGTGGTGTATACCACGCTTAGGAACTTTGGACTCTACCACTGTTTGGCATTCTTGCTTCAGTGCCTAATAGACAACTCATATCCCAAGACAAACTTCTCTGTCTTGTACTCGCAGATTGACTCCTGTCACTGTCTTCCCCATCTTAGTGACTAGCAACTCCATCTTTCCTGTTGCCTGACCAAGAGACTGGGGCTTATCTTTGGTTCCTGCCTCCTCTCCTGATCCACACCCGTGGCCAGCACATCTTGTTGTCCTGGATTTCAATCTGATCCCTTCTTACTGTCTTGGATCATCTGAATGTTTCTGCCTGCCCTCCCCTCCATATGTTGACATAATAACCCACAAATGATAGTATTAGAAAGTGGGGTCTTTAGAAAATGATTAGGACATGAGGATAGAACCCCCCCATGAATGGGATTAGTGCACTTAAAAGAAAAAAGAGACTCCAGAAAGCTCTATCTGTGAGTCAGGAAGGGTGTGCTTATCAGACACCGGATCCGCTAGTGCCATGACCTGGGACTTCCCAGCCTTCAGAACTGTGAGATATACATATATTTGCTTATAACCCACTCAGTCTATGGGGTTTTGCTCTAATAGTCCAAACTGTCTGAGACTCTACCTTTACAGTTGCCACTGTGGTTCAAGATCCCCCTTTGCTCTCTAAATGACTGCAGTAATTTCTATTTTTGCTTTCTACACTTTCTTCTTCCAACAGTTTCTGAAGTGGTCCTGTTCCAATGTAAATTGGATTAGATTATGTTGGTCCTTTGCTTAAAACCGTTCAACGACCCGCTCAGAAGTTGTCCATTGGGCACTAAATCTCTGAAGGCTCTGCCTGCCACTTTGGAACTACCCTACCCCCACCCCTCAACTCTCATTCTTCCTCCCCTCCCTCACTGGGCTCCACCCCCTTGTCTCCTTGCCTTTCCTCACCTGTGTCTCCAGGATTTTGCTCTTTTTGGGCCTTCTGCCTGCAATCTCCTTGCCTTGGAGGGACACATGGTCGAGTCTCTCATTTCCTTGAGGTCTTTTTTCAAATACCACCTCCGTGGTAATATTTCTTTGACAAGCCTCTCTTTAAAACTGTGTCCTTCTCTCACTCTCCCACTCCCATACCATTCTGGCACTCCCAATCACCCTTCAATGCTTGTTTTATTCCCACAGCACTTATCACCATCTGACATAGCATATGTTTTACTTATTTTATTGTTTACCTGCCTGTCTCCCCCCAGTATAACATAAATCCCCGAGAGCAGACATTTCTGTCTATTTTGTTTACTGCTGCATCCTCAGTGCCTAGAAAAATGTTTAGCACAGGGTAGATCTTTTAAATATAAATATTTGGCAGTTGAACTGACAAATGCCTTTAACTACTTGTGAGATGCCAATAATTTTATAGCTGCATTCTTATACTTACAAAGCCTCCCCCAGAATGTGTAAGCTTTAGGTCTTGCTCATTTGCCGCCACACATTTATTATTTCTTTAATAAAACATATGACGAAACACATGGGAAATTAAGAGGCCAGACATGGTCTCATATGAGTGCAAGCTAAGTTTGCTCATGAGCATGACTGATGGAATTAAGGTCTTGACTGGGAGTGTGGAACACTTGAAGGGATGAGCACCTTTGGCAGAGGAGAAAAAACACTGCAGCTCTGCGATATACAGGTGGAGTGGTCCCAGACTTTGTGATTCTCAGCTTTCTCATCTATGAAATGGAGCAGTTGCAGTGCCCCCCCCTCACTGATTTGCCATACGGATTTCATGAGATCATGTCAAAGCCAGTAGGAATTCCAGGAGGTTGCACCCATCATGCTTACCACTGAACTAGGGCCACACACTTCATACGTGACTTAGGAACATGTATGCATTATTCTGCAAAGTGCCTGCCATGTCATAGGCAGCAGGCTGATAGTGAAGATAATCACTGCACATGTTTAAATATCACCTGGATGCCGCGGCCAAGCCATAAGAAACAGTCTCCATCCAGCATCAGTATTTGGATCATAAAATTAAATCCCTCTACCATCACACCTGCTATAGTTTAAGTGCTCAAACTTGGGATCCAAAAACAGGTAGGAGAGGATCACACTGGTTCCGTATGGCCTAAACTGGGGTTGACAAAAGGCAGCCCACAGAAAGAAGTTCCACACATTGCTTGTTTTGGACAGCCCGAGTGTTATGAACGCTTCCTGCATTTTTAAATGGTGATAAAAATCAAAAGACCAGTAATAATAGTCTTTCGTGACGAATAATAATTTGATGAGAAATTTCAGAAGCCCAATTTCAGTGACCATCAGTAAAGTGTTACCAGAACACAGCCAGGCTCTTTCATTTATTGTCTCCTGCTATTTTTGTGCTACAGAAGTAGAACTGAGTGGTGGAGACTGAGAATGTATAGCCCCCAAAGCCTAAAATGTTTACAATGTCACCCTTTAAAGAAAGTGTGTGGGACTCCAGGTCTAAGAGAATCTAAGGCCTCAGATAAAGGTAAACCTGGTTTTATTTCTGTTGCTTTAGTAGCAAAAAGCAGTGGAGCCAAGCAGAGATCCATAAAAGTATTTCTGGGAAATACTGCCAAGTATGTTGCGTGCGTACCCGCAGAAAGATATTCACAGAAACAGCTCATGTTCCCTGTCTCTCAGATGCTCTTTTTCCCCCTCATCTCTGGAAGAAAATGGCAGAGCACGTTTTACATCTTCTGCAAAGAAAGCTCAATGTGGGCTGAAGGGTTTATTCTTGATCTCACGCTGCCTTCCAGCATGGCTCTGTGCTTCCAGTCTTGGCCTCAAAATGTGATGCTTTTTCAGATTATTTATTCGATTTGTTTCCTTTCCTTTGGAGTTTGGCATTCTGTCCCACAAACATGCTTTTCCAGAGATGTCAAAGCCTACTAAATTTAGGAAAAGTAGGTTGCCTTCTTCTGGCTTGTTTCTTTTCCTTTCTTTAGCCCTAATTTAAAGCCAGCATCTCCCTGCCCCTCTCCTCTTTAGAGCTCATCAATTGGTAATTCATTAAAAAAGAAGAACACAGTGTTTTTGTTTCTGCCAAGGGTGTGGGTGGGTGAAATATAGTTTTTGGGGGAATGCTTGGGAACTTCAGCATATGCACAACACCAAATTCAGAGCCCTTAATTGCAAAGTGTTCTTTCTGTTCCTGTTGGAGGGGGATTCCCATGGATACAGCTGCCAGGACCATAGGACTAGGGTCCAGTCCTTCTCTGCTGAAAGGCTCTTGATTGGGAGACAGGGTACTTTCTGAGGCCACATTAAGCTTGCTGCCCTATATTATGAGCCCTGTGACAGCAGAGAAATACCAGGTCTACTTTTCCAGCTTCCCCCCTGAAAAGGGCCCTTGCAGCCAGAGGACTGACATTTCACTGTATTTCTGCCTTAATTAACGTCTAGGAGATGAACTCTGATTCCCACCCACAGCAGCATCAATTAGATAGAATTAAATGCAGTGCTTCTCTTCAGTTCTGCTATTTTTACCTGCTGGCCATCCTTTTACCTCTCAAATAAGACAACCACATAGTGGATTTCTAGATAGTAGCTCAGAATGAGACATCTGGCTACAAAAATATGTTACCTGAGGCTGACAGGCCTTCTGGTGCCTTGGATATCCTCCTCGGTCTGGCTGTGGAGGGACATTGGGATCCAGAAGGGAGGGATCTCTGGTGTTTCTCATTGGGAAGTTCTAGTTCAGGGAGCAATGCTCTGCTTCTGGTTAAGGATGGCCCACCCCATGATATGCAAAGGAACTGAGCATATGAATATTAAGGGTGCTCTCCCACTAATAGCAAGGCTACCTCCTGGACTCATCCTAACCCCTGTCACTTTGCCAGGGGGCCACTGCAGAATGGAGAATACCGTGCGGGCTTACAGATCCTCTGGAGACTCAATGCTGCTGTCACCATGGTGCCTAGAATACTCTCCTCATTCAGTAAGAAAACATGCACGTAACAAAAGAGACAACAATTAGTTCAGGGTCACCAGCAGATTCTGAACTTCTGCTAAGGAGGCTTCTGTTAATGAGGGCACTGGAGCCAGGCTCATCATTTCCTAGCTCTGTGGCTTTAGGCAAGTTACTTAGCCTGTATGAATCTCAGTTTCCTTATCTACAACATGAGAATGATAATCGTCACTACTTCATAGGCTTCTGATAAAGACTAAGTGAGATAAATCATACAGATGGTAGTCATATCTCAGCCATCAATTATGTGCTTAATAATGGCTAAGTTTTGTTGCCACTGCTATGATAATGGTCAGGATATGCCTATACTTTGCTAGGCCCAGGGCAAAGATCAGGCCCTTTCTTGGCTTCTGAAGACCTCTTGAGATTATGGACTCTTTAGCTTTGTTTAAAAAAAAAAAAAAAAAGCAGAAGAAGAAAGTATGACATAAAAATAGTAAATCAAACTGATTATAATTGAAGGAATAAGCCTGATTATAGACTTACATGCCAACAAGGGTGTTCCTGCTCCTCAATGTGCTACAACCTTCTCAGATTATTTTTGTAGGACTGTTAATGTTCAGAGTCCCAGAAGCAATGTTCCCACTGGGAGAACTGGGTCCCGTCCTGGGGGTAATTGTGGGTGTTTCAAAAAGGGTTATGGATCTGGGAAGCAACTGGGGAAATTGACCAACAGAGTGGGAGGGACATCCCAGAGCCACACCTCATGGGAATGAAAGAATGGAACCTAATGGGAATGGGGCTGTGTTTTCCTGGGGCCCAGAACACTAATGGGCAAAGTGATCACTGTCAGGAAAGGGTGCAGTGGTTTGCTTTCTGCACACCTAGAACAGCTGGACACCAATTAGGAGAAGTTTTGAAGAGGTTTTCAGCCCATATTTGTAATTAATTTTTGAATCAATGGGTTGGCCTCCTACTAGAATTTCCCATCCTGGGAAGTAGAGGAATTCTTTTCATCCTAAGGAACGTCTTTCAGGAAGGTCTTTAAGGATGAATCCTCATGGTGGGGAGGTTAAACTGGCTGGTTTCTGAGATCCTTTCCTAATTTAAATTCTGAGAAGATATTTTGTTAATTTGTTTGTTTGTAGCAAGAGCTTATTTATATGGGCTTAGTGCACCAAACCTTTCTCTCCTTTCTATAGTATCTAGATTTGTTCTGTGAGTCTGAAATATAGATGTGTGTCATTCCTGCCAAAGATGCAGCTTTTCCACTAGAGAATGTTCTTTGGAGAATCGGAAGCATTAGAAATGCATATTTCCCCATCTAAGAAATAAATCATCCCTTATGTTCTTCAAAAGCAAAATACGGGGAAAGGATTAATATGGAAATCCTAGTCTTTGAACGCAAAGTGTGACAGCCACTTCACATTGTTGCCACACAGACACCCAAAGTAGTACAAACTGGATGAGCTTCCAAACAGGCGGTTCGTTTGCCACTGAAGCATGACCAATGCCTCAGCTACAACAAGCAAACAAGCGGCTGAACATGTTAACATCATTTTCCATCATTTCTATTTGATGTGGATTGGGTGGAAAATCTGGGATGCAAGCCATGATGTAGATTTTCAAAATTGATTAGCATTTTCTGGACATTGGCAGCCATTTCTATGGCATTTCAATGTGAGTTAAAATTGATTAGTGCTTTTGGAAAAATGTATACTGAATTGCTGTACAAATTGAGGCAGCTCCAAACATGGGTTGATGACAGGATACAGGCACACAATAGAATATGAGATCCATGCAACTATGGCCACTCTACTGAGATGAAATCTTAAGGGAGAGGGTGTGAATGGTTCTGTGCAGTTTTAGATTAGCTGTTGGTACTTGTCGAACCCTTAAGACTCTACTTGTGACAATGTGTAAAATGGGTTGCATGCTTGTAGGGGAAAGGTTGTTTTGTTCTTTGTCATAACATTAATCATGGGGAAACTCATTTTAGTTGTTAATGTGAAGGCACTATATAAATTTTGCAGAAATTCCATTGTAAACATGTAGATGTCCACTCTCTTTAAAGTTTCAGAGGTTTTCAGAATGGCTGTAACAAACATTCAACTGATTCCAGATGACTGCTTATAGGAATGATAAATTGGTTTTATAATTTCTCAATTCTCCTCTATTTTGCCACATAAAACCACAGTTCTCTGAGCCACTGTGTCCCTTTTCTGTTATCAAACACAGACAGGAAGTTAAGAAGTGAGTCCTAGCAGGCCACATCTTGGAAGAATGAGAACCTTCAAAGGTCAGCTTTTCTTGATTGTCAATAGCTGACATTTAAGCATTTATTTCAGACATTACTGATAATGTTTTTTGAGATAGTCAAGAAGAATTGCTGTGTCGGTATGCAATTATGTTCATAATGAGATGCAAAAATGCAAATATGGCAGTACGTGCCGGTTCTTTGGAGTGCCTTTTGTCAGAATTGCAAGCACCATGAGACTTTGATAGATACCATGTCACTGTGCAGAGTTGGAGGGCTGATAGCTTTTAAAGAAGCATCTATAACATGATATCTCTAGATGCTAATTAGCAGGAACCTTTAGCAATGATAAATGTGGAGGTCATTTGTTTTTTTCTTGGTAAATCTTGACAACTTCATTGAACCAATTGTATCAATAGGATTGTTGGTAGATGCAGTGAACATCTTTATCCTTTTTTTATTTAATGCGCCATATAAAATACATTGTATATTCATAAGCATATCCACTATCTTGCATGATTGATTTTTGAAGTTCATTTAAAATGTAAATAAGAGGATAACCCATTAAGTAACTTCATAAAATACTTAAAAACTATATGTTTTCAATATATTATTTCCATTTTTTGCATTTTATCCTTTTGTAAAAAAATCAGAGTTTATATAGATGGTGGCTTTGAAAATTATTTCATATTATGAGTTATTCCAATTGTTAATCTGTTGTTATTTTTCAAGAATCACAAAGTAATTACAGCTAAAGAAATGGCATAATGAAGGAGGCATAAAGCGGACTTTTATTTCCAGAGCTTTCTTTTTCACAAGCATAGTATTTATACTGAATTCTCACAATGGCAACAGGAAGCGATAACTTGGAACAATGAATGATCCTAGCCAACAAACCATGTAGAGAGAGATGAAAGCGCAGCCATGTGTTCAACAAACATTCCATAAATGTCTACTGAGTGCCATATTCTGGCTAAATATGGATGAAAGCAACACAGCCATTCCCCTCAGGAATCTTGGGTGTAACAGGGGTGTCAGATATGAAAATGACAATTATTTTACAAAATGACGGGGGCCACATGGCAGTACATGAAGGGGCAAGAAAGTTCTGAAGAAGGGATCATACTTCCCAGATGGTCTTCTCCATTGCTGAAGGTCTCTGCCCACGAGCAGTACATACTTTTGCCAGCTTCCACTACCTGCCTCACTCACTGACTCTAGAAAAGGGGAGCGGGCCTTCTACTTTTTGTCTGTATGTAGTAAGGCAACTGAGCAGCACCTGCCAGTGCTCATGGGCATGCTGAGACCAGGTGGTGGTAACAGCTTTTCTGAAGGAGGAACTTTTCTCTCTAGTCTTTCACTATTCGTAGGATGTGAAGGCAACAGCTGCCAGAGAATTAGTTTGAGCCAATGACCTAATTAGAAGTGATCACCCCATGAGGGCAGGGAAAATGTTGCCATGAACTATGACCCCAGTGCCAGTCTATCACAATGCCTGGCACAATTACCAAATATGGGGTAAAGAAATGAGTAATCAAAATGTTATTGAATATTCTGATTTGTGTAACTAGTATGGCTCAGTGGACAAAAGAAATGTCATAGCTATAAATGATTTTTCAGTACTAGAACTGAAATCAGAGAAATCCAGCCTAAGACATTTTCCCAATTTACCTAATAATCAGTTGCTTGGACAAGGCTCATGGATAACTGATACTAGATCAGGGATATGGACTACTTTTCAGGGTAAGATATTCTGTCAAGCAAAGGTCAAGAAGCCGCATCAGATGCAGAGCAAGGAAAGAAACTGGGGTCATTCAACCAGGAACTTAAGAGATTTTATAATTCACGACTGCTATCTTCAGTTCTTTGGGTCAAGGATATATAAATGTCATATAGATGAGAAATTTGTTTTATTTTATGTATCCTCAACAGCTCAGATTTATGCTTAAGCATGCACTCTTAAAGGAGAAAGATCTGGTATAGGAAAAATATTTCCAAGGGTTCCCCATAAGAGAAGGGGCAGAAGTACAGAATGGGTGACCCTTTGTTGAGCTCCCAAATGAGAGGATGCAGGTACTAGTTAGATGCTGGTAGTGACAATGAAAACAGATGCCACTAAGTTAGTAGCTGGGCACACTGATGATTTCGGCTCTACTCTTACAAGAGTGAAGTATGGTAGTAACTATGTCCAGGAAAGGGCAAACCAAACTGACTACTCAAGAAAAAAATTCATTGGAAGTGGCATAAAATTGCCTATACTTCATAGACTAGTTAGCCAGAACCTAGGGATTGTGATACATTATACACAGTCATTTTCTTTGGCCAGGTTTCTACCATCCAAGTTTTGGCTGTTTCTTTTTCTCCTCTCATACCCTTCTACTCTGTTTCTTCCCCTAGCATAATTGATTCAACATATAAAGTTGTTACTGCAGACACACACTGCTAGCTGAATATCTTTCAACTTGGAGAACTGGGAATGAGTCCTAAGGGTCTTGACTGCTGGTCTTGAGCTCTTAGGTTTAAAATCCACTGGGTGTTATACTGCCTCCTTCAAGTGTTAGCTAGAATTCCATTCATGCCATGGTTGTGTATTTTGGTAGTAGGCAGGTATGCTGGAGAATATTCCGTCTACAAAATGTGGAGTGGAAAATAAATGTGTACCATACATTAATTAAATTTCATCTTAACCACTTCACAATCAGGACCACAGTGTAAGTAGGGGCAAAAAATTGGCATCAACAATTCAAATAGCTATAGTGATGTGTGGGAAATAGTAATCTTATGAGAAAGAAAAAGAGTTTGGCTCTTTTTCTTTCCTTTTAAAATGATCCTAGTTCCACTGTTAATTATGAGTTAGTTTCCACATTCTGGACACACATATTTCTGAGTGGCTGTCAGGGATGCTATTGCAATAAATTGTATGCTTAGGTCTCTACTTGGATGTAAAATTTCCATTTCAGAAAAAAATGATACCTCAGACATTGCATTTCAGGGTGATAATTGCACTTCTCAGGTGGTTAAGAAAAAGATGATCTACAAATAATAATTAAAAAGTTGTGCCCCAAGGGAATGGGGATGTCAGATAAGGAACTCAAATATGTGAAATGTTAGACTTACGGCTTGACCTTGTCCCACTGTATTCAGTGTTATAAATTCTAGATACATTTAAGCTTCAATATTTGGAGGTGACAGTTTGAGGGTGCATTAGGTGGAGAAAAGGTAACATTTAAACTAGTGTATTAAACTATCCCTTTGATGACATAGCCTCTCCCCAAATACTTGAAAAGTGTCAGGCGATTAACACCAGTAATTAATCAACTCCAGTTCTCCTCTGTACTTCAGAGGCATGTGATTGGGGGAGGTAAAGAGTAACTTTCCCTTCCCACCCCTGGAATGTGATTAAAAGAGGTTAGGTAAGGATGAGGTTGAAATCCCACAAATGTGTTATACTTTGGTCTACACATAATTTTAGAAGTTTTTATTTATTATTATTTAGATTTTATTTTTATTCGAGAGAGAGAGAGAAAGAGAGAGAGAGAGAGGCAGAGACACAGGCAGAGGGAGAAGTAGGCTCCATGCAGGGAGCTTGACATGGGACTCCATCCTGGGTCTCCAGGATCACACCCTGGGCTGAAGGTGGCGCTAAACCGCTGAGCCACCCGGGCTGCCCTAGAAGTTTTAAGATTAGTTTCTCTCACTTAAAAATCAGAAATTCAAACAAGGAATTTGGATCTCTGAGTCTCTTGGTTTGGCAGGTGAGGGTTGGGGTGGGGATCAAAAGATCTAGCAATACTGAGTCCATTGTCATACATAGCCATCATTAGTCCTGACCACTTTCTTAGAGTAAGTCATGAGTGCTTCAGATTACTGCAGTCTCCACTGACTGTACATTATTCACCTAATTTTGCTGTTCTCCTAGCTCCTGTATGAATTTGAGTTTGTGTCTGAACTTAATTCTGAAGGAAATCCGAGCCCTGCCTGTGTTTCACAGACCTGCACAGAGCTGAAGTTCACCACATGATGACAGAGGGTCTACTGTGTTCTACACACTCTGCTAGGGAGCACAGCAAAGATTAGAAAGATGTGACCCTTCTCTCAAGGAAGTCAGGCTGGCTCAAGGGTCAGATATACAGACAAATAATGATGGAAGCACAGAAGCCGTGCTGCATAGATGCCTATACACAGCATTCTGGGACAAAAGGAACAGTGAGTCCTTGTGCTGGAAAGGGGACATAGCGTCTAAACTGGGTCTTGAAAACCAAACAGATATTTTCTATCTAAAAGGAGGAAGAATGGCATTCCAAGGGGAAAAAAAACATCCTAAGCAGAAGCATGGAGGGACCCTAGAGAGAGGTGTATTTGGGGATTGATGGATAGCTCCTTACAGAGAAAGGATGGGAAGATAATGGGAGATGACGCATGGGCCAGGTTATACCACGGAGTTTGGTTTTTAACATTTATAAAATAGAGGGTATCTCAATGACCTCAAGCAGAGAAGGAACCCATCAGGCTTACCTTTAGAAAAGAAGTCTTTTCATAGTTGTTGAAATATAGGTTTCATGAAAGGTGAGCTAAGCTAGTGACATGGAAGAAATCTTGTCTATGGGTTAGTATTAAGGATTATCTTTTTTTAAAGAATTTTTTTAAATTTATTTTTTATTGGTGTTCAATTTGCCAAC
This sequence comes from Canis lupus dingo, assembly GCF_003254725.2. NCBI lineage: Eukaryota > Metazoa > Chordata > Mammalia > Carnivora > Canidae > Canis > Canis lupus. The sequence continues at coordinate 43,730,059 of NC_064245.1, read as the reverse complement.
ATATAGAATAACACCCAGTGCTCATCCCATCAGGTGCCCCCCTCAGTGCCCGTCACCCAGTCACCCCCACTCCCCGTCCTCCTCCCCTTCCACCACCCCTAGTTCATTTCCCAGAGTTAGGAGTCTCTCATGTTCTGTCTCCCTTTCTGATATTTCCCACTCATTTTTTCTCCTTTCCCCTTTATTCCCTTTCAGTATTTTTTTATATTCCCCAAATGAATGAGACCATATAATGTTTGTCCTTCTCCGATTGACTTATTTCACTCAGCATAATACCCTCCAGATCCATCCACGTCGAAGCAAATGGTGGGTATTTGTCATTTCTAATGGCTGAGGAATATTCCATTGTATACATAAACTACATCTTCTTTATCCATTCATCTTTTGATGGATACCGAGGCTCCTTCCACAGTTTGGCTATTGTGGACATTGCTGCTATAAATATCGGGGTGCAGATGTCCCGGTGTTTCACTGCATCTGTATCTTTGGGGTAAATCCCCAGCAGTGCAATTGCTGGGTCGTAGGGCAGATCTATTTTTAACTCTTTGCGGAACCTCCACACAGTTTTCCAGAGTGGCTGCACCAGTTCACATTCCCACCAACAGTGCAAGAAGGTTCCCCTTTCTCCACATCCTCTCCAACATTTGTGGTTTCCTGCCTTGTTAATTTTCCCCATTCTCACTGGTGTGAGGTGGTATCTCATTGTGGTTTTGATTTGTATTTCCCTGATGGCCAGTGATGTGGAGCATTTTCTCGTGTGCTTGTTGGCCATGTCTATGTCTTCCTCTGTGAGATTTCTGTTCATGTCTTTTGCCCATTTCATGATTGGATTGTTTGTTTCTTTGCTGTTGAGTTTGATCAATTCTTTATAGATCTTGGTAGTAGCCCTTTATCTGATACCTCAACTTTATGGTCAACTAATATTCGACAAAGGACAAAAGACTATCCACTGGAAAAAAAGACAGTCTCTTCAATAAATGGTGCTGGGAAAATTGGACATCCACATGCAGAAGAATGACACTAGACTACTCTCTTGCACTATACACAAAGATAAACTCAAAATGGATGAAAGATCTTAATGTGAGACAAGATTCCATCAAAATCCTAGAGGAGAACACAGGCAACACCCTTTTTGAACTTGGCCACAGTAACTTCTTGCAAGATACATCCATGAAGGCAAGAGAAACAAAAGCAAAAATGAACTATTGGGACTTCATCAAGATAAGAAGCTTTTGCACAGCAAAAGAAACAGTCAACAAAACTAAAAGACAACCTACAGAATGGGAGAAGATATTTGCAAATGACGTATCAGTTAAAGATTTTTTTTTTTTTGAGAGAGTGCATGAGCAGCAGTGACAGAGGGAGAGAATCTGTGCTGAGTATGGAGTCCTATGTGGGGTTCAGTCTCATGACTGGAGATCACAACCAAGCTGAAACCAAGAGTCAGATGCTTAATGAACTCTGCCACCCAAGTTCCCCATTCCCTTCCTTCCTTCCTTCCTTCCTTCCTTCCTTCCTTCCTTCCTTCCTTCCTTCCTTCCTCCCTCCCTCCCTCTCTCCCTTCCTCCCTCCCTTCCTTTCTTCTCTTTCTTTTCTTTCTTTCTTTCTTTCTTTCTTTCTTTCTTTCTTTCTTTCTTTCTTCTTTCTTTCTTTCTTTCTTTCTTTCTTTCTTTCTTCTTTCTCTTCAAGTAGGCTCCACATCAAGCATGGAGCTCAATGCAGGACTTAAACCCATGACCCTGAGATCAAGACCTGAGCTTGTGTCAAGAGTCAGATACTTAACCGACTAAGTCACCTGGTGAATATTAAGGCTAATCTTTTTTTTTTTTAACTTTTTTTTTTCATTTATTTATGATAGTCACAGAGAGAGAGAGAGAGAGAGGCAGAGACATAGGCAGAGGGAGAAGCAGGCTCCATGCACCAGGAGCCCGACGTGGGATTTGATCCCGGGTCTCCAGGATCGCGCCCTGGGCCAAAGGTAGGCGCCAAACCGCTGCGTCACCCAGGGATCCCAAGGCTAATCTTAATCCATGAGTATATTGCATATGATTTAGGAGGGTTTGGTTCCATATAGCAGTGGCATGTGTTGTTTTGTTGACTTCCATGGCATCTTGCATGCCATGTTGCATCCATATACAGCCATCCAAGTGTATCAGATGACTGCCAATGATGGCAATTTCACAACATCAGTGCATAGGTACTCTCTTTGCCATCACCATATGCTGCCACTTGAACAATAGGAATAAACAGATTATGTGGAATTCATGTGCTGCTGCCAAGAGAATCAGCTGGGTTCCAAGGAGTCCCTAGGAATATCATTACTGTTACGAGAGCACTCTGAAATTCGGCTGAAGGTGATCATTTCAAATGAAAAATCACACAGATGACAATGGCATGAAGACAAGAGAGCCCTGTCCATTAGTATGGCCATCTTGAGTGGTGGCATCCAGTTGGAGAATAACGTGACTGGGATGGATTGAAGGTGGTGTCATAGCTTCTGCATGATAAAGGAGGACCGACCTACTGGTTAGTCCTGCCAGAGTGACAAACTTGACTGGGTGAGGCAAAGATGAGGGCAGAGCACATATTGTTTGACTCTGCCAGTCTGAGGGCATAGGCAACTGCACTCTGGATGGAGGCAGATGGCAGACAGCACCTGAAAGTGCCCCCAAGCAGTACTGTAATGTTCAAAACCAGGTGCCATATGTATAACTTTCTGAAATGATACAGTACATTGTCATGGTGGATCAAACACCTTCTTAGTTTGTTTTCAACTTCTCTGGCAGGTGCAAAGTTAGGTCATCTGATCCTCTGCTTCTGTACTAATGGTCACAAAGGAAAGAAAACTATAGCTCTGTTTTCTGGCCCATAAACCTGTGTCTACTGCTCCCATAACTTTTGTCAAGCTCTGCTGTTTCTTCATTTGTCATCCCTGCTAGATTGTTGAATCCTCGAGGGTGGCAATTTTACTCTTCATCTCTTTTACCAAAGACCATGTTTCTCAAATTATAGTGCAGTGGGTGTAGTTTTTGTGCCAAAATGTTTAGCAAAGTGGGGATGCTGTCTTATGGGAATATTTTGGAAACAAAGCATTTTAAATTAAAATATTTCGATATATTAAAAGACAGTGTCCTTTTTATTGGCACGCTAAGATGAAACTGACATTTCTAAAATGTTTTAGTTAGGATTAGACTACTTTGGAGTCACCTCTTAGAACTTGCTGGGGCAGGGGAAAACACATTCATGTCTTCTGTTGTTGGAAGCTTGTTCCTACATCTAGAAGCAATCATCAGTTGTTTAGTACTTGCCTGTGGGAAGTTGGGAGGAAGGAGAGAAGAGATTGGTCACACTCAGTGTTTTTCACATAGTCTTCACTACATTATATATGAAACACATCACCAATGTCTGGATGAGCCAGTTGGCCAGTTATCCTCTAATATTAGAAACCCCACCATAATGATGGCAAACTAAGTCCAAATATATTGATTTCAATGTGGTCTGAGTAAGAGCAGTGAGTGGAGAAGTACAAATTTATCTCTTCTGTGGGTAAATGAAGCCAGAAGCATGCCTTTAGAGGTCACTTTGTCTCCAAATAAAGGGTATCAGGTTCCATTAGATGAAAACCTTGGGACTCATTATGCACACTTTCTGGCTAAATACAGATGCTCCTCTACCTTCTCACATAATTTAGTTCCTCACTACCAATCTTTCCCTTCTAATGCAGATTTTCCATCTGGTCCCTAGAAGCAACAAATCTCTGGCCACCCACTTACCCCTTATCCTGCTGTCTCCTATGGAGAATAATAGTAGATGGCACTATAAGGTTAAGAAACTGCCCACTGGACACTGTAATTACTAATCTTAATTTCTTTCCAGTGTGAATCCATACTTTAATCCCAGAAGTATATAGATATGGTTGTTGGCTTTTTTTGTTTGTTAACCCACTCATTCAATAAAGATTTATTGAGTAATATTATTTTTTGTTGAAATTTTTTAGGGAGATAGAGAGCACCAGCAGAACAGTCAGAGGAAGAGGGAGAGAAAATCTCAAACTGATTCTGAGCTGAGCATGGAGCCCAATGTGGAGCTTAATGTGGAGTTCGATCCCAGGACCATGAGATCATCCCCTGAGCCCAAAGCAAGGGTCAATTGCTTAACCAACTCTGTTGCTCAGGTGCCCCCTGAGTACTACTATTTTTTAACCAATAGTTACACAAATAGTGTCTAAAGCACAGATGACTCAAGAGTATAAGTAAAAACTATGCATAATTATAAGTGACTATTTCCTCATTTTGCACATTGATTTTTGTATTATTCTGTAAAGAAGGGCTAAGTAACTCCTTATTGGTGTGGGATTCTCTCATTCATCCATTCTCATCTGTGAGGCAGAGCAAGATTGTCACCTATTTTGATGGAAAGGAACCTGAGGTACAGGGAAGGAGAACACCTTTATGTTCTAAATGCCACCAATTTTCTTACAGAGATTTTTGTTTTCTCTCTCTCCTTCCCTCTTATCTGCCTCTTCTTGCTTAGAAGTCAGACTAGACCTAATTATGGCACTTACTGGCCATGTAAAAATAGGAGTAAGACTTACTGGTTTGCTGTGGATATCAAATGAAATGAAGGAACCCATGTGCAAGTTCTCAGATCCATGCTTTTAGAAAGGAGATAGTCAATGAACATCAGGCCTGGTATCTCCCACGGACTTGATCTTGGAGCCTGGGTGAGATAGATGGTCAAGCAAAAGGGGCCAAGTTTCAAGATCTCTATCCTCTATCATGACTTCTCTTTAATGCTTTTATTCCCTTTTTGATCAGCTGTGGACCAGAACCAGTATCATCAACATTATGTGTTTGAAGGAAAACAGTAATCTTCTTTGGCAAATTTAGTCTTTATTCCCTTACCCCCTGATTCCCCTTTGTAATGGCATCAACTCCCTTTTTCTAGTACCCAAGCCATCTTCTGTGTCTTACTCTTTGCCATCCACTACATAAAATCAAAGGACAAATATTGTTAATTCTACCTGTCTTTCCTTCTCTCCATCCCCACTCTCCTAACCATGCACAATTCTTTGTCATTATGGGTTGACTTGGATTATTGCTAAAGCTATCCTGCTGGTCTTATCACTCTTATTCTCCTGGCACAATTTTATCAGGTTAACCTTCTTAAAGCACAGCTCTCCCCGCAGGTTCTCTGATAGTATACCATCACTCCAGGTTAAGTCCAGTCTTGCTGATGTGGCATTAAAAGCATCCATGCCTTTCCAACCATGTTTCCACACTTGGCCTCCCTTTGTCTCAACCCACTGTGTCTTTTTTCCATATTTTTTGTTTATGCACATGAAGTGCTTACCACTCCACACTTCCCTGGGCATCCTACTAGTCTTCAAAACCACCTGAAATGTTACCCTGTCCTCACAACCTCCCCTGATCCCCACTTCTGTTCATGCTCTCTCTCTCCTCTGAATGTACATCAAGGGGTGCTTAGGAAACATTAGGTAAATGAATAAAAAATGAATTAGTGAGTAAACAAATAAGTGAAAGAATAACTTATCATACATCACAGCCTTTGAATATAATCAACATGGTATCACTCTAGATGTCTCCTGCTGGAAAAACAAAATATCAAACAATTCAGGAAAGACAGGAGAAAATCAACATTCAGTAACCACAGCAACACCAATAATGAAATCCATTTTCCTGACATTTGCTCCTTTAGAATTATGTTTTTAATGACAGGATATTCATTCATGAAATTATTTCCTTTATGTCAAGATTTTATTCTGTTCCATCAATCTGTATATATGTCTTTACACAATACCACACTATCTTGATTGCTCTGGCTTTGTGGTATAATTTTAGCTCAGGTGATTTGATTTGTTCATCTTTTTCAAAATTATTTAAGTTCTCTAAAGTGTTATGTTTATTTTAATTTCTAATACCCAAAGACATTATGCTTTTAGAAGATAAGAATGATGGGTTAGTAGACTCAGCTAACTATTAGCAAAACAGCCCTGGAAAGAGCTTTTAAATTCACGGATTTGTTGACAAAAGTGATTTTTTCAATAGTATGCATATATTGCATGTGTGAATGTACATGTACATTGCATACATGAATGTATATATTGCATTCATTAATGTACGTGTATATTGTATGCATGTATATATTGTATGTATGTATTACTTTAAAAAAATGAATTCTCCACCTCTTGGTAAATCAGTGGTGGATGGTACTCAGGATTCTGTGCAGTGCCTGTTTTGTCCCCACCCAGGCTCTCTGTGAGCTGGCCCCCATCACTGCTGGTAGGTAACTATGTGATATATAACTTGCAAGCAGCCCTGCTGTTTGTTACTGGCCATTAATCTCCCTGGTGCCTTTCTTCCATTCAGACTAAGCCTTTATGTTCTAAATCCAGCTATTCTAACGCTCCCCACTTGTGCTGTGTAGAAAAGACTCAGACTGGCAGATTATCGCAGGGCAGTTAAGCATGTAATTGCTCAAATGAGTTAAAATCCCTTCAAATATCTGTCTTTGTACCTCATCACACCACTTCACGGACTCAAATATTTGACAATTGATGAAGATAAACTAAAGGGGCCTTCATTAGCTACCAACCACCGTGACAAGCTTCTTTCAGCGAAAGGCTGGTAAATTTTGGAACTTATTATCTACTTAAAAACTGCAGGAAAGCAGAAAAATACTTCAGTGAACTTTAGAATAGAGAAAGCTAGAAGCTTTGCATGGAAGCAGGGGTCAGAGAAAAAAACTGGTTGGCTAATCTGAGGCTGCACTTGTTAAAAATGTGGGGTAAGACAGGCAGATGCACTTATCCAATAAAGGAAGGGAAATATTATCAGATTCTCCCGGCACCATCCTTAATGACCGTGTGTTAAATTTAGAGGTAATTACAGAAATGGCGAGAGGGTGGCAGAAATCCAGTGCTGTGCAGAGGCTGATCTTAGTGTGGGGTTGCCTAGCTGCCAGGAGCCACAGCCCCCTGCTCCAGGATAAAGTCAGGTGCTGTGCTGAGCGAGTGTCTGGGGAAATGCATGGAACTTTGCTCTGGCATAAACCCCAGCAAATCCTCTGACTTTCAGGGACCTCACTGCTCTGTATTAAGCTGTTCAGATCTGATGCCAAGGAAAACAGGTGCTAACATGACCAATGTGCATCAGAGTAGAGTAGATGCCGGGCTGAGAATGTGATGGTTTTGAATCTTACCACCACGAGATGTCAGGCAATTATAGTTTCAGTCGCCTTATGTACAAAATGGGCCTACTAATTCATGCTGTATATGATTTTTCCATGAAGATTAAACCAGAAGAGTGCTTGGTACAAATGTTATTATTACTTTGTAAAATGGGGGCGGTTCAAATTCAGAGTGCATGTGAACCTGCAAACTGCATCCTTGCATAACAAAAATAATTGAAAAAAAAAAAAACACACCAAACAATAAACATGGAAAAATGGTAGAAGGAACCTTATGAATTACATTTTATTTTTTGGGATTGGTTTCCATAAGCTTAATGTGGTGAGGCTGTTCTGATTGCTGTACGGAACAAACACTGTTGGTTTCCAAACAGTGTCTGGAGCACAGACTTACCCAAGCCAACGCTTGTCTACTGTGGGCCTGGCCAGACATTACTCTCCTGTCTGGTTAAATAGCATGACTAGTTAAACAACAGTGGTGAATGGACATCTTTGAATAAAGTCTTGACTTCTTGGGAGTTTTAAGGTGTTATTTTTTAATATGATGTTGGCTTTTGTTTAGACCTAATAGATCTAATTAAACACTCCAAAGAGAATGACATTAAAACAGGATTAACTTTTATAGATTATACAGTCTGTCTTTTCAATGTCACTATCATTTATCTGTTGCCACACATACACAGTTGCATGCATATATACATTAGGACTCCACAAAATTCAGCTGTGGTTCTAATCTTCTACCCTAAATTGATGATTTGATTTTGCTTTGAGTTTGGGGGGAAGGCTGAAGACTTTGAAATGGTCCTTTTTGACCTCAGTGTGTAATTGCTGATCAAATGATCACGTAGATTATTATCACATCTATTAAATTTATGTAATAGTGTAATACATTGTAACTAATACAAACAAGGTGTATTTTTTTAGTATACTGTGATATATTAATATTCACTTTTTGTAAAGATGTGTTCTGCATGCAGATATTTTAAACATTTTATATTTTATGTATTTTATATTTAATATGTTGAAGTGCTATTAGTCAAGTATAGAATAGTATAAATGATGCAACAATAGTTGTGAAACTTATTACTTTTGTGTGCAAAAGACTTATTAAAAGTTTGCCAATTATTAAAAAAATAAATGGTGGACATAAATATGAAGATTAGATAAGTAGATTAGAACATTGGGGAGTCAACTGTTGTTTATATTTTATTAAAAATACGAAAGAAATAAGAATAGGGATAAGATCATGTCATAAACTTCATAGAATTCTTTGGGGCTAGTATCCGTAATGATTAAACACATCCTTTAGGAACTGTACCTATCTTTGACTATTTAATTCCACTTATCCCTACTCCTCCAAAATTGTCATATCTTGTGAGGATGAATTGAAAGAACATCAAAATTTCTCAGGAAATAAAAATTTCAAAAGCGCATACAATCACATTCACAATAAATCATCATTTCAGACAAAGATTGTAGGGTGTAAAAAAATTTAGAGAAATCAAGCTACTGCCCCAGGTACCTCTAATGAGCTCAAGTAAAGAGCCCTTCCAGTGTTGCAGATGTACAGTGTAGTGACTTGTATGATCTGGTTGCCCACAGTCCTAAAAAATGACTGTTCAGAGGGTTGATGGAAGGAGGCAGGTGGGATGGTGGTAGAGTGGACTATATGGAAGAGGAGCATCAAGGCGGGGGCAGTTGCTATGTTGCATGTTAGTGATGGATCGCAATTCTTTTTTATACTTTTTTTTTTAAGATTTTATTTTATTCACTCATGAGAGATACAGAGCGAGAGAGAGAGGCAGAGACACAGGCAGAGAGAGAAGCAGGCTCCGTGCAGGGAGCCCGACATGGGACTCGATCTCGGGTCTCCAGGATCACGCTCTGGGCTGCAGGCGGCACTAAACCGCTGCGCCGCCGGGCTGCCCTGGATCACAATTCTAATCCTGAAAGTAATATGACACTGTATGTTAACCAGAAATGAAATAAATTTGAAAAAAAAAAAGACAGTTCTTACATAATTGAAGTTTGACTTTAATAGTTTTTAATAACAGAATTGAAACAAAACATTTTAAGATAAATTTTTGTCATTCTGTAATCTGAAGGTGTATTCTCTGTTCATGATGTGTGGCATCACTCTACTTATGTTAGTCTAGTATAGACATGATGCCATCATGCATTATATACTTGTTCCTTTTCTACCAGGTTTTATTTAAATCATGAAGGGCTCTGAATTTTTAAGTTGATTTTTGGGGCATTTATTTAGGCTTTTATATCGTTCTTTTCCTTTCATCTCTTTTTAATTTTTTTTTTAGAGGGAGAGAGAGAGTCTAGTGGTAGTCTAGTGGTAGTGGGGTAGGGGAGAGGCAGAGGGAGGGGGGAGAAAGAACCTTAAGCAGACTCCATGCTCAGTGCAGAGCCTGAATTGGTGAAGCGGGGCTCAATCTCAGGACCTGGAGATAATGACCTCAGCAGAGATCAAGGGTCAGAGGCTTAACTGACTGAGCCACCTAGGCGCTCCTATTCTTTGATCTCTTAATGTACCCCTAAGGTTTGCACACAGACTTAATTGCTAGAGGTTATTTTAAGATTGTCATATTTAAAAATTATTTTATCATCATTATTTGGGAAATTGGTCTTTGCTTTTCTGCTTCTAGCTTATCTATTACTTCAGTCAAGGCTATTTTAGATTCGCAAAATGCTTTTGAGCAGTTTTTCCAGGTCTGGAAGATTATGTAAAATCTCATCATTCTTAGGTTTGTTACTGTTATACTGGAAGATTGTTCATGACTCTGGCCAAGGCTCTTCTGCTTACTTGGTTCCTTCCAGGCATGTTGCCTTTCCAGGCACCCATCTTTTCTGGTCCACCTCCTATGCCCCACACTGCTCTCATTATGTTGTTCTTGGTTCTGTGGACACTTGTGCCTTTCATGTTATTTCCTGTGTCTGGGAAGACCTTTATTTCAGTGTCCACCTATTACAATTCCATGTACTCTTTGATATCCAATGCAAATATTCCCTACCTTAGGAAGGTCTTATATTCCTGGTCTTTTGGGAGAAGCAGGGAGAAAAAACTGAAATAGGTGCTCTTCTTATACCACCATCCCACTTCTAGTGAGAGGTGTTCTTAATAGCTTCGAGTGACATGGTAGTAGAAACTGCAGGCTATGTCAGCATTTTGCACATCTGAAACTTATAAGCCACAAACACAAAAGAGGAGCTGGGTCTTTATCAACATGATAACCACACAAGAGCAAGGTCAGTGTCTATTTGGTTTATTGTTATATCCCCTGGACATGGAACAAAGTAGTCACTCAGGCAATATTTGTTTTATGAAAGAAAAGATGTGAAATACACTGATAAATGAATTATTCAAAGAGTTGGCATAGGTCTAAGCAGCCTTTCAGTATGTAGTAAGATTAGAGATAAAGCTTATGGATATTATAGTGCACTAGCAAGCACATGCATGCACACATTTTACTATTTCTATTATGTATAACAATATAAATTGTTCTTTGGAATATACCAAAATATAGGCATGAGATTATTCTTTGAATTAGATGTGTTTATAATCTAAACACAAATATATTACTTATATGACTAAAAACTATTAAAGTAAAAACCTTCTAAATCATTATAAAATGTAAAAGGAAACAGAAAAATATGCATGATTATCTGATCATAAGTCAGGAATAAATCTTCAAGCATAAAAGTTGAAGAAGCCATAGTTTGACTACATTTAAAAGTATAAATTTCTTGTGGGGCTTGGGTGGCTCTGTTGGTTAAGTGTCTACCTTTGGCTCAGGTCATGATCCTAGGGGCTTGGGATTGAGCCCTGCATTGGGCTGTCTGCTCTGAAGAGTCTGCTTCTCTCTTTCTTTCTGCCCCTGTTCATGTGATCTCTCCCTCACTCATTCTCTGTTTCAAAAAATAAAATCTTTTAAAAAAAGCATAAATTTCTCTGAATTTACATACATATATAATATACAGATATTTATAAATATGCATTTATTTATATACAGACATATGTATATACACTCACATGAATGAAGTTAAAGATAAATTTAAATAATAAAGATTGGGGTGCCTGGGTGGCTCAGTGGTTGAGCACCTGCCTTTGGCTGGGGTTGTGATCCCAGGGTCTTGGGATCGAGTCCCACATTGGGCTCCACGCAGGAAGCCTGCTCTTCTGCCTAGGTCTCTGCCTCTTTCTCCATGTCTATTGTGAATGAATGATTAAAATCTTTTAAAAAATAATAAAGATTATTTGCAATAAATACTATTTCTTTTTTTTTTTAAAGAATTTTCTTTTTTTTTTTAATTTTTATTTATTTATGATAGTCACAGAGAGAGAGAGAGAGGCAGAGACACAGGCAGAGGGAGAAGCAGGCTCCATGCACCGGGAGCCCGATGTGGGATTCGATCCCGGGTCTCGAGGATCATGCCCTGGGCCAAAGGCAGGCGCCAAACCGCTGCGCCACCCAGGGATCCCAATAAATACTATTTCTACCTATATCTATCTCTCATCATAAACCATGGATGCCATAAGGAAATTATACAAATTTTTCAATTGCTAAATGAAAAGAATTGTTGACCTAAAATCCTCCACCCAGCAAAAATATTCTTCACCAATGAAAGGGAAATCAGGACATTCTCAAATGAAGAAAAAGCAGTAAAACTTGTCTCCAGCAGACTTACTCTAAAACAGAGGCTTGAGGCTAAAGTAGTTTCTATATACACAAATGAATTGATGAAGACTAGCAACATCAGGTAGGAAAAAAATAACATGGTAAACAAAAATATGGGTAAATGCAATAGACTTTCATTTTCTTTGTTAGTTTTCTAAATTATGTTTACAGCTAAAGTAAAAATGGTAACACTCTTTGATGTGGCTCTAAATGTGTATAGAGGAGTTAAGACAACTACCCTTTAAGCAAGAAGGATAAAGAGACATAAAGGGAGATAAAATTTCTGTACTTTGCTCAAACTGGAGAAACGAGAATGCCAGTAGACAGTAATGCTATGTACATATAACAAAATGCCCACAGAAATTACTAAAATAGCTGTATGAAGTGATACAGGAAGGCAGAGAAAATAAAATAGAGAAACAAAACAACAGGATATACTTAAGGCCTGACATCAATGATTACATTATATGTAAAGTATATAAATTAAAGGACATTGTCAGAATGGATTAAAAAATGACTCAACTATATGCTTCTGCAAGAAGCTACCTTCAAGTATTATGATATTGACAGGCTAAATCAAAAGGATAGAAACATATATATGTATATGTGTTGATAAAAGGGTCAATCCACCAACAGGACACAGCAATCCTAAATGTATGTACCCAGCAAAAGATGAAGATGTGTGAAAAACAGAGAATTGAATGGAGAAATAGGGAAATCCACAATTGTAGTTGGAGACTTCAATGTCTCTCTCAACAATTAATACCACAACTATACAGGTAATCATGAGAATATAGAAAAACTCAGTAATACCATCAACCATCAGAATCTCATTCCTGTTCCACCCAACAACACAAGATTACATTTTCTTTTCACATACGCATGGAATATATATACCAAGACAGATCATATCTTATTCCATTAAAGAAACCATACTTATTTTACGAGAAATGAAATCATATAGTTAGCATGGTGGAATCAAACTAGCCAAGAAATAGAAAATAAACAATATTCTTAAAACACTTGTCAATAACACCTACCTAAAAAAACAAAAACAATAACTTTTAATCAAAAAAGAAGTTGCAAGGGAAATTAAAAAAATTTATCTGGATCAAAATACAATCTATCAAAATTTGTGAAACTGAAGGAAAGTGGTACTGAGAGGAAAATTTATACTACTAAATGCATATGGTTATAAAGTCTCAAATTAATAATCTAGGTTACTGACTCAAGAACTTATAAAAAGAACAAAACACCATGATCAAGTGGGATTTATTCCAGGGATATAAGACTGACTTAATATTTAAAATATGTATTCCATCATATTAATAGGCTAAAGAAAAGAAACACATGATCATATAAACTGATGCAGAAAAAGCATCTGACAAAATCCAACACCATTCATGATGAAAAACTCTTAGAAAAATAGAATAAAAAGAGAATTCCTTCAATTTGATAAAAAGCATCTACAAAAAACCCTACAGCTAACATTATACTTGTGTAAAGGTAAAAGACTGCTTACGCCATGAGTCTGGGAAATAGGCCTGGATGTCTTCTTTTACCACTCTCATTCAACATAGTGCCAGAAGTCCTAGCCAAGGCAATGAAGCAATAAAAGGAAATAAAAGGGCATGTAGATTAGAAAGGAAAAAATATATACTGCCTCTATTTGTAGATGATATGAATTATGTACATAGAAAACAATAGTCTATCAAAAAACAAAAACACATACCAACCCAGAAAATTGCCGTGACTTTAGCATGGTCACTGTATACTAGAATTAATTTTATGTCTAAATAACTACATACAAAATAAATTGTATTTCTGCATAATTATGATAGCAATAAATATGTGAACACTGAAATTTAAAATATGATACCATTTATAGTCAATAAAAAATTTCAATGTAAATTTAACAAAATATTTCTATGATTTGTATGCTGAAAATTGCAAACTGTTGAAACAAAGTAAAGGATTTCTAGATCAATGAAGAAGTATACCCCTGTTCATGCATAAGACTCAACATAGTAAATATGTCAATTCTCAATCTGATATGCCAACTTAATGCAATTCTTATTCAATCACAAGGGACTTTTTGTAGACCTACACAAGATTCTTCTAAAATTTGTAGGTAAATAGAAGATTCCAGAATAACTAGGAAAATTTTGCCAAAGAAGATTAAAATGTGAAGAAGGTGTCTACCTAATTACCTAATTTTTTTTTGACGTATTCTTTAGTTGCAGGAATCAAGAGTGTGGTACTACCGTTAGATACACACGTAGATTAATGGAACAGAAAACAGACTTACCGAATATGCACAACTGTTTTTTTTTTTTTTTTTTGACAATGGCGTAAAAACAATTTAATGGAGGCAAGAGAGCTTTTTAAGCAAATGGTGGTGGAGTAAGTAGACAGTCACAACAAAAAAGAAAACACACATACACAAAATAAAAAAAAAAACCCTAAATTTTACACTTCACACAAAAATTAACTCAAAAGAGATCACATATTTAAATATAAGATACAAAACTATAAAATTTCAAGAAAAAAAGAGAACAATCTTTGAGATCTGAGATTAGGCAGAGATCTTAGACTTGACACTAAGAGTACAATGACATGACATGGGAAGGAATGGTAAACAGGAACTGGAAGTATATTATTAAGTGATTCTTATATGTTATTGAATGGTAAACTGTTATGAATGCATGTTATATGCATTGCATGTTATGCATGTTATAAATCCTAGAACAACCACTAAAAAAAGACAGTAGTGGAAGAAAAATCAGGGAAAAATTATTATTCAAAATAAGGCAGAGAAAAGGGAAAAGAAGAATGAATAGCAAAGAAGCAGAAAACAATTAAAAACATTAGGTAAATTTAAAACCATCCATTTCATTAATTACATGAAATATAAATGGTTTAGACATTCCAATTAAAAGGCAGAGGCTGTGACACTGTATGAAGAAGCAAGACACAACTCTAGGCTATGTACAGAAAACCCACTTTAAATTTAGAGACATAGCAACAAATAAAGGGCTGGGAAAATAGAGTATACAAACACTAATTAAAAGAAAGCTTAAGTGACTCTTAATATCCAACAAGATGAATTTTATATAAGGGAATATTATCAGGGATAAAGGAATAATTTGCATAATAATGGATCAATTAATTAAGAAGGCATAACAATCCTAAAAACAGGCCTTTAAGATACATAAAGCAAAGGGATGCTTGGGATGCTCAGTTGGGTTAAGTGCCTGACTCTTCAGAGTCCCGATATGGAGCCTCCATCAGGCTCTGCACTGGACAGGGAGCCTGCTTAAGATTCTCTCATCCTGGGATCCCTGGGTGGCGCAGCGGTTTGGCGCCTGCCTTTGGCCCAGGGCGCGATCCTGGAGACCCGGAATCGAATCCCACATCGGGCTCCCGGTGCATGGAGCCTGCTTCTCCCTCTGCCTGTGTCTCTGCGCCTCTCTCTCTCTCTCTGTGTAACTATCATAAATAAATAAGAATTAAAAAAAAAAAAAAAAGATTCTCTCATCCTCTGCCCCTCCCCCCACCCCTCTCCACCTCCTCTTACTCTCTCTCAAAAAAAATAATAAAATACGTAAAGCAAAAATTGATAGAAGAGGAGAAAAATAACATATTCTGGGCCATAAAACAAACTTCAACAAATTTAAAGTCATTGAAATCATTCAAACTATTTTCTCTGACCACAATATAATTAAACTAGAAATCATTAATAGAGTGATATCAGGAAAATCTTCCAATGATAGGAAAGTAAACAACATGCTTCTAAACCACACATGGGTGAAAGAGAAAGTAACAAGAAAAAATATATGAAAATACTGTGGCTGAAAATGAAATCACAAATTCTTTTTTTTTAATTTAAAGATTTTATTTATCAATGAGAAACATAAAGAGAGAGAGAGAGAGAGGGAGGGAGAAGCAGGCTCTATGCAGGGAGCCCGATGCAGGACTCGATTCTGGGACTCCAGGATCACACTCCCGGCTAAAGGCAGGCGCTAAACCACTGAGCCACCCAGGGATCCCCAACATCACAAATTCAACAAGAAAACAACCAAGTTATAAAGTGGACAAATATCTAAACTGACACTATGGAAAATATACAGATGGAAAAGGAGCTTAGGAAAAGTTGCTCAACATCATATGTCATTAGGGAACTAAAAATTAAAAAAAAAACAACAGGGATCCCTGGGTGGCGCAGCGGTTTGGCGCCTGCCTTTGGCCCAGGGCGCGATCCTGGAAACCCGGGATCGAATCCCACATCGGGCTCCCGGTGCATGGAGCCTGCTTCTCCCTCTGCCTGTGTCTCTGCCTCTCTCTCTTTCTCTCTCTGTGACTATCATAAATAAATAAAAATAAAATAAAATAAAAAATTAAAAAAAAAACAACAACTATTAAGATATACCATGTACTCTGTTAGAATTGTTAACACTCAAAACCAAATGCTGGTGAGGATGTGGGACAACAGGAGCACTCATTCTTTGCTAGTGGGAATGCAAAGTGTTACAGATACTTTGGAAAACAGTTTAGCAGCTTCTTAGCAAATTAAACATTCTCTTACCATAGGATTCAGCGATCATGCCCAAATGAGTTGAAAACTTACATCCACCCAAGAATCTACACACAGATATTTATAATTGCCAAAACTTGGAAGCCATCAAGATGTCCTTCAGTAGGTGAATGGATACATAATTTGTAGTACATCCAGACAATGGAATATTATTTGGTGATGAAAGGAAATGAACTATCCAGTCATGAAACACATGGAGGAAACATATTTAAATGTGTTTAAATGTGTATCGCTAAGGTAAATGAGCCAATCTGAAAAGCCACATACTGTATGATTCCAACTGTAGGACATTCTGTGAAAGACAAAACTATGGAGACAGCAAAAAAGATCAGTGGTTGCCAAAGGCTCAGGGGGAGAGATGGAGGGATGAATAGGTGGGGCAAAGGGTATTTTTAGGGCAGTGAAACTATTCTGTATAATGCTATAATGATGGATACGTGTCATTACACTTTTGTCCAAACCCACAGGATGTACAGCACAAACAGTAAACTCTAATGTACACCATGAAATCTTGTTCATAATGTATTAATATTGGCTTATCAATGATAACAAGTGAACCTCACTAATCCAAGATTTTTAATATAGGAGAAGCTGAGGGGAGTATATAGAAACTCTGTACTTTCCTCTCATTTTTCTGAAAACCTCAAATTGCTCAAAAATTGTCTACGAAATTATAAAGGTGTGACATGTGGAGCCACCGCAATTCAATGTCTGGGTTCCCTGGGATCCATTCCTGGGTCTAGGAATTGGGGAGATGGACAGGACACCCAGTCATGATTTCTGTGGGACTCACAGGGATGCCCAGAGCCACGCTGCTCCAAAACTGAGTTGCCATTTCTCCTGAAGCAAAGTCTCACAGGAACTCCTCAGCCCTGCCTTCCTTGGTACTGTCCGCAAGTTCCAGATGAAAAACCTGGGAAATATGATCATCACAGGTGTCGTTGCTCTCTATTATCAGGCACAGGGCCACAAGGCATCTGCCTCAAACCTCCTGCCCTTCTGGCATCATGAGTGCAGTGGGGGATACTCCTAGTTCATGAGGATGGGCTGATGGGTTGGGGCAGGCCTTATGCTCACAGATCTAGAGGTCCTGGAAACCTGACGCAGGAGCTTTCACTTCCAGGAGTGAAGTGAGCAAAAGTGGGCCCGGCCCCTCTGACCTCACAGCCAGGATTTCTGTGATTGGTCCCAGGATCAGGGATGTGTAGGGAAACCTAGGGCCATAACCAAAGGCCTGTGCTGAGAAAAAAAGGCAAATGAGTCCACTAGGGTTCATCCTGCTCCAAAATAGAATAGTGGATTCCCTGAGCACCAGATCCCATGCCATCTTGGAGCCAAATCAGGACATAGCACCCCTGCAGAAATAGCTACCACCTACTTCTGCTCCTGCTCTTATAGGGCCCCTAGATTGGCTGGCTGAGGACCCACCCCTGCTGGGAGATCCACACTACCTGTCCTTGCATCTACAGTTGCAGAAGCCCTAGAGCCAGCTCAGGACTCAATACCCCATGCAGGGAGACCTATCACCTGCTCCTTTTCCTTCAAAAGATCTGAGGCCTCCTCAGGTCCTATCACCCCTGCAGAGATGTCTACCACCTGCTCATACTTCTGCAGGAGTCCCAGAGACAGCTAAGGACAAAGCATCCACGCAGGAAAAGCTATCATCTGTACCTGCTCCTGCTTCTATATAAGACCTGGAGCCAGCTCAGGACCCATCCCCATTGCAGGGAGAGCCATCACCTACTCCTGCTCCTCCAGGAGACCAGGAGCCAGCTTAGAACATGGCACTTTTGTAGGGAGAGCCTGTGGCTGTACCTGCATCTGCAGATGACCTGAAGCCACTCCAGGACCCAGCATCCCTGCAGGGACAGCCAGGTCCTATATCTGCTCCTGCTCCTACAAGAGACCTGCAACCAGGTCAGAACCTAGCACTCCCACAGAGAGATCAACCTCTAGACTCACCCTCAGTACCAGCTCCTTATCACCCCCTGCCCCACTGAAATTTTTCTTCTCATCCCCGTATATTGTTTGTTTGGTATTTTAAAATTTATTTTTTCATTTTACATTTTTATGACATTATACATTTTAGGTTTTAAATAAAATTTGTTTTATTCTTGAAAAAATATGGCATCAATGAAATAATTTTTTACTGGCAAGTTTATAGAATTAATGCTCATATTAGAAAGCAAGAATTCAAATCAATAATATAAGTTTTATCTTAAATTAGAAAAGCTGAGATGCCTGAGTGGCTCAGTGGTTGAGTGCCTCCTTTTGGCCCAAGGCATGATTCTGGAGTCCTAGGATCAAGTCCCACATTGGGCTCCTTTCATGGAACCTGCTTCTCCCTCTGCCTCTGCCTCTCTCTTGGTGTCTCTCATGAATAAATAAATGAAATCCTTAAAAAAAAACTATAAAGGTAGACGAAATTTTGTCATTATTAGCATACTAATCACAACAAAACTGGACTATACCAGGAATGCATGGTCTATTGGGCACTCAAAAATAGACTGATGTAATTCACTGTATCAGTAGATTAAAAGAGAACTAGATAATCATTTTAAAGGATGCATAAAAAGAGCATTTGACAAAATCCAGCATTCTTTCATTTTAAAAACTCTTAGCAAAAATACTATTAGAAGGGGAGCTT
This sequence comes from Canis lupus dingo, assembly GCF_003254725.2. Lineage (NCBI taxonomy): Eukaryota > Metazoa > Chordata > Mammalia > Carnivora > Canidae > Canis > Canis lupus. Next base: position 43,710,921 of record NC_064245.1, on the reverse strand, counting down.
CATCAACCTGATGAAGGATATCTTCATCAAAACCTCAACAAGTATTTTTTATAGAAATTGACCAACTGATTCTAAAAATGTATATGGGAAAGCAAAGGCAAACCTAGAGTGTCAAAATGTTTTTGAAAGAGGAGATTAAAGTTGGGGAAGTGACATTGCCTGATTTCAAGATTTACTATAAAGCTGCAATAATCAACATACACAGGTAGGTGAATGGATTGATAGAACAGAATGGAGAGCCCAATAATAGAAGTACATGTGCCTGTCAGCCAAGGGACCAAGATAATTTAATGGAAAAAGGTTGATCTTTTCAAGAAAGGTGCTAGAACACTGCACATGCATATGTAAATATATAAACTTCAACTCATACTTCATATCTGCCCCCCCACAAATATTAGCTCTAAATGGATCATATCTTCAAATGTAAAATCAAAAACTATGAAACCTGAGGCACAAATACGAAATATATTTTTTGTATTTAGGCTAGAATTCTTAAATGTAACACCAAAAGCACAAATCATAAAAGATAAAATGATAAATTGCACTTTATTAAATTTAAAACTTGTGTTCTTTGAAATATGCTGTTATGAAAATGGAAAGACAAGCCACCCAGTGGAAAAATTGTACTTGTAAACCACCTATCTGATAAAAACTTCTATCCAGACTTTATAAAAAACTATTTTTAAAATATTTTACTTAAATTCAATCTGCCAACATATAGTATAACTCCTAGTGCTCATCCCATCAAGTGCTTTCCTCAGTGCCCATCACCCAGTTACCCTATACCCCCACCGACCTCCCTTTCTGCAACCCTTTGTTTCCTAAAGTTAGGTTTTTGTCTTCCTCTAATTTTTCCCCACTTTGTTTCCCTCTTTTCCCTTATAGTCCCTTTCACTATTTCTTATATTCCACATATGAGTGAAATGCTTAAAGTTCAATAATAAGAACAATATAAGAATATTATAAGAATAATAATAATAAGAAGAAGAAGAACAAAATATCTAATAAAAATTGGATTTGAATGGACACTTCACTGGTGTCTTTTCTTCACCAAAGAAGAGGTAATGGATGGCCATACAAGCATCTGAAAAGTTGCTCAACACCATTAGTTACTGAAAACCAAACTGAAATCATGATGAGATACCAACTTCACATGTATTATAGTGACTAAGATCAAAACAACAACAAAAAGCCTAACAACATCAAGTGCTGACAAGGAGCTGAATAATGAAACTCTCATAAAGTATTTCACTTATACTATATTTGCAATGCAGCTTTATAACAGAACTCCTTTTTCATTAGCCTTGTTTCTATAGGTAATGATGGTAGAAAAGTCAATTTCTCAGAAAGTTAGATATATGATTATCAATCCCACTCATGGGATTTGCTCTGGAGTATACAAAACGTATCCATACATACAGCTTCCTATACTTGAATATTTACAGCAAATTTATTAACAGTCATCAAACCTAGAAACAGCCTAGATGCTTATTAATGAGCAAATAATTGTGACACGTGAATACATATGATGGAATACTATCCAGCAATAAGAGAGGAAGAGATGACTTACCCATGCAACAACATGGATCAATCTCAAAAACACTGATAAAAATCAGACTGAAAATGCAAAGTAGCAGCTCCAGGAGTACATCATTCATACCTCTCTCAGGAGATTACGTTGTGGGGGTCCTGTTTGACAGCCCCTAAGCAACTCCCTTGGATTTACCCTCATATTAACCATGTTACCTGAGAAAAACACTTAAAATTTGCTTTGGAGAAAATTAATAAGACTAATGGAGATTTATCATCCTGCATTTAGAAATAGAAAATATTCCATAAAAAAAGACCCTGTGACTATTTCCCTCTACTCAGAATAATTTGAACTTTTAGCCTCTAACTGAAGTTAATCACACTTGATCTCTTGAGTAAAAATGTTTTTAACATGAAACAATACTCCACTGAGATTCAACAAACTCTATTTTAATTGTAATTGATTTATACCAAAAGATAAAATGAGTTAATTAGGACATGCTATTAGAATTATTGGCAAGGGAATACATTTGATACAACTAGCAATGAATGGGGATAAGATGGAAGATTATTTTAAAGTCTGAAACAAAATAAATTTTAAATTCTAGTATTATTCAGTTAAAAAAACACGTATGTCCATGTGGATGAAAAATTTACTCTTTGACAAAATATTTTTTTACATACAGAATATATAAAACAATCTTCTATAAAAAAATCATACAGTACCACCTGGTTGGTCAGGACCAACCATGTGTTCATTTTACATAATTTTGCCTTGGTTTGAGCCTCTAGCAATTCTGCGTATACAAGAGATATTCACAATTTCTACCCAGCAGAAAGAATGCTTCTATATCTAGTATCTTCATTTCTCAGGATTTTTGCTCTTCCTATGTCCCATAATTGTTTTCTATAAGCTCATTTTTATACCCCAAGAGCCATGCATGATGAAGAATGGAGTAAGTAAGGACTTCATGAAGGCAGAAAAATTATGTTACTGAAATATGGGCTATATCTCCTCCTGCTTTTCCCTCATAGCACCCTAAAAGAATAAGGGAGTGTTCTTAGAAGTAGAATCCCTGAAAGGTGACAACATAGAAGAATCAATTGAGAATATTGACTATAAAAATAATTTTGTAGATAAACATTGTTTGAAGAACAAAATAGACACCATCAAAAATCAATTCAAGATCTGAATGAGTTGGTCAAGGACCTCTCCCAAAAGCACCAGACAGAGATAAGTGTACAGAAAAAGAAATGTTTAGAGAGAATGAATATAGAAGTAGTCAGAAATAATGAACACGATTTAACAAGATACAGAGGTGTCAGATTAAACTTGTCTAGATTTACAGATATTAGAGTAAAATGTAATGATTTCAAAGGCAGAGAAAATTGTAAAATCACCAAAAGAGAGAAAAGTGAAATGTCCACAAAGGAATAAAGAACAGGTTGCTAAAAAAAAAAAAAAGAACAGGTTGCTATGGGACACACCTCAATGGCCATCTTGGAGGCAAAAGCATAAGAGAACAATATCAAAAGATTGAAACTCTGAATTTGAAATTCAGTTTTTATAACCATTTGTGACATTTACACATGAGGATGAAATTAACCTATTTTAAGAAATGAAAGGTTTTGTAGAGTTTGTCACATATCGACTATCTTTGTAAGAATTCTTGGGGATGTAGCCTGCAAGAAAAGACAGATTCAGAAGAAGCATTGACCACCGCCACCCTTGGAACTAGAGTAAGGGATGTAATGAATTATACCAATGTCTAAACAACAAATGAAATAATTTGTCCTTTACTATATAGAACTAAAACTCCAGAAGTTACCAGTCTGGAAGATGAGACTTGAGTGGAGGGATGGGAGAAAAATGAAAACAGGAAAAAAGTATTTTTTTCTTCTCAGTTAAGAGAGGAAAATATATTGTTTAGATCTAAAAAAAGATAAGCACAGAGACACATACTAGAGGAGACCTGGAAATCTTTATAAAACTAATATAGTTGTTGCTCTGATTTAAAAGTAAAGCATGCATGTTAAAGAAAATCAGGGAAGTTTCCAAAAGAGTAAATATTTAGTTAAAGCTATATAACCCCATTTTTGGAAGTAATGATGTAACATTTTATTGCTTTCCATTGAGATCATCACATGATTATACATGCACATGGTTTTGGATTTCTTTCTTTCTTTCTTTTTCTTTCTTTCTTTCTTTCTTTCTTTCTTTCTTTCTTTCTTTCTTTCTTTCTTTCTTTCTTTTAAAAGATTTTATTTATTTATTCATGGGAGACACACAGAGAGAGGCAGAGATATAGGCAGAGGGAGAAGCAGGCTCCCTGCAGGGAGCCTGATGTGGGACTCAATCCCGGGACCCTGGGATCATGATCCGAGCCAAAGGCAGACGCTCAACCACTGAGCCACCTGGGTGCCCCAAGATTTTGTTTCTGTCACTTTATACTTTGTCAAGAACATTGACTTACAACTGGAATATCAAAAAACATGATTTTTTATCATTGTGTAATATGTAATATTCCACTAGTATTGTATTTAACAAACCAGTTAATGATCCAGTATTGAAATTATTGCTGTCATTTCCTTATTGTTGGATGTTTTGGTTGTTTTTCATATTGTACTATTATAAATAATGCACTCATGCAGCCCTTCATCAGGTATCTCAGACTGTATCACTGAATATTTTATTAGGATGAATTCCTAGGAGTGTGACAACTGGCACAGCAGATGAATTTTTCCTTTTCAAATGCTGGAAACCTTGGAAGGAAGTGATTGATAACTCTGCGCAACAATACTTGATGTGTTGAGCCGAATCATGAACAGGTGACGAGCAGTTCAGGTCATGATAGTTTTGGCATTACCGACCACTTGGTGGCAGTTCCTCAGATTGCAATAAAAATATTTTGGAGGAAAAAAAAATAAAAATAAAAAAAAATAAAAAACTGTTAAGAGAAAAATGTCAGTGTGGGTTTTTTTTTTTTTTCCTTTTTTTAGTTGGGGAAGGATAGAGGGAAAAGGAGAGAGACAATCTTAAGAAGGATCCACCTCCAGCTAGGAGCCTGAGAGGGAGATGGATCTCACAACCCTGAGATCATGACCTGAGCTGAAATCCAGAATCAGAAACTTAGCTGGCCGAGGCACCCAGGCACACCATGGGTTTCCATATCTTATGGATAAGTAAAGAAGAATAAAGACCACTTAACACTATGTTTAGACATTTTCAGGAAATAGATAACCTTATCTTACACATGTCCTTAAATAAGAAAAAAAGTGAACTGTCTAGTTCATTTTTGTGAAGCTGGTGGAACTAGAGCTGGAGGTCAGGACTAGAAAAGGAAATTACAGGCCCAATGGAGTACTAACTCAACAGTAGATTTACCCCAGAAACTTGAGGGTAGTTGAATATAAGGTCGCCTCAAAATGTTAATTCATTATTAATGGCCTAAAGAAGAAAAAGCATATGATTAATTTTAAAAAATGCAGAAAAGTCTATACCAAGATCTGTTTCACAAAAATCTATAGAAAACACTGTATTTTAGAAATTTTAGGGACACCTGGGTGGCTCAGTGGTTGAGCATCTTTAACTCAGATTGTGATCCAGGGTTCTGGGATCAGGTCCCAAATCAGGCTCCCCACAAGGAGCCTGCTTCTCTGTATGCTTATGTCTCTGCCTCTTTCTCCATGTTTCTCATGAATAAATAAATAAAATATATATATAAAAAAAGAAACTTTAGAAGTGCTCCCTAGGATTCCACTCTCATTATTTTTCACCTTAGTACTAGACATTCTAGATAGGGAAATAGGAACAGAAATGAAGGTGTATCAAGAACAAAAATTTTATTTTGGAAGTGTCCATTACATGAAAAATCCAAAAGAATCAACTGATAACAGTATTGAAATGAATTGGTGTTTAACTAGATAGCTTGATTCGAGATCTATATTCAATGCCCAACATTTGTTCATTATCCTGGAAATCATAGACTAAAATAAGTAATAGTTAATAAGATACCATTTTAAATGGCAAAAAAAATTCACAAATTATTTAGGGGTTAATTTTATAAATCATGCACAAAACTTTCACAGAGAGAAATTTAAAACTGTATCAGAGGACTTTGGAAAAAACATATATATAAATAGAGATATTATGTCCTGAGAAAGAGAACAGTGTTATAAAAGTATTGATTGTTCCAAAATTAGCCTATAAATTCATTACAGCCCAGAAAGGAATTTTTAGAAAACCTTGATCATTTATATATGACTTACACAAAATAAAAAATTATGAAAATATAAAAACAAATTTGGAAAAAGAAAAGCAAGGTTAGGGGGTGGTGGCTGGTGTGCAGAGTGGAATTAGCTATACTAGATAGTACAGCATGGGACAAAGCCATTCACAAAGATAGTGTGAAAAGAATGTAAGTATACAAAATTAGTGAAACAGTTTAAAGTAGGAAAAAAAAATCCATGTGCATGGGAATGTGATGTGTTATAGAGTGGTCAGATTTCACAGACCAGTGAATCAGTAAGGAAAGGAGCACTTTATAAAGAGGAGGGAAATCAGTTATTATAGGTAACTACTCTGTATCATATACAGAAATGAATCCAGATGAATTAAAGTCTAAAAAGTGAAAGTTAAGACTGTGCCTGATAGAAAGAAATGTAGGGTAATATTTTATTACTCCAGATTTTATTTTTTAATAATAAATAAATTGATTAATTTGGGGAGGGGTGGAGGACAGAAAGAATCTTAAGCAGATTCTATGACCAACCCAAGCTGGGATGCAGGACTTGATCTCATGACTCTGATATCGCGACCTCAGTAGAAATCAAGAGATGGGAGGCCTAACTTGCTGAGCCACCCATGTGCCCCTATTATTCCATCTTTTAAACAAGATTCAAAAAAGTGTAAATCATAAAGGGTAAATTAGGGGATTTCAGTATATCACAAAAGCTTTTATTCAGTGAAGTCCATCACAGATAAAAGTAACAGATAATTAGGAATAATACTCTACAATTTTCAAATTATTAAGATCTATTATATGTAAACATATGTACTGTAACTCATGAAGGGAAAAGTGAGACGACTTACAGAAATAGAAATCCAAATAATGAGTGTGTGTGGGACCTACCTAACTCACTAGTAACCAGAGAAATGGACTCAAGGCTATTTTGAGATACCACTTGTTAAAAGTGGATATTGTTCATTTGAGTTGGATATTCTTGACTGTTGGTGGAGCATGGCTAAATGCTGCTGCTGGTAGGAGTGTAAATTGATATAGTCATTTGAGAGGGCAATCAGCAGTATTTAGTAAAATGGAATGTGGATAAATTTTATGATTCACTTGTCTCATTTTGGCTATATACTCTTGGAGAACTCTCAACTGAGCACAGGACAACGTGTATGGAGATGCACTCCCAGTATTTATTTTTGTAAGGGGAAGAATTGGAAGTAATCCCAGTATTCATTAATAAAAGACTAGTAAAATGCGGGATATGCATATGAGGCAGTAGTATACTGCAGAAGGAAGGATATTGATATGTAGCAACATGGATACATTTCAAAAATGTAATTACATGAAAAGTAGGAAATAGAACAAAATATATATGAAAATGCTATTTATATGATTTTATAAGTATGCAATATACCTTTTCCTCAAGAATGTAAATATAATAAAGGAGGTAGGGAAGGTGATATATTAAATATACAAGGCAGAATGTTCATGAATTCCTGTCTGGGTTGGAGGGTGCTTAAGAGCCCTTGTGCAGTTACTAATCTTCTAAACACCAAGGTCATGGACCTGATCATTACTATTTTTGCTTCCTTTCTGGAATTAAACCTTTTCCATGTGACAAACTCAGTGTCTTTGGCTCATTCTATGCACAAAATAAGAAAATGAAGAAAGGTAGTTTTATTTATTGCGAGAAAAAATAGATAATGTATATTCTTGGCAAGTGGCATGACTGTGTAATTGTCAACTTTTATTTTCTTTAGAAGGGGCATACATCCTTATGTGAATAAAAGCCATCTCAGCTATAGATTATCTTTATTTTTTTTATATTCTTAGACCTCCTTCTTAGCCAAAAGATACATATTCTAAAAAGATCCAGCAAATGAAAATCTGTCTTCTGATTCTTGACACAGATGAAATTTAGTACAATTCTTTGACAATGAGGAAACAAATTATCATTGATTCAGATTAAGGTTCTCAAATAGGAGATGCCTCCAAAATTCTAACGGTTCCTTGTCTTTAAGTTTTTGTTTGTTTTCTTTCACAAAAATAGAAAATTGTAAATATTGGTATTTTGAGTAATGGAATAAAATAACATTTACTGCCTTAAAATGAAACTTATTATTATACAGTTTCTTAACTTTAGATCTACTATCTACATATATAATGAGTTAAACATATCAATTTAGCCTCCCCCAAAGTAAAATCATGAGGGGAAATCTCATTATGAGCTTACATGTTTCTGTACTTAGGAATAACAGGAGGTTCCCACAAAACTACTTATTTTGTTAAGGATGATTGGACTCCTTTGCATTATGGTTTTTATTAGAATTTTCTATTTTGGTGCTAATATTTTCACCTTGTTTGGCACCAACATATGTAAACCTGACCCTGTATTTAGAAATGCACAAAGCATGGAAATGGAAATGGCAGTGTTGTGCTTTTGATTAAAAAAGGCACAATCTGACCTTGCCAATTTAGTGCTAACCAGTTCCATGGTAAATATAACTGTATTACATAGTGGGATGCAATCCCCAGGGTCCCCAGGTCACTACCTTTTTAAGGATCTTTGGGACCACCATTGCTGCACTCTCAACACTTGGTCTTCCCACCTGAGCATTCCAAGTGAGATCAACAGTTAGGGTATTTATGATTATAGTGAGTTTGGAGATAGAACTATCTGAAAATTCCAACATCTTCATGAGTTTTGTTGAGATCAGACTACTCATGCCTCTCTAGGTATATTTTCCTTAAATATCTTAGCGAGATTTGCCACAGTTAAGATGGAATTTTGCAACTTTACCAGATTGTGAGTATTTTTTAAGTTCTCCAAGCATACAGAATTTATATCAGTTTTCCCTGTTGCTCACCTAGCTGATAACACTTTCTATTTCTTTCCCTTTCCTTCAAAGAAGCCAGAGAAGAATGAAGAGGAAAAAGAGTGGGAATTAACATCTTTTGAGCATCCCTAATACTCTTAGATATTTTCATATTATTTAATTTTAACCAGAAAGGTAGCATTAGTCCTTATTTTATGAATGATGAAATGGAAGTCCCTAAAGTCAATAAATGTCAATATCACACGGTCACCAAAAGGTAGAGATTTGCTCTAGTTCTGATTTCTGAAGCCCTGGTGGTGTCACTCTTCCATTCTGAAAAAAAGAGATGGAGAAAGAAAGGAAAACAAATTCTAGTGTCCTGAAATTTCTAGTTGAAAGAATAAAATATACCCCCTTAGGCTCCACTTCATGCAGTGCACCGTTCTCTTTCCTTCTGATAGAAAAGAAGGCAAAGCTTGGAGAGAGCAGTGTTTTGGGTACAGAAGGCTGGGAGGTCATCAAAGTGCCACTGTCCCGGGAAAGTCCCAACACACTTCTGGGACATTGAAACAAGGCTCTGAGGTTTGACTCCGGATGCCATTGTCTCTCCCTGCCCATTGCCCCCACCAAGAATGCCACAATCTCACATGTTGCAAATTCTCTCCGTGAGACCTCTGAACAGTTTAAATTAATCACACAAAATGACTGATTTATTGCAATTTTTTTGTATGTTATCAAAGAGAAAACTATATTTTTTGCTCATCTCTTCGTTCATACATTTTTTTCACTCAGAGAAAAATAGGGTCAGAGTCTCATTATCTTCCCAATATTTCTCACATTACCTAGGACCCATACATTTGTGAATACCTGGTGCCAAGGAATCACAGTCACCTGCATTAGTCTTGGGGATAAATAATATATTAATTATAAATTAATTTACAATCAAGATGAATTCTACATTAGATACTTTACAGGTTTCAAATATATTTTCTTCTTCCTAAAATGAGACTATTTCCCACATGAAATAGAAAATGTTTTATGTGATATAATTTTAGACCAGTGCTTATAAAGCATTTAAAAATCAGTGCTTATCAGAATTTCTAAAATATTGTAAAGTATATGTATAATGTTGATGGGTTGTAGAAGTTATGAAGGAGTATAAAGTATATCAACTTCATTAGATCATGCCAAGATGTTTTTTAAAAAAATAATAATAAAAATCAGTGCTTGACATATTAAAAATAACAATATTTTACAGTTGTCATGTATTGAGTTCCTTTTATGTGCCAAGGACTTCATACATATCTCATTTGATGAGCTGGGTATTACCATATCCATTTTATTAATCACATTATCAAGACTCCTTTAGTTTGTGGCTAAGTGGCGAAGCTGGGAGTTTTCATTTATTCAACAAATAGCTTTGAATGCCTAGCACTAAGGATATGGATATTTGGACACTATGTTATATTGTGTTCCTGTGTCATAAAGTTTTATATATACAAATTATATGCATTTAATCATGTGTCAAAATAGTTTATCCATATGTATGCATTGGGTATGAGAAAACATGGTTCGGATAAAGTAATATACTTGATTATTGGGAGGCCTAATTGAGAGTCTAATTGGGAGGCCAATTTTTATCCCCAAGTAACGGGCTTATTAGTTTTTTTTTGTTTGTTTTTTTTTTACAAGACTCCTCTATATTTATTGTCCTCCAAAGGTCATTACCATTATTGTCCTCTCTCCAAGACATTCCCTACTTTGTGGTTACTTTAGGATTGGCTCCCAGCCCTCCTTCCACATGATGCCTCTCTTCCTGGTTATGCCATATCCATGCTATTTGCTCCAGCTTCATCTAAAAGCCTCAACTACCTCACCCCTGATGACCTACAACTGCCCTCCATTGCATCTGTGCCTGGTTAGACTCAACTTTTAAGTGCCAAGAATTTTTCAAGCTTCTAGATTTGAAATGCAGAGCTTACTCTTTCTAATCACATCACATGTCACTTTTCCTATTAACTTCTACCAATGGAGCCCACTCTTCTTTTTTTGAAATCTCAGGCCTCACAGCAGCTGGCATTTAATTAATCAGTGCTTCCTATATAACAGGGGCTGGTCTACACTCTTTGCAAATCATCTCTGGTACCATCCCAACAACCCTCTCTTATGTACTTCAGACATGGGCAGGACTGGGATTTGAACCCAGTTTCTCTAACTTCAAATACACATCTTTTACAGATGTTTTAGTGTCTCACACCTTCTTAATCATCCCATTTCTTATTTATATGTGTCCCTCCCCACAGTCAGTAGCTTCAATTACATTCTTGTTGGCATTTCAGAGTTTCTTTTTTTCTAGGACTTTCCAATGACTACTCTGCTCATCTTCATTTCTAAATAAGCCTGACTTCTGCTTTCTCCACTTGCAACAGGTAAACAGTGTTGTAGAATGTTGATTTACAGACTGCATTTCAAGACTCTGGTTGTAAATCAACTTACCAGTGTGAAAAATGCATTCAAAATATCAATGAACATAGGTGACATTCCATCTAGTAGGTAGGGTTGAATATTCTTTTGGGAGATTTTGGTTCTATGCAAGAAATTTAGTTCCACATTTGGGAAAAAGGAGCATGACTGGATGGTGACAGAGTGAGAGATCACCTTATCCCAGTCAGAATGGCTACTATCAAAAAGACAAATAGCAAAGGTTGGTGAGGATGTAGACAAAAGGGAGCCCTTGTTCACTATAGGTGGGTATGTAAATGGAGCAGGCACTGTGGGAAACAGTATGGAGGTTCCTCAAATAGTTAAGAATAGAACTACTATATGATCCATATGCCTGGACATTTACCCAAAGACAACAAAAAACACTAATTTGACATATGCACCCTTTTGCTTATTGCAGCATTATTTACAATAGCCAAAAAGATATGGAAGCAACCCAAGGGTCCTTCAATAGATAAATGGATAAAGAAGATGTGGTATACATGCAGAATGGCATATTACTCAGCCATAACCAAGAATTAAATCCCACCATTTGTGACAACATGGATGGACCTTGAGGGTGTTATGCTAAGTGAAATGAAACAGAGGAAGACAAATACTTTATGACTTCTCATATCTGGAATACAAAAATCAGAATGAATGAGTGAACAAACAAAAAACAACAACACTAGACTCATAAATACAGAGAACAAACTGGTGGTTGCCAGAGGAGAGAGGAGGGAAAGACATATGACATAGGTGAAGAGGATTAACAGGTACAAACTTCCAATTATAAGATAAGTAAGCCACAGGGATGAAAAGCACAGCATAGGGAATATAGCCAATAGCACTGTACTAACTTTGTAAGGTGACAGATGGTGACCACACTTATTGTGATGAACATTTTCGTCATGTTCAATGACCAGGTAGTACGCCTAAAGTGACTATATTGCTGTGTGTAGACTATACCTCAATTAAAAATAATTTAAAAAGTAAATAAAACGTCACGTGCTTCTGGACATTTAAAAGTAATTGTTGTAGCAAGCTCTTACGATTGAGATCACAGAGGGTCCCCCCACGGTACCTTCAGCACATCACTATCCCACTTGGCAACACCTTTTTTTTTTTTTTTTTTTTTTCAGAGCTATTGACCAGTTGAGTACCTATCAGAGCTGGTCCTGGTATGCTCTGTTTTCTTGAAATCACATTTGACCTCCTTACACCTAGCAGGGGGCCTTTCTCCTATTTTATGAAGATACACCTCCATGACCTTTTTGCTGTCTCATGATTTATTGGTCAGCTTTCTGAGTATTTGTGCACCCCCTCAGAGAACACAGCTTTACGTTATTTAATCCGTAGAGTCCCTGTGAGTAGCTGGAGAACCCTGCTCCCCCAAACTCTGCTGCTCTACCTCAATCTCTCCAACTTCCCTGTTTCACCCCTACAGCTCCCGTGCATTGGTCTTCTGGCCTGTGCTCTGTGCCACCTATGTTTGGAACGCTTTGTCCTCCCACAAGCATGGCACTTCTGCTTGGCTGAAATGCTGTCCTATGAGAGACATCTTATCTCTTAAGCTGATGCCATTTCTCTCTTTTGTGTTTCTATAACTCTTTTTGGTTTCTTTTAGCTCTCTCATGACACTTTCTGGTGTGGCATAGATAGAGTTAACTGTGTGCATGCCACAACTTCTCCCCTAGGTAATAAACACTAGGTATTCCAAGTCTTATTGTCCTTTGTATCTCTCAGCATGCCTGTAGAAAGACACAATATCAACCTAGGGTTCTTTGGGCCCCAGAGGAACAGACCTGCGTGACTACCACAGACCAGACCTGGCTCTCAGAAGGATGCAGGAAGGGCAGAGAGTGCCCTCAGAGCAGCATCAAGCATTTCTCTTCAGTAAGAACAGTCCTACAGAAGTCTGCACATTTGTCCAAGGGATATTATTTTAGGTCCCTCCAGTGAGAGCTACTGAGTAAGGGAAGGACACTAAGCCAGGCAAGTGCCAGAGCTGTCCTGGCTTAGAAGAAACCCCATGTTCCAACTAGGAACCAGTATCTTCTGAAACAGTCTCTAGCTCAGCTGCTAGGCTCCCTGCAAGGGCCACACCCTGACAGAAGAATCCTAACACCTACTCCATTTATACTTCCTCTCTGTAGGGATGCAGTTCCCCAGTTAGGGGTCACCTGAACCATAAGCAGTGTTGCCTGGACACACAACTCCCTTCCCACCTTTATCAGATATCCCAGCAGAACAGAGATAGAAAGTTCTATCTAATGACAAATGTGCCTGTGAAGGAGGAGCAAGGGCTTTTTTTAACTTCATAACCACAGAGGACAGCTAATGTCTACTGAGTATCTATTACTATAGTTGTTTTTCATAGCCGTATCATCCTATTTTTCTAATAAATTTGAAAACATTGTTCCTATATGTTTTACAGATGAGGAAATTGAGGTCCAGTCCAGAGAGGTTGAAGAACACCCAAGATAACTGTTTAGTAAGCAATAGAAGTTTAAATTCTCATTTGTCTGGCTTCAAAACTAGTATTCTTTTTTTTTTTCCTGTACCATGCTGATTAACTTAGCATTAGACAGAAGGCATGCAATGAATATTGCTTAGCGTTAACTGTCTTGGACTAGCCTAATATGAACAGAACACCTGCATTATTTTAAGTGAGCTCTCCCCACCCCACCTCAGCCCCCAAGATACAGATGGGTTTATCATGGAATGGTTATGTCTGAAATCCAGAGTGATTTAAATAATCAGATACAATGTCTATTTCAAAAAAAAAGCCTCATAACAAGTAAGTAACAGAACTAAAACTTTCATCAGTTTCTCTGTGTCAGGTCAATTACTCTTAGTCTCAGCCTTATTTCTTTGCAGAGTAAAGGGATTATGTTTGATGATCTCCAAGACTTTCCCATTCCGACTATCCTGTAAGAACAAAGTCTGAGTCCTTTCTGCTCCACCTGGGAAGCCTAGGTGGCCAAGGGGGAAGCAAAGATGAAACTAGTTGAAATGACTAACTTTTTTTAATTTTTTATAATGAAGCGTTCTGACCAGGGACCTTTTTGCTTCTGGAAAGTCTCATGTATGAACCAACCATTTAATAGGGATGATTTTCAAAGTATGTGGTTTTGCATCTCTATGAGAAAAGAAGACTCATAATCCAATGAGTAAATCCACTATTTGGTGAAACAGAGAATTGCCCTCTGAAACACAACCAACATCTCTTAGCATGTATTTTAGTCAGAACTAGTATTTACTTTGGAAGTTTATTACCCTTACTATATAAACAAGCTTGGGGGTTTTAATTATATGTGAGAAATTAAATTTTATACGTAGAGACCATTACATAGTTATGGCAGAAATTACTTCTTCAAAATTTCTAAAGTGAAGCCCTGAGGCAATTTTTATTCATGTAAGGGCTCTTCTTCATCTTTGGTAAGAAAGCCAATCATCTGGTTATTTTAAGTTGGTTACCAAATAGAAATATACATTAAAAAAAATTGGCAACAATCTTTCTTAAATGCACCAGAACTGTAAATACTGGTTTTAATTAAATATTGTCTAAACGATTATTAGTATTTTCTCTCTCAAACCTCAATGAAATTCATCATTAGGAAACATAACATTCAAGAGGTCATTTACATGCTTATTTCTTTTTTCTTTAAGATTTTATTTATTTATTCATGAGAGAGAGAGAAAGAGAGAGAGAGAGAGAGAGAGAGAGAGAAAGACATATGCAGAGGGAGAAGCAGGTTCCATACACGGAGCCCGATGTAGGACTCGATCCTGGGACTCAGGGATCACCCCCTGACAAAGTCAGATGCTCAACCGCTGAGCCACCCAAGCATCCCAACATGCTTATTTCTAAAATTGTATCATGGAAAAAAATAAAATTGTATCATGGATATAAATTTCTCTTTCAAATCCATTCTTAATCTGTTTAAGATTTCATGCTTTTAGAAGTTGCTTAAAAATCTTTAAAAATCTCATTTGTTCTAATTCCCTCAATAGAACAGTACTGGTAATAGAAATATATATTTTTTAATATTAACAGTATTTTTTTAATACTAACAGTTTTGTGTAATCAAATTTGTCAAGATTTTTCTTCATGATGTCAATTGCTTTGTGTATAGAACAGACTCCACCATGCTGAAGTCAAATAGCTATCTATATTTCCTTTGTATTCTATCTTTAAAAAAATACCTCATGCTCTTTAAGTATTTTATCCAATTAGAAAACTGGAAGTTTTCTTTTTAAAAATATTCTGGGCTAACTTTTCCACTATAACACTAATCCAAACTTTATTAATGGCAACTTTTGCTATTTCAGGCATTTATACAGACATCTGTGGTTGACCTAGGTCCTAATTGATCTGCCTGTGCAATTGACATGCTGTTGTCAATGAGAATGCCGGCAAAGATTATTGGATATGCAAATAACAAGTCAATATCTGACATTATGGCAAGCTTGGATTTGGCTATATGTTAATTCAATACAAATCTACTTAAGTTCCTGCTGTGTGGCTCTCCTAAAAACTAAATTTAGGAAGTGATACAAAAATGGCAAAGATAAATAAGACACAGTGCTTACTCCTAAGATATTCTTTTGTTTAGCAAGGAAACAAGATATATAATAGACAATGAAGAAAAATAAAAAGACTTCTATGTTGTCCAAAATTCTTTGGGGATGCAAAGGTTGTAATTAAAATTAGATTTTAATCCTCCTATATTTAGTTATTTTCATGTTGATATAACCAAAACATCACACTTATTGTGCTGTTAGGAGAGGTGCCAAAATTGGACATCCCATTTCTTCTCTTCAAATCCTTACAGTGTCAATCCTGAAGCGCAACTTTTCATAATTCTACAGTGGATCACTGGATTTCTGGATTTCCTAAATGTCTTGCTATATTTCTCTTCGAAAGGTTAGCGTCCCAGTGAAATTTCTGACCAGAATATCTCCAAACTTTCCCTGGGGACAGCTTGAGTGCATGCAGTCTTTAGTAGCCTAGCTTAGTGACTGTCAACTGTCTCCTGTGTGGTCCAGTATAGTGTTAAATCAGGGCCTGTGTGAACATTAAGATGAGCAAAGGATATTTTAGTGTTTGACCCTGCCCAAACATGTTTCCGAAAATCAGAAGTTAAAGGGACACAAGGCCTTATTTACTGATCATGATACATTTTTAAAAGCTGAAGCATTAAGATGCTACCAGTGCGGACCCACATTCAGACCCTCTGGACTTGGCAGGAGAAGCCATCAGTTCTGGCTACTGGACTATGTTCCTGACCCTTTGCTGGGTGCTGGAGAGAGATATTCATCAGACACAAATCCGCACTGGAGGAGTTTTCTTGCAACATGTGGAGCAAGGGTTTGAGCGTTTTTGGGGAAAAAAAAATCCTCTCCGTGTTCACTTAGGACAGAGAAATAAGACTATTTTGAAATGGTAATTGACGCCTGTGAAATTCATTCACCCTGTACTATTTAAGACAACATTTATCATTAATTGAAGGATAGAATGACATTATCATCTAAGCTTTGTCATCTATATGTTTCTGAGAAAACGGGAAGCAAAATTTGAACAAGGTTCTGCAGAACTAGGAAGAATCTGACAAAATCAAAATTCAGTCATTCCCTTGGAATTTTAGACTTTTAAGTCTCTCTCCTGTTTAAATTTTGCAGAAGACCAGTTAAACAATCACTTTGGCTGCACTAAGTATCAGTATATTTTTTATTGTATTATTTATGAAGCATATAATTTGAACCACTGGCATAAACCATGACTCATGTCAATATGTGTCCTATTATATTTTGAAAGATATTTGTAATTTAATAAGGGGTTTGTATAAAATAAAATTGTTTAAAAATTTCTGAAACTTCAGAGAATTATTTCAAACAGTTTTAAGGATGGTAATGAGAAATATACAAATGTTGGATTTTAATTTGGTTCTCTTTTGCATTTTAGTAATGTGGTATAAAAATCATTCCTGCATTTTTATCAAATTTAAGTTTGCTACTGTTTCGACCATCTGTTAAATGTCTATTTTGATGTGTAGCTTTTCCTGAGCTCATCATTTAAGTGCATCTTCAAATTAAAATTTTACAAATGAAAATTTGAACATGACGGAGTGAAGTTTACTATAGAAATCTGGCAATTCTGAATGTGGCCATAGGACAGGGAGAAGGGAAGCTTTGTGCAACCTGCTCCTGGCTTGTCTTCTGGGTTCATAGGTTCATAGTAGGAACACTCTGGAAACTGTAATGAAATGAAAAAGAGCTAAAATATTTCATCAAAAGGGTGTAATTATTTATGATCAAATGCAGCCTCACAACTGGCTAGGATACAGCTTTGAAATCCATTCCAAAGCAGATGAATAGAATACTCTTAACACTGTCCAACACTTCTGGCCCATTTCCCCTTGAATATGTTATCATCACCCTTGTTACAGGCCTTGCATATGTGGGACTACACTCATGGCTTTGCAGTCTTTTGGCAGAAATCATGGAGCCCTTTTCTTGCTGCTATTGCTTGCCTTAAGGGGCTTTGGCTTCTGTGGAGTTCAGCTAGTATCTGTTTGGAAGTCTAATTATGACCATAATTACTATTGTTTCTTTCAAATGTCACCCATGAATCATATTTGACTTACTTGAAACTTTTCTGAGCCTACTACATTCTAGCTTCAAGGAGATGCTTGCTAATGACTGCATCATATCCCCTCCCTCTTGACAATATAAATATTAAAGCCATCTTTTTATTCTGTGTCAAGTCCCCCATCCAAATTTTCATAGCTTGTATGGTTCCATCTCTGATTTGATTTCCTCCTACTCAGTATTCCTTCATGGCTCCATAACCAGTATTCCTCCATGGCTCCATAACCAGTCCATATTGCGACCCAATAACCAGTCACAGAGGATTTTCAAGATCCCTGAATTGGACAGAGCTCTGACTTGCATTTAATCTCCTCAGTAGAGCTAAATAAGCATTTTCTACAACTGTTTCTGAAATCCCCAGTGCAATTACAACTTAAAGATATTACAGGTATGATGGATTTAGCAGTTACAATTTTTTAGTCTGTACAATTATTTAGTTTCAAGTAATCCTACCTCATCTACTTCTTTTCTTTTGTTTTTAGTATAAGCTGCCTCCAAGTTCCCATCTCTTTCACCTAATTAACAATTTTTCATCACTTATTTTTGTGCTCCACCCCCCCCCTCCCGTGCACATGTCCCAGGGACTATTCTTAAGAAACTTCTATCTTTGGGTCACAGTGTAAGCAGATATTCTAACAGCTTTCACAGGCATAGGAGCTTGAGCCAGCCCCCGGGAGATGCTTCCTTGGTACATCTTGAAGCCATCCCATGAGGTCTGCTACTATCATGGGGCACTGCTAAAGTGATAGACTGTGACCCAAAGGTTTTATATTATTCTTTCCAAATTTGGGGAAGACTACACAAGCTTACTTCTGCTCTCACATCTTTTTATCACCCTTCCCTTTCACAAATAATTTGATTCACCTGACCCCAATGGACCTTTACGGACTTAGTGTCCCAGCACATTCTGGAGACTGCATTGCAAAAATATGCTTAAGCTATTTCTATTTTTTTGCTTTGCTTTTATTTTTTCATGAGCCTTGTTTAGTAGCCATATCCCAAGTCACTTCATGGCACAGTATACTAGTTGGCCTCAGACCCACAACTGAGCCACCTCTCCTTAGCCCCTATGCCACAACTCTTTGGTTTCTAATTTCCCTCTGCTTTATCTTTACCGAAGCCTCAGAAACAAATCTGTTTATTCTCTGTATTCCTTTCCTCCATTTTAAACTTTCTACACCTTGTTTCCTCTCAAGATAAGTGATTTTCAAATCACATGTAATAAAAGTAAAATGCTTGTCGTTGCCCAGAAAGTAAACAGAGGTACATACACATATATTTGACATGTCCAAACAAAGGGGGAGGGGGTATGAGTGTGTTCATGCATTGATTCAACAAACATTAACTGAGCATCTACGATGTACCAAGAAGTTATCCAACCTGGGAAATAAATGAATCAATAAGATGGAATCCCTGCCCTCAAGGAATTTACAGTGTTTTGGGAGAGATGAAGGACAAATTAATTGGCAATGAGGACACTGACTTCTGAGCCACAGAGAGGAGCAGGGGGTGGTGATGCTGGTGGAGTCTTTGGGTGGGGGTGGGGGCTCTCTCCTCATTGGGAGAAATTCCAAAGATCTTCAGAAAGGAGTTAAGTCTGAGAGGCACCCAAAGAATCATGCCATAAGAAGGATGGCAGGAAGAGTGCTTTCTAGCAGAGTCAAGAACATGTGTCAAGATCAAGGAACTAGAGAAAAAGTATTCTTTCCTGAAACTCAAAGTGCTTCACTCTGGCTGGAACATGTCCTGTCAGGTCAGAGGTGGCTGGAGGGAAGCCTGCATAATCAAAGAGCAGGGGAAGGAGTGAGCAAAGTTCCCCTAATGACTTACAACACCCAAAAGCTCCACATTTCAAGAACAACCAATTATTGAAAATCTGTTCTGTGAAGCTATTTCTTGCCCTCCTTTATTTGAGTGGAAGCTCAGGCTGGTTCCATAATTTTTCCAGGAACTCTCAGTTTATAATCAGCCTTTCAGTCAAGTTTAGTCGTAAGACAGATCCATTTAGTAACTAAAATGCCCAGCCCTGTGTAATGGTCAAAACAGAGAATTTCATTTCAAGCCTTTTCCCTCCTTCATTAGTGGGTGTAGTTAACTTCTCCCCAGTTCCCAGGCTTGAGCTTTCCTTCTGCTCACCCATCTTTGATTTCCACCTCAGCATTCAGGAATGGGGCAGTGGGTTGGTTTTCATGGGATCTGGTTGTGCATGTTCAGGGCTGACTTTTCTGTGAAGTACTATCGAGTGTACTTCCCCATGGAGCACATTTAACTGCTTCCCAGCCATGGGCAAAGCATGTCTTCAATTCAGCAATGACCTCCTCCTTCTCAGCCAAACACTCCTCCCAACCACTACCATATCCCTCCTAGCAGCTATTATGGACATGATATAATTTAGCTTCCTAGTCAGCTTTTCTCCTGGAGCAACACATCTGGTCAATGCAACACAGTGATCCACCTTGGCTCCACTTCCTATCCTTGGCAATGCAGCCACTTCCCAGGGAAGTTGAGTCTCTGCTCTGCTGTCTCACTCCCTTTCCTTAGAGCAGTCATCTGTGGGTCAAGCACCAGTGCATTGTGCTTTGCAAAATCCAAGAAATGCATGTTAAGGGCCCTGTGTGGTACCTTCAGTTTTCTTTCGCTAGTGATATGGGGGAGGTAAAAATGCCACATCACTTCAAGAACTTTCTACAAAGAAGATCCTTCTCTTTCCCAGGCCTCAAATATTTTATACCCTTCGTGTGGGACTAAGGTCTGGTATCAGTTTTTGATCTCCTTCTTTGACCCTTTTAAAGCTCCTTATTAAAAAAAAATAGCCAAAAATTTCCACCATTTTTTTCTTGGCCTTTTAGAATATCAGTGAAAATAAAGTATGAGCCCTCTTTTAACACCTTGTTTTATATATATATATATATATATATATATATATATATATATATATACAGTATATACAAATATATACTGTATTTGTGTTTATATAGTTTGTGCTTTATCTTGGCAAAGAAGAGATCCGTAAATTTAATAGCCTTAAATGTGGTACCAAGGACATGAATCCTGACATTTATAAGGCATATTCTTGATATCTTCTGCTTTTCCCCACACTGTGGTCCTGCCCAGCAACCACTCGTTAAGAAAAAAGAATGGATGGTTTCCTGTTGTCAGATTCCTCAAAGCTGCCCAAGAATAAGGGGTGGTATTGATTCAAATTAGATTCAGATAAGCAAGTAGATGGAGGCTGCCATATAGCCTGGATCCTCCACTCTATCCAATGTCTTTATTCTCTTTATTCCCTTAGGCTAAATTGGATCAGACACTTGACAGATAGCTGGGGTATGTGTGAATAGGTTGGGTAAATTATGGAGGAATGGGCACTCTTTGGACCCTGAGACTCTCTTCCATGTTCTTGACACAGCTTCCTCAGATTCTCCCTATATGGATCTCTAGTTGCGCCTCTTCCCTGAAACCACCTCTTTCACCTTTTTTTAGGAACCAAGAAATCAAGTGGCTTGGACCACAGCCCAGATGGGAGAAGAGAGTGCCCTTCCTGGTATGATTGAGAGTTTCCACTGCCTCCATTCTCTGTTCTTCCTCTTCTCTCTACCTAGGATTCCACCCCTTCTTGTGTGTTCCCATCTGATTAGATTTCCCTGTAATGCATTTCCCCCCTACTCCCTATTCAGTGGTCATCCTCCAAATCTCTGCATTTTTGCCATTATATCTGATTTTCTCTTTCTAGAGAAAACTTTTTAGAAAATTATTTGTTTCTCCATTTCTTTCTTTCTCATTTGCCAGCATCAGGATGTGAGTGTTCATCTTTTGTTTTGCTCATCTAATATTTCCTCAGACAAGCAGGGATGGCAGGAGCCTCAATTGGCCGCAAGGGCAATAAGGGTATGGAAGGAAACAGACAGGTTGCCATGTTACTCCCCAAGGAACAGTTGATGCAGCCAGATCACCCTGCCCTGGAGAACTCTCTGAATAGCCCATTCCCACACTCTTAGCTGCCCAGCCTTTCTCTCCCCCACCCTCCTGCAATTATTAACTATAAAAAAATAACAACTGAAGAGATCAAGCTTCTTATTAATCACCCTCACTATCTGGCTCTTTCTTCTCCAACTGGAAACAGTAAGAAATCACACTGTATCCCAACGTTGTCTGTATCCCATTGGATAACTCCTCAAAGAATACCCTGTCCACCTGGCCCAGCCTCCCTTTCCTTGCAGTCCCTCTGCCCCTTGTCAATATTGACTTTATCACAATGGGAAAAACCAACTCTCCATTAATTTTCAGTTCCCTACACCAACAGAAGCCTGGCCAAAGGTCAATAAGTGTTAATTAAAGTGATATTCATCAGTGATACTAGACTTCCAAAGTCTTCTTATGTATCTATTAAGTAAATCAGAGGGAAAGTCCAACTAAAGCATGAAGGTAGAATAAGAAGATTTGAGGAGAAAGGAGAGAAAAAGGGTGAGTGAATATTGATTGCACTGTACTTTTAGCGTGTAAACCCTAAAACTAGAGCAGTTTTTCTGAATAGTCTGAGACTACTGTGGGCTCTTGAGAGCTCTATGTCTGCACTGCAAAGAGCTTCAACAAAGGTGCGTGTCTCCTGTAGTAAAGGATTAAGACTGATTCCATATCTCAGCTGATGGAAACTCTGGTCTCAGCTTTTAGGTTGGGTTTGTGATTATTGATCTGAAATGCAATGGGACAATTTTTTAAACCATGTGAGACCTTTTGTGCCTTCCCCTTCCCCTGCCCATAGCTTGCCATAAGGGAAGCTGAGTCAGGCTACGGTTGAAGGTCTCTGGAAATTGGTTTAATCTCAAACAATCTTTTGATAAAATTCTTGAGAAAGCAGACGTCCCAGTATGATTTACTAAGTACTCAATAGACGTTTGTTGAAATGGGTAGATTATATTCCAAGCCCTACTGTGGATGATGACAAAACAAACACGACCAGCCTCTGCCCTGAGACATCTTATGTAGCCATTGTATCAAAGCTAAGAAGTAGAAAAGAAATGGTCTTGTTCAGTGCTCTTGTTTCAAAGACTTGATTAAAACTCAAAGGCATCTGCCAACTTCAGCTGACTCCTCCTTCTTCTCCTGCCATCAGAGGCTGATCAGATGGAGTGAGCACAGAGGACTGACTGTCAGTACCAGCTGTAACATAGGGTTGGGAGCACATATGAGGTCAAAGGCCAGAGATCGCAAATAATGGCACAGTCTTCCCTCACTATACCCTAGTGGGACAAGTACCCTGATTATCCACACAAGAGCCCATCAGCGGACACCTCCTCTTGCCCTCACTTAGGGTAAAGAGATCTTGAATCCTGGGTAGAATCCAAACACATCTGATAGAGAATCAGCCCTGAGTCTGAATAATTAATTTCAAAGGTAGAAGAGATTAAATGAACTGAGGGTTTTTTGGTAGTCCCAAACTGTCTGACCCGCATCCTACCACAACATTTTCTCCCTTTGCTTCCATCTGTACCAGAGGTTTATATGGGGGTGGGGGAATGTGATGATTGTGGGGTACATTTTCAGCCTTACAGGTACCTTGTGCCCAGCACTGCTGGCCAGAACTTTTTTTCCCCTCCCTAATTTCTTCAAACACATCCTACATCTGCCCTTTATTTCCATTCCCTCCTCCTTCTTCTCAGGACTTTTCTCTGCTCCTTTACTTTTACAGTGAAGCTCTGAGTATGTGAGAGATTCTAGGGTGCTAAAGGTATTGGCCTCAGTGGGACAAGGTATTATAGATGAGAACTCAGCTTCTGCTCTTTTGCATGCCCTGAACCTTGCCAGAGTTAGGTTGTATAGAGATATTTTTGTTTCTGCCTTCTGATGACACTATCAGTTATTCATTTATTCATTTATATATCAACTCACTGCTCTTTGTCCTGGATTGTCCCCCAGGGGATGTTTACAATTCATTTGCTATATTTCTTTTATTATAGCTCTCTTATTTTATCTCTGCATTTTGTTCTTTTTCTGCGTCTCTCTTTGTATAACTCTCTCTCTGTATCTATGAGATTCTCTTTCTCTGATTGAGACATTCTAGCTTATTCATTTGTACTTTTTTCCTCATAGGAAGGCAGGGCGCAAGGATAGCAGAGGTGGAGTGGGATACCCCCTGACTATTCCTGGAGTGTGTTCTGGCAAACCAGCTTATAAACAGAGAAGTATGGAACAATGTACTGTCTTCAGGTCCTGTTCCATTGTTCTTTATGGTTTCTATCTCCTTCTGGGCTTGCCTTTTCCTTACTTATTCTCCTTTCTTGCAGTGGCGATCATTTGGTGAGGTAATGTCTTCACAAAACCACATCTTGCCTTCTGCCCGCCGGGCTCTCTGCCTTTCACTGGGAACTCTGATAAGACAACTCCCTGTGTCAGCTATAGATCCCACATCCAGAAAGGCTAAGTCTTTTGAGATGTCTGATTCCTAGGAGTTTAGAGATTCTCTACTTGGACTGCAAGCCACTTCCCAGGAGATCCTTATACCCAACCCAGCCATTCATGGACTAGGGTCTTCATGGGTTTTTTCCATTTACCATCCAAGAGTTGAGTACTTCTGTTAATTTACAAATTCAACTTCTCACCTTTTGTGTCTTAGAAGGTACTAGAAGTTATTTTATAAGATTAAATGCTTTTAGAGGGAAAGACACTGTTTCTCATTCATTACTGTATCCCCAAGACTGACTTGTTAGAGAATCTGAATGATATATGAATTTTCATGATGTGTTTTGAATGATATCAGAATAGATGTCTAACTCTCAGTCTTTTATGTATACCAGAGGCAAGAAAATATGTAGCAATTTGGGAGGCAGATATGGCAAAGGAGCCAGGAGGAAAAGACAGGAATATGAATCCATGAGTTTTAGAAAGGATTTCCAGGTAAGGCATAGCTTCTCTATGTCAGAGTACTTGTAGCTGAAGAGTCCTAATAGATCCTAGACAATCTGAAGTCAGTCAGAGACTTAGGGATGGCAGGAGTTGCCAGAAGATCTTGCCTTCCCAAGCAGGTGTAACCAAAACTACAGATCAAAACAAACTCCTTCAGCCCTTGGCCAAAAAAAATGTATACATTAAATTTAGAGGCTTAATAAATGATCATGGAAAAGAACAGAGTCCACAAATGCTCCCTTCAAAATAGGCATCCTCTCTCCTCTGCACCACAAGGTCACATCTGTCAAAGATGCAAGATTCCCTGAGGCCCACAAAGCAGCAGGATGGTGCTCTGAGGTCCAGTGGGAGCAAAGTCTTGTCAGAAGAGCCAATCCAAAGGAGTCAGCCAGGGACGGTCCAAGCCAAGGTTGGGGGTGGGGGTGGGGGAAGCAATACCAAGCAAAGAGAAGGATGAGGTGAAAGAGGATCAGAGCAATGCATTCTGATCCCTCTTTTGCCTTGTCTTTCTTAAAGGAACTATACCAACCTATGGCACATGAATAAGAGTATGCCCAAACTATAGTTGGAAAGCCATTCTTAGTCCCATCTGGAGCAGACAGCTCACCCTACTTCCTGGCTGGATATATGTCCCTTCCAGGAGGTAAAGGGAAATCAAGACTGGCCCTTGAGAACTATAGTTCTTGGGGATGATAGGGCCCAGGCCCAAGTCCATTTGTTTTGGGAATGCCTATTTTGAAGGGAGAATCTGTGGTCTCAGTCAACTTAATTTTCTTCAGTACTCCATCTGAACTATGGCCTGGCTGAGAACCAAATCAGGATGAAAGACTCAGGGGACAGAGGAAGGAGTCCTATCAGGGGGATTCACAAGAGCTTGATGTACTCCATTAACTTCTCCCTGACTATCAAGTCCTCCCTCTCTGCCCCACACCCTCCCCTCCAACCTACAGACACTTCCCAGTGTGTCCTACAGACAGGAGCCAGCCCCAGTCCCACCTCTTGGTGAAATTCCTGGTTTCTATTTTTCCCCCTCTCTGGCAAACTTACAAGGCTCATGCTTTATAGATTTCTTCCTCTTCCTCAGAAATTTATGCTGAGAGTTAGGAAGAGAAATGGGTAAGTCAGACAGCAATTTGCTTTTGAGTGCCCGGCCATTGCCCCCTTTCATTTCCCTGATTGGAACACGGTATGTATGCATAGTAAGAAGCACCTTGGCTCCCCATTGCCCCGGTACCCAGTCAGCTCTGGCTTCTCTGGCTGGGAGCCCTCCCTCAGTGCCTTCATGTCTACAGCATCCTTAGTTCTCTCTCCAGGGCTCTGCTCTGTTTCTTGACTCTGAGGATCTATGCCTCCACCCATTCTGCTGCTCTTCTTTGCTATTTCTTTTTTACTTTGTTTTGTTTTAGGGTATATATTCTGTATCTGTATTGGTCTACTTAAAAAAAATAAGAGGACTGTCTCTGGGGAGACAAAATAAAGACTATGAGGCAAGAAAGGGTCATGGACCCTCCAGAAAGGACAAAACCACCTTCCTTTCCTGGTCTCCTTTTTGAGAGTGGAAATTCATGAGTCAAGTGGTCCCCATTTCCCCTTTCTTTCTTTCTTTCTTAGATGCCTCAAGTGTCTACTGTCTGGAGAGGGGGGCAGTCCATAAGGAACAAGTCCCTAACCCATCCCACTTCATTTCCCACTGCAACTAGAAATAGCAAGAGTTCCTGATCTAATCATTGCACTTCAATCCCCTATACCTGGACCCTAGGAAAACTCCTCCCACTCTGTGAAGTGAGATCCTGTCTCATTTACCCTGCACTGGTCTGAAGACAGACTAATGACCACCGAAAAGCATTTTCTTTGAAAGAGTTGCCAGCCCATGCAATCTTTTACTATGGTTGACTGAATGATTCTGGGGTCCTCTGAGTATTAGAGTACCTCAGGATACTATTCTGCATTTAACATATGGTTGTAAGATTATACACTCAAGGATCTATCTCCCTCTCCCACTCGGACTGTGAGCTGATTGAAAGTAGGAAGCTCTTGTAAGGTAAGGACTTGGATCCTTCTCTCACTTTCAGTGGATATATTGATGAAGTCTGTAGGATATTCCAGAGAGACTAGTCATGAAGTTAGTAAGCATTCAAAGGCCACAGATTAAGAAATACCCCATTCGAATCAGTACAAGGAGCATCCCAGGCCCAAGACCTCAGGTCCAGATATCTTGATTAAATTGTAATTTGATCATTTCCTGAACAGTCCACTGCTTTTCTCTAGGAGAGATGTGCCAGGCACACTTTGAAGGCTTTGTTGGCTCTTGACTTCTCAAGGCTGCCAGAGTCTCAAGAGGGAGTAAAATAAAGTTCCTAGTCTGAACTTTCACAGAAACCAGAAGAGCACCTGACTTTTTTGCAACAGCCGGATACTTACTGAACAGTATCTGGTCCCTGACCCTGTACTCTCCCATTTTGTGTTAAGCTAGTAAACTTTCTCCAGGGAAGACATCTAGCCTAGTAGTATCATTTTTCTGCTTCTGAAAAGGAGGATGCTTATCACTGTTGACACAGTAATACTGAGATAGAAGTTTGGGGATGAGAAAAAGAAAGCAAACATACTTCCTTAGGGATTTTTGGAGAGGAGAGACTCTAAGGCAGGACTGTAGGAAAGGAGGAGAGAAATTTCCCGAATGACTGAGGAGGGCCTGGGCCATGGATCTTGGGTGGCAGCAGGTGCACCTGTCCTGGAAATGAGCTCTACCAGAGGCTGTGCAGAGCCTGGGGGCAGGGCTGTTGTATTCCCGGCTCCAGAGGGACAGCTTCTGAGAGCAGCAGTAAGAGCAGGGCCTTCTAAGGCCAAGGACATCTCTCATGTGCTCTGTGTGCCACTTTCCTCTGCACGCTACCCCCCGCTCCCTGCAAAGGATCTTTGTACGTGGGAGCAAGAGGGTCAGCTAATCTAGAAATTGATGCATAGCTGGACTCAAAAAGGGAACTGGCTGTTTCCCATCCAGCCAGGCCTCCAGTCCTGCATTGTTTTCTTTCTCCTCTTCAATCCTTCTTAGTTCAGTTCATTTGGACCCTCCACTGCCAAATTTCCAGGTAGCAGGGCAATCCAGAGCTGAGGAGAGAGTCACTATATAGAAGGCAAGCGCCTTCGGAATCACACAGTATCTTGCTCATCTTGTCTTGGGCACATTTTCCCCAGCATTTTTCTCTGCCTCTGAAAATTTCTGATTTCTTGTTTTGTATGTTTTGAACCATGAAATCCAAAAGAATCTGATTATTCTCGAGAGCCAGCAGCCCGGGGCAGAGTCTGGCCAGCTGCTTCCTCTCCACCCACCTGTCCCTCCTTTTCCTCCCTCTGGAACTGGGGTACTCTGGCACTTGGCAGTATTGGGGGAGGGGTAGGCTGTGTTCACACCTGCACTGTCTTGACTCTGGTCTCTGCAGATCTCCCATCCTTGCCTGGGTTCCTTCTGTCTCTTCTCTCTGTATATCTTTGAGATGCAGAGAGAAGGTCACTCTTACTCCCTGTCTGCAGATGCAACCACAGAATTTCTATCTCTCCAATGTCCTGTGTCCTCTAGGCATCTGAGTTGGATTTAGACTGCTTCCTTTTGCTCTCCTCCTAGGCATATTGGAGGCCAATAATGGAAGAGGCCACAGGGGAAGAGTTCAGGCCCTGCCTCATACTCCTGATCCGTTATCTGAGCTAGGACAGGGACACCTTTCGTCTTTCCTCTCAGTGTCCTGTTTTTGTTTTTTTGTTTTTTAATTATGTTAAAATATACATAAGCTTTTCCATTAACCTGTTTCCCAGTCCTGTTTCTGGTTTTGAGGAAGCCCATCTTGATGATACCTAATGTAACCCCCACCTCCTCTTCCTGGGCACTCCATGAGCCCCCCAGACTTCCTCATTGACCATCATCTGTGTTGTCACCTTCTTCTTGGGATCAACCCCTGGTCCTCTGCCCTCCAACTGGGGATACCAAGGAGGCAGCTTTGAGACACAGTCCCAGCCTCGGAGAGTACCCCAGGGCCTGTATCTTGGGGGTTCCCTGCTTCCCCTTACCCTAGTCTCAGGAGGCATTTGACCCCTCATGACCCCTCACAGACCTGGAGTCTTTAGCATTTTAAAGGTTCCCTACTTTGGAAATGTAGCCTCCAGGATTTTTCCTGATCCGTAAAATTGTTTGTAGAGCATAAAGAGAAATTATGGGAATTTGGACACTCAAAGTGGCAGCTTCTTTCAGACAATGAGATCTTGATGAGCACAGGTCTAGCTCACTGTGTGCCACTCTGAGCAAAAGCAGTCTTCTGGTGACATTTTTGTGATCTTCACCATCTAAAGTGTTTTTAGCTCTCTGTGAGGTGTGATGTGGGAGAAAGACTATGGCACATTGACATCTAAGCCTAACAAAGGCCATGGTGAACATTTGTGACCATTGTCCTCTCCTAGTGATGATTTGTATCCATCATCCTCTCCTTGTGATGTTTAGGACCATAGCTTTCCCTGGGATGTGGTGAGCAACTTGAGAGCAGGGGCTCATGTGGCCCACTTGTTGCTGTATCCTTGACACCAAGGTCAAGTCCATAGCTGTTTGATGAAAAATACGTGAAGAAATCACAGAGGGGTGTGGTGGAATGAGGAAAGAAGAGAGAGCAGAGAAGAGGGATGGTTTCACCACCGCCTACTTGGTAGGGTTACATGGGGCATATTCTGGGGAACCCTTTCCATGGGGAAATGTATAAGTGGCTGCCATGTCAAGGAAGTAGAAATAGTGGAGATCCCAATGTTGCAGGTTGAATAGTCAAAGCAGCTGATCCAGAGAAATTCGCCTGGGGAACCTGGTGAAAGAGAAATCCTAAACCTAACCCCTGACCCAGGCTGCTGGTGGTTCCTTGAATGAACTGTAATTTCATCACTTTCTAAGCCCCTGACTCTTCCAGGCCACCATGCCAGAGGGCAGCTTGGGCCTTCTCTCAGTTCTGGTCTCTACTGAGTGCCCTGGAGTCAGTAAGCTCTGTGGCACGAGGAGCAGGGGAGCCTCATTCCCACTCGTGGGGTCTCCTGAGCCCACAGCAGCTCTCCTCCCTGGGGTGAGTGGACTGGAAGTAAGAAACAGGGTCAGCCAGGGTCAAAGACCCTGGGCGGGGGGAGGGAGGGAGTGGCTCCTGGGGCCCCAGGGACCCGCCTCAAGTGCATATGCCAGCCACAACTGCCTATTCCAGGCAGTTCCTGGGCACCCAACTTCCAACACTTCCCCTGGGGGAGGGTAGCTTCTCTCTCCAACCCCAGGCCCCAGGCTGTGCCAACCTCCATTTGAACCTCCTTGGTCCTTGGATTCTCAGGGCTTCCTGAGTATCAGGGAAGGACAGAGTTTCGAGAAACTTCCAGAAGGGTGGAGGGATCCAAGACCTTGCTTCTGTGCAAATCATCTTATGTCCCCCAAACCTGCTTCTCTCCTTGGACTATCCAAAGTTGTCCCCTCTGTCAATGGGAAATAGGCTAGCATCAAGATGGGATTTTTCTGGGCTTGAACAGAAAGGCATTGGGGCTGCCAGCCCTCCTCAGAGTTGGCAGCCACCCCTCGGGCAGAGAAGCTGCGGGGGGGGGGGGGGCGCCTCTACTATGGGATGAGAAATTTGGCTCTCCCCATCAGGGGCCACTGGACAGGGTTAGGAGGGAGGCAGGCTCTGGAAAGACACTGGCTGCTTTCCTTCAGGCCGGACCAGAATAGGGGTCCCAGTAGGTCCTGGAGGTACAGGTAGGAGGCTGGAGAGGAGCTTTTCTCCAAGGGATGCCTGCACAATGCCACCAGTCGGCTCATGGACTGCTCACTTCAGTCTCTGTTTCTCTCCATCTATGTTTACTCCAGGAGAGGCTCGCCTTGAGTTAGGAGCAGAGGGTGGGGCAAGGGCAGACCACATGTCTGCACACATAGCATGGAACACTTCTGCTCCCAATAGGAAAGCTTTTCTTGCCAACTCAGTGTCTGGTCAGCCCTGGCACCCTAGCCACCTCCCAGCTGCTGCCTCCACCTCGAAGGCTCTGCTCCCTGATGGCTCCTTTCCTTGGGCAAGTTCCAGCCAGTTGGTTCCTTGGTCACCTCTCTCCTTTCCCTTATCTCCCTGACCCTGGTCCCCCTAAGCAACTCTCCCTTCTCCCTCTCTGATCTCTTCTTTTGTATGCAATGATATTTTAAGTACAATTCTCTTCTCTTTGGTCCCCGTCTTGACTGTGGACTCTCTCAATTCTTTCTGCAATTGAGACCTCAGTCATTCGAGCTCCTTTTTCTTGCCCACCTCTGTCCAGAGTCCCAGGTTCGCCAGGGCTTCAGACTGGTCAAACAGCCCTCTGTTTGGACCTCTTTCTCAGAATCAGAAGGGATAGATAGATGAAGGCAGGAATGGCAGGGAGGGAGTGGGCCCCCTCTCCCCCTGGCTGTGCTCTGTCCTTCTATCTTCCCAGCTGAGGGAAGAACAAATTCCTTTCCCACCAGGCCCTGTTTCTGATGGCAAGAAAGCACCAGCCTGGTGATACTACAATGTCACCCCACCTTTCCCTGGTCCCTTCTGTGAGTCTCCAAGACTCCTCTCCATTGGCCATCAGTTGGGCCGTCACCACCTTCTGGGGACCAGCCCATGGCTTCTGCCCTTTGACTGAAGATACTAAAGAGGCAACTTCCAGGCATCCCATCCCCTGTGAGCACTCACATACACAACATCTCGATTTGGGGGGCTTCCCTTCCCCAGTCCTATGGTGGTCTCAGGAAGTATCTGACTCTTGTCCACGATAAGCACATGTCACCCTCAGAACTCCTTACAAATTTTGGGTCTCTAGCATTTGGGGCATGTTCAATGGCTTCCTTGGTTCACCACTCTCACAGGACCATCAAGGTTCCAAGTAATTTCCTTTCCCCAACAACAGTGCTGCTCAAGATCAAGACCCTGTTAACATGGGTGAGTGCATGGGTTTGTTCATTGGTTTTTTTAGAGTCAACTTCTGAGTGGGCAAAGAACATTCTAGCTTGCAACTTCTTTGCTGGTCATAGTGAACACTCCATCTTTTTTGATTCAGAGGATTCACCAGAGCATTTTTCTAATGTTCATTTTTTCTGGATGTGTGTATGTGTGTAGGTCGCAACTACAGGGCGTATAAACCCAAGCAATCAGCCCGGTCTTGCATTTCTGTTTCCATTTCCAGCACGTCAGCATGTCCTTTTCTCACTATGGACAAAAGTACTTGAATACAGGAACTTTGTCTCATTCATCTTTGTATCTCCACTGCCTAGTAAAGCTCAACAAATATTTGATAAAGCAATGACCTTATGCATGAGTGAAACCCTGGACAAATTCCAGAGGATACTGGCAACAGGGAAATCAAAAAGGGAGTAAGTGACACCTCACCCTGGCCAGGACTTCACCCCTTTCCAAGATGTGTGGTTGTGGGGCATTGGAAGCTGGTTTATTTTACTGGGACAATCTTCTGAAGGGACTTTTCCACAAGAATCCTAGGTCTCAATCTGCAGGCGAGCACATGTGAGCATGCTCCAACAATAACACCAGAGTCAGAGCCCCCAAACCCTTGCCTGAAGAGAAATCCGATTCTAAATCTTTCTGCTCAGCTGGTGCTCACTAAGCTATGTGGAGAGCAATTTCATATCTTTTCTGAGATCACAACTCTTCCCCAGACTTGCTTCCAGTTTGCATGCCTGTTTATGGCCTGTCTCAACCCAGGGCGCCAGGCCTTTGAGGCAGCAGAGCCGGTGGATAGGAGCACCACTCGAGGTGCTCAAAAGTACCTCTCCCACTACCAGGGTGGAGGGAAGAAAAAGTGGCAGTTGTTCCCTTTGGGGTTTCCCTGAGCAGCCTGGAAGGGGCTCTTGTGGGGAGGGAGCATGCCTTGGTGCCCCTCTCTCTTGCCTATTCCCTAACATGTCTGGCTGGACCCACAAATCTTCAGATAGCCTTCCAGGAAGAGGCGGCTCAACATCCTCCTCAGCCTACGAGCCATTTCCAGGTCTTTCTCAGACCTGGATTCCCGTTGTGTGCCCTGGAGGGATAACTCAGGCTGGGGTGTGAGGGGTTCAGAAGGCCCCCTACCTAGCCTGCCTTGCCCCCTCCCCCATGGTTCCATACTGGATGCTTAACTGTCCACCATTAGAGGGGTGTTTCCTGGTCACTGATTACTGTTAAGCTGTTAATTTCTTTCTGGAAAGGATTCCCAGCTCCCATCTTTCCACCCCACCTTACCTGATTCTTTTCCTTTCCCTTGTTTCTGGGACTGGGCTTCCATGAGGGAGAGTTGGGAAGAGTTGGTGAGGGGACATAAGACAACAGAAGGGAACTTTTGGGCTTTCTGTTCTCCCCTGTGCAGCTCCCGCTGGCCCCTTTGCTCCCTGCTTCTGCCTGTCTTCTTCTCAGCAATAACCTGGGAAGGAAGAGGACCCCCGCAGGTGCCACTGACTCCCTCCGCACCCCCTGCCGGCCCTGCTCAGGGTGCTGCTTCTGCACTTCAGCCCCCCTGTGCTGCCCCTGACCTCCCCCAGTCCTCCAACTTCCTTTCCTTCCCTCCCCTGCTCACCCTGCTCTTTTTTGACTTCCTATCCTTTCCCTCCCTTTGGGTGTCACTGCCCCATCTTGCCAAGGGTTTCTGCTTTATCTCTAACTTTCTCTGACCCTCCACACACTCTGGAAACTTTGCCCTGGAGACTTTTCCATCTCTTGAAGGCTCTCTTTCACAAGAACTGGGGCGGGTGGAGGGGGGCAGGGACAGTGGGCAAGCACAATTCGGCAGAACAGCCCCAATGTCCTTGCTGTCCCAGCTCTGCTCCCTTTGTCACTATGCCCAAGGCCTGAGCTCAGTGTCCTACTGTGGGGCATCTCCAGGGCCATCACCCTCGCCCAGCTCCTAGCACTTGCAAACCTGCTCTGGTAGATGGCAGCCACCTGGTACAATATCTCTATATAGCTGTATATATTAGAATCTAGGAGCAGTTTTTTAAGGACCTATTCATTGAGAAGGTATATTCATGCTGATTCCCAGGTCATCCAATAGGCTCTCTGGACCCTGTCTTTCCCCTAAGAAAGGTGGGAATCATGAGTATCCTCCCTTCAGGTCAAGGAGCCTCTGCTTTCCTCAGGAGGGTGGGACAGTGAGGAAGGAACCTGTGGCCTCTCAAACTGCCAGCCCCTCCCCCACACCCAGTGACAGTTGCTCCAGTTGGGGTTTCCAGGGCAACCCTAAAGAGCTCTACAGGTACTTTGGCAGTTGGCCTGTAGAACATCCACTTCTCCCATGCAGTTCCTGAGTGCAGAACTCTCTAGAAGCAGGGACTTCTAAAATGACTCAACCCAGACTTTCTGTTAAGACCAGGCTGCTCTGCTCCTACTGAGCCCACGGAAACATATCTGAAACTTGCTGGATCCCTAGCTCCGTGTGGCAGCCTGGGTATTGGTGAAGGAAGGGCCTGTGGAGCTGCCCTGGCAGGGATTTCAGGGGGCCTGGGCAGGCTCCAGCCCTTGCCAAGAACCTCTCTTACCCTTCCAGGTGCTGCCGCATCTCAGATATACAATGCTCCACCATTAAGGATTCCTTCCCTGAATGAAGGCTTCTATTGAACTACCACTTCTTTGTGGGGAAGATGTACTCCAAGCTGCCAGCATTCTTTTGTCCTTTAAGACAACCTGTCAAGACCCCCTTCAGACCAGCAGCTGGGGTAAAGTTGGAGCACTGGGGAGTGGGGGAGGGAGCAGGTAAAGGCAGAGGAATACACCCAGTGCATCTGAGCAGGTTGGAAGAGCAGGAGAAAGCATCTGAAAACACACCCCAGATTGCCTAAATGGGCTTGGTGGGATACTCGCCTGAAGGTGTTACCTCCCCAGGTTGGCAAAGAGCCTCTTTTTTTTTTTTAAGATTTTATTTATTCATGAGACACAGACACACACACACACACACACACACACACACACAGGGAGAGAGAGAGAGAATGAGGGAGGCAGACACAAGCAGAAGGAGAAGCAGGCTCCATGCAGGGAGCTCGACACAGGACTCGATCCGGGGACTCCAGGATCATGCCCTGGGCCAAAGGCAGGCGCTAAACTGCTGAGCCACCCAGTGGTCCCCAAAGAGCCTCTTCTAACAGTAAAGCTCCCCTTGCATGAAGTTGGCCCCCAGGTCCCTGGCTCCAGGCAGGCTCCTGATACTGCAGGGACATCCTGATGCCTCTATTTTCTTCCCCGTAGACCCTCCAAGCAACAGTTCCCAGAAGCCATGACATGTCCCTGCAGCTGGGGGCCTTTCAGGGAGGGTCACAGAGGCCTCCTAAGCCCAGTATTGCCCATGGAGGAAGGAAGGTAGGTAGAGAGTTGAGTCAGCATCTTAAAAGCCAAACTTGAGTTTCTTTTCTTCCTTTCCTCTCCATTTCCTAAATCTGGAAGGCTGTTGCCTGGGGCAAAGGGAGGAATAGAGCAGGGCCAGGACAGAGTAGGGACAGAGGGACGGCCTGACTTGTTTCCTGCTGCTCTGAGGAACTGAGAGTGAGAGGAGACTTTTTGGGTGAGGCCACAAAGTATGGTCAGCCATTCCCTGCTTGACCTCCCTTTCTCTCCAGCCTCTGCCTTCTGGAAGCTTGCCCTGGCCCTCCCTTGTCCTAGGTGATCTCCTTGACTTTGGTTTTTATTTCTGCCTCTGAATATTTCTCCTGTTCCTTTGTCTCTTTGGTAGAAGCCATCTCTCGATAGCTTTTCCACCAGTATGGGTCACAGGGTTGTGAAGATGATGGAGTGCAGTGTCCATGGGATGGCCAAGTGGGCCTTGGCCAAACATTTCTATATCCCAATGTGCTCTTCGCATACTCTTTACCACGTGTGCCAGAAGCAAGAAAGTTCAGGAAGCATTGTTCCACCAACTTATTTTCTTCCCCTCCAACATCTGGATGTTTTGTGTCCTTTTCTGCCTCTTATCCTCCTCCTTTTCTTCTGTTCACAGAGAACGGTTGGACCCCAGGTCAAGGAAGGAGCCATGCAACTCAAAGGGGAGGGCTACTGATTCAGGTGACAATGAAGAGGAACACCTTGCTTCCCCTAACTATTGTCCCTTGGTGTCAGGGATCCCTGACCTGACAGTACCCCCACACCAAAGCTCCTCCATCAGTCATCACAAAGGAGGTGAAGAGTGTAGCATAGCAGTCCCATTTCCCTTCCCCTTTGCCATCTGGCCTTCAATTGGAAATGATAAGAATTCTCCAGATGGGAGATCATCACTTGGTCCCCAGGGAAGGTTTCAGCCCTGCCAATGCCACATCCTCCTCCCCTACTTTTGAAGAAGTCCCAAGAAAGCCCCTTTCTCACCAGACTTTTGGTGTGAGATGTGAGCCCTGGAATGTTTTCTCCATGATGTGTGCTCATGGCCAACTCCATTCCATATATACTTGGTTTTTAATTCCAGGCTAAGGCTACATTCTCTTCAATGTCTTGATAGCTCTTTCTCTGCTCCTAGAGGGCAAGACACTGTTTCTCATACATTTCTGGATCCCTGGTGCTTAGCTCAGAACTTGGCATGCATGCTCAGCACATACTATTTTAAATAAAATGATTTCAAAATGGCATACATGAATGTTGAATTTCTTCTCTGAAGGCAGAGATAAGGGAAGCAGAATAAATCTTGATGTAATCCAATGTGCTCAGGAAGAATGATAAAGGGGTTGAGGAGATAGTGGGGCAGGTGGATGTGCATTCAGGTCGGGACTTATGGACTAGATTTGCCTACTGGGGTGGTGGTGGTGACACTCAGTTCTACACAAGGCCGATCTTGAGGGCACTTTGTGGATTCAGATTCAGGGGCTATTAAATAGATACTGAGGCAAACTACTTACTCTGAGTAGCAGTTGTTGCCAAAACACTGGAAAAAATCCCATCAGGCTCTGATCAAACGAATTCCTCGCTCTGCCTAAGCAAGGCTCAAGGCATTGTAGTGGAGATGCAACCAGGATTTAAGACATTTATCAACACTTTCACTATGCACCCTCATCCTCTCTTATTCCATTTTCTAAAGAGAATATCTAGGCTGGGTTTCTAGTTCATGGCTTTAAAAGCTGGAATCTCAACTCTTTCTGGATCTCCAACTGCACAAGCTCCTGGGTGCAATTAAACTGTGGGGAAAATTATGTCTGCAGTGAAGGATCATACTGAAGGATATGTGTGTGCGTGCGTGCATTCATGGGTGCGGTTTGTTGTTATACATCGATGTGTTGGGTCCAGCGCTCTCTAGACAAGTGTCACAATTATATCATTACATCTCTTGTCTCCACTCCTGGAGATTGCTCAGGACTTTGCTTTACTGATACGGCTCCACAGAGGAGGGTGTCGGCAAAGAGTAAATAGCGCATCTAAGCAGAGAAGGAGAGAGCACAGTGATGGATGAATGGTGACTGGCATGGAGGCCCACAAGGTCTGTGGGGTCAGCTCTTCTCTATCTTCCCAATACCAAGTCCCTCTTTTCTGCCCCCACTGTACTGGAAGTCAGACACTCACCCTTTCTCTAAACCTTCCAAGCCGACATCCCTACCACTGCCCACACTAACCCCAGACTGGTCTTTCTGGAACTCAAATATAATCAAATTACTCACAAAAAGCCCCATAAGACTTTCCATTGACCCCAGCTTATTGGCCTGCAAATCCAGGTTTTCTCTCACTCCTCTCCCCTCCTCTTTGGTCCCAACTGCACAGCACCACTTAGACTTCCTCAAAGCATACCTTCCGCTTCCCTGCCCTGATGTGCACTCTGCTGTTCCTTCTCCTCCACCCAGTGAGCTCTTAATCAGCTTCTAGTTCTGCTTCCAGTCTCATACCTCCTGTGTAGAATGGTTAGTCTTATGTATCAGCTTGGCTAGTTTTATGTATCAACTTGGTAAGCTACAGTACCTAGTTACTCAAACACTAACCTAGGTATTTCTGTGGCAGTATTTTGGAGATGTGGCTAACAGCTATCAATGGTTGACTTTTTAAAAATATTTTATTTTTTCATGAGAGAGAGAAAGAGATTGAGAGAGAGGCAGAGACATAGGTAAAGGGAGAAGCAGGTTTCCTGTGGGGAGCCTGATTCAGGACTTGATCCCAGGACCCCAGGATCATGCCCTGAGCCAAAGGCAGACGCTCAACTACTGAGCCACCCAGGTGCCCTCATTGGTTGACTTTAAATAAAGATTATCTCTGGTAATCTGGGTGTGCTTGGCCCAATCAAGTGAATGGCCTTAAGAATAAAATTGAGGTCTTCTAGAGGAAGACAAAATTCTGCCTCAAGTCTACAGCATCTACTCCTGCTCAAGACTGTTCAATCTGCTGGCCTGACCTAAAATTTAAGATTTTCCCAGCCAGACTCTGCAATCACATAAGCCAATTCCCTGAAATAATTCTCCTTTTATCTATCTATCTATCTATCTATCTATCTATCTATCTATCTATCATCTATCTATCTATCTGTCATCTTACTGTTTCTACTTCTCTGGAGAAGCCAAACTAATTATCCCTTGCAAAATTGAGAAAGGCATCACCTGGATTCACTGGACACTTGATATATAAAATTCTTAAAAGACTTATTTTTAATTTTTTTCAATAGACTATAAGTGAAGAGATCCTACCTTATTTGTCTTAGTATCCCCTAAAAGTGTCTGCTAGATCATATTCTCTAAATATTTGCAGGGATGGCATAACAAGCATGGATTTTGTGGCTATTAGTCCATGAAGTCAGGGGTGAAAGAAGTATCACATTTTCTTTCCATCTGCCTCCCAGCACTCCCAGTGCTAGAATGCAGAATTGTTTTTTAGAATATTTTTTCTCATTCATAACTGGAGTTTTCTCCTTTTCAGAGTTGTGCAGGAATCCCTGGGTTTTAAGGAGCCCCAGACTATTGGGAGGAACCCTCAGGTCATTTGTCACAGGTCATTAGCTCGGGCAAATATTCTTTCTTCCATGCCTGTATTCCAATGCACATGGCCCCATGGGTGCTGCTGGTTTTGTGCCATGTTTGGGGCTGGCCCTGTGCCTGGGCTCCAGCCTCACTGGTGAACCCCACAGCCTCCCTTCTCAAAGGGCTATCCATCCCCATCACTGTGTTTCACCCCCCCCCCAGTAAGATCCATTGCTTTTTATCTCTTAACTGTCTAGAAAGAGCATCTTTCTCCTTTTGATCAGTTAAGATAACCCCTCTCTTTCTTTCTGTGGAATAAGGAGACATCTTTTCTATGTGGTTAGGCTTTTAAGAGAGTCAGAAGAGCTGCCAATTTTAAGTAGCTCCCTGCAAAAATCCCTCAAAGCAAAAAACCTCAAAGGGCCCAGGAAATCAAACACAACTTGTTTAACCAACTATTCTCACATAATTATCTGTCCATCTGTCCACTAAAATGTAACTTTCTAGAATACTAGCTGTAGAGAAATGGCAATGAGATCAAATGAATGTTTTTGTTCATTTATTCGCTCATATTTTCTAAATGTTTTATAATAACATGATAACTTTCATAAATCGAGAGACTCTTATTAAGCCAGAAGACCATGACATGGCCAAAGGGTTTCTAAAGTCAGAAAAAAGACTCAGGATCAAATTCTAGCTTTGCAATTTGCTTGCTCTATGACTCCCAAACCTCAATCAAACTTTTGTTTTCTGAACCAAATAAGCCAATGCATGTAAAGTTCTTGGTAGATGCTAGTATCTACTTCTTTAAGACAGTATCAGAGCTCTTATCCATGCAAGATTGTATCATCAGTAAAGGCCTGGTTCTTGTAGGAAGACAAACTAAAAGTTATTTGTTGAATTAATAACTGAATGAGGACCACAGGACCTCCTGTGTGAATATTTATGCATATTTCTTTTAAACACTCTCATTCTTCTTGAATTGTGTGACAAACTACATGGAGAGACTTGAAGAAGCTAGTAGGATTTTCTCATACGACATGTCATGAGCCCAACAATACACACATTTTATCTCTATAATTCTGAGTCCATGGAAAAATTACATCTAAACCATGTACTTATGATTTGACATCTGTACCAGTGAGAGATGAAGATGTCTGACCACAACCTAAAACAAAACACCACCTGATAGTCCAAAGCACTGCCTGAGTGGCACATTCAGCCTAGCATAAGCACATACTCTGCTTTACATATCTTGAAGATGTGTGTCTTATTTATTGTGTATTGAATATTATTTATCTATTGCTGCACACACAGTTACCACAATCTTACCAAATTATGACGACCTGCATTTATTACCTCACCATCTCTGTGGGTTGGGAATCTGGACATGGTTCAAGGTATCACAGGATTGTAGTGATGGTGTTGGCCAGACATGGCTACTGGAGAAGGTGTTGGCCAGAGCTCAGATACCTTTTGAGGCTCTCCTATAAAAAGATCCACCCTCAAGCTCATTATGAGAAGGATTCAGTTTCTTGCTCACTGCTGTTGGCTGGAGGCTGCCCTCAGTTTCTCACCTGATAGACCTCTCCATAAGAAGTCTTATTCCATGAAAACCCACAAGGAAAAGAGTTAATAGTCTGTAAGCAGGGTGGACGTTTCAATCCTATGTAGTGTTACTGGAGAGTTAACATCTTATCACATGCCCTGTACTCTATCGGTTAGAAACAAGCCACAGATCCTGTCCATACTTAAGGGGTGAGGATTACACAAGGGCATGCATGCCATAAGGTGGGATCATTGAAAACTGTCTAAGAATCTATCAGCCACAGTACCCAAAGGGATGGATCTGAAATTCACCTGTCATGGTCAAAAAGAGTTCATAAGAATTTGTACTCTGATCACAACCAAGTCATCAGGATATGGTAAGATCGGCTATGCTTACCCCATTTGCTTTTTCTGCTATGAGAATGTTGCTGAAAATATTGCCTTTATAACCATTCAGTGCTCCTTTCTTAGGTTCCATGGGATAACTACTTTGACATTTATGTCTTAAAGAACCCAACTTCTTGTGTAAACCAGAAATTTTTTCTTCTCAAATTAATGACAATTGATCATTTTTCACAAGATCTCCTAGTGGCTTACCTGTAATGATTACCTCTTATATTTATATTTTTTATATTTGTTTCCTTACCTGGGCTACATTTTTCTTATACAACTTTTTTTTCTAGCTGTGTCATTCTGTACATTCTTATTAGAAGTCACCCAAAAGAGGTGGAGTTTAAATAAGGAGGGCAGAGTTTGGATAGCCTTCTATCTCAAGGTTTAACTTGGTCAAAACATGACAGAATCGAATTCCTGAACTTCTCACTGTCCACTGAATAAGATATCTGAATGTTCTATATTTTATGTATTCTTTTATTACCAATGAGTGTCTTAACAGAAAAGCTTTTAAATGTAGTGATCCGATGGGTCACCTGCAACTCAATGTGCATAGCAGCAATGTACACGTTATAACCAAACTGTGGAAAGATCCAAGATGTTCATCAACAAATGAATGGGTGGTAAAGAAGAGGTGGTGGAATATTACTCAGCCATCAAAAAGGACAAAGGCCATTAAATCGATGTGGATGGAACTGAAGGTATTATGCTGAGAAATAAGTCAATCAGAGAAAGTCAGTTATCATATGGTTTCACTCATAAGTGGAATATAAGAAACAGCACAGAGCATCACAGGGTAAGGAAGGGAAAACTGAATGGGAAGTCATCAGAGATGGAGAAAAACCATGAGAGATTCTTAACTATGGGAAATTGAGAGTTGAAGAAGGAGAGATGGGTGAGGGGATGGGGTAAACAGATGACAGGCATTAAGGGGGGGCACATGATGTGTTGAGCACTGGGTATTATATGCAACTGATAAATCATTAAACACTACATCTGAAACAAAGTATGTACTTTATGTTGGTTAATTGAATTTAAATTTTTAAAAAGACTTTATAATATTTTGGAAAAAATCATTGAAGTGTGTACTAAGTTAAGCTTAATTTGTTTAATTGATTTAGTTGAAATAGGTTTTGGAGAGCAACTATTAACTGAGTTCTTAATTTGAACATGAAATACATGAAATCTTGTATGCTAAAAATATAGCATTCAACTTCAAAAACATAAATGAACATGAAATACAGACAAGATCTAAAAATGCAGCATTCATCTTCAAAAACTTATAAATGTTATACTAGAGGGCAGACTATAGATGATCCGAAGATGGATAATTACACAACTCCACTCTTAGGTTTTTTGGATAAGGTCATGAAAATATACCACGATATTGTATAATAGTCTTTAGCAGTGGATACGAAACACCAGGGGACCATAAAAACTGATTAGTTATTGGTTTATAGTTAGCAAAACTCTCAGAGTCACAGAAAATAATTGTAAGAGGTCTTAGTAAATTCAACACAGAGCATGGTGCATGTTTATCTCCTTACCAAGACTCTTAGCCTGAGATCTGTCTGTCATTTTAGACAAGTACTAATGACTACCTGAAATATAGCATTTCTTTCAATTCTGAATGATTGTGATAAACCATGATAGTATTAGCACTAGCTGTACTTTGTCATCGGTAGGAACCACTGATAAATTTATATCACTTTATAGTTGTACATATCTTAACAAACAGTTTATGCTCATCACTATTTCCAATCATGGTAGTTATTAAACCCATGGCTAACTCTTATTAATTAATGCATCAATAAAGAAACACATATTTGCTCTACCACACTTTAGAATTATATTTATGAAAATATATTTGAATAAAACCGATTTCCTCTATAATCCCATCTATTTTATTTATTTCTTTTGTACTTAGAAGATCATGCAGAGAAATGCATGGTCTTCACTAGATGCCAAAGGGGTAAGGTCCAAGAATGTTGAGAACTGCTTCAGGCTTAGACTGAGGGCACTGAGTCCCACAGATATCTCTCTGGACAGGATAGTTGGGGGGAGGGCTGGAATTCAGAGCAGCCCAGCTTGCAGGCAAGACAATGTTTTTAAATTGGGTCTTATAGAGAAAGAGGCAGCTTTGGGCACTAAAGTTGTGTAGAGAGGTTTACTCCTGGTCAATTCTGGTATTGAATACAAGCTCTGCTTTATGCCAAGTGGAATTCTTGCTTGGTTCTCTCTTTGTCCCCTGAGTTTTTATTTTAAAAACATTTCAAGCCAACATAAAAGTTACAATGATAGGACAATTGATACCTAGATAGTCTTCACTGAGATGTATGGATTATTAACATTTTCCTTAATTTGTATGTGCTCTTTCTCTTTCT
This sequence comes from Canis lupus dingo, assembly GCF_003254725.2. NCBI lineage: Eukaryota > Metazoa > Chordata > Mammalia > Carnivora > Canidae > Canis > Canis lupus. Next base: position 43,668,074 of record NC_064245.1, on the reverse strand, counting down.
AAATAATGTCTAATATGTAGTCCATGTTGTCATACCCCCAAATGTCCGAATAACGTCATTATTGTATTTGCAGCCTACCCACTGTGTCTGTTTTGAGTCCATGAGGATCTCTCTCACTCTGCCCTTTATCCTTGGTACTGCCCTTTCACCCCAGAAGTCTCTGATCCATAGGTTGTCTTCTCCTCATCACTCAAGGTCTGATCATCATGAATCCGGACACATCCCCTCCTCTGCCCCTTCTCTGGCCATTTCCAACAGCCTGAACCCTTCCACCCTACCTCTGGAACTCACAATCCATTGGCTGCAAAACTCTCTATGCTCTCACTTTCTTCTCAGCATGTTTGCTTTATTTTTTTATTTTTTTTTTATTTTTTTATTTTTTTTTATTTTTTTATTTTTATTATTTTTTATTTTTTTAGCATGTTTGCTTTAGATCACAGGATCACAAATCGCCTACATCTTGAGTTTCTGTCAACCAGTAAGTAAGTAGTTCTTGAAAAAATGGCCTTAGATCTTTGAGCCTTTGTCCCACATTTCTTACAATGAGAATTTGTGACACTTAACAACTGTTGTACAGGATTGTTGACAAACAGAAAACACATGAAAGTATTTGAGACACTGTGAAGAAAGTGTGAACAGCTACTATTCTAATGTTTTTTTTTAAATATTTTATTTATTTATTTGAGAGAGAGAGAGTGAGAGAGCACGAGTGAGGGGGGAGGACAGAGAGAGAGGGGGAGAAGCAGACTTCCCTGATGAACAGTGAGCCTGATATAGGGCACGATTCTAGGACCCTGAGATCATGACCTGAGCCAAAGGCAGACGTTTAACCAACTAAGCCACCCAGGCACACCTGCTATTCTAATTTTTATGTAGAGAGTTGAAGGTGAGGTTCAAGTTTCTCCATCATTTCCAGTGCTGAAGTCACTTTGGTGGCTGAATGACTAGATATCTTGAATCTGCCAGCAAGACAATTTCCCACGAAGACTCCAGGATTAGAATTCACTTGCTTCAGTAACACTGTGCAGCATTTGCAGCATTTACCTAATTATAAAATGAAGATCCCAACTGGGTAATTTCATTTAGAATTTGGAGGTTAGTGCTACTTTTCTTAGTTTTCCATTGTTGTAGAATCAGATTTGAATCCAGAGAAATAGTTTTATTTCTATAACTCTTTGAAGGGACTAACCCCAAGTCAGACCTCTAATTAGTAGTTTACAGATATTCATTATTAGTTTTGTCTCTTCCCCGCCCCGCATTTCCATTCTCCTCCGTAAGAAAGCCATCATTACACAAAATGCCTAGATATTTTGCAACATTTGCTCCATCTATTCACGATGATCAGTTCAGACCAAAATGTAATTCCAGTTTAGCCAGCTTTAAGATGTACTTTATCTGAAACACCTGGGTGGTTGAGCGGTTGAGCGTCTCCCTTCGGCTCAGGGCTGATCCTGGAGTTCAGGGATCAAGTCCCACATCGGGCTCCTGCATGGAGCCTCCTTCTCTCTCTGCTTCTGTCTCTGCTTCTCTCATGAAAAAAAAAAAAAAAAAAAAGAAAAAAGAAAAAGTGCTTTATCATCAGATGTATATATTATTATGTTTGATATCAGAATCTTAATAGTCTAATATTTTGCTAAGGGAGCAGGAATGGGGAAGGAAACTAACATTTCTGAGCCGCCTGTCATGTGCCATCTCGTTTAGGCACATTATCACCTTTACTCACTGCAAAGGCCTGGTGCAGCCTGTGGTATGGCCTGTTTTATGGATGAAAGTGGGGACAGGAAGTTTGAGATACTGGCTGAAGATTGTAGGGTCCTGCCCTCCACAGCTATCTACTCTGCCCTGCTGCCTTCAGGAAAATGACCAAGGGAGGAGGCTTCTCAGATTCTTTGTAACCCTGAGCAAAGAGGGTTTTATCCACTTCTCCACCAAACCATTCACATAAATTACATTTACCATACTGTAGGAAGCTTTTGTTTTGATCATGTAATCCAATAATGACCGGTACATGGGTTTTACCCTTAACTTTGGTCTCAGTTCATTTCATCAAACAGAATGATGACCCCAAGAAAATGAATGGTCTCCAGGGAGAAATTATTAAGATAAAATTAAAAGACACAAGGAAGCTCTTAAATATTGCCAGCATTTATAATTTATTATTGCCATGTTTATTCAATACTGGAAAAGTTCACAAGGTGATCTTCACTAAACATTGCAAATTTTTTGACCCCATCTACACCAAAGAAAATATAGGGTATGATATAAATTTAATCTCATATAATTAAACTGTATTAATTTTGCAAAACCAAAAAGGCTTTTAAACCTTCATTAATCATCCTTTTTGAAGAAAATAAGCAAGATTTATTTCTCGTTATGTTGTTACCTACTAATTAATGGGATGAATCAAATTTCCCTATTTCTTTAGATTTGCATGAGCTTAAAATACTCTTTTATCTACATTAGGTAGAATGTCAGAACTAGCTTTTGGATTATTTTAAAGCTTGGTAAGATCACAAGGCTTTCCTGAAAACATATCCTATCTTGACAATGCATTAAACCTTAAGAAAAGTTTAATTAACAAATGTCAGAATGTGTTTCTTCTAAAAAAGTGATATATTAACAATTTATTCCTATCTCCTGGGTCTAACAGCATCTTAACCCTTAAAGAAAAAAAAAGTCATATTTTACATCTTCACAGATTTATGTTAACTAAAATTTGATGTTTTTAAATTAAAGTATGTATAACCTATACACAAGAAATGGAAGTATCTTACAGCTTTGGTTCACTTTCAGATGTACATTGTCATTAATTTACAGACTATTAATTTACTGAGATTTTATCATTAGAGACTGATTCTAATTGCAAGTTTTTACACAGATCAGTTGTGGTTACAAAACTAGTTCAAGATATTGTGTAAAATCTCTGGACCTAATCTTTATCTTTGGGAAAATAAGTATAACTGTATTTCTTTATCCCTGCCTTACATGTTTCTGGACACAGCAGATGAAAAAGCATGTGTAGTTAGAGCTAATTTGGTGACTCTAAGGGGTCATACTAGAGGTTTATTTTTGTTTTGTTTGTATCTTTTTTTCCTCAAATGATGTACATGGGCAAAGCAGAAGAGCAGCAAGGGAAAATTAGCAAAAAAGTACAAATTAGCCGTATCTTCATGTTGTATCTTGTCTCATATCACATATCTTAAGCATTTTGGGTTTCCCTACAGTCTATTCTCTCTGCTTATATAGGTATACATTCAGATGTGTGGCTTTCGATGGTTCATATTTCACCTATCAAATTTACTTAATTGAATCCCTAGTATATATATATACAGTTAATTTCACTGTTATAAGTAAGGATACAATGATGATTTGTGTGAATATACCTCTAGACACATCTCTGATTATTCCCTTAAGTAAGATAGAGTCCTAAAAGTGAAGCAGCTGAGAGAAAGGGCATGGGTTTCTTTTTCTTCTTTCTTTCTTTTTCTTTCTTTCTTTCTTTCTTTCTTTCTTTCTTTCTTTCTTTCTTCTTTCTTTCTTTCCTTTTCTTTTCTTTCTTCTTCTTCTTCTTTTTCTTTCTTTCTTTCTTTCTTTCTTTCTTTCTTTCTTTCTTCCTTTCCTTTCCTTTTTTTTTTTTTTTTTTTTTTAGAATTTTACTGTGTATTTCCAAATTGCCCTCAAGAAAGATTTTTCCAATTTACACTATCACCAGCAATGGATGAGTGTGCCGACTCCCTCCAAACTCTTGTCAACACCAGATATTTGCATTATTTTCAATCTTAATAAGACATCATTGTTATTATTAGGTATTTTTCAGTATCCCCAGTATCACTCTCCTCTCCTTCGTTCCTCTTTTTTCTTTTTTTTTTTCCCCCTTTTGTCTTTTCTCACCTGCTTGGGAACCTGTGAAACTGGAAACTGTCACTCTTTGAACTAGAATTCCTTTCTCTAGAGGCTCAAAAAGCTATTTCATAAAGAAATGTTGTTCAAGCTCTATAATTTCAAGCATCCCAATCACCACTGGCCTCTTGTAGGCCTCAGGCCCTACAAGGGTGTCTGGGCAGCCTAAGGAGAACATTAATCTATGCGGCATTTGCTTTTTATTCCCTTTGGCAACCTATGCCTTTGGGATGTCTTTGAGATGTTTGATGCTTTTTGTAGCTGGAATTATTGATCAGGGGAGCAGAAAGAAGTGCTAGCCACGGCCAGGAGAGGTATTTCTACCTGAGCTTGCAGTCATTGTTGAAGCAGTCTGGGTATACCTGGTCTCAAAGGAAAAACTCAGCTGGAAAATCAGGATCATCTGGTGCTTAATGAATTAGGAAAAGTATTATGAGGCCCATTTGCATCATAAAGGAGTGGTTTGATTTTTTTTCAGCCTGTTCTGTTAATTTTTAAGTGCAACAGACAACATTTACTAGAATGTACTGGAAACACGCATTCTCTAAATCCCTTGTAGTACCAGTAATGCAATTCCCCACATTTGTTCAGATCTTCTCCTTCTGGGAAAATGGTAGGATTGAAGTTGGGATTTTGGGTTGGATAGGGGTTGTGTGACCATTGGCCCATTCACTGCGAATGGGGAGTGAAGAGATGACACAAACTACCTCCAGGCTGGAGCATCTAATTGTCTGGGTGTGACCTTCCAGCTTTCCTCCCCTCTGCCACAGGGACAAGAAACACTGCAAGTCCCCAGCGGGGGATGAGGAGGAGCAGAGCCTGCAGACAGCCGCAATAAGTGCAGCAGAGATCAGAAATCAACTTGCGTTGCTCTGGGATGCTGAGATTTGGGGGTAATCATTTTTTTAAAATTTATTTTATTTTATTTATTTTTGGGGGGTAATCATTTTTAACAATGGTTTGTTACTGCAGCATAACCTAACTGGTCCTGACTGCTCTATGTTGAATAATTTAACGATTTAATGATGGCTATAAACCTTATAAAAATAAAAGTCATCATTGATTGCAGGGAGAATTGAATTTTTGATTAAAGAAACATAAAAAGTCATTTTTAAAAGCTAAAATTGTTGAGGCAGTTCCCAGCTTTTATTGTTACTAGCAGCTTTTATGCCCATCTCCTCTTCTACCCAAAGTAAAATTTGGTACACCAATTCAAAAATGAAAGAGAAAAAGTGATAACATGTATTGAGCACCTGCTAGGTGCCAGAAACAGTGCTAGGTAATGTACATGTTTTATTTTACTTAAGGCATAATAGTAACCATGGAAGGTAAATGACATTTCTATTTAAGAGAGGAAAATGGAGATGTCAGAAATTGAAAGGTTTGGCTTTGAACCCAGCTTGTTCCCCTTCTGCTGCTCTTTGTCATTTTTCCCTGCATGCAAATGGTTTTCTACTTTGATTGTTCACATATAGTTTTTAAAGATTTTATTTATTTATTCATAAGAGACACAGAGAGATGCAGAGACATAAGCAGAGAAAGAAGCAGGCTCCGTGCAGGAGCCTGATGTGCGACTCGATCCCGGACCCTGGGATCACACCCTGAGTCAAAGGCAGATGCTCAACCGCTGAGCCACCCATGTGTCCCAAGATTGTTTACATATTAATCCAGATATACAAAATAGACCATTACTCACATACTTGATCAATATGTAAACTTTTTTGATGTTGTTCTGGTGACAAAAGAGAAACTTGGTTCAATTTGTATCCAGAGACTTTGAATATATTGAGATTGCCAACACCATGAACCTTTTTGAGGTGAAGTTACATGGCACAAAAATGAAATGTTTCCAAGGGTCTTCTTTGTAAAAAAAAAAAGTATCTGTATTTTCTTTGACTTCAGGTGATACCATCTCAAGTTTATATTCAGCTCCTTATCCAGTTAAGCCCTTTGTTAAAGATCTCAAGGATTGACTTTGTTTTTGCAATAGTCGAAACAATGTTATATTTGCAAGCAGAGATAGCAGTCAGCATGGGGAATGTGCTCCTGGAAGCAGCACTGTTAGAGCATCCTTCCTGCTCTGAATGGTGGTTTAACCTCTCCGATGTACTTTTGGAAAAGAAGCAGCCAAAGGAGGAGAAAGAGAAAAAGAGAATCATTGTAGCTGAGTGAGGAAACTCTTTGTTGTAGAACAGGGAGTGCTTTTGGTACTCTTTGCCTAGCAACCTGGCATCTGCTCTTCTCCACCCAAAGGTATTCCTCCATGACACGTGTGGCCAAAACTTTATGGACACAGCACATCAAGCATACCAACCCTTAATTCTAAGCAACCAATCTCTTCAACGTCCTCTCAATACATCTTGGTTAAGTCTATCTCCATCTGTCTCGCATCACTCTTTCTCAAATCAGAAATACTAATAAGCACACATCTCCGTGCAGTATTTTCCAAATCACAAAGTTTGTCTTCCATCTTCATCATACAAGAGATCATTTTTCTGTCTTAATTGAGAATCCCGGAGGATAGGAAATTTGGGATCCCTACCTCTTCCTCACTAAAGTGCTTGCACATCTGCAAGATCTAGTGCAAGTCAAAACTCCTCCCAGAATCTTCTCTCCAGCTCCTCCCTCTACATTGTCCTTCCACTCCTCCCAGCTGGCAGCATTTGGTACCTTCTTCATCCACTGTTGGTCCCAGCATTCTTTTGGGCCTTTGGAAGAGTGTGAACTCGTGGAGAGAGACAGACTTTGGAGCCAGACAGAAGCGGAGTTTAAAGCACTGGCCCTCAACTGTGTTCCTTTGGACACGTTGTTTCACCTTCCTGCCCTGCGGTTTGTTCATCTATAACTGGAGATCAGAGATTCTACTCACATGGTTGTTACCCAGATGAAACGTCCTAATGCCCAATGGGAGGCTCAAAACCAACGGGCCTCTCTCTCTTCTTCCTACAGTCCCATGAAGCAGAGACCTCATCCCATATGACTTTTTTCGTCTTTCGTTCTCCCCAACATCCACAGAACACTGATCACATAGGGAGCACACGATCAGTAATCTTTGAATTGAATCATATAGAGGCCTGTCCACAGACACTGCCATGGAGAAAAAAAACAAAAACAAAAACAAAAAACAAAACTCCTCCATGGGGGCAGTCAGCATCCATACCTTGCTTGTCAATCAAAAGTGTCCTTTGAATCCAGATGCACTTTGATAGGGAGGAGTTACAACTCCTGATAGACATGGTTGTGTCTGAATCATGCCAGGTTCCAACAGCATGGGGAAAGTCTTAGAGGGGACCTGAAAACTGAGGTTTTCTTGATGTCTGTTAGTCCATGTGTGAAAAAACCATAAGTAATTTTATCTGGGGGAGGGGGGAGGGGAGAGAGGGAATCCGTCTTGTGGATTATACCAGTTGGTTAGGAAAGGGCTGGTTGAAAGGGAGAATATCCACTTATAATTAAGAAGCAAAATATGTTTCCTGCTGCTGCCTTGAGTTGCTTTTTTTTTTCCTTTCCTTTTGTTTTTGTGTTTTCCATTTCCCTATTGGTTTTAATTAATTCTGCCCTAGATTCATGAGCTTTGTGAACCTGGAGAATTTTTTTTTAATTTAAATAAATAAAAAGATCCTGCAAGTTTTCCCAGACCACCAGGCTTTAATATTAAATTACTGTTTTCTGGCAGGATCATCTGCAAAACTCTGATTTTGTTTCTTTCTCTGTTCCCATCCTGATAATTGTGGCTGAATTCCCTTGTCTTTAATATGCCATATATTCTCCACCTGGCAAAGGATTCAGACAGATACAGATAATAAATACCCTGTAGACATACAGACAGAGAAACTGCTGTAATTGCTTTCATAATGACTCTGAGACATCAAAGGGAGGCAAATAATGGTATTTAACACTGTTTCCATTCTTTAGCTGAAATGTAATTTTATAGAGTTATTGTCAGGCGGTACGGTGAGCGTACAAGTACAACTGTCATATTCAGCTCATATTAATTAGCTGCCCACGAGAGGGCCAGGCGAGTAATGGCAAAGTTCTCCTCATTTCAGATGGTCTGATATTCAGACAGAACCATAAGTACAATAGCTTGATTAACATAGTTGCTTAGATCAGGTTTTCCCTGGGAGTGTGTCAATTGGCATTTTGAAGAATCAATTAATTAGCACTCCAAATAATCCATTCTTGGGTTAATGAAAGTGTTTTGTACAGCTGCAAAAAATTACATGAAGAAAAACTAAACCTTTCCAAAGTGGCAATGAAAAAGATTTATCTCGGTAAAGTGTATTGTCCATTTCAAAATGCCACCGAAAATGTGTTTCCTTTGAAAGCCATGGAATTGATGTGTACAGTTTTAAGCCATGGTGGGTACATTTAGGTGTAGAATAAGGCAAGTGGTGGGTGCTACAGTGGCAGGGAAATTAGAACTTTTATTTTCACTATTTTGCCTTGTAATCGTGTTACTTAATTAGGGTAAGTCATGGCCAACTTTTTGCATACCATTATCTACTATTTTAGACAATTACTCTTCGATGGCAATATGCTTATTAACATTTTTTAAATGCCAGTATCACGCAGATACTCCTGCTTTTCAAAGTTGGAGATTGAATTCTCAGACATATGAGAATTACAACTTAAAGAAGCAAATTTACTTTTAACCAAAGCTGTTTAACTTGGAGATATAATGCATTCTTTACAATGAGGTTTGAATTATCAGAAAACCAACTGTGAATATCTCAGACACCTTTGCCATCATTAATATGTTACTTCTGGCACACCTTATCAATTCCCTCTTCTGCTTAACGAAAGCGTTAATTCTGTCTTCTTTTCTAGCTCTCTTGGGATCCAAATTTAAAGTACTTAGTTTTGTGGAACCCCATTCTTATCTCTGAAGTTATCTTAATCAAGCTTATAATAATGAATAAAATAGTTTATTTGGTGATGTAGCTCTCCCTCCAGCTTCCAAAACTTGGCATAAAGTAGAGATGGTATTTATATACTTTTCCTTCAGGAAATTCTATCTTTATCAACATCCCTGACATAAGTTACTTTTAAATCATCATGAAAGCCCTTTAAGTGGGAGCACCTAGGTGGCTCAGCAGTTGAGCCTCTTCCTCTGCCTCAGGGCATGATCCCAGGGTCCTGGGGATCAAGTCCTACAACCGGCTCCCCTCAAGCAACCTGCTTCTCCTCCTATGTCTCTGCCTCTCTCTCTGTGCCTCTCATGAATAAATAAATGAAATCTTTTTAAAAAAAACCCTTCAAATGAAAGGTATAAAATCAATATTTGTAATTTAACAAGTAAAGTGAGTAGTAACATCAACTGAACATTATTTGGAATTAAAGTATAAATGTAATTATTTGTATGTATGTGTGGCTTTTATAATGTTTAAAATGTGATTTCTTGTTAAGTAAGTAATAAGTCACTTTCCAGTTCAGTCTCATTCATGGGATATGATTAATGCTTTAGGTAAAAATCAGCATCTTAAAAACGGACCAAAATAGGTATTTTACTAATATGAGATGTGGATTGCTTTCCTTCCTATAGCTCATTTAGTTATTACTAACTAACTACAATAACTAACATGTTGTATTTAGATGATGCTGAAGTACATTTTCTTGCTTATTATTTTTTTAAGATCTTATTTATTCATGAGAGACATAGAGAGAGAGGCAGAGACATAGGCAGGGGGAGAAACAGGCTCCCTGAGAGGAGCCCAATGCAGAACTTGATCCCAGGACCCTAGGATCACGACCTGGGTGGAAGGCAGATGCTCAACCACTGAGCCACCCAGGCACACCTATCTTCCTGCTTATTATATGGATGAGTATAAAGCCAGTTACATGGTAACAGTAGGTCTTAAAAGCTGACATATCTAGCATACCTCAACATGAAGAATATGCGGGGGAAAAAAGGTAAACACACACAAACACACATAAACACACACACACACACACACACACACTCACACAGAGAATGCAGTAGAAAGACGCTGCCCGTGTCTTCCTCTTAGGACAAATAATTTCCCCAAACTTAACTGTTGGCTTTCGAGGTTTAATGAAGCCAGTGATGTGAGTGATGGGAAAGCACCTTCCTCTCTTGTGTTGTCGAGGGACACATCCCACACCTTCTCATCCCTCTTCCTCCAGGGTGACAAAATGATGGGTAAAGGCTCATTTCTTAATACACTTGAACGGATGCTCAGGAGATTCAGCATCGCCTGTTTATTGCTTATTCTTTATTTTGAGCCGCTGCTCTTCGAAATGTAAAATGGCAAAGTATCGTCGTCACTGCTCACGGTGGACTTCAGCCAGAAATGAGATCTATTGCTTATTTTGCTAATCAGCTCCTTCCATATCTGCATGCTCATTTTCTGATCGCTGATGAGGCGACAAGGTCATTGGACGCACAAGTACTTATTTAAAAACAGACACGAGAGTGAGATAGAGGTTAGTTGGGTCTATCAGAGCTGTCAATCAATTAATGAAAATTATTGAGCAAGGACACTGTGGGGGAAGTGAACAGAAGGAAGGAAAATGACCATGGAGACACAACATAGGGGAAACGACAGAACTGATAAACGTGCTCACGTGAGTGCTGAAAACAGACATGCTCACATCCCAAGTGAGAGACAGCTCCGAGAAACGCAAGGACTACCATCTCTGCCACTCCAAAGGCTCAAGGGCTGACAGCGCAGGGCTTTTGCCCAAAGGTATACTCGGAACAATGCCTTTCCTTAGGCATGCAGGAGCCAGGCGGAATGCCTGCTGAATATTTTATTAACGTGCCAAAGACCTGTGGCCAAGATTTCCAGGAATATAAAGATGCTATTATGCAGACCCAAATTTGTGGTAAACAGAGGCCGACAGAGTCCAAGCAGCCCCCTTTCTTCAGGGAGAGGGAGCATTAGATTCTTACCTGTATGACAGGCACAGATTGCAACACGGAGTGATACAAGAAGGGGCTTCAAAAAAAAAAAAAAAAAAAACCCTCTAAAGAGCCACCCTGTCACTACTGTACACCGTCCGCTGGCACTGGACAAGTGCACACTGTTTATCAGCACAAAGAAGAAAGAATTCACAACTTGATCCTTGGGGGGCTGGGGTAGGGGCGGTGGGAGGGCGGGCAGAATGGGGAAAATAAATACACAAATGTGAGGAATGCGGGGAGAAACATTGCCAATATGCTTGTGTGAATGAAAGATAGTGAGGGAGAAAAAGGGAAAGGCTGCAAAGTCAAAAACGGGGAGATACTGACACCAAATCTCTGCAAAGCGTTCAAAATTCTCCAGCTGCCACGCTTTTAATTTGCTACCATTCTAATTAAAATGCAAATTAAATTTATAATTAGCATCAGCGCTTTCTAAAGAAACCTTCTTGTACGCTGCACAAACATATGGGACGATGCTGTGGTGTAAAGTTTGTAAAACAGAAGTAATGGCAGAAAGGGGGGGGTGCGCTCCTTTTCCCTGGGAAATAAGTTTTATGCAGAGGCAGGCTGGCTTAAGGGGATGGCCACGTTTCTCGGAGGTGGATGCAAGTGGGTGAAATTGTCCCATTGTAACAAAAGGATTGCTGAATGTGGAAGATCGGCCGGCCGGGGTGTGACTTTGTGTTGAATCAGGTGTCAAGGGTTACCCCGCATGTCATCGGGATTGTATAGGAGATGCCAAAAGGCAAAAGGGGTCAAAGCTTCTAATCAAAAAGTCTATGGCCAAAATTAACCGCTGCTTGCTTCCAGATAATTAATTTAAAAATTGATGGGGAACGAAGTACCCAAATTACCTCATGATTCGCACATGTATCATGTTTTCAAAGTAAACTCTCTTCCCAACTTGTTCTTCAAAGCTGAGGGGCGGGTGGAGTTCTGAGACAGATGTCAACCAGAGTGGGCATTTAGGTGGCACTTAATTTTCTGAGGTGTGAGCTGAATCTGCAGGCTTGAGCACTATCATACATAAATATACAGATCTGGTATTTCTGATATTTTTCTTCAGAATAGGATTGTGTTCAGTGAGGCTCATGGAGCAGAGAAACCTGGAGCTTGTATCTATAGTAGAAGAAAAAATACCCCACTACAAAATCACCTTTACCTTGGCTGTATTTTGGTTCAGGGGAATCTTTATGAATTAAAAATATAAATAAAAACCTGCGATCCTCGTGGTAATTGTGCTTTACTTTTCAGCGGAGGACACTACCTGCACACCTAACTGTCTTTAATATTCCAGGGATTCTCCTTTATCTATTAACCAGGCTCTCCATCAGATATTTTAAAATTTGAATGTAACGGGAATGAATATTTCATAGATGTGTGTTAAGCTGTTATTAAACTATAATGTAAAGTAGGATTGTAGGAATATTTTTATATGTCAAAAAGTCAATTAAAATGATAAGCCTGTAATATCACTATTGTGGCGCTGTACAAAACTGCATTTCATATGCACGGGAGGTTCTCAACCACCTAGCATTTGGGTGGGAGGCAGGACTGTTACATATTCAGAGGCCTGTGTACTTCAATTACATTAGTAACACTTAGGTCCATTTTCGGCAGAGATTAAATGGAGAGCTATGGGGGATAAATCTTACCTGACTTGATTTTTATTTAGTATTACAAAAAAACGGCATTAGGCATTCTTAAAGGTAGGTGCTTACCTAAATGCACTGCGGATTCATTTGGAAATAAATGTCAATCCCTAGGAGACTGAGATGCCTGTAATATAAAATCTCTAATGAGGATGCCACCCTTGACTTGAATAAAAGTGATGTGATGTCTGCTGGAGAAAAATAGCACACAAATCTGAAGAGGGGGAAGAAAGTTAAAGCTAATGTAGACCATAATAAAATAGTACTTAAAAAAATAGATTCCTATTCATACACTTTAAAAGAAAAAAAAAAAGGCTTTGTGCGGGGGAGTATTCTTGGTTTCTGCTTACGTACTTAAGAAGAAATATTTAGAAGCAGTCAGTTGAATTAGGTTAGAATGACTTACAAAAAAGTTAAATGCATTCCCAAACTGTCTTTGACCACTGATTCTTTCCTGGGCTATGGCCATTGTCAAAAACGGGATGTTAAAAGATGATCTGGTTGACAGGTTTGACATAACTCAATTAATCAAGACTTCACGGAAGAAAGAAAAATAATTCTACCCATACGGCGGTCTTCTTATATTCCCAGAATCGAAGTTCCTTATTTTTTTTTCCTGGTGCCTAAGAGGAATGCAGGCCCCCTAAATAAGTCTTCTGTGTGGGACAAAAGACTGAAAAACTGTGGCATAAAAGCATTTCTTTGTTTAATTTTTAATTGTTGTCCCTCTCTTATTCAGAAAATGAAGTCACCTTTGTGGTGGTTTCATGAACCGCTGGGTAATCAAAATTATTATGCCGCCACCTGTTGTCTGTTAATTATTCTGAGAAGATACTCATAAATCATAACACCGGACAATAAATCAAACTGTCAGTTCGCAGGTCAAAGGTGACCCATGAAAAGTTATAGGTCACCCACAGGGTGTGAAAGAGCAGGGTTTTAGAGCATCACTCATTGTCAAGCACTGTTGGGAGAAGTGCCATCGGAACAAAAGGAGAACTGGAGTACAGAAGAATTCCACTCAGGGGCTGGGCTCTGGCTGCCAGCATCAGTAGAGTCAAACCTACATTCCGCTTGGAATGACCCGCAAGGATCCCACCATGGCTTAGCTCAGACTTGCTGTCCCTTTGGAACCTTGTCACAAGGAGTGTCCCTTTTGGTAAAGTCTGAAGAGCTATGGGCTTCGAACATCATCTTCTCTTTCTCCCATGTCCTGAAGAATGCACTGGAGAAGTTGTTGTCTTGCTTCATTATTCATCAAGACAATCACAATATGTCAAACTGCCGTTGATTGGAGGATGCTTCAGAATGTCTTACTACCTAAATTAATTTGGTTTGGAATATGTTTTCCTTTTGGTGTGACAAGAACTTGAACTGCATTTAACATTTTCAACTCATTTATTTCCGGTCCCCTGTATTTAAAATAACATAATCGCTGGAAACCAGCGTGTGTTGATAGATATCCTTGATTTAAAACCTGGCTAGGGGTAAATTATTTCTGATGTGGTGGAAGCAACTTTAGGATGAGGCATAATAAAGACATAATGATAAGGCAGCTGGGACACAGAACTAATGTTCCAGTTGAGAGATGTACTGCCTGCTGTTTGAATTAAATTCTGTAAAATGGACAACATGCTTTCATTAAAAAATTCTTTCTAAAATACTAATTTTTTTCCTTTGTGATAATTTATTATTTTCTGCTCAGGTAACTGTGGCTTTTCTCATGAGAAGTAGGAGTGCCATCAGAGTATCAACTGGAGTCTGATTTTTTTTTTTGAAAGAATACACCACAGTTTCTGTTCAAATCATACATCTCAGAACTGACATGCAAAAAGATTGTACTCCAAAACAGAATCTGCTCCACCTTCCTCCTTCAATCTTCTATCACCTCATTTCAAGTTGAGGCAAGTGAGTCTCAGAACATAAACAATTTGTTAGGTAACATTAGAGGTCAAAGCATGTTCACTGATGCAACCTTAACCATGGATGTAAATTTATATACATGGGACAAAATACATGTTCTTCTAGGTTGCTGAAATAAATTTTGAGCAGTTACTTGCCCAGTTTCTTCTCTGAATAGAGTTGAGAGCTTCCTTTCATTTGACACAGATGCATTGAGGACCTGCTACAAGTCAGGTGATACATTCAGTACAGGTGACAGAGCCAGAAGAACACAAGCCCCTCCTAAAGTATAGAGTCCAGCAGATGACTCTGTCCAGCAGATCTCCTTGGTCTTTCCTTTGGGAAAAGTATAGGTTGATTGACTTTCCTTGGAAGGGGGCTGGCTACCCCTTGATACACATACTGTGGATGGAGCTCTCTGTGCCAGATGTGTAGAAAAACGGGGGCGAGGGGGATCTGGTCATCCTCCACACAAGGATAGCATATCCAATCATCAGAAAAAAGCAGCCAAGCTCTACTCCAGAAAGTTTGGGTTGTGGACCAGGAAGCCCCTGAGTCCCTTCAAAATTCATATAGTGAAGTCCTAATCCCTCATACCTCAGAATGTGATTTTGTTTGGAGATAAGGCCTTCACAGAGGTAATTAAGTTAAAACATGGCTGCTAGGGTGGGCCCTAATTCAACTTGACTGGTGTTATAAGAAGAAATTTGGACACACAGAGAGATTCCAAATATGTACCTGCAGAAGTAAAGACCATGTGAGGAGACAGTGAGAAAATGGCCGTTTGTAGGCCAAGAAGGGAGGCCTCAGGAGAAACCAACCCTGCTGATAACTTGGTCTTGGATTTCCCTTTCTGGGAGGAAATGTCTTGTTTTAACCCCTATCTGTGGTAATTGTTATGGCAACTGAGCAAATCATGAGAACCCCCTCTTCCTGAGATAGGGAAATATCCCTCTGGATAGATATTCAGAGAAGTTCTGAGGGTAAGGGAGAGTGGTGTTCTATGAGAACCCAGGAATGCTGTATTCCTCGAGGGGAAACATGACAGAGGAGCCACTAGCATAGACAACAGCTAATGAGGAGAGACACTGGCAAGAAAACTGCAGGAGTTGGGAGAGGCCCACTTCATTCAGACTTCTGTTTGAATGAGACAATTTCCCTAGTCATCCTCCCAAAGATTCTCCTATTACTATCTCCTTACCTTACTTTATTGTTCTTAATAATACTTATCACCAACAAGAATTAAATATGAGTTGTACAGGAATGTAATGCCCAAGAATGAGGACCTTGTCATTTTTTTCCCTGATGTAACCTGGTGCCTAGGAGAGGGTTTAAGAGCTGAAGGAAGACCTCCTGGTGTGGTGTGAGCATCTAGTGAGCTCATGCACATAAAGTTCTTACAATGGTAGTTGGCACACAGCAGGGATCCAGAAATCTCAGCCATCAGGGAGGAAGATGTCATCCAAAGGGTCTCCACCTGGGAGCTATTGGGTTTGTCAACAAATCTGTCCAGGAAACTTTAAATTTTTAGATTTGTCTATTGAATGGTCTCTTAAGTTTTTATTCTTTTTTATTCAAATATGGCCAAAATCTGTAAAGGTAAGGCAGTTAGTAGTTGTCAACAAAACATAAAAATACTGTTTCAGAATCTCTCTGCCCTTTTCACTTAGGTGCTGTGGGTCCAAGTACCACTGACCCAAGTTTCCATGAACAACCATGCTGATGTGTATACCCTCATGTCTCTGGTTGTGTAGCACAACTATGGTTGTGGCTTGGTTTTTCTTTACATAAATACCACATCAGAACTTTACCAAGAGCACTTGGTATATATTCATTGAAAATTTCCACTGGGCCAAATATTGCATGAAAAGCAAAGTATATTCTATTATTATCATTATTTTCATTTTTGAATGAAGAAATTGGTGAGAGATTTTCTGAAATTATATATTTTTTTAAGGATGAGAAAGTTTTCTAATGAGGAGTGGATAATAGGACAACTTGGTGTTTGGGTGTTCTTGGACAAGTCACGATGGCTTTGTGGCTCATCTTTGTTGTATGTTCAGTGAGAAGTCTGAACTGGATCGCAGACTGGCAAACAAGGAAACACATCCCATATATTGCCCATAATAAAGTTTTTGTTAATAAAGCTTTATTGGCTTATAGCCATGCCCATTCACTTATATGTCTGCTGTTACTTTTATGCCAGAACAAATAGAGTTTAGGGATAGCGACAAAGACTACAAAGTCTAAAACAGTTATTATTTAGCCCTTTACATCAAAAGTTTGCAGAGATGTAGACAAATAAATACCAAAGTCTTCCATGGTATTTATTATATTGCTGTATGGTAGAAAGCTATGCTCTCAGAATTTAGTAAACAGTCATGTGCTAATTTTACTGGTCATACTTACAAATGCTACATTACAGTTTTTCAAAAGCTTTCACTAGTGACATGTTAGGTAGTTCAGATGATAGAACTATTTTCTCCAGTTAGCATTGTAATTCTAGATTGAATAGGAAAATGGCTAATATGCCTGATCATATTAGGATAAAGCACTGTAGAGCATTGAGTTCCTCCTATTTTTTAAAAACATCTTTGGTATCTATTTGAAACCAAGTTGTGATCTTTAAAATATTTTAAACAGTTTTTACTTGAGATGCACCAAAGCAGGAAACACTGAAAATTTGATCCATTTCAATGCAGTTTTTCTCAAAGATAATTTCACGCTAAGAATACAATTTTGAAAACACAGTTTGAAGTCTTTTACTTTGTTATTTATACTTGCAACTTATTTGGTAACTGATACATTCAAGCAACAATAATCCTTCATATGGAAAGCTTAATATTGCAGCAGTCACACAGACACAAATGCATGAAGACAGTGGGCTTATATTGCCAAAGTTCTTAACTCCTGCTAATAGGTCCCAATTAATTTTCCTCCCTTTTGTGTTCTTCAGTGGGCTAAATGTTGCACACTACCCAGAGAATGGTACTTGAAGGACTCTGTGTATATTGAGGCACAACAGTGGCCTGGGAGGGGTCATTCACAAGTCATTTTTACTTTGGGTATAGGAGGATGCAATCAGCATGTCCTGGTAGAATAAGGAAACACCGGTTTCTTCTTTTTCATCTCTTCTTAGTTGTATTGGAATGGTCAAATTCTGTCTAACAAAGCTCCATAGCCAATCTCTATAGGTCTACCAGTTTATCTGTAGGTTCCCAGTTAAAATGTTCTATGATTCTAGAATCACAAGAAAAGTGATACAAGAAATAATTTCTATTTGATTCAAATGAATCAAAGATTTACATGGTAAGATTTGGATAACTACTAGAAGTGGAATAAAATACCGTATATTTAATAAGCAAAGAGAGGTTAAGAAAGAGAATAATAATAATAAATGATTAATTCCCCCCAAAAAGAGAGAGAATAAAAGAAGCAGATCAAATAAAAAAGTAGTAAGTTGATAGCTATAAATGCAAATATAGCAGTACTTACATTAAATGTAAATGGACTACATACTCCTGTCAGAAGGCACAAAAACCAAAGGCCACATAGATGCAACTTCTCAAGAAAAACATCCTAAATATAAGGACACAGAAAAGTTGAAATCAAAGGAATAGAAAAAAACTGCCATATGCATATTAATTGAAAATATAGTTATGCTACTACCAGACCAAGTAGATTCTAAGGCAGGAAGCTTACTAGAAACAAACCAGAAGTTTTTATAATGAAAACAGAGCCAAGAAAATATAATAATTTAGGGGTGCCTGGGTGGCTCAGTTGTGAAGTGTCTACCTTTCACTCAGGTCATGATCCCAAGGTCCTGAAATGGAGCACTGTGTCAGGCTTTCCACTCAGTGGAGAGTCTGCTTCTCTCTCCCTCTCCCTATGCCCATCCTCCTGCTTATGTTCTCTTGCTCAAATAAACAAATAAAATCTTTAAGAAAGAAAATACAATAATGTAAAATATATGTACATACAATAATATAGTTTCAAAATACACAGAGTAAAACTGACAATTATGAGAAATAAACAAATCCATAGTAATAAAAGAATTTAACACACTTCAATATCTGATAGAACAAGTGGGTAAAAAAAAAAAGAGTAAAGCCAAAGAATATGTATAGTACAATTTCACAAATGCAGCCAATTTACATATTATGTGTTAATATAACATGTACAATGTCTATTATTTAGATAATAGGTCCAACAGGTGTATATTAAACCTAAAATGTTATCATTTTCAATCATACAGGCACATTCTATGACCTCATATTTCTCCTTTTGGTAATACAAGCATACTTCTATTTATGTAGCAGATGTTTTGCCCTCTGGAAGGGTTCTTCCTTGACTATTACTTCCCTTGGTTGCAACAAAAGTGGATGTTAGGAATATGTCCTTCTTGGGGACTGACAACATTTATAAGTTGAGTTCTTGACTGTTGAATTCCTGAGGATTGAGTCTCAGACACTCTGCAGGTTCTTTTATCCCAGACCTGTTGGTTCTCAACCAGCACAACTTAGTAGCTCCCATCTATTTGATTACAGACAGGGTTCTCTAACTTGATTTGGAGTTAACTGATTTGCTTTCTTACTCTTACCCTCATCTTTATACTAATATTATCAAAGGGAAGGCATGAGTTGTCTCATATAACATATAACATATAAGGATATTACTGATGTACCATAAAATTGCTGACACGTGGATGATAAAAAGGTAGGCTAATTTTTGGTTGGTCTTACAATTATTTTTAAATTCTGTACTGACTGTACACTTTTATTGGCTAAACATAGGAATTACTGACCCCATCAATAAAATTCCTTGGTTGCTACATCCCATTACCTCCCACTTCCACGTTATGTGGGGCTATCTCCTTATGGCAGTTAGGCTTCTGTGAGAAAGCCACATCATTAATCTGAGTTATTTTGGTCAATTGAGATATTTTGGCATTGTATAAATTTTTTTTCTTTTTAATCTGCTTTTGTCCCTCAAAATCTTTATTTATTTATTTATTTATTTATTTATTTATTTATTTTTATTTTTATTTTTTTTTTTCCTCAAAATCTTTTAAAATTTATCTCTTACTGTTTGGTATCTAGATATAAATGACTTCACAATATTGAAAATCTCTCAATTTATGGGATCTCTCTATTCTTATTACTGCTTCCAAACTTGCCAATTCTTTTCTAAACTCACCTCTTTCTTGTAACCTTGCCAAATGTAGCTACATACTGCTAACACCAGCAACTCAGGTATACCTTTCAATCTCTTCCCCTTAGAGCAACAAGACCCGTAGGCGAGTGGCCTGCTTTCTAAGTATCCATAGGCTTACTGTGTATTTTGCTGCTGTCTAACATGGATCATCAGTTCACACTGGTTTCCTTACCACCCTTACTTTCCAGCATCTGACAAAATTCTCTTACCCTTTATTAGTCAGGCTAGGTTAGGCTTTTATGGTGTAATAAACAATTTCAAGCTCTCAGAGGATTTTGACAGCTAGAGTCTGTCATTTTTGTGTGTGTGTATATGTGATCATGCCTGAGAAAAGAGTGGCTGCCACCTGAAACTTTTCTCCCGAATATTATTACTTTGAGGCTATAAAAAAGAATGCAAAGCTTTGATATCTGGATATGCTATAGCTGAAATTCAGGGTGTTTTTTTTTTTAAACCTCTGAATACCAACAGCATAAAGGCATAATGCAAACTTTTGCCTTGATTGTAATTTTTAAAAAATTATTCTATTGCTTTTTTTTTTTGTAAAAAGCACCTCAAGCTCATTTTAATGATGTAAGTAATATTTCAACGTGCCAAAAAAGTTTAAAAAAGAAAAAATTACTCCAAAGTAATTTTTTAGAAATTGCATCAATTTGATGAATATTTTTTCATATACATTTATATATCAATGCTCAAATATAATAATATATAGATGGAAACCATTATATAAAAATGAGTTCACACTACTTGTACAATATTATAATAAAATTCATTTTTTTTCTTAAACTTAACAAAATAAGAAAAAAACTAGAGAAATTGCTGGACTTCATATGTATATATATATTTCATTTTTTTTCATTACTTTCTATATGAAATCTCTAAGGGAAGAAAAGAAACATATAGAGAAAAGAAAAACATAGAAAAAAAAAGGAAACATAAAGAAGTTGAAGCCATCCTTTGATAACATGTTTCAATTTTAGATGAAGGAAATTGACTCCCTACTTTGAAAGAAAGAAAAAATGTACCTTAATATATATTTTTAAAAATTTTCATTCTTCTTCTCCCACTTTTACAAGTTCAAGAATTCTTCTATTTTCAAGATGTGCAATATTTAGATTCTGTGTGATAGCCATACTATTCACATAATTCTAAACATGAATGGGTTCAAGTTCACTTATGATCACTAATTTTATGTTGTGTTTAGCTGTTGTGTTTTATCACCATGTAGATTTGGTTTGGGTGTTAGTGAAGTCTCATAGGGGCTGCTTACTTGAGCTTTTACATAATTACACATGTCCTTATGCTCAGAGGACAATTTAGCCAAATATACTTTTTTAAAGGTAATTTTTCTTTTATCAGGGTTCTTTTAGGCATTGTTCACTATCTGGGCCTAAGAATGGCATCAGTCCCTTGATCATGACTATCAGTACTTTTTCATTTATTCCTTGGTTTCAATGTCAAGTAATTTTTTTAGAAGAATTAATGGTATGATATTTCTGTAGCTTGTTCACCTGACTGATACTTTTACTTTTGGAAGACAATTATGTTTTATATTTGATTCATTCTTGAATATAAAATTTGGAGGCCCAAATTTCCCTCTTTCAAGATTTTGTAGACATTGTGCCATTATTTGCTGGCATTGAATATATATGCTTATATACATATGTACACATATATACACATGTGTATGTAAATGTACATGCATATAAATTCACATAAATGTATACATATGTTGGGTTATGTATGTGTATAAAATATATGGAACTATTCTGATCGTTTTCTCCTTTTGTAAGTTATTTGCTTTCTTTGCCTGAGTGTTTGAATATTTCTTTCTTAATCATTCAAGTTCAATATTTAATCAGGCTCTGTCTCTGAGCTAGTAATTTTGTACCATTTTTTCCTTAGGTTTATACTAATTTTTTCCTTAGGTTCATGGAAATCTTATTTCATGTCAGGAGTCATACCCTTAGAGGATTACTAAGGGCTAGTGCATAGCAGGAATACCTAAAGTGGGCATGGTTACTTCAAGAGCAATGATGGTGTCCATGGGGAACCAGATCATGGATGATTTGTATTAAAACATCTAGACATAATTTTTAAAAACACAGAAAGCACAGATCAAAATTTACATCTTCCCAGTTTGGTATTCTTGGCTTATGACTTTTTATAATTTTTATGTTCTATTTTATTAGTTTTCTTTTCCTAGGTTGGGGACCATAATCAACCTACGTTACACTGCATTTTTTCCCATCTTCTTTAAGGATTGTCTTCTTTCTTTGTATATTTTTAAAATTTACTTTTTAATCATTATCATTATTCTTTTGAGAGAGAGAGCGAAAGAGAGAGAGCATGTGTGTGAGCTGGATGGGGGGGCAGAGGGAGAGGGAGAGAGAGAATCTCAAGCAGATTCCGCACCAGTGAAGAGCCCATCTGGGGCTCAGTTTTACAACCCTGAGATCATAACCTGGGCCAAAATCAAAAGTCAGATGCTTAACTGACTGAGCCACCCAGATGTCCCCTTTCTTTGTATCCTTTTACCTTCTGCGTTAATTGCTTGTTTTCTCAAACATCCTGTTACATCCTTCATTCACCATTGTCTGTTCTCCACCTTTCTTTCTAAAACATATTTATTAATGGTGTGATTTTAGTCATCAGTTACTCTTGGTTAATAAACTATTTTTTTATTAAGAGTTTTATATTATTTAAGGTTTGAGCTCTAATTTGATTGAATTTTTATCATTGTCATCTTTTTATTGCATGAAGCAGTAATGGAGAATTGTTCACGGTGCCTTCTGCCAACATTTTTAATAGACCAAGTTCTTCACTTGTCTGTTAAGTATAATTTCTCTTTTTCTTTTTTGAGGATAGAAAGCTTTCATATTTTCTATGGGATTTATTTTTATCATATCTTTGGATGACTCTCTGTCTGGATTTCTGCTTGCTCTGATATAGTGTGGATAAATTTTCCTTGACTCACACCTAACTTTCTCTGAGTCATGTTTATTTTCTCTGAGCTAATTTTTCCAGAGGCTAATGAAGATGGGCTCAGGAAAATGGAGAGGCTACCTCCTCTTAACTAAAGCAGAGTCCTGGCTTTATTTTTGGAAAGAGGCTCTGCACTCCTTCTGAATTTTCGTGCTCTTCCCGTGCCAGGAAAGGTGGACTAAGACACAGGTATCTTTCCCAGGACAGTGTGGAGCCTTGCACCTATGGATTTGTTAGAGTTGGTCTCAGCTGTTCACTTGCTCCAGTTGACTCATCCTTCCCAAGAAACTGTTTTCTCTTTGCAAGCAAATGGAATGGGAGGGGAAGGACATGCTCACAGCCCATAGTCTCTTTGATTTTAGTTTATGTCTAGAATTACAAAAGTCAAAAATACTATATTTTGTTAGTGCTTCCAAGAGACAGGTTGGAGGTAGTATGCCACACCCATCTTTCTCAAATTGCACTAGAATCTTCTGCTGCTTCTCATCACCTTTTGAGATTTTGATATCAATATATGCTCCTTTCCTGCTATGGTTTCTTTTGGTAATAATAATAATAATTAATAATAATAATAATAATAATAATAAATTAAGATGGAAAAAAGCAGTCATCCTTCTTAGTGTTGCTATCTGTTCTTGGAAATTCTATCTCTGCATTTACTCAATGGAAAGGAAATTGATCTTGTGGGAGGACATGTTTCAACATGTCTCAGGGTTGGAGACAATGGAAGCATTTATGATTACTGCAAAATAGTTCCTTGGTTACTAATTTGCAGATCCCACAGAAATGGATGGATAAACTGAAGAATGAAGTACAGACTAGCCCAATAGTTCTGGGGTAATATATTGGCTTCTCTGGTCAAATTATCTGAATAAGATATACCCTGGGAAAAGACTCTGCACCTGAGAAATTATCATGATTTACAATGAATAGGCCTGAGATTGACATGCATTGGGGCTGGAATGTAGGTCTGGGACATCAGAAAGGAAAGCCTAGAATGATGAGAGGACATGCACTTTGAAGGACTGGATATGATGGATACCTTATGAGGCCAAAATGTTCCAGGTTGTTCATCTCCCTCTGAAAGCACTAAAAAATGAATGAGCCTGGAGGACAAAACTATTAGGAAGATGATCGGTGCAAATGCTACCAGGTTGGGAGACATTATATTGAAGCCCCAAATTGTAATGTGTCAGTGGGTCTGCAGATGTGCAGATGTTTAATAAGCCTGACTGTAGTGGGACATTTTCCAACTGTCTTCTGATTTTCTAGTAAAATCATATGACTTTACTAGAAAATCAGATCATATATATATATATATATATATATATATATATATATATATATATTTATACTTATATAATTTTTTTTCCTAGATGAAACCTAGGAATAGCGTCAAATCCTTACTGGCAGGAGCAAAGTATAAATGCACATGCATTATAATATCTTAATGATGTCATTTTCTATAATATATTTGTAGGAATCAAATCTTTTAACTTCAGGTTAGTAGCAGTGCATTTGAGTATTAGCTAGGTAGCTAGACACTTTGTCACCGTTTCCAATGGCTAATCATTTGGAACATACATTGTGTTGCTTCTGGTGATCTTTTTCAAAAGATGAAATTTGGACACAACTTGGAAAAAGTTGTTAGTAAAATGTCATTTAATCTTGGTGGTGGGGCAATGAGGCAGAACGTTTTGCATGTTTGCAAAATAAGCTTCATTTTGATGCATTTGGCTTTACTGATTATATTAATTAACTTAACAGCAAGTGTGAAGATTATTTATGATGCATTAAAAATGATTGGTCCTTAATTGCTTCTCTGGTAGAACAAGGGACTTGAATTTCAGTGTACGATTTGTAAAAAATTTAGCTTGTTGGTATGTAAATTCAAATTTTAGAAATGGTCCTTTGAAAACAAATGAAATCTCATGATGAGATATAATTATGCATAATATTTCCCTCAGAAAGCAGAATTTAAAGGTTTTATCTAAACCAGACCTTTTTTTTCTAGTTAACGCTTATATGGCATCTCTATTTTGTTTCTTTAAAAAGATAATCATGTATGTATTTTAAGGTATTCTTTTATTATTTAGTAGAAATATACCAAAGTATGTATTTTTATTATGTATAATATTTAAGACCTAAGCATCATGGGAAATAAAAAAGTCACATGTTAAGTTATTGGTTTCTAAGATTTTTATTTAGAATAGCCTGTTAATTTTATTTCAAAACTTTTATATTTTCCTTGTGTTTTCAGTTTAAACTTTATTCTAATGTCTTTGCAGTTTTTTCTCTTTCTATACAAATTGAGGCCTGAAAACTTTTCTCTGAAACATGTTTTGTTTTGTTTTGTTTTGTTTTTCTGTTTGGGTATTCATATGCCATGGGCAAGAGTGAATTTCAGGATCAAAGTTTAGGTGGATTCTTCAAGTTCATTAACCCCAATGGAACTTGCATTACTTGTTACCAACAGTCAATTTGTCACACAAGCAAATGTGCAAATATCCAGCAAGGAATAAGCAAAGAGTGTATAATATTAAGCACATGACATGTAAAATGTAGCTGCCTGGTAAAGACCAGATTAATAACTTAGAGTAGTCTTTTAAACAGCACATGTAATGTTTTTTTTTTTTTTCTCTTCTAAAGATTTTCCTTCTCTTGGTAGGAGGCAGTTGTATAGTAGATCAAAAGTTAGTGGGAGCAGTGGAGTAATCTACATATCTTAACCAATATAGCTACTTCAGGCCATAATTATTATAGCTACGCAGAAGAGGTTCACACCTATGTTTTTTGGTCCTTAATGCATCTAAAATAGAGTCTGAGGCTGCATAGTATCTATGAATGCATGTGTAATGTCTGTTTGATAAGTGTCTTCTCACACCCTCAGGACTTTTATTGGCAATTTGCATTTCACAATGAGAGAAATCAGCTGGAGAGGGTTTATTGTTTTGTATAATAGAGAGGAGTGTGAAAATATTCCAGTTCTGCAGATGGCACTTCTCGTTAGCCTTGAACATATACATGTGCAAGGATTGTTTTATCTTAACTAATACAGCCACCAAAAAGGCTATTTTTAGAGGTGAATTCACAGTTTGGTTGGATTGCAATAATTAGTTGAATTTCTTTAAAGATAGACGAAGTACTTTTTTGAACCCTTGGCTATAGAGTGACTTCATGATACTCGGAAGGACATTTTCCTTTGCATAGCTATCTTTT
Source organism: Canis lupus dingo (assembly GCF_003254725.2). Classification (NCBI taxonomy): domain Eukaryota; kingdom Metazoa; phylum Chordata; class Mammalia; order Carnivora; family Canidae; genus Canis; species Canis lupus. Next base: position 43,642,274 of record NC_064245.1, on the reverse strand, counting down.
AAACAGTGGATTATAATATGTCTATAATGCAGTAGGCCTGATTTTTAAATAACTCAAAAGGCAAATCAAGGAGTGTTGAGCTGGTGCTGCTATGTATGATCTTCTCACTTGTGGCAATAATGTACAGATGAAAATATGTGTGTATGTGAGCCAAAAAAGTGGGTAATAAAACAAAAGCCTATAAAAAGAATCTCTGAAAGCAAACCACATGCATTTGAAAATGCATATCAACGGGTAACAAGTTCTTGTCAGAAAACGTCACGATCTTCACAATTCAATAACTTAGCTTGAGTCATTTATATCACTTCACCTTCAAGTCAAATATGGACTTCTAAACTTGGTACAGAGATAAATGAAAAATGATTCCTATCGATTAGGAGTACTGCTACTCAATTTAAATAATTATCTATATATACATTTTCATGGAGAAACAATGACACATCTCAGTAGTTCTCAAACTTTGGGGCTCCCTATCCCTTTCATTCTTAAAATGAGCCTTCTAGAAGACTTTTGTTTGTGAGGATTGTGTCTATTCCTATCTACTGCATTAGAAATGAAAACTCATTATTCTTTTAAAATGTTTATTAGATATTTTAAAAATAACTATCACAAACCCATTACATGCTAACATACGTAATACTTTTTAATGGGAAAATAAAAAATGCAAAAAGGGTAGCAGTGATTTTCATTTCTGCAAATCTTTTAAATGTCTGGCTTAATAAAACACAACTGGATTTCATATCTGTTTTTTTTTTCCCTTTTTTGGTATAGATTTTATTAGAGTTCGATTTGCCAACATATAGCATAACACCCAGTGCTCATCCTATCAAGTGCCTGATCATATCTGTTTTTGAAATCAGTCTGTTGTGATGTTCTTTTCATTGAAGTATCAAAGAACAGCTAGCTTTTATATTGACCTTTTAGTTGGAAAAAGAAGAGATGTTTTAACAGCCCTTTTAGATCATTGTAGGTATTCTTTGATATTACACCAAAACTCAACAAATGGCAGTTTGCCTTTTAAATCTATTAAAAGATTAATTGAAAGTAGATTCTTAAATCATATTAGTAAACTCTGTTACATTAAACTTATTTGTTATATCTTGTACATTGTTTGGATATTTTAACCATACATGATCTTATATCATCATGCATTGGCCATTTGCAAAATGTTACCTTGCTAAATTACGTAGGTATTCCAAATGTTGACATAATTTATCATACAAAAAAGAATACACCACATGATCATTAAGATTAAGATTACTGTTGGATGGATATCAGAAATGCCCTTATATTTTGGGAAGCTACTATACTTATAGAGGCGGATACAAATTTTCCAAGACTCTTATATTTGCCTAAGAGCTCAATTTGTCTGTGTTAATACAAATGGTCAGTGGTTCTCTTGAAGGGATAAATTCACCCAATTCATTTCTGAGACATTTTCTGCCAAATAAGCTAAAACTAAATAGCTATATTTTATCTATCAGTATTTATTTTAATTAAAAATAATGTTCCATGAAAAAAAGTGGCCAGTTAAGCTCACAACTCAAACACTAATGCTTTTCCTGGTGATACCCATGTAATATTCATAAGAAGTGATTTATGCACATTTTCATTTAATAAACAGAATATTTAAAAAGCAGCATAAAGACCTGCATTCAAGGGTCAAAATTTAATAAAATGTATCATTTTTACTGCCTTATCAACACTGTCTTAAATTAAATTGATGTTTCTTTTTCACCAGAGAGAGTATGGTGGTAAAAATACAGTATAGTCCAGTCTAATGTTACTTGCCTTGATTCAAGTATTGGTATCAGTACTTTTATCTCTATGTTTTCTTGCACCACTGGTATAAATGTTAACACTGTGAATATAATAAATAGTTTCTTAATACTAATATGAAAATAGTTTTAAACTCACAGACTATCTGAAGGTGTCTCTGGGGCTATCAGAAGTTCACAGACCACAGCTCGAAAACCACTGATATCTCCAACCACATACAATAAGATATTCTATTTGGGTCTATTGGAAGAACATCTTCCTACTTCAAGTGTTCTAAATTTTATCACCTAAGAATTTGAGTCTATGACTTTGACCTCAAGCACTTATTATGAGTGATTTACTAGGACAAGAAAGGGCCTTCTAAAGGCAATTTAAAAATACCATTGAATACTTCCATAAATAATCCAAAAATCCAAACAATAACATGTTTTATTTGTTATTTTATGAATCAGGATTGAATCAGAAAGAGGAAACCACTCCAGGGATTTTAATTTAATGTAGTGAATTGATTTCATATAGGAAGTATTTGAGAGTTGAAAGAGAAAAAAGGATAATACTTTAGTATATCAGAAATGATAATTATAGAGCCAAAAGGACTTAGGAGGTGACCCAAGAAGAGGGTGCTCAAAACTCTGAAGGATTTATGACTCTCTGCTTCTGCTGAAAAAAATCCTTTTTCCTCTTATCTTGCTTTTCATTCTCCTTCTAGAGCTTCCTGTTGTCAGAAAGTAAGAGGCAGTTAGTTTCAGGGAGGTCTGTAAAATGTCATATTCTCAGTCTGTGCTCTAATACCACAAAGTGGAAAACAGTAGATTTGAAGCTGAGGTTAATTCTATGGTTAATTCTATGCTCGTAAGTCTACTACAGCTATATTTGTTGTTGTTTGACAAATGAGTTTCTTGCTCAGAAGCAATGGTAGGTGGGATGCTGTGATAGCTAATAAGGCATTCCTGGTCTGAAGGGTTGACCTTCACCCATAGAATTTGTAATCTTTGCTATTTGATGGGTGAGAGAGTGCAATGGATGTTATTTGTTGAACATTCCCATGAGACAAAAATATCTCTGTGTCAATTTGTAGACTTTCATCTTCCTCCAAGACCTCCTTATTACGAATCTTTTCAAGTCTTTGTCCCTTTAGTTACATTGATGCCCATGAATCAATATAAACCAATATTCTCGGCCATATTTCAGTACAGTTAAAATGGACCACCAAGGGATGCCTGGGTGGCTCAGTGGTTGAGCATCTGCCTTTGGCTTGGGGCATGATCCAGGAGTCCTGGGATCGAGCTCCGCATCAAGCTTCCTTCATGGAGCCTGCTTCTCCCTCTGCCTGTGTCTCTGCCTCTCTCTCTCTCTCTGTCTCTCTCTCTCTGTCTCTCTGTGTGCTTGTGTTTCTCATGAATAAATAAATAAAATCTTTTTAAAAAGATGGACCACCAAATGCATTGTTTGAAATTATCTGCTCTGTGAAGATTTTCCTTCACTACTACCTTTTAGGAACTTTTCTGTTTGTGCCTGTAGTACAGTAGTGCCCTCATCCATGGTTTTGCTTTCCATGTTTTCAATTCCCTGTGGTCAATCACTGTCCAGAGAAGATGATCTTCCTTCTGATATATCAGGTCATTTCACTTCATCTCATCAGATGGGCACTTTATCATCTCATTTCAACACAAGAAGTAACTACAGTTGCATATTTTTAGGAGAGAGGGAGAAAGAGACACAGACCAGATTCGCATAACTTTTATTGTTATAATTTAAGTTCTATTTTACTATCAGTAAAATAATTGTTGTTGACAATATTTTCCTGTGCCTAATTTAGAAATTAAACATTACTATCTGTATGTGCATATGGGAAAAGACAGTATATACAGGGCTCCATACTATCTGCAATTTTAGATATTCACTGGGAATCTTGGAAATTGGTACCTGTAGAGGGTGGGTGGTGGTACTACAAATAATTGGAGTTGGTACCAATATATTGTGAAGGAACATTCATAATGAAGGTCAGAGTTTGTTTTTCCTCCTCACTAATGCTGAATGTCTACTGACGTCACAGGTATAGACTGAGCGAGAGGAGACAATGAAACAGGTGTATGAGACCTATGAGTCTCAGATACTTATACTTGACGTCAAAATCTGCTCAAAAATAATCGCTTCTATACCATTCTCTGCTGACGGTGGAGTAATTGTTTTGCACATCCAACTTCATGGCTTAATGGACCCCATAACATACACTTTATGACAGAGAGCTTAGCTATAGTCACTGAGGTCTCATGATTGGGCTTTCAGATACTACCAGAACTCAGGAACAATATGTGGGACTTCTAAAAAAAAGTTATCTTCCCAAGAAGGCATACTTTTTTTCTTTTCTATTTTAAAATAAACCTCCATTGTGATTCCTATACTGTAGTCAATAAGATGCTCCATATAACATGTCTGTTTGCCTCAAATACATAGATAACTGAAGTCTCTTTTAAGTAACAAGGATGAAGTCACAGAGTGAACTGTGTTATAGAATAGGTGACAAAGTGCTTACTTTTTCCTTAAAAACTAGTCACTTTGTAGGTTACTTTAATCTTCATACACTACTGGCCATTTTAAAGGCTTTTCTCTAAGAACAGGTCACTTTAGAGGTTACTTAATCAATGTATTGTATTAGCACACTCACTGTGGTATATACCTTGCCTCTAAAATCCAAAAACACCTACCATGTAGCATGAAGAATAGCAACTATTTTTTCACTTAGAAGGACATTCCATCATACTTGAAATCACTGGATATCCAGAAACTTCATCAAGGTGGCAGGCTTGTGAATTTTATTTTATTTATTTATTTTATTTTAATTTATCTTTATTTTTTATTTTAATTTATCCTTCTTATTCTCTGGCATATACATGTCTTAATAAGTTATTTAGAATACTTGCTTCTACTTACTCATTAGGGTCAATCAGCAATGTTGCCATCAGTAAAGAGGAGCAGTATGACATTTTGTGGAGTGTTCTTACAGTCAAGACCTCTGGGAACAAGGTTCTGTCAGAGAGCACGGGACCTGATATACCCTTGAGACAAGACAGTGAAGGTATGCTGTTGTTCCTGACAGGTGAAAACAAACAGCTTCCAGTGGACCTCGCAAATCAGTATAGACAGGAAAAAAGGTGCTAGATAAATCGCTATGTGTCAGATGCTAGGAGACATGATGACTTGTTCCAGTAAATAATTCATATCTAGAACACCCTCTGTAATTCGGTTGCTTTATAAAGTTTATGAAAATCTGTAGTCATTCTCCAAGATCTATCGTCTTTTGCACCAGCCCAATAGTCGAGTGAAGTAGAGATGTGGCAGGAATTTGCCTACATTTTTCAAATCTTTGGTAATAATACTGATTCCTGTAGTTCTCTCAGCAGTAAGATTTTGCCTTTACCATTCTGAGGAAGAAACGGATTCCAAGGATTTTCTGTTGGTTATTTTTACTGTAATAACCTTGCTGATTGGCTCTTACCTCAGCTGGTAGATCATAGCACTGAGCTCTAGGTTTCTTTCTGTAAGTATATCCATGCATTAGAAAGCAGCCAAATCAACATATGATCCTGTGGTCATCATTACTTTTAGTTATAGCTGGGGCATAAGCTACTTAGTTCTTCAAGGCACCTGCTTTGAAAGGTACTTCATTCCAAGCAACCAAAGCTGATAATTTAATTATCTTGATGCTGCTGTGTAAAATGAGTTACCAGATTCTGTTTTGCATTGGCAGTTAGCTCAGGAATGTGCTCCCGGCCGAAGGAATGACCAAGTCAATCCTGGAATACCTCCTCTGAGAGTCCCAAGTACTGGTTAGTCAGCACCTTGTCAGGAAATGAGAATCCATACCACATTATTCCAACAAAGCTGATTTAAATTGGTACATAGGTGTTGGATAGTGAGAGACCAAATAATAATAATAAAAATAAAATAAAGTTTAAAAAAAAAAGAAGAAGGAAAGGAAGGGGAGACAGAGGAAAAAAATAAAAATGAAAACAAAATCACTGCCAATAATTCTATTCTGGCAAGCAAACCTATATTTACCTACCTTATAACAATAATATGTTGATAAAGTAACATAGGTAAAGTGCTACATGCAAATAACATAGTAGCATTATTAAATTAATACACTTCTTTGAATTCTCATTATCAGCATATTCTATTTCTACCGAAGATAGAATCATGCTTTATTAGAGTTCATCCAGATTTATTTGGTGTTCAGAAAATTATGTTAACACTTTTTTTTGATACGTAGTGTCTGGTCCATTGCCCTGGGGACTCACAGGACCAGCCTCCCTTGCTGAGGGATCTGGGACAGAGAGCCTTATAGGAATCCCTGAGCTTTTCCACCTGACTCAAAAAAATTCAGAACCTTTCAAATCACCTTTCTTGTGGTTGAAGGGGCAAGGCTTCCAGGACAGTGCCACCATCTTATTACTGCAACTCAAGTCTGTAGTGTTTTAAGGTTCACAAGACCTCTGGTCGTTTACACTATCTACATTTCTGTACCCATAGTTCAGATGAGTGTTAATAGCTTCCTCTGAGAAGATCTAATTTTATCCACTACTGTAGAAGTAGGATGAAGAGGATCATGCTAAACATGAACTCTTCCTACTTAATAGGATATATTTACATAAATGTGCACCCATGTATAAAGGGGCGTGGATTAAAGACTTATTTTTAATTCCCCAAACATTCTATTGAACAAGGAGTCTTTGTTTGTTTGTTTGTTTCTGTAATACTCTTCTGTGTGGAAATCACTATTTCCCCCTAACCCATGTGAATCTATTAATATTCATTAACTTGGTAAAAGGTTGTCACTTGCCTTTTTGCAATGCAGTGGGCAAGCCAGCAAGGTCCTCATCACCTAGAAGTTTCAATGAACTCATAGAGTTCTTATCAAGATGGTGGCTGACAGAGGTGTTCCTTGGTGTTCCTAAGATTATCTCACCTTTCTCTGGATTTTTGTCACTTTCACTACATTCCCAACGCTGTTGAAGGGAAACTGCATCTACATTTGAAGGAACAGGTGGAAAGTGGTCCACACACTTTCAACGCAGTTGAAAACAACGCAGTTCCCATTCAGTTCTGTAAGTGTTTCCTTGGTTCCCTTTTTCCATAACATGGAATAGCTTTAAAAATTAAGAAAGTATATTCAGAGACAGGAATGTAAAGTTAAAACAACTATTGAGCACATTTTACCTGAAGTTCTAATTCATTAGATCCATTAGATTCTAGATTCATTAGATTCATTCCATCCAATGCTGATTTACCTCAGTGTCATGGACTAGAAGAATTGTTAATAGATAGTTTTTTTTTCACTTTAGTATTCCTTTTTGTTCTTTCTTTTATTTTAAAATTTTCTTTCTTTCTTTCTTTCTTTCTTTCTTTCTTTCTTTCTTTCTTTCTTCTTTCTTTCTTTCTTTCTTCTTTCTTCTTCTTCTTCTTCCTTCCTTCCTTCCTTCCTTCCTTCCTTCCTTCCTTCCTTCCTTCCTTCCTTCCTTCCTTCCTCCTTTCTTCTTTCCTTCCCCATTTTTTCAATTAAGTAGGCTCCATATCCAATGTGGGGCTTGAACTCATGATCCTGAGATCAAGAATCACATGATCTACTGACCAAACCAGTCAGGCGCCCCTAAAAATTTATTTCTTGAGTGTAGTGTTTTCTGAAAATATTTCCTGGCTGTTTAGTCTTTTCAAACTGCATTTCTCCTCCATTAGATTTTTCTTGTATGTCAACTCCTAGACTTTATGGCACAGAATTAGAGACACCAGTTAAAATAATACATTTTGGTGCTTTGCTAGTTCAAATCATAGTATTGTACCCACAACATATCACTATGGGCAGTGATGATAATTTTTTTCTCTTGTATGTTTTTAAGATATGTTATTAGATTTTCTAAGCATAGGCATGGATTTGCTGTTCTCTGTTAAGTATTATGGTTATTTCTGTGTTAAATTCAATATATTTCTGTTCTTAGATTTCTTTTTTGAATTGTGTATGTCCCATTTATATTTGCAGTTTATAGAACTATAATAGAGTTCAGCAAAATAAAGGTTTATATTTGTATTACTTTCAGGTATTCTTAGTTGAAAGCATGCATGGTTTTCTAAACTATTTATTTTCCTACCTCAGCTAGTTTCCTGTCTTGACCAAATACAGTACGTTATGTGGCCAGTCATCGAAATTGCATGACCTTTTCCTTTGGAAACTGTCTAACAAAATATGTACACATATATTTTGAGCAAGTTATTAAACCTGACAGTAAAAAAAGTTATTATTTCTAAACAAATACCTTAGCCCACTACCATCTATATGCCACTCCAAGACACACCTATTTGTAAGACTTTCTATTTTCTATGCTCCAAATTACTCTGAAATTATAGTTTACACAACTGATTATCAGATGGAAACACTGAAACAGAGATAAAATATCTTTCAAACTCTTTCAAACCTGATGAGCCAAGAGTTTTTTTTCCTCTGCTCTTAAATCTGTCATTTCTCTCAGATTAAACACCTAAATCGAGCCACCTGTGAAGAAAACAATGTGATTTATTTCCAGTAAAGGTAATTCCATTCTGATAACCTCAACCTAAAGCAGAAGTCTCTTAAGGCACTTTCTTTGGCTACACAATTTCTGAATGACTCTATATTCAGAACAGCTCCTCACCTCTGAGCGTTGGGGATCTGAAGTGAATGCTTAAGGTCCACTTGAATGTTGTGCTGTTAGTTGCTGTTAAATTTCAATTAGACAATATTCTTTTCCACTAGACATTTTCTATCACTGGTGTCCTAGCTGCCTAATAGATAATTTCCACGCTCCATCCATTGTGTAGCACAGAGGAAAATATTGATGGATTGATAGAGTCAAGAATGGAGAAAGTTAAAAATATAAGTTCTTTTGGGTTCTCCACATAGAGGGTCACAGGAAGGGTGGTGGGCAGGGGGTTGGGGTGACTGGGTGACAGGCATGAAGGAGGTCACGTGATGTGATGAGCACTGGGTGTTCTACTACATGTTAGCAAGTTGAATTTAAGTAAAGAAAAAAAAAGTATTTTCTCCAAACCATGAATGAAAGGGTTAAGATAGCTTTAAAAAACACCCTATTTGCAGACACTGGCAGGAAACATCCAAATTCAGGCAGAGATTTGAGTAATGTAATTTCACAAATGATAAAATTATATATAAAAATGATTTAAGGATAATTTATTAAATCTCAGTTGTCAGTACATTTTTGATAACTCATTTTTAATCTAACCAAAGGACTATACTTGAATCACTAAATGATTTCTGTGTTTGCATAACTAGCTGATTGTCATTTGGATTTGTTTTTTCAGATTATTAATGATATGCTACATTATTATTTTGCAGCCAGGACAGTATAGAAATATTTTAATTGAAATACTTACAGTATAGTTTTGTATAATAAATAATACACATGTGTGTGCATCTACATATGTACATGTAACTCATATAATGAGAATTATAATATCCTTATAGAAGGAGAAAGTTATAAAAGAAGGTTTGTGGCAAAGAACATACTTCATTGAAATAAGATTTATGACAATTTAGTCATGTATACTTGGGAGCGTGGACTTCGATCCCCTGATTTCAACCCCGTTATTACTAACTTTTCCCTTGATACGTCAATATTAAAACAAAAATACTTTTTATCCTTAGATTTCAGGATACACAAAAGTGCCTAGTAGGTAATTTTTGCAAATACTGTCTTATAATCCTCAAAACAGTGCTGTTAGGTGGGTATTGATTATCTTCATTTCACAGTATTTAAGGAAATAACAAAACATTTCTAGAAGTTTCATCTACATAGATGTTCAGGTAAATATTGGAAACAATTCCAATGTCCAATAATATAAGAATGTTTAATAAATCATAAGCAATTGGATCACACTTAAGTGTTAATTGTGGTCACTTCTAAAAAGCTTCTGATATTTCTAAGCCTTTTTTGTGTTTTCTAAATTTTTCCCATAATTATCCTTTATTGTCAAATAAAATTTGTAAAAATAGGATTTTTGTTGTCTTTCTTATAAAGAACTGCTGAGGTTCCAAAGATTTTATACTATATAGATACCTAGGGACAACTATGAGGGATAGGACAGGGACAGCACTCTGCGGTATTCTTAGATCCCTATGACAACATCAACCTATTCTGTGATGTTTTCTAGCTGGCACTTCATCAGCATATTGATTTTAAAGTTTTATCGACTCTTCTAAGACACTGCTAGGCAAGCTGTAAGCTCTTTCTGTAAGCCACCGGTCCCTCTGCTCTTCACTCCTCGGCTTTGATCGAGCTATTGAAAATTTCTTATGTGAAGCCTGGTCCCATTGGTGAGATTTCTAGCCTCTGAAGAATTCAGAAGTCCAGCTATGTGCAGTTTCTTAAACTTTTGCAAAGCCTCATCACTTCTGTGAAAATATAAATTCTACTTTCTGACACTGAGTCTTACTCCTGACCCCAAACCTTGACTCATCGCCTTCTTGTCTGCAAAGCTTTCTCCCTTTATTCACAAGGCAGACATTTCTTAGAGCTCCAAACACTCATCAGGCCCAGGGCTGACTGCTGAGGTTGCAAAGATGATGAAGCCAGTCTTCAAAGAACTCACAGTCTCATGGGAAAATGACTCAACACTGACATCACTAAAGCAGAATAAGTGCTATGGAAAGTAGAAGTGATTCATCTCTTCAAAGAAGTTGGATCAGGACCAACATGGGGTATGGAGAGGATTTGTAATTAGCCCTGCAGGTAGAATAAGATTTTTGACCAGTGGAAAAGAAGGAGAAAAGCATTCCAGTCCCAGAAAACTATGTACAAAGTACAAGAGGTGAGGGAGTGTAGGGAATGCAAAAAGAAAAGAACTCTATCTGATATCCCAGAGAACATGGAACCTTTGAGGGAGCAGAAAAGAGAGGTTAGCATTCAAAGTTGGAGAGCTTTGAATGACTGCTCAGGATCATAGTTCTCCATCTCAGGGAAAGTGGAGGGAGGGTGCTGGTAATTTAGAGCCTCACTTCAACAGGCAACATAAAGGTGTCCCCATACATGAAAAGATGCTCATCATCACTAAGTATTAGGGAAGTGAAAATCAAATATACAACAAGGTATCACCTCATGTTCAATAGGATGACTACTGTAAAAAATAAAAACCACAAAAAACTGAGTGTTGATTAGGATGTGGAAATATTGGAATCCTTGTACACTTTTGGTGGGAAAGTAAAATGATGCAGCCACTATGAGAAACGATATGGCAGTTTAAAAAAAAATAAAAATAGAATTGCCAAATATATACTAGCAATTTCAGGGACAGGAAGGGGGCCCACAGTGGTGAATATGCAGAGTGGATGAGAAGGGTATGAATACAATTGGAGAGGCAGACAAGAGCCAGGATGTAGAAGGGGTAGAAGGCCATTGTTAGGGATTCTAGATTTTACTTTAAGCACAATGGAAAAAGAAGATGTGGTCTATGTATACAATGGAATATTACTCAGTCATTAGAAATGATGAATACCCACCATTTGCTTCAACTGGATGGAACTGGAGGGTATTATGCTGAGTGAAGTAAGTCAGTTGGAGAAGGACAAATATTATATGGTCTCATTCATTTGGGGAATATAAAAAAATAGTGAAAGGGAATAAAGGGGAAAGGAGAGAAAATGAGTGGGAAATATCAGAGACGGTGACAGAACATGAGAGACCCCACACTCTGGGAAACAAACAAGGGATAGTGGAAGGGGAGGTGGGTGGAGGGTTGGGGTGACTGGGTAATGGGCACTGAGGGGGGCACTTGATGGGATGAGCACTGGGTGATATGCTATATGTTGGGAAATTGAACCCCAATAAAAAATAAGCACAATGGAAAACATTTAAAAAAGGGAAGAGGGGGAGAGGACAAACTTCACTTTAAACTGGAAATTTGAACTTCAGCATTGCTGTCTCCACTTTCTGGCCCCCTGTGCCTAGTCAAAATTCCTATTGTTTTGGCTGCCTAAATATCTCTCACAGTTGGGTATTTCCAGCAACTGTCATCTCTTGCCAGGGACAGTGTAATAGCCTTATCATGATAACCTTTTTGTTCACTCTTCACCCTGCAGTAAAATCTCATCGATGTTTAAAATTTGTCAATGGCTCCCCACTGCTGTTAGACTGAAGTGTGAATCCTAACCAGAGCCTCAAACTCTGCCTGCTGTGGTCCTTGCATGTCTTTTCAGTGTTGTCTGTCTTGTCTGTCTTTCTGTGAGTCAGCCACATTGACCTTATTTCTAACTTCTCAGGAGAAAGATTCCTTCTTGTATCAAGGCTTTTGTCCCTTGACTTCTTCCAACAGCTTTGTTCTGCTGTATATTTTTAAATCTCAGCCTGAACATCTCTTCCTCAGGAAAAATGTCTTGGGCCCTCCAGACAGAGCTAGACCTCTGTCCTATATACTCATAGCACCCAGCTTTTCTTCTTCATGGAATCCCCCTTGCCCCACTCTAAGTTTCCTGAGTGCAGAGACCATGTTCATCCTCACTGCCATATTCCCACAGCCTCCCACATGGCCTGGGATAGAGCAGGCATATGACAACTAATCACTCCATGTTTATGAATGAATGAATCACTCAGTGAATCTGTTGTTGAATTCTGAAGTACTCCTGATTGCTAGCTAGCACATGATGGCAGACGATTTCATATTCTTTTTCATTTGACCATGTTTTTGGTTTATCAAAGGAAAAAATCCCTTGCATCTTAGCCCGTGGTATTAGGTATGAAGCTTGAATTTGGCAGTAGAAGAATCAAATCACCTACTAGACTAGATGTAGATTTTGGTTAGTGTTTGTATCACAATGAATGGATCAGGACCAGTGCATTATCCTTTTTAAAACTGACTTGATGTTTGACTCTTGCTCTTTGACTCTCAGTTTTAAAACATCCCTGCCCTTCAGATTTTCATGTCCTATCTGACTATTGATTCTCCACCTTCTCTCTTTCCACATCCTAAGTTTAGGCATTCCTCCAGGGTTTCTTCTTAGATTTGTCTTTTCTCCACCTATCAGGTTTTAGAACACTAGCTCTAAATAGATAGGTGGTCCCCAAATCATTGTATCTCTACAGAGACTAGAAATGTTTCTACTTAAATATTCTGTGGGAAGCTTATCATATCCAGCAATTTCTTACATCTTACCTTATCCCAAAACATAAAATGTAGTAACAACAACTTAGGAGTCATCTTTGACTCATCTTGTCCTTTGTTGCCTCTTTCCTCAACTTCTCTCCCATCTGTCTCTCCTTCTGCCATCCTGATGTCCCCAAAAGAAAAGTCCTTTCCATATGTCTTTGAGGCTCCTGAGATACTATCCAAACAGATTTGCCCACCTCCTGTATCTCCTCTCCCTGAATGGTCTTTAAAAATGCCCACAATTTTAAGTTTGCTAGAGTGTGTCTCTAATTCTAGAGGGCTTGTATTGGAAATAGCAATGAGAATCATTGCTGGCATTATTGACTACTTACTAGTAGACACGATTCTGAGAGATTTATATGATTTAAATAATCGAAACATCACCACAACTCCATGAAGTAGGTACTCTTACTATCCACAATTAAAAATGAGGAAACCAAGGCTCATCTAGCTTACCTGTCTAAGTCCATGTCCAAGGTCATGGAGACTTTAAGTGACAGAGCTTGGATCCAAGCCTAGGCATTCTGGTTCTAGCATAATGTTCTAACCATTAAGCAGCCTAACCCACTGTTCTGGGACATCCCTAAGGGTGTGTGGAATTCCTTGGGGATCCACAGGCTAGGATGGTCAGATTGAGGAGAACTATTGTGATCTTTGTGATCCATTAGAGAGCCATTTGAGGATTCCATGACAGCCCACCAGAGCTAGACACCTGAGCTAGAATGGCTCTCATAAATTACTTATTTATTTCATTCCATACTCCTTGATTCATTCATTTGATAAACATTTATCGAACATCTCTGAGCAAAGTAGCAAGAGGTAGCTACTGGTGTACAAAATTCAGTAAGACCCAGTCACTGCTATCTACACTAACCAGTGCACCAAGCCAATAGGAGCTGTGGTAGCCATTTCCATACACTTTGGGACCACACACAAAAAAATTGCCCCCTTCCTTCTGAAGGTACTGGAAAGGCTCGCAGAGGTAAATTGCCTTGCCAAGTCCTAGAAGCAGCAGAGGTCAAATCTCAGGTATTAGCACAAAATAATTGATTCACATGGCATTTAAGTAATAAAATTAATTATCATAGCATTTTCATATTTCTATATAGATTTCTCCTCACTTCTGTCTATAATAGTATGACCTGCATGAACTCACAGGCTAGGCTGTCAAAGATGCAGGTCTAAGTTTTGCCTCATTCATATTTATTTAACACCTATTTGTTTCACTAGGTATACAAAAATACAAATGCCACGATCCCTAAATTCAAGATAGCCACAACTTAATGCCACTCTCTTTTAGAGGTAGCTCTTTGTGTCTCAGTTTATCCTTTGGAAAATTAGAATAGGAGGAACTGATCATGAGAATTTAAAGTGGAATAAATCAGCAGTATTCTTTCCTTAAAATTATTGGAATGCTCTGACCCCCTAACCTTCCAACTTTTTAAAAATCCGTTAGTCACTGCTTGGCTTCTCTTCTTTCCCAGCCCAGCTAGGACTCCATGATACCTGTCTAAATAACTCATTCACCAGCCCATTTTATTTTTCAGCAACCCTGACCTTCAAACCAACTGCCAACCTTAGGTCAAGTTCTGCCCTCATTGTGCCTATAGCCAAGTGCCTAAGCTTTGACCAACCACTCAGCTATTCTCTCAACATTTCCCACCAATTCTTTTTTTTTTTTTAAAGATTGTATTTATTTATGACAGACATAGAGAGAGAGAGGAGCAGAGACACAGGCAGAGGGAGAAGCAGGCTCCATGCAGGGAGCATGACATGGGACTCGATCCCAGGTCTCCAGGATCACACCCTGGGTTGAAGGTAGTACTAAACCGCCAATTCTTAAACTTATTTTGGATCAATTACTACCCCTTACCCATATCGATCAGCACAAACCTTTCCTAGTATCATTGAGTCATCAGGCTTCACAGAGGACAACCATACCTCCTATGTCAACCATCTTTGAACTCCTGTCCTGCCTACAAACACAACTATAGCCACATCCACCTCTGCCTCCTTTTGCTCTGTCTCAGAGGCAGCAATAGGGACCCGGTCTGTTTAATGCCCAACCTCTAACCTGTGCCTTTGACCTCAACACTTTCTCTCTCTTCCAGGACTAAGTCTGTGAGAAGTCACTTCCTGGCTCCTCCTCTTTTTCCTAAGGACTCTCTCAAACCTCAGCCTCATTAAAAATGGGTACATTTCAAAAAATCTCCCTGGACCCCTTTCTAGCTGCTGTCAAATGTTTTTCTCCCCTTCACAAATGAACTTCCTTCAAGCTGTCCACCACCTACCCTCTGTGTTCTGGCTTATCTTCTAATACCTAATGACCTCCTTCCTGTCAAAGCCAGCAAACCCACCTTAGTTGTCATCTGGCCAGAATTTTACTGCTCTGGACACTGTTAATCAGCTTCCTCCAGGGTGTGGCTCTTGGCTCCTTCTCACATGGGGTAATACTCCCACACATCTCAGGGCCTCAGAAACCTTTAGTACATGTCCAATTCCAGCCTAAGACTGGCCCTCCATCTGGAGACTGAAATATCCATCCACAAATTGGCTCAACCAACCTGATTGTCCACAGACATTTCACACTCTGTGCAGAAGAATTGAACTTACACTCTTTCCCTTAAGTCACCTTTTCTTTATCTGGTCACAATCTTGGGCGTCTGAGCCAGCTGTTCTCATGTGTATCCCTACACCCAGTCAATGACCAGTTTCTGCTGATCTCACTTTGCCGCTATGCCTTGAATTTACAATATATAAGGAATTTATTCCTTATCATTCGTCCCATGGACTGCTGCCAGAGGCTTTATGAGTCTCTGGTCTGCCACCTCAAATTCATCCCGCATTTATCCCTACCAGAGTGATGGTCTTCAATGCAAGCCTGACCACATCTTTTTATTTATAATCTGTCAATGGTTTCTCCCAGACTACAGGATAAAGGATAAATCCTATACATGGCACTCAGACTCAAAACTTCCTAAGAGGAAGGCCTTTCTGAATTTCCAGCTCTGTTTTCTGTCATTCGCTTTAGTTCATGCTGAATGCTTACAATCCCTGCACACTCCATGCTGCCTTCCAAACTGCATATGTCTGCCTCAGCTGTGCTTCCAGCTGGGGTGGCTCTCCTTCCACACGGATCTGCAGCCAGCTCCCAGTTCTCTCCCCAGGCCTACCAGGTGAAAACATCCTTACAATGGGTGTTTTTCTTCTTGCTGAGGCATACTCTCCACTAGAAAATCCCTGAGCTCTCTCTCCAACTTCTTACCCTCCATCTCCAGAATGTCTGGTTTCCTGTTCTCTGCCCCAGAATGCCTTGTGCATTGCTTTATCATTTTATGCACCACATGGCACTTCCTCTTTACCTCTCCCTCATTGGGTCTTTCTCCTTAGCTAATATGTAGCACCCTTAAGAGCAGCAACCGTTCTGTCCACCTCTGTACCCCTACCACCTAACAGCTGCTCAATAAATGTCAGGAGGATATAATGTCCCCATAGTTTTTGACGACAATGATATAAAAATGTTTACACAATGCATTCAGTCTCCTCAGTGAAAAGTGTCTCTGTGATCGAAGTCATTCATGGGGCTTTAAATTCCATCAACATTCTTTATCCTCTGTACCATCACGTATCAATTTGAATCTGCCTCATTTTGAGTGCTCAACAGCCACTAGTGTCTAGTGGCTACTATATTGGATCACACAGTTCCAAAGCTGTTTAGAATGCTTAGGACTGTTATCAAAACGATATGGAACAGTATATGGGAAATCCTAAACACAGGCACTAATATATAAAGAGGCACTAAACATTTGCTTACTTCTCTGTGTTTGTGACAGTAATGTTAAAAAAAGTAATGTTCCCCTCTGACATTATGGAGGAGGAAGACATAATGGAGGAAGCCATTTAAAGAATTTTTAAACTGGGGGAAAAAGGAAATAAATGGTTAAAATGTTTATCTGCACAATATTTGTCATCTCTATGAATTGAATAAAAAAAAAAAGAATAAAAAGCAAGGCAGATAACTACTATCCCTCCTAAATTCCTGGTGTTGGTGGAGAAGAAAAACTATTTGCAAATCGGAATGGCGTTCTGCACGCTGTAAGGCCTGCATGGCGGGGAGGACCCGCGCTCAGACCTGATGTGTCTGGCTGCATGGACGTCTTCCAAGACCCATTCCTTTCATGTTAAAGGCATAAGGAATGGAAAAGCCTCAGAGTAAAATTTAAGCCACATAACAAATGTTTTCTTCCCACAAATCTTGTTTTCCTTGTAGTGAGGAAACAAGGGCTTTAGCTCGAACCACAAATTGTAACCCAAGGTGGGGAAAAATGTCCAGGAAGAAAAGTGGAAGATCTCAAATAGGTTGGAACAAAGAGGGGCTGGGGGTGGGGGGTGGGGGGGTGGAGATTAATCTTATTAGGATCGTATATCATGAGGGTGTCAGGTGTGAAAGCAAACGAATGGCCTGTGTTTATCTGAGCTAAACCGTGTGGCTCACCCAAACAGTCACTTCCCAGAGCGTTTTTTTTGCCTGTAATAAATTGGCCAAGTCGTCGTAGGGCGTTGATAATAAAGTATGTTTAGGTGCAGTTAGAGATTTCTTGCCAGGTTTTCAATGCAACCACCCTCTCCCACTCTCTTTTTCTCTCCTCCCTCTCCCTCTCCTTTTTTATCACAGCTGATTCGCAAAGCCCTTTGGAAAGACGAAGTAGGTAGAAATCAAAATAAATGGATTCTATTAAAACCGGCAATGCATCAACTGCTTGATAAAGTGATTAATATACAGCTTAGGATGGTGATTGATTAAACTCTTTAATCAAAGTGCTAAACTGACTTAATATGGAGAGTTTCAACATGTTCCAAGTGTACATTTTCCCTGCCTAAGGTTCACCGTTGTTTATGTAACTTTTCTGAAGTGTATCCCTTAGGTCTAACCTTCAGAGATCTGGGGCTCTGGAATGTGGAAGGATTATAAAGCTTCACAAACTGCATTAGCTGCCGAAATGTGCTCATGAATTATAGGACTTTTCCAGCAGGCAACAAGTCATTTTTCAGAATTTTGGACTCTTTCCTCAAGCAGGTTCTTTGCATCACTTCATAACTCTTTAAACCTTAATGTGTAGAGCAAGACAGTGCAAGTTTTAAAAGACCCCATGTTCGCCTTTCATTCTCTCCTATAAGCACTGATTGCTTGATTGCATAAAAGCAATATCCGGCTGGCAAGGGAGGAGGTCACATTCTCCCTTGAAGGTAGTGTTGTGTTCACTAGAAATGGGGGTACTTCACCCAGTGTGTCCAATTCTCAGTATCAAACATCATTTTTGACACAATTAATCATCTGCTTACCAATTTAATAAGCTATCTGATTCCTGAAAGTTTGTGACATTGAAATAGACTCTTATCAAAACATGTTCCCCAAAGGCTAAATAAAAACATTTTCAGGGCTGAGCCTGTGGGGAAGGGGAGAGGAGGGAACCTGGTATCCATGGCAGAGCAGGGTGATTCATGTTGTATCTATGTGACGGAGACAATTCAAGGAATTTATTTCCTTCACAGTATAGTTCCCTATGTCATTTACTGTCCTGTGCACTATTCAGATAACAAAAACAAAAAATAACACTGCTCCAATTTGAAGATTGAATACATAGTGAAGGAGATTATACAAGGTGGAGAAAGTGTTTCTTTGAAGAAGATAGACAATTCTTGTGAAGCCTTGACTAAGGCCAAGAAAAGTAGGGACCAGTGGGAATCCCCCTCCAAGATAGCCTTGCTGGTGATTTGGCTTTGAAAGATGAATAGAATTCAGATGGAAAGTTAGGTGCCTTGTAGGGAGGCTCTTAAGAGGTGCAGCAAATATTCAGGGGTAGTTAAACATTTCTCAGGGCTCACTATGGAGCCCAGTTTGTCTGGAGTGCTGTGTTCACTTAAAGGAAAAGCAGGGCATGAGGTGGGAAGAGTAGGTGACGTTGTTTTATGAAGGTTCTTGAAATATCACTCTCTCTCCTCCTCCCCCATTTTCTGGTTAAGTGTCTAGCTCATCTCTATCACAATTCACCCTCTGTTCACCAAATTTTCTCTTCTTTCCCTATAGAGATCATACTCATCCTGATGCCAAGAAAGTCGACCCAAAGTCTCACCCAGTCTGCAACCTGCTCAAAGTCCAAGATATTCTTCTGATATGCAGCCCTCTCCATCCTATCTAGAAAGGACTCCCATGGTATAGTGATGTATGAATTAAAAAAAAAAAATGTGACCCGCTCCCTTCCCCCATACACCTATTATAAAATACAGAGCAGAGAAAGGATAGTAAGTAATCACTAGTCTACAGCACCCCTGAAATCCCACTGGACAGACATTATGAAAATCACCCTCCTACCCAGGGGCAAGGGGCTTCCTTGTCTAGGCCTGACCCTGTTGTCCGTGAGCATCTCCCTTATGTATTGGTCTCTGTGGTCCCTGATCCACTCTACAAGAATTTTCTCCTGGTCTGTCCTCCTAAGCTATATCTGAAATGGGTGTTAAGAAAATTGGCCTCATTTAGGAGCAATACAGCTTTTTATTAGCCCACTTCTAGCCCAAGTGTTGTTTTAAACCTCTTTCAAATGACTCTAGTGTTCCTAGTCCAGACTTGTGGTTTCTTTGGCAAGACATTTCCTGCAGAAACTTAGTAGGTGCTGATGTATTCATTTGTCATCAGTTCTGTGCATCAGCAGCCACATTGGTTGCTGATGCTGGTTGTTGATGTTCCTTCTAGATTGTGTCTCATGTATATTTTCTTTCTTTGCACTAGCTTTCACATGGCTTTCTTAATTTACTGTTGGCTACCCTGATTGGGAAGACCACACTCTTCATCAGACATGTCCTTTGGGGCTTAGACATTGTCACTTGGGAAATCCCACTGGGGCCCTGTCTTTTTTAAATATATATATTAAATATATATTAATATACTCATATATTAATATATAAGTATATACATTAAAATATATAAAATATATTAATATATAAATATATTTAACACATATAAGTATTTAAATATATTAATTTACATATTTAAATTTATTCAATACATATATACATATTTATTTATTTATTTAAGTTCGATTTGCCAACATATATTATAACACCCTGTGCTCATCCCATCAAGTGCCCCTCTCAGTGCCCACCACCCAGTCACCCCATCCCCCGCTCACCTCCCCTTCCACTACTCTTTGTTCATTTCCCAGAGTTAGGAGTCTCTCATGTTTTGTCATCCTCTCTAATTTTTCCCACTCATTTTCTCTCCTTTCCCTTTCACTATTTTTTTATATTGCCCATATGAGTGAAACCATATAATGATTGTCCTTCTCCGATTGACTTACTTCACCCAGCATAATACCTTCCAGTTCCATCCACGTTGAAGGAGAGAGACAATAAAGATTCGAGCAGAATTCAATGAAATAGACACCAGAAGAACTGTAGAACAGATAAACAAAACCAGGAGTTGGTTCTTTGAAAGAATTAATAAGATAGATAAACCATTAGCCAGCCTTATTAAAAACAAAAGAGAAAAGACTCAAATTAATAAAGTCATGAATGAAAGAGGAGAGATTACAACCAATACCAAGGAAATACAAATGATTTGAAAAACATGTTATGAGCAGTTATATACCAATAAATTAGCCAATCTAGAAGAAATGGATGCATTTATGGAAAACCACAAATTACCAAAATTGGGAGAGGAAGAGATAGAAAACCTGAACACGCCAATAACCAGTGAGGAAATTGAAGCAGTCATCAAAAACCTCCCAGGACACAAAAGTCCAGGGCCAGATGGCTTCCCAGGGGAATTCTATCAAATGTTTAAAGAAGAAATAATACCTATTCTACTAAAGCTGTTCCAAAGGATAGAAAGAGACAGAATACTTCCAAACTCATTTTGTGAGGCCAGCATCACTCTAATTCCAAAACCAGACAAAGACCCCACCAAAAAGGAGAATTATAGACCAATATCCCTGATGAACACGGATGCAAAAATTCTCAGCAAGATACTAGCCAATAGGATCCAATAGTACATTAAGAAGATTATTCACCATGACCAGGTGGGATTTATCCCCGGGATGCAAGAATGGTTAAATATCATTCTCAATGGGGAAAAACTGAGAACCTTTCCCCTAAGATCAGGAACAGGACAGGGATGTCCACTCTCACCACTGTTATTCATCATAGTACTAGAAGTCCTATCTTCAGCAATTGGACAATGAAAACAAATAAAAGGCGTTCAAATTGGCAAAGAAGAAGTCAAACTCTCCCTCTTCGCAGATGACATGATACTGTACATAGAAAACCCAAAAGGCTCCACCCCAAGATTGCTAGAACTCATACAGCAATTCGGCAGTGTGGCAGGATACAAAATCAATGCCCAGGAATCAGTGGCATTTCTATACACTAACAATGAGACTGAAGAAAGAGAAATTAAGGAGTCAATCCCATTTACAATTGCACCCAAAGCATAAGGAATCTAGGAATAAACCTAACCAAAGAGGTAAAGGATCTAAACCCTAAAAACTGCAGAACCATTCTGAAAGAAATTGAGGAAGACACAAAGAAATGGAAAAATATTCCATGCTCATGGATTGGGAGAATTAATATTGTGAAAATGTCAATGTTACCCAGGGCAATTTACACATTCAATGCAATCCCTATCAAAATACCATGGACCTTCTTCAGAGAGTTGGAACAAATCATCTTAAGATTTGTGTGGAACCTGTAAGCCTTTCTTAATCCCTGAATTTACTCTTGAGGGTCTAGAAACAATTGGCCTTTCTGACCCTACAAGTCACTTTATATGTGGGTTCGATTCCTCTTCACTTATGCCTACAAAGCAGTCAACACTTTCCAGAGTTGGCTTCCTCTATCAAATTCCTTACCAAGTGTAGCCATAAGGAACAACAAAGAACACTAACATTCTATTTTCCAGCTTCTTCCATTAGTGCTATAAGCTCAGCACACACATGGTGTGCCTTCCAAGTTATAGCACCTAAGTTTCCACAAAATATTTGGCACCACCTAATATGGATTTCTAGCCATCTAGCCAATTATATCCCTTTCATCACCAACTTACTGCTAAACGAATGAAATAAAATTGATTTTTTTTTTTTTAATTTGGCAGCTCTGGAGTTCAAATTACCATGTTCTGTACTAGTGTGGGCCATATCCCATTCCCCACCCCCCAAATTGTTTTGAAGGCTTCATGGATAAATATATAGCAAATAAATGGTGCTTTCTCCTTTTAGAGTCCAATGTGTTGGAGGTGGGGTGGGGTGGGGAAGCTTCCCCATGTGGTTATTGGGAAACCCAACTCTCCTTCCATCTTATGATTCTGCCATTGTTAACTCATGGCTTCCAAGAAACCCATGGGAGAGGAAAATTCATCATGGAAGATTTCAGGTGGAATGACCTCAGGCCTGAAAGTGATGGACATCACTTCTGCTCTCTTGTCATTGGCCAGAACTCTGTCACATGGTCTCTACCTAAACCTAGGGGAGTCTGGGAAATACAGCTCAATCCTTTGCCAGGGAAGCAGAAATGAACTCTCTAGTCAGTCTTTGCCACACATAGGATTAACGAACTTCCTGCTTTCCCTTAAATTGAATATAGTTGACACCAAAAGTAAAAGTTCCATATTGTTTCCGTTTTATAAGGTACCAAATCATTTGCTTTTTTCCCCCTAAACTAAATTAACTCAATCATTGTTTCATTAACTCAGGGATTCACCAAGCTTTCCCCTGTGACATTGTTGAACTAAGATTTTTAATTGTTGACCACTTCCCTAATTTTGCAGTCAGGTAGTTTCTTTTTTCTTTTCTTTCTTTCTTTTTTTTTTTTTTTTTTTTTTCAATTTGAAATGCTGGTTTGTAGAGATGAAAATCTTTCCTTATTATAGAGACTAAATATTCTCTCATTATTCACTCATTTATTCACTCATTTAACATATGTTTGTCAAGTCCTTAAATGTGCAAGGCTTTGTGCTCAATGCATATATTCCTATTTCTATTATTAGATTTGAATTATTCAGTCTACAGATGTTTATTGAGCACTAAGCTGTGGTAGGGACTAGGGAAACAAAGATAAATGTCACACTCCAGTCCTGAAATGGTCCCAGCGTAGGCAGATAGCTGGCAGGTAATCCAGAATTCTCATTGGCTTGTAAGAACTGTGACGGAGCCATAGATGAGGGGCATAGCCTAGGAAGGGTGTGGAGGCATCCACAAGTTGGAAGCTGGTGACAAGCAAGTGGAGTCTTAATAGGTATATAAGTGTTCACTGAGGAAAGAAAGAGAGGAAAGGAATTTCAGGCAAAGGGATCTACATGTGAGGGCACTGGGGTAAAGCACCAATGGGCTAGGCAGGAGAAGGTGAGTGGGGCAATGAGAGTCTTCCAAAAGACTGTCAAAATACGTGGCTGCCAGTGGGCATGAAAGCTGAATAGTGAAGAACCACAGATGTCCATTTAAGGCACTCAGACTTGAGTCTGAAGGTAAGAGGCCTTTGTAACAGTTTAAATATGCAAGTAGTAGGGTCAGAATTATAAACAACTTTGCTTTGGAAATGATATTAATAAGGATAACAAAGTGGCAGACACTTACCAAGAGCTTACCTACAGTATTAGGCACTATTATAGCTGGAGAATAGTGATTCTCTAGTATTTGTTTTGTAGTTGTGAGACTGAAGCTTAAAGAGATTTCATAATTTAGCCAAGTTCACATAGCTCATGGGCATAGGAGGTAGTAATAGTAATGATGCACATAAGAAGAACAGCAAATAATTATGACAGCTCCCAATTATGGGTATATCTATATCAATATCTATTAGCATGTGTGTGTTTGTGTGTGCTTGTATTTGTGTGTGTCTCTCTTTGAGAAAAATGATGGCAGAGAGTTAGTTCCCCTTCCCTAAAAATCTCACAACCCCTGGGTGCACAGAAGGGATTCCAACCCCAGCCTGTGTCCTTGTAAAGCTGTCACATACATACACCTCCTCTCCGACTCCAACCCTATAATGCTGGAAAAATATGCGAGGGACTAAAATTGAAGAGACCCTTCTCCTTCCATTGTGTCTGGGTGACCAACCACCCACTAGCCTGAGCTCTAGCCATTTAGCTTCTCTGGGCCTTGCTCTGTTCCTCTGTAAGTCAGAGTCATTAAGCCAAATACATTGCAAGGTCCTTCAAATTGTACACTATTCCATGTTGCCCCGGTGGGAGCTCCAGCTTACAAGAGGAAAAGCTGGTGCTCAGCATGTGCACATGGCTAGGGAGGAAAAGCAAAGCCCCTTCAGAAACACCAGACACCCTCCTGCCCTCACTTCTTACCCTCTTGCCCTTGGCAGCCTTAGGCTGTGATGGTCAGAGCCAGGAGCTGAAGACAAGACTGCCTCCTCCTCTCCTTTCTATGTCTTCTCTTTTCCATCACTTTAACAATACAGGTGGTAAAGGATTAGAGCCTCTGAAGTCTCTTGTCACCCAGGCCTGGGGTCTGCACAGCTGGGTCACTCATTTTCCAACAATAAAATATCTTCCAACTGGCTCGCCGCTGGTGTGACACAGTTTCAGGGGCCTCCAAGCGGCAGTTCCAGAAATATTAATTATGGCTGAACAAGGCTGCTGAGCAGCCCGATTCCAGGCTCCCTGGGTGAGGGATCTGTGGCCCAGCTGTGAAAGCCATTTCCAGGCGACTATCAATTGTAAGGGAATGCCCATCCAGCTGAATTGCAGTAGATCCAAAAACGCTAATTAAGCACGGGACACCGCTGTAAACAGCATCTTGTAGCCTCCCTGGGAACTGACAGCAGAAGGCTCCAGGAACTGGAATCGTGCTTCTGTTGCAGTGGTGCTGTTTTCATTTCATACTTGGCTTTCAGGGTACAGAAAATATTTCTGATGCTTGCCTCCCTTCCTTCTTCCTTCCTTTTCGACCTCTTGCATTTTCCCCCTCCCTTCCTCCCTCTCTCCTGCCTTTCCCTCCATTTCTTTCATTTTGTTTCCAGCCATCTGGGAAAGATGGTGCTCTGAAGCATTCCGAGAATGTCTGAAGTTCTTTCAGATTTCCTGAGAAGAATTGGAGCTATATTGGGGCTTCTGTCAAAATCTATCAGAGGCAGTATTCTGCAGATCCGGGTTCAAATTCATTTTCTGAGATTGGTCACTCCTGAATCAAGTGTCATTTTTGAAAATAAGACCCATCATGCTGGCTTAAGCAGAGGGAATTTGGTTGTAAAGTTTCCCTCAACAATCTTTGGGTAGATTATAATTCCATTTTGGCCTTATGAGGACTGGAATGTGGGGCCCTGGGCCCCTCCCTTCTCTCCTACAAGGCTGCAGCACCCTTTGGACCAGTGTTCCCCAGTTCTCCATTCTCATGCTTCTCTTCTATTCCTCCTGACAGTGGTCTGCATGGAGCTTTGGCTGGTTATGTCTATTTTCTCCGCTCGAGAACCTCTTCTGTCCAGTCTGGTTTATTGTTAAGAGCACAGGCTCTAGAGGCAACCTGCCTGTGTTTGTCTTACTTCTGTCACTTAGCAGCTGTGTAACCTTGAGCAAGTAAGTTCCTTAACTTGGATAGCACTCACGTTCCTTACTTGTAAAAAGGAGATGGTCATAGTACCTAATTCCTAGGTTCAAATGAGATAATTTATAAGAATTATAAATTATAAATTTTATTCAACTCATGTAGTCTCTGTCTCTTAGTGTCAACTCTTTCTTTTAAAGATTTAATTTATTTATTTTAGAGAGAGAAAGAGAGAGCGAGTTAGTGCACAAGTGGCGGGAGGGGGAAGGGAGAGAGAGAGAGAATCCCAAGCAGACTCTCCACTGAGCGTGGAGCCTAATGTGGGGCTTAATCCCACAGCCCTGAGGTCATGACCTGAACAGAAATTAAGAGTCCAATGCCCAACCGAAGGAGCCACCCAGGTGCCCCTCTTAGCTTCAAATCTTGATGGAGCAAATGTGATTGGTCCAACTTGACCTGGGGATTAGCTCCTCCTGGGTCAGCTGGGCAAAAGGACCCTATGGGAAAGCAGGGAAGTTTATTCTCTGAGAAGGGTATATTCTTTAAGAAAAATATAGGAGTTGAGGCAAGGATTGACAATTGATATCAACATACAGTTTTATTTGTTTTCTACATTTTTTGATTTCATTATCCCCTGACTAGCTTGCTTAATTCTTTTATTCACTTTTTCACTCAATTTATTCTGAAGAGGAACAGGAACATAAAGGATCCCCAAAAAGGTGTGGAAACCAGGACTATATTTAACTATTAGCCACCAGTATAGCTGCATTAGTTGTTAAAATACTGTGCTGTATTTCATTTTTTGGGTCATTACACATAGTTCCTGAGTAAAGGATTTCTCTAGCTTCTACCATCCTGGTATTCCATCAAGATTACCAGGACCCCCCATGATCTGAAACTAAAGGAATAAGATATTTTCCCAAAGCTATCCACCAGCTATATCCTCAACTATATCCACCAACTATATCCTCTGCTGTAGCTCTCATTTTCCTTCCTTTCATCCTCTCTCCATCCAATGGATCTTCTTTGTACTCTCTCCATTGGTGGTTGGGAAACCATTGGATAAAAAGAGAGGAAGAAGTCCATAAAGAGTTTCCAATGACCGGAACTGGAGTGTTGTATTGGCACAGGGTAAATAGCCTATGAAGTAGTGATGCCCGATTTTAGGCTCTTGAGCCATCACTTCTGATTTGTGAAAGTGTCTATTTCCCTGTCTCACTAGAAACAGTGAATATCATGGACCTTTAACATTTCTGGCCATCTGGTAGGCAGAAATATGGTATTTCACTATTTCACATTGTAATTCTTGATTACTAATGAGGTTGGCATTTTTTGAATGTATATTTTTTGAAATGTATATCATAAGCCATCTTTTTATGCATATTTTCTGTTAATATCCCATGGCTATTTTCCTGTGGAGTTGCCCCAAAGACTTTATGAAGGCAGGAAGAGACACTGCAACATTTAATTTGTAGGGTGGAGGAGGATGGACTTTGGAAAAAACTATGGAAGGAAAAGGGAGAAAACTGAAGGAAAATTGTGTTAGGACACTTCTAAAGTAATTCAGGGGGAAAAAAAAAAACTTTTTTTATCCTTTTGTTGGAGAATTGAGATTACCTATAACAATGTAAATATAGAATCTGGGAAACTTAAACCAATAGAAGTCAACCTGTCCCATAAGAAGACCAGAGTTATTTCAGAGGCTAAATAATATCAAGATTAGTATAGCTGCAGTGATATTGGCCTTCTTCTCCTGCTTTTTGACTCATGGAAAAAAGTTTGTTGCTGCAAATCCAGCCATCACATCTTCGTTCTAGCAGAAGAAAGGAAGAAAAGAAGCCTATAGATAGAATGCAAGGACTTTCTAGGATTCGAAACATGATGTCCTCTGAGTACACCTAATTAAAATTTTGCTAGAGAGAGCAAGTATTGGTTGAGTGAGTGTAGGATACATAGTGAAGAGAAATGGGCACCTCTAAGACAAAGGTTTTCAGCATGGGTAAGTGGGTGCATTTGGTTATGTCAGGAAATGTAAGTGGAGAAATAGGTTGATGCACTTCCACATGCGAGGCAACTGGACATATGAAATCTGAATTTGGAGGAGAGGGTGAGATTCAAAGAATAAATAAAATGGGAGTCATTAGGTTTGAGACCAGAGAGTAGGGTGAAGGGAAATGGCAGGGGATCAAGGACAATATATGAAGAAAGTTTTGGAAACTTATTTTATATCTCTTAAGTTTCTTGAATTAAATTATCAGAATTGGACACCAGATTTCAAACTGTAAGGCTACATTTTTTTCAAAATTGTATCACTTTTTACAGCTTATTAATTTGCAAATAATAGACTCAGGCACTTTTGCACTGAGGATAAAACTTTCAGAGCTTATGAAGCAGCTCTTAGATCAATAGAAGACTCCACTCTCTAGAACTAGTTTTTCTCTCTCACCAGCTCTTCCCTGGTAACTATTCTGATTATGCATTTAAATAAAAGGATAATAAAAAAGAATTCCCTGACACATTTAACTGCCTTGAGGGATAAGAATATGCAGCAGTAAGTGATATGTAAAGTGTCTGTTCCTGTGTGGCCGCACATGTGAAGGTATATGCGGTCGCCCTCTGCCAAGCCTTTGTACTGGGCTTCAAAGTCATAATGCTGGAGCTCAAAGGCCTGGGGGAGTGGTGGCATCTTCCTCCTTTTTACTGAAACTCGAGTGTAAAAGTACTTTGATAGTTGAGTTGGTGTTTAAAAATGTTGGTTCTGGTAATGCACTCTTCTGAATGGATTTTCCGTTTCATAATCTCTTATTCAGAATGGAAATGGAAAACTCTATTTACATGAATATTAAAATGGGAAATTTGCTTTTGCTAAATTCTGAATGCTGTGGAGGAAGTGTTGAAATTGTCAGCTATGGTGGGACTTTAATAATATAAATTGCTTACAGGTATGAGTGTCTACTTTTGTGCTAAGCACTTCATATGAATTACCTCCTGCAGCCCCCCCAGAAGTCCTCCATAGCAGATATTCTTATAATGCCCGTTTCACATGTGAGAAAACTTCCTCATAGATACACTAACAGTTGTGCTAGGTGTGCTAAAACAGTAATAAATAACAATCTACTTTGATTTGATAGGTAGGTGTTGACATAGAACTTCCAAAGGTAATAACAAGAGAAATGAGACTTCACTGACAGGATGGATAAATGGCAACTTGACACAGACACCAAGACCCATCAGCTAGGTAGCAATGCTTAAGTTGCATTTCTGTAATCTAATTGGGCCATGGTTGGTTCCAGTTATCTATGAGGAAGCACTATTAAAAAGATTTTGGGTTGAGGGTTGGAAGTGGAAAGTCATTGTAAATTCGGAAAAGTTTTTTTTTTTTTTTTTACATACTTTCTAACATTTCCAGTTTTATGATGGAGTTCCAATGGGAGCAAGTAATAATTATTTAAAACTAACACAGTTCCATGTATATATAACACAGTACAAAAACTGTTGCATAGAGCTTGTGGAACTTCCTTGGCAAATCTACAGTAATTATATCTTAAGGCATATTTGTAAACTCTAGTAATTACCTATACAAAGACAAGTAAAAGATACATGAGCTATATTATGATAGAAAAACAGGTGTGCCATTGAAATAAGGAAACTATCTGGAAAGTGCTTTAACATCCTTGGAGGAATTCTCTACACAGAGATTCTGCTTCAACTGAGGGCAATATTTTAGGCCTCATGTTTTGTGTAATTTTTCTAAACAAGAATTTCCAGAATGGATTTACAGTTTTTGTTTCCCCTAGGGTGAGTTGGAGGGGATTACAGTCTAAAGTGAAGGTGGCACATGAAAAAGAAAAAAAAAAGAAAAAGACAAAATCTTCATTTTTTTTTTCTCTTTAATTTTGACTCAAAAAAGGCTAAATCTGGAATAGCTGTGAATAACTGATTGGATTTACATCTATATATCCTGGGAATTTGAGCCCCCTTTTTGGGCTAATAGAAACCTCTCAAAAAGCAGGGACTTCAGGTTCACTGAGGTCCTAATATTTCTGGTCCAACATTTCTGTCAGCCATCTTTTATTGAGACCTTATTATGTGCTGTCTTTTGCAAGACCCTGGAGATGGAATGAAGGAGAGGAAAAACGTGAGGAGCTGGAGGTGGATAAATGAGGCTAAAAGGTGGCTCAGTTGGCTAAGCATCTTCAGGTCGTGATCTCAGGGTCAGGAGATCAAGCCCTGCATTAGGCTCTGTGCTCAGTCGGGAGTCTGCTTGGAATTCTCTCTCTCTCCCTCTCCTCTGCCCCTTTCCCCACTCATAATCTCTCTCTCAAATATATATATATATATATATATATATATATATATATATATATATATATATAATTTTTTTTAATGGGGCTAAAGTAGAACCAACAAGAAAGGTGTCATACATTCTACCTGAAGACATGGTGGCATGCAGATTTCCCAGACTGATCTGTAGCCTTGTTCTAAAGTATCCTGGATGAAATTCTCCTGTTTGCTTTCCCTGTAAGTTTCCTTTCTTCTTCAGAGCTCTTTGGCTACACATTTCAAGTGCTGACTAACCAGGTTTCTAATCATGTCAGCAAACTCCCTTAAATGTTGTTTAAAATGAAGAGGTCCAGACTAATGGAAAGAACGAGTGAAAGCTCATTGAAGCTAATGCTTTCAGTTCTAGCATTCTTCTTACTGGTGTTCAATAATCATCCACAAGTCACAAAGCCAAAATTCACTGAGGATTTGTATTTAAACTACCTCATGCACATCTTTCCTATCCTTGGGGAAAATGATACAGTAGAGGACTCCTCAATGGAATATGTGGGGGAGGGGATTGGATTCAGAAATTGTCAAGAGATAGAAATTGCCAATGTGAATGATCATCATCAACTATCCAGAGTAACTACTTATGTTCCAAGCCCCATGCTGAGCATTGGAAACATTCTCATGACCAAAATGGACTCGGCTGTTCCCTCATGAAGTTAGTACATGTCTTTCATAATTTCTTCACTGGTTTGGGTTTGCTTGAGGAAAACTCAATTTCCCTTTCCTCCTCACAACACTTATAATACTTCCCAAGACCATATGGCCTACCTTCCAGATCCCATGAGGGGAAACGTGTTTTCTATAGCTTTTTGACAACTAGGCATCATTAAGGATGCTTCTATAAGATCTATTATTTACCATAAGTAGATTGAAACTTATCTGCCCAAAACTTTGGGCAGATTAAAAAAAAGACAAAAGGAAGAAAAGACAAATGTCAATCTTGTGACGTCTTGGTTTCATCTGGAGTTGAAGTCTTTGTGGGTTGGACTATCCTACTTGAAGCAAGGTGGATCCTGTATGCCACCAACATTATTGCTCTTTCCATGTTCTGTTAGTTCACTAACTTACAATACAGAGGAATTAAAGGTAAGAATATAGATCTAGATTTTACTTCTAATACTCACTAGCTATGTCCTCAGATAAGTTATTTGGGGACTTAATTTTCCTCCTCTGTAAAATAAGAGGTTTGAATTAGGTGGATGAACTCTTGGCATCATGGATATCTTTTGGAATCTATTGAAAGACTGTAGACCCACTTCCCAGGAAAATGCATGAGGTAAATCCACACACACAGAGACACACACACACGATTTTGCACATAATTGCAGGAACTTGTGGAGTTCTAAACCCATTCATAGAAAACCTGATTAGAAATTCTTTAACATCCAGTATTGTCTGGGATATTCATGACTTTGGCATACAAAATCACTTTCACATTTTTTTTCCAGACTTCAAATTGATTCTCAAATGATGAGAATGTGGTTCTCTAGGTGATAGGAAAAATGATTTAATGTAATTAGAAATACTCTCTACCCGAGGAAACTGCAATATTTTGATTAATAAAATGATTTTGATAAAATGATCAATGATTTTTAATAAAAGTCATTAAAGTAAATTGTATTGTCTGACCAAAAGGCAGCATTTTGAGACAGGTGTTGTGTTGACGATGTTCATACGTTCTAATTAAGAAGCTCTGTTGTCATAGATCAAAAAAGAGAACAACTGCACAAAAGGTTTAAAGAGGAATAGAGGGAGTTGTGCTTGGGATGGAGAAGGAGTGAATGATTCTCAGAAGAAATGAGAAGGAGAGAGGCTGAACAAGGCACATGCCATGTATTGGATAGTATTAAAACAGAATTTTCAAAAGTGTGTTCAATGAAACACTAGACTCTGAGACAGTAAGAAAAACAAAGCAGTCAATGCTAAAGTAACTTTGGGAAATGATGCAAATGTAGAACACATTTCAGATTAGCAAATTGAAGACTCTGAGAAACCATTGAAGGAGAAAAATCTACTAATATTGTCAAATCCTATTTTCCAAATTTATCCAACAATGGAATACATTTTTTTTTACTCCTTAAATCAGCTATTGAGACAAGTCTTTCTCAACATACTTTCAGAAACACATTTTGAGATGTCTTAGGGAAGGGAAAATTAAGAATTAATTTCTACAACAACAACAAAATGATGAATTGAGAAATCATCCATTTGGGAAACAGACCAAACAAAACTACATGGTGTGTGTGGGAAAGTTGACAACATTTTCTTGCTAGAGTAGAGGGAATTAAGAGTGGGGTGAAGTAACATAAAGAGTTATTCATTTTCAATACTAGGTGGTTCTCCTATGCAAAAGGCATCGCAAGACTTAAATATAAGGTACATTGCATATGAAATGACAGAGCACTTTTGTAATTATAAGGTGTCTCTGCAGCTGATGACCTTGAAATGTGAAGATGTTTCTCAGGCTTTTAAGCATTTCTGTGGCCCAAAAGACTGAAAAAAGGCACTAAGTCCTACCCACTGTGAAAGCAATGGTGATGACGCCCCTTGGGAAATCTGATATATCACCAGTGGTAGAGTGTGATCTATCAGGTTTTCGAAAGATGGAAGACAGCACTGTGTTTTGAACTTGGCTAGGAACTGTGAGAGTGGGCTCTCTGTTCATCCAAGGCATCAAAGAAAGTTTGTGCTGCCTGAGTAGGAGAGTTTGTTGGTGAGTTTCAGCTCTGTGTTTCTGATGGCATTTAGATGAAGGCTGCCAACACGGGTATTAAAAACTTGATATAATACTAATACTGTTGATAGGTAACATTTCTTGAGCTCTTAATATGTGTGGGACATTGTTGTGTATGTTGATTATCTCATTTTATCTTTATTATTTTTATGGATCAGGTTCTATTGTCTCCATTATATAGAGGAGAATACTGAAGCTTAAGGAGTAGAAATGATTGCTCAAAACCAACTGTTGAGAGAGCCACAACTGTTGAGAGAGTCTACTCTTCTAACTCTTGCTTTGGAGTAGACCAAGGAGTTCTGAGGATGGTGACTGTGAGTTTAGTTCAGTGACCCTAGAGACCTTTGATTACAGTGGGATGCCACTCTAACCTCAGTGTATGGCATGCACTTTATGTCCTTGAAAAAAAGCAAATGCTAACTAGGTTGCTATGAGACCAACTCATAGGTGAAGAAATTGGTTATAGGGATGGGGCTGAAGACATGCTGCTTCTAGAGATTTTGCATAGTATTTGGAGATGCGCTATATCAGTGAGGAAAGTAGATGCAAGGAAACATCTGGCTAATAGATTAGGTACTTTCAGAACATTGATACATTGATATGTTAAGTGTTTCAGAGAAAATGAAGAAGACTGTCTCATTCTCTACTGAGAAAGGAACATCAGAGTCAAGCTTGTGTTAGTCCTCATTGTGGATTTTTGGAGGGGGTGGAACTGGAGATAAATAAGACCTTTACAATCTCACTAAGTGATTGGACCCATAGTGTAGGTGGGAGCTAGCAGACTTTTGATTCATGAGCTATCTTCTATGCTGGAGTCTGGAATTGACATGATGGGTTTTAGCTTTCTCTTCTTCTCCGACACTAGACCAGACCATACCACAGAAGTAGACTGCAGGATGTGTTTGACAATTTAGACACAAACATGCAATTCATCTAACTTAACTAGGCATGCTACATGGGATGAAGGGATGCTGTGTTGAATCCTTGACTTGGGTTTTTTACAAGGCCTCAGATAAACATGTTTATTGCATGACCCTAAGGGCACCTTTTATGACCTATTCACTGTACAAGGTGGCTCTGGTACTAACATGGTCATAACATCATTCTGGAATGAAATAGGATAAAGGAAAGATGAGCCATTTCCTCCTTCTTCTCATGGTTCTTATCTGGCCACAGAAAGGACTGGGGAGCAGTTGCCAAGTAATTTTCAAAATTCTGTAACATCTCAAATGATTTCAATAGCCTCCTTTGAGTGAGGTGAGGGGGAGAACCAATGTTTAATTGCTTACTGTCCTTCTGTATTTTTGATTATATGGCGTAATGGGATGAGTCAAAAATTCAGCCTCATTAGCACGGCATGTGGTTAGATGATTATATTTTACAAATGTTCCCACCGGAAACCAGAATGTTGGAAAAAAAGAGCCTACCTCGCCCAGAGTACTTTGATATTAATTATATTTTGGATAAAATGTATATGTGCAGGAAAGAAACCATCAGAAAATTAGAGAGCTCCAGTCTGGGTTGATAAAGTTTGATGTGGTATATACTTCATCTGAGAAGCTGTTGCTCAGACAGAAATCAGAACTCTTTGAGAAACCTTGAAAAGACAACTCGATTTGAGTCTGCTCCAGTCTCTTTTCCCAGACTGATACATGTGGCCTCCTACATTTAAAATGAAAAGTACTCAGACCATCCTAATCACATTGTCAGTCAGCCAGTCATCTGCTGAAAGGGGTTCCTTCACCTTTAAGAATGCATGTACAATAGTGATATGTAAGCAGCTCAAAGACTCAATACCCCTTTTTTCTGCAAAGCAAGGCTGGGTTAGGAAAAAATCAATATGTTGGAAGTAAAGGTCAGACTAGGAAAAGTGACATGAAACAGAACTAAGGAAACAATATCCTTCATGAAGCCTGTTTGAAGTTTCCTTTACCCTTGTGCTAGCTTCAGTGCAAATATATTTTATCCTAGAACAGAAGGCTGTATTCTTGAGGAAAAGTCATATTTTAAATATTTATCTATTTGACAGCATCTTTATTGCATATTATCTTTGTCCTATTGACTAATACTCAAAAAGAATAGAGTACACTTGAAAGTGCACATTGCATGTGAATTGGAGTTGCCAGATTTTTTTTTTCCTTGTAGGCAATGGGATTCGAACACACATATGCATTTGCCTACCGTTTTGAACAGTTCTCAATGTACTTTTTCAAGTGGGCCAGATGTACTACTATAGTCCTTAAAAGGGTCAAGACCATCTCCTTATTTCCCCACTCTCTGTACTTATTGCTTGGGTATAGCTTTAAAGTAGCCCATGAACCCTTTTCACTCTTGCAACACATTTACCCACAATTAACAATCAAGCCGTCTTCCCTTCATTCAGGCATCCATTCTCCCTGGCCTCATTTTCCCTGCCTCTCTCTTGATCCACCATTGTGCCGAGAGCTGTTTGTGCCATCTCGATCTGCCCCCCTCACCAGCCGCACAAGGATTGTGGGGGGAAGAAAGCGTCTAGCATTCAGATGCTGAATAGCAAATTGCTCTTGAGTGTCCTTGCTTCCCCCGGCTCCCCCCCTTCCTCGGGAAGGACAAGGGGGGTGCTGAAAGCAACCATACATTTTGTTCAGTGCTCTTGAAAACAAGCGTTTCACACCTGAAGCCTTTCACAGCAGCCCAGAAGCACCCCTTCAAACCACTTAATTGCCAATTGCTTCAGAGCTCCTTGTAAAAGTCCATTATGTCAGCCAGCTCCATGGCGGAGACAAAGTATGCGAAATGAAAGAGTCCTCCTTCTTCCAGGGCCCATGCGGCATTAAATATCCCCAGATCACTGGTTTTCTTGTTGTTAACAGGCCATGATTGGCTCCCATTGGAGGTATGCACGGAAACCTCCTAGCATTATTTGAAAATGAAAGATGCAATTTTCCTTGTGTTCTTTTTTCAAAGTAAGATAAAAATAAAGACGTACCAGACATACCCAAGAAAAAGATCTTCACATATGCATTTTGTAGTGCTGGTTGTCGAACCCCGGGGGCCGGGGAGGGGCCTGGGATAGGACGGGAAACACCTAGAATGGCGTGCCTATCAAAATTGAGTAGCCCTTTGGTTTTGGTTGTGGTTTTTCATTAGGCTGAAAAAATTAGAGTGTGTGCAGATTCTCAAAGTTAAGAGGCTCTATCCTTGAGGTCCAAAGAAACTCACAATAAGATATTCCACAAGAAAAGAATGCTCACCTTGAATACAATGGCCCTGAATGCTTATTCACTGGAGAGCTTTTTCCAAGTTGCAGCTGCGGAAATTGATTTTCCAATGACTTGGTTCTTTTGGAGGCCTCCCTGCAGCCCCTACCCCAAGTCTTTGCCACAATTAGCAATCGATTTGATGAAGAACCACACCTGGTAAGCATCTGAGAAATGAATGAAATGTTCATGGAGAAATGCATTGCTTGCTGTCAATATTTGTCACTCCAAGGAGTGGGGGGAGTGAAACTGTCCACATGAGGGAGACAGATTAATAAAATATGACGCAATCAGAGATCCAACGAGCCTGATGGTGGATGCAGGGTGGCAAGTCATCAAGATTAATTAAAGGTGTGTTCTTTTTAGTACCTGGACTCCCATTGTTCTGCTCGCACTTTGAAAACCAAGGGCTTGATTCTGGAGGAGTGTGAGTAACATGTAAGCATGTCTTCTGGTGTCTAGGTTGCAGTGTGTGTGTGTGCCTGTGTGTGTGTGTGTGAGTGTGTTTAAATGCAACTGTGTTCCTCTGCTTCCAAAAGGGGGCCATGTAATCTGTTACTTTTGATCTGAGGTTCCTTGCAGAGTTTAGCGCTTTCCTCCCTGAAAAGAACGAAGTGGAGAGTGAAGTTAAGAGGAGGAGGAAATGTGACTTTATTCTATTAAGACATGTAAAAATGTGTTTCTATTTTGAGCCAAACCATTACTCTGTGTTGATGGATAATCTGTCTTTCTCATCATGAGCAAACTTCCTTTGAATAAATGAACTTCATTCTACCGAATGAGCCTTCCCTGGGTAGGACAATTCTTCTGTTTTCTTTATTAGTCCCTATGTCTGCATTGGGATTGTCCTGAGACTCGTACCTGCCACCTCTTGTCAAAGTATTGGTCCAAGCTTGGTTTTGGACTTCTGTGGCAAAATCACCAGGATATCCCCCTTGCTGTCCTGATAAGTCTTTAATTGTGCTGCTCACGGCCCGCAATATCCAGTAACTGTGCCATGCTTCAGACTTGCAAGGGTGTAGAACCCAGGGCAATGAAAGATACATTTTTGAAGTGGGGGATGCACCCTAGTTGTCCATCCTTATCCAAGGAATTTTAAAAATTAATTTTAAATTATTTAATTAACTTAAAGGATTC
Source organism: Canis lupus dingo (assembly GCF_003254725.2). Lineage (NCBI taxonomy): Eukaryota > Metazoa > Chordata > Mammalia > Carnivora > Canidae > Canis > Canis lupus. The sequence goes on along the minus strand of NC_064245.1, from coordinate 43,605,318 downwards.
TATTCATCTCAGATGTACAACATAGTGATTTAACAATTCTATACATTGCATAGACATTTTTCCAAAGGAGACATACAAATGGCCAACAGATACATGAAAGGATGGTCAAATTACTAGTCACCAGGGAAATGCATATCAAAACCACAATGAGATATCACCCTACACTTGTCGGAATGGCTAGAATCAAAAAGACAAGAAATAACAAGTGTTGGCAAGCACGTGGAGAAAAAGGAACCCTTGTGCACTGTCAGTGGCAATGCAAACTGGTACAGCCACTATGGAAAACAATATGGCGGGTCCTCAAAATATTAAAAATAGAAACATCATATGATCCAGGAATTCCACTTCTATGTATTTACCTAAGGGAAATGAAAAGATGAATTCAAAAAGATACACTCACCCCTATGTTTACTGTAGCATTATTTACAAGAGCCAAGATATGGAAGCATATTCAAGTGTCTTTAAGCAGCAAGGCTCATCCCAGAGCCCCTAGACCTCATTTTCCAAGAAATATTCCCCTACTATCATGTCTTATATCATATCATATATATGACCTATAAATAGTAAGAATGATTTTCACACAAGGTATTTCTTTAATTCTATTTCTTTCTGCTCTTCCTTTTGGCTTCCTTTTTTGTTTTTGTTTTTGCTTGCTCATTTGGCTCACTTCTTTTCTCTGTAACTCACCAGGTTGTCCTGCAAAAAAGTTTCCAACAAATGACTTTATTCTGTAACCATCTATCCAACCTTCTTATGGTCTAGGATGTATGTATGATGCACTTCATTAGAACTTGTGATGACTTTAATACCAATATCAACTTCTTATGCAGCAAACTCGTGAAAGAGAGGAAAGCAACATTGGCAATTTCTTACTCACCTGCTTCCGCCTCCCCAACCAAAGCCCGTAAATAGGGGAACGTGGATAAGATACATCTTAGCACAGAAAGCCTCAGGACAGTACCTAAGTGTAGCAAGGTCAGCAGACCATGACCAAAGTTCCAAATCTGGGCTTGTTTTTTTTTTTTTTTTTTTTTTTTAAATATAAATAAAACACTCCAGGAATATAGCCATGCCCCTAAGTGTATATATATTGTCTCTGGCTACATTCACTTAGGAGTTGAGCAGTGTCAACAGAGACAGTCTGGCCCTCAAATCCTAAAATACGCACAATCTGGCCTTTTTACAGAAAATGTTTGCTAACCCTAACAATAAAGAAAAGGAACTGCTGAGACCTCCTGTAATACATTTCACACAGGAGGACATGAAACATTTGCTGAAGACTTAATCAGATACACTTTTGTTGGGAGGCTGATCTTTATGGGCCAGGAGGAAAACACTGAGATAAACCACATAATCATGGAGCATGTTTAATTAAATTTTATTTAATTAAGGATTGTTTGCATGTCTGTCTCTCTTGGTAGATTGTGATCCGTGAAGACAAGCACACCATCTTATTTGTAACCTGTGGCCACATCTATCAAACACTTGCCATTCAATATGTGTCTGTCATGTGGGCATTTTTTGAATGAATGTTCTTTGTGAAGAAAAATCATCTCCTAAAGCTTCTAAGTCTTTAGGCCCAGCTCTTTGGAAATGCAGGTCATGAAGCAGTGAGACAATTCACTGGTAGTTATTTTTGAGGTGTGCCCATTAGATCACTCTACTCTGGATGTTGCAGAGGGATTTTGATTTCTGAGTGAACAATTGCATGCTTTTGAAATGCATTTTCTTCTTCCTGTTATCATCATTTTATTCCACTTACTCTAACTTTCTGGCATTTTTGGAAAGAAGTTGACGATTTCTCTTAAGGAACCGGTTTTGTATAATTGCTTTCACAACAAAAACACCTTTTATTATTCTGCAAACAATCTATTTCCCATGATAGAGCTCTGCTTCCTCTTAGTCAACATATTCAATAAGACAGCTGCTTTTTCTGCGATCCCTTGGCACAGGTATGCCAAACTCCTTTGCCACTTACCTGGTAACATTTGTTGAGACAAATAGTGGCATATTTAATCAAGTCTTGCCAATGCGTCCTGGTGCCAGATTTATAATCTTGCATTATTTGGGGCTACTCTGGCCATTTCCAAAAGGAGAGAATAAAGAAGTTTTCTTTTTTTTGCAAGAACAACTGTTTATTGGCAGAAAGAGGGTGGTTGAATTAACTCCCCTTGGCAGAATAGAGTTCACACCTCTAGGAAATTCTAAACCAAAGAAGTTTTCATCTGTCTAACATTGTTTGATCTTCTTTCTGCAGCCCAGAGAAACTTGTTCACAGATGTCTAGATTACAACATACTTTCACATACAATGTTGGTTTTGATCAATGCTTGAAGTTTGGCTATTGGAAAGAAGAGGACCTAGTAACACGGGTGTTATCTAATTTCATATTCAGGTATGTGTGTGATTTAATTTACTATTAATGACTGCCCTGCTAGGAAGCTGCTATTGTCCAAAATTTATAGTAGGGAACCTGGAGCACAATGAGATCAATCATGGTTTTTTTTTTTTGTTTTTTTTTTTCAATCATGTTTACAGAGCTAGAAAGAATAGAATCTGTAAGAAGGATTGATTATATATTCTATCTACTTTGCATTTAATACAATCTAGGTTGGTTTTGAGCTTCAACATTGGTCATTACTTGTACTCCAAATATTGATGTCATATAGTCTCCACTCTGTTCTCTGGTCACTTCATTATGATAATAATAGCAACAACAATGATGATAATAATAAGTGGTTAATATCCATTAACCACTCACTATGCACTGGCAAGTTATATGGATTAGTTTATTTATTTCACTCAGTACTGTATGAGTATATGATATTATTATACATCCTACAGGAGAGGAAAACTGAGGTTCAGGAATGTCAAATGGCTTCTTACAGTTTTGCGGCAGACCAACATCAGAGAAAACACATAAACATAAACTATTGGTGGTCTGATACTGAACCTCGATCCTTCATTGGTATACCCATCGTATACTCTACGTAGGATCCCTGAATGAGCTCATCCACACCCTGGCTTTAGCTCTCCCTAAAATGTACTGATGACATGCCATGCATGTCATTGCCTACAATGCTCTGTTTAGGATGATCATATTATCTATACACATGAGTAGACATCTCTACTTATGCTCAATTTTGAAGTTGTCATCTTTGTCCCAAACATCCTTCTTTATTTTATTAAAATGACATCTTCCATTTAACTGCTCGAGTGTGAAGCCCAGATATAATCCCAGCTCCAGCTCTCCTGCTTTCTTTGAGATTTGTCTAAAGATGATTCTGTCTACATTCCCTGCTGTTGAAATGTGTTCAGTGGTTCCCATTAACTCAAGATCTTCTATACCGAACACACAAGGCCCTTCATGATCTGCATCCTCTTCACTGAACTAATGATCTTCCTGTGTCTCCCCCATCCTAGACAGTAGGCCTCTCAGAGACAGCAGCCATGCATTGCTGAGCATCCACACTGGTGCCTGGCACACACAGTTGATGCTCAATAAGTGATTGTTGAATAAATAAGTATGCTCTTAGTCAAAAGATTCAATCAAGAATGGTTATAACTTTGTACTTAAAGTCTATGATACGGAAACAAATATTCAACTAATTTTGTTTTCCTGGGCCAGATAGAAAAATTTTGTAGGCCTATTATTTCCCCCCCCTTTCCCTCCCTCCATCCTCCTCTCTTTTCTTTTCTTTTCTTTTTTTTCTTTTTTCCTTCCTTCCTTCCTTCCTTCCTTCCTTCCTTCCTTCCTTCCTTCCTTCCTTCTTCCTTCCTTCCTTCTTCCTTCCTTCCTTCCTTCCTTCCTTCCTTCCTTCCTTCCTTCCTTCCTTCCTTCCGTTTGTATTTATTGCATACTCCTGGCTGGCTAGTGGAATATGAAAAGTAGGGACATAGAACACATAATGAGATAATATACATGAAAATCTTTTGAAAAGTATAAAATGCCATAGAAATGCAACATTGGTATTGATGATGATGATGTAATCCTAGCCTATTGGTTGCAGGCCCATTATTTTTCAAAATTGTTTGCCACCTAGCAATTAAGCCATTAATGCAAATCTTCATGTCTCTGTTTACTCTCCACTGACCTGTTCTCAAACTCAAGTAAGTGATCACTTACAGAACATGAAATTAAATTAGTTAAATTAAGTTAAATTCATTAAGGCATATGCCTGATTTTCTTTTTTTTTATGCCTGATTTTCAAACAAAATATCTTTTTATTGTTTAAATCAAAACCAAGTTGTTTTTGTTGTTGTTTGTTAAAGAAAATGCACATTATCCCTGTTTTGCAGATATGAAGGTTGCTTATTCACAAGCAGGATTTGGCAGTAAGTGTGGAGAATGGCTTTGGCAGACATAGCTGAATGGACTTAAACTTGAGTACTGGCTGCTCCTCACATGAAATTCCCAAAGCTGTTCTTAACAGGCCTCACAAATCTAACAGTAAAATGATTTGCTGATGAGTAACATCTGCCCTGGGGCCTAGTGAAGATTCCATAGAAAGTTCTATTTCCACCCCGCAAACTTATATGGATTTCCCCTACTAATCTTTATCATGGGGAAAACCTTTAAAACATTCCCTCCTAGTTTCATCATGGGTTTTTTATATACCTTCTCTCCTTAGCAGAACCAATTATATTGTCATTAGAACAGAGAGGTGATTGAATATGATTGAGTTAACTCCTACCTCATTATTTCTGTAGGACCTGAAACTTTGGGTCTTTTTAGAATTGAACATAGAAAATGCCAAAAAGAGGACCTGTACTCATTATAAGACTAAATATTTGCAAACATTAAAGAAATATGAATGCAGTATTTTTGATAATTTTAGAATTTTTCTGATTTGTATAAGAAAGGGATTTTTTTAGTATAGTTGACCTGCAGTATTATATTCATTTCAAGTGTATGATGTAGTGATTTGACAATCTAATGCATCACACAATGCTTGACACAATAAATGACATCACCACCTGTCACTATCCAAAGTTATCACAATATTATTGACTATATTCCCATGCTGTACTTTTCAGCCCTGTGACTTATTTATTGTATAATTTTGGGATGAAAGAAACTCAGCTCACTACACTCAGCAGTATATCCAGTCCAACCCAAGACCACACATATTGGCATTAAAGAAGATGAATGAAAATCAACCAATATAAAAACCATCCAGTGCTAGACAGAAAAAAAGGCCAAGTCCTTAATGTGCATTCAATTCAAACATCAAATTAAAATTTAGGATCCATGTTTTCTTATTAAAATGGAAGATTTAGATTTCATAGTATATGAAGAATGAGGAGCTATTAATGAAGAAAGAGAAATTATGCAGTTAGGAGTTTGAGTTATATTTCTAACACCTACTGAAGAAGGCCCATGTTATACTACATCTTGAAGAAAGGAGTACTTCTCTCTGGTGATGCATATTCTACACCCCCGCTCTCTTGGTAGGAAAAATCTAATTTTAATGTGTGCTTTGGCATGTGGTGTTTATGGGAAAAGTTGTGTGTGTGGGTGTGCACTTAACTACTCAGGAGGGATCTAAAGTATGATTCAAATTTCAGAAGGTTTTCCTACTTCTGAATATCAAGAAACCAAAACAGGCAAGTAGATGAATCTACTTACAAGCCAAGAAAAGCAACAAGGCATTTTCATATCACAAAAGTAGGGTAAATTTTTGCCATGAATTATTTAAGAAATACTTTCCATCCCCTGAACAGATGATCTAGTTCCTGTCCTAAATTAGCAGTTTCCTTTTAAAGACTAGATGAAGGGTATTTTGATTCAAGACAAATGAAAACCAATCAGTAAGTTTTCAATCTGACAGCTCTTCCATCTTTAACGTTAGAGACTGGTATAATATTTAATAAGTTAATATTGTCCAGGTATTATATCATATCTAGTCAACATTAAAAAAGGTAGGTTTTATAATTCAATCTTGATTTTCTAAAAATACCCAAAAATACATAAAAATATAAATTTTCATAACCATTTTATAATCATTTGCTATTTACACAGTCCTGGTTTCTGTTGAATTGTGGAAAATTCAAGATCTCCGTCTGCTAATGAATCAGAGTCCAAAATCACTGCAGGGACAGCATCCTTTAGAGGCCAATTTCACGATCCTTCCTGGCCTCTGAATGTTGACCTGTTGCCCTGAGATGAATGAGTTGACAAGAGAAAGAGAAGGAAGAAAGAATCTAGTCCTCTACAGAGTCATGGCCTCAATTCTTGGTTTTGCTAGTTGGCGTAGTGAGTGAGAATTTCTTCTACGCCTTGATGTTTGTAATAGAAATCCCTGGGGTAGAATATAGACATGCAAAAGCTCCGATACCCTTGATGAGAGCTGCTTCATAAGTTTTGGCACCCACTGGTACTTTTTTCCCAATCCAGGGAAATGGATAATTATCTTGGTTCATGGTGGGTGGTATCTCACTGCCAAATTGTTCTCTTGAGAGCACAACAGCCTCAGGTTTTGCAGCTAATGGTCTGAAATTTTTGGACTAATTGATTTAGATTTGTAATACTTCTTTGTTTCATGTAAAAACTCTTGGTCTTAACACTGAAGGACCATTGTAGCCTTGCAGCTTTAAATTTTTGGTCTAATTGAATTAGATTTGTAATACTTCTTTGTTTAATGTGGAAACTTGTTATTATTGCTAAAAGAACACTGTAGCCTTGCAGCATCTCCCAGGGAAACTTATCTTTTTGTTCTGCAAAGCTTCCCAAAAGATAGTAAGCTTCAGGAAGGTAGGAAGCAATCCCACTTTCCTAGCTTTTTATTCTTTCTCCATGATTGAGCATAGTAATCTGCTGTAGAAAATTTCAATAAAGCTTTGCTGAACTGAATCCACATCCTTGCTTCTGGTGGTGATTAGACATGAGAAGATGCCTATATGAGTGGAAAGAAAAGTAGAAATAATAGTCTGGCAACCATTGTTCAGATTCTATCTTTGCTGCTTATTGTGATCTTGAGTAAATCACTTTATCTTCAGCTTCATCTTTTTTTTTTTAGCCTATAAAATGAGAGTATCAGAAGATACTAACACTAGATATAGAGTTATCATGGCAATCAAGGAGGAAAATATATGTGTGAAAAAATATGTCCTATATATAGGACATACTGTACAGTAGAAATCCAAAGTATAATTAGAATTATATATTATAGTGGCAAAATATTGAATTTCAGTGTTCCAGCTGATTCTCTGGTGGGGATCTGAAATCCTAAGTCGGGCACCACCCTGACCCCCATGCTGCCCCAGAACTTATTTGTTTCATCAATGCTTAACCTGGTCTCCAAGATTTCTTTCAGATTTAAATATCTTATTTCCAGCCCCAATTCCCTGATTTGTATAAATGAGAAATCATGTACTATCCATTGAATTATCTATTTGTATGTTATTAAATAGTTTAATTTATACAAAAAGAAACAAAGGATTTGCATAGTAAATAAACAAATAAGACTGACGTGTAACTGGAATTCTAGGCATTTTTGTTTTATTCCGGTGAGTATTCTGCTTCCTGTTTTCATCCTGCAGAGATTCTCATCTATGAGGGTAAAACTCCATAAGGCCCAGGTAATAAGGCCATCAGGAGATGTGGTAGTGCTATGGCAATGGGGATCAACTTCAGTAAAGAAGATTCTTAAGGAAATAATTTTTATGGTTGTTCCATTGTCCAGCTGGGAGAGATCTGCCTACCTTTCAACACTCAGCTCAAGTGACCCATTCTCTAAGAAGTTTTTCTAACCCTCCCTTCAGTAGGCAGTTGAGGTGCCCACTGCTGACTTTGTGTGCCCATCATGTGCGATGCAGCGATGTCTCTCATACCTCACCCAGTAATTCAGTGAACCACTTGGCTTCCATTCTTAGTTTGCTTTATCAAATTTGTCCTTTAGGACAAGACTGCATCAGTGCATAGCATTTGGTAGACTTATTGAGGCTAACTGGTTAAATGAATGAAGGAAACAAAAACAAAATGAGGAATCCACAGTAAGAAGGGTGAGCAAAGGATTAGCTCAACTCAGCTAGTTGTGCTAAGTTAGCTGAAGAGAGCTGTAAAAGCAGGTTTTGGAGTTGGTATAGAAAAAAATATGTGTTGTGTGACCTCAAGATAGCTGGGTTGTGGATAAGTAGTGGTGGGCAGGTCAAAACGGCTAAGGTGGCCAAGTCAATACCAAGCTGGTTTCCAATGCTGATTTGAAATTTTGACTTGAGAAGTTTCATAGGACAAGATGATTTATGCTGTTTAATATACATTCCTATCCTGGGTAATAACAGCAGGCACAAGTGTGATGTGGGACATTATGAATCTAGCAGGGCAACAATGGTGGCTTCAGAGACTGGCTCACCCTGCTGGTTAAGCAGCAGAGCTGTGGGTTGGGATGATCTTGTTTGGGCCTTGATGATCGTCTCTAGCTGGGTGGCTTAAGACGCTCTCTTTACTTAAACATCCTCAGATTTGTTTTTCTAATTTTAAAATGGAATTGACAATAAAGGGAAGTCCCTCAAAGAGCTCTGAGGTTTGAATAAAATGATCCATTTAAAGCACATAGATATTGCCCGGTCATAGTGGAGAACAACAAATGCTTAATTTTTGTGCATTGGAAACATTGAAAACTTTGCAAGAACAGGATGAAGTCATTATACCTTGAGCCCTTGGACACCTGCTCATGGGAACTTAATCATGAAAAGTTGCCTTTCTTTCTCTATTTATTCAAAATATTTATTGAACATTGCAAAGCACTGGGCTAGTGTCTATGAGAGACACAAATCCATTAGGTATATGAAGCCATCCCTAAGTTTCAGTGTCTTGCAAATGAATAAAGATAAGACACATACATAAAACAATGAAACTTAAAAAAGAAAAAAAAAAAGAAAACAAACCTGCATATAATAAACTGAGAAGCAGAAAAAAAAGTCTCTGATAGAAGAGATCAGAGAACCAGGTTTCTGGGCTTGGGTTAGTCTTATTAATTTTCTGGCCTTTGGCTTTCTCACCTGGAATGTGAGAATGTTGGTTTCTCAGATCTCAAGAGTGCTGCTGGGCCTGAGAATTCCAAGCCCAAGAGGGTTATTGCTGCCATTTGGACCAATGCTGGAGGTTGACTCTTCAGGAACTTGGGGAATGATTTATATGGAGTGAGTATATTTTGGCCTGGTTCTGAAGGATGAGTAGGATTTGTCTGAGCAGAGAAGGAAGGAGGATAGTCTTAGAAAATGTAGGAGCAAAAATCCAGAGATAGACAGTGACAGGACTTTTTTGGATTTGTCTATGAAACTGGACTCAGAGGGTGGGTTTAGTAAAGTAATTCAGTCTCAGATTTAAGTAAGTTTTTATTTTATTTTATTTATTTGAGAGGGGGAGGAGCAGAAGGAGAGGGATGAGTAGACTCCTTCCTGAGCAGGGAGTCTGACTTGGGTCTCCAGCCCAGGACCCTGAAATCATGACCTGAGCCAAAGGCAGACACTTAACTGACTGGCCACTCGGTTGCCCCATTAAATTTAAGTTAAGCTTTTTTGAGAATGTTTCCTTAACAAGCACCAGCATGGGTCTTTCACATATGTTACCTCATTTAACCTGCCAGCAATATGGTGTGATATGGGTATCATTTGCCCTCTTGTGCAGATGCTATGTGGGTACACTTACAGATGACCACAGAGCCACATGGATAATGCAAAATATTTAAATTCATTGTCTGGAGCAAAAGGCACATCTGGGTTCACATATGGCCCATAAAGCACTCTTGTCAGCTTTTGGTATGTGAAAACTGAAATTCAGAGAGTTTAAGTAACTCACCCAGTGAAACACAGTGGCTATATCATAAGCCTAGATTCAAATTTGAATATCCTGAATCTAAGTCTGGTGGTTTTTTTCACTACATGATTTTCTTACCAGAAACATTGGAAAGGAAACCTGAAATGATAGGTAGTACTCAGATTGTAAATGGCCTTAAACATCTGTCCCAGGATTCAGATGGTGTTTAGTGATCAGCTGAAGACTCTCAGCAGGCAATAAAAGAATCAAAGGGGTACTTTGTGAGAGATGTAGGGTCATGGGGAAGAGAGTACAGTTTAAGGGTAGTGTTCTAAGGATTGAAGTAGGGAGGTAGAATGGAAATGGGATGTGAAAAATGGATGACTGGATATTGACAGAGCTGAGGAGAGAAATCAATCAAAGGTAATGTGTTCTTGTGCTAGTGAGGTCTTTCCCCATCCTCCCTGGCCTACTGGAAGGAACTGACATATACAGAAAGTAGTTGAAACTATGAGTGATTCAAGGAAAAAAAAATCTGAAGTCTCATGATGGAATCTATGTTCATGTAGCACAATTCACCTGATCACAAACCAGTTCCAGAATGTTCCATTGTCTGCATCAATAATCCAAGCAGAGATGTGCTGATTCAGAAATGTATCAGCTATTAAGATGGAGTGAGGCTTCAAATTTTAATATCAAAAACCAAAAAACCAGTCCAAATGTAGAGAACATTTTGGTTTGGTAAGTGAACATAACTTTGTGTGAAGGACTTCGCTAGATTAGTCTGAAGGAGAAACTATTTTTTTGTGTGTGATCTCATCAGTTTCTCTGTTTTAATGGGCTCTTTGCAATTGCTTATCTGCCAATACCCTGATTATACAGTTGCCCTTATAACCACAAATGGATACTTTTTTTTCCTCCTGCAGTGGAACTTCACAAATGCAGCTTCGAATTTGAAACTGGAAGATCTGATGGAAAGACAAGTACTAAATGCTCAAGGTACATCTGATGTGGCTAATCGGAAGCATTATATATCTTAGTAACGAAATGAGAAAATGGTAAACTTCAGTAAATTACTACTAATTAAACAATTTTTAAGTATAGTTAGCATACAATGTTACATTAGTTTCAGGTGTACGTGCTCACCACAGTGTAAATTACCATTAATTTAAAAAAATCTATTGAATATAGAGGTAAATCAATTACTATTAATTTAAAAAATCTAGTGGGACGCTTGGCTGGGTCAGTGGTTGAGCCTCTGCCTACCGCCTAGGGCGTGATCCCGGAGTCCTGGGGTCGAGTGCCACATTGGGCTCCCTGCATGGAGTCTGCTTCTCCCTCTGCCTGTGTCTCCGCCTCTCTCTCTCTCTCTCTCTCTCTCTCTCATTAGTAAATAAATAAAATCTTAAAAAAAAAAAAAAAAAAAAAAACTCTGGGTGGCTCAGCGGTTGAGTGCCTGCCTTCAGCCCAGGGCATGATCCTGGAGTCCCGGGATCAGGTCCCACATCGGGCTCCCTGAATGGAGACTGCTTCTCTCTCTGCCTGTGTCTCTGCCTTTCTCTCTGTGTCTCTCATGAACAAATAAATAAAATCTTTTAAAAATCTTTTGAATATAGAGGTAAATTGAGTATATAATGTTGCCAACCCTTTCTGTTACCACCAACAGTGTCATTCAAATCCAATGTTGGGCAAAAATTGAAATGACCAGTGTAGCTTTTAGCTCAATTTGAAAAATATTTATCTCAATGTCCATCTTATTAAAACAGAAAACCTCTAAAAGCATGTTGGAAAGAAGATGATTGCTTTCTTACCTAATGGGATCCTTAATTGGGAACAGTTCATATATGATAAAATTAGAATATAGCAAAGCAAAACTAAAGGTAATGTAATATAAAATGTAAATGTATCTACCCTCTTACATTATTCAAAAGTAATCTGAGCTGGAATCCTGTTCAATGTGTCATAGATCTGTCCTACCCTCAATTCTATAAAGTACAGACAACATGTGGAAAAATATGATAAAGTGGGAAAGTATACCTGGTATTAAATAGGCTATGGATCACTGTACATCAGTTTGCTACATGCTAACAAAAATAATGTTTACTAGTTTTTCTTAAGGGAATATTCTAAGGTTAAAAATTGTTTGGTATTCTTTTCCAATATGAACCCTTAATCTGAATATTTGTGATATTTTGAAATTGAATATTTTCTTTCCTTTTTTTTTTTTTAAGCTACTGCATGAAGCCCTTTGACTCAAAGCACCAGTGATCGAAGACAAGGTCCTGCCATCCAAAAGGATTGTGTACATAGGGGAGATTGAAATTGGTGTGTAATGTTATTGCTTTTTTCGGTTCATAACTGCAAAGCCACGTGCTAATCGAGCAAGCCTGTGTGCACACATGAGCTCCCTGTCTGGGTGGTAGCTCAATTGGTCCCAGATCCCCTGGCTTTCTAGGTGGGTAACAGCCTGTGAGTCAGTCTTTTGTGTTCTATACCTTGATTTGGTAATGCTGTGAGAAAAAGGTTCAAGTCGTAGTAATATTTTTATAGCCAGAGTTAAGTCAGACAAGATTTTCACATGAAAGTTTCTCTACTGTCTTACTTTGATATACCGTACTTCTTTCTCTAAGGAGTGCCCACAATCTTTCCAAGCCTTATACAATTAATCTCATTTGTATTTTTTTCCTCCATGAAGTAACACAAATACAGTATTACATGGACCCCACACCACTGTTATCAAAGTAGAAACACAAACTTTGGATGTGATTTCAATATGATGCCTGTGGGAATAAGCTCCCACAGTGGATGAATTAGTACCATCTCTTACTTACTTTTTTTTTTTTTTTTTTTTTTTTTTTTTTTTTTTAGCCTGGGATCCTGGATGGGGTGGGCCATTTTCTTCATGCATTGCTCCTGTTCACAATTTTCCCCCTTTCTTTAAAATTGCCGAAGCTTGGCTCTTGCTATTTGGGGTTGCTCGACCCTTCTGGTCTGCAAACGACTCCCGAGGGTGGAGGAGAGCTTCCTAAAGTTCTGAAGGAGAAAATTTAATCAGCAAAGTAATCATTTCTGTTGTGATGGAAAAAAAGGAGGCCAGTGTGAATGACAAAGCAGCTGTGGACCACCAAAAAAGTCAACTGGAATTGCAAGGAGGTGGACCTAAAAAAAAAAAAAAAATTGATCCAAAGGCATAGCTTTAAAGGGAAAATGAATCAGAAAAGAGCTCTGAAGTGCTAGAATGCAATGCCTAATAACTTTAAATAGTCCATTGGGTCTTCCGGAATTTTTTTTGTTCTTCTTCAAGAATAATCTGCTTACATCGTTAAGACCTCAGCTAAGCTCAGTAACACAAATTACCAGATGTTGTATCCCAGAGTTTTTCCATCAAAAGACCAACCACCAAGCTTGTTGAAAGAGAGAGGTCATTGTCCCTCCCTGGCTATAAAACTATTTTTGCAACTCCTAACAAATGAAATGAGAATACCTTTCAGCTGTCGAAGGAAACTATCTCCCGTTCCTTCGAAGTCTCCCTGCTTCGCTTTGTTATTTTCTAATAATGCACTCATGTGTAAGCTAATAATGTGAACAGAGGGAAAATGAAGAGACTTAAAAAAAAAAAAAGGAAAAAAGCAGAATGAATTAGGGCAATTGAGGTCGCTCTGTTTCATTTTTTGCTGGAAGGATTTTAGCCCTAGTTTTTACCTTATCGCTTATTACACAATTTACGATAAAATGAGATGTGATTCCATTCTTATTGTTGTGCTATAGCCTATTGAACATGCATATATAGAATTCATTTCAGATTTAAACACTATCTTAATTATAAGCTGAATAAAATGGACAACCTATCGGGTTCTCTAAATTGCATTCGAACAAATAGTTTCATTTTTTATCACATTTCTACCGATGACATATTGGGTATAATAATGTTCAGGGAATATTCTGTTTTTATGCAGTGCCTTAATTGGGACAAAGTATTTCCCATGTGACAACTAATAGTTTGTTTCTGACTTACAAGTTTGAGAACTTGAACCATATGTCATGCCTCGCAATGTTTTTCACGGTGTTCTGCCTCAATAAAATTACCAAGAAATCTTCCTGTTTTAAAATCACCTACAAATGATAGAAGTATTGCATGATGAAAACAGTAATTATATCACATGTGAGTTTCTATGTTTTTTAAAAAATAATGTCATTGTTGCTTGTATTTAAGATTCATGTATAGAAACTTCCAACAAAACCCATGCACCAAATTGGAAATATTGCAAGAAATATTCTAATGGGGTTTTAAAATGAAAAATACATTTAATAAGATATGAAATACAATTTTTAAAGAAAGCATGTATGTGTATGAACCTAAAAAGTTTAGTCTTACTTTTATACTTACTTGCTACAAACTCTGAAAATTTCTGTAAAGAAGAGTTATATATGTGATTAAACTTATATTTTAGCTATTTGGTATAGTCCTTCCAAGTATAAGCTGAATTAGCCTAATAATATAGGTCTTACTTGTCAAATTATGATACAGTGTATTCTATAAAAACATTGATTTATATTCATAGGATATTTTACAACACAGAATAATCATGTTTAGAAAAACTATTAGAAATTGTAGGCAACATAGGATTTGGTAATTGAATGTAGATTTTAATATGTGTAGCTTTTGTTGAAGAATTTCTAACATAAAATGACTTAAATGTAATTTTAAGTATCAAATAATAAACTATTTCAAGAGCAACAAGGGAAAGCAAAATAATTAGCACTTAGATATTAATTGTTTATTAATGTGTTAAATTTTCCAAACTGCCCCATTTACTTCTAGGTAGTTTTATATAGGACTCAGAGAAAATTTAATATGCATATAAATAAACACCTACCCACATACTTTAGATTTTTGTCTTCTTTATAAAGTTCCCAAGCAGCATCTATTAAAAAAAAAAAAAAAAAAACAACAACAACAACAAAAAAAAAAAACTGGCGGACTAGTCATTTAGAATAGAGCCTGGTATTTTCTGAACTTTGCACCTAGACCACAAAATAAAACAGTTGTCCCCAAAGACCTGAGAGTCACCCTGTCCCCCAATGTCGTCTTGCAGATACTTTTTTTTGAACAGTCCAAATGAAAGTCGATTCATTTCTCTCTTTCACTTTGACTTTAAGCTAGGGAGTGGGGGTGTCCAACACACACATGCGCGTGCGCACACACATACACACACAAATACAATTTTTAGTCATTTTTTTTTCAATTTAAATGATTTGCTATCACAGTTAGTCCATCTTTTATCTCCAAAATAGTTTCAACCCTGTTAATGTGTGCATGTACTTTTTCTTATCAGCCTCTCAGCAGCATTTGTGATTCATAGCAGCCATCAAAGTGATAATAAACTCATTCACAATACTAACAAACACGGGGCTCCCAGTTATTTACGAGGCAAATTCACGGCAAGGCTGGGCTTCGGAACAGGGGAGAATCAAGATGGTGTTGATTGATAAATTGACAGGTTAATTTACAAGTGGATAATAGGAGTTAGACCCAGAGGGAAAGAGGGAAGGTCTGGATTCTAGCTTGGTTGCACTGCCATCTGTCTTATGCTCAGAAATCTGCAGGGCTGCTGGCTGTCAGGATCAAATACATCCGCCTTCTTCCCAACTTAAAGACAAAGAGCTCCATTTACTGCTGTTTGATGGGCTTGTTGCCTTGGTTCTTCACACAATTGACCTCAATGTGTCAAAAACAGTGCCCCGTCCCAGTGTGTCTTAAAGTACCACTTAGAGCATGATTTAGAATGTTATTCTGTCAGCTTTGCAAAATAAACAATGAACAAAATTGTTTTCAAGACAATATTTCACAAATATTAATTGTTGTTTGATTGTTGATGGTTGAAATGTATTCTTTCAAGGTTCGGGGGCCCCTGATATGTCCTTGTTTGAAGGTGCGCATCTAACCCCCCCAATACCCACCTTTTCTTTTTTATCTTTGGTCTCGGATGGTAGCTGCTCTAGCTGTTTACAACGTAGGCGAAAACAAATCGTGTGAATCTCATATCAACCTCCCCTATCCTTCTTGTTCTTCCAGAGTTTTGTTTTTGTACATTTTGAACGTATTTGCGAATTTAAAAAACGAGTTCACAAAGTACTTCGGAAGATGGAGTATTAGTACAGTTGTTTATTTTTCTCTTTCAAGGGAACATTTTATCTTATAAGTCAGCCATTTATGTTATTAGTTTTGGAGGAGAAAAATCTTCAACAGTCAATTTTGTTTTCCTCCTCTAGGTCTGGTATAACAGGAACATTGCATGGTAAGTCGTCAGGATAGTGCCCCTTTATTGGGCTTATGCCACTGTTAGATAGGAAATCCGCAACTATTGCCACTTGAGAAAGAGCCTAGTCTTTGGTCTTTTAAAATCAGCTGGTTGGAGACTGTTAGAAGCACTGGCTGTGCCCCGTGCCTCCCAGACAGCAGGCTTTTGGGTCTCACTTGCCAGCGCCTATAATCAAGAGGGCTGAAATTCTCCGCTCTTGACCTGAACTCTTCCTCCCCATATCGGCATGTTGTAAGCAAACACCCTTCTAGGATCTGAAAGTTCATTTAATGCTTAGCTAATGTTAAAACTTGGTAGATTTGAACAAATACTGGGTAGTTCAACATGTTTTGAAAGGAAATTCAAAAAGGCACAAAAGAGCATGTCTGCTCAGCTTCTGTAATTCATTGCAGAATGCCAACACTAATATTTTTTAAACAAATTGTCTCCTATTCATCAAGGTATTAAAATGAACTATTAAAACTGTGCCTTTAAGTTGAATAACACAAGAAAGCCTATGGAAAATATCTGATCAGGAATGAATGTCAGAAAAATAAAAACAAATAACTTTGCATGCATGGAATTTTATGGTGTCACAAGGTTAAAAATGTCTCCTTAAAGGGTAAATATCCTTTGAAAAGAAAATGCATTTATGTGTGAATAGGAGGTTGAATGGCTCTCGCTGCTTTGTTTAAAAGTAGACAATCATCTTTGTAATTTTTTGGCAAGTTGTATATTTTTTTAAAAAAGACATAAAATATCATGGTAAGTTTAATTTCAGATTGCTAATTTTTCTCGATGTGGTGACTGTTTTATCAAAAGGATATCTTTTAGCCAGATAAGGATTTAAGTAGTTTTTAAACTTCATAATATACTCAGTAAACCTGAATTGTTTCTTTAGACTGAAGCAAGGTGTTTTCTTTTCTGAGGACTAGTAAATATCACATTACATAATGTCTTTCTATTTAGAGACTTAATGACAAGAGAAATCTTATGTAAAATAGAGGAATAATTGATAGCCGGCTTACAGAAACATGTGATTTTATACCATATTTCTAGAGGGAATCTACTGGGAGATAATTGTGTTCAAAATTCAGTCTAATGTTAGTTTCACCCTATTTCTAAATTCCAGTGGTAAAATTATCGGAGTTACGCAGACACAGTCTCCGGTGTGTTATACTTTTATAACTTCAAATATGTAAGTTTACTTCCTAGAGATTTATTTTAGTTAATATTTTTAAAAGCCCATGCGATCCCACTAGGCTATGGCCAGGCTCATTTTAATCAGAAGCACGTTGATATAAAAGAGAATAAAAACCCAATGCAAAATGGACAGGCACCGCTTATTTTATGTGTCTGCAATTTTGAATTCTTTTTAATAAGACACATTCCCTTCTGTGGAAGCTGAGGAGAGATTTTCTGCCTTTTTCTCTCTGCAGGCACCAAAAGAAATTCTGAAGTAAAAAACAAAACAAAACAAAACAAAAACAAAAAACACAAAGATATCAGATCTAATATCCCACCCAATTTCTGAGTTAAGCCAGTGACAGGTATGTTTCCAAGCAAGACTATTTAGACACATTGATTTTTGTTGTCACTTTCTTCTTATTTCATATGTCACATCAAGGCTTGGAAATTAGATGAATGTAAGAAGGGTCCGCTGATCATTGTTCCTCAGGAGGAATTTTCAAAGTCAGCTAGCTGTGCTTGATAAAAGTGGCCCTGTACAGAGCTCCACTCTGCCTACAGGGAAGTTTAGGCAAACTCCATTTTACCACTTCACTCGTATTACTGAGATTCCTGGTTGTCAAGTAGGCATCTATGTAACTGAAGTCTGGTAAATCTCAAAAGTAAAATGTTAAGGGAAAAAAAAGAGCTTAAATCATCTTTATCCCTCTTACTTCAAAGTCCTTTGAAATGAACGAGGAACTCCAATTCTGGTAAACAAATTTTATGAAGTAAGTCATGCAGGTAATTCTTTCTTCAATTGTATGCTTCCAGGATAACATGTTGACATCCAATCTTTGTGTTTTGAAGAGTTTGTAATAATAAATAGAAATCAATGCTGGAGACTGAAGGGTGCATCAATTATGTTTCTTTTATTTCCCAGATTCTTTCTATGTTGTGTCTATCTGTCCCTGCGATTTTTTTTTCGCATTTTAAAGCATACCGTTGTTTAATTGGCAACATAGATTCTGAGTGCTGATTGAGCCTAAATTATGTTTGACAGAAATAAAAATGGTTGCTTTATTTTATGTGGAATATGAAGTCTTATCTTGAGTTTGAATAGGGAGATTATTTTCTTTGGTATACCATACTTAAAAAGAAATTTCAGATATGAAAAATTAAAAATAAATAAATTTTAAAAAGTCCTGTAACAGATCATTTGGCTCAGGAGAAAGAGAAAAATAAGTGATCAAAATAGTTGAAATATAAGAAGGGCAATGGGCAAATATAAAAAAGTTTAAAAATTGAAATATTAGGAAAAAGAGGGACTTTATTTTATTCCACTAGAAATATGTTCCTTCCCTCTATCCTTTATTCACTATAGAAAGGGGGAATTCAAAACAGACTGGTGAAGCTGCAGAAGGAAGCTGGTTTGGAAGTGTAAGGGTGAGCACTCTGCTTAGTTCTCAAGCAGACGGGATTCATGGCTCCTGGACAGACCATGCAGATTTCATGGCCAGAGTCTCAGTTCTGAAACATTGCATAGAGGTCTGGGGAGGAGGAAAGGATCATGGATACCATCCTAATATAACGGAGAGATCACCTTTTCAGAACATTTACAGTTCCTTTCCCACCTGTGGTCAATCTAGAGTCTTCAGGAAATTTTATTTGAGCCCATGGGGAGAGAGCGCTGGCTAAACTGTAATTTCCTATGATTTGAAATATGGCATTTGCAGGCCTCCCGTGTGGGATCACCCAGAAAAAAAACAAAACAAAACAAAAAAACCCCAAAACAGGCTCTATCTTTTAAACGTGGCTGAATACCCAGTAATTTTTAACATAGATTCCCCTTAATACATTCTCCTCTAAAAAAAAATATGTCCACGTAATTGTGTGGGCATTTTTGGACAGTGGCATGTTGGACTATGTTAATTTTTTATTAACACGATATTTTTAGCCTAAATGAAATGTTTCTCCTAGTCATGTTATTTCAAATAATGAATTAAATTAATTAATAGAAAAGAATGTTAATATATTAATATAAATGAGCATTTATGGAAACTAAGATTGAGGTCAAATGCTAAATCAGAGAACAAGTAAAAAAAAAATGTGGAATTTCCCAGAGTAAAAATCATATACATTTAAAGTGTTAAACCTGGGTGATGCTATGGTTCTACCTTCGCCACAACTTTTACAGGGTAGGAAGCTAAAACCCAGAAAGATAAAATGAGGTCCCAAGTTCTCATGGATAGTTTATGTCAAATCAGTGGCCAGGATCCAAGTGTGTGGACTCCCAGACTGGGTTGGTTCCCACAACAGCATGCTGGAGACAGTTCCGGTGGCTGTACAATTATAGGGGCTACAGTGAGTAAAGAAAGCTTGCCATCGAGCCTCGGTTTTTACCATCTCTAAAATGGTGACAAGTGCTCTGTTCTGAACATTAAAAAAAGGCTTTAAAAATGTAACTGAACATTGAATTAATGGAGAGGAAATTAGAGAAGAACAAATGTGATATCATTTATGACAAATGTTGATTCTTTCATTCATTGGTAGGAAATACAAGGTGGGAATGCAGGTTGACCATGGCGATGAGCATCCTAGAATATACCTTTGCAAAGTTATGGGGGAGTTATGGCTCACTATCTCTTCTATGAACACACACACACACACACACACACACACACACACAAGCATGTGGATTCTTAGAGAAATCCTTCTGCCATGTAACTATTTTGAATTTCATTGAATGGGAGCAGAGTTTGGGGCATAAGGGTCAATCTCCCCTTGGGAAGAAATTAAAGTCTATATTTCCCTTCTCAACTTCTGAATTGTAGTGACCCAAAACTGTCCTTGATGAATTCTCAAGATATTTGAACCTGTCCAGAGAATCAGACAGTGCGTGTGTGGTGTGCATTCATGTGCGTGCACGTGCATGTATGTGCAAGCAAATGTTTGTGCATTTTGGGAGAGGAGGGTAGCTAGTGTGGTTATCTGGCACTTGAGAAAGGAGCCAGCAAGGAGGTGACACACAATGGGAGGAAATGTAAGGTATTTTGACATAGTTTTTTAAAATAACATTGACCCTTGAACAACACGGGTTGAACTCCCTGGGTTCTCCTGTATGCACGTTTTTTCAATAAATACAGTACAATATTGTAATGTATTTTCTTTTATGATTTTCTTAATATAATTTTCTCTAGCTTGCTTTATTTTAAGAATACAGCATAAAAACACATATAACATACAAAATATGTGTTAATCAGCTGTTCATGTTATCTGTAAGACTTCTGGTCAACAATAGGTTACTAACAGTTAAGTCTCTGGGGAGTCCAAAGTTATAAACGAATTTTCAACTGTGCAGGGGGTTGATGTGCCTAACCCCCACCATGTTCAAGGTTAACTATCCTTAAATTGGTGTAGGGTCAATCTTAGATAGGAATCAGGATCAAAATACCTGAGAGATTGGGATTGAGTTCAAGTTACGTGTATTCCCAAGAGCAATTGAAAGACGGAAACTTCTGTTCATCTTGGGCTGCTTTGGCAGGCTAGGTGAACCCATGGTTCAAAAAACAAATGGATTTCACTAAAATGTCATTCATTTGCAGTCAAATTTACATATTCATATTACTTCGGTGTTTCTCCATAGCTCTGCTTGGTGATGATGGTGATGGTGATGACGAAGATGATAGCATTTATACAGTGCTTGTTATGTTCTGAGCACTTTATCATTTGTATTAGACAAGCTTCTTTAAAGAAACAGAACCGGTAGGAGATAAAAAGAGATTTATTATGAGGAATTGGCTCATGTGATTATGGACACTGAGAAGTCCCACAATTTACTGACTACAAACTGAAGACCCAGCTGGTGGTGTAATTCAGTACAAGTCCAAAGGGTCAGAGAAGATGAGAAGAGATGTCCCAGCTCAAGCATGCAGCAGGAAGCAAAAAGGGCAAATCCCTCCTTCTACCTTTTGTTCTATTCAAGCCCTCATTGGATTTGATGATGCCCACCCACACTGGGGAGGGCAATCTACTTTACGGAGTCCACCGATTCAAATGCTAATCTCATCTGAAAACACTCTCTAAGACATACCCTAAAATAATGTTTAATCTGGACACCCCATGGCCAGTCAAGTTGACATATAAAATTAACCATCACAGATTTCATCCTCTCCACCACTTGTGATAGATTCTATTACTATTGCTATTTCATAGAGGAGGGCATAAAAATTAGAGACATTGGATAAGTTTACCCAGTATCCCCTAATGAGTAAATGATGGTGGTGGGATTCAAACCCAGGGAGTCTGATCTAAAGACAAATGCTTAATCACTACACAGAGATTCTCTTTTTGTTAGAAAAACAGAGATAAATTTTTATTGTGGATGATTAGCAAAGAGAACTATGTATTCAGTGAATTGTCAGGAAAATTGTTGAATTGTCATGAGATCAATTCAAATAGATAATGTTCCAGAATTATCCTCTTCCCTCCCTATGTCCTACACTCACTGAAAGATTTTATTCACATTTTCACACTGTCTTAATCCCTTCCCCCACCCACTCCATGATAGTCAGGGCAAGGTATAGTTCATGTTTCTTCGAATTGGTACATTTCTTTTTTTAAGATTTTATTTTTTTATTCATGAAAGACACACAGAGAGAGAAAGGCAGAGACGTAGGCAGAGGAAGAAGCAGGCTCCGGGCAGGGAGCCCGATGTGGGACTTGATCCTGAGACCGTGGATCACGCCCTGAGCCAGGGGCAGGTGCTCAACCGCTGAGCCACCCAGGCGCCCCTGAATTGGTATGTTTCTTGACATGAGTTTTCTGACACATCTCATTTATTTATTTGATGTGGCAGTTAGGAAACTCTGCAGTAAGTTTTATGCCATTTCTCATATATTTTTTAGACAACTCAATAAATGATAATGTGTGTTTGGGGGGATTTTAATGTCTATGTGGGTCATTTTGTTTTTCTATTTCTAGTCCTATGTGGAAGGAAGATAGGATTGAAGGAATATTTGAATATATGAACTTCAGGTATCCAGAAAAATCTTCCAAGAAGTGAGATGGGAAACTATTTTTAATCCACTTCTTTTTGAAGATAGCTAGCTAGTGAATCTATAAACTATAAATGCCACATTATGTTTTCTAATTATAATAATACATGTCCAGGATAGAAAATCTCACCACACAGGGAGAACCACCACTAGTGTGGATATCCTATTGTGAATCTGCAGTTAACAAATGTCAGTAACTATATTATTGCGTGTGTGTGTATATGTGTGTGTGTTGTACAACTGACATTTTGGCAGATTTGGGTTCATTCTATGGTACTGTTTCATAACTTGTTTTTCCCATGTAACAATATATTTTGAGTATTTCCCCACATCATTATGTATTCTCCCAATTATTTTCAAACAATCTCACAACAGGATTCACTTCATTGCTGATCTCCTATAAGTAAGAGTTCATCTTGTGCATTTAAATGTTTATTTACATGTAGCACCATAATCCATGCAATCTTGCATAAATCCAGCTATGTAATTATGTTCATGGACTATTATTGAGGGGATTATTTCTCTTTTGCAGCATATTTAAGCATATCTTGAATATGGAAAATTCATTCTTATAACAAAATTATATATCAATAATTTCAGACTCAGTTTACAAAACTTTTTCCTTACCTGAAGTTATTTGACACCTTTGGCCATGGAGCCACCTGAGACAAGAGCTACGATTTCTCCTAGGTTTTCATGGGACTCCAAAAGAAATTGAATCTCAGGGACACCTAGATGGTTCAGTGGTTGAGCATGTGCCTTCAGCTCAGAGTGTGATCCCAGGGTCTTGGGATCGAGTCCCGAATCGGGCTTCCCACAGAGAGCCTGCTTGTCCCTCTGCCTATGTCTCTGCCTCTCTCTGTGTGTCTCTTATGAATAAATAAATAAATAAATAATAAATAAATAAATAAATAAATAAATAAATAAATAAATAAAATCTTTTTTGAAAAGAAACCAAATCTCAGAGATGAGGAAGAAACTGTTTTTTCTGAACTGTAGTCTAACCCCACTTCCCCTTGCCCTTCCCTGCCCCCTGCTGCCAGTTCTGAAGGCACACACTTCAATGTTCTCACTTCTCAGACTTCAGAGAACAGGTGCTACATCCATAGCAGTGGTAACTTATCCAGTCTTTCCTCCCAATCAAGTCATACAGTCATCTTAGGAGCCCACTGTTATGTCCCTGGACAGGAGGACCTTTATTTACTTTACTACCCACTACCTTTAGCACTCTATTCTCTCTTTAGATCTTCTCATCCTTTCTAGAAAGTTGCTTTCTATTCCCATTGACCTTTCCAATGGTCTCTTAGCCCACACAGATTTCCTATACCACTCCTCCCTATATTAAATTCTTGTTCTACACTCTCCTTAGCTTTCAATAATCCTTTATTAGGAAGTATTTATGTTGGTGAAAAGATGTTTAACATCATTCATCATCAGGGAACTACAAATCAAAACCATAATGAGATACCACCTAACACCTGTAAGAATGACTGAAATTAATAATTCAGGAAACAATAGATGTTGGAGAGGATGCAGAGAAAGAGGAATGCTCTGACACTTTTGATGGGAATGCAAACTGGTGCAACCATTCCAGAAAGCAGTATGGAGTTTCCTCAAAAAGTTAAAAATAAAGCTATCCTATGACCCAGCAGTTGCACTACTAGGTATTTACCCAAAAGAGACAAAAATACTGATTTGAAGGGGTACATGCACCCTGATATTTAAAGCAGCCATATCAACAATAGCCAAATTATGGCAAGAGCCCAAATGTCCATCTACTGATGAATATATATATATATATATATATATATATTCATATATATATGAATATTACTCAGCCATCAAAAAGAATGAAATCTAACCATTTG
Source organism: Canis lupus dingo (assembly GCF_003254725.2). Lineage (NCBI taxonomy): Eukaryota > Metazoa > Chordata > Mammalia > Carnivora > Canidae > Canis > Canis lupus. Next base: position 43,581,165 of record NC_064245.1, on the reverse strand, counting down.
CAACAATGTGAATGGAGCTAGAATATATTATGCTAAGCAAAATAAGTCAGTCAGAGAAGGACAAATACCACATGATTTCACTCATATGTGGAGTTTAAGAAACAAAACTGATGAACATAAGGAGAGAGGGAAAAAGAGAGGATGTAAGCCATAAGAGACTCTTAACTATAGAGAACAAATTGAGGATTGCTGGAGGGGAGGCAAGTGAGGGGATGGGCTAAATGGGTGATGGGCATTAAGGAGGGCACTCACTGGGGTGAGCACTGGGTGTTATATGTAAGTGATGAATCACTAAATTCTACTCCCCAAATCAATATTACTCTGTATGTTAACTAACTAGAATTTAAATAAAAACTTAAAACAAACAAACAAACAAAAAGGAAGTATTTGTGTTGGGAAGATAGATTGGCAGAGTTACCTCAACATCAGCCAGTTGAAGAAGAATCAAAGTTGAAGCCAGCGCACTACTGAAATTTCACTAACAATTGAGATGTACGCTTAAAAGAAGGTGATTAGTTCACAATATTTCCAAACACATCTATTATCTTAGACTATTTACATCAGCCTGATATGACCAATGATTTTCTAAGAAGCTCAAAGTTAGTATTATGGCATTTTTGAAAGCACTGGACATAATGAGAAATATGTGGGGAAATCCATTCTAAGTTGTAAGGGAATCTTGATATTGGGAAGAAGGACATGGCCTCATAAAAATTTAAATTAAAAATTGGAATACACAATGATTGTGATTCTAAGGATAACATATCCTGTTGAGTATGTTTAACACTTACTTCACAGCTGGAGTCTTTAAAAAGCTTCACCATCTTACATCATTTATTCCTTGGTCTCTTCCATTTTGGGTCAAGATCTGTCAACACCAAAAGGTAGTTCTGATGCCTGGTGCTCACACTCATGGTCCTGTTTTTCACAGATCTTTCTGATTAATTGGCTTTTTTCTCAAAGAACCAGACTGTGTTTCATCTTCCATAATCATGTCTACAGGAACATGCCCACTTGTGCCTATATCCTGGGACCATAGGGATTTTGTCCTTAAGAATCATCTAACTCAGGGTAACACATTTTTTTTTTTTAGTGCTGGAATCCAGTTTTCAAATAGAATCTGACACTGAACCTCAAAATAAATGCTGATAAAAGAAGGTCAATGAGGGATTTTTCAACCCACACTTATCCAGGCTCCCCCTTGACCCAACCCCTTCTTTTTGGCAACCCCAGAGGGACAGGAATAGAACCATATGTACAGTTCTGTTGATAATAGTATGAGAATGACTGATCTCTCATAATCTCCTAATTTTTCTTGGGAAACTGAGGGTTCAAGGGATGAAGCCACAGAGCCAGGGTAAAACGACAAATATTAGATAAAGCTGAGTCTAGAAGTCAGATCTCCTGACACTGTCAATTATGCCTTTCCTTTTAGTATGGGGAAAAAAAAAAGGATTAAATAGGGAAAATAGAAAACCTGGCTGTAGGATGCAACTTTGAGAAGAGTTTACTTTTAAATTTATTTATTTATTTATTTATTTATTTATTTATTTATTTATAAGAGAAGAAAGAAAGAAAGAAAGAAAGAAAGAAAGAAAGAAAGAAAGAAAGAAAGGAAGGAAGGAGGGAGGGAGGGAGGGAGGGAGGGAGGGAGGGAAGGAAGGAAGGAAGGAAGGAAGGAAGGAAGGAAGGAAGGAAGGAAGGAAGGAAGGAAGAAAGAGTGAGAGAGAACACTAGCAGGGGGAGGGACAGAGGGAGAGAGAGAAGCAGGCTCCCTGCTAAACAGGGAGCTGGATGTGGGGCTCTATCCCAGGACCTCAGGATCATGACTTGAGCCAAAGGCAGACGCTTAACTGACTGAGCCATCCAGGCACCCCAAGAGTTTATATTTTTCAGTCCATTTAGACATAAGAATGTTTGGTGCTGAAGGTTTTAGTTATGGGTCCACATTTTTTAATTTGTCTATTTTCTTTATACTCCTTGAATGTACCAGTGAATCATATTAGTGGTACTTGAGTTCCATAGGCAGATGGCTCTGTTGGATAGTCAATACTACTAGTGTTCATTTAGGACTCTACCATTGATAACATTGTGATGATAGATACTAACTTGATAAAGATATGGAACAAATGGATTAGATTTTTTTAAGCGTTCTGAAAATGAAAATAGCACCAAATCTAAGAATGTTGCCAAATGTAGTAGACTATACAGTATCTCTTCTTTGAACCCTTCTCTTCATGGCAGAGGGAACCAAACAGAAGAGCAGCCTTCTTCTGAAATACTGAGAGGAGCGTTAACAACTGGAGGCAGAGTAGGGCTGATAAACAGCAGCTTGTTAGAACTAACTGCTATTTTTATTTGGGTAAAACTGTGAAGTTAATGAAGATTTATGGAGTTTCTCATTATGGTCCATTGTATCTTGCAAGGTGGATGGTTAATCATAGTATGTAGCAGAATGAGGGTGGCAGGCCATCTTTTGCTCCTGGTTGTCTGATTATTACGTAGGAAGTAGAAATTGGTGGCCTGTTTTTTGATAGTTCTATTCAAAGCTCATTGTAAGTTACTTCTGTTTTATGTGGGCAGGCAAAATCATGTCAGAGGGAGACACATGATAGAAATATTACATGATGGAATATTGCATATCGGCAAAGTCCTAAGTTGCAGGGGACAACTGGTTGCAGAGGCCATAGGTCTGGCTAGTTTGTGGTTTCTCTTGACCTGAAGTAGAAGAGGGAGGACTTAGAAACTATTTTTTTGTGGCAGAAAATCATCTCTGATTGGTTGTGGGGTAGAGGAGTTTAGCAGATATAGATAATCTCAAATGAGAAATTTTTTTTAATTAAAGATTTTATTTATTTATTCATGAGAGACACACAGAGAGAGTCAGAGACATAAGCAGAGGGAGAAGCAGGCTCCCTTAGGGGAGCCAGATCTGGGACTCGATCCCAGGACCCCGAGATCATGACCTGAGCCAAAGGCAGACGCTCAAGCCACCCCGATGCCCCCCAAATGAGAAATCTTAACCTGTGTTTCATGGGGTTGTGTGTGCCTGATGGATCTATTAAAACTCCACCCACCCTTATGCCAAGGGAATGCCTCTTCCAGTCAAGAAGCAAAAGTAAAAATTAAAACGAAGTCCTAGCAAGTTTAGAGGTAGTGTAGGAAATATCTCTTCTTTTCTTTTTTCAAAATTTTATTTATGAGAGAGACAGAGAGAGAGAGAGAGAGAGAGAGATACATAGGCAGAGGGAGAAGCAGGCAGGGAGCCCCATGCGGGACTTGATCCCAGACGCCCAACCAACTGAGCCACTCAGGAACCTTGAAGTGTCTTTTCTTAAAAAAATTTTTCTTAAAAATTGATGTTTAAAAGCAAGAAGCTTGGTTTCTTCCTGCCTCATCTTTATGTCCCAAGAAAAGCTGGAAGACGAATCTTACTAGTACAAGTGTGTAATATTCAGCAATGAGTGGAGCAAACCCTCCAATGTGTTGATGACCATGTGGTGTTCATTGTGGAACCATAAATATGACATATATGAGGTTTGGCAGATATCTTAAATGGCATTGACCTTGGCATCATGGAGACCTGGGTCCAGGTCCTCTTAGCACCAATACAAGCTCTGTGGCCTTAGGTAGGTTACTCAGTTTTTCTCTGCTTCAATTTCTTTAGCTATAAACAAGGGTAATTGTACCAAGTTCATAGAGCTGGCATGGCAAGAACAAGACATAATGAAATAAATACATATGAAGCTTTCAGTAATAATAGTTATGGTTACCATATCGCTTATCCCCGAAATCACCTTTCTTGTGATGGCTTTTGCCTATAGCCCCATTTCTAAGTTTCTATACTGGAGATCACTTTGTACCTTTAGACAAGTATTTGGAGATGATCTTTTTCTTCAGAAAAACTCTATGAAGAATAACCTAGAGTAGTTAGATGTGGTGCAAATCCTTTCTTGTTTCTGCTTTGATGATTTGCAACTTTTGTGCCAAACAGAATTTTAAAAAGGAAAAAGCCAGATCACACTGTGGACTCTCTCAACAGTTGGGAACCTAAGAGAGTTATGTAGCTTCCTGAGACATTTCTAGACAGCACTAATCTGTAAAATCAATAGCTTCCAGGATCCAGCCCCTAAATTAGAATCTTCAGTTGTAAATTAGGAAAATATAAAAAGGAATAATCTCTTAGCCTGTTAGGTTATTTATGTGGAATCAAGTTTTCCCTTCCCTAGTTATGTCATTTCTAAGTATGGCACACTACTTGATTTCCACGTAGCCTGAGTTTTTAGAAAATTACAGACATGTATTTTTAATGTGCATCCCACATCAAATTTATCAGCAAGTTAGTTCCATCAAGACTTTCCTCAACATACATCCCAAATCTACCCACTTCTCACCAGCTGCATGGACAATATCCCTCCAGACTAGAAGTGTCTTCCACTTTGGCTTCATATTTTCACTCTTCCTTTCCTACAGTATTACTTCCCTCTGAGAAGTGGAAGATCTTTTAAATGGAAATTAGATATTTTTCACTTGCAGACAAAAACTTCAAATGATTTTTCATTGCTTTTTAATGAGATCTAAACCCCTTATTGCATTTAGAGCTTCGCATGATCTTCCTTTATACTACCTTCCTTTCCAGTTCTTCCCCCCCATTGACCATCAAACTCTTGGGTTTCTCTAGCATCACTAACCTCTTTTTGGCTTTAGAAGTTTGTTTTGTACCCCCTCTCTCTACACATCATACCAAAGAGACTGATTTCTGGAATATTCTATCAAAAATAAACATCCCACTACTCTCTTTTGGGTTCTTATCACATCTGCAATTATATTAAAATAGTACAAACTTTAATAACTCATTAACCATTGAAGAAACTAAGCCGGTAATTGAAAGCCTCTAGGTTCAGATTGATGTATAGGTAATTTCCCCTGGCTATATTGAGATGTAATTGACATATGAAATTGCATAAGTTTAAGATGTACATTGATAATTTGGTAAACATATGTATTGTGAAATGTTTATCACAATAAGGTTAATCAACACGTCCTTCACCTCACATAATTACCATTTTGTTGTTGCTGCGCGTATGGTAAGAACATTAAAGCTCTACTCTCATAGCAACTTTCATATATACGATTACAATATTGTTGATATAGTTACCCTAATGTGCATTAAAACCCAGGAACTTATTTGTTTTCTGACTGAAAGTTTGTACCTTTTGACTAATTTCTCCTCATTTTCCCGACAACTCAGCCCATGGAAAATACCACTCTCTTCTCTGTTTCAATAGGTTTGATTTTAGATTCCACATATAAATGAGATACTATGACATTTATCTTTGTCTATCTGACTTATTGACTTACTATCTGACTTACTGAAAATGCCCTCATGGTTGTCCCACTATTGCTGCAAATAGCAGAATTGTCTTTCTTTTTAATGGCTTAGTGTTCCATTCCAGTTATGTTATATATCCCACATTTATGTATATATGTATATCTACATCTATTATCTATCTATCATCTATCTATCTATCTATCTATCTATCTATCTATCTATCTATCTAATCTATCAGCTATCTATCAGCTTATCCTTGCTGTCTGAAAGTAGAGCATTCCTATAAAATCTTTAGTAAGCCAAAATTGTATAAGCATCCCCAGCTTTCAGAAAGTTTGCATTATACCACTTCACTTTAATGAAGACCCACGTTACTGCCTATTTCTGCTAACTGGAAAAATGTGAAGAGGATTTTTGATTTTATAAGAAAAGCTGCTATCATAGTAATATGAGTCATTAACAAAAGGTGGCATAATGAGAACTTTCAGAAAGCTGGGGATACTTGTATACCACATATTCATCTATTCTCGATACTGATTTCACCTCCTTTGGATACACACCCAATAGTGGATTTGCTGGATCTATAGAAGTGCCATTTTCAAATTTTAAAAAAATTTTCGATAGTTTCTGTATCACTTTGCATTCCCACAAATAGTGCATGAGAGTTCCCTTTTCTCCACAGCCTCCCCAACATTTGTTACATCTTGTCTTTTTGATGACAACCCTTCTAGCAGTTGTGAGGAGCTATCTCATTGTGGTTTTGATTTACATTTCCCTGATGATTAGTGATGTTGAGCACCTTTCCATATACCTGATGGTTATTTATATATCTTTTTTTTGGAAATAAAATGTTTATTTAGGTCCTCTGTCCATTCTTCAATCTCATTATTATTAATCAATTAACTAATTAATTATTTCTATTGCATTGTATGAGTTCCTTACATTGTTTGGATTTTAACCCCTTATCAGATACATAATTTGAAAATATTTTCTCCTATTCTGTAGCTGTTTTTTTTTTTTTCCACTTTGTTGATTGTTTTCTTGCTTTGCAGAAGAAGCTTTTAAGTTGAATGCAGTCCCACTTGTTGATGTCTGCTTTTGTTATTTATACCTTTGGTGTCATATACAAAAAAGCATTCCCCGTGCCAATGTCAAGGAGCTTTTCCCCTATGTTTTCTTCTAGGAGTTCCATGATTTCAGATCTTAGTTTTAAGTCCCTTAGTTTTAAGACTCATTTTGAGCTAGCTTTTGCAAGTGATGTAGAATAGGTCAGTTTTATTCTTTGGATTTTCCCAGCACTATTAATTGAAGAGACCATTCTTTTCCTGTTAGTATTCTTAGCTCTCTTGTCAAATATTAGCTCTTGGTTTTGTTTCATTGGTCTTTGTGTCTGTTTTAGTCCTGTACCACACTGTTTTGAGAAGTACAGCTGTAAAATATAGCTTGAAATTAGGAAGTGTGATACCTCTAGCTTTGTTCTTTTCTCTGGACTTCTTTGAGTATTCGGGATCTTTTGAGGTTCTGTGGAATTTTTAGGATATTTTTTCCATCTCTATGAAACATTCCATTAGAATATTGATAGAGATTTTATTGAATCTACAGATGGCTTTGGGAACCATGGATATTTTAACGATATTAACTCTTCCAATCCATGAATACAAGATATCCTTCCATTTACCTGTGCTTCAGTTTCTTTCCTCAATGTCTTAGAGAGTTTTGGTGGATAGATCTTTTACTTTCTTGGTTAAGTTTATTCCTAAGTACTTTATTGTTTTTGAAGCTAATATAAATGGAGTTGTTTTCTTTGTCTAGTGATGATGAATTGCCTCAATTTTTGTTTCTTTGGGGAAAGTCTTTAACCCACCTTCACTTATGGAGGACAACTTTGCCAGATAAAGTATTCTTGGTTGGCAGTCTTTTCTCTTAACACTTTGAGTATATCATCGTATTTTCTCTTGGTCTACGAGATTTCTGCTGAGAAATCTGCTGTCAGCCTTATGAGGATTTGCTTGGATTAGGGACACTTTAAAAAAATTTTGCTGCATTTAAAATATTATTATAATGTGTCTTGAAGAAGATTGTTTTTGATTAAAATTTTGGAGTAACCTGTTAGCTCCATATACTTGATGCCCAAATCTCTCTACACATTCGGAAAGTTCTTAGCCATTTTTTCTTTAAGTAAGCTTTCTATGACTTCCCTCTTCTCTTTTTGGGACTTCAGTGATATATAGATTGTTTTTTGTAACGTGTCTCATAAGTATTGTAGGATTCCTTCATTCCTTCTCATTCTTTTTTCTTTTGCTGTTCTCCCTGGATAATGTCAAATTATCTGTCTTTGAGCTTATTCTTTCTTCTGCTTGCTCCAGCCAGCTTTGGGAGATCCCTACTGAATTCTTCTGTTTAGTCATTGTATTCTTCGGCTGAAAAATCCATTTGGTTCTTTTGTATGTCTTCTCTCTCTTGTTGAACTTCTTTTTTTTTTTTTTTTGTATTGTTTTCCTTATTTTGCTAAATTGTTTTATGTGCTCTTTTGTAACTCTCTGAGACTTATTTAAAATTCTCTGTTGAGCAATTCCTGTATCTCCATTTCTTTTAGATCTGTTTCTGAAGGTTTTCTGTGTTCTTTTGGTGGAATCATGCCATGTTTCCCTGCTTCTTCATCATCTCTATAGCCATGTATAAGTGCATTTGAAGAAGTTGTCATCTCTTCCAGACTTTATGGATTGACTACTGTAAGGAAAAATCTTCACCTGCGGGTAGGGGCATGCTAAAGTATGCAGTGACCTCAGGTCTATCTGTGCAAGTGCTGAGAGGGGATGTGCATTAGCTCTAGATCCCGGGGGGTGTCATGACTCACCAGCTCACACCACAGAGGTACGTGGCACTGACAACTTCATGGCCCTTGGGGAGCACTGTGGGGATCTGTAGAGACTGCAAAGGCTGTTGGGGTCCTCAGTACTTCCAGGTTCAGTGGCTAGGGACCAGGGCAGGCAGTAGTGGAGGCTGGAATCAGTGATATACACACACTGTGGCTGTGGGGGTCAGCTGCAAGTGTCTGCATAGTGGCAGGGGCCAGCTGCAAATCATAGTGTTGGGGGCCAGAATAGGCTCTAAGTCCTGAAGCTGACTGCAGACACACCCCAACTCTGGGGGCCCTGACAGTTGGTGTTGGTGATCACTGTTTCTTGTCATGGTCACATAGCAGTGGAGACTGGTATTGGGAGTCAAGTTGAGGGCATGTAGATGTACAGCTAGAGGGCCTAGCTGCTGATCCCAGTGGTGGAAATCAACAACAGTAAATAGGGCTGCATTTCCTTGCATGAGCAGTGGTGTGAGTCCTGGCTGTCTGCATACCCTTCTATGACTCCTGAGGGTACAGTTTCCTCTCAGATGAGTGCATTTCAATGGAAACCAGTTTTGACTGGCAGGCTTGGGGTATGCTACTGGATAGCTGGGAGAGGCTAGTTGCAAGGGAGCCCAGTGGTACTGACCAGTGACAGGAGATACGGTCAAAATCAGGCCTATCAACAGCTGTGAGAGCCTTGGCATCTTGTAGTTGCAAAGCTGCCTGGACTGGCTGCTCATGCAGGTCACAATTTCCTTCAGGGACAGGGGATGAGGTGGGGGCAGAGGAAAGAAGGAAGGAAGGACTCAGGCAGCTGGTATCAGGGAAAGCAAATACCTGTGGGACAAAAACCAGTGAAATCTACACACTGTGCACAGCAGCTGCGCTGGCCATTGTTTTTTTCAGTGGTGAAAACTTCTAGGGGTGGTCATCTGCAGGACATGGGTCACTGGAAACTGCCGTCACTCCTACCGCACACTGAAACTGGTAGCCCTGATTCCTCCCTTGTTTCTAGCCACCTCTGTATGGTTCCACCTAGTGATTTTTGGTGGAACTAAAAGTGAGACCTTTGTGCTGTGCTGCCAAAGATGATAGAAGCTGGTTGTTCATCCCTTTCAAGTTTTTTCTACTACTATGTTGCCAAAGTTTTTAAAGTGGACTTCATAGCTTGCCCAGAGCTGTTTTTTGTTTGTTTGTTTGTTTGTTTGTTTGTTTGTTGGTCAATGCCTATTTGTTGATATTAGTGGGAGGACTGAGTCTGGGCTTTCCTACTCCACTATGTTGGTAATATCTCCCTTACAGGTAACATTTTATTGTATCACCCAAACATAATTTTTAGCCTACCAAACCACTAAAAGAGTAAAGTGGAGGTTACAATAATTATGAAGTTAACATACACAAAAATTGCTAAGTAGTGCATAAGAGAAAAATATCACAAACCAATTTCATATATGAGCATAAATAGTAAATATTCTAAATAAATACTAGCCAATGGAATATATCCATGTATGTATCCATGTATGTAATGACAAAATGCATCTATCTATTACCTGTCAATCTATCAAACTACCTATCAAAACATCATAAGGGTATTTGGGTAATTTAGAGTTTAAACTAGTATAAGAAAACCCCCCCAAAATATGGGGTTTAAATATGGAGATTTGAATCTTATAAGACAGTCAAAGTAGGAGTGGTGTTTTCAGGCAGGTGGGTAAAATCCATCCATCATTTAGGGAACTGGTTTTCCCCCTTCTTGTTCAACTATCCCATAGGCCAGTGGTTCTCAAACTATGGTCTATGGACTATCATAGATTAGCATCTATGTCCTCTAGGAACTTGTCAGAAATATAAAATCTCAGGCCCCACCCCAGATGTACTGAATTACATGTATTGGTGGGCCAGAATTCACTCAAAAATTTTTTCCTCATGATTCTGCCACCCGGTAAAGTTTGAGAATTCAGGCTGTAGGGCAGGTGGAAGCCAACAATCTTCTTTTGTCAAAGGCCAAATAGTAAATATTTCAGTCTTTGTGTGGTAGATGTTCTTTGTCACAACTACCTAACACTGCTGTTCCAGAATGAAAATAGACATAGACAATGCATAAGCAAAGGGAAACTATTGTATTCCAATAAAACTTTATTCATAAAAATAGTTGGAGGGCCAATTTTGGCCCTCACCACAGTTTACTGAGTCTGCCCTTGGGCATTGCCCTCAGCTACTCTGTCAAAAGTGGGATTTGTTCCTGCTTGTTGAAAAAGGAAGGAACTTCAAGAAAATGCCTTGGCTTTAAATTGATTTGCATGTTGCATATATCACTCATGCTTCTCTTTTGTTGACCTAAATTTAGTCACATAGACATATCTAGTGCAACTGAAACCGAGGAACGAATTATCTAATGTGAAAGCATGTATTGGCTTGTATTCTATTACTATAGAAGAATGGAAAATAGGATTTCTTGTAAAAGTAGCCAGATTTGTCCTGATAGACCAGTAGCTGCTCTCCAGCCAGGAGTTCAATGATGCTCTAACATTAGAAAGTCTATGAATATACCTTCCATAGGACAGGATACATGACAAATCTCCAAGACATCCCATCCACACTGGGGTTTCTGAGGATGGAGTTTATGGGGATGATGCCATTTTAAATTTGAGTGGAGTATGGTTTGCATAGCCAAACATGGCAACCCTGATCTTGGATTAACAGAATGAATGCAAAATTCCATGGGATCAAGTCAATAAATGAGGAAAAGGCATTTAATAGAGTTCAACACTTCTTCATGTTAAAAAACTGAAGATGTGGTTTATGTATACAATGGAATATTACTCAGCTATTAGAAATGACAAATACCCACCATTTGCTTCAACGTGGATGGAACTGGAGGGTATTATGCTGAGTGAAGTAAGCCAGTTGGAGAAGGACAAACATTATATGTTCTCATTCATTTGGGGAATATAAATAATAGTGAAAGGGAATAGAAGGGAAGGGAGAAGAAATGTGTGGGAAATATCAGAAAGGGAGACAGAACGTAAAGACTGCTAACTCTGGGAAACGAACTAGGGGTGGTAGAAGGGGAGGAGGGCGGGGGGTGGGAGGGAATGGGTGACGGGCACTGGGGGTTATTCTGTATGTTAGTAAATTGAACACCAATAAAAAATAAATTAAAAAAAAACTGACAGTAAGTTTCAGAGAGACGGTAATTTCCTTAACCTGATAAAGGATACAGTTCAGAAATCTGTAGAAAACATTAAACTTGGTCATAGAAATTTCAAAGCACTATCATTAAATTCAGTAATAAGAAAAGACTGTCCATTATCAATATGTCTGTCAAAACTAGAAATTAGATGCTTTAACCAATGATAAGAGAAAGAATGAGATAAAAATCAAGAAGAGATAAAACTACATTACGTCTAGATGTAAATTGACTACACAGAAAAACCAACAGACTCTACAGATTGTTAGAGCAAGTATAAAATTTCACTGTTCATTAGATAGAATATAATCATAAATAGTAAATTCCTATTCACCAGATATAACTTCCTATATAGAGCAATACAAAAATATCCATTGGTATTTTTCCTGCCTGCATTCACCTCCTGCAGGACCTAAAATGGCTCCTTCCTTTAGGAGGATGAGGTGGGCAATAGAGAAAATTATAGAGAAGCATGCCTGGGTACAATCATGAGAAAATTTTCCTTAACTTTTTCACTAAGATTTGATTGCAGAAAATCTTACTCTGCATGGACAGTAAGGACAATTCACTAATAATTCCACTGAATAATCCCCCTCCCCAGAAACCATCTTGAACAAACACACCACCATATTTCATTAACAAGACTATTGGGGTAAATGCAAATATACATTGCTACAGGGACAGATAATATCTTACAAGCAGGGCATTGCTCATCTTTCATTCTGTTCCACTATTGTATAGCTCTATGATCTGTCTCTAATATAAATTTTTTCCCCAGGAAAATACTTTAGTACCTTAAACTGTCCAAAATCCATTTGATGTCTAGACATTCTTTTTCAATCATCAAATAACGAGTCTCTGGGGAAAGACTTTTCCTACTGATGTGTTCAATGGGTTGTTCGTGACTGGCTGGTTTCTATCCTGGTAATGCACTCCATCTCACCTGCTCTTTAAAAGACTTCTCAAAGTCATATCTAATTAACACTGGTTCTAGATATAAAAAGGCATTGTTATGACTTCTTATACTCAATGCGGGCAATTTCTTTAGATCTTTGCAATCTATGAAATACTTTGTAAAAATGACAGAGGCTAATATCTAAAATAAGCACATTACTTAAATCCTATAAGTGTCCCTTTATCTTATGTTCTTGTTGTTTTTGTTGTTTGGTGTTTTGCACCAGTACTTGCAGTCCGGACTCTCTGTAACCACTCTCCCCTGTTCAAAAATTATAGATAACAAAGAGCAGAGCAGTGGTTGCTGGAGTGGAGAGGGCTAGGGAGGGGTGGGAAAAATGGTAAAAGGTGTCAGAAAGTAAACTTCCATTTATAAAATCAAGAGACTATGAAGTATAACGCACAGCATGGTGACTATAATCAATAACATTGTAGCACATACTTGAAAGTTGCCAAGAGAATAAATTTTAAAAGTTCTCAGCAGAAGAAAAAAAAGTATTTGTAACTTTGGATATGATAGTTGGCAACTAGGCTTATTGTGGTGATCGCCTTACAGCATATACAATATCAAATCATTATGTTGTACACCCCAAACGAATATAATGTTACATGTCAATTATACACCAATAAAAAAAATCAAATGTTCATTATAACGTAAATTTTCATCACAAGGAGCATATTTTTAACTCCCTCAGAATCCAATATTAAGGAACCAGATGATATCAGTTTAATATCTTCCTCAGAGTTCTGGTTGAAATGTTGTCTTTATGTATCTGAAAATGTCATTACAGTTCTAAAGAAAACTCTGTGGATGTTTGAATTTGAATAGGTTTCTGAGCAAAACTTGGTGAAATGAAATGAGAAAAAACAATTTAAAAGCTTCCTATGAGGAACTCCTTATCCAATCGATCGCATGAATAAACCTGGATTCCTTAAGTGTCTTATTAACTATTCCTCATTAACCAGATCTTCAAATCTGTCATTCACATGGCTGCCCTAGTTATCTTTCTAAAACCTAAGTAAGTTGACCTTTCTCCCGTTCATCACAGTCTTCAGGGGCAGCCTAAAGAATAAGGCTGAAATGCTTTAAAATGACATTTGAGACCTTCTGCAGTCTTGTCCCAAGCTCTCGTGGCCTCATCTCCCACCAAATTTTATCTAACCACTTACACTCTTCGGGCGTGCACACTTATAACTCCATGCCTATCCTCACGGTGTTCATAAAATCCCCATATGCAAATGCCACTGATTTATAGTCTTCTGACTGCTGGGGTCACAGTCAGCTCTTTCTTATTCTGCTTCCACTGTTAAGATGTGTGATCTCTTTGGAGGCAAATTTTATGTTACTTCTGTTTTAGTTACTGGCTTGCAGTTTCCTCTTTACAAAGCAAATGCTGTGAAAGATATTAATATCTTACTCGGTTTTAGATTCTCCTGGTAGCTGGGACAGTCCCATTCCCAGGGATGTTTGTTGAATGGTTCAGAAATGAGACCCTTTACCCAGCTGGAGGGCTGGTTAAAGTCAACATCATTTTTTAAAAAGTGATATTTTATTTTTATGTTTATGCTTTCTTCCTCTGTGTGGAAGAATTTGGTATAATGAACTGTCCAATTATCAGGAAATTTATTGGATTTGACCAAAACTGGGCTGGCATTGACACAGTGACCGAAGCAAAGAAATGGGTCTAACAGATGGGAATGGGTGTAAAACAAATGTATTAAACACAATGTTTAATTGTGGTCTCTTTTTCAATAGGTATGAGAAGGTGAAAGTGTCTTTCAATTTTTAAGAAACTGAGGAGCTAACTGGTTATTCTTAGGTTCTCCTCAAAAAGACTAATTCCTATAATCTACCTTTTCACCTTTTCTTTCAAAGACCCAATTGCAACATTGCCACCAGTTATGGTGGTAAAAGTTATGGGTGACTTTTTCACAGCTTCTTTCCCACCAGTGGAAATGGAGTGAGCCCACTCCATTAAACAGAAGGTAGGTAGTTAGTCTGCTGCTCAGCTTAGAGAGCCATAAAAATCCTCCACTAGGATGATCCCCACTGATCTGATGGAGATTCACACCTGGTTATCAGAGGAAAATGCTGTTCACCTGCCATTACAACCTGGAATTGTCAGGTTCCCCAGCGCTATGAACACGAGAAAACACAATGCTCACCAATGAATGGAGAGAACATGGTGACTGGCCATGTTCTCTGGTTCTAGATCAGCTAAGTCTGTCTCTGGTTCCCATACCCACCCACCAAAGCAAACAAACAAAAACACCAACATATCTGTAATTAGGCCAGCTTTCTCCTTTCATCTGCAGAGAAAGTCAATGTAAGCAGGTACTTTTTTTCATGCTTTTTAGCAGGTAGACATTTCATTGAATGGAAGGACTTGTTAAGGTGAGATTATGAATTCACAAGTGCTTAGGATATATATCTAGGTTCAGAATCTGGTCCACAAGCCGTGTAAATGTCCAACTTTTAAGAGAAGAGTGCAAACTCTTTATCAAAATGATGGTATACTTTATGCTCCCACAGGCAGGGTGTAACAGCTACCATTTTTTGGCATCCTTGCAAAAATTTGGAACTTTCAGATTTTTAATCTTATGCCAAGAAAGCAAAGTGCTATTTCAATATTTTTTGTTATGACCTTAATTTTCTTTTCTGATTATAGATGAAGCAGAGTGAGATATATCTGTTCATATCTTTTGCCCTTTGCTTTTGAGATTTTCAGATATATCTCTATCTATAAATAACCATATATAGTATACTATGTAATTAAAATAGATGTAATATGTATAATACATGTAATAAATTATGCAACATGTATTAAATAAATATATTAATGTATTAAATATATTTATTTATATATTTAAATTACACATTATACTGTATATGATGTTATTCATTTCAGATTTGTTCATAGTTTTTAGTATCTTATCACCTGGTAATATTTCCTATGTTTTAGGTATGATGGAAAATACTGTTCATTTTCAACATTTTGAAACACATTTAATATGTTAATTAGATTATGATTCTATTACATCTTTTATCTTCTTACTGATTTTTTTAAATCTATTTAAACTATCATTTATTAAGGGTGGTATTATACTTCGGTGAATTTTCCAATTCTCCTTATGATTCAGTCATTCCCCTCTTCATATCCTGAAGTTATATTGCTGGGTGCTTATGTTATATTCTCTTGTTGAAAATATTATTATATTAGTATTCTTCTTATTTCTCTCTTAATCTCTAGTCATCCCTTCCTTTTAAGATTCAGTTTTATGGGGTGCCTGGGTAGCTCTGTTGGTTAAGCATCTGAGTTTTTTTTTTTTTTTTTTTAAGATTTTACTTATTTATTCATGAAAGACACAGAGAGAGAGAGACAGAGACACAGACAGAGGGAGAAGCAGGCTCCTCACAGGGAGCCTGATGCAGGAATCGATCCCAGAACTGGGATCACGCCTGAACCAAAGGCAGCCACTCAACTGCTGAGCCACCCAGGCATCCCAAGTATCTGACTTTTGATTTCGGCTCGGGTCATAATCTCAGGGTTGTGAGATTGAGCCGCATGTGATGCTCCACGCTGAATTTGGGAGACTCTCTCTCTCCCTCTGCCCTTCCCCCTAGAAAAATTAAATAAGATGAAGTTCAATTTTCTGATTTTAATATATTCCTATCAGCTGAATTTTTGGCTTTCATTTGCCTGGTATATTTCTCTTAGTCCGTTACTTTTATTCTATCATTGTCCTTCTTATTTTTATTTTTAAATCTAGATGGGTAATATATAATTTTTAAAACAAAAGTCCATCAATTTACATTTATTATGATTATTGATTACGTGGATTTATTTTGTGCCTTGTATTTATCTTACCTTTTCAGTGTTCTACTTTCCCCTCTTTTACTTACGCTTTTCTAAATGAGTGTATAATCTTTTATCTCCCCTTCCAGTGGTTTAGATAATATAAATCCCCCCCCCCTTTTTGTCTTTATGGTCCTCCTTTAATTTTTAACCTGTAGATGTCATTAACAAAGGCCAAATAATATTATCAGCCTCCTCAACAAATGCCTCAGAATATTTTAAATTCAGTAACCATCTCTCTTTACTTAAATAGCCATTCATAATTTTTATTCTTTAATATACACATTAGCAATTATTACCATTATTAGCTAAATACCAATTTTAAATTCACACACATTAATATAAATATAATTATATGTAATATATAATTATTTATAATATATAATATTATATACAATATATAATATAATATATTCACACATATGCTATGCTATTCCCTTTTATATCTCTGAATGTCCTTTCGGGTTTACTTTGCTTCATGGGAATTATATCTTTGGTCGTAAACACTTCCAGTTTTTTTATCTTTATGGAAGATTATTTCACTAGATTGAATAATTCCAAATTATCTTTATTTACTCTCTGACCTCTAAAATGTCATTCTACATTCTTCAGGCTTTTATTTTTATGTAGGAAAATTGCCAGCAAAAATATCACTTTTAAAAAAAATCTATTATTTTTTTTCTTTCTCTGACAGATATTAAATTCACTCCTTTTTCTGAGGGCTTCTGCAGTTTTACTACAGTGTATCTGGGTATGAAATTTTATTTATCTTGCTTGGGATTCTCTGAGATTCAAAATCTGAGAATTCATGTGTTAAGTTACTGTGGAGAACCCTCACACGTAATGTCTTCAAATATTGCCTTCTCATTTGCTGTATTTTCTCCTTTGAGAAATATAAGTAGACATGTGTTTGCTTAGACTCTAGCCACCATATCTCTTTAACATCACTTTTATATTTTATGTCTCTTTGGAAAGTAATCCTGATAATTTCTTTAGATCTATATTTCAGTCTTTATTCTCTCCTTTATTGTATCTAACCAATATGTAAGCCAATCATTGATTTTCTAAATTCATTAATTACACTTGTCAGCTCTGGAAATATTCTTTTTTTTTCTGCTTGGTCTTGCTTTGATAGTCATTGGCTCCAAATTCGTGTCTTGTTACTTTTATTCTTGTTTTTAAAATGTGTTAAATTTAAAAAAAAAAAAATGTGTTAAATTTGATAATTCCAATAATTGAAGTTATTAGAGATCTCACTTTGTTCTTAGTCGTTTCTGCTGACTCCCACTAACAGTGTCTTATTTTCTTTTTGTACATTGGGATTTTATCACGAGTTTGAGCTTGGTTGAAGCCACTATGAGTTTTTTGATCCTTACTCTAAGGATGCATTCCTCTGGGGAAGATGCATATTTATTTCTGCCATATCTGCAAGGGAACTAGAGATCTGGTTCATTTTACATTATAGTTCTTTGTAATTTCTAAAGCCATGAAAAAAATTGTAAACCTAGTCTCCAATCCTGTAAGAAGGTTATTGGTCATGTTGCTGATGTTGCTGTTTTTTATAAAAAAATCTTCCAACCAGAGGCAAAACACATTGCATTGTTGATGCTTCTAAATGGTTGTGTTCTCTGATTTAGTCTTTTCTGTAGGTCTCACTCCTACCTGGAGTTCCACCTTTATGTAGAATATTTCCATCTATAATTTCAGGATATTTTTGCAGTTACCCCGTAACAGGTGCTCCAGGACCTTTGTATATCCTCAGGAAAAGAAGCTGCTTAATTCTTAGCTTTTCTCCTTGGTTTATGTTTCTTTTGCACTCATGACCTCAGATTTTCCTTACTTTCTTTTAGGTAAATCCAATCATTTTTAAACTTAAAATATTTTATTAAACCTGTAACGGATTTTTTAAGTGGGGAATGATTTACATCAATATCTCTACTGATGTCATTCCTTCTCAAAATGGAAATCATCATGAGCCCAATGTAGGGCTCAATCTCACAACTCTGAGATCATGACCTGAGCAGAAATCAAGAGTCAGGTGCTTAACTTGCTGAGCCACCTAGGTACCCCAGGGAGTCTTGTCATCTTAACCATATTATGTCTTTCAATCTCTGGTATATTTCTCTTATTTAGGTCTTTTTTCATTTCTTTCAGAAATGTTTGGAATTTTCCAGGGTACAAGTCTTTCACACCCTTGGTTGAATTTATACCCAAGTATTTTTTTTTTACCCCAGGTATTTCATTCTTTTGATGCTATTGTAAATGGTTTTTTAAAATCCCCCTCAGATTGTCCATTGACACTATATTGAAACACAACTGGCTTTTGTGTGTTTTTCTTGCACCCTGAGACTTAGCTCAATTCACTTATTAGTTCTAGTAGCTTTCTTATGCATTCTTTGAGAATTTCTATATATAACATTATGTCATCTGCAAATAAAAGCAGTTTTATTTTCCTTGAATTTGGGCATCTTTTATTTCTTTTTCTCATCTGGTTATTCAGGCTATAACTTACAGCATGTTGTTTAATAAAAATGGTGAAAACATACATTCTTGTCTTGATCTAGATTTTAGGTGGAAATGTTTCAATGTGTCACCATAAAGTATAATGTTAAGAGTCAGTTTTTCACCAAAACTTTTCATAAGATTGATCAAATTTTTTCCCTATTTCTAAGTTTTTCAGTTTTTTTTAATAATGGAAGTGGTTTTCAAATGCTTTTCCTGCATCAATTGGAGACAAATGTGTGATTTTCCCTCTTCTTCCTATTAATGTGATTATTACATTGAATAAACTTTATATACTACCGTTGCATCCCTGGAATAAATCCCTCCTTGGTCATGGTGTATAATGTTTTTAATGTATTGTTGAGTTCATTTTTCTGGTATTTATTTCATTAAGGATTTTTGCACGTGTATTGCAAAAGATATTGGTATGTAGCTTCTTTTCTTGTGATTTTTTTTATTTGGCTTTATTATCTGAGTAATATTGACCTCATAGGATGAATTATGAAGTATTCCCTTCTTTTGTATTTTTTGGAAGTTTGGAAAATATTTATACAAATTACTTAAAAAGTCTTTGGTAGAAATCACCAGTGAAAACATATGGTCTTGGACTTTTCTTTGTTGGGTGTTTTGATTTTGGTTCAATGTCTTTACTTGCTGTAAATCTATTCAGGTTCTCATTTTTTTAATATTGAAAAAAGTTAACAGTTTATTATAATTTGTTTTATTTAACAACCTAGGAAGTTCACAATCATCAGCAGTTCCCATGCAATTTCAGGTGCAATTGGTAATTCAGTTTTGATAGATTGTATCTAGGAATTTGGAAATTTTATGTAGGTTATGTATAAAGTTTTGGTGTATATTTGTCTATAGTACTTCCTTATAATATATTTTTTTATTTCTATAAGGTTAGTGATGTCTCCACTTTCTTCCTGATTTTAATAATTTAGTCAATTTAGCTAAAGGTGTGTCAACTTGTTGATCTTTCAAAGAACCAACTTTTGGTTTCATTGATTCTATTACTTTTCTACTCTCTACTTCATTTTTCTCCATTCTAATCTTTGTTATTTCCTTACTTCAACTTGATTTGTGTTAATTTATGATCATTTTTCTCATTTCTTAAAGTGTAAGATTATTGGTATGATAACTTATTTTCCGTATTGTGTTTACAGCTGTAAATTTCCTTCTTAATACTGCCTTCTATGCAGTTCATAAGTTTTGCTATGTTGTCCTTTCCTCTTTATTCATCTTAAAATATTTTCAAATTTTCTTTGTGTTTTCTTTTTGACTCATTACCTTTTAAGAGTATGTTATTTAACCTTCGCAAATTTGTGAATTTCCTTTTTTAGTTTTCTTTTTGTTATTGATTTTTAACTTTATTCCATTGTGGTTGGAGAAGATATTTTGTATTATTTTGATCACTTAAAATTTATTAAGGCTTATTTTGTGGCCTAAATATAGCCTATCTTGGAGATCACTCCATGAACACTTAAGAAAAATGTATATACTGCTAGTATTGGGTGTAGCATCCTGTATATGTCTGTTAGGTCTAATTGATTATAGGATTGTTCAAACCTTCTATTTTCCTTTTTCCCCCCAAACTTTCTATTTTCTTGTTGATTTTCTATGTGGTTTTTCTGCCCATTATCAAACTGGTAAATAAAATCTTCAGCTATTATTGTCTATTTCTCCCTTTAATTATAAGAAATAATGAAAAGAATTATAAGGGAAAGGAGGGGAACTGAGTGGGAAAAATTAGAGAAGGAGACAAACCATGAGAGACACCTAACTCTGGCAAACAAAAAAAGGGTTGCAAGAAGCAGAGGTGGGCGGGTGGTTGCGGTAACTGGATGACAGGGATGAGCACGGTGTGTTATACTATATGTTGGCAAATTGAACTTGAATAAAAACAAAAAAATAATTGTAACTTTTTTGTTCATATATTGTTGTGTGCATATAGGCTTGTAATTGTTATATATTCTTGATAGATTGATCATTTTATGTGATGTCCTTTTCTTTCTCTTGTAATGGTGTTTATCTTGAATTTTTTTTTCCTATCATTACAGCTACTCAGGTTCTCTTTCCTTTATTTGCATGAAAAACCTTTTTTTGCCCTTTTGCTGTTCACCTGCCTTTTTCTCTTCATAGTTTTGGATCTAAAGTGAGTTTCTTATAGATAACACATAGTTAGATCATGTTTCAAAAATTGATTCTGCTAATCTCTTCCTTTTAATTAAATAGTTTTGTCCATTTCCATTTAATAAACAAATAAGGAAGAACTTACTTCTACCATTTCAGGATTTGTCTCTGTAATGATAAGACATTATTCCCATGATTTCATTTAGTTCTTTGTTTATGATTTCTTTTAGCTCTTTGCATATATTGTAAATTATTGAATTGAAGTTTTGTTCAGTAAATCCAATGACAGAGCTTCCTTAGAGATTGTTTCTTTTTTTAAAAAAAGATTTTATTTATTTATTCATGAGAGACAGAGAGAGAGAGAGAGAGAGAGAGAGAGGCAGAGACACAGGCAGAGGGAGAAACAGGCTCCATGCAGGGAGCCTGACATGGGACTCTAACCTGGGACTCCAGGATCACACCCCAGGAAGGCAGGTGCTAAACCGCTGAGCCACCCTGGGATCCTGAGACTGTTTCTATTAGTTGTTTTTTCCCTGCTGTGCATGCACCATGATTTCTTCTTTCTTTCCATGCCTCCTCATTTTTTGTTCTTGTTGAAAATTAGATATTTGGAAAATTATAACATGGCAACTCTGGAAATTAGAGTCTCTCCTTCTTCCAAGGTTTGTTGTTACTGTTTATTATAGTTGTTATTTGTTTAGTGATATTTTGAACTAATTTTGTGAAATCTATTTTTCTTGTGCCACTGATATCTCTGTCTAGTGGTCAGCTAGTAATTTGACAGAAATTTCCTTAAATATCTGGAACTGAAAAATCCTGCAAATAAAACTAAACATACAAAAGCTCTTTTTAGATAAGGGGTGTGTGTGTGTGTGTGTGTGTGTGTGTGTGTGTGTGTGTTGAAGCATCCTTCAATGCTCAGCCAGGCAGTTTACCACTTTCCCTTAACCTTCACTTCCTGATCATTCCAAAGTTTAGCCAGAGATGAGAGTTTAGAACCTTCTTAGGACTTTTCAGAACATGCACACAGCCCGGAACATACACAAAATCATTTGGATTCCTAGGAATATGTAAAAGCTTTTCAAAGTCCTTATTCTACAAAGCATTTCATTACCTAGTCTTTCTTCCCAATCTTTTTGGTTTGTCCACTGTTTGCCCAACTGTTCTCCCGTGTTCCAGGTGATAGTGTTTAATGTATCTGCCTGCAGTTTTTCCTCAACAAATAATCCTTGATAATTGCCCTAGGCCTGAGAGAGTTCTGAGTTAGGCATAATGAAGGCAAGCCCTTTGACCTAGTTCTTCAGGGAGCCACCAGATAGGTCAAAACAACCATAATTCTTTGAGAATAAGGTCAATACTGCTTTCTCACATCCTAGGAACCTCTATCGAGAAATTGTGTATTATTGTCTTCAAGGCTGACACTGAGGTGCTCACTGGGGGATGGTACTGAGGTAAATTAAAATGTCAGAAACTCTAAGAACAAGACTTGGTTGACTTTTTCTTTCTTTTTCTTTCTTCTTCCTTCCTTCCTTTCTTTTGTTCTTTCTTCTTCTTGATTAAATGTTTCCTTGATTGTTGTTTTAAGCTTTTGACTGGATTTCAAAGTTTCCTTCCCCTCTCAATAGATTCTGACAGTTGTTACCAGGTTATTTGTTGCCTTTGTGAAGGTACAGACTTTTGCAGTTCTCTACTCCACTGTTCTTTGCTGATATTTCAATGAATGTTTTATTATTTTTTGGCTGTTTTAAAAAATTAAAGTGGAAGTGAGTGGAAGAATCCTTTCTGGGTTATTTTGTTAATAAAAAAAGCCTGCACCAGACATTTGACAAGATTCATTTGCATGGAGTGAATAAATTAGGCAAGGACTGCTCCTGACAGCAAAAGGAATCTGACTTAGAAGCAGGCTTAGAAGAACTCCAAACTCTCTTTATCTTCAAATAGAAAGACAGACATTAAGTATATTATTTTTATTAACCAATCAAGTATAATTATTCTAATAAAGAAAAATAATGTTTTTACATTTGTTGTACTTTGAATGGCTTATGAATTTATCTGTTTAACTCAGTGTATTTGATGAGAATCTTATACCAAATAAATTGCAATGTGTTCTAATAATTATTTTCCTAGAGTGCACTACAATTTCATCATGTGCTTATGCAGTATTAAGTCAATAGTAAATGTAGAAGAACCATTAGATTTTTATGTTTCAGGCATTTATTTTTCTTTAGGATACATTTAAGTTATACATTATTTATTGTAAATGGATATTTGGGGAGCTAAATTCTAATTAAGAAAAATGTTGCAAATTTTTTCTCCATTAGTTGATTAGCATTAATAGAAGCATATTTGAATGATATAAATTTAATGGTTTAATTTCATTAATGTGGTTAAAATAACAAATACATCAATTCAAAGAACAAAAGGAATTTGCTTCCAATAGTGGACATTACTTCACTGGTGGAAGGAACACTAAGTATTTGAACCCATTTGTTCTTTTGATTGATAAATCCACCATACCAGAATAAGTAAAATAGAAGGCCTCAACTCCACAGAGTTTTACACTGCTAGATTCTGTTTCTGTCCATTCCCTGGAAGATAAAGTTAAGTAAAGCATGTGAGGTCTTGTTTTGTTAGATTGAATGCTCTGATGAGGGTTTTGTATCTTAATGGAAGCATGGTAGGCAGACTTCCAAAGATGTTCTTCAAGATTCCCACGCCATGATTATTTAACCAAACACTAATCTAGATACTACCGTGAAGAATGCCCAGATGAAATTAAGGTTACAAATCAGCTGATTATAAAGCATAGAGATTATTCTAGATTATAGATTACCTCAATGTAATCATAGGAATCCATAAAAATAGGAGAAGGCAGGAAAACTAGAGGGATGAGGTATTAAAAGAGAGGCAGAGACATGTTGAGGTAGAAGGGGAAGTCAGAGAGATCCTATGCATGAGAAGGACTCAACTTTTCATTATTGGCTTTAATGATGGAGGAAGAGGACCATAAACTAGGGGTGGCCTCTAAGAAAGTGAGAAGGAGCCATATCACTGGCAAACATGAAAATGGGAACCTAAGTTCTATGATCAAATGGACCTGATTTCTGCCAACAGCCCGAATAAACTGGATCTGAAAGCAGATCCATCCTTAAAATCTCCAGAAAGGAATGAAGCCGTACTGACATCTTGATATCCATTTTGTGAAATCCAGAACAGAGAACCAGCTCAGACATGCTGTGCCTAGATTTCTTACCTATAATAGAACTGTGATATTTTAAACTGCTGAGCTTGTGATCATTTATTATGACAAAAAATAGAAAACCAATACAAAAAAAATGTAAAACAGACATCATTTAGAAAATATCCATGGCAGGGCACCTGGGTGGCTCAGTTGGTTAAGTGTCTGACTCTTTATTTTGGCTCAGGTCACGATCTCCGAATGGTGAGATCGAGCCCCATGTCAGGCTCTGGGCTCAGTGTGGAATCCCTTTCCCTCTCTCTCTACCTCTCCCCCTGCTCTCTTTCTCTTTCTCTCTAAAATAAATACATAAATCTTTTTTTAAAAAAGAAAATATTCATGCTAAGAGCCAATGGTGTTGAAACTGGTAATGGCTTCAGAATCCCAGGTGCAGATACTTTACTGATCTCATCTTATACTTCAAAAAGGTGGAAGCAGCCAAAGTCTATGCTTAATGATTGACTTAAATTACAATATCTTTTTTTTTTAAGATTTTATTTATTTATTCATGAGAGACACAGAGAGAAGCAGAGACATAAAGGGAGAAGCAAGTTCCTTGCAGGGAGCCCAATGTGGTACTCCATCCTGGACCAGGATCACGCCCTGAGCCAAAGGCCGAGTTTCAACAGCTGAGCCACCCAGGCATCCCTTAAATTACAATATCTACTGCATTAGAAGTTTCTCTGTATCTTTCATGTCAAAGTTAGAAAATTTGATTGAAAGATATTAGAACCCTAATAATTAAATTGAGGATATATGAGAAGATACAGAGATATTAAGCTTCTCTTCGGGGCCAGAAGAACCTCCACTGAATAGTAATATCAGTTAAATGCAAAGCTTCACCAGATTTTAGATCAATAGGACAGTCACTGAGAAAACATAGAATTTAAAGAAGCATGTATAGAGAAATTCAGAGATCTTGTCATTCCCTTGGAAGCTAGAATATCCCTCTTTCCTTGTTGATGAGACTGTTTCACTATTCCATGAAAGTGTCTTAAGTACCACTCTTGCTGAAACTATTTTCTTTAAAAGCAGATCATTCTTTTTGGCCTCCTATTCTGAGCATTCCTAAACCTGCTTTCCTCCTCAAATGTCAAAAACACTATATTCCAGAATACTTCTGGAAAAAATTACAAAATCAAACCTTCATAAAAATGCTTTCATATTAAAAAATGTACTAATGAATTACTTACTGATTCATGTTGCCCAAAATCTGGGAAATGTGTATAGGGATGGATCTGAGCTTGTTTTTAAAATGAGAGATCATTACTTTTGATTTGATCAAATTAATACGATTCCAATATGTTAGATTCCCTGGAAATGATTTTAATTGTTTTCTTGACTGGATGCCTAAAATCTGAAATCTGAAACTCGAAGGTGATGAAAAACCAGAAAAGCCTTGTCATAAAACATAGAGGATGCCCCTAAGACTTTGATATTAGAAGATTGTCGTGCATCAGTCATGGGCTATTCCAGATCATTTCTTAACTGTATTCCCCAAGAAATGACAAAAACACCCTCTTCCTGAGACTTTAAGAAAAATATGGTGTCACAAGAGCACCAACATCTATGAAATGTGCTTGTTAGTGATTTGTTTAGGATTCAAGATGCTTTTGAGAGACTTGAAATAGGTTTCTGGTTTTGCTGGGCAGGAGGATTGCAGAGGAGAAGAAGCCAGGTGGTTGCCTTTAATCTCCAGGATAAAGAAGCCAGCATGGTAAACAGACTTTTCAAGGGTCTTTGACCATGGTTAATGATTATGAGGTCCTCTAGGACAAAGTAGATTCAGAGTTGGTAGAAGTTTTCCAAATTTCTAAATGCAACAATAGGTTGTATATGTTGGGAGAAGATACAGCTTCATGTCTGGTAAGCTTAGGCTAATTGTGAGAAATCATGATATGTATTTGCCATCTTAAACCTAATCCCAACACCTGAATAGATTCCAAGACTCAGTTGTCCTTATTTATATATCTATTTATTCGTTAAGCAGATATTTGGCTTAAGGGACTTCAAAGTCATTCTGTTTCCCTTTCCTAGTTACATAGTATATATTTGAAATTATATTCGAAATACAGCACACACAAAACACACACACACTGGGAAAATACTCACAAGCTTTTGTGACCCATAAATAAAGGTTATTATGGTATCATTGTGTCCCTTGGGATTTTTTTTTCTCTAAATGAAATAGTAAATTAAAAGTAATATCGCATCCCTAGGGGAATATTTTTCTCCAGAAAGAGATTAGTGCTGCCATCAAAGACTTGAGACACACAGGAAAGATGATTTTTTTAAGGTTTATTTATTTATTTTAGAAAGAAAGAGCAGAGGAGGAGCAGAGAGAGGGAGAAAGAAGCCTCAAACAGACTCCTGCTGAGTGTGGAGTCCTACAGGAGTTGGATCCCAGGATCCTGAGATCATGACCTGAGTTGAAATCAAGAGTTGGTTGCTTAACAGACTGCACCACCCAGGCGTCCCAGGAGTGGGGATTCTCAAAGTGACTCTACTTATCTCTCAAATTGTGGAGGTGCGGGAAATGAGGAGCCTCACTGAATGAGCATGAATTATCTTAAGTGGAACAGATTTAGCTCCAACTGTAGCTGCTCTTCTAGATGTGATTCTCTCGCTGGAGGAACTGGTGCATGTGGCCCGCATGTAGATTTGGGAATGCTTTTCTTCTCTTTTAGTAAATAGAAAATACTAGCAGAAGTTTGCTTGAACAAATAAGAGGAGTAACATGCCCTCTCCTGTCTTCCCAGGACATTTTGTTGCTTGCTCTTCTACGTGGCTAATACTACATTGATGACAGGAGGCAAGAAAGGATTAGCAGGCATTTAACTGCCTTTAGCAGGACATCCACAGGCCATTGGTTTAGAGGTAGATCCCACAGAAAAGTGCAAAGTCTTACTGCCTCAGTGATTTTCTTGTGATCTACTGATTTGGCAATTTGTTTGTTCATGTGGTCAGGAGATTGGAGGGGCAAGTTTGAAAAACTGTAAGAAAGAGATTTACAGAGGAGGAATGTATCTTCCCGGAAACCACAGATTGTGAAGTTATTTGGGGATGTTTACCAAAGCATCACACCCACTTCAGAGGAGCATCTGAATAATCAGTACTGATTTTCTTGAAGAATCTTTCCTTTGTGCAAGTTACATATTTCAAGTGGCCATAAAACAAAGTTAAAGGCTCTGGGTGGCTTGAAAACATGGACTTCCCCTTGACCAAGATCATTTAGGCTACTCTCACTAAAGGATGTCCAATTTACCATCCACGTAAGTAACATTAACACAAGGCATATATTATATCTTAGGAAGACCAACCAGATGTTTTGTAACAAGATAATAACATTGAAACCTTTCTAAGATAGGTTGCCACTTTTCCTCACTGGAAGACATATTTAATATGGATTTAGATTGGTTGTCTTTGTCCATCAAGCATCAGCAAGGAGTAATATAAAGCGACTTATTTATTGCTCTAACATTGTTATGGATTTCTGCATAACATCACTTCTAAGAGGGAGGGGATCTTGAAAGAAAACATGAAAAACAAAGAATTGCTATATTTTGATTCATTAGCCTTACCATATTTGCCATAACCCAGAAGTATCTGTCATTATAAGACCTTTGAATGGTCAACTGAAGTCTCCATTATAGCTCTGCTTTAAACAATTTTAACTTCTTATTTCCATAAGTTTTGGGTCTGCTGGCTTAGAGATATTAGTCTACCAAGGAAGAATACTTCCACCAGGACATACAACAATGTTCCTATTTCACTGGAAACTAATAATGCCACCTGGTCATTTTCAGCAGAACTCTCAGAAAAACGGAAACAATAGACATTTCAGCATTGGTTGGTGTGATTGATCCTGACTGTAAAGGAAAATAAGATTACTACTTCATAATGGAGAAGGAAGATTATGGGGGAAACTCAAGCGGCCTCTCAAGGCACCTTTTTATCTTACCACTTATAATAGTAAAATTCAATGAAAAAAAAAAACAAAAAAACAAAAAAACAAAAACCATACACTGAAAAGACTGTGAAAGTCCTGTCTCCAACAACAATAAAAGTTTTGGTAATCTGTTAGGTTAAAAATAGCAACAACCTCCCTGGTCAGCTGGGGTGCTACTTTGTAGGCAGATGCAGAAAAGGCAATGAGGGAGAGAAGTCGTAAATAGCAGCTCTGTTTCATACACAGTTGTCCAAATGAGAGTAATTACCCCACGAACCTATTTTGTTGCATAACACACCTCAATTTCTGATTTATTTTCTTCCTCCTTCAGCATTGTATTCGGACTATGCTGCTTACCATTGGCTTCAGCAATACTGACTTTCAATGTGCATTGATGGTGTCTGCATATGAGGAATAAGCATCACCTAGGAATCCTGGATTTTGAACATTTTCAAATTAATTGGTAAGACTTTGAGTTGTCTCCCTTTGTGGAAAGAGTGAGCATGTTTATTGTGGCATGGCTGTCTGATGTGCTATCCATTTTCTGTTTCCCTTCTGGAAGTGTGAGAGAGGAAGAAAGATTTACAGAGGTAGCAAGTAGTGGTCCCTTCCTGTACTCTTGCCTTCTTAGCATCTGCATGCCTTTTGTAGTGTAAGCAATTTCCCCACGGTGTCAGTTTTGGTGGGATTCCATTTCAAAAATGAGAAGGACCATGTTTTCTCTTTTCATAGTAGCTGAGATGATATTTTTTTTTAAAGATTTATTTTTTATTTGAGAGAGAGAGTGTGTGAGGAAGAGCAGAGAGAAGGGGGAGACAATCCTCCAGCAGACTCCCCATTGAGCACAGAACCCAATGTGGGGCTTAATCCCAGGACCCTGAGATCATGACCTGAGCCAAAATCAAGAACCAGCTGCTTAAGTGACTGAGCCACCCAGGTGTCTCTGGAATGAGATTTTTGTCCTAGGGACTCTGTGTTGAAAGAGTAATGCTGAGATATGAGAGCGTTTTAGAAATAATTTAATTTGGCTTTATAGATGTTGATACCCATGGTGGGGTGTTGCAGTTCCAGAAGCTGACTGCCAGAGGGGGCAAGGACAGTGGAGCCAGGTTATATTCATATTCAGAGCCTTCCTGTGCCCTGTCCTTGTGCCTGTTTCTCACTGCCAGCAGTCCGTACATGACACCAAGACCTGAAGTTCTCTGATGTCTTTTGTGGCTGAGTTAATAGAATTGGTTTATGTGCCCTCTGACTCCAGCTAATACAATACTACTATTTTGTTAATATTTGCATAGTTTTATATTTATTTATTTATTTATTTATTTATTTATTTATTTATTTTTAAAGATTTTATTTTTAAGTAATTTCTACACCCAGTGTGAGGCTCAAACTTACAACCCGAGCATGCCCCACTGACTGAGCCAGCCATGCCTGCTGCTTGTATAGTCTTGTAATATGTGTGTGTTTGTATGTCTGTGTAGTTACATATATGTAGAGCTATATATATAGATTTATATGTACATATTCTACATAACTAAATATCAACTTATTGCTAAGTCATCATAATATTTTTTCATTTTTCTTTCCATTCTTTAACCTGGCATTCACTATTGATATTCATGAGAAGATAATGGCAAGATATTTTTCCTGTAACAGTATTCTTTCCCTGAATGAGGAGCTACTGTTTATTTCACTTAAACAAGTATAAAATTCATTTTAATTCTACCTTTTACAATTAGATTCCTGATATTGATCACAAAGCACCTCTTTGCACGTGACACTGTGTTAAGTACGATGTAGACTGAATGGACAGCCATGGTGACCTCCTTCCCAAGGGAGCCTGCAGCCCAAGAGAACCAGTGTGATTATAAATAAACATGAACATCCATAGACCAGGACAGACATGGGGGAAATTAATATTTTTATCTATTTATTTGATATGGAGTACAATGGGCATCAGGAGGAAGATTTGGGAGAGAAATAATATTTTTATATGAGAAAGAAACATGAAAATTTTGAGGGCTTTTTTTTTCACCAGTAGTCAGTGTAAGTATTCAACTTGGTGGTAAACTTTACAGATTCAAAATGAGTTCTTCCTCTATTCATTAAGATAGCATCATGAATGCTTGGCATAGACAGCATATGTCTGTGCAGGACAATGTGCTATGTCTGACTGCTAATAAGTCCCTCATGAAGTTGAGTCTTCTGTCTTTATGACATTTGAGCTCTTGGCATACTAATTTTATCTGACACAATACAGTCAGATCCTCCGGATGTGTCTTCGTATTGATCAGTTTCATATAAATAGTTGGTCTTTGTTCCTTTTAAGACGTGATCCTAGAAATAGCTGTTGGACGAATAACAAAAAAACTGCATTCATTCTCACATTGTTTAACAGATAGAGTTTGGGTTGATATTAGAAAATGTTTAGCTGTTGAATGTATTGTCCCAGCAATTTAAGACTTCAAAAGGAAGTTGAATATTATCACTAAAGCTTTGTGTAAAACTTGACAAAAGTGAGAAATAATTAATATTATCCCTGTTAAATGCCAATTAGACAATTACCTGATCTTTGTAAAAAAAAAAAATCTAAAAGAAATGTGGGCACTGTTCGTTGCCCACAGATGTTAACTCCTTCATAGTTTAGTTGCCTTTTTTTCCCATAAGTCATCTACTTCAAGAGAAACTGGGCCCTTCTGCAAAGCAAGTAAGAAAATGCTGATTAGTATGTTAGCCATGGTGATACAATGACCCTTTTGTCAGCAATTCATTCAGAAATGAGCTTGTGACACAGCTGTAGCCAGTGGGACATAGTAGAGATTTTAAGAAACTTTCTCTTGCCATTAAAATGGGAAGACGCTTTTCTCCTCTACTACCTTTGGAAGTATCTTTGTGAGAATACAGTGCTTGGAACTGTTGCAGACATATTAAGCTAACAAAAATAAGCCACGAGGGCAAAGGCCAGTGTGTCAAGATTTGCAGAACAGGAAGACAAAAAGAACCTGGTTCATGGATTACATCATTAAGCCAGTGAATTATCGCTCAAACTGCCCTACCCTTGGGCTTATTATTATGTGACATTTGAAAGTCATCATTATGTAAACCACTTTCTGTTAGGTTTTCTGTACTTGCCACTAAAGCATCCTGATTTAATAAATACCTTTATTATCAAAAGAAGACTAAAATTGCTATTCAAGTATATGTAAGTTAGAGTGACACAGTTATAGGGATAGCATTGATTAGATTCTATTAGGAAAGCAAATCCTCTACAAACTTGAGTACTTTATTATTGGTGTGTTCTTACACCGCTCCTGAGAATCACAGAGAACATGCTGGAGTGGATAAGGGAAATTGCACATTGCAGTGTAGTCTGCCATAGATGGAGATGGCTTGGATATTGTCATTATTATTATCATCATCATTAATATAAGCTCCAGTGAGAATCGCTGGTGCTCCCTGAACCTCAGTTTTCTTATCAGCAAGGTGAAGTGATTATATAATTTAGTTTCTTAAAAAATCCCTTCTAGTTCTACATTTTTATCTGGTTGATTTATTTTAAAATCAGATGGTGCTTCTTGTAAGAAGTAATTTATAAAAGTTCCTAAAACCCAGGGAAGATTTTTTCCACTAATTTCTTTTTCTTTCTCTGAGATGAAAAGTTATGTACTTTGACAGAAGCATGGAACCAGGTACTGATAATAAAACACTAAGACAGCAGATATGTGATCCAAGCCTTCACTAATCAATGTAAGAGAATCATTTAAACCTAACTACCAATATGAACATTCACTGGAATCTAGAGAGTCTAAGAATACATGCCCAGAGAGATTAACTTGAAGCTGGGCTTTAGGAATACATAGGACTTACCCATTTGAGGGGCTTGGGGATTTAGAGAGGGGAAAGCATGGGTGAATGTACAGTGTAAAGTGACAGCTGAATACATTCGAGAAACAGAAGGGATTCCAATGGAGTTGGGACCATGGGGAGACATGTGTAAGATGAAACTGGATGGGAAAGCAGGGACTGGTCATAGAACACTTAAAAATCATGTAACTTCATCACAAAGACAATGGTAATTGGGATATAAAAGACAAAATTGGAGGGATCCGTGCTTTCATTTTTCCAGACATACCTGCTTTTCTCTCTACTCCAAACATGATTCAACTACTCTCTGGGCATACTCTGTCTTTGTGAAATCTGCATTGTCAAGACCTGCATTTCCAGGGCTAGGTGACATTACATATGAGGTTCACTATTTTGGCAGAAGAAATCAAAGTTAAATAAAGAGTAGTCTAGATAAATATTTTCTAAGCAACTGAGTGCCCATCAACTGCTTTTAGTGTGGTAATGATGAGACTACCAGATGGAATAAGCAAAGTTGATTGGATGAGGGAGCAGTATACTGATATATAGGCTTTTAACACACTTGAAGACTGTTAATAAGTTTAAATAACTACTCACACTCATACTAAGCAGTCATTGCCTGTTTTAGGAATTGGAATCAGTGCAATCAATAAGAACATTCAAATTGCAGCTTTCATATACTAATCTGACTTATTATTATCCCAGATGAGACCTCATTGGATTTGAATATAGATCCATCTAATAACACAATGCATCGACTTTTATATGGGTAAAACATAATTTCTTATATTTTATAGCATTCAGAAATCAAGTCTTAACAAGACTCTAATGTTCTTTTCTTACTAAGAGATAGTTCCTATACATAATTTATTTTTATTTTAGAGA
Organism: Canis lupus dingo; assembly: GCF_003254725.2. Classification (NCBI taxonomy): domain Eukaryota; kingdom Metazoa; phylum Chordata; class Mammalia; order Carnivora; family Canidae; genus Canis; species Canis lupus. The sequence goes on along the minus strand of NC_064245.1, from coordinate 43,548,413 downwards.
TTATTATTTTTTCTTTTTTTAATTATTTTTTTCTTAAGATTTTCTTTAGGAATTCTGGATATTTGGTATTTAATTTCTTAGTATAAAGCATCTATGATTCCAGCCTTGGAATTCACTTTTCATTTGATGAGTGAATCATTGAGTGTGATATATTTCCCTCAATAAGTGTAAGCATTTTTTTATAATAAAATTATGTTTTATTGGTGTTCAATTTGCCAACATACAGAATAACACCCAGTGCTCATCCCATCAAGTGCCCATCGCCCATTCACCCCCACCTCCCGCCCTCCTCCCCTTCCACCACCCCTAGTTCATTTCCAGAGTTAGGAGTCTTTATGTTCTGTCTCCCTTTCTGATATTTCCCACTCATTTCTTCTCCCTTTCCTTATATTTCCTTTCACTATTATTTATATTCCCCAAATGAACAAGAACATACAATGTTTGTCCTTCTCCAATTGACTTACTTCACTCAGCATAATACCCTCCAGTTCCATCCACGTTGAAGCAAATGGTGGGTATTTGTCGTTTCTAATGGCTGAATAATATTCCATTGTATACATAAACCATATCTTTATCCATTCATCTTTCGATGGACACCGAGGCTCCTTCCACAGTTTGGCTATTGTGGACATTGCTGCTAGAAACAACGGGGTGCAGGGGTCCTGCAGTTTCATTTCATCTGAATCTCTGGGGTAAATCCCCAACAGTGCAAATGCTAGGTCATAGGGCAGGTCTATTTTTAACTCTTTGAGGAACCTCCACACAGTTTTCCAGAGTGGCTGCACCAGTTCACATTTCCACCAACAGTGCAGGAGGGTTCCCCTTTCTCCACATCCTCTCCAACATTTGTGGTTTCCTGCCTTGTTAATTTTCCCCATTCTCACTGATGTGAGGTGGTATCTCATTGTGGTTTTGATTTGTATTTCCCTGATGGCAAGTGATGCAGAGCATTTTCTCATGTGCATGTTGGCCATGTCTATGTCTTCCTCTGTGAGATTTCTGTTCATGTCTTTTGCCCATTTCATGATTGGATTGTTTGTTTCTTTGGTGTTGAGTTTAATAAGCTTTTTATAGATCTTGGAAACTAGCCCTTTATCTGATACGTCATTTGCAAATATCTTCTCCCATTCTGCAGGTTGTCTTTTAGTTTTGTTGACTGTATCCTTTGCTGTGCAAAAGCTTCTTATGTTGATGAAGTCCCAATAGTTCATTTTTGCTTTTGTTTCTTTTGCCTTTGTGGATGTATCTTGCAAGAAGTTACTGTGGCCAAGTTCAAAAAGGGTGTTGCCTGTGTTCTCCTCTCGGATTTTGATGGAATCTTGTCTCACATTTAGATCTTTCATCCATTTTGAGTTTATCTTTGTGTATGGTGAAAGAGAGTGGTCTAGTTTCATCCTGCATGTGAATGTCCAATTTTCCCAGCACCATTTATTGAAGAGACTGTCTTTCTTCCAATGGATAGTCTTTCATCCTTATCAAATATTAGTTACCATAAAGTTCAGGGTCCACTTCTGGGTTCTCTATTCTGTTCCATTGATGAATGTGTCTGTTTTTGTGCCAGTACCACACTGTCTTGATGACCACAGCTTTGTAGTACAACCTGAAATCTGGCATTGTGATGCCCCCAGCTATGGTTTTCTTTTTTAAAATTCCCCTGGGTATTCAGGGTCTTTTCTCATTCCACACAAATCTTAAAATAATTTGTTCTAACTCTCTGAAGAAAGTCCATGGTATTTTGATAGGGATTGCATTAAACGTGTATATTGCCCTGGGTAACATTGACATTTTCACAATATTAATTCTGCCAATCCCATGAGCATGGAATATTTTTCCATCTCTTTGTGTCTTCCTCAATTTCTTTCAGAAGTGTTCTATAGTTTTTAGGGTATAGATCCTTTACCTCTTTGGTTAGGTTTATTCCTAGGTATCTTATGCTTTCGGGTGCAATTGTAAATGGGATTGACTCCTTAATTTCTCTTTTTTCAGTCTCATTGTCAGTGTATAGAAATGCCATTGATTTCTGGGCATTGATTTTGTATCCTGCCACACTGCCGAATTGCTGTATGAGTTCTAGCAATCTTGGGGTGGAGGCTTTTGGGTTTTCTATGTAGAGTATCATGTCATCAGCAAAGAGGGATAGTTTGACTTCTTTGCCAATTTGAATGCCTTTAATGTCTTTTTGTTGTCTGATTGCTGAGGCTAGGACTTCCAGTACTATATTGAATAGCAGTGGTGAGAGTGGACATCCCTGTCTTGTTCCTGATCTTAGGGTAAAGGCTCCCAGTGCTTCCCCATTGAGAATGATATTTGCTGTGGGCTTTTCGTAGATGGCTTTTAAGATGTTGAGGAATGTTCCCTCTATCTCTACACTCTGAAGAGTTTTGATCAGGAATGGATGCTGTATTTTGTCAAATGCTTTCTCTGCATCTAATGAGAGGATCATATGGTTCTTGGTTTTTCTCTTGCTGATATGGTGAATCACATTGATTGTTTTACAAGTGTTGAACCAGCCTTGTGTCCCAGGGATAAATCCTACTTGGTCATGGTGAATAATTTTCTTAATGTACTGTTGGATCCTATTGGCTAGTATCTTGTTGAGAATTTTTGCATCCATGTTCATCAAGGATATTGGTCTGTAATTCTCCTTTTTGGTGAGGTCTTTGTCTGGTTTTGGAATTAAGGTGATGCTGGCCTCATAGAACGAATTTGGAAGTACTCCATCTCTTTCTATCTTTCCAAACAGCTTTAGGAGAATAGGTATGGTTTCTTCTTTAAACGTTTGATAGAATTCCCCTGGGAAGCCATCTGGCCCTGGACTTTTGTGTCTTGGGAGGTTTTTGATGACTGCTTCAATTTCCTCCCTGGTTATTGGCCTGTTCAGGTTTTCTATTTCTTCCTGTTCCAGTTTTGGTAGTTTGTGGCTTTCCAGGAATGCATCCATTTCTTCTAGATTGCCTAATTTATTGGCATATAGCTGTTCATAATATGTTTTTAAAATCATTTGTATTTCCTTGGTGTTGGTAGTGATCTCTCCTTTCTCATTCATGACTTTATTAATTTGAGTCTTCTCTCTCTTCTTTTTAATAAGGCTGGCTAATGGTTTATCTATCTTATTAATTCTTTCAAAGAACCAACTCCTGGTTTTGTTGATCTGTTCCACGGTTCTTCTGGTCTTGATTTCGTTGAGTTCTGCTCGAATCTTAATTAACTCTCTTCTTCTGCTGGGTGTAGGATCTATTTGCTGTTTTTTCTCTAGCTGCTTTATGTGTAAGGTTAGCTTTTGTATTTGAGTTCTTTCCAGTTTTTGTATGGATGCTTGTATTGCGATGTATTTCCCCCTTAGGACTGCTTTTGCTGTATCCCAAAGATTTTGAACGGTTGTATCTTCATTCTCATTAGTTTCCATGAATCTTTTTAATTCTTCCTTAATTTCCTGGTTGACCTTTCCATTTTTTAGCAGGATGGTCCTTAACCTCCATGTGTTTGAGGTCCTTCCAAACTTCTTGTTGTGATTTAGTTCTAATTTCAAGGCATTATGTTCTGAGAATATGCAGGGGATGATCCCAATCCTTTGGTATCGGTTCAGACCCGATTTGTGACCCAGTATGTGGTCTATTCTGGAGAAAGTTCCATGTGCACTTGAGAAGAATGTGTATTCATTTGAGTTTGGATGTAAAGTTCTGTAGATATCTGTGAAATCCATCTGGTCCAGTGTATCATTTAAAGCTCTTGTTTCTTTGGAGATATTTGCTTAGAAGACCTATCAAGGGTAGAAAGAGCTAGATTGAAGTCACCAAATATAAGTGTATTATTATCTAGGTATTTCTTCACTTTGGTTATTAATTGATTTAAATATTTGGCAGCTCCCACATTCAGGGCATATATATTGATGATTGTTAAGTCCTCTTGTTGGATAGATCCTTTAAGTATGATATAGTGTCCCTCTTCATCTCTCACTACAGTCTTTGGGGTAAATTTTAGTTTATCTGATATAAGGATGGCTACCCCTGCTTTCTTTTGAGGACCATTTGAATGGTAAATGGTTCTCCAACCTTTTATTTTCAGGCCGTAGGTGTCCTTCTGTCTAAAATGAGTCTCTTGTAGACAGCAAATAGATGGGTCCTGCTTTTTTTATCCAGTCTGAAACCCTGCGCCTTTTGATGGGGTCATTAAGCCCGTTCACATTCAGAGTTACTATTGAAAGATATGAGTTTAGTGTCATCATGATATCTATTCAGTCCTTGTTTTTGTGGATTGTTCCACTTCTTCTTAAAGGGGAATTTTAAGAGTCCCCCTTAACATTTCTTGCAGAACTGGTTTGGAGGTCACATATTCTTTCAGTTCCTGCCTGCCTTCTTGGAAGCTCTTTATCTCTCCTTCCATTTTGAATGAGAGCCTTGCTGGATAAAGTATTCTTGGTTTCATGTTCTTCTCATTTAGGACCCTGAATATATCCTGCCAGCCCTTTCTGGCCTGCCAGGTCTCTGTGGAGAGGTCTGCTGTTACCCTAATACTCCTCTCCATAAAAGTCAGGGATTTCTTGTCTCTTGTTGCTTTAAGGATCTTCTCTTTATCTTTGGAATTTGCAAGCTTAACTATTAAATGTCAAGGTGTTGAATGGTTTTTATTGATTTTAGGGGGGGATCTCTCTATTTCCTGGATCTGAATGCCTGTTTCCCTTCCCAGATTAGGAAAGTTTTCAGCTAGGATTTGTTCAAATACATATTCTGGCCCTCTGTCCCTTTCAGCGCCCTCGGGAACCCCAATTAAACGTAGGTTTTTCTTCCTCAGGCTGTTGTTTATTTCCCTTAATCTGTCTTCATGGTCTTTTAATTGTCTGTCTCTTTTTTCCTCAGTTTCCCTCTTTGTCATCAACTTGTCTTCTATGTCACTCACTCGTTCTTCCACCTTGTTAACCTTCGTCGTTAGGACTTCTAGTTTGGATTGCATCTCATTCAATTGATTTTTAATTTCTGCCTGATTGGATCTAAATTCTGCAGTCATGAAGTCTCTTGAGTCCTTCATGCTATTTTTCTAGAGCCACCAGTAGCTGTATAATAGTGCTTCTGAATTGGCTTTCTGACATTGAATTGTAATCCAGATTTTGTAACTCTTTGGGAGAGAGGACTGTTTCTGATTCTTTCTTTTGAGGTGAGGTTTTCCTTCTAGTCATTTTGCTCAGTGCAGAGTGGCCACAAACAAGTTGTATTGGGAAAAGGAGAAAAAGAGAGGAGAGAAAGAAGGAAAGAAAAGAGAAAAAGAAAAAAAGAAAAAAGGAAGAAAAAGAGAAAAAAAGAAAAAGAAAGAAAGGAAAAAAAGGGTGGGGGAAGCAAACAGAAATCAAAAAGCAAAAAAAAAAAAAAAAAAAAAACCCACGGGGGAGTATCTTCTGATTCTGTATACTTTAAGTCCCTTGACTTCCCCTGGAACTTGTCCGTTTAGCTGGTCTTCTGGGGGAGGGGCCTGTTGTGCTGATTTTCAGGTGTTAGCACTTGGGGGAGCTGCTCTGCCCCCTGCCTGGTGCAGGGCTCAGTGGGGGCTGTTTACCCCGTGAGGCCCCAGGAGGAACAACCGCAGTGGCGGGGCCAGCTCTTAGCTCTGGATTCAGCCCCCGCAGTAACTCCAGAGCTCTCGGTCTGCAGGGCCTGGATGCTCCAGGGCGGGGCCGCTGATCTGCTCAGCTCCGGGCAGGAGCGTCCTTGCTGTCCTGGGCCCTCTCGGCCTCTGCCTGTCCCGGGGGAGGCCAGATCCTGGGCTGTGTCCCCGGCCCCCTGTGCTCCGGGCCTGCGCTGTTGGATTTGGCTCCCAGCCCGCAGCCCCCTCCGCGGAGCCGCCGCCCGAGCCCCTCCTGGCTGCTCCGGTCCCGCCGGGTCCCGCCGTGCGCGCTGCAGCCCTTAGGGAGCTCCGGGCACTCTCCTGGGCGCGCAGGTGTCTGTTAGTGTCCCAGGGAGCCTAAGGACATCCCCGCCCTCCTGGGGTCCTGCTCTAACTCCTTGACAGCGCCTTTCTGCCGGGGAAGATTGGTGAAGCTCCTGCTTCTCCGGATGGAGCTTTCCTGTCCTGGGGACACTCGCCCCAGCCTCAGCCCGGCTCCTCGCGGGGCCCCTCCTCCTTGGAGGCCTTTTGTTTCTTTATGTCTTTTTTCCCCGTCTTCCTACCTTGATAGAAGCGTGAACTCTTCTCACTGTAGCATTCCAGCTGGTCTCTCTTTAAATCTCAGGCTGAATTCGTAGATTTTCAGGATGATTTGAAGGTTATCCGGGTAATTTGGTGGGGACAGGTGACTTGGGGACCCTACTCTTCCGCCATCTTGCCCCTCCTCCGTAAGCATGTGTTTTGATAAATATTGGTTCTGTGGCATGTACTCTGATAGCTGTATATTTTACACCAGGGTGTCCATGTTTTACAAGGAAAAAAATGAGGAACATGACAATCTTTCACGTTGTAAAAACTGATATAAGTAATACCTATGGCATTCCCAAATGCAGTGTAATTTTTTTTTCTCTACTAACCATGACATATTTGGATCCATTTTAAAAATCAGCAGCATAGATTAGAAAATTGGGATGTGGTGGAGCATTACCCTGGTGCAGTCCAAACCTGATACCAAATATAACTAGAAGAGATGAACAAAATACAAAACAAACAAACAAAAATCTGTTGAAGCATTGGAGAGCTACCAAAGGAGGCAGCACTTGGATGCCAGGATGTAGTCAAAGATGGGAATGCATAACAGTGAGCCTGACATTTTGTGTTGCTTTTCCACTTAAGTCATATGGCTATTAATAAGTGACATAGGTCCAAGGGACTACAAAGTGAAATGGCAAGTGGCAGGAAGAAATGAGGACTCTGAGCTGAGATTTGGCAGTTGCATAGGATAAGGGAGAGAGAATCTTGGAGTTCCATGCTACCCAGGCAGCCAGGACTTGAGAGACCAAGATGCCAGAAAGAATTATCTATGTTTAGGTGAGCTTTTTATTCTCCTCCATATTTCCTATTAAGGCAATTGCTGATTCTAAACTAAGAAGATAAGTCAAATAAGAAGTAGCAGTTAATAGTCCAGGAATTCAAACAGAGATTAAGGAAGTCTCATTAAATTGAGAAGATAAAAATTGGAAGTCAGAAATCTTCAGGAGAGACTATGATGAGTACCTCAGAGTCCCAATTAGGAACATAACATCAGTTAGGGCTATAACTTGGGAGGAAGAGCTTCATTGTCTAATAGAGTAGCCACAAGCTACAGTGCAGCTATTGGGCATGTAAAATGTCCCAGTCCAAATGCAGATATACTCTAAGTATAAAAATACACACCAGATATTTGAAGCCTTATTACAAAAATTAATGTTAACTATCTCATTGACAAGTTAAAGTTATTGTTAAATAATGTAACAATAAAATTACCACCTGCTTTTACTTTCTACTTTTTAAATGTGCTATTAGATAAGTTGAAATGATAAAGTGGCTCATGTTACATTTCTATTGAGTAGCATTTTGAAAAAATGATTCAGAAATAGACCAGCTTTCAAAAAGACTAAAGGTGAGGTTTCAGCTTGATTACTGCCAGGCAGATTTAAGATGATCTTCACCTTTGCTAACTGCCTATAAGAAAACAAAAGAAAATATTCTCTGGATAGCGGTGACTATGGCCAAAGCCTTAGAAAACTATTGTATATATTTAATCAACAAGTATCAGGCCTAGTAGAAGGTAAGACTAAATAATATAAAGCAACAGAAAAAGAAAAAAATAATAATAAAAATAGACTCATAGGGGGATTCAGATACTGACATTATCAGACATAAACTCTAAAATAAATTCAATTAGTATGTTTAAGAAAATAGATGCCAAGATGAATAATTTCATCCAGTAACTTACAGTGAAAAAAATCAAAGAGAAGGCCTAGCATTGAAGAGTAAATTAACCAAATTTGAGGGGAAAAAATTGGCTTAATAGTATCTTAGACACAGAGAAGAATAAGAACAGTTAACTGAAAGACAATTTACTAGAAGAGATCCATACTAAAGCAGACAGAAAAAGTGCAAAAATACATAAAAGAACCACAAGCGTATTTGTAATGCAATGAAAAGTCAGAATATTCACACAATTTAAATACCTTAAAGGGAGGAGAGAGAGACTATCTAGAAGTGATATTTGAAGTGGTATTAAGCAAGAATTTTCTAGTAATGATGAAAAGCATGAAGTCCCCCAATTTTAAGATTTATAAACATAGATCATGATAAATACAAAGAAAATTGCATATAAGAATATCAAAGGTAAAATATTAACAATCAAAAACTTGGAGAAAAATCTCAAAAGCTGCTGAAGCACAGTGACATAGTACTTCAGAATATAAGTAGTAAGGCTAACAGTTGACTTCACAACAGAAATTATGCAGAAGACAAGAAAATGGAATGACATATGAAAAGTGTTTAAAATAACTTCTAACCTAGAATTCCATCCACTAAAAATAGTCTTCAAAGATGAAGGTGACATATATCTTGGCTCACACACTCACCAGAGAAAACTTATTTCCAGCAGCACATATTGAAAAAAGAGGGGGGGTGGGGAACAACTTAGGAAAAAAAAATTGATTAAGACAAGAAGATGAAGTAAAAAATGAAGAGCAATAAAAATAGATATTAATAGTACAAATATGTACACATTAAAGTATACTTTCAATAAATAATAATGATGATAATAATAATGTATGCTTTGAAGGATCTTGAACTCTCCAGGAAATGATGAACATTAATTTATTTTAGACACTAAAATCAAGGACTTACATGGTTATCTCTATGGTAAAAAATTAAAGAAAGGAGAAGAATTGTAACAAAGGAATAGAGTTGAAAAATGGAATGATAAGAATGTTTGCTTCATCCAAATAAAAACAGAAAGAAAAAAGTAAGTTGACAAATAGAAAAAAAATAAGATGACAAATTTAAACTCAAATATATAAGTAGTAACAAACTACATCAAATATAAGCAGATTAGATGCTCTAATGAAAAGACTGGATAAATCTGAAAAAATTGGATGATTTTCTGGCAAAGATTATCAGATTGCATAAAACAAGTAGAAAATTATACATACATATAGATATGAAAAATATAGATGATGTATATCTTTCTTTATATGTCATATATGTATAAGATATATAAGTATATCTATTTTAGAAAGATTAGGAAATTAAAATGGAAAATTTAAGCTATGCAAAAACTAAACACAAGAATGCAAATGTCCAATTTTAATGATAGACAATGTGGACCTTAAGGCAAGAATGTTTCATAATGATGAAAGGTTCAATCTAACAGGATAATAAAAAAATTCTAAATTTATATGCACCAAAATTACAGCATTAAAAGAGAAAGAGAGAGAAAGAGAAAGAGATTGGTAAGAGAAAAAGGAGAAATAATTTGCAATTAGTGTGTGATTTTGGGGGTGCCTGTGTGGCTTAGTGGTTGAGCGTCTGCCTTTGGTTCAGGTTGTGATCCCGGGGTCCTGGGATTGAGTCCTGCATCGGGATACCCGCAGGGAGCCTACTTCTCCCTCTGCCTATGTCTCTGCCTCTCTCTGTATCTCTCACAAACAAATAAATAATATCTTTTAAAAAAAGAAAAAATAGAGTGTGATTTTAACCACCCTGTTCAGCAACTAAAAGAAGAAATAGACAAAAAATTAGTAAGAGTATAGATGATTTCAATCACATGATTATCAAACTTGACCTTATTTACATACATAGAAATCTGTACTCAATAACTTAAGACCATATGCTGAGCCATATGGTCTTGGCAAATTTCTAAAGATTGAAATCACAGAAAGTATATTCTATAACCACAGTGTAATTACAGTAGCAATCAATAGAAACAGAAAACAGAAAAGCTCTGGTACTTGAAATTTATCAATACATTTCTGAAGAACTCAGGATGAGTATTAGAATATATTTTCTGCTGAATGATCATGAAAATGCAACTTTTCAAGTTACATGGGATGCATGTGTGTAGGGGGAAGTGACAGTCTTGAAAGCATTTATTAGAAAGGAAGAGAGGCTGCAAAATCACTGACCTACATGGCCTCTGAAGAAGTTGGTAACAGAAGTGCAAATCAAACTTTCAAGAAAGTAAGATGAAGAAAGCAGTGAGTCATGGCAGAATTATACTCACAAAATTTAAAAATGCACTACAGAGAAAATAGGAAAGTTAAAAGCTCACCTTTCAAAGGACTGCTACAATAAAAATTAAGGACAAACAAATTACTAAGATCGGGGATGTGGAAGGAGGAGGGAGAAACAATACCAGTAAGATAATAGGATATTATAAACAACTTTATGCCAATGATTGTGAAAAGTTATATTAAATGGACAAATTCCTAGTTAAATATAGCTTTTCAAATTTCCTACAAGAACTACAAGCAATGCTTATTTCTATATTTATTAAACACTTCAAATATATTATTAAAAGCTATTCTCTAAAGAAAACTCTAGAACTGATGGCTTCACTGTTTATTTTTTCAAACATTTAAGGAAGAAATAATGTTCTACAAAGACACCTCCAAAGAATAGAGAAACAAGAAAAGGATTGATTTTCATTTTAGAAAACTAGCAGAGCCCTGATACCAAAACAATAGAAGGGAGAAACAGTTAATGGTAGTCATGATATATTCATACGAGGGAATACTATACAGCAGTTAAAATAAATTAACTACAATAGAAAATACTATCAGGGACCCCTGGGTGGCGCAGCGGTTTAGCGCCTGCCTTTGGCCCAGGGCGCGATCCAGGAGACCCAGGATCAAATCCCACGTGGCTCCCGGTGCATGGAGCCTGCTTCTCCCTCTGCCTATGTCTCTGCCTCTCTCTCTCTCTCTGTGTGACTATCATAAATAAATAAAAATTAAAAAAAGAAAATACTATCAGCATTATATTGAATTAATGGGAGCCAGACAAATTAGAATATGTACTTTGTATTATTCAAAAGAGTACATTGAATACACTGCATTTGTATAAAATTTTAAAATAAGCAGAATGACTCTCTGGGGTTAGTCAGTAAGATATTGGTTATTTTTAGTTGGGAGTGAGGGTAAGTAACTGGGAAGGGACATGAGGGGAACCCCTGGTGTATTAATCAAACTGTTGTTTGATTTGGGTGCTGGTTGCATGGATGCTCTCCCTTTGTGAAAAGTCATCAAGCTGCTCCCTTAGGATCTGTGTACTTTTATGTAGATTGAACATCAATGAAAATGTTTACTTAAAAATGTACACAACAACAAATTACAAAGCTGAAAGATACTTTTCTAGGCCATGGGTAAGAAAAAATAAAGAGAAAGAAAGAAAGAAAGAAAGAAAGAAAGAAAGAAAGAAAGAAAGAAAGAAAGAAAGAAAGAAAGAAAGAAAGAAAGAAAAGAAAGAAAGAAAGAGAAAGAGAAAAAGAAAGAGAGAGAGAAAGAAAGAGAAAGAAAGAGAAAGAGAACTTCGATCAACCATGTTAGAAGAAGGACAAATTAACCTTTTATCATCTCTATAGAAAATTGTTTGACAGAAGTGTTGACACATGAAAAGCCAATCAAAGATGTGCAACAACAACAACAAAAAAATACAGGAAAACAATGTTAGAGTAGTGTGTCAGTTTCCTCATTGATATAAGTATTATGTTAACTAGAAAAATTCAGCATTGGGATCCCTGGGTGGCTCAGCAGTTTGGCGCCTGCCTTTGGCCCAGGGCATGATCCTGGGGCCCTGGGGTCGAGTCCCACATTGGGCTCCCTGCGGGAAGCTGGCTTCTCCCTCTGCTTGTGTCTCTGCCTTTCTCTCTCTGTCTCCCATGAATAAATAAATAAATAACCTTTAAAAAAAGAAAAGAAAAAAAGAGAAAAATTCAGCATGTATCATTTAGAATGCTTTTCCTATACATAACAGAAAACCACCTTCCATTAGTTGAAACATAAAGGAAAAATGAGAGCTTGCCTAAGAGGAGGCTCATAGTGAAATATACTTAGGGTTATCTAGAGCTATATTCTTCCCGTCTTTCTGCTTTGCTCTACCCCTGTGTTTAATTTCACTGTGCATCTAGATACTGTGGTGGTTTGCAATAGTAGTTAGCGGACTTCGTGATTTTTTGGTACATGTCCAGTGATGGTTGAGAGATGAACCAGCTTCTTCTTAAGAGCAGGAAAGAATGTGTCCCCAACATCTAGCATCTCATTAACCAGAATTGGATCAAATGTTCAATCTTTAAGTAATCTGGAAATGAAATAAAAATATCCTCAGAGCCATCAAACCCAGCCTTGAAAGTGGAACTCTGCTTCTCTAAGGCAAAAGGCTATAAAAGGTGGGCTGGGGATTTGACTAAAGCTGAAGAGGTGTTAAGTAGTAGAATAGGATAATGAGCAGTGAGCACCTCAAGCAGTCATCAGGGTCCTCTAGGAAATATGGAGGCAACATCCATCAGCAATCTCATTCATAGTAGCCCGCCTCATATTTATGTTTTATTCACTAAGATAATTCTTACCTATTGAGAATAGTGCTTTGAATTATTGTCTTCAACTAAGCATCTTTGACAAAGAATTGTTTAAAATCTAGATGTACCTTTGGGTATGGGCTTTAAAGCCTACATAGCATACTTGAATTCTTGTATTAAATCTTTATATGGAATATATTCACTTTTCATATCATACACTAGCTTCAGTCATGTTTATATGTGCATTTCATCCTGGCCCTTAGTTTCCATTGTATATATCGACCACATCTTCTTTATCCATTCATCTGTCAATGGACATTGAGGCTCCTTCCACAGTTTGGCTATTGTGGACATTGCTGCTATGAGCATTGGGGGTACAGGTGTCCTGGTGTTTCACTGCATCTGTATCTTTGGGGTAAATCCCCAGTAGTGCAATTGCTGGGTCATAGGGTAGCTCTATTGTTAACTCTTTGAGGAACCTCCACACAGTTTTCCAGAGTGGCTATACCGGTTCATATTCCCACCAACAGTGCAAGAGGGTTCCCCTTTCTCCACATCCTCTCCAACATTTGTTGTTTCCTGTCTCGTTAATTTTCTCCATTCTCACTGATGTGAGGTGGTATCTCATTGTGGTTTTGATAGAAAGTGATTCGGAGCATTTTCTCACATGCTTGCTGGCCATGTGTATGTCTTCTTTGGTGAAATTTCAGTTCATGTCTTTTTCTTGGGTTGTTGGATTGTTTTTTTCTTGGGTGTTAAGTTTAATAAATTCTTTATAAATCTTTAATACTAGCCCTTTATCTGATATGTCAGGTTTCTGAATACCTTTCCGTAGCATTGAGTACTTGGCACAAGTCGTGCCTTCACACAACCATACATTTTCTTGGAATAGTTGAGGGCAACATTCAGAGAGGAGACTTGGAATAAAGTCACCTGGAAGAAAAGGCAATACCTATAGATAAAGGAATGTTTGCATATGGAGTGAACTCTCATGATAAAATCAGAATCCTGGCATTTTGCATCAATAGGAGTTAGTATTCCCAAAATGGGCATCTAGGACTTTTGAGCAGGTTCTTAGCCATAGAGCAAATATCAACGCAATTCTTTAACATTATCAGTGCAGGAAACCTTACTCTGGACCTCAGCTAACAGATGTAGATATTTGTTAACCATGCTGTAATTCAGTCAGCAGTGGTACAAAGTATCTGACTTCATTTCTTATTTGCAATAGATAGGAAAAATCCTCCAAACTCCCTGACTTTCCTTTCCTACAGCTTGTTATCCTGTTACCTGCTTGTCACAGACTGTTGTTATGCTACCAAGCTTCACTTATCACAGATAAGTGTATGTACACCCACACAAAATTAGAGATATCAAAAGGAAATTAAGAAAACAATTCTTTCAATTCAAAATATCAATGTTTATAAAATAATTTACATTGTTCACAATGAACTTCCATGGGCAGACCGGGTGGCTCAGCGGTTTAGTGCCGCCTTTGGCCCAGGGCGTGAGCCTGGAGATCCGGGATCCAGTCCCACGTCAGGCTCCCTGCATGGATCCTGCTTCTTCCTCTGCCTGTGTCTCTGCCTCTCTCTCTCTCTCTCTCTGTGTCTCTTATAACTAAATGAATAAATAAAATCTTTAAAAAAAGAAATGAACTTCCTTATCCATCTGAAATAAAATTTTATTCATAAAACTTTATTTACATGTAAAATCAGTGTCCATTGAAATAATGCTCCACATCCCCCCCAAAAAAATCAAATTTTCACAGCAAGAGGAAAGCAAACATACTCATATTCTAGAAACTATTATCATTCAAACCCTCACTGTCTGAATATTGTAAAAATTATCTTTTTAAGAAACTGTTTCAACACATCTTGTGCTATCTGGGGATATGATATTGAGTCACTTAGGAAGTTACAATGAGATCTCTAAATTTCTGCACATCCCCAAATGGAAAAAACTGTATATAAACTCATCACAAAATGGTGATGAGTAAGGCTGGATCTGCTCATACAAAGTGTAGAACTGAAGCCTAGAATTGGGTAACAAAGATAACATCTTTGTTGCCTCCCTGAGCTATGGTGGAGATAGCACATATTCCAGAGCTGGGTAAATCCAGTGCAGATCTAGGTTGCAATTTATTAGCCAGGTGTCTTCGGAAAAGCCACCTTGCCTCTGTTGGCCCCCACTTACCTCTTTCCATAAGGGAGACCATTTGTCCATTGAACATGCCCTGGGATCAGAACCACCCACAAGTTTCATTACTATCATCAATTAAGGGATGACTTGGGCAGCCCTGGTGGCCCAGTGGTTTAGCGTTGCCTTCAGCCCAGGGTGTGATCCTGGAGACCAGGGATCAAGTCCCACGTCAGGCTCCCTGCATGGAGCCTGCTTCTCCCTCTGCCTCTCTCTCTCTCTCTCTCTCGAATAAATAAATAAATAAAAATCTTTAAAACAAATTAAGGAATGACTTGAGTCCAGCTCCTTTACTTTCGCGACAGTTTGCTCATCCACAAAATGGGGGAAATGTATAACTTGTAGAGTTTCTGAGAAGATGAAATGAGATATAAGTGGTTCTCAGTGCAGTGGAACCTAGAGGCATTTGATGACACCAAGTGGCCTCTATCCTGTGCCAGGAACTAGCAATGCGGAGATGAACAAACAACAGCAGAGCCTCTGACAGCAAAGAACTCTCCCAAATCGAGCTGTTGTAGAGATTAAATAAGACAGTGTCTGTAAAGGTATGTAGCACATGTGAACGCTCAATGCATGCTACTTTTTTTTTCTTCTCTTTCCTATTTATTTGATGAAAGTTGAATCTTGATGCTCAAAGGCTCCATTTAGGGATGCTTAATGCATAAGAGTCCTAAGTAATTTTCACAACTTAAAATTTTACAATCTTTTTGTTTGTTTGTTTTGTTGTTTTTGTTTTGTTTTTCTGCTGCAGGATACGTGGGTATCAGTCGTTTTCAGGGCACCTCCTGTGGCCCCTGCAGTGTTATTCCCTCCACATTCCAGGGTGCTCTCCACAGCCTTGCGAGGGTGTATCGGCCGCATTTTATCAGTGAAGGGAGGTTGAGTGACCTGCCTAAGGGTCGGCGCAGACACTGCCCCCTCCATCCTGCACCTGCTCCTTAGGAGCAGCGCAGCGCACCGAGCACTCCGTCCTCCTGGTTTCGGGTCACAGCAACCGCAGGTGCCTCGGGACATCGTCGGGTCACATTTCAGGGGGCGGGGCAGCTGCGGCGCTGGTCCCCCAGGCAGCCTGATCTGGAAATGAAGCTGCTGCAGGGTGGTGCCTGCATGGCTGAGAGGAGAAGAGCGGGGGCCGCTCGCCCGGGCTCCCCTGCCCTCGCGCTGCTGCGGGCCGCGGCATGAGCCGGAGCCGAGTCGCGGCGGCGGCGGCCTTGGCAGGAGGAGCCCTGGCGTCGATCTAACGCCAGCAGCAGCAAAGAGAATCAGATCCTCCTCCGGGGAAAGTGGTCTAAAGGGGTTAAGGATCCGAGGACGGCGACAATAGGGACGGGTTGAAAACCCAGAGCGCAGTGGAAGGGGAGCCAGAAGCCGGGAGGTGGCTGGGGAATAATAAAATAAGAGGAAAGCTAAACCAGTGACCCTTGTCGGCAGTGAAAAGCAGCAGATTAGAAAATGTTTCATGCTAATTTCCATGGAGATTTCTTTAATTTATCGAAGATTGCTTCCCGGCTCGCCCGGCGCGCGCCGGCCGTGTCCTCCGCGGTGGCTGCGCCCGGGCTGCAAGCCCCGCGCGGGTGCCTCGGCGCCGCCGACCGCTGTCCCCGCGCGCCCCGCTCCGCGCCTTAGGATGCTTGTCACATGATGGCTTCATCGGGCCCCTCGCCTCCTGATCCTTTCAAGCTCTTTCTCCTGCCTGGCATATCAAAGGAGATTTGTGGGTCACCGAGCCGGGACGCGGCGTATAAAGTCATCAGCCTCCCCGGCACCACCTCGATCATTTGTCACATTGTTCTTGCAACGGGGGCCGAGGCTGGCTGGGGCTCTTTAATAACTGGATTAGTAGTTACGCGAAAAATGTTGGCTTTGAAAGATACGGGAAAAAAAAATATGTATACAGGTAGGGACAGAGTTCTCTTATTATGATGAACCCTGCGTGCAATGTACAGAATTGTTGAATTACACTGTGCTGTACCCCTGAAACTGATAGGACACTGGCTGTTGACTGTACTGGAATTAAAACTTAAAAACTGAAACTCCTGAAGCCACTCTTGGGCACAGTGTTAACCAGAATTTAAATCGAAATTTAAAAAGAAATAAAAAATGTAAAAACTTAATAAAAATACAAGCAGAGACAGTCTAATGCGAAATCACACTCTCCCAAATGACATTTATTAGCAGCATAAGATAAAAGAACACATCAGACATTTTAAGGCTTTTTTTTTTTTTTACAGAATCCTTACAAATCCTTACTATTATTTGAATTCAATGAACAATTTAAATACTAAACCCTCAGCTGATTTGGCCACAAAATTACAGGCTGCGCTATTTTTTGTTTTTTTGTATGTGTATGTGTGCACAAGCCTTAAAAAAAGCTATTTCAAGCTAACCAAATAATTCAGATTCAGATGCTTTCACCATAATAAATACATTTTAAGTGGAAGTGTTATACAAGGTATATGCATGTGGATAGACCAGTAGTTATGTATTTACAGTATAACATGTAATCTCCAAAATAAGCCCCAGAGATAGGCTCACTATTTTAATGGGTTTCCAGGCTAATTGCTCGTTTGCAGAATTATGTGGGACTGATACAATTGCTTCTTCCTACCTCTTCACTCATTTTTCCTCCTGCTTCACCCAGCTCTCTTAAGGCAGGCAATGAGCACAATTCCCACAGAAGCTACAACGAAAGCCGGAGGCACTGGCTTCAGTAGAAATTTTGTTGGAGTAAAACGGTTCCGCCAAGTCATTTTTGATCAAAGACTTTTCCATGGCTCCAGCTAGCTGCTCATACAGTGTGCAGTCCTTCTACTGTGTTTCTCCCTTACCTAAATGTGTACCTTCAAGCCTGCATTTCCAAAGGGTCAGTGCCACATTGCCTTTCTTTTTGCAGTGCTGATTATTATTAATATACTTTAGTTAGTCATATCTTGAAAGGTCAGGACAAGATTCTTTGGCATTAATTATCTGTTGTAAAATTCCGCCTATAAAATTTGAAGTGTCTCCTTAAAATCTTGTCTCATGATAGTACATAAATTCCCAACTGGAGAGGTGCGTTTGGGGAAATACAAAGTAGGGCTTTGCATTAAAACTCAAAAGAAGTTCTTTTGCAATAAATGTAACTAAATATAGCAAAGAGATAGTGTATCTTATACAATGTATTATATAAGATACATGTATATCATACAGGATATATGGAGAAATAGAACTTCTTTCTGTGTCTCACATATTAAATTCATCGGGACTATAATTTAGCTAAAGAAAAGTTCTTGAGGCCCCTTTCGAGAAATTTGCTGTTTAGTCAATAGAAATAATTCACAGCTGAGATGTCAGTTATGTGACATTCATGTCACCCATGCCAGTGGCAGAGGTTGGCAAGGAATTCTATTCTGGTCCATCTGGGTCTCAATAGTATCTCCAGCCCACCTACCAGAAGTGCAGGGCCTACCCATCAAATGAATTCTATTTGCCGTCCCTGATCCAGGTTAACAAGCATATGTTGTGATTGGAACTACTGAAATTGTCTCTTACTACCAGTTCTTAAATACTTAGAAGATGAAGTTTTTATTCCATGGCCCCTATGACAAGAAGATTGATTTTTTAAAAGAAAAGATTGATTGATTGATTTTAGAGAGAGAGAGAGAGAGAGAGAGAATGTGAGTGAGTGGGGAGGGGGTAGAGGGAGGGTCAGTGGGAGACAGAAGAGAGACAATGTGAAGCAGACTCCCAGCTAAGCACAGGGTCCGAATCAGGGCTTGATCTCAGGATCTGGAGGCAAAATCAAGTGTCAGGGGCTTAACCCGCTGAGCCACCCAGGAGCCCCAGCAAAAAGATTGAATTTATGTGTGCGCCAACCCCAAGTGATTTTGGACAGATGTATGACTCCACTTTGCTGTTCTACTTTCAGAATACTCAAAGCCTCATTTGTGGAATGTAGAGACCCTTTAGGTCAGTCCCAGCATCTGGAAGCATTGCTTACCCTGAAAACTGGATTTGGATTTCAAAAATGAGAAAAGGCATTACCATTTCTAATCAGCTGCCAGTCACTCCCTGCCTACAGTTGTTAATGACATGGTTACAAATGTCCATTGTGAAGAATATGGTCCATAACCAATTACAATATTTTTAAGAGTACCCTAATAAAGATCCTTCATTTTAGCTAACAAAATGCAGATAGGCTATTAAGGAATCTTTTCTTTTCTTTTCTTTTCTTTTCTTTTCTTTTCTTTTCTTTTCTTTTCTTTTCTTTTCTTTTCTTTTCTTTCTTTTCTTTCTTTTCTTTTCTTTTCTTTTCTTTTCTTTTCTTTTCCTTCTTTTTTTTCTTTCTTTCTTCCCTTCCTTCCTTCCTTCCTTCCTTCCTTCCTTCCTTCCTTCCTTCTTTCTTTCTTTCTTTCTTTCTTTCTTTCTTTCTTTCTTTCTTTCTTTCTTTCTTTTCTTTCTTTCTTCATGCCTACACTTTGTTTCTTAGATACTGATAGGGAGGCATGGGGTCTACAGTAAACATACGAATCTGAAAATGGAGCACATACTTGGAGTTACAGAATTTGGGATTTGATAACCCTTAATCATAACTGTGGTTATGGGTCACAGCTATAAAATGAAGCCTTAGCTGGTATGGTGGGGGGGGGGAGTACCAACCTATTTGTTTCACTTTGTTCTCATTAAGCTCCTGTATTTAATATACAACTTGGTCTCTCATATTCATCTCTTTTTGTCACCCCCTCAAAATTTCAGATTACTTTTGCATTTAATTCCTGGCTTAATAACTGTGTGTTCCCACAGGATCAAATACCATCATCCAGAGTTAAACTTAGGAGGGATGGTAAGTGTTATATCATTAATTTCATAAATATGCAATAGTAAAATTAAGTGTTACCCAGTGCTGTCTGTGTTCGGCAAATTCCTTCGTGTATGCCAGAATATATTAACTGACCATGTGCCTGGGATATTAGATATTCACACTCTGTAAGAAGATTTTCCAAAAGTGATTTCACCTCTTTTGTTTAAGGGTTGTATGGATTGTCAAGATAGGAAATGAGAAAGGAGGATTTTATATCACATCTTAGTGCCCAAACCAGATATGTCACCACTTTCCACTGCGGGTGGAAATGTTCTTAGTGGACTCAGAATCTT
Organism: Canis lupus dingo; assembly: GCF_003254725.2. Taxonomy (NCBI): domain Eukaryota; kingdom Metazoa; phylum Chordata; class Mammalia; order Carnivora; family Canidae; genus Canis; species Canis lupus. The sequence goes on along the minus strand of NC_064245.1, from coordinate 43,528,633 downwards.
ATGACACACTTTTATTCTTACGTTAATACTGATGAGAGCTGAGGTATAAGCCAGGAACTATTTATTAGTGTCTTAATGCAGATGATATAACCCAAATAATCTCAATATTCAAACACAATTTTAGAAGCTTTAGCTCTGCTTGCCTTATTGAATAATCCTTTTTTTTTTTTTTTATCTATTTTGGTAATCTGCAGAGTTTCTACTGGTTGATGTTGATGATGACATGTCCAGTCTTCCTTGCTTATGTTTTTTGGAGTATAAATAAATAAATAAATAAATAAATAAATAAATAAATAACTAGCCTGGCCTAAGACATAGGAGATACTAGGAGCAAACAATAGGGAGGAGACATTGCTGTAATAAAGGCTTTTAAAATTTTCAGTACAGTATGTGTGTTCACCCCTTCTCCTTATACCACCTACACTTGCTTGCTCTACCTCTTCAGCCATCAAAAACAAAACAAAACACCAAAAACAACTACAAACAACAAGCTTTTGAATATTGAGTGAGAATAATACCCCAAAACCCAGAAATGGCACATGGATCTCACTTGCTTTCAGAACCTGAGAATAAATGGGTACTGAGAACAGAGCTCTGAGAATAAAATAAACCCTGCCCAAAGTCTTACTTAAGTGATTTCTCAGCCTGGGCACTCCTGACATTTGTGCTGGATAATTCTTGTTGCAGGGCTGTCCTGTGCACAGCAGAATATTTAGCAACATCTCTGCCATCTAACCCACCCCCACTACTCCTATTGAGACAACCAAAAATGTCTCCAGAAATTGCCAAATGTCCTCTGAGGAGGAAAACAGCCTTGGGTTGAGAAGCACTGCTTTAGGATCTTTTACTTTCATACTCCACTCAGAATATTGCTCATCTCTTCCCCTCTTCTCCATCCTTCTCACTTAACATCTTTTCTAGCTTCCTGTTTCTCGTCTTTCAGGTCTTAGCTGAGAAGGCAGCTCCTCTGGGAAGTCCTCCTTGACTTGGAAGGATTCAGGTGTCCCCAGACTTAGCATACATCCATTTTTATGACCTTCCACCTAAGCCCCATGGAGTTCTGGCTCTTTTGAGGACAGGAGCTGAGTCTGGCTCCCATGCACTTTTTGCTTCTCACACTTGTGCCCAACATAGTAGAAAAGGCACCCACGAGTGGATGGTGGAGGCTGGACCAGTAAAGGTGGAGGACTGAATTACAGATGTGCTTTGCATATACTAACCCCCTCCTTTTTGACCTGACAAATGCCAAAACAATCTCTCTTTTCTTAGTAAATCTGGGGCCCTTTGGGGGCCACTTTCCACAAGTGATTCCCCAGCAGCATAATGAAGACTGTTATTTTGAAGGTGACTGCCTGCTTTATTTGGCTGTTAACTTCCTGAAGAACTCATTTAGGAATTTGGGCTGATAAAAATGTCAGCTCTGCCTTGTGCCTTTCATTTCAATATGGCATATTTCCCTGGTTCCCAAACCTTGGGGAAAATTCTCCCCTAGAGAGCAGGAGGAAGCGGAAGCAGACCCCTCCTGGTGCCAATGTTTCCTGCCCTGTTCTCCAGGCAGTCTGCTTGCAGAGAAAGAACACTTGGCAGGCAGCAAGGCCTTTCTGTGGGCGTGCGCAGGAGATTTTCAACCACAATGGCAAGCTCGCACCTTGTGTCTGGCTCCTCTCCTACTTCATTAAGATTTTTCTATTCTGTTCCCTTTCTCATTCTTCTTGGGAAGTGGGCCATTTCAAAAGAAGTGCAATGACTCTAATTTTGTGCTTTCAAAAAGCACAGAAGCAAAATTTGGATACATGTGGATGCGTGGACTTCACATATCAGTAGCGTGGACTCACAAACACTTGGAAGAGAATGCTGTCTGAGCAAGATGCTCTCTCCCCACTAGCCCTGGGGCCTCTCCCTCTTCTTGGCCATGTAAATGTCTCAGCAGGGGATGTAGTAGCTTTAAAAAGACTGTAAAGACACACTGGAAATGAGAAGTTTAGGGTAAATAAGGCATAAAATAGGGAGAAAAAGATTTACTGTCTTGCTTCAGTGCCTCCCCCCACTTTGTCTGCTTACCAAAAAAAAGTCAAATGACATGTTCAGAGGAGGAACGTAAGCTGAGACAGAATCTGCTTGGTACTGGTCTTGAGTGAGTGTGATAGTTCAGTCTTCTTGGGCCCAACCTCCCTCCATTTGACAAAAATACAATGAAATGTAAGCTAATGAACCATTTCCAAATTGCAGGCAATCCAGAAGTCCCTATGTTAAGTAGCATAACTAATTAAGCAACAAAAGACCTCATCTACCCTTGAAATACAATGCAGGTTTGTGAATTGATATGTTTCTCTTAATCATTGTTAATGTCATTTATTGAGCATATATTATGTGCTAAACCTCTGAGCTAAGACGGTTATAAGCATAGCCTCATTGTATCAACTTAGTCACCTATGATTATCCCCCACTCACAGGAACAGCAGGATGAAATAGAGTGGCATTTTGCAAGAACCAGACAAACGGACTTCAACTTGATTGCTCAATTTTTTCCAATTAAACTTTAAATTCTGAGATAATTGTAGATACACATGTGGTTATATGGAATAAAAGTTAGAGATTTGTGATCTTGTATACCCTTTGCATGGTTCCCCCCACCCCATCCCATGGTAACATCTTGAAAAAATTGAGCATGATATCATAACCGGGGAATTCATATCAATACAATCCACTAATCTTATCCAGATTTTCCAGCTTTATGTGTTTTTATTTCCACCCCCCTCTGTCTGCTCTCTCACACTGAGGACTGCAGCCTTGGAGCTTACTCAGGTTTGGGTTCAAACCCACACTGCCGAGTGTGGTCCCCAGGATCTTGAGCAATTACTTAGAAGCCACAGGTCTTAGTTTCTTCATCTCTAAAATCTAGCGTGTATGTTTGTGTGTTTTAAGTATTTAGTTCTTTGCCATTTTATCATATGGGTAGGTTCATGTATCAACATCAGAGTCATGATACAGAATGCTTTCATACCCACAGAGATCTCTGTGTTACCACTTTCCTGCTTCTAACCCCTCCTTAAACCCTTGCGACCACTAACCTGTTCTCCATCTCTATAACTCTGTTGTTTTAAGAGTGTTATGTAAATGGAACCACATACTATATAACCTTTTCAGATTGGCTTTGTTCACTCAGCCTCATTCCCATAGGATTCATCCAGTTGTTGAATGTATTTATTATCTCTTCCTTTTCATTGTTGAGTAGTATTCCATGCTGTGGATGGACCACAGTTTGTTCAATCATTCACCCATGGAAGGACCCTGGGGGTGTTTCCAGTTTTTGGCTACAATAAATTAAACTGCTATGAACACTTACATATAGGTTTAACATCAACATGTGTTTTTATTTCTCTGGGATAAATACCAGGATTACGATTGCTGAACCATGTGATAATTACATGTGTAGTTCTATAAGAAAATGCCAAATGCTTTCCAGAGTGGCTTTACAAGTTTACAGTTTTACCAGCAATGTATAAATGATCTGGTTTTTCCACATCCTCACCAGCTTTGGGTGTTGCCACTATTTTTAATTTTAGTCATTCTGATAGGTCTGTAGTGATATCTCATTGTGGTTTTAACTTGAATATTCCCAATGGCAATTGATATTGAACACCGGTTTCATGTTGTCTACTTTGGCATGTAATTTTCAATTTTAAAAATGTTACCTTCTCCCTCTGTTAACTGGGATTTTTAAATAGATAACTATGTATATGAGTCAAGATGTAAGGGAATCTATAATCTGTTATTTGGCAGATGGCACTCTGAAGTAGAAAAATAGGTTGCAGTCAAATGACATTCATAGGAACCAGTACCACATGGTCTTTACTGATCTTTTGCCATGTACAAAGCTGTAATGTAAGTAAGCATTGGGAAAAGTATAAATATATATATACACACATATATATATTTATTCAAATTATATATATATACACACATATATATATATATATACACACACACACAAACACTTTGGACTCTGTAGATTATATTATATATATAATAAGGTGTATATATATACCTTTGACTATATTGTACATATAGTAAAATATTGTATATTAGCTTATATACCATAATTAATATTAAATAAATATATGATATTTATAATGTATAGTATTAATATTATTAAATACAATATACTATATTAGTTAATATATATTGTAAAATAATAATGTATATTGTACATTAATGTATATTGTTAATGTATATTGTAAAATATATACCATGCATTATATATTAGTTATATATACTATTAGAAACATAGATATAAAAACTCAAGAATATTTAGATAAAGAGAAAATTCCTGGTCTATCTTAGCTTTATGTTTAGCTTTAATTTTAATAAAAAGCTGCTTCAAAAGGCTTGTCACCCTATACAGATCTGTGGTGTAATTTAAAGGTTTTTTTTTTTTTTTTTAATTTTTCTCTATGGGGACAGTTCACTGTGGAACTCCAGCCCTTTCACTGTGTCTGGGTGGCTGGAGATGCTGGAGGTGTAGTCAGTCAATAGATTCCAGCAAGCAGTGTGTCTCTGACACAGAGGTTGTCCTAATCTGGCAGATCCCCCCACTATTTTCCTTTATTTCAAAACTGTGCTATGTTCTTGATGTTTTGGGCAATCTTCTAATTACCATCTAGAGAGCTAGGTCAATACTCTGTTGAAATCATGAGCTAAAAATAGCACCTACTTTAGTATAAGGCAAGTCACGGCATGACCTAGAGCTGGTTATTCAACACCTCTGAGCCCATTTTTCTCAACGGAGACTCAGGAATGACATTATGGATTTCATAGCATCGCTGCAAGGAGTAAATGGGATGATGATGTGCAGTATTAGACACAGGCTTCGCTTATGGTAATCACCTCCTTCCTAATAAGGTCCCAGTTTCTACTTTTTCTTACCTCTTGCTCCTAGCTTTACTTACTGTGAGCTCTGGTTCTCCACCCACAACAGTATGAGCTACACCTGTGCAGGATAACCCTACAAATTCACTCAAGCTCATGGGGAGTAAGGAGATAAGTCCCTAGTGGCCTTCACACACCAGTCAACCTTTTCCTCAAATACTTTGAAATTATTGCACAAGTTGGAGGGCATAAAACCATTATTTTGGAAGATTGATCCATCTGTCACAAACCTCTTGTTATTTTCCTTAAAACAGTGAAAAAAAAAATTAAAAACCAGCTATCTCTCTGATACATGCTACAAGATGGATTAACCCCGAAGACATTATGCTTGATGAAGTAAGCCAGACATGGAAGAACAGATACTGTACGATTCAATTCATATAAAGTCCTTAATAATAAAATTTGTAGAGTCAGAAAGTAAAATTATGGTGGCCAGGGGCTGGTGGGAAGAGGAAATAAAGAATTAGTGTTTAATGGGTATAGAGTTTCGGTTTTGTAAGATGGGAAAGATTCTGGAGATGAGATGTTGATCATCAATGTGAATGTAGTTAATGACACTGAACTGTCATTTTTTTAAAGATCTTATTTATTCATTAGAGACACAGAGAGAGAGGCAGAGACATATGCAGAGGGAGAAGCAGGGCTCCTTGCGGGGAGCCTGATGCGGGACTCAATCCCAGGACTCCAGATCATGACCTGAACCAAAGGCAGTTGCTCAACCACTGAGTACCTACGTTCCCCATGAACTGTACAATTAAAAATAATTAAAATGGTAAATTTTATGTAAGGTATATTTTACTGCAGCTTTAAAAAAATTCCAGTATAACTAACATACAGTGTTATAACTCTATACCTTCTCATCTCTCATCACAATAAATGTACTCTTAATCCCCTTTACTTATTCCACCCATCCCCACACCCCACTCCTCTGTGGCAACTACCAGTTTGTTCTCTATATTTAAGAGTCTGTTTTTTGTATGTCTCTTTTTTTCTTTGTTGTGTTTCTTAAATTCCACATTAGTGAAATCATATAGCATTTGTCTTTCGTGGACTGACTTATTTCACTTAACATTATATTATCTAGATCTATCTGTGTTGTTGCAAATGGCAAGATTTCATTCTTTCTTTATGGCTGAGTAGTATTCCAGTGTGTATGTGTGTATACATATATATGTATGTACACTATCTTCCTTATTATTAGTCAATAGACAGATGCTCAGACTGCTTCCATAGTTTGGCTATTGTAAATAATACTGCAGTAAACATGGGGGCACATGTATCTTTTTTGAACTCTTTGGGTAAATACTCAGATGTTATTGATCATATCTATTTTTACCACAACTGGTTTTTTTTTAAGATTTTATTTATTTATTTGAGAGAAAGAGAGAGTACAAGTGGGCAGAGGGATAGAGGTACCAAAAGACTTCCTGCTGAGCATGGAACCCAAAGCAGAACTCCATCCCAGGACCCTGAGATCATGACCTGAGCTGAAGTCAGATGCTTAACGGACTGAGTCACCCAGGTACCCTAATTTTTATCGCAAATTTTAAAAAATAATTAGATTTTTTTTAAATGGCTATCCCTGCTTGAATACCTGCAGTGGCCAAACCTCACTTCTTCACTAGAAAATCCAATTTAATTTTGGGTAGCACTAATTGCCATAAAATTTTCCTTGCGTTGGCCTGAAATTGTTTCTTCTGCACATTTAGCAGTGGCCTTCAGTGTTTTCCCTTTGAGATATGTAGAGCATCTTTCATACAGCAGAGTTTAAATATCCAACAGTGGGTATCCCATTTTCCCTAAGCCTCTTGTTCTAAATAAACAATCCCTTTTTTTCTTTTGCAGTGGCTCTTCCTAGAACAGATGCTTCTGACCTTGCCTTTTCATCAATCTTTGTTTATGTTTTATTTGACTTATATTCCTATTAAAACATTCTGCTTGGAACTGAACACCATTCACTTGAAATGAATGTATAATAACCTTCATGTTTCTGGGCACTGTGTTTCTATTAATGCACCCTAATATGGTATTCTACTTTTAAACTGTTGTGGTAGAGTTTCGTCTAAGTTACAATGCCATATGGCCACTGACAATATCCTCCTCTCATTATATGCCTACTCCTATATCCAGAGTCTATTTGCTGATTCTTAGTTCATTTGTCTACTCCTCCAGTGGTGGTATAAAGCTTTCTTTTTGGGCCAGATGCTGGAAATGCCTTATTCATTCTTGATATCAGAAGCTCATGGTATTCTGTGAGGTGGAAGAGGTAATGGGCAGCATGAAGCTGATGGTTATAGGAGGTAGCAGCAAGATGCAAGCATAGAGTGTGGACTAGATACAAGGATAATTTGGAGCGGCATGTGATGGGTTATGACAGAAAGAAGCGTAGGATAGGCTTCCCTGAAGGGAGTTTAGATAATTTTCTTGTCTTATTTGCTTGATCCTTCAGAGGCTAACCCTTGTCTACTTGGAACCTGCTTCTTTTCCTCCTCCCTGTTGAATATATGGATCTCACCTACTCTGAGTGATCATGTGATTAGCTAGTGGTGGCAAATTATTGCCCATACTGAAACTCAGTACACACCCAATTTTGCATAATGTAACTTCTGGTGCCACTTCTTTGTCTGGCCCTTCTGTCACATTTGTCTATTACTGGCCATTCGTCTTCAAGGAGAACAAAAAAAAATGTTGTTTTCATTTGGAGACCCTCAGGTACCCAATAGGTGATCAGAACGTGCCTGTAGGATGAATGACTAGTGGCTGAATGAACAATCTGTATGCTAATTCAAGGTAATCTAGGGAGTAATAAATTCCTTAATTTTGTTGCCTTGATCTTATCCATAGGGAGCTACTAGGTGAAGTAATGATTATGACCCTTCACAAAAAAATAACTAAAAATGGATTTCAGACCTAAATGTAAAATGTAAAACAATAAAACTATGTGAAGATAACACAGGAGAAAACATACGTGACCTTGGATATGGCCATGACTTTTTAGATAGGACACCAAAGGCATGATCCATGAAAAGAATACTTCATAGACTGAACCTCCTTAAAATTAAAACAAATAAAACCAAACACACAAAGGACTTCTGCTCTTCCAAAGATAATGTCAAGAAAATGAGCATACAATCACATACTGGGAGAAAGCATTTGCAAAAGACACATCTGATAAAGAACTCTTATTCAAATGTACAAAGAATTCTCAAAACTCAACAATGAAATAATAAACAATCTGATGATCTTAACAGACACCTTACCAAAGAAGTTACACAGATGGCAAATAAGCAGAGGAAAAAAATTCTCCATGTATATATAGATCTATCTATCTATCTATCTATCTATCTATCTATCTATCTATCATCTATCATCTATCACCATACATCATCAGGAAAATTCAAATTAAAACAACAATGACATACTACTAACACACCTATTAAAATGGAAAAATCCTGGAACACTGACAACATCCAATGCTGGCAATGATGTGAGACAACAGGAATGCTCATTCTTTGCTGGTGGGGTGCAAAATGGCACAGTCACTTTGGAAGACAGTTTCACAGTTTCTTACAAAACCAAACTTATCCTTACCACATGATCTGGCAACCACACTCCTTGATATTCACCAAGGAAGTTGAAAACTTATGTCTAGACAAAAACCTGCACACAGATGTTTATAATAGCTTCATTTATATTTACCAAAACCTAGAAGTAACCAAAATAACCTTATAGTAGTTAGATGGATAAATTGTGGCACATCCAGACAATGGAATGATATATTGTACTGAAAAAGAAATGAGTTGGGATGCCTAGGTGTCTCAGTGGTTGAGCATCTGCCTTCAGCTCAGGTCACAACCTGAGGGTCTCAGGGTCTTGGGAGGAGTTCCACATCAGGCTCCCTGTGGGGAGCCTGCTTCTCCCTCTGCCTATGTCTCTGCCTCTCTCTCTTTGATTTCATGAATAAATAAATAAAATATTAAAAAAATAAAAAGAAATAAGCTACCAATCCATGAAAAAATAACATAGAGGAAACATAAATGCATATTATTAAGTGAAAGAAGCCCATCTGAAAAGGCTACATACTATGTGATTCCAATATATCACATGAAAAAAGTTAAAACTATGGAGACAGTAAAAAGATCAGTGTTTGCTAAGGGTTAAGAAAGTGGGAAGGAAAAATATGCATAGCATAGAGGATTTTTAGGGCAGTGAAAATACTCTGTATGATACCATAATGATGAATACATATCATTATCAAAACCCATAGAATGTATAACACTAACAGTGAACCCTATATAAACTGTGGACTCTGGGAGATAATAATGTGTCAGTGTGGGTCTATCAGTTGTAACAAATGTATTGCTCTGGTGGGGAATGCTGATGATGGAGTGGAAGCTATTCATACGTGGGCGCAGGGAGGTATACGGGAAATCTCTGTAGCTTTCTGCCAATGTTTCTGTGAGCCTAGAACTACTATTTAAAAAGTCTGTAAAAAATTACAATTGTGGGTTTCTAGAGTTTGGGAACAATTATTGAATTTGAATTTTAACCAGAAACCCAAATATTCATGGTGCTTATATTCTATTAAACAGATAATAAGCCAATACTTAACACCTGTTGGTGTCAGGGGTCACCAGTGCAAAACAAAAAAGTGGGTTGGCAGTGGGGTGGGGTCAAGGGAGGATGATGAGGAAGCTAACGGTGTCAGCACTTCCTGTGAGTGGTCAAGAAGGTCCTCAGAGAATGACAAGTGAGGAAAGACCTCAGTGAAATCTCTGGCCATGTGGCAGAACAATTTAGAAAGAGCAATGTATAGATCTGCAAAATTTCTTTTAGCTTTTGCTTTTTTTTAATCATGCAAAATTTTATAGAATAAGCAGCATTTTGCTTACCTTAGAGCAAATGGATGCTCTAAAATGAAGCAAAAGAGACATAGTGCAGGAAACTGTGTCCTCACTATTCAGTATAAGGCATCGTGGAATTGCCAAGTGATTCTTTACCTTCTCTGTATTTTCCAAACTTTTAAAATATTCCTTTGCTTTTATAATGAACAAGAATTATACTTTTTTAAACAAAGTACTCTATGTAAAATGAAATTTTTCTTAACAGAAAATGTTGATCTCTACTGGCTTAGATTTGAGGGGATCACTAAACACATGGTACACTTTATCACAGAGTCAGCATGCTGGCATGCAGGTGTCCTGTTCAGTCTGGGGAAAAACCCAGGTTGACAGTAGGGCCTGCATTCTGTTAAGTTTCTTTGGAAACTTCTCAATCTTTACCCAAGCCCTGACAAAAAAAGGGTCTACAACATGATTTAAAATGTAGGGGCATCTGTCTTCAGCTCAGATAGTGATCTCAGGGTCCTGGGATAAAGCCCCACGTTGGGCTGTCTGCTCAGCGAGGAGTCTGTTTCTCCCTTTCCCTCTGTGCTCTCTCTCTGTCTCTCAAATAAATAAATAAAATCTTAAAAAAATATAATAGAGAATTGAGGGATGGTCAACCAGCCATCCAAAGCTAAAAGAAATCCAGAGAGAGAGAGGGAGAGAGAGAGAGAGAGGGAGAGGAGAGAAAGAAGAGAAAGAAAGAGGGGAGGAGGGGGAGAAAGAAAGAGAATCATTTCACTGTTTTCAGGTTAAATGAAGTAGGATACACTCCCTTCCATTCTAGAATCATTCTCTCAATGCTCATTCACAAAGTTACCTACTATACAGACGGTGGGGATAAAACAATTCTCCTTAAGTGTTCTTCACCGACATGAGTTTTATAGCTTAGCTGGGAATTGCATAGAGGATGTAAAGCTCTTGGCTTCCAAGCCTAATAGAAACGAGGTAAGAAGTGCTGGTAGCCTTGAAGGAGAATCTTTTCTCTTGACATTTTCTGAAGACTCAAGGGCTGCTTGGAGCTCAATACAAATCTGGTCTTTGAGATATTTAAGATATATCTGCAATGGTTTCAATCTAAGGGTTTCACACCACCCATCCCTGCAGGGAGGGAGGGTCAGAGGCCTCCACTAAGTTCTCTTTAGCCGTTGGGCTGCTCTTTGATTATTTGAGATTTTTATCACTGGAGTAAATTTCATTTTATATTATATTTGAAAATATAGATATTGAATTTTTTTTCTTTTAGGCTTTTAGCTTCCCAATAGACCTTTATTATATTTTTTTCTGTGTGCTGAGATTTTCCAAGTTAATACACTCACTCAGAAATGCTAAGTGTAAAGCAACAGCATGTCAATGAAGCTTAGGGGTGTTTTTAAAGAATCAGTTAGTGGTTGAGGTCTTCCTTTGGATTCAAATGAATCAATATTCATGTGCCTTCTGCCATGAAAACTGATTTTCTTCAGGACTCAGGTAAAAGGCTTTTCTTTGAACATTTAGAATATTTGAATGTTGAACACTAGCTCCTTGCCTGGTTCCTGTTGTTTGGCTAGTGCGATATTGTAGAACACATAATGATACTCTGTATGGATAAAGACAGGATATGGTTTTTCCATACTTTCAGCAAGTGGCACTTAAAGTTTTGTAGATGGAACTGGAGCCAGGGTGTCTAGAGCACCAAGCTTTCTGACAGTCTAGCTTTTAAGTGCAGCAATTGGCTTTTCATAGATGGTGACTCTTGGGACCTGTCCACTAACAGCATTGTCTGACGTTGGTGCTGTGTGTTAGGAATGTCACAGGAAGTCTAAATTAAATGGCAAGTGCCCTCATGTCTTAGGTCTGCTTTTGGGTATCTGCACAGAGATGGGCCCTCCCTGAAGGAGGAGGGAAAAAACCCCCTTGGGTAGCCAGAAGTCAATAAAGTGCAGGATCTGTACCAAATTGATTATGCCCATAGAAAGGCATTGGCTGCATATATCAATTAGAGTTTTATTAATAGGTATAGTTTGGAAGCTTAGGCTGACATTCATTTTAATGAGGGATTTATCAATCAAAAATTAGCCTATAGTCATTTACTATTGATTTCAAAGTAGGCACCTTTAATAAATTACATTAGCAAACTAGCTTTGGTACCTTAGAGGAAAGTTAGTTTTTTGAGTAAAACTATTTTTTGGATTTTGCAATTTGTATTTATATTTGCATGTTATTTATTTATTTATTTATTTATTTATTTTTTTTTTTTTTTTTTTTGCACATATATTCAAGAGACTGAGAGAGTGGACTGGAACCCATCTGGAATAATGACACATCCCAGTAGTGATGTCAACATTATGTCATAAATATATAGCATGAACCAACTTACCATACTATGTGAGCTATACTACCCATGGAGTCTTCTGGGGAAACGATTATTCATAAATGACTTATCATCCAAAACCACAAGGTAGTTTCGAATGCAGAGAAACCCCATGAGGAATCTATGTGCAACGTGAAGGAATTGATTGTAATGTGCTTTACAATCTGCAGACTTGAAAACTCAAATTCTAGATCTAAGAGTTCCTACCCTAATTGTGCACAGCAATGCCCTAATGTGTGTACAGATGTCCCTCCTCCTTACCTATCTATGCGTGACATTCTTATTTTCATATATATAAATATTTATATATTTGCATATATAATAGTCACCTATTTTATATATATATTTCCAGAAGTCAGGATCAGAGTCATTTTGTTCCTGTTTGTAGTTCTGTTGCCTGGGACAGGAGTTACACTCAAGAAGTGTTTTCTTCGAATGAATCAACTGAGATAAGGTGGGTAGGCAGCACCAGTTGTACATTCAACTAAAGCAGGTGATATTTAACAAGTTTTATGGACAAAGTCTTTATTAGCTGTAAGCAGGATGCTTTGACCAGGTGTCTCAGAGGGCAATATTGAAATAGTTAAGAATGAGAAGCTGGAACTCTGGATTTTTTTAAAAGACATGTTTGTTTGTTTGTTTGTTTGTTTGTTTGACAGAAGTAGAGGGTGGGAGGAATGTGCACAAGCATGGGGAGCAGCAGGCAGAGGGAGAGAGAGCAGGCTCCCTGCTGGGCAGGGAGCCCAAACTGGGGCTTGATCCCAGGACCCCAAGATCATGACCTGAGCTGAAGGCAGACTGGCTGGGAACTCTGACTTTGAAGCTTATCTGCTCTGTAGCCTTGGGCAAGTTGCTGTATCTTTGATTTTTGCTTTCTCCATTCATTACAATGGGTTTTATTAATGGGATGGCATTTGGAGTTCTGCAACTATTAAATGAGCACGTATCTACAGAATGTTCCCCAAATGCTTTGCACCAAGTAATAGCATCACAAATGGTAGCTATTATTATTGTTGTTGTTGATTTTTTTCAATATTGACGTTTTAGGCTATTTTACTCACAGTTATTTTATGCTAAAATGCAAATTGAGGCAATTGTTAACACAGAAATGGAGGTAATTCACTACTGCCTTTGCCCATGAGATGTTTAATGACCACCAGTTAGGAGTTCTGCCTTCCTTATATGAGACTTTCACACGCTTCATTTGCAAAATAGGTGCTTACATACACAAGATTTCCCTTTAAAAGTATTTCGTGGCTCAGCTGCTGTTCTTCTGATTAACCAACTCCCTCTTTAAAGACTTGAAGCCATGAAGTTTATTTTTTGTGACATTCACTCGAGTATAGACACAAAAATTGCCAGTGGTTTACAGCAGGCTTTTACGTCCATTCCACCATGCAAACTTGCAGATGTTGTTTGCATGAAAGACACAGTTGTAGGGAGAAGGTAATATTGACAGATAACATCTGCTGTAAGGGACACTTATGAAGAGTGTTGTTATGCCAATTCCATTGTTTTTCTGTAATTTGCTACAAGGTTGGGGCCTTACTCATGAGTATTTAACTCAAATTAGAAAATAATTTTTGGTAAGCTTTATTCTCTTAAACTTGTCTTTCTGGGGTTTAATGCATGCAAGCAGCTAAGCAATCAATAAATCTAAAACTCTAGTATCTTCTAAGTACTTAAAAACCTTTGAAAGATTTCTAATTATACCTAGGAATAAAACCCAAACTCTGTTTATGTTCTATACAGTTCTGTGTGATCAGACACTAGTTACTGCTTTCTTTTCCTTTTTTTAAAATGTTTTATTTATTTATTTATTCATGAGAGACACAGAGAGAGAGGCAGAGATATTGGCAGAGGGAGAAGAAGACTCCCTGCAAGGAGCCCGATGAAGGACTTGATCCCAGGACCCCAGGATCACGACCTGAGCCAAAGGCAGATGCTCAACCACTGAGCCACCCAGGTTCCTCCTACTGCTTTCTTTTTTTGATATACATGCCATCTTTCTTTTCCTCCTCTGCTCCTCTGGCTGGGTGTTTTTGTTTGTTTGTATTTTAATTGAGATATAATTGATATATAACATTATGCAGGTTTAAGGTGTACAACATATTTATTTTATATTTATGTTGTGATACATGGCCACATAGTGTTAGTTGACACCTCTATTGCATTACATGATTATCATTTCTGCCAGTGATAGGAAGAATTGACATAGCTCATTTCCCATCATAGAGGTTTATATTTAGTTTTTATCTGTCTGCATCACTCCAGATTTTCACACGGCTTGTTCCTTCTTATCATTCATGTCCTGACTTAAAAAATAACTTTTTGGATTTTGTATGGATTTCTCCATACAATAAAGTAGTATGCCTCGAATCCAATTTGTAACACATCTCCCTTCATTTTAATCATTGTTCTTAGCAATATTGGAAGCTGTAAATATACAGTTATGTGCTTATGTATTGCAATATGTTTTAAATTATTTATCTGCCTCCCTGATCAAAACTTTAGGTTTCCAAGACCAGGGTTCTTCTCTGCCTTCTTCTCTGATGCCTATCTTGTGCATAGAATCATATTTGTTGGCCAAGTGAATAATCATGTGGATGCTAGTTACTTTGGGGGATACAGAGAAGTTTCAAAGGGGATTTGATCTTCTTAGAAGCCTTCTCTCTAATAAAAGAGTTAAGCCACGGGTGTATGAGAAGATAATTTAACAAGCCAGTATAATTAAGTGATGAAAGCCATAAATACTGGGAGATCTGAATGTGGAGAAATCACTTTATGCTGATCAAGGGTGGATTGATAGTGGAGGTGGGCTTTAAGCTGGGCCATCCTCATAATTCAGTTCTCTATTACACAATCATAAGTGTAAGTCATTTCACTTTAATTGCAACCTACGTATATTCAGTGCAGCCCGCATGAATCAAAGGAAGAAAATATAGGTTGATTTTTATTTTTTGTGTTGCTGGCTTCATAGATGGCACATAAATGAGAACATCTTCCAAATGCACTGCTGCCCACCTTTGAGCTTTAACACATGCCTCTTGCTCCTTACCACACATACTCCAGATGGATTGTTTCTCCACCCCACCGTTTAAAAAAAAAAAAAAACTTTTATTTATTTATGAGAGAGAGAGAGAAAGGGAGGGGAGGGAAGGGGCAGAAGGAGAGGGAGAAAGAATCTGAAGCAGACTGCACTGAGTATGGGGCCTGATGTGGGGCTCAATCCTTCAACCCTGAGATTACGACCTGAGCTGAAACCAAGGGTCAGAAGTTCAACCAACTGTGCCACCTAGGTGCCCCTCCTCCACCCTACCTTCAATTCTCTAGAAAGTGCTCTGTTCATCCTCTCCTTTGGATCTTCATTCAGGCTTTTCACTGGCCCTATACTCTCTTCCAGCTGTGACATTTCATGTGTCCAAGGCCTTCCTATTGTTCACATCACAGTTTACAAATCCACTGTGCAGAAGGCCTTTCCAGATGGGCCTGGGTCTCCTGCCCATTCCTTACCCTTCCCTGTATCCTGCCCCATGCCACTCCTTGTCACTTCATGTAGAATGATTGTGTTTCCCCCAGTCTCTAGACCACATGAGGATGAGGATTCTGTTCCCATCACCCCCCATTGCTTGCCTCCACTGCCACATCACTGTGCTAGCAAGTGCCTAGCACATCAAAGGAGTTAAGCAAATGTTTCCTGAATGGGTGCATGAATGTGGAGGAAACATAGAAAGCAGGAGTCCTTAAGTGGGACTTTGGAATGCTGAGCTTACCTTGAAACCTTTTTGAAACCATCTTGACACCAATCATAGAGTCTCTGTTAATGGAAGCCAACATAAAAATGCCAACACTACCTTATTTACAAGGTGCTTTGTTCACTAGAGCTATTAAAGAGCCTTTTGGATGGGAAGTTACATATAAGTATAGGTATTATGCCAGAGACCGCTTACTGTAAGGCTGCCAGACCAAAGAGGCAGACACTGTACTCTGGAGACCTTCACCCAACAGGATTATTAAAAGAATCTGTAAGGGTTAATAGATGGGTGGTAGCTCATTAAAACCAACTCTAAATGCTTTGACCACAGACTTATAATATGGACCATCCAGGGAGTCTGATGAAGTCTAAAATGCATCCCTCATGCCACATTATTAGGCTTACGAAGAGGGTGGACACTTGGAATAGCAGGTAATAGCAAAAATACCTAATGTTCACTGAGGCTCTCTCCCATTGGCCAGACAGTAGTCTGGGTGCGGTGCTTTATACACATCATTGCCAATCCTTACAGAAAACTCCCAAGGTTTACATTTTATCATCTCCACTTACAGTTAAGGAAACTGAGGCTCAGAAAGACTTTGTGGCCACAGGAAACAATCTACTAGAGACTGCTTTTTCCCCTTAGGCATTGACAATTGACAGAGTCCAAATTGCTTCCAGGGTGCTTCTTATAAGAAAATTTTGTTGGCTGGCGGGGCATATTCATCTCATTCCCTGGAACCTAGGATATGATGCATGGTAGAATGTGATTTCACCTCATGACCTGTTGGGCTATGTGCAGATTCCTTAACCTTTCTGTAAGAAGGGGATTATGATGGGATATATCTCAGAAGCTTGATAGTTAAGAATTCGAAGAGTTGAGACATAAACATGGCAAATGGACCATATCTGGATCTTCATAAGCACACGAGAGACCTTGATTATCATCCTAAGGCATTTGGGGTTTGCTGATCTTCACTCATTCTTTTGGTCCACGAGCACTGATTGAGAACCACTCCATGCCTGGTAGTGTTCTGGTCCTCTAGAACCTGGTGACTTGCTGCATTTCAAGATCTGTGCTCATGCTTCTGTCTACTTTTTGCAAACATTTTTAAGCTGGATAGTGTAATATTTTAGCAAATTGACAAACATCTGGCTTTCATCTAAGTATTTTATATTTTGAAAATAATTAATTTTCTTTTCTCCCTTAACTCCTGCCTTTGGAAGTTTGTTGGCCTTGCTTGAAGGCTGCTTGGGCTCCTCTGGCAGAAATAATGCTTCAGGGAAAACAGTCTTTTCACCAGTCTCTCTAAACTTGGCAAATGTTGGTTTCAGGTATGCTGTCCTAGTTTTGACAGACAATTGTTTGCAGACAAATTACTTCTCTTCTAATATTGCATCTGGGTGCAATATATTTGAAGATGCATGAAACCTCTACCAGATATTTCTATTTTAATTAAAAATTGACTCAGTAAGTTACTATGATGTAAAGCCGTGGGGTGAAAGGATTTCCCTTCTCCCAGGCATGAGGGAAGCAAGCACTAGCCTACTCTTCCTCTTGCTCCATTATACTCTAAGATGCCTTGTTAAGTAACTCAGATGCTATTTTCCACCAACAAAGTCACACACAAGTGAATGGGAGTGATGTAGCTTTCTCAGAACAGATGGGGATCTAAATCTGTACTGTAATAGATAGGATTTATTCTAGACACATTAGAAAAGGAAACTGGAAGGCTGGGGAGAAAGACCCAGCTCTGCTTCATCTTCCTGAGCTTGGAGAACAGTGTTCACCTGGTGCCCCATGCCCACCCTCAGGGATCTGCAGCCACTGAAACCAGGGTTCCCACTTCCTTATTTAGCCTTTCAGAAAAAAGCCAATGCAGGAGAAACGCTTTGGTGTTCAGTGGATTTCCAAGACTGAAAAGGCTGGGGATGGATCCTCACTACAAGGTTATAAAGAGGATATAGCCGAGGCAGAGAAGATGCTATAGTGAGACAGGGCTCTGTATGCAGGGAGCTGAGTTGACAGGGGAAGTGACTTGAGCATCAGGCTGAAACACTGTACTGAAAAGAAGGAACCTCAGATACGCAGAGCTCTGTTGTACTTCTGCTCTGGGTCTGTGACTTTATATGCGTTACACATTGAATATTCTCCACTCCTTGCACTACCTGGGTATTTGGTACTCCCTCTGAGGCACAGACGGGCGTCCTGACAGAGTTCTTACTGGCAGTCCAAAACAATGTACCCCTATAGAAGGAAACAGGGACGACTTGTGGAGGGGAGAGTAGTTTGAGCAGCAGAGGACCATGACCCGAGTGAAAAAATAGTTATAATTTAAGGAATCATTCTCAAGATCTTGTCCACAAAACCAGGACAAAAAAACTAGTCATTAGTTCATTTTCATTTGTTTAAATGTTTTCAGAAGAGGCTAAATATGGTTAATATAAGGTTTGATATATTTGCTTATTAATAAATGAATCCCCAACAAAACTCTAGCTTAATGTGTTACAAGAATCCACAGGGATATAAGAAGGTCAGGACATGATTTAGTTAGATGGGACTAGATTCGTTTTTATGTCACATTCCCTCTATATTGGTATATTACTTTTATGCTAGATTTCTGAGTCCACACCAATCGATAGAATTAGCCCCTGCTTTCCCTTTGTGCCTTCATTTAAACATCAAGGTGAAATTCAAAGGCTCGTTCAGACTACTTGGGTCATTCAAAAGAGCACTGGTCTTCTGGGAATTGTCTTTGTTTCTCCATCTCTGTATTGGCTTTTGCTACCCAGATTTGGGTTGTGTGCTGCCCTCCTCCACCCATGTCGCCCTGCCCACACCCATTCAGGAACTGAGCACAGCACCTGCAGTCTTGTGGTTATGGAACAAGGTGAGAGGATAGAAAACAGGTTTTATTTATTTTTTTATTTTTTTCTGAGTTCTTTAATTGCAGTCCTGGGCAGGAACTCTCGAGAATGACCAGGGATTTTATAAAACCTTGTAGCCTCATTCAACAACAGACTACTAATTAGTTCATTTATTTGGGTACTAAACTCATCTAAGAAGAGGAGTAGAACCTAATTAGAGAAATCTCAGAGGATATTAAACCTCAGTTCTTTAAACTTACATTTTTTTAAACTGCAGATCCACAAAAGCATACATGCTTGCACACATGCACTTACACACACACATACTGAAATCAGCATCTATATGAGCAGTATACACAAGTATTTGATTAGAGCTGTTAATTAGAAAAGACATCAGTGACTGGTATAAAAAAAGACAAAAGTAGCAAAACGTATTCACAAAAGTAACATGAACCATAATCAAACCATGAATTTATTTTCCCTTCGATGTAAACATCATTGAAAGAAATGGTAAAAATTAGGGGATATTCAAAATAAAAAAATACAGAGAAAGAGAGAAAGCTGTTTTGGTGAGCTTTTCTTCCATCATCAGACTTTTTTTTATATATATATATATATTTTATGGAATTTTGTGGGGAGCTCTAATCGTGTTTAGGCTGATGCTTGTGTTCTGTAATCTTTTCATTTACTTGTGTATTAGATATTTTCCCCATGGCAAGTATATTCCAGACATTCTACTGGGCACTTGGGGGATACCCAGGAGCAGAGCTGAATCCTATCATTCCAGCAGCAGCTGTATGTCAGCTCATTCAACAAATGGTCAGTGATTATTTGCAACTGTAAATATTAATGAGGGAAGACCCTTTTAACAAAAAAGAAATAGAACTGTTACATATAAATATGCATATATTTATATTTAATATGCATTAAATTCATATTTAATATATAAACATTTTCAAATATATTTATATCATATATACTTATATATTTATATTTGTAATATATACACACTTATAGAGAATATATTTATTCTTTTTTATATATTTCATTCTGTTATCAAATATTCTACTCAATTATAGTCTAATTAACATTCTATTATATATAAAATGCATATTATATTGAAAAATAATATGCTATTTAATACAATAAAGTATCATATATATAAAAATTAATATATATTTGCAGAAGGGAACTACCAGAAAGAAGGGAGAGAGGCCACCTGGGTGGCCAGTGGTTGAGCATCTGCCTTTGGTTCAGATTGTGATCCCGGGATCCTGGGATCAAGTCCCGCATCATGCTTCCCACGGGGGGCCTGTTTCTCCCTCTGCCTACGTCTCTGCCTCTCTCTCTGTGTCTCTCATGAATAAATAAATAAAATCTTTAAAAAAGAGAGAGAGATGTGGACACTGAGGGAATCAGGGAATCTTTGCTAAGGAGGTGGCTTATGATCAGGGTCAGCAGGGATAAGTGAGAAAATGTCAGGAAAAGGAGAAGGGAGATCAATTTTATGAAAAGGGGGAAAAGATGGCAAATGATAAGGTTAGTGGGAATTAAAAATGCTTTGCTCTGCTGACAGCAGTGTTTGAGACAGGGATTGACTAAGGCCATAATAATAGAGAGAACAACAATGATAACAATGATTGTTAGTATTTTCTAAGATTGATCCATGGGATTTTATTAATAGATGCTGCAGGTCCACCAAATCCTTTTAAAAATCTTTTGCAGAAAAAGAGTGTTTAATGTGACGAGGTCCAAATCCAGTTTTTCCTCATGTGGTTCATGCTTTGAAATCAAGTCTAGGAATTCATTCTGAAGTTTTCTGCCATTTTTTCCCCTAAAACCTCTATTGTTTTCTATTTTATTGCAACCTCTTAATCTAGGGTGGTTTGTTGTTAGTTTTTCAGTGTAGCTCACTCAAAACTTCAGGATTTTTCTTATCTATTTGATTCCATTTGGCACCATATGTTAGTATACCATTTGCTATATTAATAGTGTTTTGAGACAGTTCTATTTGCAGATTTCTTTGAATCTCATTTTTGCCTTTCTCTTCTCTCTCCCTCTTTCTGTCTTTTCCAATACTTACTGAGTGGAAACACTGTTGGTTATTGTATTGGGTGTATGACGAGTGTCCAACTCTTGATTTCAGCTCAGGTAGCTCAGGTCATGATCTCAGGGTAATGGGATTGAGCCCCAAGTCTGTCTCTGTGCCCAGTGGGGAATCTGCTTCTCTTTCTCTCCCTCTGCCACTCTCCCTACTCTCTCTCAAATAAATAAATAAATCTTAAAAAACAAAACAAACAAACAAAAACTAGCAAGTGGTGAAGGCAAGAAACAAATTCATACAGTCTGACTTCCTTACCCTGTACTGAATTGGGATGCATAGCTATCTACAATAAGACAAATTACACATATCAGTCAAATGTGTATATAAAGCATTACTGCACCAAATATGAACAGAAGAGGCTGATCATAAGGTATTATCACCTTAGTGATTTTTCAGATTACTTTTTCTTCCTGTTTACTAAAGTTGATTGCAGCCACAGGAAGACACAGAGACATAGGGAAGGTATGTGAAGATGGAAGAGGGATTGGAAGGACACATCTCCAAGCCAAGGAAGGCCAAGAACGGCTGGCTGTCACCAGAAGCTAGGAGTGAGGAATGGAATAAACACTCAGGGGAACCCTGGGTGGCGCAGCAGTTTAGCGCCTGCCTTTGGCCCAGGGCGCGATCCTGGAGACCCGGGATCGAATCCCACGTCGGGCTCCCGGTGCATGGAGCCTGCTTCTCCCTCTGCCTGTGTCTCTGCCTCTCTCTCTCTCTATGTGTGACTATAATAAATAAAAATTAAAAAAAAAAAAAAAACACTCAGAAAGAACCAAACAACTAACACCTTGATTTCAGACTTTCAGCCCAAGAACTGTGAGACAATGTATTTCTGTTTTTTGTGTTTTTTTGTTTTGTTTTGTTTTGTTTTGTTTTGTTTTGTTTTGTTTTGTTTTAAGCCACCTAGTTGGGCAGCCCCGGTAGCTCAGTGGTTTAGCGCCGCCTTCAGCCCAGGGTGTGATCCTGGAGACCCAGGATGGAGTCCCATGTTGGACTCCCTGCACGGAGCCTGCTTCTCCCTCTACCTGTGTCTCTGCCTCTCTCTCTGTGTCTCTCAAGAATAAATAGATTAAATCTTAAAAAAATAAATAAAAGCTACCAAGTCTGTTTTAATTTATTATGGCAGCCCTCAGCAGCTAAGCCATGGTTAGGTCTTTTTTCCCTTTATTATACATTACATCATATACAATATCACTGATTTGCATTATGGGTTTTTAAATATGAATTTCCTTTACTGGGTGTCAGCTCTGAAAAGCAAGTAGGTAATAAGCAGGAGCAAAGGCACATTTTGGATATTAAATAGTATCTTGATAAATCTGAACATCTTTTTGAGTTAGTTTAAAGGCTGCTCTAGACCTGTGTATGAAATGGCACATGCTAAATTCATCAGCTGCTCACACTGTTAATCAAAGAGGGGGCCAGGGATCATAATCATCAGCTGCACAGGGAAGATCCATTCCCCTTCCCCACATCCTGAGAACGGACTTCCTGGCCTACAGCCAAAGCCAATGTTAAGATGTGAATGGTATTTTTTTTTTTTTTTTGCCCATGTGGAAAGAATTATTATTTCTGATTATAAGAAGCAAGGCCCACTTTCTGCAAGAAATTCAGAAATAATACAATAAATACATATAAAAGAAAGTAAAAATCACCTGTAATCCCACCATCCAGAGATACTAAAGTCAAATGTGTATACACATATACTAGGTGTGGTGGAGAATAAGATCATTCCATATATATAAGTACATATACATGTATATGTATTACAGGGATTGTTCTCTGCAATAAACTAAATTTAGATCATTTTGTTTTAATGTCTGTATGGCATGCCAATGGATGGATATAGCATAATTCATTTAACTATTCCTCTGTTGATGAATATTTAAGTTGCTCTAATAATTTTTGATACTTTGAACCATATGTTAATCAATGTTATGCTGATATATTTGTAAATCTAATTACTTCCTTAGAATCTATATTTTTGTAGGGAGCTGCAAAAGTTTTAGGGTCCCTCATTAAATGACAGGTATGCTATACAAGAGATGAAATGTTAATTCTAAAGGACATGGGCTGTATTTAATCTGTTTCTCAAACCAGAATGGCTTCATTAGGTCTGCCTCACTCTAGAGGGTATTATTCATGAGCACTGAACTCTTCAGGGATAAGTAATAATAGAAAAATCGTATAGCTCAACTATAGCATGTGCAATGAGTGAGTGATTTTGCAAATGTTCACACAGTGTAGACATAATGAGTAGGTGTGTGTGTGTGTGTGTGTGTGTGTGTGTGTGTCTGCCTGTCTAGTGGAAGGTCCAGGTGGCTGAGGAGTAACTGTACTAAGGTCAGTGTGGATGGGATCAAGTGTGAACATACCAGGATGGAATTGAAAGACATGACACATCTGACACAGATCAGTAAGAGTCATAGGGATGGAAGTGAGAGGGAGCAATCATGGAGGGGGTATCATGGCTTGGATACATACATGGTTCAGCCACCATGTCTTTCCTTCTGAGAAACCTTCCTCAACCACAACATTGGTTTCCAAAGTGGTTGTAAAATTTATTTTGCCACCAGAAGTATATGAGAGTTCCAATTTCTTCAACTTTTTAGCAGCACTTGTTCTAATAGGTATATAACAGTTTCTTGTGGTTTTAATTTGCACCTCCCTAGTGACTAGCGATGTTGAGCATTTTTTCAAGGGCTTATGTGCTATCTTTATGTCTTCTTTGATGAAATGTTTGTCCAAATCATTTGCCCATTTTATTGGGTTGGGGTTGTTTGTTTCCTTATTATGGTATTTTGAGAGTTCCTTATATATTTGGATATGTTTTTTTATCAGATATATAAATTGCAAATATCATCTAAAAGTATAAGTTTTTTTCATTCTTTTTTAAATTTTTTATTGGAGTTCAATTTGCATAACACCCAGTGCTCATCCCGCCAAGTGCCCCCCTCAGTGCCCATCACCCAGTCACCCCAAACCCCTGCCCACCTCCCTTTTCACTACCCCTTGTTCATTTCCCAGAGTTAGGTGTCTCTCATGTTTTGTCACCCTCATTGATATTTTCACTCATTTTCTTTCTTTTCCCTTTATTCCCTTTCACTAATTTTTACATTCTCCAAATGAATGAGACCATATAATGTTTATCCTTTTCCAATTGACTTATTTCACTCAGCATAATACCCTCCAGTTCCATCCACATCGAAGCAAATGGTGGGTATTTGTCGTTTCTAATGGCTGAGGAATATTCCATTGTATTCATTCTCTTAATAATTTTTTGAGAAGCTGAGGTTTGTACTTTTAACGAAGTTTAACTTTTTTTTTTATTTAATGGATAGGGCTTTAAGTGTTGTATGTAAAATATTTTTTACCAAACTTACGATTAACTCCAGAATTTTCTTAGTCTTACTCTATAAATGTTATAGCTTCATGTTTCACCTTTTTATGTATGGCCCATTTTGAGTTAATTTTTATATATGGTATAAGGTATGCATTGAAGTATTTTTTGTTATTTGCTATTTTATTTTTTTTATTTTTCTCTCAGCTATGCAATTGTTCTGACACCATTTACTGAAAAGACTCTTTTCGCCAATGAATTGCTTTTGTGTGTTAGTCAAAAATTAGTTGTTCATATATGTGTGGATTCATATATGGACTCTCTACTCTTTTCCACAAATCTATTTATCAATCTTGACATCAACATTACATTGTCTTGATAGTTAGCTACAGTTTTTAAACTTTCTTCTTCTTTTTTAAAGCTGTCATGGCTATTGAAGATCCTTTGAATTTCATAAGTATTTTAGAATCGACTTGTCAGTTTCTACAAAATAAATGGCATTTTCAGGGCATCTGGGTGGCTCAGCCAGTTAAGCATCTGCCTTGGGCTCACATCATGATCCCAAGGTCCTGGGATCGAGTTCCATGTCAGGCTCCCTGTTCAGCCAGGGAACCTGCTTCTTCCTCTTCCTCTGTCCCTCCCCTGCTTGTGTTCTGTCTCTCTCAAGAGCTCTCTCTCTCAAATAAATGAATAAATAAAATCTTTTTAAAAACGGCATTTTCATTTAGACTGTTTGGAGCCCAAGATAACTTAGGGAGATAAATGAAATGTGGCATATTCACACAATGGAATATCATTCAGCTATAAAATGGAATGGGGCACTGTGACATGCATAATGGGGATAAGCCTTGAAAAGGTACTAAGTGCAATGTTATATGATTGGAGGGAAGAAAGGAGTGATTGCAAATGAGCAGAGTTTCTTTTGGTGGGTTGCAATATTTAGAAATTAGATTGTGATGATGGTGGTAAAATCTATAAATATACTAAAACCATTTAATTGTACAATGTAATGGGTAGATGGTGTATACATGAATTCTATCTCCATAAAACGCTTTTTGTTAAAAAGACCAATTTGAGGAGTATTGACATCTTAACAATCTTGAGTCTTTGACTCATGAACGCAGTGTATATTTTGTTTCATTTAGGTCTTCTTTAGTTTCTCGCAGCAATATTTTGTGATTTTTAGGTCTTATCCATATTTTTTTTCTTTCAGATTGCTTCCCAAATATTTTATATTTTGATAATATTTTAAATTATATTTTTTATTTCTTTTTCTTTTCTTTCTTTTTTTTTTTTCTTTTTGCAAACACACAAGGGTTTATTTACAAGCTTGAGCTTGGGTCAAAGTGTACCCAACACAGTGGAGCAGGGACTTAGACCCTGAGGTGGGTTTCAGCTTAGTTTTAAGGGCTGGTCTAGGGGACCTCCAGAAGGGGTGGAGCAATTCCTCAAGTTCTGTTTACATTCTGATATGGGGCTTTCAAGGGCATTGAGCTCTGTTCTTATTGTAATAGGGGCTTCCTGCCACTGGCTTGGGCTCTGTTCTTATTTTAATATGGGGCTTTCTAGGAGGATAAGCTATAAGCTGTTTTTTTTTTCTCCTGTAACTGAAGTAATGTAAATTTCAGCTCTAATTCACAGGGCCCTGGGATAGCTGTATTTGTGTTAACGCTGAACTTAAAGTGGAATGGCCTTAATTTTCTCGGCCTCCACATTTCCCCCTCTCAGAGGAACCTAAGGAAGGACCCAATCATGGGTCCAGGTTGCTCTCAGAGTGAGCCAGGGGGAATGATTAAACCAGGGTTTTAACCAACCTTGTTGCTCCCATTTACATTCCAGCGAAGAACCAACATCCTACGTTTAAGGCAGCACATAAACCCCCCCCCCCCCACCCTTTGTTGTAAGAAGACTAAGTCTCATCCCTTTCTATTTTGAAGGACAACCTCAGACTAGGGAGTCTTGGAGGTGGGAAATAAGTGAGCACGGCGCAGTCAGGCTCCGCCAATACCCCATGCTCTCGTCTCCCTAACCCAGACTGGGACCCCCCTCTGCATGACTGTCAAGAAATTTTGGCACAGGTGCACGGAGTCAGAGCTGACCTCCAGGACCAGCCACTGCCCAATGCGGACGCCACCCGGTACACGGACGGCAGCAGTTTCGTCTGAGAAGGAATCGATACACGGGGGCGGCTGTAACCATGGAAATGGAGACCCCGGGGGGCACCGCCGCTGCCGGACACCCCCAACTATACTGCTGCTGACGTACACTGGATCAAACGCTTGCCTGTGACCCAGCGCTTGCGTGGCTGGGGGAGGGCCGCGGACTCCAGCATCATCCCGCCAGAGGAACTGGGACGGCGAGTCCTATCCAAAATGCATCGGGGCACTCACCTGGGAACGAGGAAGATGGGAGACCTCATAGGACATGCAAAGCTCACTATTAAAGACTCTGGAGCAAAAATGGAGCAGATTGTGGTGAGCTGCCACCCATGCCAGTTAACTAAGGCCACCGCCCACGGATCTAACCGGGCACCCGGCGCGGGGTGGGGCGGGGGGGGGGGCGCCCAGGAGCCTACTGGGAAGTGGACTTCACTGAGGGAAAACCTGGAAAATACGGGTACAAGTATTTACTAGTGTTTGTAGATACTTTTTCAGGATGGACAGAGGCATTTCCCACCAAACGTGAAACGGCACAGACCGTGACCAAGAAACTGCTGGAAGACATCGCACCGAGGTATGGTTTTCCTGTTAGGATTGGGTGAGACAACGGCCCAGGATTCGTCTCTAAGGTAACACGGGGAGTGGCCCTAGTACTTGGGGCAGATTGGAAATTACATTGTGCACATAGGCCCCAGAGCTTAGGACAGGTAGAGAGGATGAGCAGAACATTAAAGGAGACCTTAACTAAATTAGCCCTGGAGACTGGTGGGGACTGGGTGACTCTCCTCCCCTTCGCCCTATATAGAGTGAGGAACTCCCCATATAAGATGGGAGTGACCCCCTACGAGATCATGTTCGGTCTTCCTCCACCTGTTATCCCCAACTTAAAACCTAAGGTGCTTGCTGAATTTAATGATCACCGACTTCTTTTCTCCCTCCAAATGTTAGAACGAACCCATGAGCAGGTGTAGCCTAAGCTGAGGGTCCTCTACGAGACTCGGCCACCCCTGGACCCCCATCGATATTGGCCAGGTGACTGGGTGTACGTGCGGAGATACCAACACCAGACACTTCAACCTCGCTGGAAGGGAACCTTACATCCTTACATCGTGATCCTGACCACTCCCACCACTCTCAAGGTCGACGGGATTACTCCCTGGGTCCACTACACCCACGTACGGCCAGCTGACCCACACGCCGTTCTCAAGGACTTTGTTCCAGAATGGAAAAGCCAACTGGACAAGGACAATCCCCTATTTTTTATTTCAAATGTTGGTGTTCAAATTTTGGTTGCTAGTGTGTAGACATATAATTGATTTTTCTATATTGATTTTGCATGCCATGCCTTTGTCTAATGCACTTATTAATTCTAGCAATTTCTGGTAGATTCTATAGAAACAGACAATCTCATGATCTTCAAATAAATCTCTCTTGCTAACACATATTTCTAATGATGACTATGTCCTGGATCCCTATCTTGCTACCTCTTTTTGCTTCACTGTGATATCACTGAGAATGATTCCCAGATGTTGACTACCAATGGAGGCTGTTCTGAACATTGGGCATTATACTTTCCTAATTGCCATGGATTTAGGAAAAATGAATTCCCAGATCAAGTAGTTGATTCCATTCATGAGCAATTAACCAACTCTGTAAGAACATTTAGTTCTCAAGTCCTGAAGTCTCCATGTCTTACCCACGTCGTTATTTTCTGATGGATCTAACATCTTACTCTGATAGAGAAACACAGCCAAAGTTCATACTAGGATTTTCTTGTGAAAGTTTTTTCTTTTTTCCACCTGGGAAAATGTGGGCCATTATATATAAAATAGGATAAATTTCCAATATTTCACAAAACTGGTTGATTGCAAATAAAAATACAAATTTCTGCTTTATCTTGAAAAGTGGGGATCCCTGAGTAGCTCAGCAGCTTACGGCCTGCCTTTGACCCAGGGCATGATCCTGGAGTGCTGGAATCGAGTTCCACATCAGGCTCCCTGCATGGAGCCTGTTTCTCCCTCAGCCTGTGTCTCTGCCTCTCTCTCTCTCTATGTCTCCCTTGAATAAATAAATAAAATCTTTAAAAAATAAAAAAAAGAAAAGAAAAGTGGAAGGCTCTACAACACTGGGTATGTGTTATCCCATATATATTATCTCACTTTATCAAGATAAATGCTACTCCTGAGTCACTCTACTGATTTAGGTCGTTTACCTGGCTCTTCTGTGCCAGATTTCAAAATTCAAATTCCAAATTTCAAATTCCACTTTAGGCTGGTGGATTTGCCTAGCAAGACATTTCAGTGCACTCATTCATTTGTCTATCATTACTTATTAAGTATAGTGATTATATGCCAAACACTATGATAGTTGTTCTTTAAAGACAATGATATAACACACTCCCAACTCCCAGAGATCTCCCAGTTTAGAAGAACTGAGATGCTGTTGTGTAGCTGCATTTCAGCACATGTTCCTAAATGAAGATAGAACAGGGTGTGGCGTTCATAAAGTGCTTTCCAGAGGAAGTAACATTTGTTCGGAGTCTCCAGAGTATACAGAATTGCCAGGTAGAGAAGGAGGAGGGAGTGGTGTGCTAGGTGTAGGGAATAGCATGTGGGAGGGCACTGTGGCATGAACAGAAAAAAGGTTTTGCACTGTATAATGAAGTCACTGTGCTTGGGACTAAACAATGGAGAGGAATTGAAGCTAGAGATAACAGCCCCCAAACAGAAGGGCCTATGAGAAGAAAATATGGCTTACTGTTCAATAGCTTGCCCCCAGTAAGCACAAATAACTTACTTAATCCAAGTCCAAGTGGACTCTCCAACCAGAAAGTTGCTCCCTGGATGCTCTAGAGAATCCACAAGACCCTTCTCCACCACTCTATGCCTCTTCTGAAGATTTCTGTCATAACGTAGTGTGGATGTGGCTGTGTGTTCAGGTGTTAGTCACACATTCCAAATTCACTTTATTTTTTCACAAGCTGATTTGTTTTCCTTTTGTAGAAATGATTCTCTTATAACCTCTTTATGTAAGTTAAAGGTATGGAATTCTTAGGACGAAAGCAATGTTTTGATACCTCAGTAACCCTGTGAAATAGTTGAACTTGCAAACTTCATATTTTAAACATGGCGTTCCAACAGTGAGATATCTTTCAATGCTTAATTGGTACTGGTTTCATCATCAGTGAAGTCATTTCCCACCTTATTCCCTTCAAACTCAAAATTTCTTGGCAATATCCAAGTGAAATACAATGCCCATTAACCCTCATTAACCCGGTAGCATCTTCTGTTAAGGGGTGCTGTTTCCCAGTCCGATGAGAAGGACTTCAGTGGTGATTATACAATTTCTGTTGGAAAGTCTCATATAAAATGTGAGATGGGGCAGAGACAGACACAGGAAGGGAAAAGAAGTATCAAAGGCAGTGGGAATGATAACGTTGCAACAAATGTGAATCTATCATTGTTTACCTTCAGGAAAAGAGGAAAACTGTTCTTATCATTCTTCTTTAATTGCTTGGTTGACCTCAGGGAGGAAAAAGAAAGAGAGAGAGAAGTCTAAGTTACATGCACAACATTGCTTATGACCATGTTCATGCCCTGCCCCCAGTTTCCTTGTGGCTGAGTACCCATGTGGTTTCTGCATTTCTGAGCAGAGAGAGGCAGAGTTGCTTTAATAGCCCTTGAGAAAGTGCTTCAGGAGGTATTTGCAGAGAGCAGGGTGCCAGGCCACAGCCTTGTCTCCTCGACATGCCCCAGATATTGAACCTTCCAGTAACTACAATTACAACCCCAACCACAAAATGTAGATTTACAGATTGTTTTCAGCAACACCCATTCAAATTTACTTATATTTACACTAGAAAAATTAGGGTAAGTGCTATTGTGACCAGAGACACAGACCAGGATCAATAACCAACCAATTCTTGGCTAATAAAGCACTTCTCTAAGGTCTACGGTTGCTCGATTCTGACTTTGAGGTTGGCCTCTAATGCCTTACCCATTGACTTTTCCCGTAAATATGTCTAATCGAGGCCATGTAGGATTCTAAAGAGAAATGATATACTCAGTTTGGTAAGAATTGCTAATTAACCAAGTATGTAAAACCTGTAGCTGCTCTGGTTCATAGTATTTCTCTTGTGGTGAAAATTTATACATGAAAAGGAACTAAAAGTAAAATCTCAATTTCCATTTTTCAGGTGTGTACATGCTTGTGTGCACGCTTTGATTCTCCCTCTTCCAAACCCTAATGGTTCCAAAATCACCTTTAAAAATGGAAATAAAAAAAATGTCTGTAGTAGTATTTCCTAAATCATAAAAACTTTAACCAGGAAAATAATGTGCAGGATAGTTTCACTTTACACAGAAATTCTTTAATCATGCTTAACCTCAGTTTATATGAAGTTCTCTTTTTCACAGCCACAAAAGATTACACTTCATATTAGAAAGGTCAAGAGAGATTAATTTGGTTGCTTGTACACTTGAATCATTAATTTTGTTCTGGTAACAGAGCAGGGCATTTAATCAAACCTAAAGGAAACAAAATAATGAATGACAGGAGAGAGAAAACAGGGAGAGACCTCGAGAGGCTTTCTGAGTATACATTTCCAGTTGGGAGTGTCAAGCCATGATGTCTACTCACGCATGGGCTTTCTGAAAAAGCCAACACTGCTTGGAGAGCTTGCTCAGTCTATCAAGAATATCCTTATCCTTAATATCTCTGTTCCTTAGGCCAGAGGAAATAGTTCCTGCACTTGGTTGATTACAGTCTGGGGCAATGGGGTAAAGGTTGTGATTTCAATGACCAGAGGGCCTGTTAGTGTGGCTCTGTTCTGAGTTCATAAACCTGCCCCATTCCCACTTGTCAGACCTTAGATTACAGGGAGAAGGAAGAGTAGTATGACTCTTTTAGGATAAAGCTATCACTGGCACTAGGGGAGAATGTATATAGAAATGCATGCCTGGAAGACTAACACCCAGTTTTATTGGCACCCCAGGACTCTCTTTTTCCATCATATTTCTTGCTGTCTTCCAATTTTCATGGAAAGGGCATATCACAGCATGTGGGTTAAAAAAAGAAAGACTTGGTTTATTTAGGTAGAAACCAAATATAAGTTATGCCTGGGGTCGTGGTATGAAGACTCTTGGGTGGTTTGAACCATGATAATGGCCAAAGGATAGATTCCATAATCTATGTGTACCTTTTCCTGGTTGGACCAATCTGGCATTGTTAGACAATTATATTCTAAATGTGGTAAAATCATCTTTAATACATCTTTATAAAGCAAACCAACACAATATGTTCACAACTAATTATTCATTTGATCCTGGGTGAACTTGAGAGAAGAATTATTTTTATTACGATATTACAGATGAAGAAATTGCAAGCTTCCATTCTTAATGAGTTCATAGTCAAATTGAGGTAACACTGAGTCATATTAATTTATGAGAAGAACTGCCATACGGGTGTTCGGACAGGTGTTAAGGGAGCACTGCTTCAACCAGGGTCAAATTTAAGGGGTACACTGATGGAACAGAAGTCCTTTAGAGAAATAGGGAGCCCTCCATTATGAGGTGTCATTGATGAGTCCTCAGACATTTGATCCTGAAAATTAAAAACTTCTCTGCATTAAAGAACCATTAAAAAAAATCAAAAGGATAAGTCAGAAACCAGAAAGATTTCCAATCCATATAATGGGCAAAGATTAGAATTTAAAATATGTAAAGAACTCCTACAAATAAAAGGAAAAGATAAATATACCTAATTAATAAATAGACAAAAGATCTGACTAGGAATTTTAGAGCAAACACATTACTATTAAATATGTGAAATGTTCATCTTAGCTTTACCAGTAGTCATGTAAATGTTAATCAAGACCACAAAGAGATATCATTTTATATCACTACATTGGGCAAAAATCAAATTGAAATAAAAGTCGAAATAAAACACTTACATACTGCTAGTGGGAGTATTAATTAGTACAACTACCTTGAAAACAATATAGAATTATCTTGTAAGGTTAAACATTCACATATCCTGAGATCTAGCATAAGTGCCTCATGGAGATATGTGCATGAATCTTTATAGCAGCATGGCTCACAAGAGCAAAATCCTGGACACAACCCAAATGCCCATCAACAGGAGACTGGATAAATAATTTGTGGTATAGTAAAAATGATGATATATTTTCAGTAGCATGAATAAACTATAACTACAAGTAGCAACATGAATGTATTTTAGAAATATAATTCTGTAAATAAA
The DNA here is from genome assembly GCF_003254725.2 of Canis lupus dingo. Lineage (NCBI taxonomy): Eukaryota > Metazoa > Chordata > Mammalia > Carnivora > Canidae > Canis > Canis lupus. The sequence continues at coordinate 43,495,988 of NC_064245.1, read as the reverse complement.
ATATCGAACAAATAGGAACACACAGAAGACTTCATAGAGTAGGATACTTTTATAGTAAATCTCAAAATTAATGAAAGGCAATGAATCAAGGTATTTTTCAAGAACAATTCACAAGTGATAAATGCATTCCAAATAAGTCAAGAAAAAATAAACACAAATTTGGGGATGATGAGCACTTATGGAAGAAGCATGGGTTGGAGCACATCAATGCGAGGTATTGGTCATAAAATCTCATTGGCAATCATATTAGAATCTCATACATTGACTGGGTAGGAAGAGTGTAAAATTAAATTATAATTATGACTTTCTTTTCTAAATTATTTTTCAAAATGAATCAAAATGCTGTTTGCAAAAAATAATGAAAACCAAAAAATAGGCAAGGTATATCCTTTCACCATGGGAAAGTAACTCTGGAAAATATATTAAATAGAAATCAGCTAAACTCCCTAAAAACCATGATTTTTGAATTGATTGAAGAGCACAAGAGTGAAACCCTCAACACCAGGCTTTTCATAAGCCAATAATGCTATAATGACATAGTCAAACTTAATACATGTGGCAAAAAATAGTGTTAAATGATAAATTTACAATCACCTTGGGTGCTGTATAGATATAAATCCAACTACTCCTTTTATTTAAATAATTATTAAATTTTTCCCTAAGGTTATCTGCAGCTGAATATAGTAAATATTGAAGGAGAAAACAATGGATGATACATAGGAAGAAGTAAAATGTATTAGTACAAAATCTAGCTCTTTAGGGAACAACAAAAAATAATTCCAAATAAATTCAATAAAAAAGACTGAAAGCAAACAAACACTTAGATGACTAGAAAGAGAAAAGGATAAACTGAAACAAAATTAACATTAGTCAGAGGTGATTTATTACTACTGCTTTAGGACCAAACTGCCTTTATACTCTTTTCTTGCTCTTCTTGATAAGCAATTAGAAGGAACATGCAGTGGCTGCTCTAGTCTTTATTTTCATCTTTTTATTGATTTGATTACAAGATAATGTAGCTAAAGGCACCTTATTCTTTGGATAGTCATTGGAATACTGGGAGGTATTATGAATATTTAAAGACCTGATTGTGAGTCATTTCCCGGTGATGGACAATCCCCATGGCACAGAGCACTGGGGCAGTCAAAGTGAAGAAGCAGAGGAAGGAAGGAGGTTGTAGCACCTGCCTTCAAGAAGCTGACTAGCTCAGGGCTCTTCCCACAATGTTATTCCCAGTCAAATCTTGTCTCTGGCAGATTGATTCTCCTGGTAAGATGAGAAGGGAGAACCAGGAAAGAAAAAATGGAAGTTCCTGATGGCCAGTGACTGGGGCTTTTGGAGAGCCAGAGTCCCCTCCTTTCCCACTTCCAAAGCTGGAATGACAGAGTAATCTATAGTCAGGGAGTTTCAAGATAATTTATTAAATTATCACTTGATAATCATAACAGATACTTTAAAAAACGAAGATAAAAAAACAAAGAGCAAGTTATAATGAATCCATGTATCCATGTAAATAAAGGCTATAGAAAAAACAATTTAGCAATAATTATCTCTGGATAATTATAATTTTCTTCTTTTCTGATCTTCCAAATCTCTGCCATAGAAATTTCTGAAGTTTATGTCTGGAAAAATAATTCCAACACTATTTAATTGTCTCATTGATTTTTCATTTGTATAAATTATTTAATTTTTTTCAGCCACACCTTCCCAGGACCTGGCTCTCCCATTTACAGTGTGTACATGTGACCAAAACCCTGTAACCTCTGATTAGAGGAGGATTTGGGCTTAAGAAAATATCCTCAGCCAAGGGTGTTGGCCATAGAAATGAGGGAGAGGGAGGATGGGAGAGAAATAATAGCATCACTTATAGCTGTGTTCATATGAGCAGAGTGAACAAGGGTACAATTGCCCAGTGAAATTTATTGCCATAAGGATGGGATCTGTAGAGTCAAAGACTGAACAAATTGAGTGTTTTGTTCTTGTTGCTATCTTCTGAAGCAGTGATCCCCAAATTTATCTCCATATTAGAATCACCTGGGACCTCCCTCGAATGTTTTCTTCCTTTTGCTCGCTACATGCCACCTAATCTCCTGAATAAAAGACAGAAACAAACAAACTAAAACAAACATGATGTTGCCTTTTTTCCTTTTGTTTTAAGATAGATTTGTTTGTTTGTTTGTTTACTTATCTATTTATTTAAGAGAGAGAGAGAGTATGAGAGAGAGAGTGAGAGAAGGGAAAGGCAGAGGGAGAAGCAGATTCTCTGCTGAGCAGGGACCCCAACGTGGGACTGGATCCCAGGACCCTAGGATCATGACCTGAGCCAAAGGCAAATGCTTAACTAACTAAGCCACTCAGGCACCCTGATGTTGCCTTTTTTCCCAAAGGCAAGATATATTCTTGTGTGGCTCTGGCATGTTCTCACTTCCTCTTTCTTCTTCTCTATGCCATAGTCCAGGTGTGGAGACCACAGCCCCGGCTCACCATTTAAGGGGCACAGAAACACCTTCCATCATCAGCCCCCAGCCCAACCCATACTTCATGCTCTATGGAGAGTCATAAAAAGGCAGATGATTCATGCTCACATCCACTGTCTGCAGTTGTGGGAATAGAAATTATGTTAAAAAGATAAATCCAGAAAAAGTCACAATTATTTTGTTTTGTTTTGCTTTGTAAGAGCTGCATTTTTTCAATGTAGTCTATCTTATCATTGGCAGATTCATTAATATGTTTGAATCAGTAATGAAAAATGAGAAGAAGTAGAACCTAAGCACTCTTTCACATACCAACTGTGTGCCCATGAACAACTTAAATTTTGTCTTTAAAAAATTGGCCTACTAATAGCTAGGGTTTGGCATGGCAAAGTTATGAGAAAATAGCCCTTGTGGTAGAAATACCATTCCCAAGGCAACACTTGACCTGAAAGGTGAAGAACTCAATATCTACACAGAAGTGAGGACAAGTTTTGACCACCAGTGATGTGTAAAACTCTGAGAAGGGTATGAGGATGACAATTGTACATTGTCATTTACCTAGGATAACTGGTTTACCTCCAAAAACTAGTTTGCACCTTTTGTCCCAGCATCCAATTGGCTTATCACTTGCCCATCCCTGATAGGGATTTCATTTTTATAGTATTATTTTTCATCACGGCACTATGGTCATGACCCAGGCTGTGTGAGATACACTTGCACTGAATGAAGTTCTTGCTCTCATAGGTAGTCAAATCTGAAAGATAATTGAAAACTTTCTTCTGACACTAACAGCTAACACCTTCTTTTCAGGGACAAGATACAGGAAGCTCCCTGATAAAATAAAATGCACTGGGCATGGGCAGCTGGAGACAGCTAAGGCCTTGTAACCGTAAGTTCTGGAGGAGAAACATTCAACACTACTGACCCCATCACCTTTTGACAATACATGATGCCTCAAAAATTCTAGTTGATAAGGCTCTATGGGAAATTTGAAAAATTATACGTTAGTTATGTAGGAAGTCTATGTGAAAAGAGGAACTAAGAAATACTGCGATAAAGCATAGTAGTTTGAATTCTCACAATTGTGGCTTTATCATTTAGAGTATGGTAGACATTTACAACTATTTCTTTTTTTTTAATTTTTATTTATTTATGATAGTCACACACAGAGAGAGAGAGAGAGGCAGAGACACAGGCAGAGGGAGAAGCAGGCTCCATGCACTGGGAGCCCGACGTGGGATTCGATCCTGGGTCTCCAGGATCGTGCCCTGGGCCAAAGGCAGGCGCTAAACCGCTGCGCCACCCAGGGATCCCTACAACTATTTCTTTATTGTATTATGGATATTATCCTTTCTTTGGACAATAGACCCTTGCAAGAACCAATGGATTTAAAAACAGGAAGTAGATATTGAAGAAAAAATCAGGTTCATGTTTCTGAATTTCTGTTGGAAACCTGGTGATACAAAACCTGGTGATACACTGATGAATAATTGATTTGACAGAGTGTCAATGTTTGTCATCCCTCATGGGGGCCATGGGGACTGCATGAAAACCAGAAGACACAAATCTGCTCCAAAACATCAACATCCAACCTAAACAGTTGGTAGTGATATTAAGAAGATACCCAAAGATGCCCAAAGATGGCCCAAAGATGATGCCCAAAGATGATGATTTAATAAATGCATCTACAGAAGTTAAGTTTATGGATCATTCTGCGGCATGTGACTTTCATTTGAACCAAGTAACTACTCTCCACTGAATTTGCTCATTTTCAATTACAGGGTATGTAATCAAGACTCTTGTACACATACAAAAATTCAAGAGAGAGAGTTGTTAATGTGTCAGCCCCATTAGTAAAGGAGGAAAATAGCAATTAATGAAAGTATACCAGTTTTGTATCAGTGTTGTAAGATGTTTTAAGTAGAAGTTAGTTAATTCCAATAATAGTTTATTTTTTAAACCAATTTTTAGAGTCAAAATGAAGCTTTTGAAATATATTTTATCAGAGATGAAACATTTGATACTACTATGAATGTTATAGTTTATTCAGCCAGGAAATTCAACAAAGGAGACAAACTTCTTGTTGTTTTGGGCTGACAAAATACGTACAAATTTGGGGCAATGTGATATAGTAAAAGCAATATTCTACTAATTAAATATGTGAGGGAATGTACTTATTGAATTATGTATGATACATATAAGGCTTAAAATTCATCAAAACAACACTTTCATAATATCCCAAAAAAGCAGCTATTCTTAGAATTAACAAATATTTTTACATGTAACACAAAGTAAGTGAACTACAATTTCTGAATATGGGACAAAATTGGTGTTGAATTTTTTTTTAAAAAAGCACTTTCTATGATAGTATGTGATTTTTCTCTTTGCTGCCTCCATGTCCTGGGTTTTAACATGTTTGAAATTCAGAGAAAGTTAGTTGTAATATAAGTGATGAACAAAGATAATATTTTTAGAGAAGCTTTGTTTGCATTTTGTTCAATATCGGTTGAAACCGTTAATCAAAAATTCAATAAATAGAGCACCCCAATCTTTATTAATAACAAAGTGAAAGGAAAACAATGGTGATAGGGTAGGATTACCCACAAAAGCAAGGGTGAAACTGAACAAAATAAGCAATGGGAGCTGAAAAAGACATGGTTTAATTTTGAAATCTGTAACTATACTTTGGAATACCTTGATTTGGGGAAAGCATTTCCAATTCAGTTCTTATATTCAATTGAATCCATTTCTATTCTGTGTTGAAATGGAATGGAATTGAAAAGGACTATCATTTCACAGTATCTAAATTTGGTAAAACATTCAAAAGAATCATAAATGGAGACAATTTATTTGATGAGAAATGTCTTTGAAAAATAGTTCTAAAACTGAGAAGGGAAGCAAGATGACAGTGTCTGTAAAAATATTTTAGCCTAACTATTTACATATTTTCATACAAAACAAATTAGAAATGAAAATTTTCCTCCTCTAACAGAATTTGCTCTTAACTTACCAGGTACATCTGCACCTGTAAGAAAATACTTCTTAATTAAAAATGGCATGTTCTGTATAGGAGCAATGATAGAATGTGTCAACAATTAAAATTATTAACATACAGTTCAGCTTTGTAGAAGACTGGAGGCAATTTTATGAAAAAGTTAAAAATAATAGAACAATATATAAAACACATTTTATTTAAAAAAATCCACCACTGAAATGATATTGGAGACAGCTAAAAATCAGAATAAAAAATCTGCACATGTAACAAGAATAATTACTGTTTGCTATTTTTAATGTGCAGATAATTAATTTAATACATTTTTAATGTTTTTTTAAATAATAAATTTATTTTTTATTGGTGTTCAATTTGCCAACATACAGAATAACACCCAGTGCTCATCCCATCAAGCGCCCCCCTCAGTGCCCATCACCCATTCACCCCCACCCCCCGCCCTCCTCCCTTTCCACCACCCCTAGTTCGTTTTTAAAATATACACAGCTCAGTATTGTTTTCATATTTCAACATATTTTTTTCAAGTAGTTTCTGAATAGGAATCTATGAAAGACCCACCAATATGGTGAAGCCAATCATTGCCAACTAATAAATATTAAAATATATCATTTAAATTATGTTTGACATTTCCCTGATACTCAAAGCTCTCCTTCTAGGACACTGGAGCAAGTACATGGTCATCCTATGCTTTGAGGTTTCCCGAGGACCTCCATCTAGCTCAGTGGGTTGGGCATGCATACTGGAGGTATTGAAATAGCCAGGTAAGGCCACAGTGGGAAAGACAGAGAATGATTAGTTACTAAGAGAATGATTCAGACGGTGAGCTAGAAGCTCACAGCAAGAGTGGTCACTCTTGCCTGGAGTAGATTTGGAATGTTCTACAGAGGTTTATCTTGAGTTAGGACAAGGAAGTGTTGGGGGTCTGAAGAAACCCAGGAAAACAGGACACAGTTGGAGAGAGAGAGCTTTGTGAATAACCACAGTAATAATGGTAGTCAGGCCACTAACTAGGACATGGAGGAAGAAAATCATCCGGACACATTCGGAAAGAAAACATGTGCAGGTTGTTGACCCCTTTTGAAGGCAAGCTTTTAAAAAAAAATCAACTCCGTGATATTTAGGATATTCCAAGTAATGTTCTAAATGAATCTCCAAATTAATTAGTGAGATGTTGCATATTTTTCTTAACAAATGTTACTATTTTCCAGAACATTTCAGATATACGTAAGAAAGTTTGAGAAGAAAAAAAAAAGTTTGAGAGGGATCAGGAAGATAAAAAAAAAAAAAAAAATCTTTCAATTTTACCCAAGCATGCTGATAACTCAGTTATGCTGATTTCCAGCAGGGCAATTTAGGGAATTCTGATTTATCGAAATATAGATGTGCTGTTCTTTTTTTTTTTTTTAAGAGATTTTATTTATTTATTAATGAGAGACACAGAGAGAGAGAGAGGCAGAGCCATAGGCAGAGGGAGAAGCAGGCTCCACGCAAGGATCCCGATGTGGGACACAATCTTGGGACTCCGGGATCACGCCCTGAGCCGAAGACAGATGCTCAATCGCTGAGCCACCCAGGCGTCTCAGATGTGCTGTTCTGTACACATTAATTCCAATAACTAATTGTATGCACATATCCATGTCTTTTGCAGATTATATTTTTTCTTTAACTTTTTAAGGGGTTTTTTGTTTGTTTGTTTTTGTTTTATAAGTCTCACTTAGGATTTGTGAGGAAGTAGTATGGACCCATTGAAAAGAACCAGAGACTTAAAGCTTTTGTTTGCAGTTCTAACAAAGTCTCAGTTTTCCCCATCTGTAAAGTGGGGATTAGTTAACCTCACTCAGCCACACAGTAATCTTCTGTTAAAATCTATTACATATTAGACACTGAATGCAGCAGAGTTCAAAGAAAAGTCATATGGAACAGACACAGCATTACAGGTGGCTGGTGCAATGTGGCCTGTGTTATGGCAGACGTTGGTTTAAGGAACTCCAGGAGGTAATAGAAAGCTTTATTGGAAAAAGAGAAGTAACATGTGAACTGACTCTTGAAGTTTGAGTTGGATTTCGGCAGAAATATAAGGGGAGTGTTTCTATGAAGATGACAAAGCATATACAAAACATGGAAATGCAACAATATTCTAGATTGTTGTGTGCTCTAAAATATATCAGCTGGCAAATCGTAGGGGAAAGTACAGTCTTCTTCATTATATTAGTCATTTAGATAGAGACATGCCTTAATGCACTTTTGGCTGCCTGTTTTTCGGGAGTTGCAATGTGGGAGTACACTTTCAGTACCATGTTTCGGCAAAGATTGCCCCTCACTCATCCCGATCTCGGTGCAGTCGAAGATGGTACCTGACCTATGAATTTCCTTACTGTGCAGATGCTGTATAAAATGCGGCTGATCACCTCACAAGGCTAGGGCACCTCCTCCACTGAATCATTTAAAAATACAATGAATGTCTCTTTTGTCAGGAATTTCCCAGTCTTGCTTGAAGTGGAGAACAGAACAGGAGGCCTCCTGAGATTCCCACCAATTCCATGCTCCCAAACTGAGAGGCAAAATGCAAATTAATTAAGACGAAATTTTTGAAAAAATGTTATGCTGTCAAAATCTTTTTACAAAATATCCTTGCTAATTTGTCCTCAGTCCTCTTTAATATATCTCTGTCTTAATCTGGGCTACTAAAACAAAAACACCCCAGACTGGGTGGCTTAAACAGCACATATATATTTCTCAGAGTTCTGGTGGCTGAAAGGCTCAGGTCTTCTCCCTGTGTCCTTGAATGGTGGAAAGAGAAGAGAGCTCTCTAAGACCTCTTTTATAAGGGCATGAATCCCATTGATGAGGCCCCACCTCCTAATAGCACCTCGTCCAGAATTAGCTTTCAACAAATGAATTTGAGGGAATGCACACATTCAGTTTATAGCAATCTCTATTACCCCAAGATTGTATAAAATGTGCCTTAGCTCCACTTATCATGAAGACCCTCTCCTCGTCTAACCCTAGCACCCCTCAGTACAAGAAGACTTGGCTTCAATCAGGCTAATTTATCATTTACCTTCCGTTCCATTTCCCTGCCTTCGTATCAATCTCCCCATTTCAAATGGACTTTGCTTTCCTTTTTTTTTTTTAAACCTTCTTAGGACTCCACTCAAATCCCATCAATATTATAGGAGTTAAACCAATATAATCTCTCTGAGATTATACTTTTACTTTCAGTACACATTGCACTGTGTCAAGAAAAACAGTTCTTTTGAACGCAACCAGTTCTTCCCAGAATGTATATTACTACAAATAGGCTATTTTTTCATTTTTGATTGATTTGTCTTCCCTTGGCCAGGGAATACAACCAAGATTGGATAATTCACCACTTAGGGAGGGTGGCAACATTTTGAATTTTTAGCATTTGTTTGTTCACCGAGTACTTTTAAATCCTGAATTATTTACAGGCTAAGGGGATTATCCTGCATAAATATTACATACAACATTGACAATAGGACTCGCACTTTCCTCATACAATCATTCCTTTTGGCAGGAGGTGGACATAATGCTTGGACCTTAAAGAGCCACTGTGGTTTTTAAAAGGTCATATTTGGCCAGCCATAATTTATTCTGTGTGTCTTTCAGGAACAGATAAGAGTGATTCAGTTGACAGAACCTGATTATTTTTTCCCATAAAAGATTTCACAGATCTTCATAAGGAGATATAATTTCCAAATTGCCCAGATGTGGAAGAAAAAAAAATCAATATCATGGATTGGAAAACGAAAGTAACAAATTTGAGAAACTAAACCAGATCAGAAGATAATGACCAAACAGAAGTAAATATATACCCAATTCTCAGTTCAAATGTCTTAAGGGTTTGAAAAATATGCGATATTTTTCCCTACCTTTGTGTTCATAAACTAATAACCTGAGGAAGTAGAATTTTAATTAATAAGACATTTAAGGATAACGTGATACTGAACAGCTTTATTTTTTCATATATTTGATCTAACTCAATTATTTTAAGATAGAAAATTAATATTCTTTTCCTTCCACTGAAAATAGTTTAGAATAACAAAGAAAATTTTTTCTGAGAAATGAAATTAAGTTGGCTCTTATTTACTCTATTATATATGTATATTCAATCTTTTTGCTTTTCTTTGCTACTCACATTTCAGTTTTCCCAGACCTTGATTTAGTGTCTCTAAAGCATATTAGGGAGGCTTTTGGCTTGTTGAAAACGCAGGAGTTTTCCTAAACCTCTTTCTAGAAGTTTATGTAATCCATCTTTTGAGCATTTCCTGGCTTTGAAAATATGGGGATATTTATACTATGTTATCTTTATGAAGACCAAGAGTTATATTTATGGTTTCAGTTAATAATATTTCTTTTACATTCCCAAATAACTCAGATTGCCTTTAAAAAATGAAAATACAGTACAAATACAGAAAATCTCATACTCATATTGAATAAATGACTGGATTTTCACAAACTGGGCATAGGTATGTAACCAGTACCCATCTGGGGAATAGCTGGACTGCTATGGAAATATCATAATAAATGTGATCACTTTGATATGCTGAAATATCTGAATCTGAGGAGATCAGGAAACAGTGAGTAAATTTATTAAATATGGTGAATTAGTATATTTAAGGATTCAGAGTCAGATTTTTCATTAAACACCATATGTGAAATAAGAACGTGCATTATTTTTCATGCATTATTGTTAAAGGCAGTTATGCAATTGCTTTCAGCCCAATGTCTCCAAATAATAGAATCAGAGCTTTATAGAAGCTTTTCTAAATGGGTATACTCACCTCTGATTTTCATTTAGAACACTGAAGTACAGCCAGGATCAGGTTTTGTAGATGAAGAACCAGAATAGATTCTTAGCACCACATATGGTTTCAAATATGTCCGTGGATGTTGCCATCCTTATGTTAAACCCATGGAGGTCCTTAACCTCCTACTGTTAACTCTAACACCCCTAAGGAGTTTGAAAGTTCTGTTGGTTAGGCAGTCCATTTGTTACTCAGATTTATTTCCACCAAATCTGGGAGGCAAAGGCAATTTATTTGAGTGTCCTTTCTACTCTCATTTCCCTTCAACTTGGACAAGATGGCTGTTATCAGCTTTCCTAGAACCCATGGGTTCCCACGAGGAACTTTGGTTTGAGGAAGGACCTAAACTTCTTTTGCCACTGCCTCTAGGCTGACCTTGCACAGTGCACTCAGGCTCATTCTGACCTTTCTCTGGGCAAGACAGCATTGCTTTGCTTTTCCAACTGTTTTGAAATTGATGTTCAATTCAGAGGCCTGAATATATAGTGATAATGGTGGTGATGATACCATTCTATGACCAAAATCTTTTTGAATGTTTGCTTTAGCCAATAAAAATGAAGGGGCATCACGTTATAGTTCCCAAAGGCCAGGATCAAACCCCAGCAACCTCAGGAAACCTGCCTTCTCTAGGAACTGAATACCAAGAATGTGTTTTTTAATTCCCTTTAAAATAACTTTATTCTGATGGCAAAAAATTTTTTTTCGTTGTACAAATTCAAATGATAAAAAGGTAACTATTGTTACCACTTTGGTAACTCTTGTTAACCATCCTTCCAAACATTTCTCTAAGTGTGTCTACACCTGTGTGCATATGTCCTTTATATGAGTAGGATCATGCTATGCATTTGTTTTGTAATTTGCCTTTCCCCTCAACAATACTTATTTATTTATTTTTAAAATTTTATTTATTCATGAGTGACCAGAGAGAAAGAGAGAGAGAGGCAGAGACACAGGCAGAGGGAGAAGCAGGCTTCATGCAGGGAGCCCGATGTGGGACGCCCTGGGCTGAAGGTGGCGCTAAACCACTGAGCCACCCGGGCTGCCCACCTCAACAATATTTAATGGAATTCCCTCTCTGTTAATAAATATGGCTGCATATTTTTGTTATAGGATCTACATTTGGTGTGTGTACCACGTTTGACTAAATGCTTTATAAAAGAGTATCCATTCACTCTTTTTTAAAAATATTTTATTTATTTATTTTGAGAGAGAGAGAAAAATTGCAGGCAGGAGCAGGGGGGAAGAGCAGAGGAAGATGGAGAGGGAGAAGTAGACTCTCTGCTGAACAGGGAGCCTGATGCAGGACTCAATCCCAGGACCCTGGGATCATGACCTGAGCCAAAGGCAGACACTGAACCAACTGAGCCACCCAGGCACCATAAAGGAGTATCCATTTTTCTTATGAATAATCTGTAATAAGTCTTGTGCAGTTATCTTTTCCAGTTTGTATGACTATATCTTAATTTAAAATATTAAGGTGGGCTAGAAGGGTTAGGGCATCTATGCATATGATATTGGATACACGTTGTCAAACTGCCCTCTAGGAAGATTGTTCTATTTGTCTCATGTACACTTCAAGTGAAAGCACATGTTTCCACACATACAAAGCAAACAGTGAATTTTAATAACGCTCTAAGTCTTCGTCTCTATCACTGAAAAAATAGTATTGTGTTCTTGCTTGAATGTCAATGAGGTTGAACATATTTGTATCTCTTCATTCATAAATTGCCCCTTTACCCATCTTCCTCTTGGACCCTTCTTTTTCCTCTATTGTTATTTATTACACATATCATTCAAATTTTGTGGCTTGTGCATAAATTTTTATTTTGTTTTATTTTGTTATAAAGAAGTCTTTGCTTTGGTTTTAATTTGAAGTAGTCAAATGTATCAGTGGTTTCTTTTTGTGTTTTTTGGTATTTATAATATACTTCAGAAGGTCTGGTCCACCATATTAGTAAACTTGAAACTTTTGCTTTTAATCAAATTCTGCCTGAAATTATTTGTTATTTTTTTATTTTTTATTTTCCTCATGGCCCCAAGTAGATCACTGATCAAGGAATTGATATTGTTTCCTCTCCTCTGAGTATTTTGTTATATTGTTTCTTCATTGCCTATCTTTTACTCTGAAACTCCTATTTCATAGTGATGGGAGCAGATGGGTAGAGCTTCAATTTTCATAGTAATGGAAACTTTATTATTTTTCAATTCTCTAAGTCAGACTTTAGTCAGGTCTATTTTTATAAAACCTATCCAGTGAATTTTGGCAGGAAGGGCATACTTTGTTTCTAAGATTTCTTGTCATTTGCTGACTTTAGCCACTCCTTCTTGCTTTACATCTGCAGGACCTAAACTGAGAAGATGGTCCAGGACTGGAAAAGAGTAGGGTAAATGACATCTCTACAGGGAGGGTCAACCCAGTGGTGTCTGGATATGGGACTCCAAGAAGAGAGGGCACTCTAGTTTCTTGTCCAAGTTCAGTGAGAGCTCTGGCTTTTCACATGTGTACAGGACCCAGGCTCACTAGGTTTGGATTCTGTAGAGTGTGGCTTAGGGCCTGATGATCTGTAGGATGCAATAAAAGGTAGTATTTGGAAAACACTAGAAAAGTACAGGGAAGAATGATGCAGAGGAGGGATACTTCCTATCTGGAAGTGGAAGTGTTTTAATAAGGTGGGTATTTTGGGAAGATAAGGAAATGATATTTTAGAAGGAGACAGAAAACATATGGAGATGGAAACCTAGGAGAAATGTTTGTGAATAATGATGATGGTAGTGGTGATAGTGGCAGGGGGTGGGTAGTGATAACTACTCTTATTTACCAAACATATGCCACATGCCAGCATGGAGAACCAAATATTTGTCATATGCCCAGGGCATAAGTAGATATTTATATCTGATTCTAGTCTCACATCATTCCTGGTAGACATTATTTTTCTCATGTATTGATAAAATAAAACCAAGGGTTAGAAAGCAAACACATATAAGAAAGATGAGATTCAAACTTAGCTCTTCCTAGTGCCAATGTCTCTTGACTGCTACTGTATTTTCTCAAGTCACTCAGCATATCTGGAAAAAAGCAAAAGATGCCAGGGTATGGTTTCATCGGGAATCTAGCTTGGGGGAAGAATAGTAAAGGGCTTTGTAGGCGATGCTGAGGCATGGGGATTTTATTTTTCAGGCACTGGGGAGTCCCTACAGGTTCTTGAGCAGAGAAATGTTATACACATGTATTACCAGACTCTCTCTCTCTCTCTCTCTCTCTCTCTATATATATATATATATATATGTTAGCAGATTGGTTTTGGTATAATGGAAAACAGGCAGGCCTATTAGAATTTGTCGCGTGGCTGACAGAGAAATCGTGAGGTTTAAGGTTGGACTAGTGATAGCAGAAAGAGAGGTAAGGAAATTGGATGCAAGAAGTCAGTGGAGAAGTTGGAAGGCTTGACTGTTTGGGGTGTCATAGAGAAGCAAAAGTGACCTAGAGCCTAGGATAGGTTTGGGAATTCTGTGTAATAGCTATTGCCACATTGAGAAGGGTCCAGAAGGGTCACTGGCCTGAGCACTTTTAGGTTGACTGTCTGTCAATATCTGTAAAGTCTACCTTGCTAGGCTTAGTAGACATATTCAATGTGCAATTTTCTAGAACATTCACATGCAGTGATTCCTTAGCAAGTAAAACAGGTAAAAAGCTCAAAATGGGGTTTTATACCTCAACAGATTGCATACAAATGGAACATACCTTAACATAATAAGGCCATATATGATAAACCCACAGCTAACTCAATGATGGAAAATTGAAAGCTTTTCCTCTATGATCAGGAACAAGGCAAGGGTGCCCACTCTCACCACTCTTTTTTTTTTAATTTTTTAAATTTTTTGTATATTTTTTATCAGAGTTCAATTTGCCAACATATAGTATAACACCCAGTGCTCATCCCGCCAAGTGCCCCCCCCCCAGTGCCCGTCACCCAGTCACCCCATCCCCCCCGCCCACCTCCCTTTCTACCACCCCTTGTTCATTACCCAGAGTTAGGAGTCTCTCATGTTCTGTCACCCTCTCTGATATTTTCCACTCATTTTCTCTCCTTTCCCCTTTAATCCCTTTCACTATTTTTTATATTCCCCAAATGAATGAAACCATATGTTTGTCCTTCTCCAACTGACTTACTTCACTCAGTGTAATACCCTCCAATTCTATCCACGTTGAAGCAAATGGTGGGTCTTTGTCATTTCTAATGGCTGAGTAACTCTCACCACTCTTATTCAATATAGTACCGGAAGCCCTAGCCAGAGCAATTAGATAAGACAAAGAAGTAAAAGGCATACAATTTGGGAAGGAAGAAGAAAAATTGTCATTATTTGCAGATGACACGATTTTATGTAGAAAATCCCAAAGACTCAACCAAAAAACTGTGAGAACTAATCAATGAATTCAATAAATTTACAGGTTATAAAATCAACATATGAAAATTGGTTACATTTCCATACTGTAACTATGATGCATCTGAAAAAAGAATAAAGAAAACCATTCCATCCATGAGTATCAAAAACAATGAAATACCTGGGAACAAATTTAACCAAGGAAGTGAAAGATCGGTACAATGAAAACTACAGGGCTCTGTTGAATACAGAGAGACAAAATGAAGAAGACACACAGAAATGGAAATATATTCTGGTTCCATAGATCTGGAGAATTAATATTGTTAGCATGTCCATACTGCCCAAAGCTATCTATAGATTTAATGCAAATCCTATCAACATTCCAATGGCATTTTTCACAGACAGAAAAAGCAACCTTCAAATTTGTTTAAAACCACAAAGATCCCAAATAGCTAAAGCAATCATGAGAAAGTTCAAAGCCAGAGGCTTTGACCTCAAACTATACTATAAAGCAGTAATAGTTAAAACAATAGGATGTATCATATATATATTTCAATTAAATAATAACAAGAAACCTCCCAAAAAATTCACAAGGTTATAGAGTGTTTGTGTAATAAATTAGTATATTTTTCTCTCTCTAAGGTATAATTTTACCCTAATTGTATAGCTCATGTGCTGTGGTTCTTTTTTTTTTTTTTTTTTTTTAAGATTTAGTTATTTATTATTTGAGAGAGACAGAGTAAGAGTGCACACATGTGTGCACTACTGGGAGGAGGGGCAGAGGGAGAGAATCTTCAAGCAGACTCCTCTCTAGTGGGGAGCCCATAGGGAGCTCGATCTCATGAGGTGAAACCAAGAGTTACAGGCTTAACCAACTTAGCCTCTCAGGAGAACTTGCTGTGGTTCTTTACGGGACCACTGTGCTGATGATCTGTTTGGTATATTCCAGTAAAATATGGGGGAATATGAGTATTTTACCTCTCTATGCAGGTCCCTCAAAAGACGTTGGTTGTGGATTTCTTAAATATAACTCTTGACACAATAAAATGTCATCAAGCTCAACAATACCTACTGCATTCAAAAACCCTAGGGACCAGCCAGACACTCAATCCACGTTCTGTTTTTATCTTTTTTGTATATTGCAGCTGGCTAGCAATTCCTCTCCTCCTTTAATTCTGGCAAGATGGTTATAAAAGCTGAGAAATAGAAATGGCCAGTTGTGGCTTATTGGAGAAGTCAATGCAGGAGCACATGCATAGGCATACAGTAGAAGGGAAGAACACAATTATGCGACTACTTTATTACCAAGGAGAGGATGACAATGGACAACGGCTGGGTGGCAAGAAAAACCAACCAACCGAAAGCCATCTCTGGTGAATCTGGGCTCTTTGGTTTCTTCTCCTCTCTCTTGTCTGCTGCAGGTCAGGCTTCCAGCCAATCGTGGTTATGAGACTTTGTCCGTCAGTCCCTCACTCGCATACACCATCCACACTGACATGGTTGGTACTCACGGGAATGGTTTTTGACAGCAGTAGAGTAAGATGCACCTAGAAATTCAGCTCTCATTGGCATTTTCTTATCAGGATTTTTCCCCACTCTCCTGAATGTGGGTTGCCAATCTGAGGATCGTGTGGTTTTCAGGTAAAGTGAAGTAAAGCTTTCATAAAGGTGACCCATATATGCAGCAGAACACTTTCTTGAGATATTAAGGACTTTGAACTGGATTTTGCCCCTGTAAAATTGGTAATGCTTGCAACTACGCAGAGATCTTTTACCACAATAAACAAAGCAATTAATGTGCCTTTAATTTGCACCTAACCAAACAGAAAGGGTGCCTTTATTCTATGTGACATGTAGACGAATTTTTCTTTAAAAACAAAGTTTCATGCTGTGACTACAATTAGTGTAATTGTCAGCTCTTCTCTAAAAACAAATATGTATTAAGAGAAACGCCAGCATTGTGCCCTCCTCTGGTGTGAAAATGAGACAATCAAAATCTATTGTAATTACCTCAGTGATATTATAATTAGCAACGATTAAGTAATTCCATGCTGCTTTTTTCCTCTTGGCTACAATTAAAAAAGTATATATCTTTCTGCTGCACATTACTGCTGATCATTTTACCTCAATACATGTCTGGTAAGTGGATAAATTAGAAGTAATTTTAAAGCACAACTCCGTTAAAACATATATCTTTCTATTTAACTGCCTTAACCCTATAGATGCATCTGTGCTCCTTGCTGCTTGGTGAAAAAAGTGCTCTACCCCTGGTTTCTTTACCCCTGCACTGTACCCATCCCCCCTTCAGAAATCAAACATTTACATTTTTTTTTTAAAGATTTCATTTATTTAACAGAAAGAGTGAGCACAAGCAGGGGGAGTGGCAAAGGGAGAGGAAGAAGCAGACTCCCACTGAGCTGGGAGCCCCCGGGTCCTCTATCCCAGGACCCTGGGATCATAACCCAAACGGAAGGCAGATTCTTAACTGACTGAGCCACCCAGGTGCCTCAAACATATTTTTAAATAGACAGTTCTAGAAAATGGATTTTTTGTTTGCTCCTTAATTACAGATATCCAAATGATATGATTAATCATTCAGTTCTTGCCAGGCAGACCCACCTAGCTCCAAATCCTTGAGCTGGGCAATAACTAGTTTTTAAAATAAATTGATGAAAAGCCAAACAGCTGTATCATCATAGCAAGTAAAGGCCTTGGATAGATGGGTTAGGAGAAAAAGTGAATCAGGACATAATTACAAATTTGTCTTTTATTTATCACACATACCGTTCCTATTTAATTTCTCATGGATACTTGCATGCCATCTCTTCCTACATGGAATTTATGGAGAAAAAGGAATTCATGAGAAAATAAAGATTTGATTACAATTTGAAGCTTGATTTGCTCTGTGAGGCAAGAGGTGGTTAATGATCTGGGCTTATAATTTCAAACATTTAAAACATTAGACCCTGGTGCCCATATATCTTATTACCAGGGTTTCTGGTTTTCTCTATGATTTTTGATTAACAGAGACAATTGCCCGAAGTTTCATTTTCCTTGAAACATTTATAACAACCTTGCTTACAATAACCAGAAAAGACAAACTCTACCTTATGACGGAAACACATTTCCCCCTGTTTTACATTGCTACTGCTAACCAGTTCCTTGGATATCTTGGTTAATTTTTTTTCCTCCAAATTACATATGTATAATTTTTATAACAGCAGCATCTACAACAAACCTTTTGGATATCCAAGCATACTGACAAGACAGATCCTGTGCAGCAGTTTTCCCTCCAGATCACAGTGAGCAATCATGAGGTTTTAGGCATGGCCAGTGATTTTGCTAAGCATTTGCCATTCCCTGAGGCTGAGGGCAGAAAGAAGAGAAGAAAGAAGATTCATTTTCACTGTTTCACAGGGAAGATAACTGAAGCAGGAATACACATTGATTCAGTAAAGAAAGAAGCATGTAGGCCTTTCCAGAATGCTCTTCTCAGGCGACAGGGGATTTATAAAAGGAGGGGAAATGGAGGGAGGGCAGTGGGAAGTGGGGGAGGTGCCCTCATGGAGCTCCAAAGGGGCCACACCCACTTGTGAAACCATTCATCCTAAGGCACCATTGATTTACACAAGATGCCATTTTGAAAAGGAAAACTAATTTTTAAGGCTTGAGGGCACAATGGAGATACAAAATAATGTGTGCAGATATGCGAAGTTGTACAAAAAAATTGTATGCAGTTGTTTTGTAGGAGTTCCAGCCCTTGGACCCTTTCTACAGGGCCAGTTTCATAGGTGTTGCTCGTCTGCACTCCCATGGAAGGGGACCATGTTTGTTCTGCAGTAGCTGTCTTGAAATTCTTAATTAATTTTTTGAAAAAAGGGCCAGATGCTTTCATTTTGCCTTAGGTACAAATTATGAAGCCCATGGTGACTTCCTACTTCTCTGCCCCTGGGGCAGCAGAATCAAGTTCAGTGGTCAGTAGCCACACTGCCTTCCATCTGGAGGTGGTTTGAGTGACAGAACTATGGTGCTATATTCACCTCCCCAGATTATATGGACATGCTAGATTTCCATATTTCAGATACACCAGAAGGATATTTTTGCAGGGATCAGAGTATGTGTAAATGAAGAATTTTACTTACTCTAAACACTGTTTTACACTATTTTTTTTCAGGCATTCTACTTGTGCACACAGGCTGATTAAACAAAAGTTAAAGAGCCCCATGGAGTGCTATAGTCACACACACACACGTACACACACACCCCAGCTGTGAACAGAGTTTCTTCGGTCCCAGACACTGCAATCTCTCCCATAACACTAATGACGAGCTTGTTTAACTCTCATAGTGATATAAAGCGCCATTCCCATTAATATCCATCGTCACTTGTTGATGGCATGTGGGAATTGGAAAGCCCCGCACTCACTCGGGGACACCCATCAGTGCCTCTGTGTATGAAGTGGCGCCCTCAGGTGTGAGCTGCTGGGACGCTTGACTGGCTCTGAATGCCTTGTCACCCCGCACAGGTCCTTTAGTGTGAGGTTTGTTTAATACTTCTTATTTATTAGCAAGTTGACAGCTATTTTAGTTCACTGAATATTGCTTTGCTGGAAGAAATGAAGTCAGAGCACGGGAAAGAAGACAACTCTGCCTTCTAGTGTTTTTGCGGGAACGTGAGAGGAGAGGAAAGGCCCTGGTCCTGCCAGGACAGGACACACAAAGGGTGCCTAATTGGTGTGGTGGAATTTAGTGTATCTGGATCCAGACATTAGGGGTTATGGAGTGAACACATCAGGCACCATCTTTCTGAAACTTCCAGGAAGTATTTCTCCTCCTTCCAGAACTTTCTGATGCCTTCTTTTCACTTCAGGAATTCCCAGGGAATGTCCGTATTCCCAGGTTCTGTATCCATTCACCTCTCTCTCTCTCCGCAAAAACCTATCTGGCTTCTCTTCTCTGTGCTTTGTTAGGAGGTAAGAACACTAGGCAACGCTCAACTATATTGAACTGAAGCATCTCATCTGGGGACTCAAGAGTTTACTGAAACAGTAGTTGTTTTGTCGTTCTAAAGTAAATACAGATGATTGAAGTCTTCTCTCCTCCATGACACAGGTTTTCTTTGCTTTCTTTGCTCTGGTCTGTGTGTCTGTGTCCTCTCAGTATTCATAAGTTGAAACCTAACCCCCGGGAGATGGTAATAGGAGTTGAACTTTGAGGGAATGACTAGGTCATAGGATAAAGCACTCATGAATGGGATTAGTGCCCCTGGAAAACAGACCCCAGGGAACTTCCTCACCCCTTCCGCCATTGGGGACAGAGTGAGATAAGGTCTCCTGGGAGGAAACAGATCTCACCAGACAGGAAATCTGCTGGTGCCATAATCTTGAACTTCCCAACCCCCAGAAGTGTGAGATACAGGTATTTTTGTTTATAAACCAAACACTTTTGTATGATTTTGTTATAACAGCCCAAGTTTTACATATAATATGATCAAGGACTGCCTAGATTTTAATCCCAACTTTACCTTTTATTGCCATGTATGCCTTAGGTGTCCTCAATGATAGAGATGATGATGATGATAGTCATCTCATTGGGATGATTTGGAAACAACTTAGTTAATGCGCATAAACATTTGAATGGTGCCTGTCACATGGATATTGTTCAATAAATATCAGCTACTAATGTTGTCCCAAGTTATTATTTTTTTCTTGGTTTTGTACTGTTTTGCTATTCAAACATCATTTTGTCTTGGTAAATTCAGCCTACTACTTAGCTCATTACTACTTTTTGGATACTGATTGTCACACAATCCCTTAGTTATCTGAACCCCAGCTTTGGTTAACCCGAAATTTGAGTTAGTGTTAAGTGTATTTTTTTCATTCCCCTTAAATTCTTATGTTTTTGCATGTGCTCACCTTATTAAGTTATTAATAGCTTAATAATCATTAACATTGCTTTTTGCTGTTGTCACTGAGTTTCATTTATCTACCTATAAGCCTCCAGACTGCAGAGAACCTGGAAAATTCTTTGTCTTACCTTCCCCACTTGAGGCATGTTTCATATGGTTAAGTTTTCATTAAATTTATGTAGAACTAATGGACATAAATCCACTTTTATTTTTCCAAGTCATTCATTCATTCTTGAATTTATTTATCCCTTTTTTAAAAGATTTTATTTATTTATATTAGAAAGAGAGAGAGAGAGCTTGTACAAGTAGAGGGAGAAGCAGAAGGGGAGGGCAATAGAGGGGGAAAGAATCTCAAGCAGATTTTAGGCAGAGCACAGACATCTATGTGGGCTCGATCTCACAACCCTGAGATCATGAACTGCGCCGAAATCAAGATTCAGATGCTTGACCGACTGAACCACCCAGCTACCCCTGAATTTATTATTCTAAGATATATCCCATGAGAAAATTTTGAGGTGTTGCCCATTTATGTGGTTATTTAATCTGGAAGAGAGACCCAAACATGAGAAAGTACGTTATTAAAATGTTCACCATCTTATCCTTCCAGCAGATACAGAACATATCTTATAATTTAAAGTATCTCAGCTCAATCATAATAGGTATTCAGTAAATACTGGTTGAATAACACATAAGCATTAATAAAAATTAGTGTTTATTTCACAAAATAGGATGAAAAGGTGAAAACATTCAGATGAATTTGTAAATATTTCAGTATTCATGCTCTGTACATGCAACACTAGCCTTGTGATGAAAGACTATTTCTTGTTTATGTGACCGTGAAGAATCTTTCTCATGTTGCATTCTACCTTCAACCTATTTGAACTGGCTTCCTTACTTCACCATTCTCCCAAATTACTCTTTCCAGACTCACCAATGAACACAAACTCTTCATTTCATACTCCACTCACTTTATAACATCTCCTGGTCTCTCTCATTTCAGTAAATGTCACCAATGTCTATGCAATCGCTCAAGTCCAAATTCTAGAAAGTCATCCATTTTTCTTCTTGGTCTTTCACTTCAGCCCATCAGAAAGTCCTTTTTTGCTCAAATTCTGAAGCACATTCCTAATATACCTACTCCTCCTCACTTCCCCTGTACCCTTTTCTGACCGCAACCACCTTTCATTGGTTCTCCCAACAGTAGCCTTTCATTTTATCTCTGCTTCTACCCTCATCTGCCATAGGACAGCAGCAAATGCAATGACTGACTGGAGTCAGTCCTCTTAACACTCTTTAGCAAGGACTTGTCCATCGTAGAATAGAGTCCAGAGTCCACAGCCTGGCCTTCCTGGACTTCTGCTGACCTTCTTGAGCTTTACTTTTTCTGCTCCTCAACACCCCCAATGTACCCATTACTCTTGAGACAGAGATTCTATGCCCAAGTATTTCTCAACCCCAACTTCCTATCACTTCCCTCTTCATGCCATCCTTCACATTCACAGGGACAGCCCAGCTGCCCTTCATGTCACATGTACCTCTTTCATGTTTTCCTTGTCACTTCTCGACAGCTTATCATTCCTTCCTTTGAACCTCTTCCCGCCTCTGCATGTGTGTCTTTCATGATGCTCATTAAACTCCATCATGGTTACTTCTTTCCTTTTCTTATAATCTAAAGTATCCCAGCTCAATCATAATAGGTATTCGGTAAATACTGGTTGAATAAAAATTAGTGTTTATTTCACAAAATAGGAAAACATTCAGATGAATTTGTAAATATTTCTACTTGGAGTTGCTTGAGAAAGGCACTGTGTCCCATTCATCTGAATAGGCAGTGGCTGGGACATCTGGGTGACTCAGCAGTTGAGCACCTGCCTTTGGCTCAGGGCTGATCCCAGGATCCGGGGTCGTGTCCCACATTGGGTTCCTCTCAGGAAGCCTGCTTCTCTCTCTCTCTCTGCCTGTGTCTCTGCCCCCCCCCCATGAATAATAAATAAATAAAATCTTTTAAAAAATGAATAGGCAGTGACATATGTCCTGTAGCTTCCACATAGGAAATGTTCAGTAGGGCTTGCTCTTTTTCTTTGTTTCCCTGGTTTAGTGGGGGGGGGGGGGGGGGGCGGGGTGCATAGTTTACTGGTGGTCATAGCATCAAATTAAATGTGTATTTGCAAGGAAAATTATCACTTGAGTTTTTGGCAATAGCAGCTGTATGTGTTATGAATATGAAAATATTTCAGAATTAAATAGTATTCATCCCAATGTTCACTTAAAACTCCCAATTTTCCCACTTACCACCTTTTAGATACTGTCTTGCTCTCATCACAGTCTGTCCCCAGACCCTATCATTCCACCCTAATCCACGGCTACTTACAGATCAGTTATCCTGAATGACTCACAGTCTCCTTTCTAACGTTTGTGGTTTTTTTCATTTTCATTTTTAATTGAAGTATAGTTGATGTACAATGTTAAATCAGTTTCAGGTGTAAAACTCTGTGATTTGACAATTCTGTATATTCCTTAGTGCTTACCATGATGCATGTAGTTACTTCCATCTGTCACTATGCAAGATTATTACTATATTGACTATATTCCCTATGCTGTACTTTCCATCACTCTGACTTATTCATTTATAACTGGAAGTTTGTACCTCTTAATCTTTGCTCACTGTATTCCCTCTTTCTATATTGACTATATTCCCTATGCTATACTTTTCATCCTTGTGACTTATCTGTTTTAAAATTGGAAGTTTGTTCATGCAATTCCCTCATTCTGAAATGTCTAGTCTTCCCTTCTCTGATTGAACTTTCCTCTTTTTACAAAGTATATCACAGTTGCAATTTCCCCTGTGGAGCCTCTCCATTTGTTACTGGACAAACTTAACCACTCTGTCCGCAGTAAGCCTTTCTGGCATCTATCTACCTATATTGTAAGCTTGTAAGCCTGTAAGCCCGGTCCTGTCTGAGGTAGCTGTGCTTGACCACTGGATGATGGGCTCCAAGGGCAAGACTGTCCTATTTCATGTGTGGGTCACTGGAACCTGGAGCATTGCCTTTGCAAATTATGCTTCATCTTCACCTGTCATGGAATTCATGTTTGGGCTGGTCAGTGGGCTCACTTTGGCCTTGCCATCGCTCCAGAGATGTCAGTGGGTTGGCTTCTATCTTCCAATGGATCTTAACTTTCACTCTAAGCAATTTTTTAAATGAATTATTTCTCCCTAGCTCCAGTTAGTCATCATGGTCCTCAAAACCTTTCCTTAGAGTGTGAGCAGAGTAACTCTGAACAAATTCTCATTATAAATTGAAAAGAGAAAGAAAGAAGGAAGGAAGGAAGGAAGGAAGGAAGGAAGGAAGGAAGGAAGGAAGGAAGAAAGGAGAAGAAGAAGAAGAAGAAGAAGAAGAAGAAGAAGAAGAAGAAGAAGAAGAAGAAGAAAGAAAGAGAGAGAGAAAGAAAGAAGGAGAAAGAAAGAAAGAAGGAAAGAAAGAAGAAAGAAAGAAAGAAAGAAAGAAAGAAAGAAAGAAAGAAAGAAAGAAAGAAAGAAACAAGAAACGCAAAGAGAAAGAGAGGGGGAGGGAGGGAGTAAGGGAAGGAGGAAAAAGGAAGGAAGAAAAGAAGGGAGGAAGGAAGGGGAGAGACAGAAAAATCGAAATGTAAGGGCAGACAACAATTGTGTCACCTCTAGATCTTACTTGCTTGGTAACAGTACATTTACGACCCTTTATAGTTTAGTACTTGAAATATTCAGGCTGAATGACCTTGAGTTAAATTTAAACGGATTTTCCTATATGGGATGAAGTTGAAGGCTTGACTGTAATTTGTAATAATAAGGTATTTGGTTGCAATTCTTGGGACTTTGCACTGGCATCTTTATTATTATTTAAACTGAATTCTGTAATCTGAGTGAAATACTTTCTAACACTTATATAAATGTGTAAGATAAATATCAGTTTGGCTGGTACTCATTTCACTCAAAAGAAGAAAAAAGAACAAAGAGAGGTATAAGTAAAAGTGCGAAAATTATTCCAATGTGTCATTGCTACCTAGATTTCGGACAAACTCTTCCTGTGTCTGTGAGAACACAAAATACAGTTGGAAGTAATAATCAGAAAAATAAGTCCCTTGTGATTAAGATAAGAAAACTTTATTAAGTGGCCCAGGTTTTGCTGCTTTTTTTTGTTCATAAGAAAGAGTAATCCCATTAAAAGTAATGGCTGGAGATTGCTCACTCCAAGGACTGCGAATCAGTTAAGTTTGTTCTGGGTGTAATGAGGCTTCTGCTTTCTCTGCTTCCTTATAAGTTGATGACATGGGTTGAGGAGAGAGTTGCTATGAATTTAATTCTGACACTCAAAACTTAAAAAAATTAATCTTAAATATCTTCAGGTATAGGGATGCATGCGATTAAACATGGAGTTAAATGGCCCTCAGGCCATTTTAAAAGTATTTTATTTATTATTCATGAATGACACAGAGAGAGGCAGAGACACAGGCAGAGGGAGAAGTAGACACCTTACAGGGACCCTGATGTGAGACTCGATCCTGGAACTCCGGGATCATGCCCTGAGCCAAAGGCAGACACTCAGCCACTGAACCACCCAGGTATCCTTTGGCCCTCATGCTTTAAGGAATAGTTTCTAAATTCAAATGACTACAGGTTTTATGACATGACCTCCTTTAATTTTCTCCATGAGGTTGAGTTTTCATATTTCCCCAAGTGAAGATACAGTGTTTAACCTACTAATCCAAAGTCATATCAACAGGCATTTGTTAAACAGGTTTTTGGATCCAGCTTTTGGCAGGCTCCAGAGCCCACGTTTCAGTATTAGAAACAACCAGAAATTCTTGATGACCAAGTTTTAGGGAGATGGTATAGGATCACACCCACTGCTATGGGTTTAATAGTGCCTTTTACCTGTTTGAATTCATATACTGAAGTCTTTAACCTCCAGGACATCTAATAGTGACCTTCTGTGCAAAGAGGGTCATTGCAGATGTAGTTAGGGTAAGGTCATACCGAAGTGGGGGGGGGGACCCTGACCCATATGACTTGTGTCCTTATAAGAAGAGGTAATTTGAACATCGACAAACACACAGGGAGAACGCTATATGAAGATGAAGGCAGAGGTGAGGCTGATGTTTCAAGAGGTCAGAAGCACCAAATATGGCCAACAAACCATCAGCGGCCAGAGAGAGGCCTGGAACAGGTTCTCCCTCACAGCTCCCAGAAGGAACTCACACTTCCAACACCTTGATCTCAGATGTCCCGCCTCCAGAACTGTGAAACAATAATTCTTCATCATTTACACCACTCGTTTGTGCTACGCTCTTACAGCAGCCCCAGAAAATTAATATACCAGATAATAATACTTTGTGACAAAAACAGTGATATTAGAAACTAGCCAGACTGATATTCAATTACATCTCAGAAACAAATTCTGGGAATTATATGCTTATTTTATATGTAACTGTAGAAACAGATATGCCTTTGTACGGAAAAAAAAATGATGTCTGTTATAAAAAATATTTTCAGTGAAAAATTATCTTTATGATTCTATCCTGATAGACTCCAGAATAGCTTTATCTCAAACACATTCTAAATAGAATATATAGCTCCCAATTAGAAATCCTCCCTTTCATATTGTTGTGCAGACTGTCCATAGCCCTGACCTTACAGATTTCCCAAAATAGGTTATTCTGCAAGGAAGAGACTGGGGAATTCAAGTCTCTTTTTTTGCTAATAAGACTTATGAGTAATAACCATAGTTCTCAGTTCAAAAGTTGTTAGCCAAATCCGCCTACAGCATAAATCAATGTGAATAGCGTGGAAGAAAAAAGGAAAGGAAAAAAAATAGCAACGTTTTCTTGTTCTGGCTCTCAGAGTGGGCACACACTTGTTTTTTCCTTCTTTCTTTTACCCCAGGACCATATTGTGTTTCTTCTAATCAAGTTTTATGTTGCAAATTGTTTTTCAATCTTTAAAGAAACTCAACTGAAGGAGAATATTCTTTCTACTTTCAAGCCTTGAAGCACATATACTTCCCTCGTTAGTTAAAAAATACAAAGTGTAAATAGGAGTGTCTCATGACTATAGGTTTGCAATTACTGGTATGGTGCACAGGGTATTTGTACCTCTCTCTGTGATAACACCTCCTGTATTGCACTGCAAATTTACTTACTGTCTGCATCACCATTATCAGCTCCACAACAGCAAGGACCATACATTTTGTTTATATATATATATATATATATATATATATATATATTTTTTTTTTTTTTTTTTTTACTTTTGGGGGTGTGGCCCTGGATTAACGGCCTCAGCATCAACTGGGAACTTGTTGGAAATACCGAATCTTGGGCTCTGTCTCAAGCCTACCGGTTCACAAGACTCCAAGGGATTCCTATGCAAGGAGCATACTTTGAGAGCACTGCTCTGATTCCATACCCAGTTGTTGTCATATGCAAAGTGTTCACTAAGCATTTATTGTGCAACTTAATTTATATGTCAATGGACCTAAGGTATATAACCTGTTGGTGTAGGCTCACTGGGAAAGCTTTATCTTACTCTTCTCTGCATTTTAGAAAGCTCAGGTAGCATCTTGATGCCATCTTAAGTGCTTGAGAAATGAAAAGAAACAGAGAGAACTTGAACTTCTTTGAGAATGGAGGTGCATCCCCAGGGTTGTATGAACACTCCCCATCCCCCACTGCCACCACACACTGGTGTGACTTTCAAGCCTGCTGACTGGGACCCTACAGAGCTCTTGCCACAAAGGCCTGTGCTTATTTCTCTTTTTCATCCATGGGCCCGGGCTGGTGGAGACTGGCCACAGGAATCATCACTCATGACCCAGATGAGGTAGAGATAATCCCCATTCCCCTAGCATGGGGAATAAAGGTAGTGTTTCTCTTTTAAATCCTTCAGTGTGTGCCAGCTACCTCCAGAGATGGGTAGCAATAACTTTCCCCAATCTGGACCATCCTGATCTTGAATTTTCACTCCTCTTTCCATTTCCAGCCACCACCTCTGTTCCATCTACTTCACATTGCTTACAGAAGCTCCAGCACTCTGTGGCCCTCCAGACCTCTCCAGCTGCTCCAGGTCAACTTCTATACCTGCTAGGGGGACTGTTCTAATATCACTTCCTAGGGCAGGATTTACTGGTTGTTTTTTAATGCCCCACAACATGTGGTACCTCTTTAGCCATTACTCAAGGATTTGACAACTCTCTTACCTGCCTTCCTTCCCTATTGAACTCTTTGAAGGAAGCTGTTACGTCGTATTTATGTCTTGGTCATTTGGGAGCCATTCAATCAATGTGTGTTGATAAACGAGTCAATCAATGCTTCTCTCAACTGTCTTTCCTGAAGTCAGTGTCATCTGCTGCTTCTTTGACCATGGCTGCTGCCACTACCACTACTTTACAACTCTAGTGATAAAAATAGCTGAGCCTTCCCTTAATGGCAGGGACTATGTAACATTCATATCTTCACCTTTGTACCTAGTAGAGAATCTGGGGCATAGAAGATGCTCAATAAAGGTTCATTGAATTTACATTGTAAAATAATAATGTAAAAAAATTAATTGAATAAAATGGGTGACATGTAGGCTTCCATAGGCACAGTCCATACCACAACCCAATGAAAGAAATGTAATTATTTTCATGTTCTTTTAGAGATTTACTTTACCAGTTGTTTGTTTTGTTTGGTTTCATTTTTACAAAATATAATAATTAGTAAAGTGCTTTAAGCAGGCTATTTAATTGAATTGCACCCCCTTCTATCATATCTGATTATCCCACATATGTTCCTTTATCTCAGTGGTCACCAGCCATTCTAAATGTAAACATGGACACACATGATAGATGTTTCATGGTATGTTTGCTACGAAATCAATCTTTCTCTTCTTTCCTGGGACTTAAATCAATAGATATGATCATGTGAGGATATACAGCTATACAAATGCTTAAGAAACTCAATCTATTCATTGATAGAGCAAAAATTTTATGTTATTTCTTCAAAGATGTATTTGTATTTGTGATTAAGAAAGTAAAGAAAACAAGATTATGAAGAAAAATCCTATTCACTGCATGTCCAATAAAAGATAGCTTGCCAGAAGTGATGATGCTGGGCTGTTATGCTTTAATTTGGAATGAAATGTGGGACAGTCAAATGAGATTTTTTTCCCTACCAATTAGAAAAAAATTAACCTTGTGTTGATGGAGAACATATTTGTTCTGTTTCCTTTTTGTTACACATGCTGGGAACTCCAATGGAGATGAAATTGCACTGCCTTGAAATTCTATCATGGGAAGAATTTACCCACTCCCCATATTTTGACTTGCAAAAAAAAAAAAAAATGTTAAGCCAGTATCTGACCAAGGCTCTGATCTTTTCTAGGATTATAATAATCTCAGTACAACAGACAATGTTATGACTGAGGATGGCAACGTTTTATTTCTGATACTTGGGAAAGTATTATATTGAAATGGGAGAAAAAGAATTAAACTAGTCTGGGCAGCCCTGGTGGTGCAGAGGTTTAGCGCCTCCTGCATCCTGCAGCCTGGGGTGTGATCCTGGAGACCCGGGATCGAGTCCCACATCGGGCTTCCAGCATGGGGCCTGCTTCTCCCTCTGCCTCTCTCTCGCGCTCTCTGAATGAATAAATAAATAAATCTTTAAAAAAAATTAAACTAGTCATAAGGCAAAGTTTCACCGATGGCAGCATTCAGTGATAGAGAAGGTGAATAGGGTCATTACCCAGCTTGAGACCTTTTTGAGAATCTACATTATTGTCTCCATTATTTACATTTTTACCTGTACTAAAAGAAGACATGGACACTGAAGTGTCTCATTCCATTGTGATTTTATGAACACTTTGAAAATATTATCATTAAAGTGAAAAGAATCAATTGTTCATTATAAATCATGTTGTTAGGTCACTAAAAAGTAGATTCCTAATTGTTTCTGGAGACTAATAAAGAATGGATATGTTCTAAAGAGGAAAATAAAACTTTTTAAGAATATTTGCAGAATTGGTGATCTCATTTATGTTCTGGCTTTTATTCTGTTTGATATTTGTCAGAACCCAGAGAAAAATGTCAGCAAAAAAAACCATACATTTGGAGAAGTAGAAAAACCATTCTTTGGGTAACTACTGCCATATACGATTTTTTAAAATTCTTCACATTACTATTATTTTTCATTCTCCACATTTTTATATTGTTTTAGGGAATCTACATCATTGATCTACCTATACCAAAGTATTGTTTTATAAGAAGTTAGGAGAGAAAAAGCAGATTCTTCTATGGGAACTGATCATAAGGATTTATTTAAATCTGTGTTCTTCAATGAGGGATACACATACATCAGGGGTGCCAAGAAGATCTATTGAAGTGCAGGAAAATACATCCAAATGTGTGATTATTTTCATTCAATAAAAAAGAAAATTAAAGGTTATTAATATTTTCTATGTGGATTAGCACCAGGGTTCTTACCATTTATCAATATGTCAGATATTCACTCACGAGGCAAGGTAGGTCTTTAGGAGGAACTCTGACTTGGATTCATTTTTAGCATACCATGAGATACTGCAATTTGTATGCTCTTGGTTATGTTCATGTGTAACGTACATAAATTTGGCTTTAGCTAACATAACTAACTTTTATAAAATAGACAAGTGTTTTAAAAAGCAATTCCTAAAAGAAACACATCTGATACTGAAAAATAATAATGTAAATGTACAAGAAAATGACCTCAAAAGACACAGTTTGAGGTAAGGACGAGATGTATTTTGAAAAAAGAACACTAGGAAAAGTTTTCACTGTTATATAATGTGTACCAAATGTTTGTCAAATGATTAGTGTACATATATGAATTTTCATATGTGCACACCTCCCACATAGACACAAAATCTTGGAAACATAATTTTTCTAAGTGCCTGAAAACATTCAAATTACAGTCTCAGTGGGTTTAAGCCCGTTTATTAAGCATAATTAATTGTAACACCTTTTGATAAATCTGCACGAAGAACTGCTTGACAAGAGAGAGAATACATCTGTTGGATTTTAATACCAACTTTTGTATAATTGGTGAATGATATTGACAGAATGTGGCAAGCTTCGGTGAGATTTTTTTTTTCAACTATGACAACCATTGTACCTGATTAATTAGAATAAACTGAACTTGGAGAGAGACCTTCAAATTTCTGCAGACTTTGGAAGAGAAAGACTATTTCTGTTTTAGATATTCTGTTAGTAATCTTAGTGCTAAATAACTTTTAGTAAGTTATTTAGACTGTTAATAAACAAAATTAATTCTCTGTCTAATGCTTTTTTTTCTCTTAGTCCTCTATTGGTTCTATTGTTTTCATTACATGCATATAGTCCTGCAGTTTTGTAATCTATAAAAAAATTTCTATGCATATGTTGAAATCTGCAAACTGGTGAATAAGTCTGAGTTCTTAGGCCACCAGAAAGTCTCATTGGCATCAGTATCTGACTCTTCCTTGGTCTTGTCTCTCCTTATGTGATAGCATGTGATTACACCTTCATGGAATTGTGGCAAATTACTGTAAAAGATGATTTATTGACAGCATTAACAAAAAGGTTAATATGAAAGCATTTGGTCCTGGAAGAGTATCATGATTGTGTGTGCGTGTGTGTAGATTTATGCTATTAATTTGCTTAGGGAATAGTATATTATCAATACAAAATATTATAAAACTAGACTGATTTGGATTAATTAGGAA
This sequence comes from Canis lupus dingo, assembly GCF_003254725.2. NCBI lineage: Eukaryota > Metazoa > Chordata > Mammalia > Carnivora > Canidae > Canis > Canis lupus. Next base: position 43,464,638 of record NC_064245.1, on the reverse strand, counting down.
GAAAAGCCTATCTGCTTTAATAATTACATCAGAGTTACAAAATTTATTTTCAAAGCAAGGCAGGGTCTGCTATTTTCCAATACACATAATGCCTTCTCTGGAAAGAGGGGCAGCTTTCATGATCCTCAGTTTGCATATACAAATAATTCCATTATTATATGCAAATACATGCCTCTCAAGTGTTTGAAATTTTCCCCTTAAATAAATATTCTTCCCTACTCTTTTGTGTACATTTATAATTTGTCCAGCGAATTATTTTAGGCAAAGATTTGTTTCAGTCCAACCTCTGTCTTATTTATTATAAATTCTAGATTAGCAAGGTACGGATTACTTAGACTTTGTGGAACTTTTTTCTTTAGTCCAATAATTGGAGGATTGAAATCTTGACTTTCTGTTTCCAAGAATCTCCGTCTCCTTCAAGAATGTGGCCTCTTTTTCCATACCCATTACTCTTACCATTATAAAAGTGCAGAACTCCAGTTTTTTTTTATTTTTCAACTAAACTGTCTCTTTTTTCACCTTAGTAGATTGGTAGCCATGAAGTCACGAAGTGTAGATCTTAAAAGGTCTCTGACAGCAATAGGTGTTGAATAAGCGTTAAACAAGAGCATTGGGAGTCTTTGTCATCATTCTAGGAGCAGCATTGATTGATGTGAGCAGGGCTCAGTATTGGTTTTAGATAAACAAGATAAAGGCAAAGATCAAGAGTAACTGTTGAGGCTAAGGTTTAGAAAAGGTGATTTAAGGAAAAATGCCAACAAAATAACAAGGAAATTTGTTATCTCATGACTGCCTTTCCTTATGATCAGGATCACATCAAACAACTTATGCATTGAGCTATCTGCTTCACATTGGTGGTCCAATCCTGCACGTGTGTGGTGTGCATTTACCTTCCCCATAAGATAGAAGGAGGAAAACATATTCACACCCCTGAGAGGGTTGTGGGATGTACAGGAAACCAAGCAAGCTATGGGCTGGGTGGCCCAGCTGATTAAGCATCTGATTTCAGCTCAAGTCATGATCTCAGAGTCCTGGGAATAAGCCCCATATTGGATTCCCTACTCAGTTTGGAGTCTGCTTCTCTCTTGCTCTGCCACTCCCTCTGCTTGTGCACACACACTCTCTCTGTCAAATAAATAAATAAAATCTTTAAAAAATAATTTTCCCCCACTGGTTATAAAGCTAGCAGGTCCCTGGAAAGAAGGTAAGTTCATCTCTGTGACAGTCCATGGGAAGAGGTATTAGAATCACTGACAAATCATTGCTAGGATACATAAAGAAGCTCTTAGTTCATACATCAGAGTATTCATATTACAAAAACCTTTATTTGTATTTGGTATAATTTGACCTGTCACAGTACAATTTGTGGCCCTCCATGCCTCTTTTTGGAGAAGAGGTAAATGGAAGTAGGATCACTCAATTTATTTTTTTTTTTTTTTAAAATACCCAACCCTCCTAGTCAGGTTTTTTTTTTTTTTTTTTTTTTTTTTTAAATTTTTATTTATTTATGATAGTCACAGAGAGAGAGAGAGAGAGAGAGGCAGAGACACAGTCAGAGGGAGAAGCAGGCTCCATGTACCAGGAGCCCGATGTGGGATTCGATCCCTGGTCTCCAGGATCACGCCCTGGGCCAAAGGCAGGCGCCAAACCGCTGCGCCACCCAGGGATCCCAGGATCACTCAATTTAAAAAAATGGCTCAAAGTGGCTAAGTTTGCAGTCAGCCCAAGACCGGAAAAATCATTCTTCACTTTTAGATGCTCATCCCAACTTTCCCTAGATGTTTGATACAATGAATGATTGGTCCTTTACCTGGGGAAGCCTGCCCTGGGATGGCTGATAAAACATCCCAGGTTTGGTGAGGCCATCATCTCTGTTCAGATGCATTCTTAACTACAACACTGCTGAGTATCATCCCTTGGACCTGTATCTGCAGGAAATTGTCTTCCCATCAAACATCATGAATACACCTAAGTGTGTGGACTATCCCACTGGCAGCAGAAACACATTTGGCTTCCCATCTCTTCCTCCACCAAACTTGAGTGTGATCTCACTTCACTCTTATTTGGAGCACACACTTACCCTTGAAATTTCTAGTCGGAAAATACAGTCTACAAGTCAAAAAGTAACCACATGCATTTTAAACATTATATAGTAGGCATGAAATACCACTACTGATTGACAGGAATATGGTTAAATTCCAGATTAATATTTATTTATAGTACATCTTGTCTTTCATACTGTTAAACTGAGTAAAGTTAATCAGCAAGAAATGTCATCTTCTTGAAGCTGGGGAATAAAGCCCAAGTCAGTGCTGATGTTTCCATCCCTGAATGCTTTTAAAAAATTCTGAAGAGAAAGCAGTCAATATCCTGCCCTATTTATTCCCTTTGGCATTTTCCCCAGTGCCTTCACCTTCTGACCTAACTTTCTGCCCTTCTTCCTTCATGCTACCAGGATTCCACTGAGACTTCTTCACAAACCAAGTACTAACATCCACTGGAGCCTAAAATAGTGGTTTGTTGGAATTCAGTGTTTTGCTTCTCTACCAAACTAAATAAAAAGGTCAGTTCAAAATTACTGAATGTGCTGTAGAGTTATGTCAAAAATTAAATTTGGAGGCTTCTTAAAATGTTACATTTAGAGTCACTTTTACTCTATATTCATGATTCAATGTATGTGTTGGTAAGGTACACAGGCTGTAGCTCTCATAGGATTTGACCTAGGAAATAACATACAGTAATAGCTTTGTGGGTTTTAGACTCAGATTTGTATTTAAATCATGGTGTTATACAACTGATAAATGTGTGATCTTGAGCAAATCATGTATGCTCTTTAAACCTTAGATCTCTTACTTATAAAATGAGGGTAACATACTTTCCTGGTAGAGTTGATGTGAAGATTAATTAGTATACATAGTGTAAAACAATCAGCATATTTCCTGGCACTGAGTACAATTATTTTGAGGCCCTGGGAAAGTACCTTTGGAGAAGATCAGAAATAGTCCTTCTAGTCATTGATGCATTCATAGCTCTATCCATTCATTCTTTTATGCATATGTCCATATATTCCAACATTCACCCAATAAAAACATTTTATTGTAAATATCGTAAGCCTAGCCCTTCATGGTACCAGGACAAAAATATCTAGAAGAGTTCTGTGAACTTAATTGTGTCCCACAAAATTCATATGTTGAAGGTCTAAACCCCTCAGCATGACTATATTTGAGTTATAGTTTTCAGGAGATTACTAAGGTTAAATAAGGACATAAGGATGGAGTGCTAATCTCTCCCTCCCCCCCTCTCTCTCCCCCCCATCTCCTTTCCCAGTGTATGCATTCACAACAAGATAGACATACAGACTGAGAGAATGGAAAGGAGAAGTAAATAAGCCTTTACATTTATAAATAAATAAAGTCATGTAAATAAATAAAGTCAGTCTTCTATCTCACACCTTATATAAAATTAATACAAAATGGATTGTAGACATAAATGTAAGAGCCAAAATGATAAAACTCTTAAAATAAAGCATGTGAGAAAATCTTTGAATCAGTGAATAGGTGATAGTTTCATACATAAGATGTCAAATAACAAGCAACAACAAATTTAGATAATTTGACTTCATGAAAATTAAAGACTTCTGTGCTTCAAAGACATTATCAAGAAAGTGAACAGATAATTTAATAGGGGAATATTTGAAAATTATTATATCTGAAAAGGGACTTCTATTAAAAAATACAAAGAACATACAAATCATCACTAAAAAACCAATAAGAAAATTTAAAAATGGGCAAAGAATTTGAATAACTATTCCTTCAAGGAAGTTATACAAATGTTAAATGCATGAAAAAAATCTTCAATCTTTGTTGGCATTAGGGAAATATAAATCAAAACCAAAATGAGATAGTATTATACACTTTTAAGATAGCTATAATAAAAAGTGAGACAACAACAAGTGTTGGCATGGATGTGGAGGAATTGGAACTCTCCAACATTGCTGGTGAGACTGCAAAACTGGAACCACTCTCAAAAACAATCTGACAGTTCCTCAAAATGTTAAACATTGAGTTACCATAGAATGTAGCAATCCACTCTTTAGTATAAAAACAAGAGAATGAAAAACATATACCCATGCATATGTAAATTTTTTAAAAAGTAAATTAGTAGGGGGTGCCTTAGTGGTTCAGTCAGTTAAATGTCTGACCTTAATTTTGGCTCAGGTCATGATCTCAGGGTCGTGAGATGGAGTCCCATGTCAGGCTCTGGAGGGGTGTGGAGCCTGCTTAAGATTCTCTCTCTTCCTTTTCCTTTAATCTTCACTCACCCTCTCTCTCTCTGTGAGAAAAAAAGAAAAAGAAAGAAAGAAAGAGAAAGAAAGAAAGAAAGAAAGAAAGAAAGAAAGAAAGAAAGAAAAGAAGAAGGAAGGGCAGCCCAGATGGCTCAGCAGTTTAGCACCATCTTTGGCCCAGGGCATGATCCTAGAGACCCAGGATCGAGTCCCATGTCGGGCTCCCTGCATGGAGCCTGCTTCTCCCTCTGCCTCTTTCTCTCTCTCTCTCTGTCTGTCTCCCCTGAATAAATAAGTAAAATCTTAAAAAAAAAAAAAGAAGGAAAGCGAAAGAAAGAGAAAGAAAGAAAGAAAAAAGAAAGAAATACAAAACATATATGAGTCAAACTTAAGGAAACTAAAGACACAGATGAGATCTCAAAAGAAAGAATAAGGAAACAAACCCTCACCTATGGGAAAAAATAACTCAGATAATCCTTAGCTTCTCATCAGAAATCATAGAAGCCAATAAGTAGTGCCATAATATTTTTTAAGGGGTGAAAGAAAGTAACACTCAATTCATATTTCTATAAATAAAATATTCTTCAGTAATGAAAGGGAAATCAGACATTCTCAGCTGAAGGAAAACTAAGAAAAACTGTTGCCAGCAGACCTACTCTTAAATAATTAGCAAAAGAGAGTTCTCTACATAGAAAATAAATGAAATAAAACCAAACAATCTTCGAACATCAGTGTATTAGTCAGGTTTCCACCAGTGATATAGAACCTGTAGGAGATGTAATAGATATATCTCTAGGAATTGGATTACATTACTTTGAGGAATGGCAAGGCTAGTCTGAAATTCACAGGGCAGGAAAATCTTAGGCAGGAGCTCATATTGCTGTCATAGTTACAATTTCGTTTTCTTCAGAACTATCCCAATTCTACTCCTAAGACCTTTCAACTAATTGGATAAGGCTCACCCATATTATTAGAGATAATCTCCTTCCCTTAAAGTCAACTAAATGGAGATAATCATAATATCTGCAAAAATACCTTCACAGCAGCAACTAGATTCATGTTTGAATAACTGGGGATGATAGTTTAGCCAAGTTGACACATAAAATTGAGCATCACAGTTGACAATTTGTCAACTTGGCACAAATACACATCTTCTGAAACCATTCTTAGTCTACTAATAGAGATAACAGAATCATACTTCCACCTAACATGACAGGACTATCCTGTGTACATCTGAAAATGCACTAACTCCTTCTTCAGAAGAAGATTCAAAGTCCTTGGAGGTTTCTCACTCTTCTCTTTGATATCATATAATTTAATTACTGAGATGTAAAGTTAACTATTATTAAACCATTCTCTGTCAGGTAACAATAGGAGAAGAAAACAGAGATTCACTCTCCTTGCCACCATAGCCATTTTGTTTATGAGCCCATAGGATAATAACAAGAGTGGATGGGGAAAGAGGTTGACTGGAATCCCCAGAGTAGATTGTCTTATATATTTGATTGTTAAACTAACGTCACTCTTTAGTGAACATTCACAATCATGATCTTTTTAGAGTCTCAACCATCCAACCAAACCACTGACCACAGATCATGTATCAGTATAGGCTCATACCCCTGCCCATTTCTTTTTTTGCAAGCAAAATATACAACCAGGTACAATGATCCAAGTACTTCCTACCAGGTGGATTGTTCTTCACTATCATCTTTGAGAGATGTCCCAGAATGGTGCAATAGTGCTGTAGCTTCCAACTTCAGCATAAGGACCTTCATTTCTAGTAGAGAACTATTAGTAAATCAGGCCTAAAATTTATCTTCCTCAGTCAACTGATTGTAAGGAATGGCTCACAAAGCCATACATATAGCAGAGAGAGAAGATAATGCAGCAAAAGTAGCTTTCCTGAATATTTGGACCACTTTCTCATGAAACTTACATATGGCTTTAAGGCCTAGTTGAGTTCAGTCTCATATTCCACTTCCATTTCATAACAGAGTGCTATTGTGCATACCAAAATTTATGGCTTGATGGATCAGACAACAACCAGTTTATGGTAGATAGCTGAAGCCACAATAAAGTGGGCTATGGCTAAAATTTTAGTATATGTGGGCCAATGCGAACACTAAAATTTTAATTAATACTAAGGACTAGTAGCAAGTCAAAAGCTGTTTCTCCAAAGGAGATTATTTATCTTAAATGGAAAGCAAGATTTTGATCCAAATCCTAGGGGCTTCCTGTAATTCACCTTAATTGTAGCCTATGAAGGTTCCAAACAGATTTCTGTGTGCCACTGTCAGTTCAGATCTGCTGGATCTCATGGTCCCAGGTGTCAAAGTATCATGGACAACATCCTGGACCTATTGAAGAGCCTTTTCTTGTTCCTCTGAGCCCCACTGAGAACTAGCATATTTGGAAATAACTTGGTAAATGGACTGGAGGAGCACACATACCCAAATGAAAAAGATGTTGCTTCCAAACTCCAAAAGTACCCACTATATATGGTGCCTCTTTTTTTAGTTGTAAGGATTACGCCCAACTGTTTTCACCTTACAAGGGATATCTTGACGTTGTCCAGGCCACAGAAGCCTTAGAAATTTCAGTGAGGTTAAAAGGCCCCTGCATTTTTATCAGGTTTTTTCCCATCCTCTGGCACACAAATGCCTTAGGAATATAGTTAGAGAAATTGTTACTTTTTGCTCAGTATTTCCAGTTATCTTAATTTCTTCAATGTAATGGATCAGTGTGATGCCTCAGAGAAGGGAAAGGTGAGCACACTAAATTATAGCAAGACTAGAGAGTTGATGTACCCCTGAGAGAGAATGAGTAGAGAAATCAAATAAAGGGAAGGTGTATTATTGGCTTTGCCAGATGAAAGCAAATTGCTCTTGATGGTCTATTCCAACAAGTATTGAAAAAGAAAAAAAAAGCATTTGCCAGATTAATAGCTGAATACCGGCGGCTACCCGGCTACCGAAGGATGTGTTTGTTTGCTCAAGCAACAAAATTACATCTAGAAACAGCAACTGTAACTGTAGTTACCACCTAGTTACTTTCACAATAATCCACTGTCATTCTCCAAGTTCCATTTGTTTTCTGCTTAAGCCAAATAGGTGAGTTTGAATGAAGATGTGGTGGGATTTACCACACCACATCTTTTAAATCCTCAGTGGAAGCATTCATCTCTGTAACCCCTCCAGAAATGCAGTATTGATTTTAGTTTGTTATTTTTCTAGGTAGAGGCAGTTTTAGTGTCTTTCACTTGGTCTTTCCTACCATAATAGAATTTCTCCCGTGGGTCAGGGAACCAGTGTGGGAATTTTGCCAGTTTCAGGGTTGCCTATTAGGTATTCTGGAACTATGGAAATAACTACAGGATGGGAACTGACACTCAAGTTCCAAAATCCATAGGGCAGGCCATTGATAAGGGCAGTCTGGAAGCTCTCAGACAAGAGCTGATGCTGTAGTTTATAGGTAGAATTGCTTCTTCTTTAAGCAAATCTCATTTCTGCTTTTTAGGTCATTCAAATGATTAGATCAAGTCTGCTCAAATTATCAAAAACAATCTCCTTAAAATTACATGCCACATTGGGGCAAACAAAACAAAACAATCACAAGCTAAAGAATTACCATTCTACAGAAGTGATTCTTAAACTTATACAATAAAATTAGAAATTATTAGCAGAAATGTAACAGGAAATTATCCACATACACTGAGACTAAACAACACATTTCTAAATTATCCAAAGGTCAAAGAAGTTGTCTCAAGACAAATGAAAAAAAAAATACATTGAATTTAAGATGAAGATGAAACATGTTAAAGTTGGAGAGGGGGAACAACTAAAGCGGTGGTGAGAGTGAAATTTGAAGCATTTAAATGCATACATTAGGAGATAAATAGCCTAAGTACCCTAAGTACTAGATTCTCAAGAATCAAGTTTAAGAAGAACAAGATAATCCTCCCAAAAGAAAGAAAAAAAGAAATAATAAAGATAATTGCAGAAATAAAAGGGCACCTGGGTGGCTCAATGGTTAAGCGTCTGCCTTTGGCTGGGGTGGTGATCCTGAGGTCCTAGGATCCAGTTCCATATCAGACTCCCTAGGGGGAGACTGCTTCCTCCTCTCTGCCTATGTCTCTGCCTCTCAGTCTGTGTTTCTCATGCATAAATAAATAAAATCTTTTAAAGATTATTTTATTCCAACATCTTTAGCCATCAGGGAAATGCAAATTAAAATCACAAAAGATATTCCTACGCATTTGTTAGAATGGTTAAGACAAAAAATAATGACAGCACCAAATGCTGGCAATGATGTGGTAAAGGAGAATCGCTCATACATTGCTGGTGGAAATGTAAAATTGTGGAGCCACTCTGCAAAACAGATTGATACTTTCTTATGAAATTAAGGACATAGCTATCATACAACCCAGCAATTGCACTCCTGGGCATTTTTTCCAGAGTACTGAAAACTTATGTTTACTCAAAAAACCTGTACAACTATGTGTATAACAGCTTTATTTCATAAGTGCAAAAACTAAAAATAACCCCAATTTGTTTAATGAGTGAATGATCGAAAAAAAAAGTGTGGTATATTTATACTAGGGAGTATTTCTCAGAAATAATTGATAAAATTATTTTATATTTTATGCTTATAATCATGATAACCTAGATGAATCTCTAGAGAATTATGCTGAGTGAAAAAACTGTCAATCCCAGAAGGGTACAAACAACCTGATTCCATTTTTATAACATTTTTGAAAAGATAAAATTAGACAAAAAAAGATAAGTGGTTACCAGGGGTCAGGAAGGGGGTACAAGCAGAAAGGGGAGGGTGTGGCTTTAATAGGGGAACCTTAAGGATCTTTGGAGTAAAAGAATGATCTGTATTTTCATTGTATTGATGTTAACTTCCTGGTTTGATACTGTAATGCAATTTTATAAGATACATAAAATGTGCCATTGGGGGAAACTGGTTAGAGGGTATACAGGATCTCTTTCTCTTATATTTTACAACTATATGTGAATCTGAAATTATCTCAAAACAAAATATTTAGTTTAAAATTATGAATGAGGACAGCTCGGGTGGCTCAGTGGTTTAGCACCTGCCTTCGGCCCAGGGCCTGATCCGGGAGACCTGGGATCGAGTGCTACCTCGGGCTCCCTGCATGGAGCCTGTTTCTCCCTCTGCCTGTGTCTCTGCCTCTCTCTCTCTCTCTCTGTGTCTCTCATGAATAAATAAATAAAATCTTAAAAAAATAAATAAAATTATGAATGACATGAAAAACTCATTTTGTTCTTGAAGAAGAAACAATGAATTGTGGAATGTATTCAAGTAACCATTGGTGTGCCATTCACTACTGACTTGGTGTGTTAAATATCCCATGTTATTATAAAGACATTAGACACAGATAATTAATAAAATCAATCATAATTAATTACTTTGGTGCTCATACACTGATAGTATATATTTCCTGAGGAATTTTAGTCAAATTTGACATTAATGGAGATGGAAAATAGTAAAATGATTTGGAATTTATAGAATAATGTACACTGATCCTACATAATAAGGCATTCTCTGCATTGAGAGGTATCTGTGGCATTATAAAGCAAGATTGGGAAGCTCCAATAGTTTATCAGGGTCACCTCATCATCATGATGGATTTACTATGAATTGCATAGGCATATCAAATAATAATATTGAACTTTTGTGTTTTAAAAGTCCAGGTTGTGATTACATTTCATGAGATTTTACAGAGGATAAACACAGTACAGATGTGTTGGATTTTTTTTGATCAAAGTTTAAGTTGCATAGCGTGAAGTAAATAGATCTCAAGTATACAGTTTGATCACTTTCGACAAATGCATAATCCACATCACTGTAGAGACATAGAACAATCATGTCATTCCAGAAATCTCTCTCCCACCTCTCTGCTCAGAAACAACCATTTATCTCTTATCTCTTTTACCATGTCACTATTTGTTCTGTGTAGTGTCCATTCAAATTTCTAAGTGTTATTTTTTTAATTGGGTTAATTGAGTTTTAACTATTGAGTTGTAGAAGTTCTATATACTTTACGGATGTACATTTGTGAAATATAAGTAGTCTTCAGTGTCATTAAATTGTTTTAATTTGGATGAATTCTATTTATCACTTTTCTATTGATTACCAATAATCCATGGTTAATGATTACCAACTCCTTTCAGATTTTCCCAAGGTTTCCAGAAAAGATTTGATTACCTCAAAGTTGTGAAATGTTCTCCCACGTTTCCTTCTAAAAATTTTGTTATTTTAATTTTTATGTTTAAGTCTATGGGTCTATGGTCCATTGCAGATTAATAGTTTGGTGCAGTATGAGAAAAGGTTGAGTTGCATTTCCTTCCTTAATATGAAAAGTATGTTGCTTCAGGATATCTTTTTGAAAACAATTTTCTGTCTCAAATGTATTGATTTGGCACCCTCATGTAAATTCAACTGCCCATGTAACTATGACTCTATTTCTGGACTCTATTCTATTTAATTTTTAACAGTTTTATAGAGATATAATTCTTGCACAGTAAAGCATGCATATTTAAACTGTACCATATAAGTTTGGCATATGTATATGCCTAAGAAATCATCATCACCACCAAAATATTGAGCATATCCATTATCCTAAAAGTTCCCTTTTGCAATGCAATAAGCCCTCCACCTCCTTCCACCTACTCCCCCACTCCATGCTCTAATAATTATTGATCTGCTTTCTTTTACTAAACTTTAGTTTATATTTTCTAGAATTTTCTATAATCAGAATAATACAAAATGTATTACTTTTTATCTGGTGTTTTGCTCAGCATCATTACCTTGATATTACTGTATAGTATATCATATATCAGTAATTAATTCATTCATTTTCATTACTCAGTATTATACCATTGCATAGATATACCAATAGGTATGCCAGTTTGTTTATTCAATCAAATTTTGAAAGACATATGAGTTGTTTCCAGTTTTTGCTTTTACAAATGAAGCTGCTATGAATATTTGTATATAAGTCTTTTCATGGATTTATGCTTTTATTTGTGTATGGTAAGCATCTAGAAATGTAGTAGCTAGGTCATATGGTAAGTGTACCTTTAATAAATGTACAGGATTAACAAACTTTACAAAGTTAGATATTTGTTTGTTTCAAGAGGACAATTTTGTTATCTGCCACTTCATCTTTTCTGGAAGTGCATATTTCCCAGTTGATGTCGATGTTTGTATATTTTATACTAGTACTACAGGAAGAATCAGCAAACCTAATTATAGATTGATAGAGATTATTCAACCTGAAAACAGAGAAAAAGAAGTGAAAAAAAAAAAACAGAAACTCATTTTAAAAATCTAAGATACCATTAAATGCACTAATATGTACAAAATGGGAGTACCAGAGAGAAAAAGCAGAATTTTTTTCAAATATGATGAAAAATATTAATTTACTCATCCAAGAAGCTTAACAAACCCTCAGTGGGGAAATGTAAAGAGATTCAGAATCCCCAGACATCCTAATCAAATGTCAAAAGAAAAAAAAAAGGGGGGAAACTTTTCTTAAAGATTTTATTTATTTATTCATGAGAAACACAGAGAGAGTCAGAGACACAGGCAGAGGGAGAAGCAGGCTTCCTGCAGGAAGCTTGATGTAAGACTCGATCCCAGGACCCCGGGATCACAATCTTTGCCAAAGGCAGATGCTCAACCACTGAGCCAACCAGGTCCCCCCAAAGGGAAAATTTTTAAAGCAACAAGAGAAAAATAATTCCTCATATATAATGGGAAGTTTAACAAGTTCTTCATCAACTGAAATAAAGTCAGAAGGCAGTAAGATGATATTCAAAATGTAGAAGGGAAATAAAAAGGCCAATAAAGAAATTTTTTTTATCAAACTATCCTTCAGAAATAAATGTGAAATAAAAATATCCACAGTTGAACAAAACTGAGAGAATTAATTGATAACAGACTCCACTCACAAAATCTACTAAAGGAAATTCTTCAGACTGAAAGCAAATGATGCAGGAGAGTACTTTAAATCTACACTAAAAAAAGAAACAAACAAACAAAGAAAGAAACAGGGCTGCCCAGGTGGCTCAGCGGTTTAGCACCCCTTTCAGCCCAGGGCCTGATTCTGGAAACCCCGGATTGAGTCCTACATCAGGCTTCTTGCATGGAGCCTGCTTCTCCCTCTGCCTGTATCTGTGCCTCTCTCTCTTTCTCTCTCTGTCTCTCATGAATAAATAAAATCTTAAAAAAAAAAAGAAACAAAGAAAGAAAAAGAATAAGAAAAAGAGCACCAGACATTTGTAAATGTAAATGACATTTACATAGGCATTTTTAAAAGATTGTATAATTACCTAATTTCCTTTCCTTTAGTCTCATTGGCTTAAAAACAAATTAATAAATAATATGCATATAATTTGATTTGAGGCCTGTTACATATATTTGACAGTAAAAGCACAAAGGAGTTGAATGAGAGCAAACTTGCATTGAAAGGAAATAAAACCAGATGGTAAGTTGAATTCACAGAAAAAAATGAAGAGCATCAGAAAGGAAAAATAAGCAAGTCATATGACAAATCTTATAAATACATGCTTGTTCTCCTTTCTTCTCTTAGCTTCTTTAAAATGCCCAAAATTATAAAAGGTAATTATTATAACAATATATTACTGGATTCATCAAACATATAGAAGTAAAATGTATTAAATGATTGCAAAATAAAATAAAAGAGGAAGGCAAGACTGAGCTATTTATGGATAAAGTTTCTACATCTTACTGGAAATTAGTAGACATCTGAATTATATGCTATGTTAAGCTGTATATGGTAAGCAATGTAGCTACCACTTAGAAAATAACTTAAAACTTGAAGAAAAAGCATTATGTGAATTAAAATGATACATTAGAAAATATCTATTTAATACAAAAAGAGGCAAAAAAGAGGGACAAACAACAAAATGATGCAATAGGTATCCAAAAGGAAAAGAGCAGGTAAGTCAAACCATATTGAACAATACCTTTAAATGTAAATGATTTAAAAAAATACAATCAAAAGGTAGAAATTATCAGGCTGGATAAAAATAAAGACCCAACTATGTTCTATCTTTGGAAGTCACACATTCAAGGCATCTGTGTGACTCAGTTGGTTAAGCATTTGATTCTTGGTTTTGCCTTAGGTCATGATCTCAGGGTAGTGATATTGAGCCCCATGTCAGGCTCCTCACTCAGCATAGAGTCTGCTTGAGATTCTTTCCCCCTCCCTTCTCCTGCCTCCCTGCTGCTCCTCCTCTAACTGCTCCTCTTCCACTGCTCCTCCCCTTCCCACTCTCTAAATAAATAAGTAAATAAATAAATAAATAAATAAAATCTTAATAAAAAGAGGAAGTCACACATTCAATTCCAAATACAAATAGATTAAAAGCAAAGGATGCAGAAAGATATAGAATGAAAATAATAATCATAAAAGCTGGAATAGGTATACCATTATTGAACAAAAAATAAACTCAAAATAAAGAAGAAACATAAAGCAACACTAGAGATAGAGTGGGAACATTTTCAGGGTCAGAAAACTATAAAAAAGATAACATATGTCCACCTAGCAGCAGAGTTCCAAAATACATAGGGAAAAAAAATTCTTAAAAATGAAGGGAAAATAGAAAACTCAATAATAACAATACCTGGAGATTTCAATACTCTACTTTTAGTAATTTAAGAAATGATAAGAGGGGTAACTGAGTGGCTCAGTTGGTTAAGTGGTCAACTCTTGATTTCAGCTCAGGTCATGATCTCAGGGTCCTGGGATGGAACCCCCAGTCAGGCTCCACACATCAGGGAGTCTGCCTCAGGATACTGAGATCATTACCCAAGCTGAAGGCAGAAGGCTTAACTGACTGAGCCACCCAGGATCCTCCATGTAATGCATCATATTAATAAAGTTCCAAAGCCACATGATCATTTTAATGGATGCAGGAAAAGTATTTGACAAAACCCAGTATCTTATTCCCTTTCTTTCTTTGTTTCTTTCTAAAGAGGGAAAGTGAGTAGGGCAAGTCAGGGAAGGATAGAGGGGAGGGAGGAGGAAAGAATCTTAAGCAGGCTCCATACTCAGTACCCAAAGAGATGCAGGGCTTGATCATATGACTCTGAGATCATAACCTGAGCTGAACTCAAGAGTTGGATGCTTAACAGACTGAGTCACCCAGGTATCCCCCAAACATAAAATTCTTGCATGATGAAAACACTGAACAAACTGGGAATTGAAGGAAACTTCCTCAACCTAAAAAGTCATCTGTGAAAAATGCAGTCAAAATCATACTTAATAATGAGAGACTAAGAGCTTTTCCCTTAAGATCATAAAGATGAAGATGCCTATTCTAGCTACTTTTATTCAATACTATTGAGGAGGTCCTAGCTTAGGCATGGGGCAAGAAAAATAAGGCATTCAAATAGAAAGGAAGAAGTAAATTATCTCCATTTGCAGATGACATGATCAAGTATGTAGAGAGTAATAAGGGATTGACAAAAACAAGGTTGTGGGACATAGGATCAATATGCAAAATTCAAATTTATTTCTATATACTAGCAATAAACAGTCCAAAATTGGAATGAACAAATTTCACATAAAGTGGCATCAAAAGGAATAAAATAGTTAAGAATAAATTTAACAGAAGACATGCAAGACGTGCACAAATTCAACTGCAAAATGTTGTTCGAAGAAGTCAAAGAATACCTAAATAAATGGAAGACATCAGATGTTCATGGATCAGAAATCCTAATGTTGTTAAAATAGTAATACTTTTCAAATTGGCTTATAAACTCAAAGGAGTCTTTATGAAAATCCCAGCTACTTATTTTTTTCAGAAATTGACAAGCTGATATGAAAATTTCATGGAAATCCTAGCATAGCCAAAAAACATTTTGAAAAAGAAGAATAAAATTGGGAGCTCATGCTTCTGATTTTAAAACTTACTACAAAGGTAGATTAATGAATACAGGGTAGTTCTGACATAGAGATAAACATATTGATAAATATAGCAGAGTTAAGAGGCCAGCATAACTCTAATGCCAAAATCAGGCAAAGACATTACAAGAAAAGAAAACTATAAAGCAATATCTCTCATGAAGATAGATGCACAAATATTTAACCTATCATTAGCCAAATTGATTCCAACAGTGTTATAAAAAGAATTATACACCATGACTAGTGGGATTTATTCCAGGTATGCAAAGGTGATTCAACATTTGAAAATCAATTGTTGTAATTCCTCACATCACCAGACTAAAAAAGAAAAATCACATGGACACATCAATAGAGGCAGAAAAAACATTCGACGAAGCCCAACATTCATTCATGATAAAAAATTTCAGCAAACTAGAAATAGAGGGAATTTTCCTCTACTTGATAAAGATTATCTGCAAAAATGAAACAAGACCCTAGAGATAACATCATATTTAATGGTGAGAATTTCAAAGCTTTTCTACTAATATCAGGTACAAGGCAAGGAAGTTCTCTCTCATCACTCCTTTTCAATATCATATTAGAAGTTTTAGCTAATTCTATAAGATAAGATAAGGAAATAAAAGCTATACAGATTGGGAAGGAAGACCCAAAGCTGCCTTTGTTCACAGATGATTTAATTGTGTATGTAGAAATACAAAGAATTGACAAAAAAAGAATCCTAGAACTACTAAGTGATTACAGCAAGGCTGTAGGATAGAGGCTAATATACAAAAGTCAGTTGCTTTCCTATATATTAGCAATTAACAAATGAAATTTGAAATTAAAAACACAGTAACATTTATATTAGCATCTCCCTTCCCAAATGATATACCTAGGCATCAATCTAATAAAACAGGTACAAGGTATATATAAGGAAAACAATCAAATCAGACAAAGGATATCAAAGAAAACTAAATATATAAAGCAATATCCCATGTTTATGGATGGGAAGAGTTAATATTGTCAAGAAGTTAGTTATTTCCAACTTGATATGTAGATTCAATGTAATCCTAACCCAAATCCCAGCAAGTTATTCTGTGAATAACTTAGCAAGTTGATTCTAAAGCTTATATGGACAATTTATATAGCCTAGAAAAGCCAACACAGAATTAAAGATGAACAAAGTTGGAGGATTGACGCTACCAAACTTTAAGACTTACCATAAAGCTATGTTAATCAAGACAATATGGTACTGGTGAAAAAATGGAAAAATGCAACAATGGGACAAAATAGCCCAGAAATAGATACCCCAAATTATGCCAATTGATCTTTAATAAATGAACAACTACAATACAATGGAGCAAAAATAGTCTTTTCAACTAATGGTACTGAAACAACTGGACATCCACATTAAAAAAAGTAAATCTAGACACAGACCTTATATTCTTCACAAACATTAACTTAAAATACATCATGGGTTATCTGTTAAAAGCAAATCTCCAAAACTCCTTAAAGGTCACACAGGAAAAAACCTACATGACCGTATAACAATGACTTTTTAGATACAACAAAGGTGTGATCTATGAAAGAAATAACTAATAAGCCAAAATTCATTAAGATTAAAAACTTCTGCTCTGAGAAAGATGATGTGAAGAAAATGAGAAGATAAACCACAAGCTAGGAGAAAATATTTGCAAAGGATACAATCTAATAAAGGGTGATTTTCCAAATATATAAACAATTCTTAATACTCTATGATAAAAGAAAAAAATCGATTTAGAAAAATTTGCAAATTTATACATCTTACCAAGATGTATAAATACCAAATAAACAAATGAAAAAGATGTTCCACAGTGTATGTCATTAGGAAAACACAAATTTTTAAAAATGAGATACTTACTACTGTACACCTATTGGAGTGGTGAACATCTGGAACATGGATAACACCAAGTCCTGCTGAGGATGTAAAACAACATAAATTCTCATTCATTGCTGGTAGGAATGTAAAATAGTACAGCCACTGTGGAAGATAGTTTGAGAGTTTAAAAAATATGCTCTTCCCATGTGATGTGGCAATCACACTCCTTGGTACTTATCCAGAGGAACTGAAAACTTCTGTTCACACAAAAACCCACACATGGATGTTTATGCCAGACTAAATGCCCAAACATGGAAGCAAATAAGATGTCCTTCAGTAGGTGAATAGATAAGTAAACTTTGGTTCATCCAGAAAATGGAATTTTATACGATGCAAAAGATAAAAAGCTATTCAGCCATGATAACACACATAGGGAAAGTTTAAATGCATATTATTAAGTGGAATCAGCCAATCTGAAAAGCTATATACTGCATGATTCCAATCAAATGACATTCTGGAAAAGAAAAGCTATGGAGACAATAAAAAAATCAGTGGCTGCCAGGACTTAGGAGTTGGAGAGGATAAAGGAGAAGAAAGATGAATAGGTGGAAGACAGGAATTTTAAGACAGTGAAAATACTCTGATACCATAATGATAGGTACCTGTCATTATACATTTGTCCAAACCCATAAAGTGTACAACTCCAAAAATGAACCATAATGGAAACTATAGATTACAAGTGATTATAATGTGTCAGAGTAATGTCACCCTAATGATACTAATATATAAATGTATATTTAAAAAAATCCTAATGGTATATAAAAAATACCATTCTGGTAAGTGATACTGATAATGGGGGAAATTATGTAGTGTGGGGCAAGGGGTATATGAGAAGACTCTATACCTTCCCCTTAATTTTACTGTGAACTTAAAACTTCTCTAAAAAAGTGAAGCCTTTATGGTAAGAAACAAACAAACAAAAAATAACTGAAGTTAAGAGTGCAAAAGTAAACTCTTTCTCTTGAAGTCAAGTGCATTTTGACAAAGGTGTTGAGACAATGAAATGATGAAAGAACAAATTTTGTCGTTACTGTTGTTTTCAGAAAATGATGGTAAGACTACTAGATATTCACATGTGAAACAACAGAGATGGGCACCTTGCTCTCCCCATATACAAAAACTAATGCAAAATTGATCATAGAAAAAAATTGATCATAGACACCAATATAAATAGCTAAAACTACACAACTCTTGGGAAAAGAAAAAAGGACACAGGAGTAAATCTCTATGGATTTAGCAATGATTTCTTAGCTTCAACACCAAAGGTACCAGGGTAAAAAGACAAGAAATGAAATTGGACTATATCAGTTTTGTTTGGCACTTTGCTGGGGGAAATCTCAGCTAAACATCCAGGTTCATCACCCACAAGTTCTGCCTTCCACATTACTGTAGATCACAACTTAGCTTTCTGGCGCTCCTTTCCTTCTAATTTCAAACAACATGTTCCTACTATTCTGTTTCCATACCAGCAGAACCTTTAATGTTGATATGTTTACCAACCATCTTTTTATGCTTGAAATTTAAGCATTTTCAAGATAATCTAGGCTTTCTCTACTATGTCCTTATTTCCTCTTGGGCTTTACTAGCAGAGTCATTAATATTGTGTTCTTTGTTTTTGTTTTAGATTTTATTTATTTGAGAAAGCATGAGTGGGGGAGGGGAGAAGCATGAAGAGTAGGGAGGAGCAGAGGGAGAAGCAGACTCCCTGATGAGCAGGGAGCCCAACATGGGGCTTGATCCCAGAACCCTGGAATCATGACCTGAGCCAAAGACAGACGTTTAACCAACTGAGTCACCAAGGCACCCCAATACTGGGTATCTATTAAGAGTCTGTTCAAGGTCTATATATAGTGGGTATTTTATACATCGTTGGCAGGGACATAAAATGACATGGTCCCTTTTGGAAACAGTTTGGCAGTTTCCCAGTTCTTCAAAGCATTAAACATAACATTAATTTATTATTCAGCAATTCTACTTCTAGTTACATACCCAAGCAAAATGAAAGCATAGGTCTGCACACACACAAAAATTGTACCTGAATATTTATACCACGATTATTCATAATAGCCTCAAAGTTAAAACAACCTAAGTATCTATCAACTGAAAGGATGAATAATTGTGTACTCACACCACAGAAGGCAATAAAATGAAGGAAGGGCTAACACACACTATAACATGAGCGAACCTTGAAAACATTAATTAAAGAACTCAGTCACGGGGTGCCTGGGTGGCTGAGTCGCTTAAGCGTTGCCTTTGGCTCAAGTCATGATCCTAGAGTCTTGGGATCAATCCTCACATTGGGCTCCCTGCTCTGTGGGGAGTCTGCTTCTCCCTCTGCCTCTCCGTCTCCCTCATCCCCACTTGTATTCTCTCTTTTGCTTGCACTCTCTCAAAAAAAAGAAACAAAAAACAAATAGGGGCACCTGGGTGGCTCAGGGGTTGAGCATCTGCTTTTGGCTCGGGTCTTGATCCCCGAGTCCTGGGATGGAGTGCTGTATCAAGCTCCCTGCAGGGAGCCTGCTTCTCTCTCTAGCTATGTCTCTGCCTCTCTCTCTGTGTCTCTCATGAATAAATAAATAAAATATTAAATAAATAAATAAATAAAATATTTTTTTAAAAATAAATCAGAAACAAAAGACCTTATATTGTTTGATGCCACTTACTTGGAATTGCCTGAATAGACAAATCTGTACATGGGAAGAGTTTACTTTCAGGTGATGAAATTGTTCTAATTAGGTGGTTGTGATGGTTGCACATTTCTGTGTAGATACTAAAAATAATTTCATTGAGACTTTAAATTGCTGAGCTCTATGGTACATTCTTCAGATCTCAATAAAGCTGTTTTTTATTTTTTTTTTTTTTTTTTTTTTTTTTTTTTTTTTAAATTTTTATTTATTTATGATAGTCACAGAGAGAGAGAGAGAGAGAGGCAGAGACACAGGCAGAGGGAGAAGCAGGCTCCATGCACCGGGAGCCTGACGTGGGATTCGATCCCGGGTCTCCAGGATCGCGCCCTGGGCTAAAGGCAGGCGCTAAACCACTGCGCCACCCAGGGATCCCTATTTTTTTTTTTTTTTTTTTTTTTTAAATTTTTATTTATTTATGATAGTCACAGAGAGAGAGAGAGAGAGAGGCAGAGACACAGGCAGAGGGAGAAGCATATTTTTTTTTTTTTTTTTTTTAAATTTTTATTAATAAAGCTGTTTTTAAAACTATTTTTAATACGGTGATTCTTCCCAACATAATCCATAGATACAATGGCTCTCCCTACCAAAGCCCAAACAATCTGAACCAAAAATGTTGTAGAAATGCAAAGGACTAAAAGTAACTAAAATAGTTATGCAAAAGAAGAATCTTATACTTATCAGTTTATCTTAAACTGATAAACAGGTAAACATGCACATCAAAAGAACAGAATTGAGATTACCGGCATAAATCCAGAGATAGTCCACTGATTTTGATGTTGCTAAGATGATTCTTTAGGGAAAAGAATATAGTCTTTTTAACTAATGTTTCTGGGAAAAATTTTTTTTAAATATTTATTTATTTATTCATGAGAAACAGAGAGAGAGAGAGAGAGAGAGAGAGAGGCAGAGACACAAGCAGAGGGAGAAGCAGGCTCCATGCAAGGAGCCTGATGTGGGACTCAATCCCCGGTCTCCAGGATCACACCTTGGGCTGCAGGCAGCACTAAACCGCTGTGCCACCGAGGCTGGAAAAATTGACCCAAAAATATCCCAAAAAACATAATACAAAACTTGGGTTGGTGTCTCATATATAAATTTAACTCAAAATGGATCATAGACCCAAATGTAAAACCTCATAAACTATTTTTAAAACAAAGGAGAATAGGATCTTGGCCTAAAATTCTTAACTATGACAATAAAGCACAATCTTGAAAAGAAATAAAAGGAATCGAATATTGGTGAATAAAATATTGCTGCTCTTCAAAAACATAATTTACAAAAAATGAAAAAAAGATCACAGAGTGAGAGGAAGTATTTGCAAGTCCTGTATTTGATAAAGATTTTTTCCCATAGCATATAAAGCACTTTTTACAACTCAATAATAAGGAAACAAAGCCTAATAAAAATGCGCAAAGTATTTCACTGAAGAAGTATTTCACCAAAGAAGACACACGAATGGCTTGTTAATACATGAAAACATGTCCAATGTAATAAGTCGTTAGAGAAATGAACATTAAGGATACAATTTAATACTACAATATCTCTGGTACAATGGCTACAAATTGCTTGCCAGTACCAGGTGTTGATGAGGCTATGGAGAGACTAGAATCCTCACACACTGCTGCTGGGAAAGTAAAATGGTATAGACGCATTGAAAAATAGTTTAATAATTTTATGATAAAATTAAATATAGGCAACTCATTGATTTCTTTTCAGGAAAAAAAAAAAACAAATAGCCATCCAAAGATTTGTACACGAACATTATAAAATTATTCCAGCAATATATAAACTGGGGATAATTCACATGACCATCATCTTGTGAATGGGCAAACAAACTGTGGTACATGAATTCAATGATAAATTGCAATGGCATCCTAACAGATGCCACATTACATTAACAGCCAAATGTATCCAAAGAACATGGCTACTTGGCCCAAAGCTGAGAAGGTGATCATTTGCCTTACCAATTCTCAAATTCTGAGAATATATTAAGGGCCTATATATCTTTTTTTTACCCTTATAAATTATTAAAGTTGTTGGAATTTATCTAAATATTAAGATGGCCAGTCCAAGGCAAACATCTACGGTGCCTTTTTGAAATTAGAAATAATGTCAAATGTGTCAAATGTACCATATTTCACTAAATCTAGAGTCATCTGTTTGTTTTTGTTTTTTTTTAAGATTTTATTTTTTTATTCATGAGCGACACAGAGATAGAGAGGCAAAGACATAGGCAGAGGGAGAAGTAGGCTCCCCTCAGGGAGCCCAATGCAGGGCTCAATCCCAGACCTTGGGATCAGGCCCTGAGCCAAAGGCAGGCACTCAACCGTTGAGCCACCCAGGTGTCTCTAGAGTCATCTGTTTTAACACACACAAGTATTTTACACACACTTAAAAGAAAGAAAACTGCTCCTCATTAAGTTATGACACACTGTCAGTTGTCAGATGCATTACAATGTGAAAAAATTTTAAGTCTTCATATCTATGAGACTTTCACTTATTTTGCACACCACCACGTATATTTTATTACCAATTTTCTGAATGCAAACCAATCGGGTTTGGAGGTGACAGTTACTATTGTCCTCAGAGAGTCAAATTGACAGAGTTTTCCATTTGTGAAAGAAAAAAGTTATCTCTTAATAGTCTTATAATAAAAGGAATCATCTTCATCTACAGTTTCTTTAAAAGAAAATCGTCCATCTGTCCTCTTCATCCATCCATCAATCAATATAATACTGAAAGAATTGGATTTTCAATGTTACATAAACGATCCACTCAGTTGGATATATTCAATTGTTATTGGTATTTGAAATGATTATTTAATTGCTGTCAATCCTGCTTCAAACATTACTAGTAGGGAATCCTAGAATACTGACAGTCAAAGGTAATTTATTAATCAATCCCATAGTACTGCTCAGC
This sequence comes from Canis lupus dingo, assembly GCF_003254725.2. NCBI lineage: Eukaryota > Metazoa > Chordata > Mammalia > Carnivora > Canidae > Canis > Canis lupus. The sequence goes on along the minus strand of NC_064245.1, from coordinate 43,441,887 downwards.
TAAGCATAATTTTACTGATTAAAATAAATTAAATACATCTGGAAGGTATTTATTTGTATCAGTAAGAATTTTGAGCAGATTTAGAGACCCAAAATATTCATAGCCAGCTAACAAACATTTTACAGAAGAACAAAGCTTGTTCAGTGCAGAATAATTGTCTTTGTTTTAATGTTATATCTGAATATTGTAGGACTTCCTGCCTCCATCCCCATCACTTCTATCCTTCCTTATCCTTCCATTTTCTCCCATTCCTCCCCTTCTATCTCTTCTTGTCTCTCTCCATTCTTTCCTTCTTTCCCTTTCTGTCTTTCACATAAGTAAAGAAATTGTTTCCTAATTTCTTTTGACACTTTTTTCTTTTTCTTTTGGTATTCCTTAAGTAATAAAAAAGAGCTTTCCTATTCCTCATATATACAATTTATTGTGTATGAGATTTATTTACTCAACTAAGAAATAAGAGGCATGGATTAATTCTTAAATGTATAATTCAAAATAGTTCATGATTGTGGTGATGATGGGGAGACAAACTTATCTTCGCTTGTTGGGCATTCATTGGATAAGAAGAATTTTGTCAAATTTATGTTGGACATATACCAATGAAAAATGTCCACACTGACTCATGAGATTTAATATTTCTGGAGCTAACTTAGCCAGAGCCACTTTTTTACTGCTGCCTTAATTTTTTTTCTAGGTGATTGGATAAAAGATACATTTTAATGAGTTCAAATAAGACATTGCAAAAGCATGAAAACAAAGTATGCATTACATGCTTGCCACTTGAGGCCTCAAAGCCTATCCTTTAAATAACCTTCAGGTGCTCAGAGGAAAACCCAACCCAAATCCCAGGTCTCCTTTCACCTATGGAATGTCAAGAAATTTGTCTGAAAATGGGGCCACCTCCTCAACTGTACTCACTTACCTGGAATTTACTCCCCAGTGTACGGTCAGATGTTTTTCTGTCCTTGGCAGCCTTATACAACATTTAAGTCCTATTTTTGTGATCCTGGGCTTCCCTCTTGCCTAGAGAAAGAGAGGATGACACAATGTTTCATTTCTGTTAAGACACCCTAATAACCAGATATCCCCAAAAGTGACAGGAACTTGATGCAAGAAAAATATGCTGTGATATATGATTATAACAAGAAGTAATATTGTTGGTATTAGGCATATTAGTATTGATGTTTGAGAGAAACAGGGAATACTGACATCTAGAAAATGTTGCTTAAAAGGTGTCTGTCTATAGACCCAATGCATGTAAGCATGGATGTCAAAGCTGAGAACATGGAGGAAACTGCCAATGAGGGTGAACATAACTGGAACTCATGCCACAGTCACAATCTTATCATCCTAATTGACTCATTAAAAAAGGTCTTAGTTCAGATTACCACTTCTATAACAAGAGAAATTCCTAATTGTGTCTTTTATCATTAAAAATGAGTCTGGATTATATTTATCAGTCATGAACATGTGATTTTCCACATCTTAAAAATTTGCAAATATTTATTCAAGATTCTGCTGATCAAGTAGAATAAGGTAACTAGCTGATCTCCCAATCAATCAAGTCAATGTAATGAGAAAAATAACATAGCCGCTGAGTCCCAAGGAGGAATATTATAAGACTAAGACAAGTTGAAGATTACAACCTGGCTTGATGTCTAGATATAAGAAGGAAAAACATTTTGTAGGAAAACCAAAATAGTCACTTATTAGTTGTGAGACCTTGGAAAATGCTCTATGGTAATAAGGTCCTTCTCTTCAATAATATAAAGGGAATAGCAAATTCTTTGTTTTCTTTATAAAATTATTTTAAAGCTATAGTGGAACTATTTCTATTAAAATAATTTATAATTTCTAAGTCTCATACAGTATTCATGACATGCTAAAAGTAACAATGATAATAATTAGGAAGAGTTAAAATTTAATTTATTAACATTCTATAAGTTAGGCTTAAATCATGTAATTTGGTTCTGGATATGAAGTAGAATTGAAGATATTATCAATAACAGATGGGATGAGGAAAGGAACCCAAGGTACTTAGATTAAAAGCTAAAAAATAAACTGTTCAAAAAACAATTAAAATGCATATCTAAATATGCACATTTAAGGAAGAGATTCAAGATTATAAATTGATAAGATATGGTATTAGAGTTGGTTAAGAGTTGAATGTGCTGTCCCCTTAATGAGTGGCCCTGAGACAGAGGAGAGCATGTAGTGGGGACCTCCTTTCCTCATTGTGTGAGGTCTTTGGGTGGGGAGAACAGGCACGTAACGAGGCTGTGCTTGAGGTGGAGTCCAGTACAGGTTCCTTCTACTAGGACATGGTCTGGCTTCAGAGCCAATGGATTGAATCCGTCAGTTGAGACAGGATATGTCTTTACACACATTCTAGATTCGTTGGGGGTGGGGGTGGGGTGGGGGGTTGGGAGGCAGAATCTGAAACATGACCAACTAACATGCCAAACTGCATGTTCAAAACCCAATTTGAGCCTTAGCAGTAGGTTAACATCATTTTTCCAAATTTTACATAGCCTTCTTTCTAATGCATCCACTACCATTACTGTCAGGTACAAAAGAGGGCAGAGTAACATAAGCCTGTATCGCCAAATGAAACCTAATGCCTCTCTTGGACTCATAGTTCTCCCCAGCCATTTTCTCCAAAGATGTAAGCAAGAGAATTAAAACGAAGAGTGAGCAGGATCATAGGGGAGTAACAGATGGTTATGAGCATCAGAATAAAATGCCACTCTTGATAGAATAGCAATGTGCAGCTGGAATGCAAAGCTGGAATGCATCACTTGTGCCACGTGGTGCCTGTCCCCACATCAGAGTTTAGAAGGAAGAGAAGCTTGGGGAGCGTCACATATTATCATGGGCTGCAGTTGTAAGTTTGGGAAGATAATCTGTGCTCTCATATTTTGATGACCTAAAATTCTTTTCCTCTCACTGAGAACTGCTTCTTTTGGCCCTGCTGGAAAGGCAGCCTGCCAGAGAGGGGGAGAGAGAAAGAGAGAGAGAGAGAGAGGTAGGGAGAGACAGAGACAGAGAGGATGAGAGTAAGAGAGACAGCAAAGGGAGAAGAGAGAAGAAAAGAAGTGGAAAGGATCAGAGAATGATTTCTTCTTTTCTGGCGGAACTATTGGTTTTTCCTGACACAAAAGAGAGTGCTTTGTCATTGTTTTCTTTATAACACTGATGAATTTCTTGTTGAGTGGGTATTGGGTTTTAGTTAACCATGACAGGAGCTGAGATTTATAGGCGGTCGCCTCGGAGGCTGTTTGAAAGGCTCCATAATGCCTCAAGGCACAGATGTGTTTTCAGCACTCACTTCTGGTAAATAACCAACAATTTCATACGCTCCACCCCTTCGCCCTGATTAGGGTACTCACTCTCCTTGAAAAATGAAGTATACTCCATGAAACTCAAAGCAAAGGCAGGAGTGAGGGGAGGAGGTAGGTTTGTTTTGTTTTGTTACTTCAACTTACGCATTCTCAGAAAGGGCTGAGGTATTCATCCTGTCCTTGTGGGTTTTTTGTTTTGATTTGTTTTGTTTTCATATACAAGAAAAGCAATATTCAGGACAATGAATTGCATTCTAAATATCATTATGTTTCTCCTCATGCTCTGATAGGTCTAATTCTATCAAGGCGTGCTAATATATACATTTTGTCGATAAATGTTTCCTTGTAGAAGCCAAAAAGTGAAGGGAACCACAAACTAGGTACAGACTCCCCACTGTGAACGTGCGCATGTCACTGGATAGTTTCTGGTCTCTCCTGCTATTCTTTTTTTTTTTTTTTTTAATTTTTTTTTTAAATTTTTATTTATTTATGATAGTCACAGAGAGAGAGAGGCAGAGACACAGGCAGAGGGAGAAGCAGGCTCCATGTACCGGGAGCCCGAGGTGGGACTCGATCCCAGGTCTCCAGGATCGTGCCCTGGGCCAAAGGCAGGCGCCAAACCGCTGCGCCACCCAGGGATCCTCTCCTGCTATTCTTCACTCACTCTTTCATGAATGGCTGTGATCAGTTACAGGGATTTTTCTTAAAAGTCAAAACCCATTGAAAGCTTTTATCTTGTTATTATAAATCTTCATTTAATGACTGCACCATAATTTGCTTAACCCATGGATTTCAGATGGCTTGTTTTTAATCTTTGGCAATTTTGTATAGCACAGGAATGAGCATTTTGTGCTTGTTTTTTTTTTTTTTTTTTTTCTGGAATTAGTACTATTCCCTTAGTCGAGATTCCAGTAAGTGGCAATTTTGTATAGCACAGGAATGAGCATTTTTGTGCTTGTGTTTTTTTTTTTTTTTTTTTTTTTTTCTGGAATTAGTACTATTCCCTTAGTCGAGATTCCAGTAAGTGTTCTGATGTGGTATGGAACATTTTAAGGACATTTGGCACATATTGGCAAATGGCTTTTCAAAAAGACTGGACCAACTTACATTACTCTAATAGCCCCGCAGGGAGCCTGATGTGGGACTCGATCCCAGGACACCAGGATCACGACCTGAGCCAAAGACAGACACTCAACCACTGAGCCACCCAGTTATTATCACCACTGAGCCCTTCCTAGTTATTTTTTAATGCCTAAAATCACTGTAAGGCCAGACACACCTATTATCATTAATATATCCCAAATAGTTCACCTTCTATGTCTTAGTGAAATCTTAGTATTTGTGTTCAATTCTAAATTTTATATATTAGACATACTGTCATAGTACATCCAATATTTATTTCCCAGATTCCCTTTGCCTTCAAGTTTTGATTATTGTAAAGGTTTTCTTCATTGGAAGCTATATTAAGATTAAACAGAAGGATAAGGTTTGGGAGCATATTTTAAAAAGGTATTACGAGTTCTTGCCTTTAATAAAAGGAAGGTAAAAACAGTTAAACCACTGCCTGCATAAGTGGTAGACAAAGATAAATGAATGGCCTCTGTGTTTGGATAAAGAGATGAAACTCACCAAGATGGTACCTTTAAACCCTAACTATAATATTCAGATCCTGCAATATGCCTTTGGGTGCCTTGGGTTAAATTTATCAATTGGTGAGGATCAGATAATGATTCTATGGTGCTAGAGAATTGTTCTATTTTACCTTGGTCTCTGTGGCAGGAAATGGACACAAAAGTTGTGTTTGGCCCATGTGGCCTGGTTAGGGGTGAGAGAAAAGAGGAAACAAGAGTCTCCAGAGGATATGAACCACTTTGCTGCCTCCAAAAGCGTTATTCCTTCCCTTTACCTGAGCTTGTCATGGGGTATCTCATCACTAGCAGCTACTCAGCACAGCCAGCCAGGGAAAATCAGGTATGTGGTGAACCTTATAAGTGGGAGCACATTTCCACCCTGTGCTCACTCAGATGCCGGCATATTTATCTTGTCTAGGAACCCAGTTGTAGTAGAAACAATGCCCAGAGTTCACAAGAGCCATCTCCCACAAACATTAGGGAGATGTGTCAGAATGAACTCTTTCTTAATTCATCTTTATAAAAGGGTATCTGCAGGGCATTTGGGTGGCTCAGTGGTTGAGTACCTGCCTTTGGTCCAGGTCATGATCCCGGGGTCCTGGATCAGGCTTCTCTCAGGGAACCTGCTTCTCCCTCTGCCTGTATCTCTGCTTCTCTCTGTGTCTCTCATGAATTAATAAATAAAATCTTTTTAAAAAAAGTGTATCTGCAATTTAAATAGTAAACAGATAAATATTTCTTGCATGGGCTACATTTATAAAGGTGTCCCGAATTAAGGGGAAGAAGTCTAACCATGTGGGCCACGTAAAAATCATTCACTCATTTAACAAATATCAGTAAAATTCCACATGGTGGGCCATGTGCTGTAGTCGGCTCTAACCATAGAAGGATAAAGAAACTTCTGCTCTTGACCTCTCTGTTTATTAGTGCTAATGACAGATACAGGGATGATCACATATTTTTTTAATGTTCTTTTTTCCCCAAATGCCCAAGATTATCCTGTTTACATTAGAGACAATTATTTAGTAGAAAAATAATCAGAAACTCATGAAAACCCTCTGGGAGCTATAAAACTGAATCTTCAGCATACATACCTGGAAAGAAATGTCTGCTTTTACGCCAAAATTGCACTAATTTCATCAGTGCTCATCAAAGCCACTTTACCTTTTCAGTAGTTCACCTCCCACTGCTGGTCTCTATATGTCTAGGCTCAAGCCACTAAGAGATGCAACTATGACAAAGATGGTCTGACTTAGTCTCAGGCAGTAAGGACCCTGGACAGAAGCCCTGGGTGGCTCAATTAGTTAAGCATCTACCTTTGTCTCGGGTCATGATCTCAGGGTGCTGAGATCGAGTTCCACATGGGGGACGAGGGTCCCTGATCAGCAAGGAGTCCCCCTAACCCTATGCTACTCCCCTCCTCGTGCTCTCTTTATGTCATATAAATTTAAAAAAAATTTTTTTAAAGGAAGGAATAGATACACATTCAGTATATTTTGGACTTTCCAGCTGGTTTGACGATTAGCTTTCAGAGTGCTTCAGGACAGCAGGGTTTTGACTGGGTTTATTTATTTTCTGTTCTACAACAATATGTTAAATAGACTAAACTCTGTTGAGAGGTTGAAGAAATCTAGAAAAATCCATTTTGGTCATAGAAAAAAATGACTGTAGATTATTTAGATACCTATCTTAGCACAATGGTGAAGTGGTGATTTTATTATCCATCTATATTAATTACTAAGCTCTAGTATCATTTAGATCGATATTCAAGAGCAGGGGCTTTGGAATATGGCAGATACTGGTTCCAATTTTGACATCTCCTGGGGACTAGTTTTGTAATCTTTGAGAAGCTACTTGGCCTCTCCCAATCTCTATTAGCCTTGCATAAAATAGAAGTAATAAAGCTTACTTTATAGAGCTATCACGGAGATTAAGCAAAAATTATTCTTTAAGTACATAGTGAAAATACCTGGTTATACAATCAGTTGTTTGGTTTTGGTAATGATTTTTAAGTGTATTAAATAGTGGTGACCTTAGCTTTAAATGGGACTGGGGCCCTTATGGATTTCTGGTTGTCCCTCAGTCTACAACAAATGCTACCTATTTGGAAAATCTAAGGTCTTCCACAGCCAGCATGAAGTGTAAAAGAAGCCAGAGAACCAATATCCTAGCCTTGAGAAGAGGTGAACTAGGGAGATTGGGAACCTCAGACTCCTCTGTGACATTGGTCTCATCTTTGGCTTGAGCTCCCCTAGGCTTCCTTTTGGTGCTCTCATTTGGCTGACTTCTCAGGTCCCAAACTCTGATTGATTCCTGACCTTAAGCCCACCTAAGCCCTATCCCAGCAACTGTTCTCTCCTCCTGCATGTGTTGTGTCTCTGCAGCTTGGGCATGACCTAAACTCTGAGCATGAATCAGTGTGTCCAAAGTCAATTTTTACTACTTTCCTTCTTAGTAGGCAAGCACCCTCTCTTCCTGATCCTGTTATTTCATCAGAAAGGGACAAGATGGAGAAATCACAGGAATTTTGCTTCCAATATATAAGAGGGAATACACATGCTTTACTCAACGGACACAAAGCTTTAACCCTATTGATTTTAACAGAAGGTTTTTAAAGTGAAGGCAACATAATCTATGAGAAAAAATGACCTATGTTGTCTGATATCTACCACCATGACAGATCTTGCAGAGAGCTGTGAAAGTCGCTGATGCCCTGATATCTAAGATTTCCTATTAATGGAAAAGAAATTATACTGAGTAAGGTGCTGGCAAGGAGCAACTGCACACTGAAAATTCACTGAATGAATGAAGCAATGGAAGGGGAGATAGTGCAATTTAATATAATTATTATCCTGAGTTTTCTTCAAGATCATCTTCATCTTTTCCATCACTGAATGGTTTCATGGCTTCTCCTGTTAAACTTCAGCTCAGTGGGAAAAGCATGTGACTCTTGATCTCAGGTGATGAGTTCAAGCCCCATGATGGGTGTAGACATTAAATAAAATTCAAAAAAAAAAAGGCGTTCTAAATAATTTTATTTTATTCTTCCCATCTTTGCTATTGTATTTTTAGGACACATGAGATTTTATTTTGAATTTCAAAAGATATGTGTGTGTATATAGAGTCTATAGGCATAACTTTTTAACATTCCATAAAATCTTTCTGTCTTCCTTTGGAGTTGTTTAGGAGAACCCTAAGTGTTTTTATGTGAAGTCCTATAACTTGGGGGTGAGTAGGAAGGAATGATCAAGCAACAGGGTCCTCAATGCTTGACAGCTCGTGTGAAATGCTCTCTCTGGTGATGGCGGGTCCTTTAAAGTAAGTTTCCTGCTGTCGGAAAAATTGGATACAATGGGGCTCATGCCTGAGGAACATAGTGAATGGCTGGGCTGAGAGTCCAGGAGAACTGAGTCTTTGCAAATAACTTGAGAGTGTCCAGGGAGTTTTTCAGAGTCTCTTTTTTAACCACAGAGTTCTTGAACAGAGCCCTCCACTCAGTGGGTAGGTCAGTTCTCATATTCTGTGAATGTTTTTCAGCTCATAAAATCATGTCTTGTCTGTTAAAGCCAGTTTTTGATCTTTTTTTTTTAAGATTTTTTTTTTTAATTTATTCATGAGAGACACACAGAGAGAGAGAGAGAGAGAGAGGCAGAGACACAGGCAGAGGGAGAAGCAGGCTCCATGGAGGGATCCCGTCGTGGGACTCGATCCTGGGACTCCAGAATCATGTCCTGGGCTGAAGGCAGGCGCTAAACCACTGAGCCACCCAAGGATCCCCCGCCAGTTTTTGATCTTAACTGTGACTCTTCTAATGTCTAGATGGAAGTGCAATGGATTGAAATTGGGGGAAAAGTTATTTTCCTTTTAAATTTGTATCATAAAGGTCCATCTAGATATGATTCGTGTTTCATTATCTTTTGCTGTGTAATAAACCACCCTAATATTTTGTACCTTAAACAGTATTTTTCTCACAAATATTCAATTTGAGTAAGGCCTGGGATGGGGGGGGGATGGCTTATCTCTGCTCTAACCACTTCAGTTGGGATACCTCACTAGGGCTGGGAGACCTACTTTCAAGATGGCTCACTCACATGACTGGCAAGTTGATGCTGGCTATCAAATGGGTACTCAGCCAGGGCTGTGGCTCTTTTGGGGGGCTCTCCATGGGATGCTTGGGCTTCCTCACAGCATGGAAGCTGTGTTCTAGAAGCCAGAGTCTTAAAAGAGCAAGGCAGAAGGGCAGGGCATTTGTAACAGCCTCAGAAGTCATATAGTACTGACACTCAGTTGATCAAGGCAGTCACAGGTGAGGGACATAGACTCCACTTTTCGACTGGAGGATGACAAGCTTCTAGAGAACTTAGGGGATAGGAGATATTGCTGCAGCCATCTCTGGAAAACAGAGTGAGCCACAGCAATTATTATGATTTACATCGAGACAAACTTACAGCATTAGACGTTCTTGTATTTTTTCCTACACGATTCAGCAACTAGAACCCACATTCTCATACTTAAAACATATAGAAATGGATTCAAATGTTTGAAAGCTTTCCTTCTCTGTTATTCTTGCACTCAGAAGAAATAGTAGGCATCAGGTCTCCGTGTGTTCTGTGGTAGTGACTTTGAAAACCTAGCCTCTATCTTTCAGCGTGGCCCTCGGCATTCCGTACAGCACGAGGTAAGCTTGGGGCCACATGAAAGTTATCCCTAAGAGATTTCTCCAGTTTTTTTTTTTTTTAAGTACAGTTTTGAGGATTTGTGATATATGGCCAATTGGTGTTCTCTTGAGATGCTTTGTAATTTGCTCTTGTCAAAGAATTACATTCAAGTAGTTCAGCTTGGAATGAAGTATGAAGAATTTAAAGAGGAGTTTGCGTCATTCATACTATTTCAGTGTTATTAATGTCAGGAAATGAGGTCTATATCCATCTGTATCAGTCAGAGTCCTCAGCTGCCAGCAACGGACACAAACACAGCCCTTTTTAAGCATCAGAGGACTTCTGAATATTGAGTAATTCATAGAATTTCTGGGAAGGCTCTAGAATCAGGCTTATGAAAAAAGGGACTGGGAAACAGTAAGGATAATAGTTTATATTACACCACAGAACCAGGGCAGTGAAGGCACCAATGCCATCTCTACTGACCAGTGAATGTCCTTGCTACTGGGCCTGGGAGTCTAGCGCTTGCCTCATAAGGTAAGTTGGTCCCAGATAAATGGATGCTGCTGTTTCTGATACTGATATTATAGTTTTCCTTCTTCTTTCTACTAAACATTTTTGCTTTGAGATAATCCTAGAATCACATGCAATTTTTAGGAACAGCACAGACATATCCTATGTACTCCTTATCTAGTTTTCCCTGATGGTAACATCTGCATGATTATCTTACGCATAAGATAATAACCAGGAAACTGACTTTGATTAATCTACTTACCTTCTTCAGATTTCATAAGTTTTACATGTACTCATTTCTTTACATGAGTGTATGGATGTATATTTTGCTCTTTGTTATTTTATCACGTATTTTCATAGATCACCACTACGATCAAGATTAGATCTGTTCCTCACTACCAGAATCTCTTTTGCTGCCCTTTTGTAAACCACCCTCCCTCCAACCCTAACCCCTGAGAACCACTAATCTGTTCATTTCTATAATTTTTTCATTTCAAGAATATTATGAAAATAAACTTTTTACAGTGTGTAGCCTTTTAGGAACATCACTTCCTTAGAGTCCATCCAAGTTGTGACATGTATTGATGATTTCTAGTTTTCTACTTTTTTTTATTGCTATGTAAACATGGATAAATAACAGTTTTTTAATCATTTGCCTGTTGAACAGTATTTGGATTCTTTCCATTGGGGGTTATAATGAATAAAGCAGTTGTGAACATTCATGCTATTTTTTTGGCACAAAAAGAAATTATTTTTTAAGGTCAAATCATAGAGTGCAATTGCTGAGCTGTATAACAATCACATGTTTCATTGGCAAGAAATTGCTAACCAGCTTTTCAGAGTGGTTGTACCATTTTACATTCCCACCAGCAATGTATGTGCCATACAGTTTCTCTACATCCTTACCAGCATTTTGTATTTTACAATTTTTTATTTTAGCTGTTCTGTTAGGTGTGTAGTAATATCTCAGAGTTTTATTGTTATTTCTCTAATAAGTGAAGATATTAATTTTCTCATATGCTTATTTAATATAGGCATAGCCTCTTCAATGAAGTATCTCATTTTTTTGTTTGCCTAATTTAATTGTTTGGCTTTCTACTTTTCAGTTTTGAGATTTCTTTATATATTCTAAATTCTAATGCTTTGTTGAATATATGGTTTGAAAATATATTCTAAAAAAAAGAAAATATATTCTCTCAGTCTGTAGTTTGTCTTTTTATCCTTTTAACTGGATCTTTTACAAAAGATATTTTTTAAATTTTCATGATGTCCAATTTATTTGTTTTTCCTGTCATTGCTCATGTTTTTGGCATCAAATCTAAGAAATTCATCATGAACATTTTCGCCTATGTTTTTTCTAAAAATTTTTTAATCTTAAATTTTATTACAGTGGCTTTTAGTAGGTTATTCATTTGTTTTTCATTGTAACTCTTGCAAAACTTTGGTATTTTTCTTTTTTAAAAAGATTATTTGAGAGAGAGAGAATGAGAGCAGGAGTGAGGGGAGGGAGGAGGGACAGAGGGAGAGGGAGAAGCAGACTCCCTATTGAGCAGAGAGGCTGAGGACTGGCTGAGGACTTGGGGCTTGATCCCAGGACCCTGAGATCATGACCTGAGCTGAAGGCAGATGCTTAACTGACTGAACCACCCAGGCAAAACTTTAGTATTTTTCATACTTAGTCTTTAGTATTTTTCTTATCTACTTGATTCCTTTTAACATCATACACCAATAGCTATATTAGTAGTATTTCTGAAACATAATTCTCATGTTTGCAGATTTCTTAGACTCTCACTTCCATGCTTCTCTCTCCCCCTTTCTCCCTTACTGTCTTCAACACTTATGGAGCGAAAATCCTCTGCTAGCTACTGTGCTGAATGCATGTTATGTTGAGTACTGATTTAATATTCACAACCATCCTATGGAGAAGGAACTATTTTAATTATTTCAATTTCTTTTTTAACAAAAAAGAACTGGAGACCTAGAGAGTTTAAAGAATTGGCTTTGGACATAAAAGTAGCAAGTGGTGAAGATAGAGTATAAATTCATACAGTATAACTTCAGAGCCCCCCTACCTGGTATTGAATTAGGAGGTATGACTATCTGTAATAAGATAAATTATACATATCAGTAGTATTTGTATATAAAGCATTACTAAAGCAAACGTGAACAGAAAAGGCTGATTATAACATATTATCACCCTAGCAGTTTCTCAGATCACTTTTTCTTCCTGTTTACTAAGGTTAATTACAGTCCTTTCTTGTGAGGTGCTGCACTAGACTTTCTAAGGCAAGTGGGTCTATGCTACTCCCACATTTCCTGATGAGGACAGTGTTAATGTAATATATCCTCAGAGCCCTGCAACATAGATGAAAACTGAAGTACCAGGAAGCATGAAAAATAGCGGAGTGACAATATACTATGTCATTGCTTGCAGTGATGAGCTTTTAATATCCAGATCATTGAACTACTACTATACAGATGATGTATAGTATCAGCCTGGGAGCAGTGTGGCTCTGTGGGCTAGAAGGCCTTCCTGCTTCCCTAGACATCTCAGAACACGGCAGAGATGCGAACAATCCCGGGTTGCTCCTGTGCCTTGGGGCTGTGTGTGGGACCAAGGCCCAAGCTGACACTACAGGACAACTTCCAGAAAATCACAAGATTCTGGCACTGCTTTGTTGAGCTCTTCTGGGTTGCCTTGTAGAAACGTTCTAGAATCAACACTCAATGAAACTGTAGAGTTGGGATCCCTGGGTGGCTCAGCGGTTTAGCGCCTGCCTTTGGCCCAGGGCGCGATCCTGGATGGGACCTGCTTCTCCCTCCTCCTGTGTCTCTGCCTCTCTCTCCCTCTCTCTCTCTGTCTATCATAAATAAATACATAAATCTAGAAAAAAATCTTAAAAAAAAAAAAAGAAACTGTAGAGTTACGTTAACAGAGCACTCATGACTGTTCTTCTGTAGAGAGGAGCCCACATGCATGAAACTAGGTCTTTTACAATTAAGATTTGTTTTTGAAGTTAGAGGATGAGATCTTAAATTTTCTCCCTTCACCTTTCTTATCTTAACACTGACCTTACAGTTACAACCCTGAATTTTCCCGCAAATTTAAAATATAATCTGTGGTTCCATTGTAATCTTCCCAGTCAATTAAAAAGAGAGAGTGAATGTGAGAGAGAATAGTAAAAGGCTGAAAAAATTCTAAAGCGAAACACTGACCAAGCAACCTAATCCCAAATTCAAACAAACAAACAAACAAACAAACATACAAGAGTTGGTTCTGCTAGCTGAATTACTGCATGCATTCTCCATATTTCAAGAGTACAACAGAGTTTGAAATGTATTATAGTTCAGCTTCCTACAAAATTTGCATTCAGTTCTGCTGTGGTCCTCTTTTTTTCCGAGAGCCCATCCTGTATATTCCTTAGCATTAGCACTTCACTATTGTAAGCGGTATTACATCTTTTCGACATCGCTATAGACAAGAAGACATAAATGAGAGTTAATAACCATCAAATGTGCCTATTTCCTTTTCCTATAAATTAGAGCATGCTTTCCTTCTGAATTTTGCAAGAAGGAAAACAGACTCTCTCCTGCTGATGTGAGGAAGTAATGCTAAATCTCCCTCAAGATTCACTAGGGCTTCTTACAGCTGTATGTTAGTACCTTTTTATATGCAATTTTACTTCATTTAGTCTTTAAGGTTGTGCCTGAGGTTAGTTTAAAAGGTTAGTTAAATGTTAATGGATGTTAATGCTGCAATTAAATTGTTAAATCAATTGAAAACTGCGGCTCCATCTCTATCTGCGTTAGTGTCGGCCTGAGCTGCATTGGCGTATAAATTAAAAGCTGTAAATCTAGTGAAGTCTAATTAGAGACCAAATTTCTCATTTATCTTATTTTCACAGGACTGTAAGCACTGATAGATAATCAACGAAGGGCTAAAACTTTTTAACATTAAAAAACTATTTTATCTATTTCAGGATTCAGGTGACTGATTATAATTCAGATCCAATTACTGTAAAAGGTCATATGTGAAATGAAGTTCTTTCAAACACTCTTTAAGTTTTATTTTACAAGTTTGCATACAACATGGCACCATCCCCATCCCCAAAAGCAAATATAAATACATTATTCAAGACTGACTTGAATGGCATCTTAGAGTAACCTTGGCACTCAACAGTGTTCTCAAGAGACTACTTGCGTTGACCAAAAAGAATAAAGATGGATTTGGGTGCTTTGCGGGAGATTCTGCAGAGAGCAAAATTAAGCCTTCATGGATGTCTAAGGTGATCATTTTTCACTGTTGCTTCAAACTAGCTGTTGCCATCTTGCTTCGTCGATGTTGGAGAAGAGTCTTATGTAAGGAATTCAAATGAAAGGATTAGTCAAGGGGAATCCACTTTGCTTTGCTGTGGTAAAACCACTCCGCTCAAATTGCTCTGTGTGACTCAGCCCTGGTTCCGCTATAGTTGATCATTTATTTAAAAAAAAAATTCCTTTTCACTATTCTCTAAATTATGGCACTTAATGATGAGATCTAGTCCTAGCTTTTGACATACCAATGTTGATGGGAAGACGTGTTCATATGCATCTAAATTGTAATTACGATCAAAAACTCTCTCTCCAAAAAGTAGGAACACTCAGGTTTTGGTTTGCAAAGCTATTCCTTTGGTGGTATTATTATTATTGTTTAAAGATTTTCTTAATTTATTTGAGAGGGAGAGAGAAAGAGAACAGGGGGACAGGCTAAGGGAGAGGGAGAAGAAGACTCTCCACTAAGCAGGGAGCCCCGTGCGGGGTTTAATCCCAGGACCTGGGGATCATGACCTGAGCTGAAGGCAGAGGCTTTGCTGACTGAGCCACCGAGGCACCCTAGTCATATTATTCTTATTATTTTAAATATCTTATGGAAAATGGTATTTCTTTATATGCAATTTATGTAATTAAATCATTTGCTCAGAAAAATACTATTTTAGGAACCAGTTACAAATGCAGATTTAACTAGAAGGCCTCCTCCCGCTAATGAAGACATACACCATGCCCTTCTTCATATTCTGAGTCAGGTTTCGGCATTGATTAAACCACAGAAGAACATCAGAGAATGAATTGCTGAGCAGATTGAATGTTCTGAACTTTCTGCTTTCTTAATTTTGTCATGAATTCCGAGCTCCTAAAATTCTTGATCACAGACTCTGCAGGGAAAATGCCACGTTAGGTTGCTTGTCCCCTGAAGCAAATGAAAAAGATGTTATATATTTTTTCACCCTTAAAGGAACACTGATTTCCTGCCAGCACGTGTGTTTCTTACTTGCAGGCATTCAAAACTCAAGAACTAACTCTCTGTAGCCCGGAGAGCTGAAATCAGTCTGTTTTTGTGAATTGCTGTGACTTTCAAGAATAGTGGCCCCAAGATCTTAACCAGGGTCTTTGCACTTGCATTAAAGTGCACCTGGCTTTCCACTTAAGTGCCATAATTTTGCAGAGGAATATATACTATGGAAAAATTCAAGGCCGAGCAGAAGCAGAAAATGATAGAGCATGCTAATGTGGGTTGATGGGTTAGGAAGAGGAAAGCTGAATGAACTGCCGCAACAGGCCATTCATTATCTAACAGGAATTGCAAGTGGAACATTTTAAAGACAACGTTGGTGATTCTCTGCCTTTTTGTTCTCCTTCTAAACTTCCTTCTCTCTCTGTTTTTCCTATAGCAGATCATGACACCACTAGTTATATATTAATTCAGGCATACAAATCTAGGAATTTGATTCCCTTTTCACCCTCACCTACTCCCCTCTGAATCCCATTCATTGGCATCTACACTTGACTACAATCCCTGAGGAATGGGCTAATATTAAATCATCATCTCATGGAGGACTAACTGATGCTTAGCAGAGCTCAGTGACTTGCCCAAGGTTATACAACCAGGCAATAAAAGACCCAACAGTTTTTTGAAGTCACATCTGCTGTCATCCATCATTGCTTCCTACCCCTGCCCCCACATCTGAAGGGGACCTGCAAAAGAGACCAAAAGAGCAATGAGTTTCCTGTATTTGTGTTATCACCAATGTTTTCCTCATTTGCCAACTTTATCATGACTCCCCTGACAATCTGAACTGCCTCCTATAATTACTAAGCCAGTTTGTACTTATTCACACTTTCTTCTACATTACTTTGCAAGTACTACCTCATCGTTTCATATCTATCCTGTCTCATAGCTACATAAGTCCCTAAAGGATGGAAGTCAAGTCTTCCCTCTCCATGCATATGCTCAGTGTTCAGTAAATGCTTGCTACAGTTAAACACAGATCCCATCCTCTGTTCTCAGAAAAGTTGTAATTTATCTGGTGCCCTAATCAAAGACTCATGATGAAATTAAATGATGGAAAATCAAAGTCAGCAACTGAATAATGAAAGATGAAATATTTCACAAACTGGGAAGCCAAAGAAATCATTGGGAGGCTGAAGAATGGGATACATTTTGGTTAATGAGAACAATGGGATACATTTTGGTTGATGAGAAGAAAAAGAATGGATTACATAAGTCCTAAAGATGACAGTGATTATGTTATTTTCAGGCTGACATGATGATAGTTAAGGGTTCTTTTTATAGATGAATTCATGACCTAAATGTTTATCAAATACTTACCTGATGTCATGTACCTTATGCACACATACAATGGTGACCAGAATTAATATGGTCTTCTTCTCATGTAGTTGGCAGGTTGGTGAGGAAAGACTGAAATGTTAGCTAGAAGTGCTGACATAGCAGGGAAAGTGCTGTGATGGGGGTTCATTCTAGAAGCATCCAACTTTTTCCTTTGGAGGAGGTAAGATCAAGATGAAGAGGGGCTTTTTGAAGGAAATGCAATTTGAGACCTGGAGAATGATTAATGGAAAATTACATTTGGAAAATCCAGGTTAGATTGGACTGTGTGGTACTTATGTAACTGCAAACACTGAAAAAAATGTGACATCTAGAGAGAGGAAGAGAGGAAGGAGCAAAGGAATGGGAGAGAAGCCAGGAGGAAGAAGAAGATGGAGGGAGAAGTTAATTTGAGGGTGAAACAGGACCTTTCTTTACAAAAGCACAGGGACCCAAAGAGGGAATGTTTCTGGAGAATATTTATCAAAAAGCAATGATCCTAAAGAGGGAGCCTATGTTTGGCCTGTAGATGGAAGAGACTTGTTTCCATCTTTATGCTCCCTATTATCCAGCCAACTGGCCCTTCATTTCTTGCCACCTACAACTGTACCATTGTACTCTTTTCAGCCTCCTTCTACTCTTTTGTATTATCAGTGTCACTTCTCCTACCCTTCCCCAAACAGCAGCATTTCTTCAAGATATGCCATTACCTGTGTACTTCTTTAGTCAAATCATCTAAACTCTTATTATTAGCTACCTTCTTTGTACAAATCCCCAAATTACTTTCTGGTAGAGGGAAAGGTGTTGGCCTAAGTGACTTTGCAATTAGTGGAATCTGTAAAACTAAAGTGAAAAGAAACTGAACATAAGTGCTGTACTTTATTTGGGACAATTCTTTCCCACTGCAGGGTACAGACTCACAATTCTGACACTACACATAAAAGATCTACACACACTGTGATGGAGGTATGTCAAAAGGTCATAGGAACCCACAGAAAGAGTTCCCAATGGCTTAAACTGGAACAATCTTAGCAAAAGAATAAATCAAGTAATGGTGGGTTATAATTCAAAATATAAAATAAGTATCCATATATCAACACTGATATAAATAAATAAGTGAATAGATAAATGTGGAAAACAGGCAAATGTTTTGTCTGAAGGATGTCAAGTAATTTAATAGATAATTCACTCTCAAAGAGGGTAACATACTTCCCCTCCTTACCTAAATAACTTCCTTTTAAATAGTATAGAATGGAGGAGAACTTGGGTGGTTCAGTTCATTAGACAACTACCTTTCAGTCGAGTCATGATTCCAGGGTCCTGGGATCAAGCCCCACGTTGGGTTCCTGGCTCAGCAGGGAGTCTGCTTGTCCCTCTCCCTCTGGCCTTCCTTCCTATTTATTCTCTCTTGGTCTCTTAAATAAATAAATGAAATCTTTTTTTTTTTTTAAAGAAGAGGAGGAAAGAATAACTTTATAATGGAGAAATCTGATCAACATGACCTCAGCCACGTCATCAAAATGAATATCAACAGTGATGGTCATATTATTAATATGTACCTTTGGTATGATGTGATGAGAACGGCACTCTGTTCTCCCTTCCAAAGACACATAACCATAGTCCAATAATGAGAAAAACACCAAACAAATCTTAATAGAGTGACATTCAAAATATCTGACCAATTCTCATCAAAACTGTCAAGATCATCAAAACAAGGAAAGTCTGACACTCTATAATACCCAAGAGGAGCCTAAGGAACCATGATGACCACGTGTAATGTAGCATCCTGACTGCGATCCCACAATAGAAAAAGAGGATTAAGTAAAAATTAAGCTAATCTAAGTAAACTATGGACTTTAGTTAATAATAAAGAATTAATATTAGCTCATTAATTCTATCAAATGTACCATACTTATGCCAAATGTTAATAGGAGAAATTAGGTGTATGGTACATGAAAGCCTTTTACATATCGTTACAATTTTTCTTTTTTTTTTTTTAAAGATTTTATTTATTTATTCATGAGAGATACACAGAGAGAGACACAGAGAGAGAGAGAGAGGGACAGAGACATAGGCAGAGAGAGAAGCAGGCTCCATGCAGCAGAGATCTTGGGACTCCAGGATCATGCCCTCAGCCAAAGGCAGATGCTCAACCACTGAGCCACCCAGGCGTCCCTACAATTTTTAGAAACCTAAAAGCATTCTTATTTTTTATATTTTTAAAGATTTATTTATTTGTTTGTTTGTTTATTTATTTATTTATTTTAGAAAGAAAGCATGAGCAGGGGGAGGGGCAGAGGGAGACAAGCAGACTCCCTGCTGAGCATGGAGCCTAATGTGGGACTCAGTCCCAGGACCCTGAAATCATGACCTGAGCCAAAGGCAGACACTTAACCCACTGAGCCAACCCAGACACCCCTCAGCTAGACTTTCTAATGTTGTCTAGGCACTACACCATTATTTGACAGGTCTGCCAGTCTGGAAATTTGACAGTCATCACTCATTTTTCCCTTTCTCCATCCCAGTGGATACCAGTTTCCAAATGCATATTCTATGTTCACTGACTTTTAGATTTATCTACCCTCTTCAATTATTATTATCACATTGTTGTTTAGATACTAATAGTTTCTTGAGTTATTTCCAAGGGCCTACAAAATGCCCTGTTACTTCTCTAAAAATATCTCATTTGTCTAAGTCATGTTACTAACATAATTCTAACCATGGATTCTTCTAAAAAACTGGAAGTGGCTACCATCGTGTGACATCCTCAGTTAAAACTTCTTATCATTTAAGAACGATATCCTCACTTCCTCACCTCACTTCCCCATCTCTGTTCCATGTTTCTCTGGATGAGGTATCTCAGCGTTGCACTTGCAAATCACACCAGATGTTTCCTTCAAAGATATAGGCCATTTGATAAAGTGGCTAAAATCATGGGTGCTGACTTAAGGCAGACCCAGATTTAAATTCTGGCTTTGCATTTTACTATTTTCAAAATTGGAAACCAATTTCCACTCTAATATCTAATTGCCCATCAGAAAAACGGAGATTTGGTGAAATTGGGAATCATATAAAGCAAAGCACTTGGCATAAGTTCCTGGAACACACTGACTCTTTAAAGTTTACTTTAAAATTCTTTCAAAAGTCACCTTTGCAGGAAATCTGGCCTGTATTTTTGATGGTAGTGTTGTGCTGGGTATTTTCTTCCCCATTGGTTGAGAATCCATGGGGTTTTTCATTTGTGTCTCCTAAATGCTACTTTTTAAATTCCCCCTTTGCCTCACGATGATTTGTATTCTTATTTACAACACTATAACTCAACCCATCTATGAGTTCTTTTTCCTCTCTGAACAATGGGGATAATGATGATGCCTCTCCCAGAAGATTCTTAAAGATTCAATGAGTTTATGTGTATGCCACACTAAGAATAGTACCTGACATGATGTAAGTGCTAGTAAGTGATTTTAGTTATCATGACTCTTATTATCTCATCTGCCAAGAACATAGGTAATGAGATTTATTTATCTTTATATTCCCTAGTGTAAGCAGAAAAAAAAAAAAAAACACAACAACAACTAACCAAAACAAACGACCTCTGTATACAGTAGGTGTTCACTGAAAGCAGGCTGGAGTATGATCCAGTGCTGCTTTGGTGAATGGACAGTCTTTCTTTCTCTGAGGAGCAAAATATGGAGCAATCAGAACCAAAAGCCAAGGCCATTCACAGCAAATGTGCTAGTTTATATGAAGGAAAAAACAGACCATGGATGGATTAGGCAGAAAGAAGAGAATCAGGAGGATGAAACTGCCAGGAGCATAAATGCTAAAAATGAGTTGAATTAAATAATGCAGTTACTGGTGCCTGATGAATAAATGAACAACACTAATGTTACTTCATGGGTACCCAGAGATACGTTCACCTCCAGGATACATTGCTAGTTAATAGTATGCAATCAGCTAATGTCCAATATTAAACATGAGGGAAAAAATCCCCTAAAAATGGTAAGTCACAGTAAAATCTTTATATCAGGTATGACTTGATCTTATTTAATGGTATAGTCATTCCTCTTCAACTTGGGTGATTCAAAAAACTCATATTTGAAAGATTGCTGTAGAGATGCTAGTATGTTTTAGTATCCACATGGTTCTAATAGTAAACATAAGATAGCTACACATCTACTAGTGATCATCTTCCCATCATGTAGCAAGAGCTGTAGTGGAAAATCCAGACACATTCCAATGGATCTCTCATTTTCTGTCTTCCCATTTGGTCTTTGTATCTTCTATCTGTCACCTTTGAACAGACATAAAAACCTAAAACACAATTTTGATGAACCTTGTGAATTAGAACTATTACACCCACATTGGGAAACAGAATTAAAGTGTGTTTGAATGTTTTTGTTTGTTTGCCTTTTTATCAACGTTGAATTTGGAAGTCAACATACACTCCATTGCTCATCAACCCTCCAAGGTTGTTAGGATGTTCTAAATTCAGAGGAAGAACCTAGAGGTCCTCAAAGTATTTAAGAAGTGGCAGAGACATGGTAGGCAAAACCCAAACTAGATAAGCAACCGCCTCCAAACTGCCCTGAAAGAGGTGACATGAAGAACCCTATTACTTTTACGGGCTTGACCTGAACCCTCATAAAACTTTCCCGTGTGATTTCTCAGGACAATAGGAATCTGGGAGACATCCAGAAAGGGAAATGAAACTCTTCCGGCTTGTATTTAAACTTGACCCCAAAGCATATATGTTTATTGGTCTCATAAACCCAGTGCAACCGTGGTGTTCGTGACTCAGGACGAGGGCTGGGACAAAGAGTAATTTGTCACTGGCGATGACATCATTGCTGTCACCTACCTCATCATGGAATATGTCTGAGCATCCCTTTGCACGGCAACACACCAGCCACTGCATGTGAACGGCAGACACCTGGCCCTGTTAGCTGTTCACAGAGGGCCCTATCAGAGGCAAAAGATAACCATGAGCAATGCCCCCGACAACCAAATAGGGCTATGAGAAATCAGGCCATGCTCTGTGGGGCATCGTGTTTTCCTTCCAGCCGGAGGGCACTGAAACATTAAAGAGGCCTATGGGGTTGGTTTGGGGATTTATCTGTAATGTCTGAGTCCTTTCTTTCTTCCACCTCTGGTTGTATACAAAAAGTAGACAGAGAAGGGGTGGGGGGAGATATGAGGGGGTCTGGGGAAACTGCAACAACTCAGTGTCAGTTCAATGCATGGGTCTCATCATTAGCTCCTTTCCCCACCCCATTCCCAGAACACAGGGGAAAACCATGGGCCGCAGACAGGAGGCATGAGCCCCCAAGAGGCATCACTTGGTTTTAAAAGTTAGTCGGCCCACCTTCCCAGCAAGGCAGCCCACCGAGGGCTCCCTCTGAGAGGATTTTGAAGTGAGGTGGGTAGCAATTCCCCTTTCTTCCTCCTCTTCCCTGCGCATCCCTTCCCAGCCCCCACTCCCACCCCATCTCCCCGTGGCCGCCAGGCCAAGTTTGTTGCTTGCAGCAGAAAGAACTCAAACGCTTTCGTGATCCGACTGTTTTCAAACAGGCTGGGCTCCTGTGAGCCTTACCAGCTGTGACTAATAGCAAAGAGAAGGGGGAAAGAAGCTTCTCGAGCCTGCAGGCTTCAGACAGGCAGGCTCTGGGGGAAACAAGAGAAAGCCATTAACTAACCACAGTGTTATCTTGATTCTCTCGGAGAAACGAGCTAGGGACGCCTAATGAACTAGCCTTAACGTTTCAAACTGAATGTGCCTCTGGGAGCTCTGCTAGAACAAACATTGTGACAGATCAATGCTTGGTTCCTATATCAAGAGAAAAGGTTATTCTCTCCTCTGAGGAATTAGAGGATTAGTATATCTCTATGATATATTTTCTCTCCCTTTAAAATTTTAACTTTTCTGAGAGTATTCAGGTAGAAGGAGTGAAAAGTGGCTGGGGAGGGTGAGTTTCCACACAGTGGTTTTAAAGTTTATTAATACGGGAGATACTCCTGTCAGATGCAGGAGCATTTCCTTTACACTCTCTAGATCACAGCTCAAATTTTCTGTGGTTGTCGAGCCCCACAAGTAGATATTTCAAATGAAATCACACTGCCTTCCATTTTCACACCTTGGACTGCGGGTGGGGTGAGGTGTCAAGGGGCAAGCAGGCAAAATTTCCCTTTTTAGTCGGAAGTCACCCATGTGGTGATTAGCCAGAGATTTTCAAAAGGTGATTACAGGTCTTAGCCAAATCTTCCAAACTGCTCATTTTTCTAGGAAGCTGAACTTCATCAGTTATCATTTTAAAGAATTTCTTGATATGAAGGGATATAAATTATAAAATTCTTGTCAGTCAGTAATGCCTGGGATTGGAGTATGCACTGTGAGTGTGACCCTTGAGGATTACTGAGGGGGATGCCAACTGTACCTTAGCTTCTTGGAATAAAAGAAAGGAAGAAGAAAAGAAAGAAGAAAGAAAGAAAGAAGACAGAAAGAAAGAAAGAAAGAAGAAAGAAAGGAAAGAAAGAAAGAAAGAAAGAAAGAAAGAAAGAAAGAAAGAAAGAAAGAAAGAGAAAATGAGAGAAAGAAAAAGAAAAGAGAAAGAAAGAAAAAATAGTGAAAGAAAGAGGAAGGAAAGAGGGAGGGAGGGAAGGTGGGAGGAAGGTTAGGATGGATGAAGGGAACGAAATGGCTCTAAATCAATGCCCCAGTTTACGAAACTATTGTTGAGGTTAGATTCACCCTTGATCCTGCTTACCTTTATTGTTGCAGAAGGCTTCTATTTGAATTGGCTCACTTTTTTTGTTGTAGCTGTTTTGTTTTGTTTTGTTTTGTTTTGTTTTCGGTGCTAATTTTCAGCCAGCAGTGTATCCCCCAATCAAGGCAATTTGACTTTGATAAATAAAAGTGAAAGCGAGCCATCTCTCCTCCTGGTATCTCAGGATTGCCTAGATTTCCAAGTGTTCCTTGGGAACCTCATTCCAATCAGGGATCCTTAAATGTAGAAGGCAGCTAATCTATGAGAAGGATTTATACAGGGCAGTAGTCTTCACTGACTCTTGTCCATCGACATGTTAGCCGGTTGTGTAAAACTAATCATGGAGAGGAGTATAATATATAGTTAATATTTCTATGAAAATTTCCCCCTTCAAAGCCCTAAGACACACAAACTTTGATCCAGCAATTTCAATTAAAATGATTTTTTTCTAAGAGAATAGTTGGGGATTTATGCACAACTTTACCTATGCAAAAGCTTATTGCAGCAGCAACCATGAGAATATGCTTTTCCAAACTAATTATCTCTCTACCCACGTTAGACAATCACAGTCTTGCAATATTTCTTTCTTTCCTTTCTTCTTTTTTTTTTTTTAACTTAATGCTATGTACTTGCTAAGCAAACCACTTCTTCTTAAGTAATAATAGGAAATTTAGGTAAATCTCACTTTAGTTTTTGCAGTGTGTTTGTCTGCTTGGGCTGCCTGTAACAAAATACCACAGACTGGGTGGCTCAACAACAGAATCTATTTCTCACAGGTCTAGAGGTTCGCCACCCCAGATCAAGGTACTGGCAGAGTAGTTAGTATTCTGAGGCCTCTTGAGTTGACCAATAGGTGGCCACCATCTTGCTTTGTACTCATAACATCTCTTATTTGTGTACATGTAGAGAAAAGGGAAGAGGGGAAAACGGGGAGAGAGTGGGGGATTGGGAGAGAGAACCTGAGAGGGAGAGAGAGGTTTCTTTTATGTCTCTTCTTTTAAGGACACTGATCCTTCAGATCAGGGTCCCCACCCTTTGGAACGTCATTTAATCTTGATTAGTTCCTCAGAGCCCCCTTCTCCAAATTCAGTCGGGTTTAGGGTCTCACTATATGATTTTGGAGGCACACAAGTATTCAGTTTATAATATACAGTTTCTTAGTTAGTGGAAGTTTTTCTTTCTTTCTTTCTTTCTTTCTTTCTTTCTTTCTTTTTTTTTTTTTTTGGAAGTTTTTCTTAATAAGACATTCTCTAGATAAATATTTCACTGAGTTTGAAATAAGATTGTATAATTAGGCCAAAGAAACTTCACACCAATAGCTCAAAGGAAGTTCTCCTTGCTGCCTTTCACACATGCAGTCAGGGGCTCTGGACTCTCCCCTTAACTAGCTCTTTCACTGGAAACAAGGCCCATAACCTTTCTGGCTCTTGATTTCTACATCTTTAAAGAGAGGGGTTGAAACCAGATGTCTTCTCAAGTTTCTTTTAGCTCTAAATTTCATGCATCTGTGACTGTTTCTTGTAACTCAATGTTCTCACACCTGTGATACAACTGTCAGAAATTATAACATGGTGGATAACATATTTTACAGAATTCATAGTTATAAAAATTGCATGTACAGATAATTTACACATGTGTACTTATTTTCCCACCAGGTTCATTTATACAAATCATTCTGGATTATCATTATATTCAACAGAAAAAAAAAACTACATTGAATTCTCTTTAATTCAACCCTTGAAGTTGGAAGCAAATCGAATGAAATACAACTCAAATTTAAAGGAGAAATTGGATCCATATTTGGAATTTTGGCAAAAATAGGGACAAGGAGGAACATTCCAGTAAAATAATATAATTCATTTTTATGAGTAGAGTATTAGCAAACATATTTCAAAATCTGAGCCTTATTAATAATTTTTATATTAATATTTATTGCCTCGCAATTTCCTCTATATATGTCATAAAACAAAGACAGTTTTGTTTGATGAGCTCCTCGTACCAATTATATAAAGAAGTTGGTAAGGACATAAAAGGAAAAAAGGGAGACGTATAAATATTGGATTTTACATCAACAGGTCTGTAAAAATCACAAAGGTTAGAGGTTATCAACTCCAGTTTGACTCTTGGGTTATTCCTCAGCCTGCTACATTTATAAAAGAACAAACTGCTGATGGTTAGACTTGAAACAATCAACCTCAGAAGGAGTTGCAATAGGGTAGTGAGTGAAATCATCCCTGGAGTCAAGAGTGTAGAAAATGTTCCAAGATTCTTGGAAACCAAAGTTTCCATTCAAGTGTTTAGTATTTTAATAGGTAATTACTTTAAAAGATACTCATTAAACAATTTCCATTAATAGACCCCACTGGGCATAGATGGTTCAACTCTCCAAGGCTTTCTGGGTGTGTCTTTCCACATAGTATTTTTAACGTTTTATAAATCTTTTTTACAC
This sequence comes from Canis lupus dingo, assembly GCF_003254725.2. NCBI lineage: Eukaryota > Metazoa > Chordata > Mammalia > Carnivora > Canidae > Canis > Canis lupus. Next base: position 43,415,891 of record NC_064245.1, on the reverse strand, counting down.
TCTGTTTTTCACTGCTTCCCCTCCATGGCTTGGACTCAAAGATCTAGTCCCAACATACTCCATCCTAGAACCAATGAACTTTAAGATGCACTGGACAAAACTGGATTTTAAGAGAGTAAGGGGCAGAAATCAGTGAGGATGAAAACAAGGCAAGCACTTCCTTAAATGGGAAAACATGTTAATTTTAAGGAGGATGTAACGTTTACAAACAGTGGTCTCAAGGTAAAGTTGTTTCCAAAAGAAGTTTAGCATGGACAATTATCCAGAGAAATGAGGCTGGATTGGTAGCAGATTTGGCCAGGCCTGAGCAGAAACAGACAATTTGTAATTTAGTTATTTGATTATGCTGTCTACACAGTTTCTTTTTCCTCTAATTTCCAACTATCTTTTTGATATTATAGTTTACAAAACTAGTCATGTATTTCATGATGACTCTATGAAGTGGAGAGTGGGAGAAAGACCAGGGCTTTGCACTTACATAGAAGTGGGTTCAAGTATCCCACATCTTGCACCAGCTGTGTAGTTTTGTGGGGAGTCCTTCTGCCTGCTTCTCTAGCACTACCTTTTGTTTTACAGGCCTCAAGTTAAACACCCACCATCCCACCCCAGGGAGACTTTCCAACATCCCTTAACCTTCAATTACTTCCAATTTCTCTTTGTGATTACCTTCTACTTTATTTTTATCTTTGACATTATTGCCAGTTGGTATTTTCTTATTTGTTTATTTCCTATCCTTGCCCATTGAAATGTAGGTTTTGTGAAAGCAAGGCTCTTTGCTGCCTTGTTTACCTCTATTTCCAAGAACTAGAACAGTACCTGGTACAGGGTACTTTCTCAGAACAAATCTGAAACAGGTATATGGAATGAATGAATGAATGAATGAATGATTGAACTTTAGTTGCCTCATCTCTCTTGGGGGTGGCAATGCCTACCTCAAAGCTGTCTTGATCACATACTAGGGGAGTTCAATTTAAATGGTTTGTCTAAGAAGTACCCAGGAAATATACATTCTCTACCCTTCCCCCATTCCTTTGTATATTTCCTGATTGCAATTAATGAGAGAAACCAAAGTTTTCATGAGTTGAACTTTTGACATCCTCTTCTCTTTCCCTTATTGTGAAAACATTAAATACATCTCCAGGAAATAGATATGCCTGGAAGTCCTTGATTTTCAACAAACTGCCACTCACCTCCTTTCCTCAAAACAATCATTTGGATTCTGTGAGTTTTATTTTCTCTTGTTGGTTCTGTTTATGAGAGAGATACTTTTTAGTTCATGTTTATATGTGTTGTTTTTCTTGGTCTTTTCTCCTCCTTTTTTTTTTTTTTTTTTTTTTTTTTCCCTAACAGAAGATAATCAGGTTCTCATGTTACTACTAAGTGTTCTAGCGGATGGAAAAAGGTTGCCACATGAGGTCATTGCTGTGTGGATGAACTTGTAGACACTGACATATCAGAGAGCATCTAAGGGAAATATTATAGCGGCCATCAAGGCCGCTTCAAATTTCCTGATTGCATATATTAAAACAGGATAAGCTCCAATTACAGGAGTGCCTGCTTCAATATAATGGAGAATTGGAGCTGTGTGTGGATTCTGATCTCTCTAAGCAGCCAAGTGTATCCAAAAATATGAAAATAAAGTTAACTATCTATAGTTGGAAGATCAGGAGGGCAAAGGAACGAGGCCCTATCATTTTGTGCAAGAGGCGGGGAAAAAAAGGTTCTTAAGAGTTCAATTTAGGTTTGTGGCTTTTCACCGAATGCAGTGTAAACTTGAAATGCATAGCTTCGGATTTCTTCTTCCTGGTGATTAGTCAGATAAGATATGGAAACTTAGCCTTAATGGTTTCAAACCTTTCTACCTGTGACCATAAAGTGACCAATTTACAAATTGGAATGCTATACTGACCTCAGACCCACTTGCCTCTGGACCTGTCACTACAAGCAGGACTTCCAGCTAAAACAACAGCCGACTCGGGCAAAAAGTTTCCCACCGTCTGCATGAGAGGAGTTGTACTGGAAGACAGCTGCTTAGAACAGCTGTCTACTTACACAGCCATCTTAGGGGAGAGTGATTAATGAACTCACTTGGGCAGCGAGGAGTCCAGTTCACTGATCCATAGTTGCAGCACAGGTATTGATGTGAAACTAATGAGAAATTTGATGCTCAAATTTGAATGTTTATTCCAATTACCAACCAACAGATCCAAATTTTTTTTAAGCTTAAAGCATTAACCTTTTGTTAGGAATGGCCACCGTCAAACCATGGTTGGTGCTAGAACTTACAGAACTTTGACAAATGATATTCGTCCCAGGTGAACAGCTTTCTTTTAATATCATGTTAAGATTTTAGCCAAGGAAGGAAGGGGGTGAAAAAAAAAAAAAAGAAAAGAAAAAGAAAGTACCTGCCTTGTGCCTGACAGCCTGGCAGCCACTTAGCACTAAACATCTGGATGAAATGAAGAGTCCCTCCCAAATCGAATGAATAGGATCCTATATTGAATATGGTTTGGTGTGGAGGCCAGAACAAGGGTATTGAGTCTAGGTCCTCTCTGTGCTCACCAGACCACACCTCAATTACTATGCTAAGCCCTGACTTTCACCCTTTATGAGAGATATTAACCTTTACTCTCAAGAAAAGGAAAGCATGGCAAAGATTGAAAAAAAAAACATAAGAGATTCATTTAGATAAATGAAGATAGAATGGTTCCCCTCCCCCTACTCATGGTGTCACTTTCCACAGTTTTTTTTTTAAGATTTATTTATTTATTTATTTTAAATTTTTATTTATTTATGATAGTCACAGAGAGAGAGAGAGAGATAGAGAGGCAGAGACACAGCCAGAGGGAGAAGCAGGCTCCATGCACCGGGAGCCCGACGTGGGACTTGATCCCAGGTCTCCAGGATCGCGCCCTGGGCCAAAGGCAGGCGCCAAACCGCTGCGCCACCCAGGGATCCAAGATTTATTTATTTACTTTAGAGGGAGAGACAGAGAAAAAAAGAAAGAGGGACACAGGGAGAGGGAGAGAGAATCTTAAGCTGACTCCACACTGAGCACGGAGACAACTTGATGAGGGGCTCCATCTCACAACCCTGAGATCAGGACCTGAGCCGATACCAGGAGTCAAAAGCTTAACTGATTCTGCTACCCAGGTACCCTATCGGGGTTTTAATTACCCCTTATCAACCACAGTCTGGAAACAGGTAAGGGAGGATCACTAGATACACGTTTGAGAAGAAGAGACAATGAATGAATCACAGTAAGTATATTGCAGGTCTACAATATGCATCTGTTAAATATGTACTGTCCATGTCTGTCTGGCATCTGTGGCACATGCTGTGAATCAAATGAAACTCCCTTTTGGGAGCTATCCTTCTACATGGAGACCTGGCAGTGTTACCAACCAATCAGAATCCATTGCCAGCCCAGAGTGGGAGGAATGGGGATTTTTGATAGGTCTCCTTTTGGCTCCCAACTTTAGGTCTCTGGTCACAAAAAACCTTGTAGGGAGGCCTTCCCTGGCAACCCTATGCAAATCCCCAGCTCCTTTGTGCACCCTGCACACTCCTCAGCCTTCTCTGTCTCGGGTTACTCCACCTGAAATTTTACATTTTCACTTGTTTGCTTATGTATCTTCTCCCTCTCTACTCAGTCCACTCAGGAAGTTTCATGAGGGGAATGACTTTGTTAGTTTTGTTTCCTGTCATATCCCCAGCAACACAATAGGTGCTTGACTCAATAGGTGCCCAGGAAGTGGTTGGATAAAGGCATGGTTTAATTCAAATTTTAGTAGGGATGTCCTGTGGGAAAATAATCAGGTGTACTCTTGGAAGCCCTCTCGTACAGAAGTAGCTCGAGTGGTTAAAGTTTTTGAGGGTTGATTATGGAAACTAATAAGAAGGATGCTCCTATTAGATCCATCAAATTTGGTAACAGGCTGCTTTCTGGGGCGGGAGTCCTTTGAGAGCAAAGGACTCTATCCTTGTGTCCATCTATAACAAAAAACAATAGAGGGGATTCACGAATCACACAGAAAATAGACTTGACTACCCCTGAGGTCCCTTGTGAATGTTATGTAACATACCTATTCCCTCAGAGGTTGAATGTCTTGGTTGAAGATTTATGCTGTTTCATGAAAGCCATTATGCGTTGGCTGTGGGCTTGGGGAGAGTTGTCATAAGAATCACACCACTGTCCCTTCTTGGGATAGTGCTAAGAATAGTTTTATTACCATTCTTGTTAGGCCTTACTAATGGAAGCGTAAGTGTGATTTTGATATATTCTTGCCAGGGATTATTGAGGTTATCACAGTATGTAAGCTATATCCCCAAAGCAAGGATCCTTTCACAGCTGAGGGAAATATTTCAGCCTATTACAATTTTATTTCAGAAATGGCAACTTTATTGCATGAAATGGGGCCAGGATGTGCAGTAAGAGTTAAATATTCTTCCAGAAGAGCCTGACTCTAAGCCAGGATATGGCATTAAGCACAGAGAAAATTGGGCTGAATAATCCCTTCAGATTCCTTGAGGTGCTGAGCTGACATTTTGATATGCTGCAAGTTGGCAAGTCAACGCTTGATAGTTTATCTTCACATTCCACATTTTAAAAGTCTTATTTCCCTCTTCCAAAAAAGACTATACCTGCAAACACCTTAAGCCATACCTACATAAAATTGGATATCTTTTTTTTGTTGGTTCGATAAAGCGAGCATTGAATATCCCAAACTTTGTGGGAAAAGAAGCTAAATTTCTGCTTAAAACCCATGTCTTAGATTTCCTAGTAGCCATAGAATTTTGTAAGGATGACAGATTACTGAATGATAGCAAGATGTAGGATGTTACAGCGTTAGTGCTTATGAAAATATAAATTTAATAGATTAGGTATGATTTTTAAAATCATTTGGGGCTATTTTATGTGGTTTGATCATAGATGTCAAAATATGATTATTTTTCTATTCTTAATCAGACAGGCTACTGAGAATGTTTCCCTGCTGGAATTTCCAAATTTAATTGAAAGAGTTTTCAAATCCAACTAGTGTGTTGTGATAGCTAAAGGGAGATAAGTCAGAGTGGGGTTGGAAAAGAGAGAATGAGTCTGAAAATTTTTATAGATACATGTGTTAATCATGACAGAAAATCAGTAAACTCGGGTTTGTAAGTCACCCATATATTAATTTTTCCCCTTTTCATATAAACATTCTGCTGTCTATAAAGCCTTCCTTATTCCTCAGCCTGTTTTCTTGTCTTATATGTTCCATGAGTATCCATCACTCTTCCTTCATGTGGCTCGGCACAAGTAGACTTACCTGTCCCATGTTGCCATCCTTCCAGGGGTGTGGGCTCCACAAGGGCTGGGCTGTATCTGTTGGATTTAAGTTTTCTGGGGCCTGAAATGATGTAGAAGCTCAATGCAAGTTGCCAAAGGCGGGCATTATGCTTGAACTCCCTTATCAGGATTTCCATCCCAATGAATCTCCAGCCTGAGTTTAGTAACATCAACTATGGGAACCCATGTTTTAGCCCATGACTTGCTCAGACATATGACTAGTTTCAGTACTAGATTTAGCAGCTATCATATCTTACAAGAACTTCCAAGAGCTGCTTGACAGTGTAAGAATGCTCATCGATCATCAGCTTATGAGCAAGATTGTTTGTGAGAGAGTGCCTCCCGTTTGCAAATGTGAAAAGTTTAGGCCAAGGAGTCTCTGGCTTCTTCCAGAACTTGCCAGTGACACCCCTGTAGTGTGTTTATTTTGCTAACTCTGCTCATTAATTAATACGTAAGCATCCAAGGGTGCACCATGTAACAAGAAACCACAGTGCTGTGTATCTGTAGCAGAGAGAATCCTCTAGGATAATGAGAATGAAATTTTCTAGCAGCATTTATGCTCTGCTTTTCTCATACCAGGTAAGGATGGAAAGAAACCTCCTGAGGCTGAGCACCTCAGCTGTGGAATTTCTACGATATGCCAAACGATAAGAACCACCATAGTCACTCTGTTCCTTCAAAACAGAATTCAGTTACAATAGAAATTACAAACTGCAAAGTCACTAGTGTTCTCAGTGTCCTCTAAGTTGTTTACTTCTGAAAAGCTGGTCTCTCTTATTTCGATTTTCTATTTTTCTTTGGCTGAACCTGAGTACATGTGTAGTGTTTCTGGATTTGAAAGGCTTCCTGCACACACACACACACACACACACACACGTGCATGTGCACACACACGCACACATCCTTGAAATAAAGTGCCTGATCTCTGCTTTGGTTCTTGCCCCTCTGGTCGGTCAGGGGTCTCTCTCTGAGGAGCTTCTCTGAGCACCAGCAGTCATGCGGAACCTGTTTGCTGGCATTCAGCGCTGCACTTGAAAGGGAGTGCCATAGAGATGGGCTGACCTGCTTGGCCCAGCAACCAAAAGGGAACCCTGTGGGGAGTACCTGAAGGGGGTGTTTCTCCCGTTGGTCACATCAAGGTTGTTCACTTCAGTGGCTCTGTTTTAACTGTTCCCTGGTATTCTTTACTAGCCACTGGAAAAGGCGATTGTTTTCTTGCCCCCAGCTTCAGAGGCATTAAACCCTTCACCTTGACTTCTCTTAGAACGGCAAAAGTAGGGGAGGAAGAAAAAAGAAGAGCTGAGAGAGACAACAAAGGCTCCCGGTGCTCTGATCACATGGGTAATTACCATGCTCACATACGTGGATGGACATGTCTGGGAGGCGACAGCTTGCCTCGGGAGGGGTGACTGTTTAGAATGCATCTGTACTTTTTATGTGCAGAAAAATTTCAAGTTGCGATATACATTTCTACCTTTGCAGGTCAGGAATCTTGGTCCACATGTAATTCTTGAAAGCTGGGTCCTCTCGAAAGGAGGATGACTAAAATGACTTTTCAATTATGGATACCTCTCAGAAAATCAATGATCTCAATGCCCTTTGTGTTGCAGTAGGTAAGGCTGTGGGGCTGGCTGAGAGTGCGCTTAAGATGGAGATGAATACTTGAAGTTTTTAATGAAGCAAATACATATTTAGTGCCGTTTTTATTTGGCTTTACAAATTCTATCAGAGCTTCAAAGACTGCTCCTCGGGGTTTGAGAAGGATTAGATATTAGCCTTTGGACAAAGGACCGAGTATCTTGCATTTCACATCAGACAATTACAGGCCACATTTCCTTTAAATGTTTCAGAGAGACGAGTTAAATTTTGAAGGGGAAGCTTTTTATTTGAGCTGCATGAACAAAGGCAAGTTTGTGTCCTGGAGGGCGGGCCCAGGGGATTTCTGCTAAGCGAGATGAAATGATTGTGGTGAAATCAAACCACCTCTGCAGCCCCTTTGTCCAGTTTGTGCCCTCTCCGGGGTGTTCTCCTCTTGCCTGGGAAAAAGTCTGGCAGTGGTCAAGCAGGAGTGGATCAAATGAAGCTGGGATGAATGTGCATGCCGTCCTCCGGGGGTCTCAAGAATGATTAAAAAAAAATAGACAATGCATGGCAAGCACTTTGAAAACAGGGAGGTGTTACTGCTGCCGCAATTGTGATCTTTAAGCACAGAAGACGCGTTCATGGCGAATTTGCTTTGGTTCCCCTGGCTGCTGGCAAAAGTAATCAGAGGTGGAACATGTCTCTCATCCACTCTTATCTTTTGAACGGAGCTCAGTTATGACAGAGTTATCAAACCCAGTTTTTTGTTTAAATAGTCTGAGAGAAGTTGCTGTTGGTACAACACACTCCATTCTGAAATTGATAAAACAATTAAGTGATAGCTGTGATGAGCTCAGACTGATTTTGAAAGAAAAAAAAAAAACACATGGAGTCTCTTTTATCCATGACTCATAAAATCCTTGGCACCTCGGATGTAGCATGTACCCCGTTTTACACACCACATAATCCAAGGAAATGATGTTGCCCCTCATGGGCTGAGGAGGCGATCCTGGTTTATAGAACTGTCACTGAATTCTTGGACTAGCTTACTCAGATGAGTGATAAATTTGGTGCCATCTTCCTTAGCAAATGAAATATCCTTAACGTCAGTGGCAGCAATGCTGTTGTACCCTAAAATCCCAGTCTAAGTCAATTTGCGTTTGTATCTGGTTACACAGCAGGATCAATTCCCAGCTGACAGCCTGGTTCCCCAACTTCTCAGTAGCATTTGGCCGATTTTAACTTGTGGCTGGAGGTTGAAACCATGCGAGATCCTGTGGTTACAGTAATTTCCACCAGGAAACCGTGAGAAAATGAGTGGTATACAAATAAGTAATTTTCGGTTGGGATTATTTTTATTTCCAAGTTGGAACTTGAGGTTTGGTAATATACAAGGATGAAAGTAGCAAACCAGTTCTAGCACAATTCGGGAAGTGGAACATTTGAAAGTGTCTCTTTCCCTGAAAAATGTTCTTCAAAAATTTTATTCATGAAATTTAGTGACTGGGAGGGAGTCTTTCTTTCCAAGAGGAAGCAGAGAGGTGATATTCCTCCCAAACATCACCCTGATAACTAAAAGCTACCCTTTTCGGAGTAGGTTCCTTTATCACACTGAATCCAGGTCACAGTCTGCGAAATTGGGATTATCATTCCCATTTAAAAGGTAAATGAGGCTCTGAGTGGATTCAGACAAACACACAAAGCTTCAAAAAGTCACACCTTTCTTCCTTGGTAAAATACAGCTTCACAAATGGACCTGAGATGCTCCCTCCCCGTCTCTCCCCTGGGACGAGGCTTTAACTGTTTCAGATCTTAGAGATGCAGTGATTCGAGGACGAGAGAAGACCTGTCCTCAGCTCCTCCCCGGGGCAGGGGCTTAAGCGCGTCCTCATCATCACCCCCACAGCATCAGCTCTGATGCTGGATGCCTGGCAAACGGGGCCTCTTTGCAACAGTTTGTTCTCAAGGTTGGTGGCCTCTGGTCGGGGTTTATCTGCAAGTTACTTCTCAGGAACGGGGCCAGATCAATACTGTATTCTTTCAGACCTCTCTAAACCCAGCGGGGAAGGCAATCACCGTAGAGGCGCTCCCTGTACCTTCTGGAGCCGATCAATACTCTGACAGCGCGGAGCTTTGTTCCCTCCCCAGCTCTGAGATGTTGTGCATGCTCTACATGATTGCTTAAAGGCCTGCGTCCCCTTCCCCCGCCCCCCCGCCCCCCCATGACAACATTGCTCCCGCCCTCATCTTCCCTTAATACCATCACTGTAATTGCTCGGACATGAAATAGCAGCACAAACTCAGCACTTGGGCTTTGAGGTGTTTTATCTTTTCTGAACATCTCTATTAGTAAAGGGGGTTGATTTGGCTTTCATATGTAGTGGGAGTTTTAATGCGGACCTGCGCTTATCTACGCTGGTTAGCGAAACCTACTGAGATGATTTTACCTATGGGAGTCACATAGGGGAACTGTTTCAGGAGAAAGGAAGACATAAACTCCTAAGCCCAAGAATATTAGCTTAAACTTTATGTGCCTTGAAGCGTCATTATACCTACCTCATACTGCAGCAGCAATTGTCTTAGAAGGGCTCTGTGTCTTATTTACTTTTTAAGCGACACTGCGTAAAACGAAATATTTATTTTATTGTTTGCAGTCGGCATTCCAGTAAGTGGTAAATAACCCAAAGGCTCAGCACATCTCATTTTTCTAATTCGTATTTGTTGTTGTTGTCTGCCAAGCAAAGTTATTGATATGGTCTGAATCTTTGTCATACACATCTCTTCTCATAATTCTCATCTTCCACCAAAAAAAGAAGAAAAAAAGGAAATTTAAACCCCCAAAGAATTGAAATACACCTTAAAATATGTATATTGCCTGATTGCATTGAAAATCGAGAAAGTTTAGGGGCGCCTGACTGGCTCAGTCAATCATCTGCCTTTGGCTCAGGTTATGATCCCAGGATCCTGGGATGGAGCCCTGAATTGGGCTTCCTGCTAAGTGGGGGGTCTGCTGCTCCCTCTGCCCCTTCCTCAGTTCATGCTGATGTGTGCGCTCTCTCCGAAATAAATACATAAAATCTTTAAAAAATAAAAATAGAAAAGTTTAAATTAAAACTCTCTATTTTGTCTAAGGAATAAAAGCCAAGCAGTTCAGTCTCATTCAACTGGCTTCAAGCCCATCTCTTTGGCCTCTCCTCCCAGGATATTCCCTTGCCTGGGGCCTCCATTATGCCCTTTTGTTCTTTCAAGTCTTCTCCATACTCTTCCCCTTGCCCATCTCCTCAGACATATACAACTCTTAGCCTTTTATTCGTCCTAAATCCTTCCAGCTCCTCAAGCATCCATGCCAACTTAGCCCTCCTGGAGCGTTGGGAAATGGTCCAACCTAATGGATCACAATGGCACCTTCAAACCATCAGTGATGAGTTGGATTATAGCACATTTGCAGCCCCCAAAAGTTGAACTTCCAACATTGGCTGAAGATTTGTTTTTCTAGAACGATAATCAGAGTGATAAATATAGATATGTATCAATTGGTCAATTAATACAGGAGAGTTCAAGGTTATCCTTAATAATCTTATTCTTTCATGGCATACTGGTATCTGTGTAAAGAGTGATAGGAAGGGCCCACACACCCTTAACTGCTCCTTTCCTGAAGCTTGTCTTGTAGGGTTCAGAGGTCATTTATGCCAACCGCTGCGTGGTGTTAGGTATCTAAGACATGAGATATCGTGTTCCCAAATGGATCATTTTATTCACTCAGTCATCTACAGACTCACTTCTATACCTTATCCATATCATTAGGGACAGAACGAATACATATTAATGTGCTTGCTGGTAGAAGTCACACTTTAATAGAAACCAAGTATGTCCTGTGGACCGTACATGTACCGTGACTATGAAAAAATCCATGCCAGGGGGAAATAATTCAGAATGCCTCTAGTATTGCAAACTAATTAGATGAATTGTCACTTCTTATGGCAGATACACCAAGCAAAGTTGCCTTAGTTAGTGGTTTACTTTAATTTAACATTCAGTCCATTTCAGGTTGAATATTCAAGTATAGCTCCTGAATATGTTGGGCTGCTAAGATATATAATTAAAAAGTTCAGCTGAAATATTCTGATGTTTTAAGCTGTTCCATATAGCTGAGAAAAGAAATCAACTTGTCAGACACTTGACTGTCTTAAGGGGGGAAAACAATTGGTTTTACTAGCTAAAACTCAGAATTACAGCCACGTGACAGGGTAATACCTGAAAATACAACATGTAACGTATAATGTGTAGAGATGAGAGAGAGAGGAAGGGAGAAAGAATGCAACAGAGTAAATTATTTCCTCTCCATTCATGTAAGTTGATTGCAGGTGAATTAATATGCATTTTCAAGTACATTGCCTTATAACCATAGAAGTTACAAGCAACATGTATAAGATTTTATGAAATTTATTTTATTTACTTTTTATAGATTTTATTTATTTGAGAGAGAGAGAGAGAGAGAGAGGATGAGCTGGGGGGGAGGCAGAGGGAGAGGCAGACTCCATGCTGAGCAGGGAGCCCAGGACCCTGGGATTATGACCTGAGCCAAAGGGAGATGCTTAACCAACTGAGCCACCCAGGTGCCACATTAAATTTATTGTAAAAGCATTTGTCTGAACTATTGGTGTAGACAATGAAGGCACAAAGAACAAAACTCATTATATGGGAGAAAATAGGTCTCTGATGAACAATGGAACCACAGCAGTGTCGAAAGTCGAAAAAATTGAACTTCCATTTTAAATTGATAATATAGTACATTTTGAACAAGGAAAAGATATTTGGAGAAAATATATATCCCTTCCCTCCCTCCCTCTCCTTCCCTCTTTCCTAACCTCCTAGCTTCTTCCCTCCCTCCATCCTTGTCCCTTCTCTCTCTTTCTCTCTCTTTCTCTCCCTCTCTTGAATGCTTTAAGAAGAGTTCTCAAAATGCCTTGATTTGGGCACCTATATGACATGGTGGAAAAAAGCATGAACTGGCTAGTACTTGACCTTAGGCATCTATTCAGTTCTATGATAATTTTCTCTTTAGTATCACAGTGATGATTGGAACTGTCTACCCATATCCTACTCTAGCCGGATGAGAATGTGCTGCACAAACTCAGCTTTAAGGATGAAATGTACTGTACACCAAAGGAGAGGAATGATTGATAATATCATTTTCTCAAGTCTCTCATATTTCTTGGCTGCTATTTACTGCTATTCATTGGGTATTCACTATGTGCCAGGCACAAGTTTTTAAAAACACTTTTGGATGGCTAAATACCTCTCTTGATTGACTGTACTACATTGTTTAGGATCCTGTTCTCAGCATGATCTTCATATCATCATTTTAATTTTTTCCCAAGTCTATGGGGGAAAGTTTACTCATTTTCTTGCTAGGAGCAGCATGGGTTTGGCACTTAATATATAGTGTTTGGCATTTTTAATTAATTAATTAATTTATTTATTTATTTATAAATTTTATTTCTTTATTTTAGAAAGAAAGTACAGTTGAAAAGGGAGGGAGAAGAATTTGAAGCAAACTCGGTACTAAGCATGCAGCCTGACATCCCTGGACCCTGAGATCATGACCTGAGCTGAAACCAACAATTGGGTGCTTAACCAACTAAGCCACCCAGACACTCAGCATTTTTATTTTTATTTATTTGTTTGTTTCTTTATAATTTTAATTCCCATGTAATTGTGTTTGGTATTTTTAAGCCCGTAAAATCAAGCTGGCTTGATACAAGCTTTTTCAATGCAAACAACCTAACTTGTGAAGAAAAATTAATCTAGCATCCTGAGTGCTCATCTAACCAGACAATAGAGGCACGTAGGCAGTTCTACAGAACATTGTTTTTAGATTATTTTTCCTGCTTGGTAAGTTATATAAGAGCCATACACTTTTTTAAAAAAAGATTTAATTTATTTTTTAATGAGAGACACAGAGAAAGAGGTAGAGACTCAGGCAGAGGGAGAAGCAGGCTCCATGCAGGGAGCCCCATGTGGGACTCGATCCCAGGACTCCAAGATCATGGCCTGAGCCACCAAGGCATCCTCACTACTACTACTACTACTACGACTACTGCTACTACAACTATTACTACTTCTTCTTCCCAAATTTTTGTTTTGAACAAAATGAAACTTACAGAAATTTGTAAAACAATATTGCAATGAATCTACAAATGACTTCTACCAGTTATCTGTGGTCAGGTCACACCTCACAAGTTAAGGGCACAAGCCTTCACCAAAGTGCTCTCATTTCGGATACTGGTCATAAGTTGACAAGTCTCTAGGCCATTCTTACTCCTAACCAACTATCCTCAAATTCAGAGGTTCTCACCAGTCACTCAGGTTTGAATCCACTAGAATGACTCACAGAACTCAGGAGAGCGCTATGTTGATGATTATAGTTTTATTCTAGCAAAAATATACAAATAGAAATAGCTATGGGTAAGATACATAGAACAAGATCTGGGAGAGTCCCAAATGTAAAGTTGCCATGTCTGTGAGGACATGTCACCCTCTGGCACATCAATGTGTGACAATACACAGATTATTGCCAACCAGAAAAGCTCATGCAAGCTTTAGTGTCCATAGTTTCTGCCGGGGCTTTGTTAAGTAGGCATGTTGATTCAATCACTGGCCATATGACTCAATATCTAGTACCCCTCACCTCCTCAAAGTTTTGATGAATACCAAGTGACTCAAAGCTCCAGCCCTGTAATCACACAGTTGGTCTTTCTGGAATCACCATATTCCATCTTACATAATTTCATTAGTTTAAACTAACTAGGGGCCCATCCTGTGTCACCTAGTTAGTATAAACTGTTAGATGTGGTTGAAGGGGCCCATGATGAATAACAAAGACAAATACCATGAAGGCAAAAAAAAAAAAAAAAAAAAAAAAGACATTCCCAAAGACAGAGAATTCCAAGTGTTTAGCATAACTCTTCCGAAGATCCAGGGACAAAGGCCAATCAAATTCTTTGTTATACAGGACTATTATTATTTGCTGAATGATACAACATAACAAATACAAACTCCTAAGGGTTTCCATACGCATGTCTTATAAGAACAACAGTATTCTCGTAGTGGAATACATCTATAAGACAATTATTAAACTAGGGAAATTGAACACAAATGGGATAGTATCTAACATAGTCCAAATTCATGTTTCTGTAGCTGTCTCAATTTTTTTTCCCTTTCAACTCAGATTCCAATGTAGAATCACACATTGCACTTAGTTGTTATAGCTCATTGCTTTGTTTAAACAGAAACGATTCTTTAAATTTTATTCTTTGCTCTCATGACATTGATCAGTTAGGAAAAGTATAGACCAGATGTTTTATTAAAAAGTTCCCCCAGGGGCAACCTGGGTAGCTCAGTGGTTGAGCATCTGCCTTTGGCTCAGGTCATGATCCTGGGGTCCCATGATCGAGTCCTGCATTAGGCTCCCCACTAGGAGCCCGCTTCCCCCTCTGCCTGTGTCTCTGCTTCTCTCTGCATGTCTCTCATGAATAAATAAATACAATCTTAAAAAAATAAAATAAAAATAAAAAGTTCCCCTAATTTGGGATTGTCTGATTATTTCCTCATGATGCGATTCAGGGTATGTATTTGCTGGCAGGGATACTATATGCATTTTGTTGGGTCCTTCTCAGTAAACTATATCAGGAAGTTCATGATACCTTGATTTTTAAGTTGTTTACACACCACGTTTTTATTGTAAAAATCTCCTTTTTATCTTTGTAATTAATGCAAGATCTACATGAAGCTATTTAGAGACTATGTAGACATGCTTTAAGGAAAATGTATATAATAGTTTTAGTATCCATTGATGATATGATTCTTGCCTATATTATGACTATAGTAGTGGCAAAGTGGTGATTTTCTAATGCTATCATTCCTTCTGTACTTGTTACTTAGTATTTTACTGTAGAAAAATGCTTTTCATAAAAAAAATAAGAAAGAAAAAAAGCTTCTCTTCATTTCTTTATATTTATTTGTTTAACTTTTTTTTTAAGATTTTATTTATTTATTCATGATAGACACAGAGAGAGAGAGAGAGAGGCAGAGACACAGGCAGAGGGTGAAGCAGGCTCCATGTAGGGAGCCCGATGTGGGACTTGATCCCGGGTTAGATCATGCCCTGAGCGGAAGGCGGCGCTAAACCGCTGAGCCACCCA
This sequence comes from Canis lupus dingo, assembly GCF_003254725.2. NCBI lineage: Eukaryota > Metazoa > Chordata > Mammalia > Carnivora > Canidae > Canis > Canis lupus. Next base: position 43,400,774 of record NC_064245.1, on the reverse strand, counting down.
GGGATCCCCTGTTTGTTTAACTTTTTTAAAGGCTTATTTATTTTAGAGAGAGAAAGACAGAGTGAGCAGGGGGAGGGGGAGGGGAGAAGGAGAGAAGTAGACTTCTCACTGAGTGTGGAGCCCAATGGAGGGGCTTGATATCATGACCCTGAAATCATGACCTGAGCCTGAAATAAAAAAATCAGGTGCTTAATGGGCTAAACCACCCAGGTGCCCCCTGTTTGTTTAACTTTGAGTATCAAAGTCACGGATTCTTTTTTTCTAATGTGATATAATTCTGTTAAATTTTCACATAAGATTTTATATGTTCAGCAATAGTTACAAACAACTATATGAAAGAGTATTCTTTAGGAAGTATTGTTTTATATCTCTCACAAGTAAGAAGTTGTGATCTATAATCTGTCGGGATAGAAATCCTTTATTTAAATAGCCCTTAATTTTCTAAGCCTTCTCATGGAAATATGGATACTGCAATGAACAAAGTTCATTTCTTTATTTTTTTTTTTAAGATTTTATTTACTTATTCATGAGAGACACACAGAAAGAGGCGGAGACATAGGTGGAGGGAGAAGCAGGTTCCCTACGGGGAGCCAGATGTGGGACTTGATCCCAGGACCCTCATATCACGCCCTGGGCCAAAGGCAGATACTCAACCACTGAGCCGTCAGGTACTCAAACAAGGTTCATTACAAACAAACAAGCAGAGGTATCACCAACAAAAAAAATCTCCATCGTTGTGACTGAACTCTTTCAGAGAATGAGTTTTTGTCCAAATAGTCACAAAAAAATCTAACTTGATTTGTACACCAAAACATACCCTCTATCTTGGAAGAAGAACTGAGGAACTGAGGGCATACTTCAAGGGCAACTGGTTTTAAAATCAGACCAATCTCCTTCAGTGTTACAGTATGTATTATAAAGTGATTTTGAGGGATCCCTGGGTGGCGCAGCGGTTTGGCGCCTGCCTTTGGCCCAGGGCGCGATCCTGGAGACCTGGGATCAAGTCCCACGTTGGGCTCCCGGTGCATGGAGCCTGCTTCTCCCTCTGCCTGTGTCTCTGCCTCTCTCTCTCTCTCTCTCTCTCTCTCTGTGACTATCATAAATAAATAAAAATAAAAAAATAAAGTGATTTTGGTGGGGAGGGTGATGAAAACCACCATGTACAATGAGGTAAGCAGTGAGGTGGAAGGGACTGTTTGCTGGCTGTGGAGTTTGTCACAGCTTTCTGGCACATAAAGTCCCTTCTATGCTCCACTACTTGACTGTCAACACCTAGAACTCCATCATCATGTTTTCTTCCCTGACATCTCATCTAGACTTCTCTATGTGGTAGTGCACATCAATTAAATAATAAATCCTTCCCCACGTGAAAGAACCCTCACAGAATAGGATTCAGGAAAGAGGATGGAGGAGTAAAAGGATGCCAGTGCCAATGGGGAAGGAAGTCATCTATTGGGACCAGCGAGTAGGCTGAGGCCCCAAGACAATATTGCCTTTGTCACAGCATGGTCACTCTGCTAACCCAGCCACACCTTAATGGATGCTTTCTAGAGACAGTGGCTTATTCCATAGTAGGGATGCTTGGTGAGCCATTCAAAAATACACTTCTTCAGACATCTGTAAATACAGATCATATAGCTGGCTTTGGAACTTTGTGTACTCTGCTCTACTTTTCCTTTTGTCCACAGTACTTCTCCTCTTCTAGTACATCATATAATTTCCTTATTTACAATGATTTTTTTTCTTTGCTACCTATCCTCCCAGACAATTTTTACCACCACCACCACACCCAACTAGACTATAAGCTTTAAGAAGGCAAGTATTCCTATTTTATTCCTTGATATACGTTGGGTACCTGCAACATGGTAGGATCTCGATAATATTTGTGGAGTGAGTGAATGTCTACATAGCAGATACCATGCTCCTCTCAAATCCCTGAAAATGTATGATGGAGATGAAAGTTTTAGCTTGGGAGCGTGCCTGGTGGGGCCTCGGGGGAAGCTCAGGTGGCGGCTCCAGGCGGAGGGGGCTGCACGGCCCGGGGAGCATGAATCCAGCAGCACAGGCCCCGGATCCCAGGGCGACGGGGGACACAATCCAGGATCCTGCGCTCCCCCTGGGACAGGCGGAGGTGGGGAGGGCACAGGACAGCGAGGACTCTCTGGCAGCCAGGTGCCCCCAAGCTGTGCAGATCAGCACCCCCGCCCCTGGAGCATCCAGGCCCCTGTGGACTGGGAGCTGCGGTAGTTACTGCGGGAGCTGACTCCAGGGCTGGGGACCTGGCCACCACCAGTGGTGTTGTTCCTCCTTGCGTCACCCTGTGCCTGGGGCGGAGCAGGGCTGCGAGGGAACAGGGCCCTCACGGGGTAAATAGCTCCCACTGAGCCCGGCACCAGGCCGGGGCAGGGCAGCTCCCCAGGTGCTCACACCTGAGAGTCAGCACAGCAGGCCCCTCCCCCAGAAGACCAGCTGGAAGGACAGGGGAAGAGCAAGTTTTTGACCAAGCAGCGCTGGAGAGCTCCAGGGGAAGTCAAGGGATTTACAGTATATAGAACCATAGGATAACACCACCCCCTTTTTTTCTTCCTTTTCCCAGTACAACTTGTTTTTATAACAGACTGTAAATTTCCTTTTTTCCCCTCTTTTCCCATCTTAACTACAATATTTTACCTCTTCATTTTTAAGATTCTTCCTTTTTGACTTTCATATTTTTACAATTATAGGTCCTAGTTATATTTTCCACTTCTAGATTCCCTTCAACATATTCAACTTAATTTTGGGAGATATACAAGATATTTTGTTTTGTTTTGTTTTGTTTTGTGTTTTCTCTGCCTCATTTTGTTCTACAATGGCAGAAGTTAATACCTTCTAAAACATGACCAGTATGCACCCAGAACCAAGTGGTATACCATGCTGGTTCATACTGTGAGATTCCTCATTCCCATTCTGCCCCCCTCTTTTATATCATCTATGTTTTGGTGTTCAATGTTGGGGCCCTTTACAAGTATTTCTGGTTTATATAAATTTGGGACTGAGCATCTCCTAATATACAGAACTTAACATACTCAGAAACAAGAGGATGACCCTCTAGAACCCCTCAGGTAGACTACATTCTCCCTTCACTACAATTTCTTCACCACAACCATCTCCTAGTCTCCCCTCTTTTTTCTTCTCCTTTTTTCCCCCTTTTTTCTTCTTCTCTCTTTTTTCCCCTATTTTTTTCTCTTCTTCTTTAGGATTCCTGGCCTTTTATTTTTTAATATTTTTGTTTTAAAATTTGTTTTTCACTTTAGTGGTCCTTTTGTTTTATTTCCTTCTGATTTTGTTTTCAATTTCTGGTCTCTGACCTCGGCATCATCACCAGGTGCCTAGAATTATCTAGGGTGAAATTTACTTAGGTTGTGGTTGATATTCTTGACGCAGCCTGCTCATACAGACACTCTGCACTGAGCAAAATGACTAGAAAAAAGAACCCACCACAAAAGAAAGAGTCAGAAACAGTACTCTCTGCCACAGACTTACAGAATTTGGATTACAATTCCATGTCAGAAAGCCAATTCAGAAGCATAATTATAAAGCTACTGGTGGCTCTGGAAAAAAGCATAAAAGATTCAAGAGATTTCATGACTGCAGAATTTAGATCTAATCAGGCAGAAAGTAGAAATCAATTAAATGAGATGCAATCCAAACTGGAGGTCCTAACAATGAAAGTTAGTTAGGTAGAAGAACGAGTGAGTGACATAGAAGACAAGTTGATGGCAAGGAAGGTAGCTGAGGAAAAAAAGAGAAAAACAATGAAAAGACCATTAGGAAAGGTTAAGGGAAGTAAATGACAGCCTCAGAAGGAAAAATCTGCATATGATTGGGGTCCAGAGGGCGCCGAGAGGGACAGAGGACCAGAAAGCATATTTGAACAAATCATAGCTGAGAACTTCCCTAATTTGAGGAGGGAATCAGGCATTCAGATCCAGGAGATAGAGAGGTCCCTCCCTAAAATCAATAAAAACCATTCAACACCTCAACATTTAAGAGGGAAACTTGCAAATTCCAAAGATAAAGAGAAAATCCTTAAAGCAACAAGAGACAAGAGATCCCTAACTTATAGGGGGACAAAGATTAAGAGCAGACCTCTCCACAGAGACCTGGCAGGCCAGAAAGGGCTGGCAGGATATATTCAGGGTCCTATATGAGAAGAACATGCAGTCAAGAATACTTTATCCAGCAAGGCTCTCATTCAGAATAGAAGGAGAGATAAAGAGCTTCCGAGATAGGCAGAAACTGAAAGAATATGTGTCCACCAAACCAGCTCTGCAAGAAATATTAAAGGGGACTCTGTAATAGAAAGAGGAAGCCCAAATAAATAATCCACAAAACAGCAACTGAATAGGTATGACACTAAATTCATATCTTTCAATAGTAACTCTGAACATGAATGGGCTAAGTGATCCCATCAAAAGATGCAGGGTTTCAGACTGGATAAAAAAGTAAGACCCAACTATTTGCTGTCTACAAGAGACTCATTTTAGACCTAAAGATACCTACAGCCTGAAAATGAAAGGTTGGAGAACTATTTACCATGGTCCTCAAAAGAAAGCAGGGGTAGCCATCCTCATATCAGATAAATTAAAGTTTATCCCAAAGACTGTAGAAAGAGATGAAGAGGGACACTATATCATACTTAAAGGATCTATCCAACAAGAGGACCTAACAATCACGAATATTTATGCCCCCAATGTGGGAGCTGCCAAGTATATCAATTAATTAATAATCAAAGTCAAGACATACTTAGATAATAATACACTAATACTGGGAGACTTCAACACGGTGCTTTCTGCAAATGACAGATCTTCTAAGAACAACATCTCCGAAGAAACAAGAGCTTTAAATGATACATTGGACCAGATGGATTTCACAGATATTTATAGAACTTTACATCCAAACACAAAAGAATACACATTCTTCTCAAGTGCACATGGAACTTTCTCCAGAGTAGCCCACATACTGGATCACAAATCAGGTCTCAACCAATACCAAAAGATTGGGATTGTCCCCTGCATATTTTCAGACCATAATGCTTTGAAACTTGAACTCAATCACAGGAATAAATTTGTAAGAAACTCAAACATGTGAAGGTTAAAGAGCATCCTGCTAAAAGATGAAAGGGTCAACCAGGAAATTAGAGAAGAATTAAAAAGATTCATTGAAACTAATGAAAATGAAGATACAATTGTTCAAAATCTTTAGGATACTGCAAAAGCAGTCCTAAGAGGTAAATACATCGCAATACAAGCATCTCTCAAAAAACTGGAAAAAAACTCAAATACACAAGCTAACCTTGCACCTAAAGGAACTGGAGAAAGAACAGCAAATAAAACCTACACCCAGCAGCAGAAAAGAATCTTAATAAAGATTTGAGCAGAACTCAATTAAATAGAGACCAGAAGAACTGTACAACAGAAAACAAAACCAGGAGTTGGTTCTTTGAAAGAATTAATAAGATAGATAAACTATTAGCCAGCCTAATTAAAAACAAAAGAGAAAAAACTCAAATTAATAATCATGAATGAAAATCATGAATGAAAAGGAGAGATCACCACCAATACCAAGGAAAAACAAACAATTTGAAAAACATATTATGAGCAGCTATACACCAATAAATTAGGCAATCTAGAAGAAATGGACTCATTTTTGGAAAACCACAAACACCAAAACTGGAGCAGGAAGAAATAGAAAACCTGAATAGGCCGATAACCAGGGAGGAAATTGAAGCAGTCATCAAAAACCTCCCAAGACACAAAAGTCCAGGGCCAAGATGACTTCCCAGGGGTAATTCTAACAAACATTTAAAGAAGAAACAAACCTATTCTACTTAAGCTGTTCTGAAAGATAGAAAGGGATGGAATTCTTCCAAACTCATTTTATGAGGCCAGCATCACCCTAATTCCAAAACCAAAGACCCCACCAAAAAGGAGAATTATAGACCAATATTCCTGATGAACACAGATGCAAAAATTCTCAACAAGATACTAGCTAATAGGATCCAACAGTACATTAAGAAGATTATTCACCATGATCAAGTGGGATTTATCCCTGGGATGCAAGGCTAGTTCAATACTCGTAAAGCAATCAACGTGATAGATCATATCAGCAAGAGCAAAAACAAGAACCATATGATCCTCTCAACAGATGCAGAGAAAGCATTTGACAAAATACAGCATCCATTCCTGATCAAAACTCTTCAGAGTGTAGGAATAGAAGGAACATTCCTCAGCATCTTAAAAGGCATCTACAAAAAGCCCACAGCAAATATCATTCTCAATGGGGAAACACTGGGAGCCTTTACCCTAAGATCAGGAACATGACAGGGATGTCCACTCTCACCACTGCTATTCAACATAGTACTGGAAGTCCTAGCCTCAGCAATCAGACAACAATAAGAGATAAAAGGCATTCAAATTAGCAAAGAAGTCAAATTCTCTGTCTTTGCAGATGACATGATACTGTATATAGAAAACCCAAAAGCCTCCACCCCAAGATTGCTAGAACTCATACAGCAATTTGGCAGCGTGGCAGGATACAAAATCAATGCCCAGAAATCAGTGGCATTACGGAGTCAATCCCATTTACAATTGCACCCAAAAGCATAAGATACCTAGGAATAAACCTAACCAAAGAGGTAAAGGATCTATACCCTCAAAACTACAGAACACTTCTGAAAGAAATTGACGAAGACACAAAGAGATGGAAAAATATTCCATGCTCATGGAGTGGCAGAATTAATATTGTGAGAATTTCTATGCTACCCAGGGCAATTTACACATTCAAAGCAATTCCTATCAAAATACCATGGACTTTCTTCATAGAGTTGGAACAAATAATCACAAGATTTGTGTGGAATCAGAAAAGACCCCGAATAGCCAAGGGAATATTCAAAACGAAAACCAGAGCCGGGGGCATCACAATGCCAGATTTCAAGTTGTACTACAAAGCTGTGATCATCAAGACAGTGCGGTACTGGCACAAAAATAGACACATGTCAATGGATCAGAATAGAGAACCCAGAAATGAGCCCTCAACTCTATGGTCAACTAATATTCGACAAAGCAGGAAAGACTATCCACTGGAAAAAAGACAGTCTCTTCAATAAATGGTGCTGGGAAAATTGGACAGCCACGTGCAGAAGAATGAAACTAGACCATTCTCTTACACCATACACAAAGATACATTCAAAATGGATGAAAGATCTAAATGTGAGACAAGAATCCATCAAAATCCTAGAGGAGAACACAGGCAATACCTTTTTTGAACTTGGCCACAGCAACTTCTTGCAAGATACACATATAAAGACAAGGGAAACAAAAGCAAAAATGAATTATTGAGATTTCATCAAGATAAAAAGCTTTTGCACAGCAAAAGAAACGGTCAACAAAACTAAAAGACAACCTACAGGATGGGAGAAGTATTTGCAAATGACGTATCAAATAAAGGGCTAGTTTCCAAGATCTATAAAGAACTTATTAAACTCAACAGCAAAGAAACAAACAATCCAATCATGAAATGGGCAAAAGACATGAATAAAAATTTCATCAACGAAGACATAGACATGGCCAACAAGCACATGAGAAAATGCTCCGCATCACTTGCCATCAGGGAAATACAAATCAGAACCACAATGAGATACCACCTCACACCAGTGAGAATGGGGAAAATTAACAAGACAGGAAACAACAAACTTTGGAGAGGATGTGGAGAAAGGGGAACCCTTTTGCACTGTTGGTGGGAATGTGAACTGGTGCAGCCACTCTGGAAAACTGTGTGGAGGTTACTCAAAGAGTTGAAAAGAGAACTGCCCTATGGCCCAGCAACTGCACTCTGGGGATTTACCCCAAAGATACTGATGCAGTGAAACAGCAGGACACCTGCACCCCGATGTTTCTAGCAGCAATGTCCACAATAGCCAAACTGTGGAAGGAGCCTCGGTGTCCATCGAAAGATGAATGGATAAAGAAGATGTGGTCTATGTATACAATGGAATATTACTCAGCCATTAGAAACGACAAATACCCACCATTTGCTTCGACGTGGATGGAACTGGAGGGTATTATGCTGAGTGAAGTAAGTCAAGTGGAGAAGGACAGACATTATATGGTCTCATTCATTTGGGGAATATAAAAAATAGTGAAGGGGAATAAAGGTGAAAGGAGAAAAAATGAAGAAAATGAGTGGGAAATATCAGAGAGGGTGACAGAACATGAGAGATTCCTAACTCTGGGAAATGAACAAGGGGTAATGGAAGGGAGGTGGGCGGGAGATTGGGGTGACTGGGTGACGGGCACTGAGGGGGGCACTTGACTGGATGAGCACTGGATGTTATACTATATGTTGGCAAATTGAACTCCAAATAAAAAATGTACAAAAAAAAAAAAAAAGAGGGAAAGTTTTAGCTTATACACAATGGAATTCTTTGCTTCTGTTATTTAGAAAAGGGACAGCTAGACACGTCCTCAGTCTGCTTATTAATATCAATTTAATTTTCTACCTAGACGTTTCTTAATCTTCTTGGCTATTTTGAAAACAACACTAATAATAATATTAGTATTAGTATAGTTGTTGTTTTTGTCATTTACTAAGTTATATATAAGATTCTGATCTGGATTCTTTAATAGTATAAGCTTTTCTTTAGGGATGAGTCCATGCATCAGGACTCCTTTCAGAAATAAAAGATACAGCACTACTTCCACAGATGACAAACTTACTTACATTACAGGAACTGTGGATTTTGGAGATCTCCCTTATTCAGAGTCTACTATGCTGTGGCTGGCTGGTTACAGAATGCAGAGTAAGGAACACTACCCTTTAAAACCACTATCAATTGTTTATGCATCAGAGCCCAAAAGGTCTCCCTGCTCTATTAATGGAAGATCCTTGTTGACAAGACATTAACCATGGTCTACAATTAGTTGTGCATTTCCTGCCTAGTGTCTTCTAGGGAATGGATATTATTGTTTTGACCTATTTACTTAGTATTTGCAACCTGGAAAAGCTGGTTGCGAATTTCATCTCAAAGAGCAAATTGCAGCTCTTAGATCTTCTATTATATGACCTAAATCCAGCAATGCAAGTCAGAAATTCTATACAATTGGAGAATGAAGAAGCCCATCTTTATGAAGACTTCTATGACTTAATTGAAGAAACTTTTCAGAAGTTCAGCCTTGGCTGATAACATTCAATTAGGAATTTAAAATGGCCTGTGTATGAATAATAGAATAATTTTAGAGCCTGAACAGAGGTTCTTAACATGACTTGCAATGATTCCTAGAAGATCTAGTTTCATGTATGTGTGAAATGGTCTAGAAGAGCCCCTAATCTGCTGGTCCACAGCAGAGTTTTCTGAGAATCATTGTCCTCTCATGCAAAATGAGCTTAATCATATTTGCTTTGTTTATTTGGAGATTCAAGGAGGTCCGTGGAATGTTATTTACAGATCATAGATACCTTTGTTACCACCATGAATAGTATAATGTAGATAATTTCATATGTGTATGTGTGTGCTTAAAACTACATACATCAAGGTCACCCAGATGTTATCTATGATTGCTGTGATGCTCAAGTTCTCTAATTGCCTGGATTACATAATTGTGAAAGTATAAACCTTTACAGTGATTTCTATAATTTCCCAGGAAGTGTACATTCTCTGAGACAGACCCTTTCATGTCTCTGAGGCTTTGTAAGTATAGTAGACTTTTACTGAACTTCTAGGTTGTTCTGAAAAGGGATGCATTGCATCATTGATAAACACTATGGACTGCCGTCAAATTATTTTCTCCCTCATTTTCTCTCCCACACCTAAATTTTTCAACTTCTAACATTTTCTCTATTTTGCAGGGCTATGAAATCAGCAATTGTTGCCAAATCAGAAAAGGCACTGATATTAGTAGGATTTACCTTCCTTAGAAGGTGGTTATGGTAAGAGATAGCAACATATCTATTTTTTAACTACTCCAACAATAATTCCAATGTAATGTGAGAGATATTATGAGGTATGCAAAAAAGTTTTATAGGATCACATAAAAAGAAACAACTAATGGTTTGAGAGTGTTGAAATTTCAAAGGGAGTAGATATATTCTGGACAGAGGGTGATGTCCCCTACGCAAGTAATCCTTAGGGGTCTACTCTGTGCCAGGACTGATTTCAGTTCTGGGATACCAGGGTCTACTCTTTGATATAGGGGAGATGTAGAGACAATAGACTCTCAGCAAATAGAATCCCCAGATGATTTCATATGGTGATAACTTCTGAAGATAATGAGAGTAACCTGGTTGGAGCAGAGGTATGCAGAGAAGAAACATTTTATCAGACAGCCAGAAGCTGTTCTGAAGAGGTGATATTGGAGCAGATGCTGGGTAGATGAAATACATGGCAAAAGGGCCTAGAAACATGAAGTAAAAGCAAAAGGTCAATGTTTGAAAGACAGAGGCAAGTATCATGTGAGTGATCCACTGGTTACAGGGTGAAGAGGAGTTCAGTTTGGAAAGGTAGGCTGAATCTATGAATTATGAACTTTAACTGAAAATCTTTTATTCAGAAACTTGTCATAACAAGATTTTAGGTTCTAAATGATCCTTCCAAGAGCAGCAAACACCATGATTGAAGGGCAGAGTGATGAGAAGCCAAGACCCTTCTCTGGAGCACATGACAGTGGCCTAAGCAAGAGGAAAAGCTGATAAAGACGGAGGGAAGGGGACAATTCATTATGTGCAAGAGTCACTGATGATCACTGATGGTGTTGGGATGGGTACAGTGACCAAGAGGAATCTCTAGATTTCCAATGTGAGTGATAGCATAGAGAATGGTGTCAGCATTGGGAATGTGAGCTATGAGAAAGGGAGATAATAAACTTGCATTTGGACATTGAAGTAGATGGAAATAGAGATATATTTGACACATAGCTTAGAATTAAGGCAGCAAAATTCATTGTGTAGCTGAGATTAGGTGTTTTTCAGAACACAGTGATTGTTGGCATTAGAATATATACTTGAGAGCAATACTCTATTTTCTTCACTGTTGTATCCCTGGTACACAGACAATTGCCTGGCACATAGTAAGTCTCCAGTGACTATCCATTGAATAAACTGAATAAATGAAATAGGAAGAAAGGTACCTCTATGTCAAAAATTTTTTAAAGATTTTATTTATTTGAGAGGAAGAGAGAGAAAGAGAGAAAGAGGGCATGAGCAGGGAGAGGAGCAGAGGGAGAAGCTGACCCCCCACTAAGCAGGGAACCCAACTGGGCTTGATCCCAGGACCCTGGGATCATGACCTGAGCAGAAGGCAGATATTTAGCTGACTGATCCCCTCAGGGCCCTACATTTATGTTAAATTATTGGTCATTCCAACAGTGCCAACCCCTGTATTTTTTTTTAACATCATGAAATGAATGGATCGAGATTTCTATGGACTAAAGAAGCAACTTTCCTCTGAGGTGTGTGAAGCCTGAAGTCTTTTTCTTTAGGACATTAGACTCTTCCCATTTTTCTTCTAGTCTCTTGCGGTGTTCATTGGTGCTCCCAGCATCAGTTCTCCCTCACACCTCTACTAAAACCATTGCATTCAAACTAAGAGGTAATTATTTGCTAATCTGGAGAGTAGGATAATTTCATTTTCACAGAAGACAGAAACTTACTCGAAGGGCTGAATCACTAATAGTGAAGTTTCAGGCATGTTAGTTGTAAACAAGGTAAGGTGTAGACTAGAATCAAAGGCTTTTGGATTTAATTCACATTGTCACGGGAAGGCCATTTAACCTTGTCATGACTTTGTTCCTTCTTCTGCAAATATTGTGAATTGTGGCTGCCTTGCTTCTCTTTCCAGTGGGATGCTGCCAAAATAAAATGTTGATGTAGCAATCATGTCTTCTAGCTCTCATTTTATTCCTAGAACATTACAAAGTACCTTACTGTGCATGGCAGGCCCTTAATTAGTACTTTTGTGACACCTATTGAAGTATTTCAGGTGAGAGATCAGATAAACAAGGGTCCCTAATTCATTGTAAAATATTATTCCTACAATTATGAACTTTGCAAAATCAGTTCATGGAATTTAGTGATGAGACATACTTAGAATCAGCCTATTTTTAAGATTTCTCCAAGATGATTAAGCTACACCACTATAAAGTGTGTCATACAAAACCATGAGTAAGGATCAATATAAACACAAGATTTTGGGGGGAAGTTCTTTGATATTCATTTGGTTTTAGGATTAATGGCAGATATATCTGCCATTATCACATTTTTAAAAAATCTACCATGTAAGAGGCAAGGTACAAAGCCATATGATTGAAAAAATAGTAATAAAACATGCTATCTCAAAGAATTCAGGTGTGTGTGTGTGTGTGTGTGTGTGTGTGTGTGTGTTTGGAGGCAGCATGAAGATCAAGATATAATTATAGAATTGTACTAAACATGCCATTATTGAAGAGGGCACAAAATATTATAAGTGCAGGAAAGAAGCAATCATTTTTTTCCAAATACATCTGAGTTCTATGGCTAACTCTGCCCTTCCGTGATCCCTATGCTAACAATCAATGTGTCAAAAGGGAGCCACAGAGCACTACTTCTTCAGGGTGAGACCACCCTATGCTTCACCTCTTGCCTCCATCAACAGATGTCCAAAGGGACCCTGGAAAACTCATCTGTGGTGTGAGAAACAGAAGAGTGGCTTACTTTGGAGGCTGAAATGGAGCTCCAAGGATGCTGGTGGTGCCCTAATCTTTGATTTGGGTAGTGGTGACATGGGTGTTATCAGCTTATGAAAGTTTGTTATTTCATTTCTGATGTGTATGAAAAGTCATACACTTCTTATGCCATGTTCTCTTGGCTCATTATTGTTCAATTAAAAGGAAGAAATAAGGGATTCCTAGAGCCCTGTGTGTCTAAATAAGACTCCCCTACTTAGTTCTTACAATACCATTAGCTGGGATCAAAAGAGATCCCACAACTGTGTCTCTTAAAAAGACACTGAATCTTCTGTACCATCCTAAGAGCATCCTATAGCTTCACACCATTATCTTCCTTGACTGATCACGGCTAGTTATCTACTTCCATTCCCTTGGCTGACTGTGGTTTCCTTTTTTTATCCACATCCCCTGTTTTACAGGGTAAATATTTTCTCTCTTACACACATTTTATCATTTGATCTGGAGGTGGCACAGATATCTTTCTTGCTCTGCATTTCTCTGTCACCACCCTAAACACATCATGTGTGAATCTCCTGTCATCCAATTTACACAACCCATCACTTTCCTGCTTGCCGTCATCTATAGACACTGGGTCCTCCATTTTTCCCTTTGAGGTTTTAGCTCCTGGCTTACCACCCTTCTCTACAACACCATTGTCCTAGTTCTTGATGATTTCACTATCCACCTTGATGATCTTCCTACTCTCCTGACCTCTTATGCATCTGACCTCCACTTCTGCAGTAAATTTTAATCTCCAATCTGTCAACCACTCCCTCCCATGGCCCACACTTGGATCTTGCCATTATCAATATCTGTAACATATCTACTATCTCAATTTGAGCCACCCCTTTCAAGCAGTTCTTGGTTTCCAGCTTACTCCCAGTTGCCCGATGCCAGCTATTCTTCACCGGCTACAAACTACAATCCATTGACCCGCTTCCTTTTTACTCCTCTCTCTCCTGCCTTTATTTTTCAGACCATACGCCTTCAATTCCATGGTGCATCATTATCAATTCCTCTGTCTCTCTCCTGCTTCAGCTGGCTAACTGGCAAAAATCCCTACATTAGTTAAGTCCATTTTCCTTTTAAATTCATAAGTGCACCTGCATATCTTCATTAGGAGAGAAATATTCAATCAACCTGGCTGGCTGTGATATGACTTTATGGCCACCCTTCTCTATTTCCCCAGTCCATTTACTGTGCTTCTCAAAGTTTAATTCACATATGGATGACCTGAGCATCTTGTTAAAATACAGGCTCTGGTTTAGTATGTCTGGAGGGGGGGACTGAAATTCTGAATTCTGAAGAGGCTCTTGGGTCCTGCTGCTGTTGCTGATCTGTGGACCACATAACAAGTAACAAGACCCTCCATTACTATTTCATACCTGCTTCCTGGAGCCTCCATCTCCTTCTCCATTCACAGCTAGCTGATGGTTTACTTCTAGGACTGAAAAATTAGGAGAAACCAGGGCTTTCAAATACCATATCTATTTGCTCTACTGCAAGTGGGCTCACTTATTCTGGTTTCTCTCTCTCGGTATCGGGGGCGATGGCCTGGCTGTGCTGTCGCAGTACCTGTCTCAGGGCACTGAATTCCATTCTCTCTCATTAACTAAGCCCATCACTCCAGGTTTCTTCTCTTTTCCTTTCATCCTCAACTTTTTTCATCCCTGCTGGTTCATTCACATTAACATCCAAACATGCTGTTACTTCTCTCGTTTTTTTTTTTCTGAAAAAAAAAAAAAAGTAATTATTATAATGGTAATGAAGTCTAAAAACTCTCTGCAACCAACTTTCCCCTCCAGCAATTATCACTGTTCTGCTCCTCTTTCTAGCAGCACACCTTGAAAGAGTTGTCTATATTCACAGTCTCCAATTCATTTGATCCCATTCTTTCCTAGATTCACCCCAATTTGGCTCCACTCTCCTCTCAGCCTGCACCACCAAAACTGCTCTCTTTGAGGTCAGCAGTGATCTTTCTGTTGCTAATCCAATGTTAAATCCTCAACTCTCATCCTTCTTGACCTAAGAACAACATTCGACACAGCTCACCACTTCATTTTCTTAAAACAGTTTCTTCACTTGGCTTCCCAAACATCACAATCTCCTACTTGTTTGCTTTCTTCTTTTTTTTATCCTGAGTAGTCTCGGGCTCCTTTTGTTGATTCTTTCTCATCTCCTTGACTTCTTAAGATTGAAATTCTTTGCAGGTTAATTGCTTGCACCTCCACCTTTTTTCCATCTATACTCATTCTCCATAGAGTACAGACCCTCTATAGAGACTATAGACTATAGAGCCTCTTGCTTTAACTTAAAAATGTTAGTTATAGGATTAATACACAATTTATTATTTAGATGGAGACAATTTTGAGTGTAAAAGGGGGCCCTAAATGTAATTAAGACTATACAACTTAAAAATATTAGCAGAAATGTTCTATTAAATGAATAGATATATAAAAGACTTCTACTCAAAAAGTATTTTCATAAGTAAAATTTATTTCTCAGCAAATGAAAATAATAAATCCATATGCATATAGTTATTAACAGAATTAATTTAATAACATAAGCCAAATAATTGTTCATTTGCTCTAATGGACTTCTTACTTATATCTGTATCTAATACCATGCCATTAGTATTTTATAAAAAGCACATTTTGCAGTATGATTTTATTATTTTTTAATTTTTTCATAAAATTCCCAGCAGAAATCTTCAAAGTTGCATTTTGTGGTTAATGGTTTTAAAATTGTTCTTGCTCTTCAATTGACCCTGAAACTTCAAGTTTTGTAATGAACTACGTAAATATTTTAAACTAACGTGTACTACAATAGAATATTCTGATGATGACCCAGCAGAAATGTGGAAAGAGTCTGGGTCTCTGAGGATATTGTTGAGCCACTAAATTTAACAACCTTGGAACTGCCCCATTTCTGATGTTTCTTATTAGTAAACCAATCAAGGACATATATTTTTTTTTTTTTTTTATGATAGTCACACACAGAGAGAGAGAGGCAGAGACATAGGCAGAGGGAGAAGCAGGCTCCGCACCGGGAACCCGATGTGGGATTCGATCCCGGGTCTCCAGGATGGCGCCCCGGGCCAAAGGCAGGCGCTAAACCGCTGAGCCACCCAGGGATCCCAATCAAGGACATTTTATTATAATTTGCCTAGAATGGGTCTTATTGGATAAAGTTTTTGTGTTCTTTCTCTGTGGAAATATTCAAGATTTTCAAGTATATTACTGTTTTCTGCCATCATGATTTTACTTTCCAGTATTTCTCTTTGCAAGTCATTTTTCTTATCCATCTTTCTTCAATCAGCTCTATCATTTTTGTTAGATAATTTTTATATTATTACCCTGAATAGCAAAGAGTTTGCCATTCCATTGTCCTTGTATTTTATTGTAAATGTAGACTGAATGCACACAAATACATAATACCTATGTATACAAATATACATATGTAGGTAATCTAGCTATTTTTCTCCCACATTAAGCTCTTCTTCCATATAATGAGAACTACCTTCTTCCCTTGACAATTGTTATTGCTATCAAGTATTTGTAGGCTTCTAGGTGGATTTGTTCTGTTGAATACGTAGAGGCTCACCCAGACTTGGAGTCTGCTTCTTAACAGAGTGCATGAATTCCTTCTAGCTCCCTTATTTCCCACATGGGCCCTTTTGAAATCTTCTTCAGTAAAAGTTTCAACTTGACTACTGTGCAAATCTCCTGGCCCACTTTGTTGCTCAGCAGTCATGTATTCATGTGAACATATTGCCCAGTGGGGGAAGCTGCCTGGTTATCCAGCTCTGAAAGTTGAGATTTATTTCTTGAAAGGCTAAGGCAGTCCATAGTTCTTTCTTTGACAGAAACAATGAATGAACAACTGCAAGTTTCAGAGAGTACCTTTCAAGTGGCTTGTCCAGACTCAATTATCTTATTTCTTGCCTCAGAATAATGTCTTAAAATACAGATTTCTGCCCATGGCCATCTTGCCATGCCAGAAGTGGTATATAGTGTGGATGACTAAGGGATATCTTTGTGCCCAAGATCACATAAGAGAGCCAGCTCTGAGGATACTTCATGCCCTGGTAAGGCTTTCCCAACATTTAGCTGAAGGGAATAATGGGTTTTCCTGTTCTGTATAGAGTAGGGTACTTATTGCTACTGAGAACTTGAGGTGTTGCCTAAGAAAAATTGTGTATAGTGATCAGGGGAAAAAGCTTTGTTTTTTTGATGATATAGAATGTAATGCTCTGGGAAATAAATATTTCTTATTCAAGCATCAACAGAGCACTGAGATGACACCTGGTAAGTGAAGAACATGTTCCCTGAGGATACCTTTATAGACCCTCTGAGGCACCTGTCACAGTTCTAGCAAAGGCTTTGCAACTATTGGTGGATGAGGGAATCATTGTGAGTACTCATATTTCTTCAGAGGTGCCACAAAGATTCTGGTTTTCAAAAAACATTCTTCAAAATAAAAGACTGGAAGTCACCTACAGAAAAAGATGATGTGAAATATTTGGGTCCATCTCTTTCTTTTCAAATAATGGGAGTGTGGGGCCTTCATTTGATCTGGGAATAGCCATAACTCTGGGTTAGGGGTATGAACTGAGAGTAGATAGATGGATTATCCTTTGCCTTAGACTGTGTATCCTTAGTGGAAATTCTTCCTGGAATTCCAACCCTACCCCTGTGTCATAGACTGAATTTTATCCCCCTGCAATTCATATGTTGAAGCTCTACTCATAATGTGACTCTTTGAAAATAGTGTCTATATAGAGGTAATTAAGGCTAAATGAAACCACATACACTTATGATTCATATATAAGTATATATAGAATCACTCATAATTTTGTTTTTTAAAAATATTGTTCATTCACTTTATTAAATTTTGCAGTTAAATTATTGACCATAATAAAGAAAATGTCTTTTTCTGGGACAGAGTTAGGGCAGGGATTTTAGCATGCTCCATGTAAATGACATACTCTGTAGCTGGTAAGGGGGAAAATGTATCACTGGTCAGTGAAAGAGGTAATCTACTCAATGGATAAAACAGTTGCTACATATTGCCTAAAATAAAAATTAACAAGCTCAATTGTCAGTTATACATCATTAGCTATATCAAACATAGTTATGGTTTTTATTACTGTTGGCATAAAATAGAACTTGAATTAAAACTGCAGATTATCAGATCTCAGTTTATTCAATTTCAATTTAAAGATGAGAGATCTGAATAATAACAACCGATATTTCAAAGGGATAGCACTTTTGAATAACACTTCAGGAGACTGTGGGAAATATCAGCAAAATTTCAACACATAATATATTCAAAATATAGGAAATTGCTGCCAATTTGAATAAAAAGAAAATTAAAAGCATGAGGCTACTAAGTGCATTATGCTCAGGTTAGTGAGTTCATAGACAAGAAATTAACTCCTCAAATTTATTCTTCTATATAATACTTTTAGAAACATGTGAGTCTAGTAATATCTTGAAGCAAAAGTCACAGCAATTGTGATCTCTCATGATGCATTGATTTCTAACCTTGACTTTTATATGTCAGGAAATACTTGGGAATGCAGAGTTAAGAAATGGATAGTTTATAGCCAAACATGTTCAAGAGAATAGGTATTGAGGCTAGCAAGAAGTAAATCCAGCATTAGTATTTATAGACAATATAGAACATTCCAAGAATGTATCAGCATACTAAATCAGTAATGGACTTTTCTTTTCTTCTTATATGCTTGTAACAACATTTCTAATTTCACATATCATCAGCTGCATGGTGATCTGCAAGGGTAGACCTCAGATGGAAATATGAATGTACCATACTATTTTCTTCCAGGAGAAATGTCAGCCAAAAATATTCTATTTTGTAAAGGTATAGAGGGAAACCATTTTTTGGATCTCAGATAAAAAATAGTAAATGTTTGGGGATCCCTGGGTGGCTCAGCGGTTTAGCGCCTGCCTTTGGCCCAGGGCACGATCCTGGAGTCCCGGGATCGAGTCCCATGTCGGGCTCCCGGCATGGAGCCTGCCTCTCCCTCCTCCTGTGTCTCTGCCTCTCTCCGTCTCTCTCTCTCTCTCTCTCTCTCTCTCTATGTCTATCATAAATAAATAAATCTTTTTAAAAAATAGTAAATGTTTACCCAGGTATTTTACACGTTGTGATTAACTCTATTGAACAATAAGCTTATGTTTGGTTATTTGATCATTTTGTTTTTCCTCCTTCCCCCCCATCCAGTAAGAGGTATTGCTTGAAGAGGAATGGTGAGTCTTCTAAGTACTGTTCCCTATATTCAGTACACCACAGGGGATACAGAAAAGGCCCAGGAAAAAATTATACATTATAACTATATTCATTTTTTTTAATTTATTTTTTATTGGTGTTCAATTTACTAACATACAGAATAACCCTCAGTGCCCGTCACCCATTCACTCCCACCCCCCCCCGCCCTCCTCCCCTTCCACCACCCCTAGTTCGTTTCCCAGAGTTAGCAGTCTTTACGTTCTGTCTCCCTTTCTGATATTTCCCACACATTTCTTCCCCCTTCCCTTATATTCCCTTTCACTATTATTTATATTCCCCAAATGAATGAGAACATATAATGTTTGTCCTTCTCCGACTGGCTTACTTCACTCAGCATAATACCCTCCAGTTCCATCTACGTTGAAGCAAATGGTGGGTATTTGTCATTTCTAATAGCTGAGTACTATTACATTGTATACATAAACCACATCTTCTTTATCCATTCATCTTTCGTTGGACACCGAGGCTCCTTCCACAGTTTGGCTATCGTGGCCATTGCTGCTATAAACATCGGGGTGCAGGTGTCCCGGCGTTTCATTGCATTTGTATCTTTGGGGTAAATCCCCAACAGTGCAATACAACTATATTCAAATTATATATTAGTATTTTCTTTCCAATATAGTGGCAACAGTAACAGACATAAATTTTGAGAGACAGTTCTCCATTGGGTCTCATATCTCTACATATCTCGCAAATGGAGTCACTGGTTTTTGTTCCAAGCTATATTTTCAAAGATGTTTATATAGGAGATAGAAATAGTTTCTCCCTCCAGAGGGCAAACTGGAAGATTTGTTTGCTATTTGTTTGTATAAGAAAGTTAATGTCAAAAAAAAAAAAAGAAAGAAAGAAAGAAAAGAAAGTTAATGTCTTCT
The DNA here is from genome assembly GCF_003254725.2 of Canis lupus dingo. Lineage (NCBI taxonomy): Eukaryota > Metazoa > Chordata > Mammalia > Carnivora > Canidae > Canis > Canis lupus. Next base: position 43,380,853 of record NC_064245.1, on the reverse strand, counting down.
GGGTCAAGATTCAGAAAGGTTTTCTAGCATCCTTTTACAAATTGATAGGGTTTCCTAAGGTATGAATTCCTCTGCTGTGATGCTTCACACTGAGTATACAGCATCCTCTGGCTCTATGTTCCCATTGCCTCCTTGGGATTTGAGGGGACAAGTGTAACAGACGAGAACGTGAAGCTTAGACTGCGTGCTGGGTTGTGAGTAATAAAGTCTTTATTCTATGACCCAGGAGTCTCATGTCTTCTGCCAGCATTTATACAACTTGAGGCAGGTTAACTTGTTAGCATGCAAATAGCCAAAACACTTCAGACCCTTTACATTCTTCACACAGATAGGACAGCAGCAGAAGGGTAGTATTACCAGAGGAGCATTGGTAAGTGATAACAGGAAAAAATATAAAGTCTTTTTTTGTTTGTTTGTTTGTTTGTTTGTTTGCAAAGCCCTCCCAATGTTGCTATTTCGAATTACAAAGCTAACTGAAATTTTAAAAAGTGCAGAACCATTTTGAAGGAACAAGTCAAGGGGCAGCCCAGGTGGCTCAGCGGTTTAGCACCGCCTTTAGCCCGGGGCGTGATTCTGGAGACCCAGGATCGAGTTCCGCGTCGGGGTCCCTGCATGGAGCCTGCTTCTCTCTCTGCCTGTGTCTCTGCCTCTCTCTCTCTCTCTCTCTGCGTCTCTCACAAATAAATAAAAATCTTAAAAAAAAAAAAAAAAAAGATTTGAAGGAACAAGCCATATTCTAATATGGCTTTCTTTGCAGTTTTCTTTCCCTTTCTCACTTTTAATGTTCTTTCCTTTCACATTCTGTCTCATTGATTGATAAATCTAGCCTGGATTTATTACAGGCTTAAACTCTTAAAAAAATCTAATTCTTGGTTGTTTCCAAGCCAAAATGGAGAAAAATTTCCAAAACAACAGAGGAAAAGAATGGGAATCCAGAATATACAACAAATATGATGGAGAGAAGAAAAAGGGAAAAGAGGAAGTTAAAAAGAGCACATAAACACACAGGAAAAATATCAGATGGAATAAAAAAATCAGATATATCAATAATGATAATATACACAGATTTAAAGACAAATTATTGTTAAAATTTGGTTTCATGCTTCTATTTTTTTATTTCCTTCTTTTTAGTGTTTCTGTATTTACTCTGCTAGTTTTTATGGTGTTCTTGTCTTTGTGAATTGATGATACAGTTTCATATACATGCTTATTTTTCTTGGTTTCTAATATATGCTTTTCAGACTTCAAATTCTCTAGACATCAGTTTCAGCAGCATGATACACACTTTAATAAGTTGTATTTTCATTGTGCATTTAGTTCTATATAGTTTATTTTCAAAATATTTATTCATCTATTTTAGATAGAAAGTTCCTGAGTGGGAGGGGCAGAGGGAGAAGGAGAGAATCTCAAGCAGAACTTGAGCTGACAGCAAAGCCTAATGCAAGGCTTGATCTCATAACCATGAAATCATGACTTGAGCTGAGGGATGCTTAACTGACTATACGCCCAGGCACCCCTAGTTCTATACAGTTTTAAATGTTAATTATTATTTCTTGATTGATCAATTCGTGGTAGTCTGAAAATCTGGTATGATAATAACAGAATTTTAAAATATTGGTTGAGGCTTTCTGTGCATTCACTCCTGTTCATTTTATTTTTCAATTCTTCTATGTTGTTAATCTTCTTTGTCCACTTGACTTTCAGTTATTAAAGGGAGATATTAAAAATATTATAACATGATTTACTTGTCCATTTTTCCTTGAAGTTCTATCAGTGTTTTGATGATTTTTAAGGCTTTTTTTGATAGATGCACAGAAGCTTAAGTTCTATTATTTAAGAAGATTGGTTCTTTTATCACTATTTGAAAAATGCCAAGTATGTAGAGTTAGGACTTTTGCTTAAGAGCTATTTAATATTGAGGTACCACCTAACTTTTGGTTAATTCATTGTGTTTTAGCTCTGCTCTTAAAATTGGCTTATCACGATTTTTCTTATTTAAAAAGAATTAAAGCAGGACTTACCACATATATATTTCAGAATTTCATAAAGTAGTAAATGATAAAACAATCACTTAAAAAATCTCTTTAAATAGACCTTTCATTAAATGTCTTCAAATGACCCCATCTGAATTTACCATTTGTTTTCTCTGGAAGCCTGATTGATACTGGTACCAATGCAGGTGTCAACTCAGCTAATGTGATGACATAATGTCACAAAGCAATTAAATAGCCAAGGCAATTTTCAAGCACATAAAGATATGTTTTCAAAACCTGAGATCCTTTACACACATTTTCCTGCTTGCAAACGTCCAACAAATGGGAATGCATAATGTAGGCAGCTAAACAAATGTACAGGTCTTGGAGATATTCTAAAGTATTTTCATAATAAAGTTTTTCATTAAGATTTTCTTAGGCTCAAGTGATGAGGATTTTGAGTGATTCCTTGGAAGTTCTTCATAATGATACATATTTATATTTATTTGCTTATATATATTAAGTAATATATAAGCAAAATATATATGTTATATATACCAATATATAAAATATATGTATATATGCTTCAGAATTAGAGACAGGTAGTACTCAGCATTTTGACCACATAGTGAAGAAAATTTTTTCATTTGGGGAATTTTTCTAAAAAATGGAATTTGGGAGTTTTAAGACACACAAAATTAAAGAGAAAGCAGAACTCTCTAGCACATATAGACAATATGAGAAAGAATTCAATTATACCATACATAGCAAAGGGGCAGGGGGGTTAGAGCAGCCATCCACTCCTCCTTTGTGCATCCTGAGTGACATGTCGGAGGTTGAGATGTGCAGGTTTATAAGGTGGGATGGACAGGAAACAGCTGTTGAAAGCTACAGAAAGCATGGTACCTGTGCTCCTGAAACACTCATGTAGGCATATGTGTACACACACACACACACACACACACCGAAGACCTTGGAAATGCAAAGCTGAGGGACAGTTAGAATGCAATAAGAAAAACAAGACTTCAATAACTGGGTTCAAACACGAAAGAAATTGTATACTGAAGAGGGTTAGATGCTTTCCCAGCTCTGACTTAACTTTCCCCTTTAGTTAATTTGTGGCAATATTAATAAATGACACCCAAAACTTTTGTTTTTCCTGTAGATATGTATATGATTCCCTGTGATGCTTGAGAAGCCATGGCTTCCAGGGAGAAAGTCCTGGTACAAATAGTATAACTGTACTGGGTTTGAATGGGCAGGCTGTCCTTTCCAAAGCCTTCCAGAACCCAACCACTCCGGGGGCCTCTAGAAGAAATGATAACTATGTGTAATGTTGACCTGCTAACGTGCCCCCAGGAAAGTGTCTCATTGGACACTGGAATAAATGAGTCATCTCAGGTGAGCTTTTTGCATATCAACCTGATGTATTTTCTCATTTGAAGGCCGGGCTGTCATACTCCAAAATGATGTCAGGCAAGGTGAACCATTTTGTAACCTGTTAATTTGCTTGAAATAATGACAGCAATAATCTGATCAGGTTTGCCAGACTGTCTCCATTTGAGGTGGACAGTGGTTTCTCCTGTTAACATTGTGACACATTAAGACAAGTGTGTGATTATTATATCCAGTTATGGCACTTGGGTAGCTTGAGACGCCCACTGCTGTGTGGGTAACCCACATTTACCACCCTTTACATCCATTTGCTATGATTGGCATATTGGTATGCTTGAACCTGTCTCCAGGTCCCTTATTTTCTTCTGGGACTACATCAATCACAAATTCCTTCAGCTGTGCTCAAGTGTATTTATCAATATATTAACCCCTCTCTGAAGACAATCCAACAGGAGTTATTTCTAGGTTATACCATGAAAGCTATTTGAACACCATAACAAGAATGAAGACAGACAGAGTATTGGAGAAGGTTATATTTAGACTTTTTTGATAGAGTAGGAGTAGGATCTTTGTTTCCTTCTAGTGCACAAGGCAGTTATCCACCTAAATCCTCTAAACACACCATGCACTCCTCCCTGATACTCAAAACTGAGTCAAAGGGACAACTTGAGAATATTAAGGCATTGAAATCATTTCAATTTAGGTAAGTCTATTTTGACAATTGTTCGTATGCAAACTTATTCAAATATCTACTGTATCTAATAGATGACAATTTGGGAAATGTCATTTAAACTCGCCATAAAAATATACCAAGAACAAATAGGTCAGTAATTACAAAGAGGTTGTCATGAGATTTTTTTTCCAATAGATTCCTTTCCTCAGAAATAATTTATACATGTATTTAAGTTTAATAGGGTCAGAGTTGAGATATTTTAGCTTTACCTGAATTAAGGCTAACCTTAATAAGCTGCTTGTGGTCTTATCATTTTTTACTTTATATTTATTTTTCTAAGAGGAGAGACAAGACATTTGATCACAACAGTTGACGAAAACATGGGTAAAGAAAATTAAAGTCTCGTTCTTGTAAGATAATTTTAAGAAAACCCTCATTTAAAAATATCACTTCAAACAAACAGTTTCTAAAATTTATCTCTAGTCCAGGTAAATAACAATAAAAGCTGCTGGGAGAACTGATTGATCAGATTTGAAGAAGCTGACCTTCAGGAGAAGAAAGATAAAAGACTAGATATAAGCAAACATCCTCATGTAAAAAAATAAAAATATGAAGAGGAAGGATCTGAGTCTATAAGTCTATAAGATTTGGTTTGGGGTTACTGCTCAGGAAAATTCTGGAAGCAATTATTATAATTGCTAAAGAATTTACTTACTTGGTAGGATAGATTTCACCTACTTGATAGGATATTCTTTTGATACCTTCTCATCTAGCCCTGCCTTTTTTACCCTACTTTACATCTGGTCCATTCCTCATTCTCTACAATGACTTTGTCTTCTAACACCTCTTCCAAATCTGATCATCTGCCTTGAAATGTTTCAGTAGCTTCTTGTGTTTTATGAATAAGTACTAGAAGTTCTTTGTATAGCATACAAATTCTACCTTAATTTGGCCACTTTACCAAACTTCATGCTGTTCCCATCCCCTACAACCATTTCTGTTGTTATGCATACATGCATCACTTATTGTTAAATTCCCAGAGATCCTTCAATATGCAGTTTGGTCATCACTCCTGCAAGCTTCCTCTGACTCTCTTCTTCCCTTTCTCTGATACAAGGTGGAGATGGAAATTCTCACCTCTTATGCCAAAATAGAGTGTGCACATGCCTTATGAAATCAATATAGTAAAAGAGTATTGATATTTTTTTCTGTACATTCCACACTCAATATGGGGCTTGAACTCACAACCCTGAAGTCAAGAGTCACATGCTCTACTGAGTCAGCCAACAAACAAACAGCTAACCTCATAAACAATGCTAAGAAGATAAAAACATTTCCTCTGAGTTCAGGAAGAAGACAAGGATGCCCATTCTTACCACTTTTATTCAGCACTGGATTGGAGGTCCTAGCCAGGGCAATTAGGCAAGAAAACTAAATAAGAGACATCTAAATCATAAGGGAAGAAGTAAATCTGTCACTTTTTTGCAGATGATATTATATTCTATATAGAGAAGCCTAAGGACTTTATTGTTATAACAAACAAATTCAGTAAGATGCAGGATGTAAAATCAATCTATAAGAATCGGTTTGTTTCTATTAACCAACAAGCTACCAGAAAGAGAAATTAAGAAAAAAATCCCACTGACAATTTTGTCAAAAAGAATAAAATACCTATGAACAAATTTAACCAAAGGGGAGTGAAAGATCTATTCACTGAAAACTCTAAGATATTGTTCAAAGAAATTGAAAAAGTCACAAATAAGTGGAAAGATATTCCACATTCATGGATTAGAAGAATTAATATTTGTGAAATATCCATACTAAACAAACAATTTATAGATTCAATGCAATTTTTACCAGAATTCAAATGGATTTTCTTTCCCAGAAATAGAAAAAACAATTTTAAAAATTGTATGAAACTACAGAAGACCCAAATCAGCCAAAGCAGTCTTGAGAAAGAAGAATAAACCCAGAGGCATTACACTTCCTGATTTCAAATTACAAAGCTGTAGTAATCAAAATAGAATGGTACTGGCATAAAAATAGATATATAGATCAACAGAACAGAACAGAGAGCCCAGAAGTTAACCTACACTTAAACAGTCTATTAATTAACAGCCAGAAAGTATGATGGAGAAAGGATAATCTCTTCAACAGAGAATGATAGAATGACAAGTGATAATAAATGTTGGTGTGGATGTGGAGAAAAGGAAATCCTTGAGGCTGTTGGTGGGAATGCAAATTGGAACAACTACTGTGGAAAACAGTCTGGAGGTCCCTCAAAATTAATATTAGACCTACCATATGAAGGATTCCTGAGTGACTCAGTGGTTGAACTGCTGCCTTTGGCTCAGGTCATGATCTGGAGATCCTGGGATCGAGTCCTGCATCAGGCTCCCTGCTGGGAGCCTGTTTCTCCCTCTGCCTATGTCTCTGCCTTTCTCTGTGTGTCTCCCATGAATAAATACATAAAATCTTAAAAAAAAAAGAACTACCATATGATTCAGCAATTCTATTTATGTGAATGAAATCACTATCTCAAAGAAATCTGCACCTGCTTATTCATTGCAGCATTAATTACAATAGCCAAGACATGAAAACAACGTAAGTGTTCACCTACAGAAGAATGGATAAAGAAAAGTGATAAAATATACAATGAAATATTATTCAACCATAAAGAAGGAGTAAATCCTGCCATTTCTGACATGAATAGACTCTAGGGCAGTATGCTAAATGAAATTAGCCAGACAGAGAATGACAAATACCATATGATCTCACTTATATATGGAATCTAAAAAAGACCATCAACTCTTAGAAACAGAACAGACTGGTAGTTGCCAGGAGTGGGAGGTGAGAGATGGGGGAAGTGGGTGAAGATAGAACAGGACAAACTTCCACTTTCAAGATAAGTTCTGGGGATGTAATGTATGGCATGGCAAAGATAACAATACTACATCTTTGTAAGTTGTGAAGGATATATATTTTAAAAGTTCCTACCCCAAGAAGAAACTGCAATTGTGTGAGGTGATGGATAGTAACTGAACTTATTGTGATAATCATTTATACATATAAATTATATATATATATAATCATTATTTTGTACACTTTAAACTAGTACAATGTTATACATCAATTATATCTCTATAAAACTGGAAAACATTTTGTAGACCCTGCAAACAAAATGTCTTTTCATTATTTCTCTCATAGATTGGAAAAAATACTTTCAAAACACATACCTGAGAAAGAATTCATATTCAAACTACTCTTAAAACATAACACTTTGAGAACAAATATTCCTTTTGAAAATGGGCAAATGATCTGAATAGACCTTCACCAAAGAAAATATGCTAAAGGCAAATAAGTATATAAAAAGTTGTTAAGGGTACCAACATGGTTCAGTTGGTTAAGTATCTGACTTTTGGTTTTGGCTCAAGTCATGATCTCAGGGTCTTGGGCATCCAGCCCCACTTCCTGCTCCCTGTTCAGCAGGGAGTCTGCTTCTCTCACTCCCTTTGCCCTTCCCCTCACTCATTCTCTCTCTCAAATAAATAAATAAATAAATAAATAAATAAATAAATAATTTTGTTTTTATATATTTTTAAGATTTTTATTTATGAGAGACACACAGAGAGAGAGAGAAGCAGAGACACAGGCACAGGGAGAAGCAGGCTCCATGCAGGGAGCCCGATGGGGGACCTATCCGGGGTCTCCAGGATCAGGCGCTGGGCTGTAGGCGGCGACAAACGCTGAGCCATTCGGGCTGCCCAATAAATTAAAAAAATAAAATAAAATCCCTCTTTTGGTATATGCCTATTCTGATTTTCTGTTTTTCCTAGATTTTTTTTTTTTTTTGATCATGATGATTTGTGTCTTTCCAAGTTTGCCCATTCCTTCCAAGCTATCTTATTTATTGGCATACAATTTTTCACAGCCCTTTTTATTTGAGTAGAATAGTTAGTAGTATCTGCTCTTTTATTTCTATTCCCATGTAATAAGTCTTCTTTCTTACCTTCTTGGTAATCTAATTAAAATTTTGTCAATTTTTTGATATTTTCAAAGAACCAACTTCTGGTTTTATTGATTTTTTTTGGTTTTTCACTTTTCCATTTCATCCATTTCTCCTCTAAATTTTTTATTTCCTTCTGCTTGACATAGCCTTAGTTTTTTTCTTCTTTATAAGTTTCTTAAAATGGAGGGTTAGATTATTAATTTGAGTTCTTTCTTCTTTTTTCATTGTAGGCATTTATAGCTTATACATGTCTTTTAAGCACTGCTGTCACTGAATTCCATAATTTTTAGTATGTTGTGTCTTCATGTAACTCTTTTATTTTTATTTTTTTTTCATGTAACTCTTTTAAAAGTAATTTATAGTTTCTCATTTCTGTTTTTGGCCCATTAGATTTTTAGGAGTGTGCTATCTTAAAATCTACATATTTTGAGTTTCCCTAATTTTTTTTTCTATTTCTAACTTCATTCTGCTGTGGTTGGAGCATATAAACATTTCTATTCTTTTAATCCTTTAAATTATATTGAATTATGTTGTATGACCTGGTGTCTATCCTGGATAATGCTCTTTGTGCACTTGTGAAAGAACACATTGCTATTTTCTGGATGGAGTGTTCTATTGAGGCCTGGGAGGTCTACTTGGTTTATAGTGTTGTTCAGGTTTACCATTTCTTTGTTGATTTTCTTACTCTGATGTGTCTATTTGTAGATCTCTTTGTATTTATTCTACTTGGATTTTTTTTTAGTTTCTTGGATATATGCATTAAACTTTTTCATCAAATTTGGGAAGTTCTCAAATATTATCTCTTCAAATATTTTTCTCCTTCATCTCTCCTTTCCTTCCTTTTGGAATTATCATTATGCATACATTAGTGAGCTTAATGGTGCCCCACATTTCTCTGGGCCTCTCTATTCATTTTCTTTTTTCTCTTTATTATTAGGTTGCATAATCTCTATTGGTTTATCTTCACGTTCATTAATTCTTTCTTCTGCCAGTTCAAATCTACTGTTGAATCCTTCTAGTGGGTTTTTCTTTCAATTATTATACTTTTCAGCTTCAAGATTTCTAGTTTTTAAAATATTTGTCTTTTTTGATATTTCTTATTTCTCACAACATTATCATCATATCCTTTTCACTTCTTTCAGCATGCCTTTCTTTAGTTTTTGAGCATACTTATAATGGTTACTTTGACGTCTCTGTTAAACCTAACATCTGGTCCATCTTTTTTTTTTTAATTTTTTTAATTTTTTACTTATTTATGATAGTCACAGAGAGAGAGAGAGAGAGAGAGAGAGAGAGAGAGGCAGAGACATAGGCAGAGGGAGAAGCAGGCTCCATGCACCGGGAGCCCGACGTGGGATTTGATCTCGGGTCTCCAGGATCGCGCCCTGGGCCAAAGGCAGGCGCTAAACTGCTGCACCACCCAGGGTTCCCAACATCTGGTCCATCTTAAAGGCATTTCTATTTTCCTGTTGCCTCATTACTTTTTCTGTGGATGTATCAAAACTTCCTATTTCTGGGATCCCTGGGTGGCTCAGCGGTTTAGCACCTGGCTTCCGCCCGAGGCATGATCCTGGAGACCCGGGATCGAGTCCTACGTTGGGCTCCTTGCATGGGGCCTGCTCCTCTCTTTGCCTGTGTCTCTGCCTCTCTCTGTGTGTCTCTCCTGAATAAATAAATAAAATCTTAAAAAAAAAGCTTCCTATTTATTTGCATGAAATAAATACATATCATATTGATACAATTGGGGCAATACCATAGTGATACAGTTATTATAAGGGATTTTTTAAGTGTCCACTCGTCCTTATTCAATATCTATCTATCTATCTATCTAGAAGGGAGGCTAAACATTTAAATAATACATTATAGCAAATTCGGATATTGTCCCCAATCCCATCCCTCTGGGACTTGTTATTGTTATGCCTTTACAAATTTTTAAATGACTAGCTGGATTATTTTAGCAAAGTCACCCTTATAGTGTGAGCCTCTGTGTTGCCCCTTAAAGGTGGAGTCTTGAGCATGAGCATTGTCATCCTGGAATGATGATGGTTCTAGCATTTTTTTTTCCTCCCTGTTTTCTTTGACACATCCTGCTGTTAAGTTCCACTCATTTCTGACTTCTCTGTCATTTTCAACAATAAACCTGAGTTATAAATTTCTCCACAGATTTATCCAATAAAACTCTGGTTCCTTTACAGGGACAGTTTTTGAGGTCTGTGTTTGAGATTATTTTGACCACAGAAAGGTTCTCCTTAGCTTTCTGTTTCCTGTTTTGTTTTGTTTTTCTGGAAAATTAGTCAGATAATGGTTTAGCTTATATTTCTAAGGAATTATCCAGTTTCTTTTTAATTACTCTTGATCACACCTCCCATTGTTTTGAAAATTCTTCTGGGTTTAATACATTACACTCTGTTGCAATTAAACCAGTTTCTTGAGAAGAGATTCAGGGCTCTTTGTTTAATGTCCTGCCTCTGTCCTGGGATAAAATATATGAGTCAAGGCTCTGGAGCTGAGGATGGGGATAATACAGTACTTTTTTCTGATTAATACCCCTAATAAGGTAGGCATTCAACTTGGGGTAGAGAGTTATTAGACTAGGTTGTGGCCTTTCGTCTTTTCCAACTACTTCTCTCAAAATGGTACAAATTAGAATTAAGGTGATCAGGGACCCAATATTCTCAATGTGCTTCACTTAAGACAGATCCTCCATCTGACAAGTGGGAACAGGGCAGAAAAACTGAACCCTCATCTTTTGACTATACTTGGCTGGAACACAGTCTTTGAAACACATAACTGAAGCATGATGAACATTATTGATGCCTTCCTCTCCTGGAAAGATACCTTAGCCCTTCAACTGGTTGCTGTTGGAGAGGGAGCCCTGTACTCTTGACTGCACCCTACTGGAGTAAAGTCCCCATCCCTCTGAGATGTGGGATGGAGGGAATGGGCCATGGTTCAAACACTGCAGACTCAATGTTCTTACCAAGTTTTAGTAGGTTCTCCCAATTAAATATTTCTTCATTTTTTGTATGTCCTTAGGACCATTTCCAGGGACTTTACAGTTCATTTTTTACAGTTTTCACCAGCATCATTTGGGAGTTCATCTGCATTATTTCTCAGGCTGTCATACTATAAGTTCATCTATCTGGGCTTTTAAAACTGATCTCCCAAGCTGTCTTGGAGATATAGGAGAGAGAGACAGTGCCTATGCTGATTCTTTTCTCAGAAGCCCTAACACAGCCTAATATTTCAATTGAACCCAGTTTTGTATTTTCCTCAACAGCCATTTGTTTTAAGGAAAAGAGGCCATCCTTATTCATGTCACCATGTTCCAGAAACTTGCTCTCCCTTTCTTCTATGTCATAGCTCCACTATGACATCCATCAATTTATTAATGTGAGCAAACTTTCCCAAAAATATTTAGTTTGCTCTACTAAAATTGGTGCCATGGTAAGGAGTAAAATCCAACTCATTATCCTCAGACCCTAAGGTCATAATCCTATGAAAATCTTCCATGGTGCACATATTCTACATGAATAATTTCATAATTCTTTCACTTTGACCTTTGGCCATACTCAACAAAGCAATCATAAAATTTACAAATGAGAAATGTAAGAAATATGTACTGATTTAAGTTTAATATATGTAACATTTCATAATAAAAAGGAATGTTTTGCTAACATGATCTCAAAAGTGTATTGATTAAATGTATTTTATAACTGAGAAATATAGGAAAATCTAATTAATAGGTGTCTGAAATAAAGATAGTCATAACAGTGAACTCTAGATCATACATGTTAATGCATCTTAGATAATTCTTCAGTACATTTAGTAATTGGGTTTGATTGTTAGCAAACATTTTAAATATTTTTCATAATTGTTTGTAAAAACATTTATGTTTGCCTTTTGAAACATTCTTTATTGTCCTTCTCTATGCAGATAAATTTAAAATACCTTTTGTACACTCTATTTTGTTCATCTTCAGTGTCTTAATCATTGATGCTGATGGTGGTTTTTCCTTTCTATCAGAAGTGTGGACTTGGTCAAGGACCTAACATGAATACTAGAACTAAACAGAAGTGCATTGGTAAACATATGTTACTAAATGAACTTTTTAAAAAAGGATCTGATGTCAGAGGTAGGTGGCTTAAATCTCAGTGCTGACTTTAACAAAAATGGAGTATAGTTATCCTATCCAATTAACTCTTACAAACATTATTCTGTCTCTGAACCTAAGTTCTGCCAAGGGATGGGGAAGAAATTCAATGTGAGAGTTCTACAGTAGCTAAAAACTAGGAAAGAAAGATCTTGTTCCTCTGAGATCCATGTGAACAGTAGAACCAAGTGTAGTGTTACTGAGTCCCTGGGAAACAAGATAATCCAATGGGATCCTGCTTTCTCTGCAAGGTAGGCATCTGAGCTCAACTTTGGCCAAAGGTAGAAAGGCCAGCAAGAAAGAAATGCAAGGTACCCCTTCCTGACTGTGTGGTGCTGAAATAAAGTTCATTTATGAAGAAAATACATCTTGAAAGCAATAGGCACAAGAAATTGTAAAAATAATACATTGTTTGATTTGGAAATATTTGTAGTTAAGATTGAGTTTTCTAGGTGAGGGAGATATATGTCCCAGAGTTGTTAAAGGGCAAGTTCAAAGTGACACAACAAGTATCCAAAACTCAAAGGAGAATCTCAGGTTTCTGGATGCCTACCCTGGATCACTTGTTATCAATTCACATGGCCTCATTTCATACTTTATTTTTTGTAGATTACTTTGAATTTATTCTTCTGGAATGTAGATACTCATTGCATTTACTTATTAATTTCACAGTACTTTGAAGTTCTGTTTATAGGTTGTCATGTTGAATTTATGTTACTTTGGTGGATCTGGATCCTATATTCTCATATAGGCCTATACTTGGAGACAACAAGCCTGAAATGTACTGTCTTACTATTTAATAAAAACATGACAGCAACACTGAGATTACTATATTGCTGTTGTAAAAGGAAGTGTGACATTATGGTCATCATATGTGTGCAATCATATGTATTGATCTTATCTTTAGAGAGAAGATGTACTATCGAAAGATACATATATCTAGAACATTATTATGCCCCCAATGAAATCAATACCAGCCTGCAGTTTGAGAATTCCTCATCCTGATATTCTAGGGTAATCTATAATTTTTATTAACATCATTACTGTTAATCAGGGAATTGTTAATCAGTCCAACTGGACATCCCCATCTGTGCCCAATCATTGCTGTGCCAACACAAACCCAGGGTAAGTTGTATCAGCTTTCTGTGGCTGCTGTAACAACTTATCACAAACTGGGTGGCTTGAGATAACAAATATATTCTCCTACAATTCTTATGTTTAAAAGCCCCAAATAAGTATCACTAGATTTATTTTATTTTTTTTTTTTAATATTTTTTTTATTTATTTATGACAGTCACACAGAGAGAGAGAGAGAGAGGCAGAGACACAGGCAGAGGGAGAAGCAGGCTCCATGCACCGGGAGCCCGATGTGGGATTCGATCCCGGGTCTCCAGGATCGCGCCCTGGGCCAAAGGCAGGCGCCAAACCGCTGCGCCACCCAGGGATCCCTCACTAGATTTAAATTAAGCTATTTCCAAGTCTGTAATGTTTCTTGAGATTCGAGAAGATAATCCTTGCATCTCCCAGCTTCTGGTGACTTTTGATATTCTTTGGCTTGGTCACATTACTCCGATCGCCGGCTGTATTTTTATATTACATTATCCTTCATGTGTGTCCAGATACCTCTCTGCCTTTCTCTTATAAGGACTCTTGTGATCATAGTTAAAGTCAACTAGATAATCCAGGATCATCTTTCCATCTCAAGGTCTCAATTTAATCACATTTGTCTAGTGATTAACTTTTAAAATAACATAATAGGAATTAGAACCTGATATCTTTGGGGTCTGTTATGTAGCCTATTATAAAAGTCCTCATTACATTCTGGACTTAGACCCATGGAATGTCCAAACTTTGCTTGATAAGTTTAATTGCTTTTCTGCCTGGAAATTATATGAATAATGAGGAGGAGATTTGGGAGTCATATTTTTTTTAAGTAGTATTAAGTTCAAATGAGTAACTGCTTTTCCCTGGGGAGTGAGAAAAAAAGAGAGAGAAAGAGACACAAAGCTGAGCCTGGTGCTCTTTTTAGTTCATGAGTCAAGGAGACATGGAGGGCTTGGGACAGAGTTTTGAGAAGGTGAATCCATTGGACTAGGAGAAAAGCAGATAAAAGGAGAATTAAGTTATGTTAATTCTGTCATAAACTACATAAATACTGAAATCACCAAGAAATATGGCATGAGTATTATTAATGCAACAGACAATGGGCTAGGGGTAAAATCCTCAAGGAATTGGCTTGTCTCAACAAAATTCCCATCTTTTTTGTTAAATTTCCATTCAGTATGTGGAGTTAGTAAGCTTTATTCAGAGCTTACGTCCTTTTTCTAGTTGTTTCTGTGACAAGAGCAAACTATTAAAATAGAACTGCTTGTTCTCTTAGAAAGACATCATTAAGAAAATGAAAAGAAAAAACCAGAGACCATGAGGAAGAATTTGGAAAGTATGTCTCTGTAAACGTCTCATATTCAGATTGGATAAAGAAAACTTACAATTCAAGAAAAGGGACAATAATTCAATAATCCAATAAAAATAGGACAAAAGAATAGGCACATTAAAAGGTGCTCATGAAAAGCAAAATTACCACAAGATGCTACAATATGAATTAAAATAATGAGATTAAAGAAAATGGACAACACAAAGGGTTGGTAAATATGTGAAGGCATTAGTGCCTTTAGTGATAACATTTTTGGAGTCAGACATAAATGTTAATTTTGTACCTAACATTGCTGAGTAGAGCCTTAAAAAGAGGAATCTGTTTTGCTCAGATTTTTTATTTATTAATTTGTTGACATGTCTACTCTCCCCACCCCCAGAGCAGGGATCAGAGCTGGTGAATTGTACTATTTGCTCTCCCTCCTCTGATGGCTGACCATTGGATGTAAATCCAAGTGCACCGACTTCTCCATTTCAAATAACAATGGCTGTAGCATATGGGATAATATTAATCCCAGTTAAATAAGTATGTGATGCCATTGGAACAAATTCTGTGTATATTTGCACATACCCTTGCATATCTGCGTATCAATATTTTAAAAAGTATATGTTTTATGATGAGACTCCTAGATAACCCTCCTATGAAATAAGACTAAAGCGCACTTTGTCTTTTCCTAAACATCAGAATACAAACAAATTTGCTCTCTGATTTTATAGAACAATTAAGGCAATGCTTTCTGAGTGTCTGAAGGTGAGTTTGACATTTCAGTCAGTATTACAAAGGCTGGATATTTCAGTGGGACCACGGTCCCGTCTTATTTTCTATTTGTGGGTATAATTAGAGACTGGGAACGTTAGTTACTCTCTGCTCCAATACCACTTAGTGGGAAGAAGCATTTGTTTCATATTTTATAAAGAATCCATAGGAGATTAAAAAAGAATTATGTCATCAAAGAAATAATGGTTCATCCCAGAGAATATAATGTCCAAACATTTTAACCTACAATCATTTTGACTTTTTTTTTTAATGTGTGAGAACATGATGGCATGTGAAAAAAGAATCTTACAAATGGTTGTTTCTTTAGGAGCTGCATCTGAGTGGAGACAAGCACAGATGTCTTTATTAGGCTCTAGTCTAAGTAGCTTCCCTCGAGGGGACCCTGGCGGGTGAGTATTGAAACAGGCTGATGCCTAATCTGTGTGAATCTCTATGCTCATTACAGTGCTCATTAGCAGTGGGTGACCTCACAAGGAGGGACTTGGTATTGCGATTTCTCTCGTTCTTGGGCTCTGTGTTTACTCTAGGGGGGTGAGCATGTGGGCTTCCAGATACCTAGCCTTAAGACCAAGTATTGTTCACACACAGATCATGAGAACATGTCTCTTTTCAACATGCAGGTTCTGTATCAGAAAAATAATTAGAAGGCATTTCCATATGTGGCATTTTTATTTGCAGTTATTCTGGTTTTTCCCTTAACCACTTTTCTAGCAAAACTGCTATATGAATAACACAGAATTTTTCAAGTTCTGAACTTCATTCATGTGTGTATTGTGAAAACAATGAAGTCAGAAAGTTTTTTTTAATTACTACAATTTTACTTCTGAAAAGCACTTGTCTGCTTTGAGTACTGGCCTTTACAAGTATAACCTCTGCCGTAATTTAGGTCATTTGAAGGGAAACCCAACAGCGTTCTTCTGAACTATGATGAAAATTTTAAATATATGCTGTATAAAGTGGTAGAAATTAAGAAGGTGACTTGATTTTCTTTGTCATAAGCAGTTTTATTTTTGTGAGGGCAACCATAATGATGAATTTTTTTCCCTTTTTTATAAAAAGTGAATCTCTCTCTCTCTCTCTCTCTACACACACACACACACACACACACTTTGGCAATAGCTCTGAATCTTACCTTAACCATCATCATGTCAATTTCTTAAACAAAACTAAATGTTTCAAATTCAATATTCACCATTCTTACAGGATTTCATAATGAATGAAACAGTGATAACTTTTCATTAGAGTAGACTGTTATCTAACCACTTAAAACTGGATTAGAATCAGGAATTAGAGTTCAGGATCATCTCTGCTACATTGGTAATAAGCACAGTTAGAGAAAAAAAAAAGGAGAACCAAATGTTGGACTTTCTTCCAATCTATGACCGTATTGCCATTTCTTCTACATTCATTTGGGAAATTAAAAACAGAAAACTCATTTGAAACCCTTTTTTTTTTTTTTAAATAAGAGAATCCATTATGAACTCAGTGACTTTGCATATTTTCACTGATTTTATGTCCACCTACACAGCAAAGTACTTTTTGTGACTCACTTGGGGGAAAAATAGCCTTGACCCTCACTTTGAATCACTTGCTTAATAGAAACTGGATCAGGAACACTGTAAATGTGGTTAAGCCACAAGTTAATTAAATTTGACACCATTGCTGGGAGTTGGCAAGGGTGAAAAGAGAATTGTAAAGTTAGTACTTTGACACCAGGGAGATTTCTTTTTGTTAAAAAAAATATATAAATGTTGTAACCTTACATTAGGGAATTAATTTACATAGAACCAAGAGAAGTTGGTTTAAAATCTTGGTTCTTCACACCTCTCTGATCTTTTGTACACATTCTCATGGCAATCCATTTCCTGGCATTTTACATCAAAAACAAATATTTAAAAATACACACACACACACACACACACACACACACACCCCTAGGCAGCAATGTACCAAAAGGAGAGCATCCAAATCTTAACTGGAATATTCCATTAACTGTCCTCTAAATTAGAAAATGGAAAATATTCCTTTTAAATAAAAGACAAGGATGTGATTTTAAACTAACAAGCCAGAAAAAGCTATAAAATACATAAAGAGTTTGGGGAAATTTCAGATGAGATTAGTAAATCACAATCAAGCACAAGAAATTGAAATGGTGTTTTCAAGTAGTGAGTCTATAGTAGTGAAGTAAGTGATCTTCTAAAAAAAATCCTTCCTCATTATAGGAGATACAAAATATGCCTCAGACAGGTGTATATAGAAAGGTGAAAGTTTCCCCTTATGCTAGCAGTAGATTGGGAAATAGACCATCTGTGGCAGAGGGAGGGAGGGCATGCTGTTTTGCAAGAACATTTACCACATCCAGGCCATCATGATAATTCACAAAAGGCATCAGAGGCTCCCAGAGTGGCAGTAGGGCATGTTCCTTTCAGGCTACTGCTCCTGTGGCCCAGTACTGTGGGATTCACTTCCTTTCTATTGGGGCATGTCTCCCAAGTTATATTTAGGACACATGTCTCAGTAAGCACAGAGATTTTGACATAAGGGGTTAAACTTTAATAAAGAGACTTAGTGGAAAAAATGACTAAACTCTTCTATGACATGTACTGACAGGTTAATGAAGTGTTAACATACTCACATGGATGGGTCAGTGAGAGAGAGCAGTGCTGAGTAACAAACAGACCCAGCTGCAGTTTGGCTTTGGTAATCACTATCAAGCTCATCTCAAAAAAGAGAAGATCTATAATTCCTCATCTGTAACTCCAAACTCCCCAAGTTTTATTTCTCCATGATTTCTTTGGTGACAGAACTTGATGCATACCACCATGATGCTATTGGTACAGTTTCTATTTTTCCTATTCAGTGTGATCAGCCATATATTTCACCCAAAAATATTGTGGTGGATGACAGTGGGGAGGTAGGGGCTGCCCACACTACATGAATGTACCTTTCCAAAGTCCAAAAACTGACTTTTCAAAAATTCCTATAGTCATGAGATGTCTGGGTGGCTCAGTTGTTTAAGTGTCTGCTTTCAGCTCAGGTCATGATCCTGGGATCCCAGGATCGAGCCCCGCACTGGACTCCCTGCTCAGTGGGGAGTATACTTCTGCTCATCACAATGCTCATGCTCTCTATTTCTTGCTGGCTCTTTCAAATAAATAAATAAAATATTTTTTTAAATAAATTCCTATAGTCATTGATTTGATCTGTCAATTTCTTGGTCTGCATTCCTGGTTTTCAATCCAGACCTCTTCTCAAGTGATCCAGCCTAGCCTGACCACTTTCTTAACCCCATGTTGACGTTCCCTTCTAGAATCTTCAATCTCTCTTTCATCATTCTAAGTTCAGTCTTCACAGTTTTTGTACAGAGCTAATAGTTATTTCCACTTTGGTAGGTCTTTCAGATGCTGGCTGTTGAGGAGGCACAGTCCTTCCTTTTGGGTGTTGTTGTGGTGGTAGCCTCATGTTTCTTAGAATGGCTTGTTTTCTCCCTGCTATTCTTGTGTGAAGAGAAACATTAAAGGGACATATAGTGAGATCTGCTCTGTCTTTTGGTAGTAAGTACTACTCTTCCAAAGTCCCTTTGGTTATTCAATTTTTTTGCAGAGTACTTTCTTAGATTATCATAGCAAAGTATTCCTTTGTCCTATAATCTTGGGTTTTGTATTTTACCCACTTAATATCCATTTATAAATGGGCCATATTTTAACTTGTATTAATATTCCCCTAAACCTTGTAAGGTGGTTGTTATTAAACCCACTTACAGATTTGATAAATAAAGCTAACAGACATTAAGAAAACATATCTAAAAAAGAAAAGAAAACATATCTAAATTCCTATGGTTCAGAGTTTGGTCTGTGGACAGTAGTATCACCATCATCCAGGCACTTGCTAGAAATGCAGAATCTCAGCCCCCATCCTAGGCCTGCTGAATCAGATTCTGCATTTTAATCATATCCCTAGATGATTCCTACATATGCTCAAGAATCCAGGTCTCAAGTCAGGAAACGATAAGTTAAGTTGAAATTCTGACCCCAAAAATCATAAAAGTAAGTATGACTTAACAAAGACAGCAAACATAAAGAGTTATCCTAAAAACACAATTTATTTTCAGACTCCTATTATTTCAATGAGCCTTTATGTAGCCTAAAATAACAACTAACACAGAAACAACATGGATAAATGATTGGCAAAGAATAGGATGGTAGATAATGATGAGGCAAATATCTGGTGTGACTGCCCATGGACTCGGAGTGCAGCTGGTGGCTCATAGGTTGGTGCCTGGCTAATAAGGTCAAAGGTCAGGCTCCTTTCCAGTTGCTCTGCACATGATGAAAAAGCCAGAACAAGGGGCTTGATCCTTGAAAATTGCTCTTTCCCCAGATCATCTAAGGAGGGGGATGCAAACCAACTGTGATCCCAAAGACTTGACTTTTCAATCAGAAGATAATTTTTTTTCTGATCTGTAAGGCCCAGGAACAGCACAGAAGAAAGTGTTATCCTCAGCTGCATAGCTCCAGAAGGTTCTAGTAGTCTGTGCATGGCCAACACCCCTTCCAGTTTTTCGCTGTTTCTCTTCCACTTGAATCTGTGTATCTTTGACTCTGATTCTCAGCCAGGCAAGCTGTAAGCCCCAGACTTAGGGATTCTGGTATAATGCTTGAGCCACTGACCTGTACCCTACTGACATCTACTCCTTAACTGTATCGTTATTGCTCTGCTGAGCCTTGGTGCACCCTCTTCCCCATCATTACACAGGAGAAAAATGGGGCTCAGAAAGGTTCAGTGACAAAAGTCACATGAGTCTAAATGGCAGAGCTTGGAATCAAAGTCCAGGTCTATTTGACAACAATCTGTTTGAAACTATCATTTCAGATCTCACACATCAGCCAGAATGAATCACCAATCAGGAGAATCTTCCCACTGTAAAAGAATATCATTGTAAAAAGTTATTTTGTTGAAGGATTCTGTGATGTGTATTTGAAGCTCTTGAGAGTGTCTGGAAAGTGCTATCAGTTCAAAGACACAATCTCCCCAGGGGTAAAAAACTGGTGTCAGAAGGGCTGAATTTAGACCACAGGTTTGGCTGATCCAAAGTTAAATTCCATTGTTGTTGCTGTTATTTATTATTATTGTAATTGCCATTGTTATTCTTTTATTTTGAATACCTTTAGGCATGGCAGGTCTTTACAGCTGCCATGGACATCACCTCTTCTCTACTGGTTTATACTTTCCTGGTTCACAATTCATAAATGTGTGTCACCTGATAGATCCTATCCAGATATTTAAATTTATAACTGCTGATTTCTGTTTTACTAACCAAAGCACCAAACGGTTAAGCAGATATGTTCATCCTTACAACTTCAAGTGCAATGTTTCCTGAAAGCAAAACAAAACAAAAAGAACAACAACAAAAAAACTTCTCAAAAAATACTATTGGCATTTCTTTTTTTCATTTCCTGCTCTTTGATACTTCTCTATCTTCTAATGTAATTATATATCCTTCACAAAGCTTAAGGGGACACATACTTAAATGGCTCTTAATGAGGATAACCGAGTTTGAACTGTAGGAAAGTTAAACTACCTATGGCATCATTCACATCTTTTTGTTGCTGCTTCTCAAGATAAGACACTGTACCTGTCTCAGCTCAACTGGGTGGGATTTGTCCAATATCAACCAGAATATACAGGTTAGTCTGAGTCTGAGTTTCACAGTCCTGAAATCTCAATGGCTTGAAGCAACGAAAGTCCCTGTGGTGTCACACAGATGCTCTACTCTTAGAAGACCCAGATTGACGGAGAATTATCACCTCAACTGTGGTCAGTTATCCCACCAGAGGGAAAATCTCCCCATGTTTCTGGCAGTGAAATGCTTGATCTGGAAGTGACACGCATCACAACTCATTGGCCAGAACTTTTCACATGGCCCAGTTACTTAGGGAACTGAGAATTTCACTCCTATCCTGGTTCTGGGAGGCAGAGACCTCTGCTTCTCCTGTTTACCTCTCTCTTTTACCATTTTATATTCCTTTTTCTTAAAGGATTTTTTCCTTAAGTTCAATGACACTTCTTTTTGCCTGAGCCTCAAAACAATTCCTCAACCTCTGTTGCACCAGTGAACAAAATTCTGAAATGAAAGCAATTTAACCGGAGCACACCAATAACCCACACTTCCTATTAGATGAAGGCTATTATGGATCAGCTATGTCATAAGAAAATCTACTATTATGATAACAATTTTCTTTCCTTCATTACTCAGAGACAGTGGTCTTATTTAATTACCCATTTTGTAGAAAGTCAATGTGTGGTGATTCTTTGGGGATGGTTATTATTTTGCTGTAGTACATCTTAAAGTATTTTGTACCATTCTTTATGAGCAGAAATGAAAGAGATCTACCCATTTAACAAAGAAGAAAAACATTGTTTTACAATGAAAACATCTTACTTTATTTCAATTCATATAACTGAATTTATAATGTTCATTTTGCAACACTTTTTTTTTTTTCTGGACTCAGTAGTCTTTTTGGCATGTCTTGGTACATCAAATTTCCATCGGATTCTCTCAATGTAGGTTTCTTTCTATTTTTTTTTTCTGGATAGAACCCACCACCCCCAAATTGATCAGCATGTATCCGATGTGGTAAGAAGTCCTATTGCAAAGGATTAAAAAAGTATATATCTCCTATTATAACTCCCGATTTACTATCTCTCTTCTTTTCCCTTCATCACATCATTTTATTTGTAAAAAAAAAAAAAAAATGTGATAAGCCAAAAAAACCACAATCCGTACAGGTCATCTATCCTATTATTAGTAACTCTAGGACAAAATATACACATAATTTACCAAGGCTACTTGGTTATAGTGAAAGCCTTTTGGACGTTTTGGCAACAGATTTGTCCCATCCTGTTCATTCAAAACCAACCTGCTTTTAGCCAAACTGGGGACAGATAACATGCGCAGAAAAACGTAGCAAACTCTTGACATCAACAGGATGCACCCATAAAATTATATGGATACAAATGAGGCAGTTTTATCTAAGCAGTTGACAGAAACTGGTGGTGCAGAAACTCAGAAAGCCCCTCTGGTAATGCTCACGGCGCCAGAGAAGGCAGTGGCAACTGGTCACCAGCTCTAGCAGGCCACTTCTTTCGGAGCTTGTCAAGCGGCAGGCAGCTCACGGGGGTCTGTGAAGACATTCCAGAAAGCTTACCATGGGAACCAAGAGAGAGCTCTGAGCTTTAAGGACATCCACAGCTGTGATGTCACAGGCACAAAGATAATAATAAAATGTGGCTAGTGTGGTGTCAACTACACCTTGGCTCTTTTGTCTTCTTTCCCCTGCTCGTATAATTTTGTATCCTTGTGCGAATCGCCTCATTAGGGAAAGAGACTCAAAATTGGGGTCAGAGTATTTAAACCTGACCTGTGCAGAGGCCAGACAAGGCCGAGGCCCACCGAGGTTTCACTTCAGAGCCCCAGACCACCCCCGAGGTGACACCAATTCAAGCCTCATTTTATAAAGGCCTTATTAATTATTGTCCTTATAAGAAGGAGAAGCAGCCTTATAAAGAAATGTGTCATTCTCAGAGTAGGAGTGGGCAGACAAAAAAAGGAAGAGAGAGGGAGAGGGAGAGAGAGAGAGAAAGGAACAGAAGATCAAAAGGGAGCTTTTTTTTCCTTTTGCTTTTCATGCCTCCAAACCTCAAAGGAGGTGGAGGAACAATCAGGCTCTGAGGTCTCGTGTGCTTTCTGGCAATTAGACTCAGCTGATGGGCTGAAAGGGTTTGAATGGCAGGGTTCAAGGCCCTTCTCCGGAGCTGCAGACAACAGGCTTTTCCAAAGCAGCCGAGCAGCAGACACCATCGAAATCATTTCAAATGGAGACTTACAGAGAGGATTCATTAATTCACTGGCTAAACAATTACGAGAACATATAATGTCTCTATAAACACTTTGATAAAGACTGTCATGTTAGACCTTCATTTTCTCTATTTTATTAGAGAGTTTTAATGCCATGTTGGAAAGGCGTCTTTTATTTCTCCAATTACTAAATTATAAACCCTTTTGCTGAAAATCATCCACCCCCAAAGAGCTGAATATTTCATTTTTAACATTAGGCTGCCAAATCCAAAAGGAAAAAAAAATACACACACACATGTATACATGTGTGTGTGTATGCATATATGTATGCATATACATGTAAATCTTTCACCCTCACATCTATAAAGCTCTAGTCATCATCTGGTTCGAGGAAAAGCAAATTTGCTCTCTGGTTTGGTCATTCTTCTACAATCTTTTTATAATACTCAAGTTCCTCTTATTTAATGTTTAATCAATAGCGGAAAATAGAGTTTATGGTCAACTTCCTTGATGTTAGCTAATCAGAGGGGAGGTAAATTCAACCAATCAGGTATGGTGCACGTGTACTGGGGGGTGGTGGTTATGATTTTTGTGTTTTGGGCATTACCTAGATTTAAAAATATGAATTAAAAAAAATAAAAGCCTTGGTGCTATTTGGCCATAAGCAATGGCTAGATTTTTGGACGAAAGAAAACCCAAGGTCTGGGGGTCCAGCCTCTGCAGCAAGAATGAATGAGGCTGAATCTCAAGTATTCTGCAACCCCAGTGTAAGGGGGTCGCAAGGATCGTGGTGGGTTTGGTCACTACCCAGAGGAGAGGGAATTTGCAAAAGGGCACCATTATAACCAACCAGCCTTTCAAAAGAGGGGGCCGATTTTTAAAACTGCCTGTGAACTAAGATCAGCTTTGTAGCTTCAGTTTTATTTTCTCCACAGGGCTTTCACCTATCATACCTGGTGGGCTTTGATTTTTAGGTGGAGCTGACCTCTTGCATGGCACCCGTGAGCAGAAATAGCTGCTCCTCTTTGCTCACCGTTCCGAGAGAATGTTTATAGTGTGTGATCACATTGGGCTCCTCAGCAGGGCAAGGGTTAACTACTTACATACTGTCAACCCCTTTCAAGCAGGGACTGTGAACTGCTGCTTCTAGGCAACCACGTCAAGCACTTGAGGGCTTTGGTAATCACTGATGACAAAGTAATAATAAAAAGAAATATGGCCACTCTTAGAGCATCTTTCATCTATGTACAGTGGGGCACTTGTTGCACAAAAGGCCTGTACTTTTTGTGACGTATTTGGAAACTGAGGTAGCTGGCCCCTCTGCCTTTCCCAGAGGTTCCCAGGATGACTGGAAAGTGGGCCCAAAGCACTTGACTTGTCCACTCCTCTTGGGAGAGAGGGCCCATCTTGATTCATAGGAAGATGGTGCCTGCTTTGGCCTCTCCTCAACTGCTGGAGTGCCCTTGGGGGGCAAGAGGGAGAGACAGTAGGTTCAGTTATTCAGATAGGCACAGACATAGGTTTCACAAAGACCATCTTGCCTGACATAGAATACCTTCAAGATCAGGACAAACGCACATCCTAAGAAATAAGGTGGTATTTAAAAACTCCCTGGATAAGGTCAGTTTGCTGTGTAAGCTTTGAACGGTCTCCTTGACTTTTCTGGTGTTAAGATAGGAGATTGCAAGGGTTTCCTCAAAGGTATAAATCTAGGAGTTTTGGTCTTTTCACCTGAGATCATCCTTCCTCACCACTGCATTGTCAAGTAACAGATAAAGACTGGTGTATGTGGTTTGATGAATGAGATCTTATTGGGTGCAAATGGTTCAGGTTACTTTTCTTCTCAAGGTGGGGGAAAGAATTTTAAGAGGGCGTAGTGTAATCTGGGATTTTAGGTGGCTTCATTCTCTGTTGCAGAACGTGAGATCAACAGGGCCAGGTCTGTCTTCATCTCACTGTGAATGGCTGAGGGGAGAAAGGCCACCCTAGTTGGTCCCGGTGCGTGGCAAAGGGAAGATGACCTACACTTTCTGAAGGCTCTGTGTTGACTAGCTTTCTACCTGAATCCTCTCCCTCCCTTACAAACGTGGAAGTGAGATTGAGGGAGGTGTAGTCCTTTACCCAGATTTGCAAAGCTGGGAGTGCTAGTCCAGGTCTTTATCTGACTCTGTCTGTCTCTCCAGTGTATAAGTTTTTACCACTTCACTCATTCACTCATTTATTAATTTCTCCTGTCTCGCATCCATCCATTAGTTCATCTCTTCATTAATTCAAAACATGCCTGACAACCACATGGCCACAGACCTATGAATGGATAATCAAAATGTGGTGTGTACCTACGATGGGATATAATTTAATCTTAAAGAGGAAGGGAATTCAGATACAGGCTACAAGGTGGATGAATCTTGAGAATTTTCTGCTAAATGAAGTCACCCAGACACAAAAGGACAAATACTGTGTGATTCTACTTCTTTGAGGTCCTAGACTCGTCAGAGTCACAGAAATGGAAAGTAGAATGGTGACAGGCAGGAGCAGGAGGTGGGGGGATGGGGAGCTAAAGATCGCCTCGGCATAGAGCTTCAGTTTTTCCAGATGAAAAGAGTTCCAGAGATGGATGGTGGTGATGGTTGTATAATATTGTGAATGTACCTAATGTCACTGAACTGTACGCTTAAAAAGCGTTAAGATGGTAGTTTTTATGGTATATACAACTTACAATTTAAAAACATGGTTTGAAAAAACTATTATATGCTATAAACTGTGCTAGTTCCAGAGAATATGAGGGCTGAATATAAAGACTACTTTTACAATTATTATTATTATTTTTTTAAGGAAAGCATTGTTTTCTCTCTGGCCTACATTTACCTGAAACTTGCCCTGCAAACAGTCTGTGTCTAACTTGAGCAAGATGGCAATCACTGTCTAGCTTACAGAGGATGGACACACACACATATATTTTTTCCTGCTTATCCAAAGACAGTGTTAGACTCAATTTTACTTATATTTAGATATGTAGGTAGAACTTGAAGAGACTGTAACACTGAATAAAGTAGAGATTTCAACGTCCTCAAAAGTATTCTAATTGTTATTTGGGATATTCATTGTCCTTTTGTTGTTGCTTCACTTTAGTACAATAGAAGAAGTAAAATTTAAAAGATGTTAAGTCACGTGTAATATTTAAAAGACATTGGGTCGCAACGTTGTTGTTAAGGCACCTAAGTATCTTCTGTCAGCAAAGCAAGCTTATTGCATACTATTTGTAAAAGCAATTCTTAAATTTCCTTTACATTTATCTCTGTTAATTTCTCCTAAATTCTGCTTTGCTCTACATATGTTCTTCCATTTGCTTGGTGTCAATTAAATTATGAGCTTGCCATAGGGCAGTCTCTCCCATTCCCCCTTTCCTGGTGCCTTTCTACAAACACAGGGCTGGGAGATGTCGTGTTGCTCTCTCACTGTGTGACACACAGGTTTCTCTCCAGCATCTGAAATATTTATGCCCAGTGTCAGGTAGCACATTCCCCAAAGAAGCACCAACCCAGAGATTTGAATTAGCCTTTCCACTCCTCTCTCCTAGGAGGTTTTGTGGTTGTTGATGTTTTGCTCAAATGTAACATATTCTGAAATCCACCAAGGTTAGTTCAAGAATTTAATTCTTAAAGTGTCAAGTTGTGAATTTAAACCTCATCATCTTTGTGGCAGAGATGTACATTCTTTATTCATTTCTAGACATTTCGATGATCTGTTTTCTCCAAAATCTTTCCTTTTTGCCCTAATGCAAATCGATACAGAATACCAGTTTTTAAGGGGACACAGGGGACATGGGTCGGGCTGATTGAAAAGGGGTTGAGTGTGGGGAGTGAGGGTCCTAGAGTCCATCTACTTCAGTCTGGTTGACTGTCTCCCAGTATATGTCTCAGCCATTTATGGAAACACCTCCCCAACACACTGAACCTGGTCTGAATTGTCAAAGGATTGAGTCTCTTGCCAGTGAATCCATTCTTTCTTGGGCACCCCACTATCATCTTCTCTTGGAGATGTAGAACATGATATTGCATGTACTTCAAGTGCACGTTTCCCACCAGGGCTCCTTGTGAGCTTCGTTTTATTCTGCCTTAGCCTCTAAAAGTTTTCTTTACATTTTTCTTCCAGAGAACAACCACCCAACTCTTTTGGCCCTACCCAAATCCTTGGATTCACAGCCCATGACCTATCTCCATCCTGATAAGTCCTCTACATTTCTCTGTCAGCTGCTCACTTAACCCTTTAAACTCTGAGGCAAATTCATCATGGTCTGTTTGATACTGAGTGGCCACCCCTGCTCTAGCTTTGGACTACTGCTCACAGTATAAGATGCAGTCTGGCCGTTTCTTTTTCCTGGTGAAAGACTATTTAGACCTCACTGAGCACGTTAGCATTAATTCAACAAACATTCATTGAGTCCCTTACTGGGGGTCTAAGAGAGATGATTTTGTCACACCTCTCCCCTCTTGATACTTGCAGACAAGTGAGATGCGTGTGTTCGTGTATGGAAAGAGAACTATGAAAAAATAATGATATGAACCAAGTGCCTGCTAGGTGCCCAGGCCTTTTCCATTAATTATTTATTTGGGTCATCACTGTAAACCAGCGAGATGTATACTTTACCTTCATTTTTATCACATGATGAAACTCAGTTTCAGAAAGTTAAACTGCATCAGATCTGATCTCAAAGCCTATGCTTTGCCCACGCTGGCATATCACCTATGGGCCATTCAGTAGAGGAGTATCAAGAACCTCTGTGTAACTGGTGTAGCCTCTGTGTACTGGGTAACATCCTAGATTACTACAAAGCAGAGGTCTCCCTAACCATGGTTCTGCTTGGGTCCTGCTCCTGCATATCATTGTTCTTAGGCTCAAAGTAAACATTACCCACCAGTTCCAAACTATAATCACTTGGCAACTTCCAAAGGGCCAGACTGGCTTCAGTCAAAATTAAATGAAATCTATGACATGCTTTCTCTTTTCACTCAAAACCAGTGCAGGGTTCATGGTCTCCTGACCAAGTGAGTGGGAGGAAACTATGCTTTGCTTTCTAATTAACTGACATCTTTCACCTGACAACTCACTGGAGCATCTCTAGGCTTCGAGGACCACAGTATGCAAAGTGAACGTGAAAATACCTAACATAGATATAGACCCTAACAACTGATATATGATCCAAAATTGTCAAAGTGACATGTGGAGACTAATCGGGCTCCTAGAGACACCAAAGACTCTTTGGAAAGACTTGAAAATTCACATGAGAAGTGTGCCAGACCTTTTGTGATAGAAACAGTTTTTATGGATGCTACTTAACAATCCCTGAGAGTGGTGTTAGCGATTGGCAGGGAGGGAGTTAACTGAACATGCCCCAGAGCCATCCAGAATTTTCAGCGAAGAGGGTGTTCACTCTGCTGTGAACCCCAATTAAAAATAAAACCCCTAGCTGGGTGAGCCGACCCCGTCCTTAGGATAAACAAGATTTGATTCACTGCAATTGCATCGCACTAACTGTGTTGTAGAGTAATACAGTATATATGCCTCCTCTAGGGAGGCACAAAAGAGGCGGCTTAATTATCATCTAGCCAGAAGGATGGGGCATAGTTAACACCTTTCTGGGTGGGCTGAAATTAATGACCCCTTCCCCCCACTATTGCCTACCTCCAAGCCCCTTTATAAATGACTATACAGCACAGTAGTTGGTATTCAGATCACAAGAGAGGGCATTTAGTGAAAGCATTTGTCTATAGAGTTTGATCTCTTTTTAATTTTATTCAGATTTACAACTATGTTATTAAGTACGATAACTGGATCCTGTCTGAAGTAGATCAGGGCCTTCCCCACTCACATCTGAACATCTGAAGTTAACATTAATTTTCGAGATTGGACGGAATGCTTTTTCCCTAAGTGTTTTTGTGGCTGCTTCCCCATAGCCACACTGTGGGGCTGTGTGTGCAGCCTGCCTGCACACTTCAGGCAAAGAGAGTGGGCTTTGGGGACAGAAAGATTGGACTTGTGAAGTGTATTGTAGAAGCTTTAAAATTTCACAGATGGTCAAATGGCTGGGGAATTTGCTTTCTCTTTGGGCAAGGAGAGAACTGCTATAATGAATAATGATATTTGGATTTAATCTAGCATTTTCTTCTTTAAGTATATAGATACATATGTTATATGCATATGTAGGTACATACATCTACCTAATATTTAATATCATTACCTCCTTAAGCCATGATTTTGTGGTTCACAAAGTGATGAGGGCAAGACTGATGATGTCACAGATGTCATGTGATGTCATTAGGTCATGTGGTAATCCACACTACAATCTTGAAATAAGGACACTATTAGCCTCACTTTACATTTGAGGAAAGTGACCTTTGAAGCCTAAGTGATTAATTCAAAGCTAATGAGGATTAGAAGGAAGACTCAAACCCATTTTTTTCTGACTCTAAATTTAGTGGCAATTATTTACGCTGCCTTTTCTGGAAGTAAAGTTGCGGTTATAAGGAGTCCAGCTTCTTGCTCTCTTGATTTCCTTTCTCTCAAGTGGCATTAACGGTGTAGTGGTCAGGTGCCCTGGGTTCAGCTCGTTCTTGCTAACTCTGTGTGCTACTTGGGTGAAGTATTTAGCCTCTTTAAACTTGGTTTCCACATGTGAAAAGGAGAATGACAGTACTTATTTAGTGAAAATTTCCCGAGGACATAATAATGCAGGAAAAGTGCTTCGAGTACGTTCTTAGTAAATAACACATTCCACTCCTGTGGAGGTTCATGTGGGTTCTTTAGATGACAAAGCATTTCATTCCTTGTGTGCCCACATAGTATTTCCTATGAATCATTAGATCTTGACTCAAAAAAAAAAAAAATGCTCATGGAGCACCTTTTGAAGATCAAGACCTGAAGGAGGAGATTTCATAATTGTTTTTTTCTGGTGCACTACATTATGATATTTATTCAGATTGTTAGATGGGAACAGAATCATTCTCTCTATCCTCCCACTCCTGAAGCCTGTATGGATCACTTTGTTGAGACCCTGAGGCCAGGGATGTAGCCTTTTAAGGCTTTAAGGGTGGTAGTCAACATATCATGAGTGTATCTAAAGTGAACAATTACAGAGACAATTAGGCTAAGTATATATAACCTAAGAGGTCAGGAAAGAGGTAATTGGGTCAGGTTTTGTTGAATGTTTTGCTGCTATTTTAGCTGACTTTTATAGATCTCATAAAGCAGGTGTCAGTTCTTATATTAGGGAAGCCCAAAGATATCACATAAGCTTCTAACAATCAGTATTAACATCTCTTTCTAAAAAAAATTGTTTCCTCTCACAATGATGATTTTATGAAATTAATACAGAGGTTCAGAAAATACTCATGTTGAAAAAAAAATCCTCCTCCATTATTCAAAACACTTACTCCAGGGTCCCTTCATTTATTCAGAAGTTTTTTAAAAATAAGTACATTCTATGTGCTAAGCATTGGAATAGATGCTTGAGATTCAGTAGTGAGTATAGGGCTTCTCTGTTTTAATGGAGCCTACATTCTAGGGCAATAGACAGAC
The DNA here is from genome assembly GCF_003254725.2 of Canis lupus dingo. Taxonomy (NCBI): domain Eukaryota; kingdom Metazoa; phylum Chordata; class Mammalia; order Carnivora; family Canidae; genus Canis; species Canis lupus. Next base: position 43,350,006 of record NC_064245.1, on the reverse strand, counting down.
CACTATCAAATAAGCACAGTAAGGAACATCTAAAGACATCTAGCGATGAAATAAGTAAGTACAAAGGAAGTAGGAAAATAGCTCTATGGAAAGAGATAATAAAGAAATATGACCTCATCGGGAATGGGGGATTCTGAGAAAGGCTTTCCTAAAGCGCATGAAACTTGCACGGCTTAAGATCTAAAAGATGGGTAGGAAAGAACTAGATGGGATGAGAGGGAGGTTTAGAAAAAGAAGGATGAACCTGTGTAAAATTCTGTTGGTGGGAAAAAGAGAAGCTTGTTAGAGGTCCAGAAGGAGCCAATAGGGCTGGAGGAAAGAGAATGAAAAGGAGGGAGAAGTGGGACTCAAAAGCTGGAAAGATAACCAGTAACTAGACCATGCAGTACCACCATGAAGATTTTGTTTTTCCCCTAAGATGGCTAAGAAACCTTTCCCATAGTGCTAAGTCCTCTACTAGAATCAGATTTGTCCTTTAAAAATGTTATTTGGACTGCCATGGGAATAATGGACTGTGGGGACAAGTACGGCATGAAAGAAAGACAGTTTGGAGATGGTAGTAGAGATAATGAAAACAAGTAGATGGACCCAATAAATATTTTGCAGGTGAAGTTGAAAAATTTGGGCAATGGCTTGGCTAGTTCTGGAGGTGAAGGGTGGGGAATCCAAGGACAATTCTATAACTGAATGCATGCCAGGGTTGCTCATTAAACTAGGCAACACTGAAGAAAGTTGAATTTTGACTACACCAAGTTTGAGTGATATCAGGCCATTCAAACAGGCAAGAAGGGAGGAGAGTTGTATATCTGGATTTAAAGATATTAGATGATCTTTGGATATGCATATAATATTGTGAGTCATTGGCATTTGATGCCCTAATAATTGACGTCCTGGACTTAGATGAGATCTTTTAGGGACAAAGAATGGAATGAGATGAGAAAAAGCCAAGATGAGAGACTTCAAACATTAATGACTAGGTAGGAGTGAATTATCCTGCAAAAGAAACTGTGAGCGTACAGCAAGAGAAGTAAGAGAAGAATCATCAGGATGCTGTGTCATGAAAATAAAAAGAAGAGGAGGGAGTGATTAAGAGTATAAAATGCTCTAAGAAGTCAACACCAGAGGTGCCTGGGTGGCTCAGCCAGTTAGGGGCAGAGGGGGAAGACAAGAGAGAACCTCCACTGAGCATGGAGCCCCATGTGAGGCTTGAATCCATGACCCTGAAATCATGACAAGAGCCAAAATCAAGAATGGGATGCTTAACTCACAGAGCCACCCAGGTACCCCCAATGAGGAACTCTTGATTTGTACCCCCAACCTCCCAATTTTCTCCTCTCCTAGCCATTCCCACCCCATTATACTAGAATCTCTCTCGCAGGAAAAACCCTCAACATTTTCCTTGACTTCTTTGTCCCCATATTCAGCCAGCGAGAAAATCCTACTGGCTCTTTGATAGACATTTGTCAATATTTCTGACACCTCTGCTACCCTGATCATGCCACTAAGGTCTCTTGCTTGGACTATTGCAGTAGCTCTGCGAGTTCTGTTTCTGGATATTCTCATGTACAATTCCCCACATGAAAGCCAAAGCAGTCTTTAGAGGCTTTTCCCAGCTTCCACATCTCAAGTAGCTACATTTTCTTTGACTGACATTGGCTGTTTTATTTCCTTCACAGCACATGCAGTGATCATTTTCTGGCAACTCCTAAATATTTCTTTCCTTGTTTGTTTTATGTCTTTTGCGTTTTTCCCATCATAATCCAAGTTCCATGAGAAACAGAGATGTTCACTGTTGTGTTTTCAGTGACTTATACAGTATCTGGAATATAGTATAAGCTCATTTTAAAAAGTTTTGAATAAGGGCGCCTAGTGGCTCAGTGGGTTAAGTGTCAGACTCTTGGTTTCAGGTTGGGTCCTGATAGAACCCTTCAATAATTCTGACTCTAAAGATGGGTCATACTAATGGCAGCAAGTAAGAGATGAGGATGTGCACACAGAAAGCATTATAGATGACAAATATTTGTTTCAACACTTGGACTTAGTTGAAAAATGTCACATTTTAGTATTTTATGGTATGAATTCTAATTGTCAGTTTTATTATGGAAGAAGTATAAATGGATGGCATCAAATAAATATGAACAGCCTGCTGATCCTCTACTACTATTTGAAGTCTGCTGTACATTTCTATTGTTTCAGAGGTAGTCATTGCTTATTAATGAATTCAATTTCTCACCATGAATTCCATGAACTAAACATTATTGTCTGACCTGACGAAGCAAATCCATCCCTTTCAAAATTGTAAATATTAGATTTGGATAGAAGCAATACCATGATGTTCTGCAGATGCTCTGCAGAAAGCAAAATTGATCACATCAGGAAAATTTTCATCCAAGTAAGATAAAGAAGTTGATTTGGAGAGAGTCACACAGAAGTAGGTTGTCGTTTGAGCTGGGCTCTGGTAAAAAATAGTAGTAATAATAACAAATAAATAAAAAATAAATAAATCTTGTTTGCTTTCTGCTGTCAAAAGCTCTGTAAAACAAACAAACAACCTGGGGTTTCCAACTTATAAACAGAGACATCAGATTTGTGGTTGCAAGAGGTAGGGGGTGGATAAAGGTGATCAAAAAGAATGAAATTCTGGTTCTAAATAAGCACCAGGGATATAAGGTACACTTCAATGTTGATTATAGTTAACAATGCTGTATGGTATATAGGGAAGTCATTTGGAGAGTAGATCCTAGGAGTTCTCATCACAAGGAAAAAAATGTATTTATTGGAAATATGGATGTTAACTAAACTTATTGTGGTGATCATTGCATGATATATGTTAAGTCAAATCACTATTCTATATACACCATAAACTTAGACAATGCTGTATATAAATTACATCTCATTAAAACTGGAGAATAAGATTTGGTTTTGAGGGTAGGAGTGAAGGAAGAAATGAAGTAGCATAATGAGTGGGTCAGGAGAGATTTTCCACAGATGAAGAGAAACGTGGAAAACAAGGCAGAGAAGGGGATCAGGAGAGGTATTCTAGAGTCTTAAGAAAGTCAGTCTGAAGCATAGTTGGTGAGAGAAACTGGAGCATCTCTATTGAATGTCTCCAAGTGCATAATGCCCTTCTGAGCAATACACGGTCCATTACTCCCCTGCATTGCAATAAATAATTCATTCATGGTTCTGTGTAAGTAGAAAAGAAATGGCACCATTTTGACTCCCAACTGGTACTTCTACTTTTCTTCAAGGAAAATAAGTACTTCTCACCTTTGCTAACATCTTCCAATTCCAAGTAAGGCAGTAAACAAATTTCCATACCTGGCTGGCAAACAGCATATCTGCCTCCCTTTGAATTCAGAAACTGTCACTTCTGGCTTTCCTTTGTAATAAACAGTTCCCATAACAACATGAGAAGCCAGACCTCTCAGGGACCTCCTGTGGAGCTCTGGAATCTTCTTTGCCTCAGAGGAAGGGAAGAGGATGCCAGCAATCCTGCCTAGGCTTCCTTGTTGATATGCACTTATATCTGGAAGTAGGCCCATCAACATCACCAAGGTCAAGTCTACTCTGCTCCCAGGTTACTACATATTATGCAGAATTTCAAAAGGCAAAGCTATATGGTTAAATATATCAACCAATGACTAAAAGAAGGAACTATTGTAAAATATTCTCATATTCTGAAAAATGGGAAATTTCAGGGAAATTTAAACACTGATGTTGATACTCTATACTTTAAATACATTGTATGGATATATATGCATGAAAACATTTGCATATACATTTTAATATATGTAAGGTCCTTAGAAATGATTAGTCACTTACATTTCTGAAGAATATTGATTTAGGGGAAAAATGAGGTCAACAGAAATTAGGGAAGTTAGCTTATTTGTAATTGTATCTTAGGTACGTAACTCTGCTGGTATAGACCCTAAAGCAAACATATTTAGAATAAAGTCCGAAATTCAGATGTGAAGCCACTGAATTAAAAAGTAACGTAGGGAAATACCTAGAAATGTCCTGTTTTTCAATAAATCTACTTCTGAGTTGCTTCTTAGTCTTTTAGTAATTTTTGTTATGGTTATTTCTACATTGCGATTAATGACTCTATTATCTCTCATTCATTATTAAAATTTAGCTAGACCAAATGATTGGCTGGGGCACAGTAATATCTCTGTAATGTAAGGTTGCAACAATAGATCACTTTCTCTTCACATAATTTTATATTTCTAGACCTGATGTAATAGACCAAAGGATTCCATTATACAGGTATTTTTCATAATAATATTAAATTACCTTTACCTCTTTCATAAATTGTACATAGTGATTTGTGCTGTGCCCATCTTCTTTTCTTCTGCTAGCTGAGATGAGGATTTGCCATGTGATTTTTTTAACCCCAGCTTTTCCAAGTGCACCCATTCTGCATTTGGAAAAAAAATAAACAAGATAATGGATAAAAAAATAGACACTATTGTTAACTGACCAACAAACACAAGATGGAACTAAAGAGATTCTACTTAAATCAGATGGTCTCGACTTAATTGTTTCCTTTTACTGTATGTAAATTGGTTTGATTTGTTACATTACACAGTACCATGAAATTTTTCATATAACTTTAAGAATTCAGATTCTATAAATCTACATTATTTTCCCTCATGTGAGCAGCGACTGAATTAAATTTAACTTTCTTCTGTCTATGCTAAAGGACAAAAGTATACTTAAAGTTACCAAAAACTTATAGTTTAATTCTTCTTACACTAATATGACAGTGGCATTTTGTTGAGTAGAATATTTTGTACTTAGGATTTGTATGATGTTTTCTCGTGGTCAGGTTCAGGCGATGCATTTAAATTTAGAATATTACATAAGAGATGTGTTCTCAACACATCACATCTGTATATAAATAATATCCATTACTCAGTCAGGAAAGTATTGGGCTCCCACATTGTATAGTGATGATTTTCCCTTGCTATTATTCAGGGGGAGACCTCTAAAAAATGTTCAATAATTCCTCTTCATCAAAATCTCCCTGCCCCTTAGAAGTGTGTGTGTGTGTGTGTGTGTGTGTGTGTGTCTTCCTCTGCTTCACTTTAAGGAGTTGTTATTGCTCTGCCTGGCACTTGCAAGTCCCTGCAGGAGTGTCTCTTTCCAGGTTTTGGAATGGCCATGTATCCTATGACATCAATTATTAGATAGAGACTCAAAAAGTTATTAATTTACTCCCTACTGGTTTTTCCTGTTGCAAGGATAAGAGCTTCTGTGTTTTAACTCTGTACTTGTCCGAGCTGAAATTAGAATTCTCTGGTTTTGGCATTTGAATGTTTAATCCATCTGGGGCTGATTCTTGTCTATATAACTAATTTTAGATTTCTTATTTATATTTATACTCTTGTACTTTCATGTTTATTTTTAGATGTCATAAGGAAAGATAAAGAGTTTGAAATTGTCCTACTCCTTGGCAATGAGTAATTTCACTTTTAGGATGGTGTACCAAAGGAATACTTGGGACTCTGAAAAAATAGACCTCATGGAGACTACGCATTACAATTTGGAGCAATCTGGAAAGAATCTTTCTAAAAGTTACCTTAGACACATCTACAGCATTTCAAGCATCATTCCCTTTAATGCCCAGGGCCTTTTCACTAAGGGACTCATTAATGATTCTTTTGCTTTAGGCCAGTGGAGTCATGAGTTTGAGTCAAATTTCTATCCTAGTCTTTCTTTTATATTTGTCTCTTCATCAATCCCATTCTTGTCTTCCCCTGTCTGGTCACTTTCTTGTATCTGTAGGAAAGTTTCAATCAGTCTACTGCCTGTAGTGAAAAGGCCTTAAGATTGGGAATCAGAGCGATCTGGGTTTACAGCTAGATTGTCAGACTTTGGTCCTGTTATTGAATCCCTAGGCACTCAATTTTTACATCATTGTCCCATATACTAGAAGGCTATTTTAATTATTACCAGCTTATGACATTTTTCTCCTTTTAAACATAATCTTCTCCAATCTGGTTCTTCTCTGAGGTTACCTGTACTTAGTATGGGTCTCTCAGTTCCAGTTCTTCATATGCCTGTAGAGCCTCACCAACTTCAAATTCTCTCCCCTTAATTTATTGTGGCCATTCCCAAGTCTTCCATGCCATGTGTAAAATGAGAATTTCCAAATTCTTCTCCCAGTTTTGAACTTCTTTAATGCCAGCTGGAAGCCAATGCCTATGAAGCATCTTCACTCGCCGATCCAATAGTTGCTTTAGGCTTAACATTTCCAATATAAACCCTTTGCTATCCACCAGGTAATATGCTTCACTCACAATGATCTTCTTTTTAATAAACAGCATCAACCTTTATCCAGTTGTTTTGAACCAAGTAATTTGGAGTTATTCTTGACTCTTCTCTTTCTTTACATCTCATGTCCACTGTCAGCAAGTATACATCCTGAATCCTTTGAAACATATACACCATAACACCCTAGTTACACCAGCGTCAGCCCTCACCTAGAAAATGAAAATTCTCTCCTAACTGATATGTTCTGGGAGTCAGGACCTGCATAGTCTGGATTCTGTAATAGGCTCTTCTGGCCCCACTGGAACTATTTCTACCACTCACAACCCATTACTTCCAAATGCTATATATCTGTCTCATGAACCTTGCTCATCATGATGTTACCACTTTCTGCACTTTTATTTGCCATATACTTAAAAGAGACATTTATTTGCTATATACTTGGCTATCTAGCTTCATCCATTCTGCAAAACATAGATTGAATACTGTCTATTCCATAAAAGTATTCCTTGCTCTCAAAGCAAAAAGCTGTATGCCTTCTTGGAAATTTCATGATACATTTTCTTACATATATTTGTTACCATTTCTTTCAAACTACTTATTGATACCTTTAAATTAGAAAAGTAAGATAGGTTTATGTTAAAACTGAAACAATACAGAGGAATGCATCTTGAAATAGAAGTCTCTTTCTCTTCCTTTATCACTCTCGGATTCCAAGAAGTAACCATTGTTAACAACTTCTCATACGAAATATATTTTTCTAGGTTTGTCATATGCATTTTAACTTTGCTGTTTATAACATTTATTTTACTGAATGTTTAAAAATGTATCAAGTTGGCCAATCATTTCCTTCTATCCCTGTTAAAAATGCAATGTCTATGAAGTGATCACCATATTCAACGATGATATGCAGATATTCTGCAGAATGGGGGGAAAAGTCACTGATAGAATTTTAAAAAGGCTTCTTGCTGAGCAGTGCTTTAACTATAATACAATCATACACTGTAGAATCTAGTCAGAATTTGAGCATGGATTTCAGTAAATGTATTTATATGCCCTGAACAATGATGCCCTGCATCATGCCAATATGCTATTCAGCTGATTTATAACAACCATAGCCAACTGCCTTTTTAAGAAACAATTTAATTTAAAAAATTACGTGTCTATACATTTTGTCCTTGACCTTCTTACAGATATTACTGAAAAAATCAGGCTAAAAATCCTCCAAAATCTCATAAATTACCTCATTCCTATGGCTTACATCATCCTGCCTCTTCCCTGACAGCTGAATTAATTTTAAGAAGTCCCATGGAGTCATCTTCAGCCATTCATTATCCCAGGCTTGTAGCAGAGCCCTACACAGGCATTTGCCAACTTGTCCTTTTAATGGTCTTCTAATGATAAATTGGCCTTGAGTGATTCTGTGCTCTATCCCTGTCCCTTCACTGACTCCCTCTTCTCTTGTTGGCCACTGTTCCCTCCTCTGGGGACCTTATTGGAAGCCACAGCATTACAGTAGAAACAAAAACACATTTAGTGATTATCCCTCCCTCCTAAAATCAGGCATCCCCTCTCCATACAATACCAACTTGATCAAGGTAGTGGACACCTCACTTTGCTTTGCTTTTCTTCATTTTCTGTGTTTGTGGTTGTTCTTATGAAACTGAATCCAGCTAATTTTTCTCTCAATTCATAAATTCCAAATGGAGATCCTCTGGTCCTGCCCTTTCCCTTCCTAATCATGGCCTTAGCTTGACTATACTCGTTCCCACTTGACTATCCCTACTCCAATTCAAGATTTCTGTACTGTCACCTTTTGCCTTTCATTCATGGTATTGCTGACATTTCAGATGCTTTAGGCATACTCCTTTATTACTCAGGATGCAGCCAGGAAAACAACAGCTCCACGAGATATCTCAACAGAGTTTAATATTGGTTGCCTATGTATTGAGGGATTGAAAGGACATAAAGGAAACATGATACAGCATAGAGATACTAACCACAGGAGGATACTACCACCCATTGGGCTGGGGAAGAAAGAGAAAAGGGTGGGATTGTCATAACTGGGAACAAAGGAGATGCCACAGGACTGGTATTTACTCTTCTGAGAAAATGATACTCCTCATTGGTGGTTGGTGCTCCTACGGTATGGCTGGTTCTGGGTGTGCAGAGAAGAGCTGGGTCTCAAATCAAGTAGTACTGTCGTGGTGAAGGATCATTGCTGAGGAATCCCTGATGAGAACAGGAAGGGTGGATGTTCTTCTCTCCTTCTCCTACTTCCTTGCCTTTCCCTAGTGTCACATTATCAAAATGTAATAGGAAGTCAGCTGACAAAGGAGAAACCAACTATCTACTCCATCTTCCAGAGCAGAATATAGGGAGGTAGATTTGAAGCAGAGAGAAAATAGCTTAATAATTAGCACTTCTAACTCCCCAAGTTTGCTTCATCTTCAGCTACCCACCATTATTTTAAATGTTCACACATCCATTTTTCTGCCTGAAGTGCTCTCCCTCTTTATTTTCACCTGTTGAATTCTTCCACAAATGTGATTTTTTTTTTCTGAAACTGTTCTTCTCCAGTTCTTAGATGAGAATGGAAAAGACATTATTTCTCTCCCAGGGTCTGGTAGCTCTTCATACACAGGACCACTATTGTCCTGGGAAATGTGTTCTGCCTATAGTTATGAAGAATGTCTGTCTACCTGGAAGTTAGAATTCCTTAAGGATGAGGACTGGTATCTCCAACTACTCATATGGTCTGGTTCAAAAATAATGGTTCAATTTATAATAGTGTCTTGCGTGGAAGTAAGGAGAGTTGCACAGCTTCTTTCCAATTCCACTGGCCAGAATCCAGCCTTATGACCCAACCCAACTGCAAGGTGATCAGAAAATGTAGTCTTCCCATTTCCCATAGGAGGGCGAAGGAGGGATGAGAATTAATGAGCATGTGGAGAGTGTGTGTCACACTCTTCATCTTCAAGTATACCCACCCAGCAAAGAAAGTCACATAGAGCCATACCCTGCTAGGGGACACTTACATATGCAAGCATTGAATGATAATACATCACTCTTTATTCAACCTTATTTGTGGAAAAGATTTGAAGGGTGGTCACATCAGGGCAGCACCTTTATTTTACCTTGACACATTTTCATAGAAATTATTGAATTAGGAAACATGACAGCAATTAGTGCATCTTCAGAAGGAGACTAAGTCATCTAGCTTTACAACTACTGATTCATGGTATTTAAAGTAAATGGAACATCCTGCCAATTACCATTTTTCCTCTATAGGTAGATAGAGGAAAGTTTTTACAATTAAGAAGCATTATAATTAATTTAGATTTTATCTTTAGGGGGCATTTTATCCAATAGTCCATTTCATGGATATTAGTGATTTTTTTCACACATTCTCCCGTCTGTAGGCTGCCATTCTTTATATATATCAATTAGCATTTCCTTCGTTCCCACATTTACAAGTGAATAAACAAAGGAACTCACCAATTCTGGCAGGTTCCAGAGAAACAGTCATTTCTTATTCAGGATGTAGCTTTTGCAAATAGAGACAATGCTGGGTTTAGATTTGGAAACCAAGAACATCAGAGGGTAGAAGAAAACCTTTGAAGAATGGTGGTTTGGAAATTAAAAATCTCAAAACAATTGCGGGCATCACAGAGCCATAGCCATACCAGAAGTCTCGAATCTTGATCTTTTCTCCCCCAAACCCCTTCTTCCATAGTATTCCCCATCTGAGTTAATGGGAATTCTATCTTTCCAGTTACTCAGGCCCAGATTCTTTTATTTATTCCTGAGTCACTCTTTCTCTCTCCCATCCCACCACCAATAACTCAGTTAATCTTGTTGTTAGTACCTTCAGAATGGCTGGCTATTTTACCACCTCTGATGCCTCTCCATCTACTCTCACTCAGCCCAATTACAATCACTTGCTAATGGATCTATTGGAGTAGATACTCTGGTCTACGGCCAACACAACACAATTTCTCAACACAACAGCCAATTATCCTTCAAAATGTTCCTTACCTCCCAGACTTCTCTCAAAGTAAAAGCCCAAAATCCACACTATGGCATCCCATGCATGCTTACTCTACTCCCTTATGACGTCTTGTCCATTGTCCCTTCCTTCTCTTCATCTTGCCCACATCTTGCTATTCCTTCACTCTTGCTTTGTTTCTGTTCAAATTGCATGGAGGTTCGTCATCTATTGGGTTAACACTTAAATCCCTTCTTCATAATTCCATATCTTCCATGCTTTATTTTTCTAAAGAGCACTTGCCTCCTTCTAAAGTGTAACACTGTTATTACTTATTTTATCATTTCTGTTTCATCCCACAGGTATAAAAACTCCATGCAAACAGGGATTTTTATCTACCTTTTGTGTACTGTATTCTCAGCGCTTAGAAAATAGTGCCTGACACATTGTAGGGGGCCAGTAAATACTGGTTTAATATAGTCCATAAAATGTCAGAGAGGCTAAACAAAACAAAATAACTGCTCACTTCACAGGATTGTTCTTCACAGTTTCCAATTAAATTAGTTTACTTTGCAAATTAAAAAGCACTAGTTACATATATTAATATTATTAATGCTAATTATAATACCCCAAAGTTATTGAGTTTACTTAAACTGGATGCTGTGCAAAGTGCTATGTATTTTCTCATTTAATTCCTATAATGGCTCATTGGGCTCACTGCTATTATTATTCCCCTTTTGGAAGTGAGAAAGTTGAAGATTAATAGGTGCCATACATGTTTGTACATTTAACTATGTGGTTTGGAGTGAAGCTGGTGCAGAAGTAAAAAACAAGCCTACTTTTTCCCTTCTGTCTTTTTATCAGCTTGCTAAAATTGTTGTCATTCTTTGGTATATTTCTTTTTGAGATGAGTAAAATGGGTATATGTTGTTGTGCAGGAAATCTGTGAAGTTTTAATCAGCACTAATAAAGCAGATCCATGCTAGAGTCATCAACCAAAAATAGGACAAATTAACAAAAATTCACCTTAGCTATTACTATAAGACAGTTTGTTTAGAAATATGATCTCGGGGTGCCTGAGTGGCTTAGTCGGTTGAGCATTCAACTCTTGTTTTTCACTCAGGGTCCTGGGATAAAGCCCTGTGTCAGGCTCCATATGCTGAACACGGAGTCTGCTGAAATTCTCTCTTTCCCTCTGCTTCCCGCCCCACCCCACCCCCAACCCCCCGGGCTGCTTTGCTCTCTCTTTCTTTTGCTCTCTCTCAAATAAATAAATCTTAAAAAAGAAAAATGATTTTTTCTTTTAGAAAAGGCAAATCTTCTCAAACAGAACATAAAGTGTAACGATAAAGGAAAAACATGATAAATTGGATTATATTAACATCAACAATATCTATTGGTCAAGGGCCACCAGAAAGTGAATAAAATGAATCCCAAAGAATGGAAGAATATATTTACAATATAAGTATTCCACAAAAACTCATACCTAGAATGTATGATCTTACAAATCAATGAAAGAGTCTGTATGAAAGATTGGCAAATTATATATATATGAAATAAAAGAGGTGAACCAAATAGTTAACATGTATGTTAAAAAGTTACACAGAATTTTAGCTCTTGGGGAAATGGAAACTAATTCCATTCCAAAGGTGAGATAATGCCCTTATACAGCAAGTATAAGTAGCAACAATTATAAAGAGAAAATACCAAATGTTGGTGATGATGTGAAGCTACCAAGGCTATTTATCATACATTGCTGGTGGGAGTTAAAACTTGAACATCTACTTTGGTAAGCTGCTCAGTAGTAGCTATAAAAGTTGGACATGTGCCTACCCTATGTGACAGAGCAATTACACTTCTAAGAATATACTCTATAGAAATGCTTACCCATGTCTGCCCAAAGACAGCACTATTTGTAATGGCCAGAGATTGGATACTATCCAAATGCCCAAAACATTAGAATGGATTTTTTAAAAAGTATGTGCACATTAATATGGAAACCGTAAACAATGACAATGAACAGCCTGCAGTTATATGGAACAATATGTACAAATCTCATAGACATAATGGTACGTGCCAGAAGCTAGACACACAAGAACATGGAATGCATGAATTCAACTGATATTCAAAAACAGACCAGCTGAATCCATGTTGTCTGACGTCAAACAGAGCCTGACTTCAGTGATGAAGGCAGGGAGCAGGAAAGTGGCTTCCTGAGCACATGCAAACTTCTTTTTCTTGATCTGGGTATGTTTATTTTAAATACTTCTGAAATGTATGCTCTTATGTATGTACATCATATTTCAAAGTATGACAAGACAAAAGCAAAAGTATAAAAGATTCTGTTTGCCACCTGGCTCTCTCAGCCTCTGAAATCACATTCTGCATATCCATTTTACATAACTGCAGAGAGATGAAAATCTAGCCTCAAATGCATAATACATCTTATTAGGATGGCACATTCAGAAAGCAGGATTACAAGGTGGGCACTTTTCAGAAGTGGAAATTCGAGTCAAAGACAAGACACTTGATAGTGTTCCATCCAAGACCATTATGATGATAGAGATCTATCACTATAATGCAAGGGGGGACGTCACACAGTGATATTTACTTACTTTTGGACAAATTCAGATTTGCTTCCTTCTGATGCTGGACACAGGGTTTGGGGACCCCCAGGGAAGGAGGGCCCACAGGCATCCGTGTGGATGCCTTCTGGTTACTTAGCAGGAGTGCATGGATATTTGCTTTTTTCTTTCAACGTTTATTCTCTCTTTTGTGAATAAACCTAAAGCAGTTATTTAAAAATAGGTCCGGGGGCAGCCCGGTTGGCTCAGCAGTTTAGCGCCGCCTTCAGCCCAGGGCGTGATCCTGGAGACCCTGGATTGAGTCCCACCCCCATCGGGCTCCCTGCATGGAGCCTGCTTCTCCCTCTGCCTATGTCTCTGCCTCTTTCTCTCTCTCTCTGTGTCTCTCATGAATAAATAAATAAAATCTTAAAAAAAAAATAAAAATAAAAATAAGTCCAGACGCCTGGGTGGCTCAGTCAGTTAACCATCTGCCTTTTGTTCAGGTCATGATCCTTGGCGTCCTGGGAGGGAGCCCCTCCATGGGCTCCCTGCTCAGTGGGGAGTCTGCTTCTCCCTCTCCCTCTGCCTTTGCCCCCTGCTCCTGCTCCTGCTGTAGCCCACACACACTCTCTCTCAAATGAATAAATAAAAAATCTAAAAAGAAAAAGTAAGTCCATATTTCTTTGTGGTTTGCATGACTGTCAGAGGTGAATCATTTGGGATAGGCACCTGTTAGCTGACTTGGGGAAAGGACTGGAGGCCACAGGAGCTGGAGTTCCTGTAGTCCCCGGACCCACAGTCAGGCAGTGAGGGCAGCTAGGTGAGAGCTGCAGAGGAAGGGCAAAGGATCAGGAGGGGCACTGAGGTTGGTTCTTTAAAGCTAAACAGCCAGAGCGCTCTCTGGCTCTCTGGCTCTTAACCAGCACCAACCAGGGAACTGATCCTGACCCTTTGCAAAACACCGCACTGACTCTCGGGTGGCTGCTTAACGCGTGGCTGCACTGGCCTGGTCCGCAGTTTGCAATCTGCGCTCAAGTTTTCATCATCTCTTTCTCCTGTGCCAGTTTTGCCAGTGTTTCTTGACATCGCATTAACTTCCCTCCCAGTACAATAATCGACTCCAATCTGCTATTATCACGGAAATAGAAGAGGTAAAGTGCCTGTAATAGGATCCAAATCAAATCACTTTCACTTCAGCCAGCTTTTGCTGTGAAGCCAAGGATTCCCCAGGGAGATTCAATACAGAGAAACACCTGCAGACTGAGGCTGAGGCCCAGAGAGGAGATGGAAGACGACAGGCCCCGCTCGCCTGTAGCATCTTCTTAGTTACAAGCTGGTCACCTCAGGAGTAATGACCTCAGGCAGGCTCTGATAAACTTGTAACTCAAAGGCAAAGCCAGGATCAGACTCTAACTCCGTTCGACCCATCCTGGAGCATCACGTTGGCTTATCCGCAGCGCCGGGGCTACGGTTCCATGTCCTTTCCTGAAGTATTTGCTGTTGATAGGGGTTGCTTTTGCATGAATTGCTGCTTGTTCTTTGAGCAGACTAGCCTCGAGGAATAAATGAACATGTCGGTACTACAGGTTTCTCCTGCTATCGCTAAAGGGGAGCCTTCCTTTTGTAAGCTGGAAAGGTGTTAAAGCAAAGAAGCAATTGCCATTAATTTATATGAAAAAAAAAATGTTAGGCATTTCCAGATCCCCCAAATTCACCTCTCTGAGGCTTTTCCGATACCTTAGGACGTGTCCTCCTAAGGAATGCACAAAATAAATTGAGATAAAGCACAGATGCCTACAGACGCAGGTTCATTTTGCCTTTTTAATGTAAAAGCAGAAATCCTCTCCAGATTTCTTTTGATTTGCAAAAACAAGTATTAATTACATATTTCATAAAAAATGAAGTGGCACAAAGCGACCTTTCAAGAAGCAAGGGACAAGTTCATTCACTCTTAAGAAATAAGAAAGGCCAAAGTAAACCAAATTCAAGACAATTCAGACCTGGCAGGGGGTGAGGTAGGAAAAGCCCAGCACATCTTTCCTTTGGGTGTTTCTGCACAAACACTGCACTTTGTCTCCTGATGCACTCCCCAGATGGTCATAAGTTAAGGTTCTTTAGAGCAAAGCCCTTTCCATATAGTTTCCAATAGTTCACATCGATTTTGTTGGCATCTCATACATATGACTAGTTCGACAGCAGTGCCGTATACATTTGTGATCGTACCATAACTTTTCATTTGGGCTCAGAATCTGACACAGACTTGGCAGAAAAATCTCATAGTTGATGCCTACTTATGTGCCAACGTCTGAAGATTTCGGCTGCCCAGACTAATTGATAGTTCCAGTAAGCGAGTTATCAGATAAGCAAAAAGAGCAATTAGAGTCTTCATTTCACAGACGTATTAAAAACTCATGGCAGATACTTCCAGAGCAATGGAAACATCAGTGGAGACATCCTCCAAGGCTCTCCTTCTGTATTCTCTTGT
Organism: Canis lupus dingo; assembly: GCF_003254725.2. Lineage (NCBI taxonomy): Eukaryota > Metazoa > Chordata > Mammalia > Carnivora > Canidae > Canis > Canis lupus. Next base: position 43,334,690 of record NC_064245.1, on the reverse strand, counting down.
AGTTTTGCCCTTGACCTCTGCCTGAAAAGGAGAACAAACAAACAAACAAACAAACAAACAAACAACTTTGCATTAAAGTTTCACCCCTCAGTAACCATGTGACTTTGGACAGATATCTTCATCTCTCTGAACCTTGAGTTCCTCGTCAGGGGAATCCCTCCTCAGCACGGTCCTGAGTGTTTGAAAACACTTTGTTATTTCTAACCCGATACACCGAGATAAGAAATTATAATTTCTCTGAAAGCTTTATGTGATCAAAGTTAAAACAGAGTAAAACAACAAAACATTTCTTCTGCAAGTAAGTGTAAAAGCATCAAGAGAAAACAGTGATTGAAATGTGGGGTGCTTCCTAGGAGTGCTTCAGCTCAGAACCACAGCCAGGCAGGCCAGCCACCAGTGAGTAAGGAAATCCCACTGTCGCAAGCATAAGGCAATGTACACAGATAATTAATGGTAGTGGGAACTGCAGCCATTGTGGGGTCTCACCACCCCAACTTTTGTCCCTAGGGCAACCGAGGCTGTGGGGTTAGAGAAAGCAGCCTGCAGGACCACAGTAGCCAGGTGAGCTTGCGAGTGATGGCTTCAGAAAGGGGTCACTTGTAGACCTCTTCCGAGAGTAGAGGAAGTATACTCAGTGGAACACCAAAGAGATTCTCCAGGGATGAAGCCATTAGTAGGATTTATGTCTGGGCTTCTGCATGATCTCAGATCTTTTAAATTACAAGATGTATCTAAGGAAAATGGTTTCATGGTGGATGTGGAGCTCAGGGAAATAGTCAATTGCTGTTAACACTGACAAGCCTGTCTCCTTCAGAGCTGTCGATGCAATGCATTTTTATACGTCACGGCACTCCATCATGGGCTTCCAGACAACGGGAGGGTGTGACAAGGTCAGACCTAGGTTGTGTTACCTACAACAGGGTGATGTAGACACATACTTTGCAAACAGGCACCTGAAGCCAAGACCGGTCTGATTTTTGTACAATTCATTCTTTTCTTCTTTTTTTTAAGATTTATTTATTTATTTATTTATTTATTTATTTATTTATTCATGATAGAGAGAGAGGGAGGCAGAGACACAGGCAGAGGGAGAAGCAGGCAGAGGGAGAAGCAGGCAGAGGGAGAAGCAAGCTCCATGCCGGGAGCCCCACACGGGACTCGATCCCGGGTCTCCAGGATCGCGCCCTGAGCCAAAGGCAGGCGCTAAACCGCTGAGCCACCCAGGGATCCCCCAATTCATTCTTTTCAATGAAGGACTTTCATGTAATAGCTAACTAGCTCTGGCTTAATGTGCATGGCTTTGGGAGATACTGTATACAGATACATGGTGCTATAAAAAAATTACACAGTCCAGTATGATGTTTGAAAATAATGGTGACTTTATTCTGTCCATTCAACAGATGTCTATTAAGTGTCCAGAGAACCCTGAGAACATGCAGGAGGAGGCATTCTCTGTGTTTCTGCATTGTGTTTGTGTGCGGGGTTGGGAGGCATGAGGGCAATTAACTACAATCAGCCGATGCCACTCCTGGAGGGCACCTGATGAAGAAGAGAGAAGAACCAGTGCCAGTTGCTTACCTGGAATTGCTCTGACCACTTTGGAGAGGAGGTGATGCTGGAGTGAAGATGTGGAGGACCAGTAGGAAGTAGTAAGATGGAGAGAGTGCATGGGGAGGGCAGTTCCAGGAGGAGAAAACAGCAGGTGAAAAGTTACCTGCTTTCTTGCCTCCCGAACCTTCCATCAGGCCATGTCATCAGAAATGCCTATGCCAACAGGAAAACATGCATTCTGTTACAAGAACTGACTCGAATTCTAGATTTAAGAATGCACAAAGTCTAGTAACCCTGACTTTAAAATGGCTAAGGTGCCAGTGGGGAAATGGTCAGGAGGAATAGCGGGCCCAGGTGGGCTACCCTGTGATCTCTGACATCCCTGTTTTGCTTCCAGCACCCATCCCCTTTTTCTTAATGATCTCCCCAATTTGTTGAACATGTAATATAACTATTTTATAGGTAAGAAGTCCAGGCTTAATCACTTGCTCAATTACATAGAACTGAGTGATTATACCATAAAAACGTGCAAAGCTACAGCTGATCCCAAAGCCAGGCTCTGAACCTATTCCTTCAGTTCCCTCTCTGCATAATGGCCTGGGATCTTACTCACACCCCTTTCAATTCCCTTGTCTCTCTTTTCCTAGAAACATTCCCAGATCAGGTCTCAATGATGGTGAAGGTGTGCATGGTGGGGAAAATGGAGCTCAGCAATTACTGCTACTTTCTCAAGACTTTCTTTTACACCAACACATTGAAGGGACCCAGGCAAACTCCTTTGTTTATACTTGTTAACATCCTTGGGCAAAAGAGTCTGAGGAACACACTTAGGGAAACACTGCCTCATGCCCCACCTACTTCTTCCTAGCATCCTGACCAACACTACAGCTTCTGCTTGCTTTTCATCCAAGAGGTCCTGTGTTTGCTAGGGCTGCCATAACAAAATTCCATAGCCAGAGGGGCTTAAGCAACTGACAATAATTTCTCCACAGGTCAAGAAATTGGAAGATTAAGGTGGCAGAGAGAAAGGTTTCTCCTCAGGCCTCTCTCGTTGTCTTGTAGGTCAAGAAATTGGAAGATTAAGGTGGCAGAGAGAAAGATTTCTCCTCAGGCCTCTCTCAGTTGCCTCCTCTCCCTGTGTCCTGGCATGGTCTTCTCTCTGTTCTTATGAGTCTCTTGTATTTCTTTCTCTTGTAATAATATCAATCATGCTGGACAAGAGGCTAACTTTTATTACCTCATTTAACCTTAATTTTTTCATTGAAGACCCTATCTCCAAACACAATCATATTGGGTGTTAGCATACGAATTTTGACACTATTCAATCAGTACAGGCCTCTTTTGCTACCCTGTCCCAATGGCAGATGTGCAGTGTGGTGAGGCCAGTTTGTTTTCTGAAACATACATTATGTTTGCTTTAGTGGTGATGGCCTTTTAATTCCTGAAAGATCCATCACTGTCATAATCTAAAATCAAGAAGGAAAGAAATGAAGGGAAGGTACGATAATGGACACTTGTCTTTATTATATTCACTATTATCAAAGGACAGAATATTTTGGAACTTACTCTAAGTGGTCACAGGCTTCTTAGGAAATAGGAGAAAGGAGACACCTTGGGCATTCTACTGCCCAGCAGCAACTGACTAAAGTAAGTCAGATCAGAATGCCTACATTGTACTGGTTCCATGTTTGCTTTCAGTGCTAGGCAGCTCAAAGGTACATCTTTAATTTTTTTAGTTTTCTTTACCCAAGTGTTCTTGATATGATTATTTTCCCTTCCATTTTGTCATTCAATATTCCAGATCATACATTTTTTGTCTCAATATATATGTTTAAAATATTTTGTCTTTCTAAGCTGGCTTTAGGCATTGGTGTTGGTGACACTTAACAGGGAAGCAGGTGAGTGAATCCTTGTCCTGGTAGGAAGAGCATGGGCAACCAGGGAATCAAGGTGATATAGGCCCTTGTCTCAATGTGGTTTGAGGCAGAAGCTCTAGAAACCTTTACTCAAGAAAGAACATGAGGAATGGTCCTCTAAAAGCATTGCTGTAGCAGGGGAGCAGATCCATGCTCAACAACCGAGCTTCAGAAGCATCTCATATTCAACAGGCTTTAAAGGCCCTCTGTTGGAACCTAATGCTTGACGTTGCCTTAGCTTCTCCTCAGCTGGAATTGATGTAATCAACTCACTGACCAATATGAAAACCCATCTCAAATATAAATCAAACAGCACAGACATGTACTTTTATCTGTAAAACTGGGGTAATCATGCTGCCTTCATAGACTTTAAGGACCAAACTAGATGGCATTCACACAAACACTAAGAACAGAACCTGGTGTTCAAACACTTTCCTTCTTTCTCTCCCTCCCTCCCTTCTTTCCTTCCTCTTTCTTTCTTCCTCCTCCCTTATCTGTCTTTTCCTCCTCTTTCCACCTACCTTCATGCTCCATTCACTTTCTTCGGTCTTCCTGCCATTTCTCTAAATGGTTCTAGATGTCTTTTACAGATTTTGTAGAGGTCTTCAAAACTAATCTGCATGGTATTTTATGAGTTATTAAAAAGCAAAATGCACAGAAGTGACTCAATTGGAGGATGGAAAGATTGTTGGTGGTAAAGGCCATGTACAAGGCTTTGTTTCATTCTCCCCTTCCTCTTGTGCCAAGTACAGAGCTTAGCACAAAGTAGGCACTACATAAATAAGAAATTTAAGCTGAAAGGGAAAGTAAAGCAAGATTTTAAAAATTCTTTAAAGGAATAACATACTCACAATTGCAGAATTTGACTCTCTTAAAGAAGGCCTCTGGCTTCTGTCATTTCTATTATGACACATATTATGTAGGAGAGTCCATTGATGTCTGTTAGGTATCCAATATATGCACACATGTTCCATTAGATATTCCTGGAGTCATCTGATATATTGATGATTATAAAATAGCTATCATTTATTAGACACTTAAAAATGTGAGGGATTCTACTAAGTGCTTGACATGAATCATTTCAATTAGCATTAGATGTGTTAGTATGTTGTGCAATATACCATTGTGAATCCATATATTACATACATTCCTCTCTTCTAATTTGACTTTCAGAGAGAAAATGTATATTCATGTTTAAATGCACAATTATACTGATTGAGAATGTGTAATTCGCTCTAATAAACATAAAGAAAATGTACAGATGCTTCTATCTGTATTCGTACTCTTTCCTACAGAGGTGTTGGTATCATTTTAATCAATTTATAGGTCCAGAGAATAAGCTGTTGGATTTGACCTTGACCTTGGATAGTCCTTTTGAGAAATGTTGGGACCCTTTCTATCAAGCAAGTGGGTGCACCAATTCTCAGAGATCAGTATGTCCGTTTCATTTATGAGAAGCTTAAGAGTTGAGCAAGAGGAGAGGGAAAAAAAAAACCCTCCAGAGCAACCTAGAGAATTATAATAGTTATTTTCTTGGAATTTTTAATAATCTTTTGGTAAAAAAAGCTTAATGTTTGGCCTAAATACATGGTTAGCTAAGAAGAGATTTTGTATTTTGTTCAATGATAGCCAGGTGGATCACTTAAAATAAAATATTATTATATCTGAAAAAATCTGAATTATCCCTGCACTATATGATATTTTGGAGGGAACAATTATATATTGTGGATCTTTTAGGGATAAGCAGAAACATTCCCCATGCCGCAATACTTGCTGTAGCATATCATTAGAAAATTATAGTGGTGACGGAGAATTTTTGACTAATTAGGTTTCTTGGATAATAAGAGCTTTTTAATAAGGTACATATCATTTACAATATTGCTAATGAAATGTGAAAGCGATTCAGTACCCGGTAAGATAATGGCTAACTTGTTTTAATTGTTAACATTTTTTCCTGCCTTCAATGACACAGTCATTATTTCACAGACACCACTTATCATGAAATCCAAGAGGATTAATGGTTTCACTTATACTGGCGAAAATGTTTAAGCTGTCCCGATTATCAGTGCAGTTGGAAAGAATAATGGTTATTTGTCATCGCGTTTAGCAGGAGAATGAATTGTCCCCTGGATAGTGGCGCCATTAACCCTTTGAGGAAGTGGTAATCGAGTTTTACAGCAGAGCTGGAGAGAGCGCCAAGACTTAGGCTTGGGTGTTTGCTTGAGTGTGGCTTGTTCTCCACAACCATCTAAAAGAATTGCATCTTCTCCTGGTGAACTTGAACACAAACATCTTCTCTTGCTACACGATTTTGGATATCTGATCCATTCTTGTGACTCCATTCTTGTGACTCTTCAGATTCATTCTTGTGATGAATGAGCCCTACCTTGAAAATATATATATAAGCAGGAGAAATGTGAATTCCGGAAAAAGAAAAAAAAATTACAAATTCCTTGCCTCTTACATTTTCAGTTAAACAAATAGAGAAAAATATGGAAAATTCAGTATCCAGTAATGGTTTCTCACCTCCAATCCTGATTATCTTGTTTATCCAAATTTTATCCAAATCATTTTCTGATTATCCAAATTTTACATTTAAAAAACCCTATGTTGACTTTAAAGATTATCATCATACCCACGTTGCTTAATTATAAAAAAAAATACTAATTAAGGGAACTTTCTCAATTTTTAAAGACTACAATTATGCTCGCTGAGGATACAAACTGGTAAAGGTCTGCACTTAGGAATTAAGGCTTTGGTTTAGCACAAATCCGAGTGTACAAATGCACATCTGCTGCATTATGATGAATATTCTGACTTTGGTGAATGCTTCCAGTGAGGGCTGGAATAGTAAAACAAAAATCACGGTATCAAAAAAAAATGCAGGGCTATATTCAGAAAATCAATATTTGCCTCCTGTGAAAGTAACAGAGCGTCTCTCTTTCTGGATGATGGCATTGGTTGGGCTGTAATAAAATGCCTCTCCCATCAGGTTGCCGCCTGGTCTACCCAGGGCAGGAAATGGCCTCACTGCTTCTGGGGCCCCTGGCTCCCGCTCCTGTGGCTGAGGCATTAGAGCAGCTCTAATTCGCAGAAAGGAGTGTGGCCATGAAGCGCAATGTGCCTCTTGGGAGGGCATCCAGGGCAGACCTGGGAGAGCTGATTGGAGGGAAGAGGGCGGCAGCAACAAAAATAAAGCGTGTTTTAGGAGATACAGCTTGGCGGCCTTATCTTGTTACAGAGAAAACAGTGTCCTGTCCCCTCTGGAGAAGCGGCCACAGCTCAGCCCTGTCAGGCAGCATGAGGGTTTCTCCGCTCAGCTCTGGATAAGGAGAAACCTCTTCCCTACAACACAGCATTCTCGAGAATTCTATTGATTTCAAAAGCCTCCAATTTTAAAAAGAGACAGCAACAAGGAGACCATCATCCCTTTTCGCAGGGCCCTGCAAATGCAAACAGTTTCCTTTACAGAAGCTAGCTCTATCCCCAACCCATTAAAGAACCAAGTTGCAAAATGGAGTAAGGTGTTTCTGGAAGTAAAGTGCAGGTAGTTGAGATGTGAATAGAAATTACATTATTCCACCATACAGTGGGAAAAAAATTGCCTCCTCAGGTGCCTTCCATCCTTGGAACCAAGATGGTCAGTATATGGAAGCATCTAGCGTCATCACTATCATTATGTGTCATCGATTGACAAACCGGTGTTTCTTTGAGATGGTAAACAAGACAATTTCTCCAGGAGCTCCTGAGGTGCAGTGAAACTACACACCCGGGCCATTTTAGATGAAAGAGGTCAGAGGAACAGCTGCCAGTAGATGAAAAAAGACAGAAGAAAAGAAAAATAAATAAAACAAGGAAAGAAAGACAGGAGGAGGAGAAAAGGAGGAAAGAAAGAAATAATACCACGACCCGGGTTTGAATGGCCCAAGTGCAAGGCTACAGACACCGAGCTGCAGATGTGGCTGACAAAATTATAGAGGGAATTTAGCGAGCAGATCCAATTCAGAGTTTCTGACTGACACAATGAGATTATGGTCCCCTCTGCAGATTGGAGTCTTTGTTTCCATCCCACTGCTTTTTGAGTTCCCCTGACTTCATTTGGCGAAGAGCGATTCTGGTAGAAAATGAGGCAGAGTGCTAAGGATGATGATTTCCCTGAAAGCCAGCACCAGCGAAATACCCTAGGAGAATTTAATTCCTTCATAATGGGGTTCAGCACCTTCCTAGTTATAAAACAAAATGGTACCGTAGCCTTTTTTCAGCCAGCCAGATGCTTGATTTCAAAATAGCACAGGCTAAGATAAAATTTAACTTTTATTCTTGTCTCTAAAATAAATGTAAATGCATTAAGCTGGTAAGGAGATAAATAAAGATCCCAAGCAGACAGCTCCTTAAAACTCTGCTGACAGATGCTAAGGTCAAAGAGGGAAGCCCACAGACAGAGGCCCTTGTCCCCAAGCAGGTGAAGAGCAGTCTCAAAATCAAAATGATATATGTGTTTGAAAGATTTGCCTTTGTGATTACCTACTTCAGATCCTGGCTCCTTTCGCTTGGATTATTGCAACATCAAGGGGTGTGTACATCTCAGTAAGTGCCGAGCACACGTGCAATTGGATCGGTTTTGCTTTTTAACTCCACTGCCCGGTGGTCCTGAAAAACTTAGACTTTCAGTTAAGAGGTACATAAAATAGCCTTCAAAATTCTGAACCACAAAAAGGAGGAGAAGGCGAAAAAGAAAAAGGAAAAAAAGAGATGTTTACCAAAATCTAGAAAGGCAGCTGACATCCATAAAGAAGAGACAGAGATGGTAGAGAGGGTTCTTTTCTAGCGGTATAGGGGCCACTGTTGTTACAAACCAATCAAAGCTAAGTTTGGAGGTGGGCTGGTCTTGCAGCAGGGCAGTAGCAGCTTGATGATGCTGAATGGCTGTCTTATCCCAGTTTTTATTTTTCTCAATTATAACCACCTCTGCCATGCCAGCTGGAAGGCGATATTCTGATTTTCCCCCAGTATTTATTATCCTGGAAGCTGTACTCCCTCATTCTCCTCCAAAGGGCACGTTTTTAATTGACATATTCCTGGAAATATATTAGGTCAATTTAGCTGAGAATGTGTTAAATGTATGTGAAATCCTCCTGCTTGTATAAAACAATTTCTTAAAATGATGTGTTTTTAAATTTTCATCACCGCTTATGCTTAAAGCCCGAGTTACCTGAACAACAACAAAAAAGTCTCCTGTTACTTAGTAATTTAACTTCACAAATTCCAATCATGTCTCACTCCCTTAACAACTAAACAGGACCATCATACATAATTAGGTATCCTTCATGTGCTGGCATTCTGGAGCAGGGTCATCATTTCACTAAAAATAACACATGCTCTGGTTTGTGAAGCAGCACTAATGGAAGAGCAGGTGAGTAAAATTCCCTCAAATAATCGGCTCACCTAGTGATAGAAATGATCGCACCAGGGCACAGGGGTGCCGTCAAGTGCCCTGCTTAGGACGATATGTCAGATAATATGATGGTGCAATTGGCACTCCCCGTCTCACATAGCCAATTGTTAATAGTCCATACTATTCCAAAAAACTGTTTTCACCTATTTGGAAAAATCACTGGGATGATGTATCAAGAAAAAAACAAACAAACAAAAAAAAACCTAGAGTAGATTTGTAGAAGAAAGCATGAGTTCTTGGAAAGTAGAAAAGATGAGAACACTGGGATGGGAATCTTCCTTGCTGACACTTCTATCCCTTTTTGCTCAACTCTTGACATCTTTAACAGTTTTAATAACCATTTGTTGAGTACATACTATGTATGTATGTGTTCAATTCAACCAATGTACAAAATAATACTGTAGGGTAAAAACTATGATAACGTCCATTTTACAGATATGATAGCTAAAGCACAAGAGGTTAAGCAAATTGCCCAACATGACACAGATAGTAGATGGTAGACTCAACACTTGATTCTAGACATCCCTGTGGCTGGAGCGGGGAGGGTACTATGAATGGCAACCCTCACTAGAACTACATAGTTGGAGTCAGGGGTAAGAGCAGTTTCCCTGAATCAGGGGGATGTCTTTCATATTGACTTTGAATGCTCATTTTTCTGTTTTTTGTTGTTATAATACAGGTTGTTTATTTGTAGGCTGCCTCAAATCCTTTTCTGAAAAATGTGTTTGGCTATAAATTAACACATAAGATATAAAAAAAATGCGTACATACCTCAGCATTAGTCAATATAATCTCCTCATTAGATTAAAAAGAGCCATGATATGCTTTACCCTTGGGAACTGGGAAGACATCAGTAAAATTAACCAAAGGTGATGCCTGGATTATAAGTTTTATTTATCTGATTTTTCAATGAAACAAATTATCTGATTGGTTTTTAGATAGAAAGAATGCACTTTTTGAGGATAAGATTAATGAAATGATAATATGGGTTTGGAATGAGCAAGATATATCCTTTTTTTTTTTTTTTCTAATTTAGTAGTCAAATGACCCTAGTGAAAGTACCTTGCCTCTCTAAACTCAGTTTCTGTGACATGCTGCTCAGCTCCAAGCCAGATCTGAATATATAAATAGTGGTCTTGTTACACTTGTTGGTTGCTGTTGAGTACTCTGGCTTCCATGAACTCAGGACAATTTGCTCAGCTGCATTCAGATATCACAATACTCTATTTGGCTTTGTTTTGTAAACTCCAAAATAAAATAGTTAAGATTATTGATCACAATGAAATAGTGCCTTTAAAAATAATTTTTCCAATATGTTTTGATTCTAAGGCATTGTAAAGGAGCACCAAATCTTGAGATCAAATACAACATTTTGAGACATTGCTTTACTATTTAAAAATTTTACTAGAGTTTTTTTTTTTAACTGCTGTGAAGCTTCCAGAAACTGTGTTAAAAGTTAAAAAGCAGAAGGGCACCTGGGTGGCTCAGTTGGTTGACCATCTGATTCTTGATTTCATCTCAGGTCATGATCTCAGGGTCCTGGGATTGAGTCCCTCATTGAGTTCCACACTCAGCAGGGAGTCTGCTTGAGGATTCTTTCTCTCTCTGTCCCTTCCCTCTGCTTGTGTGCTCTTTTTCTCTAAAATAAGTAAATCTTTTTTAAAAAGTTAAAAAACAGAGATATTAAAGCACAGAGATAAACCTGCAAATACAAATTCATGTGGTAGGTTACTGTAGAAGATTAAAATCCAGATCTGTTTTATATATTTTGTCCATCACTCAGTTTCACCAGAGGTGAGAGGAGGCAGTTATTAAAATACATCAAATTCATGTTAAGTCATGCTATTACATGCCTTTGCAAATTTATGGTGACCACTCTTGTGTGATCTGCCATGCTCGTTTTCACCATGCCCTTGACTGGTGCAGAGATTGCAGTTCTTTAACCAAACTTCCTCATGAGTTGTACTGTAATGACTCCAACACATTATCCCTGTGTGGCCTCACAGAAACTGTTGGAGCATCCTTCTAGAATTTTCTTCATGTGAAACTTCTGACTGGCAGTTAGTAAAGAGGAAAATATTGAGTCTGAAGTAAGACATTAGGCCCCCAGCCTCAACTTATTTTTAAAGTGTGAGGAGAAAGGGCTCTACTAAAAGTGTTGGCTTACAAGTGATCATCCTGCGCCTTGAGGGTCCCATCAAAATTGCTTCCTCTTTCTATTGGTTCTTCAGTACCATTGTCCCAAATTATGGGCATATGGAAGATGGTGAAAATGCACCAGAGAAAGAAAGTTAGCAAGGATTCAAATAGGCACAAATGGGAAAGAGCAGGGCATACCATCTGTTCCCTTATGAGACAGAGTGAAAAAAAATAGCTTTGGTTTTCTTGTATTTATTAATGTCAAAATAATTGCATTGTTTTTGCTTTAGCTCAAACTAATAGATAAATTATGCCCCGAGATTAACTGATGGACAGACACAGAATTGGCATCCCTATCATTTGTCAGTTTACCTTGAGACCTAGTGACCAACTTAGGCTTGTAAAATCCTTAAAACATAATGAGTGATTTCTCCTAATCAGAAATATTAATTTCCAACAGATTGGTGCTATATTTTTCATTCTTTCCAAGACATGTGGGGAGTTAGGATACATTTTACCGTATTTGAAGTGGTTATTCTTTAACACCATACTTCAGGGAGAGGTACTATATTATTTTTTTAAAAAACAGAATTATGAATGTAATGAATATTTGTTCAAAAATGATGTTTCAAGTTTTATAAGGCCTTAAGAAAACAACTAAATTTTCAAGATTGATATGCTTGTTGAAAAGGCAGTATGACAGAGTGGTAAAATAACACAGCTGGATTTAAACAGGTCTGGGCTTAAATTCTAATGCTGGGTGCTCTAGAGCAAATACATGAACATCCGCAATTCTCCAGTTCCTTATGTATTATGGTGAATATTATTGCTTGCTTGGGGTTGGCATTGGGATTAAATGAGATAATGCACATAATAGGTCTCTTTTTATAGTGCAAAATTCAATAGATGGTAACAGTATTATTATGGCATATGTCATTAAGGCAATGAGCGAGCAAGCCCCAGATAGGCTCCCAGTCAGTCCTTATCAACATTATACATCTTCCCTACAGGGTGACATAAACTGGGACCATCAAGATCTCTACACACCGGGCAGCTCATTATCAGAATTGCATGCTTAGTTGTGGGTCAGCAGAGAAGCACTCTGGCATTTAAGAGTGTGTGGGGAGCCTGCTCAGCATCTGCCTGCACATTACTGGAGTCCAGATGCTCCTATTTTAATGTCAATAACAGGAGCACTTGACATAACGATATCCCCTTTTCCTCTGTTCATTGACCCTATCCCCCTTTTACCTTATAAAAAATTTTAAAAGAATTATACACTCAGCATATCCAAACACACACACACACAAACACACACACACACACACACACACACACTCACACTAAGGTTCCTCCCATGGAATACTGCCCTTGTTGGAGCATCCAACAGAACAGAGCTGTTGGTTGATGATTACTCACTCTGTGGCTCTGACCACACAAGCTTGTGCATAGTCACCACCCCGCATCTAGCATATTATCATTTATTTCATTGTTCTATAAAGTGCTCAGAGATGCAGAGTATGGAAAGCACCATGGCACTGTGGTGCAATTCAATTTAGTCAAATATCAGACATCCACATAGTGTAAATGGAACATGAGTAAAGAATCTGATCCAACTGCCTACTGGTGTAATTGACTCAACAGAGCCAGCCTGTGCCATTAGTCCTATAAACAGTTGCATTTACAACAATAAAACTGAAAAGCATGGAAATTAAAAGCTGTTAGGATTTTCTCTGGTGTGCATTTATCTTTGAAGAAGTGTGTACATTCTCTAAACAAAATTTTTAATCTCTTTGGTAAACTGGCATCATACTAACCTGTGTCAGCAATGCCTTATATATCAAATGGGTGATCAAATCTGAAATAGGTGAAATGAGAGTAAGCTACAGTGGAGTGATGTGCTAACTTAATTGTCCAGTGCATGAATTCAGCATTAATTTAATGGCATGGCATCCAGTTCCTAAACAGTAATCTAGAGTTATTTCTGCCAACTGCAAGTTATTTGGGGGAATACTGTCAATAATATAGTCATCGTCCTACAGCATTGTACAGTTTAAATAATTGTTAGCCTGAAAGTTCATTCTGGGGTTTCCTAATAGTATTTCTCCTCAGTGACTATAATATTGGATGGACAAGTGTCCCCCAATAATGCTTGGTTGATTAGCGGGATCCTGTCAAACATGCAGAAAGCATCCTATGGAAGTAGCATTTACTCACCACTCCAAACTCCGTCCTCATTAAAATCAGGCTTTGAACATGTTTTCTGTGCATTCCCATGTCAACAATTGGGAACTAGAGTGTCTTTCTATCTCTGGTGCCGTGACATTGGGCCACTTGCCCAAAAATTGAGAGAGAGTTTTATAAGGTTAAAGAACAGATCAGAAGTCATTATAATTCTCATTAGGAGACATTTCTATGCACTGACAATAGTTGAATTAATCAATATTTCTGTCTGAAAATGATCAGGCTGGGTAAGATGTCTTTAACCAGAGAGGTGCTATTCATAGAAAAGGAACATTTCAGGGTTTTCATGGCAGCGGTCCTCATCAATTACGTGGTTTGTAGCAAGATGCACTGTGACAATTGAGATGACATAAGATTTTTCCATTTCAGGTCTCCCTGGAATAAGCAGCCTGGAGGATCTTTAGGGTTGGTCCAGACCTCCTCAAATCCCATACTGGGACTTATGGTTTGATACACACATAGATAAAAGAAAGAACTGGTTCATGAAAGATTTGTTCTTGTTCTTTTCATTCCATGTTTGTCTTGTAGGAAAAAACAAACTCCTTGGTTTTCCAATATATCATGGAAACTTCCTACCTCTAACATGGAGAAACATTTTTGCAGACACATATTCAATTCTGAGTAGCAAAAGAAAAAAAAAAGGAAAATAAAAGGTATAAATAGTCAATTCTACTGCTATCCAAAGAGGGTCTTGAAAGATTCTAACACACTGCTTTTCTTGGAATTTTTATTAGCAAACATTATCTTAAATCAAATGTCTATGAAAAGTATGTCAATATATTCAAAGGGTCAACATGATATAATCTCTTACTTGTAACTGCATAGATCTGTATTGACTAAAAGTAAACTTAATTAGAAAATAAGCATAATGAAACACTTTTAAAAACCTAAATGACTTATAAGATCCAAATGCCATATTAGCATTGATTTTCAAATCTTGACATTGTAAATGTAAGAAAAAGTGTGACCTTCTCAATCTACCCAAACTCAGTAAGAGCCAAACCAAATAAAAATATGTTTATGTCCATTAAAGCCACCCTTTGATTTGGGTCTAAAAGTTTAAAATTATAAATAATAAAATGTAGTGTTGTTTATTGAAACCTTGACTTGTTTTACCAGTTGAAGGCTGAAAAAGGCTTAAAAAAGACTGAAAAAAATCTGAATAGCAAAAGAAAGAAAAGAGAAAACAAAAGATATAAATAGGAAACTCTACTGCTATCCAAAGAGGGTCTTGAAAGATTCTAACACACTGCTTTTCTTGGAATTTTTATTAGCAAACATTATCTTAAATCAAATGTCTATGAAAAGTATGTCAATATATTCAAAGAGTCAACATGACATATATACATTTTAGAAATGAGCTTCCAAGTTGTATAGAATATGTGTGAATACACACTAGCATTTCTCAATACGGTGTCTCAATATGGAGATTATTATATCATTTGTTGAAAAGGCTGTCTTGTCTTTATTGAATTGTCTTTGCATCTTTGTAACATTCTGGATTCTGGAGCAACTGGATATTCATGTGCAAAAATAAATAATTGATCTATTTATTGTACCATATACAAAAATAACTCAATATGGATCATAGATCTAAAAATAAAACCTAAAATGACAATGCTGTCTGGACAAGAATATAGGATGAGGGATGTGGTGAGGAGTTGTATGAGCTAGGAGTTATAAGAGACGTGAAGAAATCGTGAAACAATGGAAAAGTTCACGACCTTAACTACGATAGTTTCATGTGTGTGTGTCAAAACAACGAATTGTAATGTTTGCCACAGGCAATTGATTGTATGTCAGTTAAACATACCTCAACAAAGCTGTTAAAACATCGCTTTGTTTCCAGTCTAACATGCAAGAAGTCAGAGAGCAGAAAGAAACTAAAACTTATTAAGCACCTATTGGATGCAGTCAAGGGATCCAGCTCTTTTCTCGCCATCCACATAAAACTGTGCAACTAATAACGTTATTATTCTTTCATGAATAACTAAAATGATGTTCTTAGATATAGAACTGATTTCTCAAAAATACTCACCTGTGAGTCAGACAGTCAAAATTAAAATCCACAGCTCTTTGATGCATTCAACTTTTACCCTAGTGAGCTGGGGTAAAAAGAGCATCATGGTGAATGTCTGCAATGACTCCATGTATTGGCACTAGCTCCAGAAAACAGAAGGAATCAAACTGATGTAAAGTTCAAGTTTCAGCCAAATTGAACCTATGTTCCACTATTCAAATGACTTTGTCCATTGGCAGGTATGTATTTCATCTTTCCTTTTTCTATCTTTTTTTTTCCCCTTTGTTTTATCATTTGATCAGTCAGGGTCTGCAGTGTGTGAGGAAAATTTGGGCAGCTCAGAATGTCTTGGTCAAACTCAACTTGTTTTTCTTCCCCTGGTTTCATGTCTACAAGAATGAAAAACGTTTTTGAATTATACATTCTACGATTCTGCTATTTCCATTTTCCCAAGGTCTTGTCAACCTAGGTGCCAGTACCAATTTTTTTTTTAAAACTCAACACATTTTACTTCTAGGTAATGTTGAAGTCCATCTCTTCTCCACTATAATAGATTCTCCTTTCTCATCAATGTCATTCCTTTAAATTCCCTTAGTGAATCTCAGGAATAAGCTGCCATCTGTAAGGATGGTAATCTGATTTCCTTTCCCATTCCTGGATATTTAAACTGGTTTGCTCAGAATAACAGAAAGGTGTTCAAAGTACTTGTGAGAAGTACATTTTAGAAATGAGCTTCCAAGTTGTATAGAATATGTGTGAATACACACTAGCATTTCTCAATACGGTGTCTCAATATGGAGATTATTATATCACGTTGCATCATGGTCATCAGTTAGAAAAGACTTCAGTACAAATTTTAGTTCTCCACTTGTCTGCTTCATAAACTTGATCAATTACTTAGAAACTGAGCTTCCATTGCTCACCTAAAAATGAAAACAATAGTATCTATCTCATACAATTTATCTGAGAATTATGTTAAACAGGCATGCAAAAGTATAATAATATATATGATTGCCTTAACGAAACACTGGAGACTGGATGGTATAAAAAAATAGGAATTTATTTCTCACAGTTCTGAAGGCTGGACATCCAAGATCAAAGTGGCAGCAGTTTGGTTTCCCCTGTCTTCTCAGCTTGCAGATGGCTGCCTTCTCCCTCAGATGATCTTTTATCTGCGTGTGCGTACCCTTAGTGTCTCTTCCTCTTCTTATAAGGACATCAGTCATATTGGATTAAGGTTCTACTATGAACTACTTTAAGCCTAACTGCTTCCTAAATTTAGGGTATATCTTCAAAAACAGTCACTTTGGGGGTTAGGCTTCAACATATGAATTTGGAGGAGAGGAGACACAACAATCCATAACAAGATGCAAGCATGGAAAATGGTACAGAATACATCTTGCCTTCCGATTTTCCTTTTCTCAGACCATTATTTGATTCTGATTGTATGCTCACTCACATCTCCTACAAGCCATTCATAATTGTTATTAAACCTATTCCCATCCGCAGCCAACTTACATACAGAGAGGATTCTGAACTCTTACAGATGAATCTCAACTCTAGGTTACCAAGTCGGGGCAGAACATGTGACTTGGTGAATGTACTTTGTCAGGTTTCATCCTTAAGTATTTCACGTTGAGTAATGCTATTATAAATGTTTTTTTGTTGTTGTTTCAACTTCAAATAGCAATAGCATATAGAAATATACTGATTTTTATATATCTAATTTTTATCTTGCAACTTCGCTAAACACAGTTATAGTAGCTTATTTTGTAGGTTCTACCAAATATTCAAGAGTTGATCAACTAACCCCTTGAAGTCAGTTTTATTTCTTCCTTTTTAATCTGGATGCCTTTTACTTATTTTTCTTACATTACCACACTGGCAGGAACTTCCAGTACACTGTTGAGAAGTGTTAAGAATGAAACTTGTTGGTTGTTCCTGATCTTAAGGGAAGCATTTCACATCCTGTGATTAAGTAAAATATTAATTTTAGGATTTTCCTGGAGGCCCTTCATTATGTATAGGAAATGTCTATACAATTCTCATTTGCTGATAGTTTTATCTGAAACAAGGGTTGTATGTTGTCAACTGCTTTTTTCTTTGTCTATTGAAAAGATCATACAAATTTTATTTTTTAATTTGTTAATATAGTAAATTCTATTGATTGTTTTTCAAATGGTAAACCAACTTTGCAATCCTAGAATAAGCCTCCTTTGGTCATGATATATTATCTTTTATATTTATGGTTAGATTTGATTTGCTATATCTTATTTATAGATGTGAGGCCATCCAAGTTATCAATTTCTTCAGGAGTGACTTTTGGCAATTTGTATCCTTCTAGGAATTTTTCTATTCCATTTGTTGTCAAATCTATTGGGACAATTGTAATACATTCTTAATGTCCTTGCAATATCTATCAAGCATGTAGTGATATAAGTTTTCTCAGTCCTCTCTTCATTAGTATGGTGAGAGTTTGAACAATTTTATAGATTGTTTTAAAATAATCAGCTTTGGTTTCATTGCTGTAATGTTTTTTTCTATTTTTTTAACTTCATTGTCTCTGCTTTCCTTTTTTTTTTTTTTTTCTTTTACTTCCTTTTGTTTTACCTTCTCTTTTTCTGGCTTCTTAGGATGAAAACCATTGTCAATGCTGTGAGGTCTTTCTTCCTTTCTATGTTGGGTGTGTAATGATACAGATTTTCCCAGAAGTCCTGATTTGGCAACATCCACAAAAATTCCATTGGGTATTCATTTTCAGTTAATTGAAAATATTTTCTAATTTCCCCTTCACTTTACTTTTAACCATGAGCTATTTAAAGTGTTATTTAGTTTCCAAATATTTGGGGGACTTCCCAGAGATCTTTCTGTTATTTATTTCTGATTTAATTCCACAACGGTCAGAGAGCATACTTTGTTAGCCTTGAATTGTTTTATACTGATTTAGACCTTTTTAACGTTCAAAATATAGTCAACCTTGATAAATGTTCTGTGTGTGTTTAAAAATAATGTATATTCAACTGTTGTTAAAATATTAATTAGGTCAAATGAGTTAATAGTTTTGTTCAGTTTCTAACCTCACTGGTTTCCTTTACTCGTTCTAGTAATGATTGAGGGAGGAGTATTGAAATCTCCAGCTATTATTTTATATTTGTCTATTTCTGCTTTCAGCTTTATAAGTTTTTTCTTTGGTTATTTTATTCCATTTTTTAAAATTTCAATTCCAGGGTAGCTAACATACAGTGTTATATTAGTTTCAGATGTACAATATAGTGATTCAACACTTCCATAATGGATATTACTCAGTACTCATCAAGATAAGTGTACTCCTAATCCCCGGCTCTAGTTATTTTAAATATTATTAAGTGTACAGATACTTAAGATTGTAATGTTTTACTGACAAACTGACCTCTTCATCATTAGGAAGGACTTTCTTTTTCTCCCTGGTAATATTCTTTGCTCTGAAATCTATTTAATCAGATAATAATGTAATCACTCTACAATTCTTTTTATTAGTGTTAGCATAGTATGTTTCCTTTTTTTATCCTTTTAATTTTAAATGATGTCTTTATATTTAAAGTATGTTTTTATTAGTCACCTTATAGTTTTCTTGCTTTTTGATCCACTCACACATTCTTCCTTTCAGGAGGTGTGTAGGCCACTTACATTAATCTGATTACTGACATCTTTAGGTTGTCTGTTGTCTATTTCTTTTCTGTTGTCTCATCTGTTCCTTACCTTTTTTTCATTGCTTTCTTGTGTATGAGTTATGTATTGTTTTGTATTGGTTTACTGTCTATAACTCTAAAAGGGTCTGAAATGGTCTCTGTTTTTCATTTATCTTTCAGTACAATGAGAGTCGAACAGCATCGGTCTCCTTATACACATGTTTTTCAATAAATACAGTATAATACTATAAATGTATTTTTCTCTTCCGTATGACTTTCTTAACATTTTACTTAAAAAATAAAAATAAAAAACACTTTCCTTTATCTAGTTTACTTTATTGTAAGAATACAGTATATAATACATACAACACACACAAAATATGTGTTAATCAACTGTTTATGTTATTGGTAAGGCTTCTGGTCAACAGTAGCCTGTCAATAGATTTGGAGGGAGTCAAAAGTTATATGCATAATTTTCAACTGTGTAGGGTGGGAGGGTAGTTAGTGCCTCTAACCCCCATATTATTTGAGAGTACTTTAATTTTCTAATATCCATATCCTTGTATTGGTTTCTGCATTGTTCCTGAAGAGAAATGTAGTGTTAATGTGGCTTTTTCTATGGATGCTTCAAAATTTTTTTCTTTTTCAGATTCTCAGCCATTTGAATATGACATTATTTGATGTATCTTTCTTCTTGCTCATGAAGTGCTTGGTGTTCATCAAGCTTCTTGAATCTATGGGTTTATAATTTTCATCATATTTTTTAAAAATGCTCTGCCATTGTTTCTTTGGCTCTCCATCCCCTCTAATTCTCTCTTTTAAGGGTCTCCAATTTCATGAGTATTAAGCTTTTGGAAATTCACCCTCAGTTAGGGATACAGTTTTTAAATGTTTCAGTATATTTCTTTCTATATTTCTTTCTGGGTTATTCCTGTGACTATGTCTTCAAGTTCATTATTCTTTTCTTCAGCAATGTCTGATCTATTGTTAATACCATCCAGCACATTTTTAATCTCACTAAGTAGTTCTCACCTCTAGAAGTTTGATTTGGGTCTTTTTATATTCTCATATTTCTACATAATCTTCTGAGCATGTGAAATGCAGCAATAACTGCTGTCTTATGTTCTTATATGCTCATACTAACATCTGTATCAGTTCTTGGTCAGTTTCGGTTGATTGCTTTTTCTATTTATTATGATCACATTTTCCTTCCTTCTTCACAACTGGTAAATCCTGTTTGGATGCCAGGCATTATGAATTTTACTGTCATTGGTGCCTGATATTTTTGGTCTTCCTATATAATATCTGAACTTTGCTCTGGTATATAGTTATTTGGATACAAATTAATCTTTTGGGGCTTTACTTTAACATTTGTTAGGTGGAATCAGAGTTTTGTCAGTATGTGCCTAATTATTTCCCATTGCTGAATAAAGACCTTTTTGGAGTACTATTGCCTGCCTTGCATGGGCACCAGGCACCATTCCTTCTAATCTCTTGGGAAGATTGTTCTGGCTTCATGGGCAGATCAGTATTCTGCTGAGTACTCAAGGGGACTTCTTTCCAGTACTTCGTCCTGTAAAGTCTAATTGTATTGCTCCTTTGAACCCTCAGGTTCTTCTCCTTAACTGAGGGAATCCACATCCCTATACCACGGCCTAGAAATTCTCTCAAGTCAGTTATCTTGGGCAATCATAAGCAAATTTTCTTTGTTTACTCTTTCTCAGGGATGGATGTTTTTTTGTTGCCTGATGTCTGGTGTCTTAAAAATTATTATTTCAAGCAAGTAGTGTCTATCTATCTATTATTATCTATCTATCTATCTATCTATCTATCTATCTATCTATCTATCATCTATCCAACTATTTGTTTCTTGGTAGTTCATTGTGAGGGGATCAATCTGGTCTGAGTTCCTCCCTCTCAACTGTATATGAATTCCAAAATCATTTTATTAAGTAAATTATTACTAAGAAAAAATGTTAATAGAAAAGGGCTTTTAATTTAAGAGCAATAAATAATAGCAATGCAGTTGTGATGATAATGATTATATTTGCATGTCTCTTCGCAATTTGATATGACCCATTTTACCTTTATTTTATTTTATTTTATTTATTTATTTATTTATGATAGTCACACAGAGAGAGAGAGAGAGAGAGAGGCAGAGACACAGGCAGAGGGAGAAGCAGGCTCCATGCACCAGGAGCCCGACGTGGGATTCGATCCTGGGTCTCCAGGATCGTGCCCTGGGCCAAAGGCAGGCGCTAAACTGCTGCACCACCCAGGGATCCCCCATTTTACCTTTATACAAAGGAGGCCTTGTCAGTTAAAATTCCAAGGACTTGGAATTGTATACCAGATTCTATGGAAAGAATGTAGAATGATTTGAACATGTGCCCTAAATACTGACACTTCAGTATTAAGAGATTATTTTCTGCATACTGATTAGTAAACAGAAGCCTTAAAGAGATTCCTTTCCCATCCCCACTGCTGGAGGGTAGGTGTATGCAGACTCTTAGCAAAGTCTTTCTTAAATCCAGTGACTGAGGGACACCTGGGTGGCTCAGTGGCTGAACATCTGCCTTCAGTTCAGGGCATGATCCTGGAGTCCTGGGATCGAGTCCCGTATCAGGCTCCCTGTGGGGAGCTTCTCCCTCTGCCTATGTCTCTTCCTCTCTCTCTGTGAATGAAATAAATAAAAATCTTTAAAAAACAAACCCAGTGACAGAATAACTTGGCATATAAGCCATATTTATTTTTAAAGTTTGCTATTTGTTAAGATAAGAAAAGAGGACTACTGGAGCAATTTTTGGTTTCCTAAAAAGTGAATGCAGTGACAATGTAAACATAAATGGCAAACTGGAAAGATCTAAAAATGTCTTAAGCAATCCTGTATTTGCTTCTGGACTCAGAATATCGCCTGCACAAGTGTGAGCCATTAATAATACCATCCCTTCATTGGTGCACTCTCACCATGTCTAGGTAAGTATGTCTCCATGTGGTCTACTGACTACTTTACTTTTCCTGATCACAACACAGATATTCACATACAAAGCAAGTCCTGGAGATTCTCCTTTCCCTAAGTGTCATGCTTTGAGGAAAGAACTTTGCTCAGAGTATCTGGGTTATGATGAACAGATTTAATATTTCCATTCTCAATATATTTATTACCAATAAGGGAAAAATAATATGTATCTAAGGTTTCAAAATGTAGTAAAAATTAGAAAAACATGGGGCTTCTAAGTAAGACTCACATCATCTATTATGGTATCCAGGAAAGCAGTATGATATAAAGCGTGACTCTTCAACATCAGCTTTAGGCTAATTGCTTAATTAGTAATGGGCATGTTTCTGTGGTTTTATATTTCAAGACTACTTTTTGAAATAAAGTTGTAGGAAAATCCTGACTACCAATAAAAATATTTGTGGAACTATATAGTAGAGAATAGTAACTATCATATGAATTGGGGATTCCACATGGTCACTTTAGCTTGAAATTCTAGGTCTAGTAATGACTCTTTAAATAAACGTATATAGTTTTCCCACCAGTTTTGGTGAAGCCTTTTTTGCATGACATGGATGCAAAATAATGCATGAAATTTGAAGTCTGAATTACTCATTAAAGTTAGAGAAAGATCTAGAAAGGAGATCCCTGAGTACAGAGAGACAGAGATCTCCAACATTGTCAGGAAATAGCCAAGAATCACAGGAAGAAAGCAATCTGGAGTATTAGTTTGTAAATGCCCACAACATGGATTTCTAAAGCCGTTTCCCTGCCTTCCTAAATGAGGAGCAAGAATATTCATCCAGAGCCATTGGCCTCCTTTCTCAAACTGCACTATGGAATCATAATCCCAATGCAATTTTTTTAGGTTCTAAGAAGAGTTTCTTTCTAGAAGTTTCTTCTAAAATTTTCTTAATAATAGGAAACAAACAGGGTTGCTGGAGGGGTGGTGGGTGAGGGGATGGGGTAACACAGTGTAATGGACATTAAGGAGGGCACTTGATGTGATGAGCACTGGGTGTTATATGCAACTGATGAATCACTAAACTCTACCTCTGACACTAATAATACACTAACTATATGTTAATTAATTGATATTAGGGGCACCCGGGTGGCTCAGTGGTTGAGCATCTGCTTTCGGCTCAGGTCGTGATCCCGGGGTCCTGGAATTGAGTCCCTCATCGGGTTCCCGGCAGGGAGCCTACTCCCTCTGCCTATGTCTCTGCCTCTCTCTGTGTGTCTCTCATGAATAAATAAATAAAACAATTTAAAAAAATTAATTAATTTTAAATTTAAAAATAAAAAAATAAGGAAGAAAATTTTCTTTCCAGCTACATCCCAGCAATAAAGGATTTTTAGCCCCAACTCTTAGCAGAGCTAAAAGATGCACATTTGTTATGGAAAAACAAAAACAAAAATGAAAAAGATCAGAGAGAACCCCCAACTATGATAATAAACTCTAGAAAAATACAATTGTTTTAGCCAACAAGTAATAGCTTGCTTTGAATATATAAACAGAATGAATCGGAGACTGGTTTCTGCTTTGCCAGCCCTGGTTTACATGAAGACATACTTTTAACACCTCCATAAATACTGCTAATATCTGGGAAAGAAAATGGGTTAGGACTGAGTGCCGGGGAGATGCGACCTGGGGTGATCTTGTATGCCACTGCATCTCCTAGAAAAGCATCCAGAGCTGACCTCCCACTCCCACTGCCGAAGCCTTCATCACTCCCACACATTGTGGTGAAATCCTGAGACGGCTTAGGTGCCAAACATAAATTCCCAAGCGAAATCCTATTTCTTATTGTTCCTAAAAGGAAGACATAAATACAAATGTGAAAGAAGGCAAGAAGCCTGAACATAGACTAGGCAGTCTCTGTGTGTGATGTGAATCTACATATAGGGACCCTATTCCCAAGCAGCCTCAGGCTACTTCTCTTCAGAACATGAAGACAGTTCACACAGGAGTTTGGGAAATAGGTCCCACACATTTGGCATTGCCTGCTGCAAAGTGTTTCTCAGAAAGTGAGCAATTAAGCACATGCTATGGGACCATCCCAAGGGCCAGAGCCAGAGAAGTGGTGCCACTACCATGGGGATTCTCAATCTCAGGGTCCTTGGGCTGCAGCTTATCAGGGTAAGGGGTGTCACGGGGCTGAAACCCATTCCCAGGCTCTGACCTCCCTTCTGTTGAAGTGGATTTGTTCTGTCACTTGCAGTAAGGACCTCTTCATGTGCCAGGAGCACCCCATAACCTTTGTGCTAATTCCCATGACATCCTCTGTGTCTCCCTGTAGGATTCTGTGAACAGGTCTTTCGAAGAGCAGAGAGAACAAAAGATGTCTTCGGCACATCTGAAGTCTGCTGCTTGTGTGTGCCTGAATGTGGGGTCATGGTTTGAAAAAGGCTGAGAACCCCCTACCTTGCACTAAAAGGTTTTCAATACACTGAGACACATTTTTTAAATGCACTCCTATAAGCCATGTTAGACCCAATTCATTTGTGTATTCAGTTCAATTGCATCTGAATCGACTGGTTCCCGATTGAGTGAATGCAAAAAATTCTAAGATGTCACTTTCATTGTCTTATGTTCTTCTCTTTTAAAAACTATAAATTAGCCACCATGGATCAAAACTTTGTTATAGATCAGAGATTCCAGATGGGAAAAGAGTACTACAACAAGTCAATTACAACCCCAGGATAATTCACGTGTAAAACCCTCTGAGTGTTAAAAATTCTATGCAGATAATTTCTTAGCTATTTCTCAGGAACAAAGATTGCAGGAATACGAGAGTCATGCAAATGATGGTTGGAAGAATAAGTATGTTCTTTAGCTCACTTCACGTATATTTTAAATCACTGTAAAAACTGTTTAATTGGTATGTCGATGAAGACTCAACAGAGGAAATGAAGTTGTGTGTGTGTGTGTGTGTGAGAGAGAGAGAGAGAGAGAGAAAGAGAGAGAGAGAGAAATTGTCTCTATATTATACTGTAGAGACTAAGGGTTTATTTAAATTGATGACTGCCTAACAAGTTGAAGACGTATAATACATAACTTTAAAAGCAAAAACAACATGACACAAGGAAAATCCAGAATGGTATCGAGACTAGTATTTGCAAAGATTATAAACTTGCTTCTCCTTTTTAGCCCCATTGGTAAACACCTCATGGAGTATACTTACCCATTTTCATTGGGGGGCTGCAAAATAGAACCCTATTAAAGTGACAGTCCCCAAAAAGCTCTTGTTAAATAATCATGGCAATAATTTCATTATGCAACTTTAATGATTTAAATAATCTGAATAACTTTGTGTTTAATATATGTAATGTCAATAATCATTACTAGTGTTTTGTTGATAATTGTGAATTATTAAATCATTGGATAATTATTAATTATTGATAATGTAAGTAATTTAACAAATTTGAACAACTTAAAGTCAGTTTTGTCATTTTAAACATTTATAAACTTAATTCACGCAGCGACATGAGCAACAATTGACTGAGCACTCTCCTATGTGCCCTGGCGCTGTGCTAGGCACAACTCACATGTCTTTGCTCAACCTTGCAAAACTGCGTTCTTTACATATCATGATTTGGTAGAAAAGCAACTAAGGCTCAATGAAGTTAAGAAACTTGCACAAGGGCACACAGCAAGAAAGCAGAGGATCCAGGTCCATGTTACGATATCATGCAGTAAATCCAGTTTTATGTACTTCACAATGACAATAAAAAAATTATAGAACAATGTTTAAATAAAACTTAATCCTATGCAACATGAAATGCAAAATTTTGTGTGGAAGCAGTCATGTCCATCTTCCTGCTTGGTTACTGAGTCAAGGTGTAGCCACTGCAATGGTGTACTGATTCTAGGTCCTCTACAGTCCCCAGCGTGGAGGTGAGGTCTCCTATGAGGGTCAAAAGTCACAGGGACTGTAAGCTATCTCCACCTACTGCAGATGACAATGATGAGTGTGGCTCTACAGCCGTACCAGTGGTTCTTATTAGTGACCAGGACATCTATCTATATGACGTCAGCAGTTGATTCTGATAGATATAATTCCCATCAGGACTATATGTTGGAATAGGAATTGCCAGCATCATTTGATTATGAGTTTCATGATCAAAATGGACATTGCCATTATTGCCTGGTAAGTAGTGTTGCTGAAAATATATCCAACTACATTTCAAATGTTAATTCCTGAGCTCATGCTTACTTTTTTTTGTTTTTTAGATTTTATTTATTTATTTAAGAGAAAGAAAGAGAGTAAGAGAGAGGGCATGAACAGGGGGGAAGGTCAGAAGCTAGCTCCCCACTGAGCAGGGATCTCCATGCTGGCCTTGATCTCAGAACCCTCAGATCATGACCTGAACCAAAGGCAGCCACTTCACTGACTGAGCCACCTAGGGGACTCCAAGCCCATACACACTTTAAAGAATATTCAATCCATATGTTGCTGATGTGTTTACATTTAACGCACCATGCTGTTGCGTTAAAGAAATGATACTGATGTCCAAAAGGCTTGTAAACATAATTTCACGTGTTTTCTCTTTTAATATGCTATCTTCCAAGAAGAGTCAAAGAATTAGAACAAACGCTGGATGTTGTAAGTGTATTTTTGCATTATCAGAACTCGACAATGAACCTCAAACTTAGCCAACATCTCTTCCCATTATCAACCAGTACTGTTATATTGAAATTGGAATTGTTGCCATATATTGAAATAAAAGAATGCCATAAAAAGCATAAAGCATACTCAAGCCTCTGCTATATCATTGTCTAAATATAAAATTGGGATCCCTGGGTGGCGCAGAGGTTTGGCGCCTGCCTTTGGCCCAGGGCGCGATCCTGGAGACCCGGGATCGAATCCCACGTCGGGCTCCCGGTGCGTGGAGCCTGCTTCTCCCTCTGCCTGTGTCTCTGCCTCTCTCTCTCTCTGTGTGTGACTATCATAAATAAATAAAATTGAAAAAAAAAATTAAAAAAAAAATAAATAAATATAAAATTGCCAGCATAATATAAAATACATTGTACCTTTATTGAATCAGCAAAACTACAGCCCTTCGGATCAACTCATTCCTGGCACATCTAGAGGTAGCCAAAAGAGGGGGGAAAGGCAGACATACCCAATTCAGGACCTTTGTCTACTGCCATACTACTTCCAGATCTGTATTTGGTTCCAATCTGCACTAAAGTAAAGTAATTCATATTCATACACACGGCATAGTATCTATTTAGTTTTCAGGAACTGTCTTTAATCTGGTGAAATTTTAAAAATGAACATGTAAAAATAACCATAGTACTTTTCAAACCACAGAGAAACAATTAATTTCTAGCCTCATCAGCTCCAGGACAGCATGATATTGTCCTTAGGAGGGGAGAGAATTTTAGAGAATATATGATATATTAGAAAGTGAATGATTATTCACAGCCATGAGGCCAACCCATGTTTCAATAAGACAGATTGCCCTGGAGTGTTCCGGTGGCAACCAATGATAACTCATGATCCTGAGACAGAGTGAGTAAAAATTACAGAGAATTGATGAAAATCAGGAGCAAGAGGACAAATGGCTCCAAAGAGAAGAATCTGTGATTATTATTTCCTAAGCCTTCAGGAAGGCTTGATAGAGCTTGAATCTATTTCCTTTGAAAAATCTATAGAACCGTAGACACTATATGTCAGCGTGAAAATGGCTGCATTTGTTTCTTGCCAATGGCAAATGATTTAACTCTTTAGTATGGATGTAGGAATCCGTTCCCAAGGGAAGATGCATTTCTAAGGAGATGGCTCATATGGTTTACTGTCTTCCCATCGGTCAAGTGCATACTCAGATATGTAGGGGTTATGGGAACTTCAGTGCCTCTACACTATTGATGAAATAGTAGTCGACTTCCATATTTTTATGGGAATATTTTTAAAAAATATTTTTTAAAGAAACACATTTGTTTCAGATCTTGAAATGATTAACTAAGTAACAGAACAGTAATTGACACTTTATATTTGTTTTATATTTGTTATTGCCATGAATTTATTTGGAAATGAGAAAGGACCCTGAAAATCCAGGTAGGACTCACAGCACCCTGGTGAGTACATTCTGTATATGAATGAGTCTTCAAAATTGACTGCTAATAGCTGAAGGCTTGGGGTCATGGTGTTAGGTTTTTTTTTTTTTTTTTTTTTTGTAATATGGCTATGTTCTCTACAATTACCTAAAAATAAAAACTTATAGCAAGGCACTTCCTGGGATATCTATTGGGTCACTTAATTTTGTTACCTCAAAATCAATCCTCTGTGTTACTGTCATATTATATGTATTTTTTATGCCTCCATTATTCTTCCTTATAAAGGAGATATGCCAAACACTGTTGCCTCTGACTTTTCCTTAACTTTTGAAAAATTGAAAGAAGTACTTAATCTAGCACTAATTCATGTTTGGGTGTTTATATATCATTAGAATCCGAATAACCTACATTTTATCTAATGGTGTCTCATAGCCAAACATTGTCATTCTGAAATTTATTTGTACTTATTGGACTTTAAGTAACATGGACAAAATTTATCTTTCTTTTTAAAATAGACTCACAGTTTAAAACCACACCATCTATGATATGTGTTTCTAATTCACTCCTACATCCAGGTGAATATAAAATGATCTTAGAAAATTCATTATGGAGCTTGGCTTTAGTGTAAGAAATTGGAACACCCTACTTGAAAACGTTAGCACTCCTTCAATATCATTGCATTTGATTGTTCAGAAAGTAATTAGGCTTTTCAAAAAAATTAAATAAAATAGATAAACTGATCCTGAAAAGTGTTTTAGGAAAAAGTGGAAGTTTTTAGCAAGTCAAAGGAAAACATGATACTGAAGCAATGTCTAATGCCTTTCTCTCCAAATGAGGGGCATGACTAGCTTACGATTCTGCTGGAAGGCAGCAGGACGCCCTTGCAGTGCTGGGTAAGTCCCTCTAAAGGCAAGCATGGCCTAAATGTGTCTTGGGGCAGTTAGCTGGTCCCTTCCAGAAATCCCACATAATCCAGTGAGCATAGCTCATTTTAAGACAACATTTATCAATGACTGCAGAGGTGAAACTGTCATCATAGTCACATCCCAAATCCTCCAGATAAGCTTGTGTAGGTAGGAGAGAGATTTCCCAGAATGCTTTGCTGCCCTTCAATCTCTCTACAGTACTAGAGGAGAGAGTCCAATCTTTTAAGCATACTCTCTGACCTCAACTGTCTCTAACCAGACCTGGAATCTTTGCAGTAACCGCAGAATACTGTGCCACCACTGTACTATGAACACCTCTTTTGCAGTCATCACTGTATTATAGTTACTTCTTTGGAAGTCCATCTTTCTAGACTGTGAGCTTCTTTTTTTTTAATTTTTTAAATTTTTATTTATTTATGATAGAGAGAGAGAGAGAGAGAGAGAGAGGCAGAGACACAGGCAGAGGGAGAAGCAGGCTCCATGGACCGGGAGCCTGATGTGGGATTCGATCCCTGCTCTCCAGGATCACGCTCTGGGCCAAAGGCAGGCGCTAAACCGCTGTGCCACCCAGGGATCCCATAGACTGTGAGCTTCTTGAATCCTGGTCTGCATTTTATTTTGTCCTCCAAATTATGATTATTAAAATGTTAAACATATGGGAAAGTTGAAGGAATTTTAGGGTGAACATCTACATTCCCTAATGTGATTCTACATTTAACATTCTGTCGTATTGCCTTCATCATAAATCTATGCATCTGTTATTCCTCCTTCCAACTATAAGTCCATCTGATTGTTTTTTATGCACTTCAATGTAAATTTCAGATCAGTAAACTTCACCATATCCAATTCACCATGCATAAAAATAACTAGAGTTAAACATTTTTATAAGATTATTGAAGGTAAAAATTATATATATTAAGACCCACAAATCTTAAGGATAGCATCTGATGAGTTCTGACTAATGAATTTACCTGTGCAAATTTCTTTTTCCCCCAAAATACCTTTTTTCTTATAATTTTCTGAATACTAATACAAAGTATTCTGTGACTAGAGGTAGTTTACTTCTTTCTTTATAATTTGAATGACTTTTATTTTTTTCTGTGCATAATCTTTGCAGCTTGAACCACCAGAACAATATTGAATAGAAGTAGACAGAGTAGACACCCTGTCTTGTTTCTTATTCGAAGGGAAACATTCAGCTTTTCACCATTAATATTATGTTAGCCTTTCTTTCTTTCTTTCTTTCTTTCTTTCTTTCTTTCTTTCTTTCTTTCTTTCTTTCTTTCTTTCTTCTTGTTTTGTAGAAACCCTTGATCAGGATGATGTAGTGTTTGCTTCTATTCCTCAGTTGTTGACTGTTTTGCAATGAAGAAGGGGGAGTGGTTAATTTAATCAGATTCTTTATGTCTATTGAGAAGATTGTGTGTTTCATTCTTCCTCCTATTAAATAATATATGGCATTGATTAATTCTGTATGTTAAACCAACTTTACACTCCTGGAATAAATTTAACTTAGTCACAGTGTATAATCAATTTTATGTGTTACCTGATTTGGATTGCCAGTATTTTGTTGAAGATTTTTTGTTTACATTTATGAAGGATATTGGTCCATAGTTTTCTTTTCTTTCTTTTTTATAGTTTTCTTATCTTGTGATAGCTTTGTCTGGTTTTGGTAGTAGAGTAATGCTGACTCATAGAATGAGTTTGGAAGTGCTTCATCATCTTCTATTTCTCTTGAGAGTTTGTGAAGGATTTGTATTTTTCCTTTACCATTTGGTAGAATTCACTAGTGAAGCTATCTATTTCTGGGCTTTTCTTCATAGGAAGTTTATTATTATTATTATTATTACTATTATTATTATTTCAATGTATTTACCTCTTAAAGGTTTATTTATAGTTTTTATTTCTTCCTCAGATAATTTTGTTATTTATGTCTTTCTAGAAACTTAGCTATTTCATCTCACTATCTAATTTGTCAGTGCACAATTGTCCACAATGTTCCCTTATAACACTCTTGGGATATAGGTTATTGTTATAAATTATTGTCATAAGTTTACTGTTTTGAGTTACAGGACTTCACACAGTAGGAACTCTTTAGCCTCTCTCTCTCTTTTCATTCCATATTTTTGAGATATAATCATGTTGTTGCATGCTGAAAATGTGATGTTTTGTTTTGTTTTTATTTTCCTTTTTGGAGAGGAAGTTTGAGTAGCATAACACTATATGTATATACCACAGTTTGCTTATGCAATTGCTTTTGGATGGACACCCAAACTGGTTTTAGCTATTGCCAAATAAAGCTGATATGGACTTCTTAAAAAATGTTTTCTGTCATTATAAATTCTTTCTCTTGGATACATAACTAGAAATGGGGTTGCTAGATTTAAGATGGATGAATTATTAGAAACACACACCAAAAAAAATGGAACTAATAAATTAGTTCTGCAAGGTCACAGAAAAAGATCAACATAGAAAAATCCAAGGTTGGAGATCCCTGGGTGGCTCAGTGGTTTAGCAGCTGCCTTTGGCCCAGGGCATGATCCTGGAGTCCTGGGATCAAGTTCCACATCAGGCTCCCTACATGGAGCCTGCTTCTCCCTCTGCCTGTGTCTCTGCCTCTCTCTCTCTCTCTGTGACTATCATAAATAAATAAAAATTTTAAAAAAATTAAAAAAAAAGAAGTGCAATATCTGTATAGTGAAAACTAAAAACATAATTCAAAGAAATTAAAGACCTAAATTCATAGAAAGCCATTCCATAGCATAGACTGGAAAATTCAGTATTAAGATGGCAGTTCTCCCTCATTTTTGCCCTGGTTGCTTGAAGCTCAGCCACCATCACGAATGACACAGTAACTCTCTGGACCAAGAAGTTCATGACTAACTGACTACTCCAGCAGAAACATATGATCATTGATGTCCTTCACCCTGGAAAGGCAAGAGTACCTAAGACAGAAATTCAGGAAAACCCAGCCAAAATGTATAATACCATACAAGACATCATATTTGTATTTGGATTCATAACCATTTTTGGTGGTGGCAAGATACCTGACTTGATTTATGATTCCTTGGATTATGAAAAGAAAAATGAACCCAAACATAGACCTACAAGACATGGCCAGTATGGGAAGAAAAGGACGTCAAGAAAACACCAAAAGAAATGCAAGAGCAGAATGAAGAAATTCAAGGGGACTGCAAAAGCCAAGGTTGGTGCTGGCAAAAGATGAGCTGGAGATTGGACAATAGAAGGAGTAAAGATTCCGCAGTGTCTCTATTTGTGGTGATTGTGCAAATTTTTGAGGATTAATAAACTAGGAACGTTAATGTGTCTGGTTGTTTGGGGGAGAAAAAGGTGGCAATTATCTCTAAAATGTTCTACAAATTCAATGCAGTTCTTTCTAAAAATCCTAGCTTTCCAAATTCATATGGAAATAAAAACACCAGAATAACCAAAATAATTTTGAAAAAGAACAAAGCTTCTGAAATACTCATGCTTCTTGTTTTCAAAACTTACCACATGGCTGTGGTAATCAAGGGAGTATCATACTGGCATGAAAACAGACATTGAAATCAATAGAATGAAATTGAGTGTCATAATTGCACCTTGATTTATTTTTTAAGCTTTTATTTAAATAAGTAAACTTTTAAATTGATTTTTCAATGGATGTCAAGACTGAGGGGAAGAATTAGTCTTTTCAATAAATGGTGGTAGATCAACAGGAGATCCACATGTGGATAATTGAAGTCAAGTACCTACTTCTATCATATTAAACAACTAGACTATAGACCTGAGTGTAAGAGCAAGACTTAGGAAAATCATAGAAAAAAAGACAAGTAAATCCTTTTGGCCTTGAGTTTAACAATGGTTTCTTAGTTTTCACACTGAAAGCACCAATGACAAAAGAAAAAATAGATAAATCGGACTTCTTCAAAATTAAAACTCTTCTACTTTCAAGAGTATCACAAAGAAAGTGAAAAGATAGCCCATGAAATGGCAAAAGGAAATCATTTATCTCATAAGGGGCTTGCATCCAGGCTTAAGAACTCTTAAAACTCAGAAATAACAAGATAACACAATTTAAGAATGGACAAAATACCTGAACAGACAATTTTCTGAAGAAGATAAATAAGTGGCCAATGACTTTTGAAAAGATGGGCACATCATTAGTCATAGGGGAAGTGAAAATGAAAAGCACAAGATACCACTTGATACCCAATAGGATGGCTGTAACCAAAACAAAACAAAACAAAACAAAAAAAACAATAATAAGTTTTGGTAAAGATGTGAGTAATGGGAACCCTCATACATTGCTGGTGAGAATGTAAATGGTACAATTGCTTTGAAATACATTTTTGCCATTTCCCCAAAATGTTAAACATAGAATTAACATATGACCTGACAATTTTACCCCAAGAATTGATGACATATGAAGAGAATACAAAACATATGCCTACACAAAAAAAATGAATCTTCATAGTATCCACAAGATAGAAACAACTCAAATATTCATCACTGATGAATGGATAAGTAAATTGTAGAATATCAATAGAATGGATTATTTGGCATAAAAAGGAATAAAATACTAATACACATTACTATAGGGATGAATCTTGAAAATACTATACTAATTGAAAGAAGTCTCACAAAAAAAGCCACATAGTCCATGATTTCATTTCTATGAAATGGCCAGACTTGACAAATCTATAGAGACAGAATACAAATTTATGTTGCAAGGGGATTGTGAAAGTCAAGAATTGGGAATGATTTTTAATGAGCACAGGGTTTGTTATGGGCTGAATTGTGCTTCCTCCCATATTAGTGTGTTGATGTGTAACTCACAGGACCTCAGAATGTGACTGCATTTGGAGATAAACCCAGTAAGAGTCGATAAAGTTAAAATGAGCCTGATAGGGTGCCCCAATCCAATCTAAATGGTGTTTTTATAAGAAGAGGACATTTATTACACATAAAAAAGACACTAGGCGTGCTTGCACACAGAGAAAAGACCATGTGAGGACCCAATGAAAAAGCAGCCACCTGCAAGCAAAGGAGAAACACACCAGAATAAATCAAACCTGCCACCAACACCTTGATCTGGGACTTACAGCTTCCAGAAATAGGAGAAAATAAGTTTCTGTTGTCTAAGCCACCAATTCCATTATATTTTGTTAGGGAGGAGCTAACAAATTAATACAATATTTCTTTTTGTAATCATGAGAATGTTCTAAAATAAGATAAAGACATTCGTTGCACCACTCTGTTAATAAACTAAAATCTTCTCAATTATATACTTTAAGAATTAATTTTATGATATACGAATATAATTTTATGATATATGATATATGAATATAGATTAATTTTTAAAAATAAATAGAAATGTAAGTGGGTATTCTTGCCTTTTTCCAGGACTTAGGCAGGAAGCACATTCAGGATTCCATGATTATATGTGATAACAGCTGTAGGATTTTTGTAGATGGAGTTCTATGTTAGACTGAAAGTATTTTCTTTCTTCCTAATTTGATGAGAAGTTTTCTCTTGAATGGGTGTTGAATTTCATTAAATATGTGTCTCCAGCTATCGAAAAGGACATTTCATTGAAAATGACAATTTAGTATTTCACATTTATTTTGATAACATGTGAAATTATGTTGGTTGATTGCTGAATGCTAAACCAAACCTGTACTCTTTGTATAAACCCACTCAATCATATGGTCATAATGTATTATCTTTCTATACTGATGGAATTGATTTGCCAATATTGTTAATTTTTACATCAATATATAGGAGGCATATTGAGTGTATCTTTTGGTAAAACCTTTGCGTAGTTTGGAATTAGAGTTATGTAGGCTTCATAAAACAATAGTGGAAGTTTCTTCCCTCATCTATTTTCTGCAAGAGTGTGCATAACATTGGTGTTTTTTCTTCCTTAAACATTTCATAGAATCCATCAATGAAACCACCTGACTCTGAGTATTTCTTCCTGTTGCAGTTTGGGAAAGGATTTTAAGAATGAATTAATTTTGAAATAGATTTAAAGCTGTTCACATTTTTTCATTTTATCTTTTGTCACTATAATAATTTCTGTCGTTCAAGTCATTTGTTATATATTTTGAATTTTAGTGTATAAAGTGATTATCATTTACCACTGTATCATTACAATATGGTGCACTATTATCATTTTGATGTCTGTGATATCTGTAGTGATAACCCCTCATCCATTAATAATTTGTATACTTTCAGATTTGTCACTGGTCCATGTAGCTAGGGATTGTTTTCAATTTTATTCATATTTTTAAACAAAAACTTTTCATTTTTAAACATTTTCTAAATATCTTGAGTACACTCAATTGTTTTTATTTGCTTCCTTTTATGTGAGGTCTATTTTCTCTCTCACTGATTTCTATTCTATTCTTCATTATTTCTTCTCATTACTTACTTTGGTTTTACATTATTTTTTCAATCCTTTTAAGATAGAACCTGAGGTCATTGCTTTTAGATCTGTCTCTTTTTCTAATATAACCACTTATAGCTATACATTTTATTCTAAGTAGTGCTTTTGTTTCATGCCACATATTTTGACTTGTATATTTTTATTAAATTCAGTTTAAACAGTTTTATAATTCCCTTCGTGATTTTTTAAATTTATGGATTATTTAGATATTTGTTTTGTTGTTCTATAATTTCTTTTATAGTTTTCAATATTAGACATTTACTAGGTAGCTAACTGATGTCTAATTTAATACCATTATAATTACACAGCATATTTTGTATGATTTAAATTTGCTTAAATATTCTTAGACTTGTTTTGTTGTCCAGAATGTAGTCGATCTTGGTGAATATACCTTGTGTTTTAAAATATGTAATATACATAATACGTATTTTTAATTTTATATGTTTATGTATTTCTACTTTACATATGTAATTCAATATTTATTTATTTATTTATTTATTTATTTATTTAAATTCAATTTGTCAACGTATAAGTACATCATTAGTATAGGATGTAGTTTTCAATAATTCATCAGTTGCATATAACAGCCAGTGCTCTTCACACAACATAACATTTAAATATATATGTATTTTACAATTTTGGTGTGTAGTTTTCTTATGTCAAGGTAAGTGATAGCATTGTCCAGATCTTTTGTTTACTGTACTTACTCTTTCTGTTCCATTGAAAATAAATTGTTAAAATCTAACAATGATTATGAACTTTTTATGTTTCTTCCATTAATTCTGTTGATTTTTAGTTCAGTATTTTGGAGATTTGTTGCTGAATGCATACACATTTGTGATGAAGATGTCTTTCTTATTAATTGAATACCTTTTTCTCACTATCAAATATACTACTTTATCTCTAAGGACCCTTGTTGAAATCTACTCTAATTGATATTATTGTCACCCCAACATCCTATGCTAATTGTTTAAATTGTTTATTTCCCCATCTATTTACTTTCAATCTATCTGTGTCTTTAGATTTAGCACATTTTTTTTCTGTAGAAAACATTTAATAGGTCTTAATTTTCTATCCATTTTAATTAGATTGTTTCATTATTTTTAATAAAATATTTGGTGTTGCTTTATCATTTGTTTTCTGTTGCATCCAATAATGATTTTCATCATTTTTATTTTTTTTTAATTTGTATTTATTTATTTGAGAGAGAGAGATAATGAATTGGGGGCAAGAACAGAGCAGAGGGCTCACTGAGTATGGAGCCCAATGAAGAACTTCATCCTAGGACTCAGAGATCATGACCTGAGTGAAAGTCAGAAGCTTAACTGACTGAGCCAAACAGGCAACTCCCAATAATGATTTTTTATCATAATTATTGCTTTGTTCTTCCTTTAATGCCTTATTTTGGATTAATTGCAGATTTTTAAAAATTTCCACTTTAATATATATATTCCATTTTAATATATATATTCCATTTTTTAATATATATGTATATATATTGGACTTCAGGTATGCATCTTAACATTAATTTTTAGCATATTTTCTATGGTTTAAATTAGATATCCTTAATTATAAGATTTGATATTATTTAGATATCTCATATCATGGAAAGCATGAAATCCTTGTAATAATATAGTTCCATTTACCACCCCGTTCTATCCTGTATGTTATAGTTTCATTTGCATACATTATATACCATAGAATGCTATATAAGAATATTTTCTCTAAACAGCCATATATATTCTAAAGAAATTCAGAGGAAAGACAGTTTTTTATTCTATCCATTTATTTACCACATCAGACATTCTTTCATTTGTAAGGAAGATCTGAATTTCTGTCTGGTCCTATTTTCCATTAGCCTGAAGAAGCGACTTTGTCATTTCTAGCACTACAGGTTTCCTACCAATGATTTCTCTTAGTTATTATTTGACTAAAAAATGCCTATTTGGGGGGCACCTGGGTGGCTCAGTGCTTGAACATCTGCCTTTGGCTCAGGTCATGATCCTGAGGTCCTGGGATCGAGTTCTACATCGGCCTCCCCACAAGGAGCCTGCTTCTCCCTCTGCCTATGTCTCTGCCTCTCTCTGTGTGTCTCTCACAAATAAATAAATAAAATGTTTTTTAAAATGCCTCTTTTCTCTTCATTCTTGAATGACATTTTTGCTGGATATAGAATTCTGAATTGGATTTTTTCAAGTGTTCCACTTTGACCTGCTCTCCATTGTTTTTGATGAGAAGTCACTGATGAATAGAATTATTATTGTGTGCAATGTGCCATTTCTCTGGGTGCTTTCTGGATTTTCTTTTTTAAACAGTTTGACTGTAATATGGTTAGTATGGCTTTCTTGGCATTTAACATGGTAGGGTATCTTTGAGTTCATTTAATTTGCAATTTTGTCTTTAATCAAAACTTGGAAAATTTTGGTGAATAGTTCCTTGATTTGGAAAAGGTTCCACTTTCTCTTTTTTCTGCTCTGGTGTTTCCCTACATTTAATTTTAAGTATCGTCCCATAAACCTCTATCACTTCATTAAATATTTTTCTATCTTTATTTTTTCAATCTTCTTTCATGTGAATAATTTCTATTCATCTAATGGCAAGTTCAGGATTTTTTATTTAATTTTGTTTTGTTTTGCCTTTTACATTCTGCAGTTAAGACCATCCAGGATATAGATAAAAAAATAATACAGATATGTAGCTATATAAATATAGAGACATTTTAATTTATAGTTTTAGAATTTCCATTTGGTTCTCTTGTGTGGATTTTGTCTGTTGAAATAACATACATTTTCCTTTACTGTGAGCATATTTTGTTTACCTCATCAAGTGTTATCATAACAGCTGCTCTAAAATCCTTTCCTAACTCAAATATCTGGTCCACCTCAGATATTGATCTGGTTCAGTTTGTGTCTACTGATGGTCTTTTCTTTTAAGGACAGGTTTAATTTTGTTTCTATTGTTGTATTCCCTGTAGTTCTGTGTTGCATACTGGACATTGTCAAGGATATTTTATAGAAGTTCTATATTTTGTTATATTCTTTTGAAGAGGACTCTTTTTTTTTTTTTTTTTTTTTTAATGTGAGCAACTAGTTAATTTTGCTGAAGTGGAACTACAATCTCTGTTTTCCCTGATGAGAATAAAGGTCAAATCACAGCTTAGTTCTTTTAGGCTTTGCTGGAGTGCTTAGATACTACTCTACACGTGTAAGTCTCAGGGGTCAGCCAAAGATTTCCACAGAGTTTATGCAGAAAATATGGTGCTTACCCAATATCTTCCAAGATTCTTTATTGCCACTAACCCCCCTTTATTGCCAGTGCCCTAGTCTCTGTCACCTGGCTTATTAAACCACTTCTACTGTAATTATCCCATTGGAGTTTCAGCTAACTCATGGGAGACAGACAGAAGCCCTCTCCTGGGTGAAAAGTCATGAAACTAAGAAAATCACCCTATTTTGTTTCCTTTCTCTGAGTATCAACTCTCTTCACATTTCTGCCTACGTGTAGCTGGTTTTTAAATATTTCCTCTAGAATCTAATGTTGTCTGTTGGAACTACTTAACCATACTGGAAGTAAAAATATTCACATACTTTTAAAGTTTGTAGTTTTGATTTAAAATACGGTACTGAAAGAGGTAATAGATATTTGATGAACTGATGAATAAATGAGAGAATTGACAATTAAATGAATGGTTAACGAAATTAATCAATGAGAAAGTTTAATCTGTGCCCATTGGCACCTAAAATTATCTCCAATATCATACATTGTTATATTTCATATTTTTAATGCCCTATTTGTCTCAACTCTGACTGCATACCTCCATTTATCTAATCGACAGAGAAGAGAAAATCATCCATCTGATGTGGGAACTGGAGGGGAAATAAATAAACGTGACAAGTTGGGAATATGGCAAATCTTCTCACATCCATGACATTTTCTAAGTTTATAAAATCCTCATGTCATAAGCTGAACAATTTCAAGTTATGGGAGTGTTGGAATTCTATTACACAAAATAGTAGAGCTAGTCAGAGCTTTAAAAATGATATGGGCGCCTCGGGGGCTCTGTGGTTGAGTGTCTGCCTCCAGCTCAGGTTGTGATCCCTGCCTGGGAGTGAGTCCCACATCAGGCTCCCTGCTCAGCAGGGACTCTGCTTATCCCTCTCCCTCTGCACCCCCTCCCCTGCTCAAGCTCTCTCTATCGTGCTCTCTCTCTCAAATAAATAAATGTCTTTGAAAAAAATGAATAAAAACTCTGCAAGTTATCATCTGTAGTTGTAAAAATAATTCCCGAAATGATTGTAGTTTTAGAAAAAAAATTGGAGCTGCTTTGCAGTGTGACGTTTCACACATTGAGTTGGGGCCACTAATCCGGGATGGTTACTTGACTGCTTAGAATGTATTCTTCACTTCTTGTACCATTTCAATTGTCCTCACTGCCACTAAAACACAGACCATATAACATCTTGCCCTTTTGTAACTATCTATGATGGTTTTCTGCTATGTAAAGAACACAGTCTTGGGCAGCCCGAGTGGCTCAGTGGTTTAGTGCCGCCTTCAGCCCAGGGCGTCATCCTGGGAACCCGGGATCAAGTCCCACATCGGGATCCCCTGCATGGAGCCTGCTTCTCCCTCTGCCTGTGTCTCTGCCTCTCTCTCTCTCTCTCTCTGTCTCTCATGAATAAATCAGTAAAGTCTTAAAACAGTTTGAGAATCTTCTAAGAAATAACTTTAAAAAAAAAAGAACACAGTCTTAATGAATTATATTGGTATGCAATACTCTTCAGACTTTTACTCCAGTTTGCTTCTTTGGATGATCCAATCATATACACAATCTTAAATATCTTCATTTTATACCTGTATCTGTTTTTGATCTATTAAAGCTTCATCATATTGCAGTGAGATATCTTTTCCATGACTTTCTATCCCCCCCTGTGAAGAGTTTTGCTGTTATTATTTGTTTATATGTTTGTTTGCGTTTAATCCTCCTGGCCTAGAATCCAGTGGTAGGATTATTGAAACCTGTATTTACATAATTATTAAATTTCAATCAGATAGTTATGAGTAAAAATCATACAATCATCAACATTTAATTCCTTTTTTTTCTCAGAAACTCATATTATTTGGACCATGTCAGTGATTTTTCTAGTCATGTTGTCATCTTGGCCAGATGTTGAACCATGACTTAATATTATTGGGTAAAAGGAATCTGACCAAAAAAAAGACTTTAGAGATATTTGGAGATCAGTAGGATATGAGCGCTATTGTTTATCAGAGACCCTGATAATGGAATTTGCAACATAAAAGAATGACCCCTTTAAGAGCATATGCCTTCTAGAAGCAGTGAGTTAAAGAATATTCCTTTGTATTTATTGAGAGAAGATCAAGAATCATATAATTCTTGCTTCCACAGGTTTATC
Organism: Canis lupus dingo; assembly: GCF_003254725.2. Taxonomy (NCBI): domain Eukaryota; kingdom Metazoa; phylum Chordata; class Mammalia; order Carnivora; family Canidae; genus Canis; species Canis lupus. The sequence goes on along the minus strand of NC_064245.1, from coordinate 43,293,844 downwards.
CAGATTTTATGGAGCCATAAGCTTATAAAATTTAGAAGACTCCTTTGAGGAAAAAGGAATCTAAAATTATGAATGAAGAAAGAGGTGCAAAATTGAATATTTGTTCCACATGAAATAAGGAAACCATAACAAATGTTGAATATTAAAAAGCTGAAAAATGCCATAAGCGCCACAAAACCAAACCAATAATAAAACATTTGTATTAACCGACCTTCTTTTCCTCCCTGTTTGGTTGCATTTTCTTTAGTGATTTCTTGATATGATAACAATTTTATAATGTTATTTTTGCAAAGAGAATAGATAATTCAGACTTTTTGTTAGTAATATGTTTGATGAACAATTTTTTGTTGTTTCGTGGCTTAGAGAATTCCTTTTAGACTTACAGATTGTTCCTGCCTGTGTCCCATAATTTTTAGGGTTGTTGTCAAAATGGGAAAAACTCTCCCAAGCTCATGTCCTGAATGTGTGATCACAGATTTTCCCATTATGGTACTGCTTCAGATCTGTGTCCAGCAAACACAAGGATTCTGGTACATTTCACTTTGTGAAAATCTCATTCAGAAAAAAGAAAAACATCTTTCTTGCATTTACAGTTAAGTGCACTGTATTCTCAATTATATAACAGATAAAAATTTTGTTCTAACTATGCATTTTGATAAGAAAAAAATTCATTGCTTATGGGTTTATATGTTTATTGATTTAAAGAATTTCTCATTTACTGATTTCTGATTTTGTATACTTCAAACCTTGGGGCCTAGCTCTAGCCACATCTTTTAGGTGCTATAAGACATGTTCATACCAAGATCGGTATGATAGGTCCTCTGGACTGACCTCTGTGTTGCAAAGCTGGGTGAATTAACAAAACAGGAAACAGAAGTATCCTTGAAAGCCATTCCAATAATAGTACACTTATACCTAAACAAAGAGGTAACTGCACAACTATAGATATGTACACACACACACACACACATGCATAGGCATATATTTTATATATTAAATATACATACACACATATGTATATATTTTATGTACTTTGTGTATTAAATATAAATGTTTTAAACAAACAAGTGAAATACATACATATATATATATATATATATATATATATATATATATATACATATTTTTTTTTCCGCTAGACTCAATCTAAATGAACCCAGGATACTCAATTTTCCTTCAGTCAAATCCCCAAAAGCCCAAGGTCACCTCAGTGATGTAACAGCTGTAGGGAATATAATAAGGAATGTAGTGGAAAGTAATAGCCAATTGCAATTGAAACTTCATTTGCAAATTTTACAAAAAGAAATGACCACATAGACAATTTGCTCTGAAATTTGTGTTTATTTTGGTGTTTTGTTTGTTCCAGCTGCATAGTAAATCCACCTACACTTGTTTTATCTTTTCGTGCCACCAAGTTTTCAGCCTCATCATGGAAAGAAGACAGCACTCAGTGTATGCTCTCTGAAGTCTGTTTAACAATCAATTAATTATTCAATAAATTAATGAATTAATGAAGCTTAGGTACATTGTGTCATTTTCACGGACTCGAGTTCCCTTTCCCGTGATTTTACATTCAGTAAGTTTTATATGTCTTGCTCACTGTGTTCTGAAGATAAAGCAATGTTTCTCCTCCTTACTCCTCAAAATAATTCGTAAAAAGTCATTAGACTCACAAATGAAAATGTGAATATCCCATCACAAGGCTCTGGACGCCAACGTGCTTCTGCTTCCTGACTAAGAACAATGAGAAAAGGCGAGAAAGAGAGCTCCGTTTCATGTTCTCCGTCGTTGTTTATCACTGGTCTCACTCCTCATTCTGTACCCCTGTCAGTTCATAAGCCCTCGCCCAAACAGGGAAGCAGCAAGAGAACGATTTTGCTGATGGAACCGCGGATGTGATTAACTGCAAACCCCGGCCGCAATGCCCCGTTTCACTGGACAGGATGCCGCCGCCTGCATCGGAATAAGCTCCGCGTGATTCCCCATCTCGTCGGCTTCACTCCAGGCTGAGCGCATCAGCTTCCCTACTTGGGCGCTTGATCAAAGCTCTTGCGTACTAGGGAACCCGACGGCTCCCACCGGGCTGCAGCAGCCACAGAGATTGCTGCGCAATTGCCGCCGTTTTCACCGAATCACCTTCAAGATACCGTCTCTCCAGTCTGGCGCCTAGAGAAGATACTAAGCAAGGAAGCAAAATGAGTCCGTGTATCTCGTTGGGGACCAGGTCACCGGGCCTGACGCAGTGAACTGAATTCATCTCCTGTCACGTCCGGAGACCTTTCGGAAGGCACCGCTGCCAAGGACGCCGATGGCAGACACCCAGGCTTGTGGAGTCTAAAAACGCCTTTCCCCGTAGTGAATGTGAACAATTTTGTCGAAGTAACCACTTCTATGAAATGACTCGAATTATGCTTTTACTTTTTTGGTGTATTTTTCTTTTTGAGAAAAAGATTTGATTTATTTATTTATTTATTTATTTATTTATTTATTTATTTATTATTTTTTACTTTTTTTTAATTTAAATTCAATTTGCCAACATCTAGTAGAACACCCGGTGCTCATCCCGTCAAGTGCCCCCCCCAGTGCCCAGTCACCCCAATCCCCTGCCTACCTCCACTTCCACTACCCCTTGTTTGTTTCCCAGGGTTAGGAGTCTCTCATGGTTTGTCTCTCTCTCTAATTTTTCCCACTCAGTTCCCCTTCTTTCCCTTATAAACCCTTTCACTATTTCTTATATTCCACCTATGAGAGAGAGAGTGAGAGAGCATGAGCAGAGGTGGGAGGAGGGAGAAGCAGACTCCTTGCTGAGCCAGGGCCACTGTGGGGCTCAATCCCAGGACCCTGAGATCATGACTTGAGCTGAAGGCAGATGCTTAGCCCCCTGAGACACCCTGGCACACCCTTTTTGATTCTTTTCAAAAGTATAATTGATCACAGTTTTAAAAGTTTTAAAATGTGTGATATTTAAGGGTGAAAGCTTGTTTCATGGGATTACTTGTAGTCAACCAAATTGACTCTGAGGCCGATTTATAAATGTAAAAGCTTAATGTTGGGAACATTCAGATTTTAGGTGCTCCATATTATAAAATGTTGGTCATCTAATTAAAAACTAGGACATCATTGCAAAATTATTTAAAATGTGACCAGTTTAAGGGATCAGTATTGTAGCTAATGCAGTAATGATAGGTTTCAGTAATCACCAGCATTCAAATATGAAGATATTTTGTGTCTTCTTTTGTGTTAGCAGATCAGTGACTATTCTCTTTGAACGGAAAGATGCTATACACTAAATGTATACTCACTCACTTTGTGTTATTCAGTATATAAACATGCCAGATTTAGGACAACAGCAATCAAACAGAGGAATGTGCCCTCTGTGAACATTCTAATATTTAAATTACTTTGAGGCTTCAAGTTTCTTAAAAGAGAAAGTAAGAAAAGATACATTTTGGCTTCAGAATAAATCTGGTTTTCTTCTTTCTTTTTAAGATTTATTTATTTATTTATCTATTTATCTATTTATCTATTTATCTATCTATTTATTTATTTATTTATTTATTTATTTATTTATTTATTTAAGACACACAGCGAGATCAGGTGAGTGGGAGGAGAGGCAGAGGGAGGGGCGGGGCAGATAATTAGACACGCTGCTGAGCCCAGAACCTGATGTGGGGCTGGATACCAGGCCCCCAGGATCATGACCTGAGCCAGAGTCACGAGTTGGAGGTCCAATCAGGTGAGCCCCCCAGCCACCCCAGAATCTGGTTTTCAAAAAGAGCTGTCTACTTTCTCTCTGTCTTGTTTGAACCTTTCTGAATCTCAGATCCCTCATCTTTAAAATAGCATTGTACTCCCTTCACTGGGTTATTAGGAAGATGATATAAGAATACACATTGAGTGCTTTGCATGGTATTTGGCAATAAGATGTATTCAACCACAGGAATGCAAGATATTCATAATAAGGGAAACGGTGCGCTGAGATGGGGGACTGGAGGTAGGGTATAGGGGAACTCGACTATCTGCTCAATTTTTCTATAAAACTAAAACTGCACTAAAACATAATTTTAAAAAAATACACAAAACCAAAAATCCCCACCTTTGCTTTGGCCTTCGAATTTTATTTGAAATGAAAGAATAACACAACTGTGATGAATTATAGTGAACAACATAAATAAAATTCAAGAATCATATATGGCTTCATAAATGGGAAATCTTCCTCTCACATATCATAACTAGAAATGTTTATATATATATATATATATATATATATATAATGCTTTTTTATATAGCAAGAAACACAGCTACAGGATTTTTGTTTGTTTTTATTTTTTAGATTTATTTATTTTAGAGAGAGAAAAAGAGCATGAGTAGGAGGGACAGAAGGAGAGGAAGAGAGAGAATTGCTGGCAGTCCCCGCTGAGCGTGAAGCCTGATTCCTGGCTCCATCTCAGGATACTAAGATCACGACCTAACCTGAAACCAAGAGTGGGACACTCAATCGACTGTGCCACAGAGGCACCCCAACAGTTAAAGTTTTTTAATAGGAAAATACTGCATGGAGGTAACAAATAACTTACATTTATATCTCTCAGACGTTAGACTCCTATAAGCTCAAGCTGAGAACAAAGACAGAGATGGGGAAAAAACAAAAAACAACCCAGTGCTTTAGGATGTGAGGTCTAGAGTCCAGATGCTTGGTTTTCCCATTCATTGCCTGTTCCCCATGCTTCCGTTTTCTTTTTCCTTTATTTATTTTTTTAAAAGATTTTATTTATTTATTCATGAGACACACACACACACACACACACAGAGAGAGAGAGAGAGAGAGAGAGGCAGAGACACAGGCAGAGGGAGAAGCAGCTCCACGCAGGAAGCCTGATGTGGGACTTGATGCCCGTTCTCCAGGATCATGCCCTGGGCTGGAGGCGGCACTAAACTGCTGCACCACTGGGGCTGCCCTCTTCTTCCTTTAAAGGGAATAATAATAGTTCCTGCCCATCAAGGTTGTTTAGGAGTAAAATGAGATGGTGATGTGGAAAGCTTAAAGTATGATCTGACTACATCAAGACTATGATTATACCACTTCATATTAAATAGTATTAATTTTCTCTCACAGACAGACCAGCACTTAGGCAACAGACCAGCAAACAAAATAGACACAATCATTTGAAATATAAAGTTTCATTCTCCGTGTTTTGTCACCACAAATAGGTTGTTATTGTCAAGACAAAGGCAGTAAGCAGTACAAGAAAGAATTTTAAAGAAAAATTTAGGTGGGCGAATGCAACTCTAATTTGCTGAAACATATGAAAGGGCAACACTAACTTAGATTATTTAATAAGTGTTTAACTATGATTTAGATTTAATAAAACAATTATGTACATTAACTTATAATTGATCATTATTAAATGTATAATTAGTGAGATTGAATAACCCAGGAAAAGATAAAAGTCTATCTTTCATCCATTGTTCATTCTCAATATGTAAGATTCTAATAATCATTGGCATATAATATAATTATGAAGTTATAAATATAAATTAGATTACATGAAGGATGGATTTAAAATCCTTATGCATTTTATCTAATTACTATAAATTTGATTATGGATAAATAGCTAAACTATAATATGGTATTTGAGAGTAAAGCTTTTCTGGCTAAAACCTTGAATGCTAATCTCAAGCTGTTCAATTTTATAATGCTTGAGCAGCTGATGGCAAAAATTAGAGAGTAAGATAAAAATGTAAATAATAGATTATGGCTAAATTTGAGTTTACATGCAGCAAGATAAAAACTCTGGAAAGAAGACTGAGAAAGTCTTATGAAGTCAAACTATTTTTTTTATCTTCATGAAGACTTCTAATGGATTATTTCTTTTGATATCAGCAACCTCCTCATTATAATTAAACTAATGATATTCTCTGCCACAGTAATGCCTACAAATAAGTCAGCATGACCCATGGTGTAGGCCACACCATGGAAAACATAGAGATAATTTCAATATCTCTTGATCACCAAAGAGCTCCAAAAATATAATATGCACTCTCTTTCTCCTTTGGGACTGAACCCCTCATTTCTTAGTGCCCAAAGAGAACTTTTAAGAAACTCTAAGTAGAGAGACTTCACACTAATTTGAGTTATTTTTATTTCAAATATTTTTCCATGCATGGGAAAAAGCTTAAAATTAATTTTAGGTGAGTAATCTAACTCAGTTAAAACCTATAATCAGAATAGGAATAATGGAAAAATGTTCACTCCTATCTAGTAAATTGATCTGCTGCTCAAAGGAAGGTGAGTCAGACTCTGCCTGGATGAGGAACTCTCACTCACCTACACCAATCAATACAATGGCTTTCAGTGGGAAAGGTGGGAGGCACTGTGGAACGCCATCCCCTGGCTTGTTCCCTAACTGGGGATAGAAAAGTAACTATCACATTTTTTATGGTGACTAGCAAATCAAGTATGGACTTCATGCTCCTAGTGGCGCATACAATTACCCATTTAAAAATAGTGGAATTCATGTGATTATACCTTCCTCCAGTAAACCTTTGCACCTTGAGAAGATGTTTATTTTTTATTTTATTTTATTTTTTATTTATTTATGATAGTCACACAGAGAGAGGGAGAGGCAGAGACACAAGCAGAGGGAGAAGCAGGCTCCATGCACCGGGAGCCTGACGTGGGATTCGATCCTGGGTCTCCAGGATCACGCCCTGGGTCAAAGGCAGGCGCCAAACCACTGCGCCACCCAGGGATCCCGAGAAGATGTTTATTAAGAGGGTAATTGTGGGAGGAAAAGCGATAACTATTTTTTCTACTTCGATCTGTCAGGTTTAATAAATTATGTTATTACCCTTATTTTTGATACAATACTGTCTTAATTACTATAATTTTATGATGTTCTGCCTTGTAATAGAATAATTTATTTTTTTTACTACTATCATGTCTACTTTTGGTCTTTTCCATGTAAATGTTTGAATCGATTTATGGATAAAGTTCTACATACACAGCCTGTTAATATTTTATTAGAATTTAATTGAATCTATAGAACAGTTTGGTAGCAGTTAATATTTACAATAATGAGTCTTCCAATACATGAGTACATTCTATTACACATTCATGGTGTACTTTTTACGTATGTTTTACAGTTTTCTTTATACATGACTTACAATTTTTTATTAAGGTCACTTCTAGTAATTTAATATTTTGATTCTATTATAAATCATATCTTTGAAAAGTTTCCTTTTCTAACATAGTGGTAAATGAAGTCACATATTATGTTTATACATTGAACTTATTTCCAGAAAACTACACATAAAATGCTAATATAACATCCATATGTTAATTAGCATGTAAATATGTATATTACTATAATAATATAGATAATCAATTAATTATAGCCATAATTATATCAACTGCAAATAATCACTTTTTTCTCCCCTGCAATTTATCCTAGCACTGGGTAGGACTTTCAGTATGATGTTTGAGGGATGTGTAGAACATAGGCATCCTTGTTCTTTACCCTGACTCCAGAGGGATATTATTAACATTTTATCATTAACTATATTTGCTCTAGGTTTTGCAGATAGCATTAGTCAGATTTAGAAAGTGTCTTTCTATGCCTAACATGTATGTGATTTTTATAATGAATGGACCTTAACTTTTATCAAATATTTTTACTGAATTTTTAAGGGTGACAAGATAAGATTTCTTTTATCTTTTTGTTTATGTCAACTACACTGACCAGTTTAAAAATGTTAAACCATCCTTGCATTCCAGAAATAAAGTCAACTTGGTTTTGTATAGCTGTATTCTGTATTGTTGGGCTGAATTTACCAATATTTTGTTTTTCATTCGTCAATCTATTTTTATGATGACTCACTATGAAATTTCCCATTTTACCTGTTCTTAGGTTTGGAATTAAGGTTATGGTAGTCTCACTGTATAAGTTGGGGGATGTGTCATCCTTTCTACTTTCTGGGAGATTTAATGAAAGACTGGCATTAAAAATTTCTAGTAACATTAAAATTCTATCTGAAATCAATGAACCATTTGTTTCTTTTATTTCATATCTCGTGTGTATATCCTTTGATCATGAGCTTTTTCCCCTGGGAGAGTTTATTATTTATTGACAAGTTAGTAAATAAAATTTTTATTTCATATATTAATATAAATATACATTACATATATATTTATAATTTCTGTTTACATATTACAATGAATAGTTCTAATGCTATCATGTATGTAAATTTATTTTCCAATTTTGTTTTTCTTAAATTTAATACTAATTACTTGAAAACATTAAAAAGTAAACAAAAGCACTAAAAGGGGAAAAAATCACGTTTGTTGATTAATCTGCATTTCCTCAGAGATTTTATATACCATTTTTATAATGCATTTGATTTCCATATAAGATTGTTTTCCTTATGGGCTCTTTACACTGAACAAAATACCTGTAACTCCAAAATTCCCACTAAGGTGTGATGGTTTGATGACATTTCAGTATGTTTGAAAATACATTAGTGCAGGTTTATCATCAATCTATTGCTGCATATTTCCATTATTTTTTCATTTGGGAGAACGTTCAGTTTATTTTGTCATGGTATCTAGAAGTTTCAATTAAGATTTTAATTGCAACTGTATTGAAAGGATCAGGTTTGTAGAGGGCTGTCTTTTTTTATGAGTATTACTTCTTATGAGTAATGTGAAGTTAATAATTTTCCTTTCTTCTCTTTTTTTTAAGATTCTATTTATTTATTTGAGAGAGAGAGTGAGAGAACAAGCATGAGTGGGGGGTGGGTAAAGAGATAGGGAGAAGCAGATCCCCCACTGAGCAGGGAGCCTGATGAAGGGCTGGATCCCAGGAAACCCAAACCCCAGGACCATGACCTGAGCCAAAGCAGACATTTAACAGACTGAGTCACCCACGTCCTCCTCCTTTTCATTTTTTTATTTTATTTTTTATTTTATTTTTTTGAAGATTTTTATTTTATTTATTCATGAGAGACACAGAGAGAGAGAGAAAGGCAGAGACACAGGCAGAGGGAGAAGAAGGCTCCATGCAGGGAGCCCGACGTGGGACTTGATCCTGGGTCTCCAGGATCACACCCCAGGCTGAAGACATGCTAAACCACTGAGCCACCAGGGCTGCCCCCTCCTCCTTTTTAATTAAAATCTTCCTGTGATCTTATGTTCCTTTTGAAAATATTTTCTAAGTTCTTGCATTACTTTATTCCTTTAAAACATTTTTTAAAATAATGAATATACTTAATATTACAATTTACATGTCATGTATAGTTTTGGTTCTAAGGTACTTTTGGGTCATTTTAGCTCTGATTTTTCTTGTTTTAAGTTTGCAGATGTAGGTTTAATATACTCCTGATTTGTGAGATATTTAGAAAATTTTTTTCAGTTTAACGTTTGAAAAGTTATAGATTGGGGCTAGAAAAAAGTTATCAGTTTCTAGCTTTCTTTTCTCTAGTAATGTGTTCATCTGAATTCTCTTATATAATGTATGCTTTGAAGTTTCTGGCATAGACAGACCTGAGTTTGTATATTACATAGCATTTGTTAGTTACTAGACCAAGGGAAAATAACTGATCTCTCTAGCCTCAATTTTGGGTTGTTTTGTTTTGTTTTGTTTTTCATCCGTCAAACAAACATAATAGAAATAATGCTTTAAAATTGTTATGAGCACCACCTTGAATAACCCTCACTGAATAGACCTTCAGGCAATCTTAGCCATTATTTATATAGGGTAGTAAGAAACAATAAATAAGTTAAATCAACCTTGTTGTATTTCTTGCATTTTTTATATAACTGTGGAGTTCTCTCTTTTTGGGGGGATGGTCTATTTTTGAAATACCTAAAAATGTGTTTCAACATCTCCTACAATAGTGTGTTTGTGATCATTTTTCTTATATTTCTGATAACAGATTCGTATTTTTTTCTGTTAGTTGGTGTATGATTCTTTATTGCTTTTATTGCCACTGTAGATGGTATCTTAAATACAAATACACAATGATGGGGATGCCTGGATGGCTCAGGGGTTGAGCATCTGCCTTCAGCTCAGGACATGATCCTGGAGTCCCCGGATTGAGTCCCACATTGGGCTCCCTGCATGGAGCCTGCTTCTCTCTCTGCCTGTATCTCTGCCTCTGTGTGTGTGTGTGTCTCTCATGAATGAATAAATAAAATCTTAAAAAAAAAAAAACACAACAGCTTCTTTCTTGCTTAATGACTTATGATGAAATCATATTTGTGATAATACTATAATTTTCTTTATTTTGGGGTTCAAATTTTTCTTTAAAATGTTTGTCCATTTTTTCATTTTTTTTTAATTTTGTCTTCCATGCAAGTCTTACAAATAGCAGTTGTGCACACATATATAGAGAAGAAATGGAAAGTTTATATTTTTAAAAAGAGACTGAAATAGGAGATATTACTAGAAACAAAGAAGACATTTTATTGTGATAAAAGTTCAAATGCATCAGGAAACATGCTAGCTAAAATACATGAAACAAATCTGACAAAATTGAATGACAATAGTGTTACTTCTTCATGAATAGTTGAACATTTGAATATCCCACTCAAAATAATTGATAGGCTACCAAGAAATAAAAAAAATATCAAAGATTTGGCCACAAGTTTCAACCAATCTGACCTAACTGACATATATAAAAATCTCTCAAAAGGGACTATAGGATATGTAATTTTTTCATGTACAATGGTATATTTTCTAGGGTATACTATATGCTAGGCCACAAAATAAGTATTTTTTAAGTTTCTATTTTTTTTTTAATTTTTTTAGCAATCTCAGCACTCGACATGAGGCTCAAACACTTGACCCTGAGATCAAGAGTCCCATGCTCTACCAAGTGAGCCAACCAGGCACCATCAAATAAGTCTTAATAAGTTCACATGAAATTTGTTATCTGATCACAAAAGAATTAGAAATTAAAAAAAAAACAGAAAGAAATCTGGATTATCTCCAAATATTTGGAAATGTACACACTTCTAAGTAAGCCATGCATTAAAGAAAAATGCACAAAGAAATAGAAAATATTTTTAAATGGGTGAAAATGCATGTGCAACATTTTGAAAAATTTGCATAAATGCAGCTAAGCCAGCATTTTGCAGGAAATTTTTAGTTTTAGATGAAAAGAAAAGTCTCAGATTAATAATATAAATTTCTACTTTAAATAACTGGAAAAAGAAGAGCAAACTAAATCCATGACCAGCAAAATAAAAAGAGAAATAGAAATTAGAAGAGAAGACAGTAAAACAGAAAAGGGACAAAAATAACCAGGGAATGCACAAGTTGTTTTTTTAACAAGGTCAAAAAAATTGAATATCCTTTACCTAAACCAACAGGCAAAAAGGGACAAGATACAAATTTTCAAAATCAAAAATGAATGAATAGACATTAGCACCAACCCTACAAAAATTAATATGATTACAAAAAAGTTTGATGAACAAGTATATGCCAAAAAATTAGACAATGCAGCTAAAAAAGACATAACCTTAAAAAGATACAAATTACTAAATTGAATCATAAAGAAATAGAACATTTGAATAAATCAATAATTAAAGAAATTGAGTATGCAATTAAGGAGGGCACTTGTGATGAGCACTGGGTGTTGTATAGAAATGTTGAATCACTATATTGTACACCTGACACTAATGTTATACTATATGTTAACTAACTGGAATTTCAATAAAAACTTGACAAAAAAATAAAAACATTTCCAAAGTAAAGAATCCAGGCTCAGAAGATTTCTTGGGTGAATATTATAAAATTTTTAAAGAACACCAATTTTTCAAAAGCTCTTTCAGGAAACAGAGTGAGAGGAAACATATCCTAACTCATTCTACAAAGTCATTATTACTCTGAGAGTTAGGACTTCTAAAGAATCACAAAAAGAGAAGACGACAGACCGATATCCCTCATAAACAGTGGTATTAGTATCTTTAACAAAATATTATTAGTAAACTGAAACTAGCAGCACATAAAAAGCATCATCATGACAAGTAGGGTTTATTCCAGGAAAGCAAGCATAGAGTAACAAGCCAATTAATTCATTGTATCATATTATTAGAATAAAGAACAAAACACATAATATCATCTCAATAGGTGCGGAAGAAACATTTTACAAAATTTAACACACATTTTTGATGAAATATCTCAGAAATTGGAGAATAAAATGGATTGCTCCAATTTTATGAAGACACACTTACAGAAGAGCAAAACAAAACCACAGACTGATGCCAAGCTTAATAAAGACAGAATTATTTACCTCTAAGTCTGGGAACATGGCAGGAATATCAACTCTCATCACTTCTATTTGAGTTTTTCCTTGAGATTTAAGCAAGTACAATATGGAAAAGAAAAAAATGTAAAGGCATTGAATTTGGAAAAGAGAAGTAAAACTATCATTGTTTGCACATGACTTAGTCTTATACATGGAAAACTCTATGTATACATAGAAAATTACTAAGACTAATGAACATACTTAGCAAATGTAGAGAATGCATTCAGAATATTCAGAAATCAATGGCATTTCTGTGTTTGCAAGGAATCACACAAAACTGAAATTAAGAAAATAATCCTAATGATAATGCCATTTCAAGAAATCAAAGATTTAAGAATAAATTTAATAAAATCATTGCAAGATGTTTATATTAAAAAAATATTACTAAGAGGAATTTTTAAAAGACTTAAATAAATGAGTGTATATTTAATATTCATCCATTGAAAGACTTAACTTTATTAAGATGGTAATCAATTCAAAATGACCCACCAATTCAATGTAGTCCTTTAGGCTTCTTTGTGGAATTTAACAAGTCAACCCTAAAATATATGTGGATATGTAAAGTATTTAGATCATCCAGAACATTTTTTTTTAAAGATGAGCATAAAAGTTGAAAGAGCCATACTACCATTGTTTTCTTCTGCCTATAAGAAATTATCATAAAATTAGATGCTTTAAAAAAAAAAGCTATTTAGTAAGCTGACAGTTGTGTACAGCAGAAGTCCAGCAGGACATGGCTCGGTTCTCTGCTCAATGTTGCATAAGACTGAATTTGAAGCGTTGGCCAGATTTGTTCTCAATTAGACCTCAGAGTTCTCTTTAAAACTCATTCCAGTTCTTGGAGAGATTTACCTTCTTCCTGCTTTGGAACCGAGATGCCCATCACCACATTGTCTATCATTCAGGGGCTTTGCAGTCCTTTTAGAATCCACCTGCATTTTTTGTCTCATGGCCCCCTCCATCCTTAGGAAGCAACAGTGCACTACATATTTCCTGCATGTGAAGTCTCTTCTAGAGGTTTTCTTCTACTATCTGTCAGAAAACTGTGCTCCTAAACCACTCTGTGACTACATTCAGCCAGATGAGTTCCCTTTTGGTTAATTTAGAGTCAACTGATTAGTAACCTTAATCACATATGCAGAGCCACTTTATCATGTAATATAACATAATCAAGATATGATATTTTATCATTTTCATAGTCCCAGGAATTAGAGTGGGAGATCTTGGCCATTTTAGCAATCTCTCTACTACGATGCCTTATAAAAAAGATTACTATAAAGGCAGAATAACCAAGACTATTCTGTGATTTTGCAATTGTAAGCATTTAGCTTAAAGGAACAAATTTGAAGTTCTATAAATAAATCTTTACATCTATGGTTATTTATTTATTTTTTTTAACAAAAGTGCCAAGGTATTTCAATCAGGCAAGTTTTTTTTTTTTTTTTTTCAACAAATAGTGCTAGGACAAGTAGATACTGCATGAAAAAAAATCAGCTTTACTTTTTTTTTTTTTTTTTTTAAGTAGGCTCCATGCCCAAGTGGGGCTTGAACTTATGACTCTGAGACCAAGACCTGAGCTGAGATAGAGAGTTGGATGCTTAACTGACTGAACCACCCAGGTGCCCCCAAATGAGCTTGACTTTTACCTCACACACTACACAAAAACTAACTCCAATGGATCATAGGCCTAAATGCAAGAGCTAAACAATAAATAAAACTTCTAGAATTCAACTTGTTCAGGAATATCCTTCTGATCCTGAAATGCACAAAAAGTTCTTAGATAGATACCAACATCCTAATACACAGAATACTTTGATAAATTCAACAGCATTAAAAGTCAAAAATTCTGCTTCAAAGGACACTAAGAGGATGAACAAGAGAAGTCATAGTCTGGGAGAAAATATCTTTAGATCATATATCTGATAAAACTAACAAACAAAGCAAAAAAAAAAAAAAGTAGATCCAAAATATATAAAGAACACTTAACAACCTTTTAGTAAGGAGAAGATAAACTCTAATTTTAAAAAATGGTCAAATATTTCAATAAAATTTCACCAAAGTCTTAATAAACCCTCAGAAAAGGTACTCAATATCATTCGTCCTTAGGGAAACACCAATCTTAGACCACGATGAGATCGTACTACATACCCAATAGGATCATTATAATCAAAAAGCCAGACAATAATAAGTACTGGTGTGAATGTGGAGACACTGGACCCCTTATCCATTGCTAAGTGGAATGTAAAATGACACAGTCACTTCTGAAAACAGTGTGGTGGTTTCTTAAGTTAAACATAAACTAGCCACAGAACCCAGAAATTCAACTTCTTAATATCTACCCAAGATACAGGAAAGAATATATCCACCCAGTGACCTACATTCAAATATTCATAGCCACATAATCATAATACCCAATAAACTGATAAAATATTCTACAAAAATATTCTACAAAAAAAACCCTGAGAAAATATTCTACATAATGAGATGTTTTACTGACTTACGTGCTTAAACTCTGAATGTCAAATATAATAGCCCCTAGCCATGTGTGACTATGGAGTCATTGAAAGTTAGCTAGTCCCAATTGTAATATGCCATAAATGTAAAATATGTAAAAGTTTTGAAGGCTTAGAACGAAATGTGAAGTTTAAAATATCTCAATAATAACATTTTGTATAGATCACTGTTTGAAATTTTAATATATGGGATAAATCTTATTAAATATATATATACTCATACATATTATATATAGTTATATGAGTTATATATAGATAATTATACTAATATATAAATAAATAAAACTGAACTCAGTGGACCTGGGTGGTTCAGTTGGGTAAGCATCTGACTGTTGGTTTCGGCTCAGGTCATAATCTCAGGGTCCTGGGATCAAGCACCGAATCTGGATTCCTACCCAGCTAGGAGTCTGTTTTTTCCTCTTTCTCCCTCTGCTCATGTACTTTTTCTCTCTAAAATAGATAAATAAACTTTTAAAAAATTTAACTTTACCTGTTTCTACTTTTTTCTATTAGAAATTTTAAAAAGATATACATAGCTTACACTCATAGGCTCATCTCATATTTCCATTGCACAGCACTTCAAAAGCCTATATTAAGTGGGCCGTGGTATTTTCAGTATAAAATGGCAAATACCCAAAAAAATCCCATCATGCATTCCATGACTGTGTGAACTTGGACCTATTTGCAGAGCTAAATGAAGTCCAGTGATCAGTATTGCTCTTTGAAAGCAAAACTAATAATTTTAACAATTTACATTAGAGGAATGACTATACACTGCATATTAAAACATCTCAAGAATTTACAAATAGGTTAAGAAATGCTTAAGAAAATGATTAGGCAGGTTTAAGAGTTTGGGATAATCATTTACTGTGTACAAATTCAGTGGTTAGATATGTAACCCAATTATTTGTAATTTCCTTAAAATAAAAGAAAGTGTGGCCCTTAAAAAGCAAAATTATCCAGATTCATGGGCATGAGAGGAAAAATCCCTTCCCTATTTCTTTCCTTCCCCATTCATTTCTTCCTCTCTTCTTTCTTCATTCATGTCCTTCCCTCTTTCCTTCCTTCCCCTTCTCTCACTTTTTCTCTTTCCTTCCTATTTAAAACTAATCACAATTGGTTAATATTATTCTGAAACAAGATGTTAAAACATTTTAAAGGTTTAACTTTCAAACTAATTCTTTAAAGCCAATGCATTTTTTTTTTAATTTTTTGAGACACACACAGAGAGAGAGAGAGAGAGAGAGAGAGAGAGAGAGAGAACAGAGGAGGGGCAAGGGAGAGGAAGAAACAATCTTAGGCAGGCTCCATGTCCATTATGGGCCTTGAACTCATGACCCTGAGATCATGACCTGGGCTGAAAACAACTGAGCACCCAGGACCCCAAAGCTAATGCATTTTTTAACAATTTGTTAACAATATCCCTGAAATAGCTCATTAACTCAAATATCATAAACATCTTCCTTTTAATTATCAAAGAATGGATAATACATAAGATCTTTTTTAAGTGGCAGATAAAGATCTGTACTCCTTTTTTGCCAAGCTGCATAGATGCTTAGTGATAAACTGTTTCTTAGAACCACATGGTATTTTTTTTTTTTTTTTTTTTTTTTTAGGAAGTTTTTTTTTTTTTTTTTTTTTTTTTTTTTTTTAATTTTATTTATTTATGATAGTCACACAGAGAGAGAGAGAGAGAGAGAGAGAGGCAGAGACACAGGCAGAGGGAGAAGCAGGCTCCATGCACCGGGAGCCTGACGTGGGATTCGATCCCGGGTCTCCAGGATCGCGCCCTGGGCCAAAGGCAGGCGCCAAACCGCTGCGCCACCCAGGGATCCCAGAACCACATGGTATTGTTATGATTTTGCTGATATGAAAATGGAGGCACAAAAAAAATTATTTTCTCTGTTTACTTTGATCAATGGATTCATTGCCATGAATACCATTGTGGTACAAGGCCAAAAATCATGGAAGTACCAAGGGAAGAGTACTGAGGCTTCCATTCTGACTCTGTCAAGCACTAGTTTTTCCTACAGGCCCATCACACACCCATTCTGGCCTCAGCCCTGAGTAAGATGGCAGAGCTGCTTCAAGAACTATGAAACAAACAAACAAACAAACAAACAAAAAAGAACTATGAAACATCCTTCATGGTTTTCCTCTAATGAGGTACAAGTAACCATAGGTCACAATTTAAATGTGCGTGATTTCAAAAATAAATAAATAAATGTGCGTGATTTCAAATGTCCTTCATCCATAGTGGCCATATAATTAATTGTTCAAATTTGGATGCTTTTGAGAGAGAAGGGGATGCTATTACAATTATATTGAACAACAGTTTTTTTCCCAACAGGACTGTCTCATGTTAACTGGGACATACAGTCACCCTGCCCATCAATGGCCATGGACTTTCACACATGCAGCATGAGGTCTCATCTTGCCATAGAACCAGTAGAATGCTAAAATACAAACAACAATGACAACATTAATAATAATAAGGAGGAGAGCTATTTGGTAGATATTGCGAGGGTTACCTCGTTGGATTGTTTTCAAAGACTATTTTTCCATCATGTGGACATGGACACATGTATATATCCAAGCACGAATGCCTGGTGGGTGCAGCCATGTATTTTTCATGGGTTCTGTGGGAAATCAGTTTTCTCAATCTGTGCTACATGCCTGCTTTCCTGTGGGTGACCAACAGCTATTTTTTTTGGCGGGGGGTGATTTTGTTCAACTGATCTTTTAAGGCTTTGTCTTTCTGGAGATTAGTGTAGGAGCACACTTCACTTCCTTAAATGGGAAGTGACTCTTGACTCTTCATTCCACACACCGCTCTGTGGGAGGCATGGGGCTCACTGGAACAGCCTGTCAGGTAAAACATTATCTCTCCACCCGCAATCCAAATGTGTGACTTCGCCTAAGTACTTTGGTTTCTTCATTTGAGAAACAATAATCTCTTGTCTTATGTGGCTATCATGAGTTTTAGCTCACACCAGCAATTTCTAAAAAAAAAAAAAAAAGTGAATGTAAAGTTTGCAAAGCAGTCTGTTCCACCCAGAGTTCTAATCTTGAATCTGAGCCTCGACACCGAGCATGGTTATCCTGCTATATATATATATATATATATATATATATATTGCTATATATATATATATATATACTTTACATACTTCTCTGACTTTAGGCTTTTGAACCTCAATTCTGTGAAGATATTTTCTTAATATGTTCCGTAGGGTACCTGAAATACAAGCCTGAGTGAGATGGACACCATGACAAAGACGTAACTTCTAAAAATCTGCCATCGAAAATCTGGCCTCAATTTTTTCAGAGCTGATTCTTCTAAAATGGAACTAAATAGTAACAAACAACTAACTGAAAAATATCTAAACATATTTAGGAGCCTATTCTTTTAGGAAGGGAAGAAAGAAGAAAGGAAGGGAGGAATGTAGGTGGGAAAGAAGGAGGGAAGGAGGGAGGGTGGAGGGCATCTTTGATGTAATCATATAATGATTTAAAAAAAAAAGAAAAGACAAAAATAACTGTAAAAAGTGAAACCGAAAGACACGGATAAAATCTATCCCCATCTTTACATCGTTCCCTTCCAGACTGATTGAGCTCAAGCAGTTGCCACAGAGGCTATTTGTAGGGGAAGCAATAGAGAAAGCAGCCTGGGCCACAGGAATTTCAGCTCTCCCTTAATTCCTAGTCAGACGTCCGAGTTGGGGGTGGGGTGGGGAAGGGGGGGTTGGGGGGTGAAAACTCACAGATGTCTCACTTTAAACTATAGGAAATGGCCTCCTACAAACCATTTCCCCTCCAGGAATCCCCTCTTAGATGCATATTTAAAAAGATGATGCCTGGGCAACATTATTCTCCAATTTTATCTACTTAAAATGAAACGCTGTGCACCTGTACTTAGGCAAAAAGTTCCTCCCTGCTTCTTAGAATGATAAATAATTCAAGTGGTGTGCTCCAGAGAGGGCCACGGATGAGTTTCCTATCTTGTTGCAGTAAAGATATTTCCCTAATCTGGGGACATCTAAAAAGGTTCTTGAAAATATGTGTTTATGTATTATTTTTGAAACAAAATGAGTATCTGTGTGAGTGTATGTCTTGTATGATAAGCTTCTGGAAGATAGAAATCAAGTCAGCTTTGCTTTTTAGGGTACATTTTGGGTAGCTTCTGGTGAAAGGCATTATTTTCTAAAGCTTCTCTTGGCACATAAACACCAGTAAATCTGCATAGCCATATTTTTGTCTCATCTCAGAAAAGGGCATACGTAGCACAACACACAAGCTACTTCTGCTCTAAGTCACCCTATCGTTGTCCTTTTATCAATTTGATGGCTCCCTGCGACCGGACAGTTGGAAATCTAGCCTGAAGTCTAGAAACGCTGCCACTATTCTCCTTCTGGAAATAACTTTCCATCGATCGAGTCAAAGAAAAAAAACTGAGTTTTTCCTATGTGAGTCATTTTTACCAACACAAATTTCCTTGCATAGGAAAACAGGACTAATATAGCAATCTGAAAGTCCATGTGATGAAAGCATGTGTCACCATGTGCAAACTGTGAAATGTAATTGAAAGTAAAATGTTTAATTAAAATGGACATTTCTGAGCCTGCTTCTGGCAGCAGCCATCTTGCTGAAAAATTATATTTGTTACACAGGCAACCTGGGAGAGCAGTTCAAGAGATTGGGAGTGCCAGGTTCCATTCAAGAGTAAATGGGGTGAAAACCAGGAGAGCTTCAATGCTGATCCTTAGAGTGGCTGTGCCTGTCCCCAATGCCTTTGCCCTGATGCAGACCCCTCAGAACAAGGAGACCTGCCACACATAGCTGTTCCTAAGTCAATATTAATTATAACCAAGCATCTCCCTTTCTCCAAATAATTGTCCCTTTCTCTCATGTCAGCGAGTTTTCCTGAACAATTGGGCTTTCAGATGCTGGGCTTTTTTTTCTTTTTCTTTTTCTTTTTCTTTTTCTTTTTCTTTTTCTTTTTCTTTTTCTTTCTTTCTTTCTTTCTTTCTTTCTTTTTTTTTTTTTCATGCAGCCTGAAATGTGAGGCAACTCATCGTTTCTAAAGTTATTTCTCCTTTGAGACCACGGAGATCTTTTTTTTTTTTTTTAATTTTTTCTCTCTCTCCACTCATAAAAGCCACTGATCCCAGATAATCCTCAGACTTGAGTGTGGATGAGCTTCACTGACTTTTTCAGTTCAAATGTGAGAACAGAATTTGAAAACGAGATTCTGTCTGGCATCCAAAGGACAGCTTCTCCTCCCTGAAATCTGGGTCCATTCATCGATCGATCTGGTCGCCAAGCCCCTTCCTCCCCCACCCCGGCCCAAGCTGGGCAGGGTTGGTCATCCGATAAGTGAATGTCATGGTCTCAAAAAGTGTCCTCGTTGGAGAAGAATTTCTTTGGCATTTTATAAAGTTCAAATGAAATAAAGCTCCTTTCTGGTGCATTTCTCCTGCTACCCTGTAAAAATCTCGGTGGCCAATAGTAGATCCGAAGCCTACCATAAAATCCGTGTGTTCCTTCACAAAGGCAAAAGTTCCAATTTTGGATCCCTGTTTCTCAGTGTTATCAGGCTCACTTGCACTTCTGGTGCATCTACTGGCTCTGGAATCCAGTTACCATCCCTAACAGTGAAGGCACAGACCAACATAAATAAAACATCTGTAAATGTAAAACTCATTAAAAGTGTCAACAGCAAGGCATTGCCAGGAGAAAGTTCAGAAGATACGATCACTGTTGCGCAATTCATGATTTGAGTATTAAAACCACCTTCATTGTCTCGATCCACCAACCATGACATTTGATCATTTTTTTCCTACTTGATCTTGTTTAGTAAGTTCTTTCTCTATAATATGGCCTTTATTGCCCCAAGAATGCTCTTTGAATTTACTTTCTTTATGGTGTGATTATAAATCTTCATGACATCCCTAATGATTCATCTCTTTTGGCAGTGGGCAGAAGGATAACCATTTCTATAATGCACACAATTCATTTAAGGTGAAACAAAAAGAAGATTTATCAATCGGTACAGGGTTTTCAGGCATTGGCTGAACTCTGTCACTCTAACCATTTTGCCCTCTCTACAAACACTTTTCATTTTAGTACGCTTTCTGCCTTAAATGACCCATAATCCTTGAAATAAGAGATTGTTTTTTAATTTGTACATGATCTAAACCATTGTGCCTTACTTATACTGGGGAACAGATATAAATTTTAATCTCAGTCATTATAGGGAAATATTTAATGTTGAAATATCCACTAGATTATTTCACATATCTTAAACAAAATAGACTGCTTCATTGGAGCTCTGATTAGTGTCCATTTTCAGGGTTTTGCACTTCTCACTAAAAGTGCTAAATAATTTTAGGGGCAGTAAAGAGGACCGTGATCCTCTTCTTTATTTGGGGGTTCACTGCAGCGAGCTAAGCACCTCCAAGTGTCTTTAAAACAGTAGATGTTACTGATCTTGTCTCTGAGCTCTAGCTTTCATGGATGGAAAGAAAATCTCTAAATCTCATGAGGTAAATACCTCTCCTGAAATATTTCTGGGACTGGAATCTAAAGTGTATATGGTTTCTGTAAATCAATGATGTTTGCTTCACTCAAATGTTCCATGTCCACAGTATTATAAAAACAGTAAACTACATGAACAGATTACAAACCCGTACAGGAGAAGCCAACAACAGGCGGGGAAAAACTTCTGCAAAAATACTTTTTTAACTTCAGAGATGATGAGACACACTGCTTGGTCCAAGGAGCTGGAAGAAATAGAAGATTTCTTTCTTTCTTTTCTTTCTTTCTTTCTTTCTTTCTTCTTTCTTTCTTTCTTTCTTTCTTTCTCTTTCTTTCTTCTTTCTTTCCTTGTTTTTTTTTTAAATAGACATATGTAGAACATTTGTTTCCGTTTTATTTCTGCTGTCATAATATGATGGTTTTATTCAGTTTTTAAACATGCTTCAGCTGGAAACACTACATCTTTAAATCAGGCAACCCTGGCGTCTGTGTGAATTCCCTCGCTGCGCTCCCTCACCTTACCCAGGTGCATGTTAAATCAGTATTAATGACAATATCATTCTTGTGCAGTCATCTCCTGCCTGCAATTTGGTTTTAATTACCCGCCACGTTGTCTTTCCCCCTCACTGACAGCCATTAAATAGGGAATGACACCAGAGCCATAGTTGTGTGGAATATTCACTTTGCCAGATTTCCGTCCCTCTCATAAAGCAGGCTGCAGTGCCTCCTAGTGGCAGAGACCCGGAGGGGCCATAATTGCAATTGCAGACTTTCCGTGCACAGTTCAGGGTAATTTGGAAATCTGGGTGGACTGAGAGCCGTATTGACTATTTTTAAAGAAAAAAAAACAATTAGAAACCATTGACCGATGAAAGAAAAATGATGATTTCAATAAAGTGTTCTTTTTTTCTTTCACTGAAATATAACAATAAATCGACACCCTGTTCAAAGCCTTGTCTGGCCCTCTGCAATGGATGCTCAGAAACAAGCAACTTTTCACGTAAAACGTAACTCACCAAAGTTCTTGAAGCAAACTGTTCAACAAAGGTGAGTGGCGACTCTTCAATGAATTGCAGCTTCAGCTCCTTTACCTCCCCTGTGCAATTTTCTCTTGGGCCAAAGAAAAGGCTGGTTTCTTTTTTCTATCTCCTTCTCTTTCTTATTTGATCTTTTCCTTTCTTTTTTCTTTTCCATGTGGCAAACTCTTTTTATTTGAATATGCGTTCAAAAAATTCTTTTGAGCTGCTAGTGCGTAACTACATGTAAACAATATCTTTCTGCGCAATTTTGCAGTCCCTAAGTGTGTTTTAAACAAAGTTCTCCCTTACCCAGGAGTTTAAAATTGAAGTTGTTTGTCCAAATGTTCAAGTTAGACACAGTACAGATGCTGTGGATTGAAGATGTCCACATAATAGCTAGCACATCTTGCATTTTTAAAAATTTTTGGTTAAAATTAATCCGCAGGCATGTATATTTTACAGCAAGGACATTGGACCTCTGGCACTATAAATTAAAAACATGGCTTGTAAACAATGCATCATAGCACACTTGGAGAAGGCTCACCCTTAAGGAGCCAGATTCAGTTTCTACTTTCTGATTTTTCTTCCCACCAACTTTCCTGTGGTTGGAAGGTTGTGATTCTATGGATTGCTCTTTCACAGTTGTTTGCTGGCGTCTTTCAACAAGCATAATTACTCATTTTACATGCTGCTAAATGAGAGTCGTTGCTAACTGCTTTAATTAGAATTTTAAGCATACATAGTGTATGCAATAACTTGTACATACATTTATTGTGTGCATTTGTGCTTATATGCTTGTGTTTATAAAAATTCAAACATAAAATAGAGATGATAATTAAAGAGTATTCTCTCATTTTCTACTCTTCCAACCAGTGCAGCAGTGCTACACATAAATTCATGTGTGGTTATTTCTGCTTCTTTTAAGACTAGCTCTGTATTCACATTTTTTTCTTTTTCTTTGTTTTATTTAAATTGAAGTTAGCTAACATATAGTGTATTATTAATTTTGGGGTAGACTTTAGTGATTCATCAGTTGCGTGTAACACCCAGGGCTCATTACATCAAGTGCCCTCCGTAATGCCCATCACTCAGTCACTCCATCTGTGCACCCACAGCCCCTCCAGCAACCCTCAAAATAATATGAACCTCTGAGTATTTTGTTGAAAAAATGAAAGTATTGAATAGTAAAATGAAGTAAAATAGTAAAATAGTTAAAAGTTAAAATAGTATCAGAACTTGATCTCAATTTAAAAGAAAAAATTTAGAGCAAGAACTTTTTTTGCTAAATGAGAAACTTTACATTGCCTCATAAACTGATTTTTAGCACTCCTAAAAGCATCACCAAAAGAATAAAAAATAATCATCTTTAAAACTTAAGAAATTAACATATATTTGTTCAAGGAGAAATGTGCTTACTGGATGTATGCTTCTCCTTCCAAGAAAATATTTGGTCTTTTGAATGTTGCCTGAATTGATTCAATATATTATTTTAAAGAATATTTTACACATTAAATAACAGCTAGGAAAATTGTTATTCTTTCCAGACTGAAATGGGAAGCTTATAAACTCAATGATGAAGGCTTAATCTCTGATTCAGCTTACATATATTGGTTTACAGCTATATTGAGTCCAGTTAGACTGATTTTTTTTCATTCCTAATATGAAACTTGATGCTGGGAAATCTGATAAGTGAGTTTCATTACCCTGGAAATTTATTGCTTCTACATCCAAGTGCAAAGAAATAGCACAAGTAAAAACAATGAGGAGTCTGTATGCAAAGCATTAATGATGGCCACTATTCTCAGGAAGATTCTGCACTGGGAACAGGGAGCATTTGAGTTATTACAATGACAAGGCATGCTATTGCCTTTTAGGATGGTTCATCATTCCCTCTGCCTGACGGGTGTAGGAGCACATCGGCATGTTCTTCAGGCATTTTAGATCAAGAAGAGTAAACACTGTGAAAGACCAGAAGGCATTTGGATGTCATTTACAGGGTGCTTGGGCAGAGAAGCGGCCGAGTGCCCTGTGGTGCAGGCCAGGTGCTAAACCGTCTGTAGGCTGACCCCCACCTTGACTCAGCCCTCTCCCCACACCGCTGCTGTCTCATCTGCGCAACGTGCTTTGCACATTCTGATCTCTACTCAGTTGCCTATGCCTACTGCTCCCTGCATTACAGATGGGATGACAGAAGCTGAAGAACTTTGCAGAGAGCAAACAGTATCATTACATTAATTAAACCAATGACTAAAATTGTTCCCTGACGATAAAGACCCAATGCCGGGCATCATGGGAGTGAGACAACAACAATGTGAATTATATTCGTTGACTGTGCTCTGTATGCCAGATGCTGCATGGGAAGGACCTCATTTTACACTGGTAGTGAAGCCACAGGCAATGATCCCAGGACAGCCCTAGGGACCGGGGCTTTGAGGGGAATTACTGATCTAAAGTCCACTACCAGGAAGAACAGGACTGGGCTATGAGGTATCATTCATTTGCCTGACTACGCAGTTGATACTTTTTTGTTTCACTAAATAGTGGGTGCCGATTTCAAGAAACTTAAACTTTCAACTTGGATTTGTAAAGATGATAAAAAATGTGATGCCAGACATAAATGGCAGGTAAGTATTTAGAAGCAGAGGCTGAAGTTATCTTGAATAGAGAGAGCATCACTGTCAGCTTAGATGTGACAGGGGAGTCTCCGTAAGATGGAAAGACACAATTATGTTACATGATACTAGTGAAGAGCATCCCTGCAGGGGACGTGGTCAGTTGTAGAAAACACACAAGGCATAAGCTTATGCAAACATACACATGGATAGGAAATAGGGGTGCGTGTGTGTTATTTAAAAGGACAGTGTAACCCAGTCTCACCAAAAAAAAAAATTTCTTTTAAGACCGTGTCTGTCCAAGTGGTTTGGTTCAAAAGGGTTGGAAAGTTTGACTGAAATAAAATCAGGCAGGTTTCTTTAATACAGGACTTCTCAGAAATTTTAACATGTTATATAGTCCATGATGAACGAGAGAGAAATTTAGAATACATATTTCCCAAACTGATTTGTCCTCAAATGTTAGTTTTTTTGTAGTGCCTCTGTCAGGAAAAGCTTATAGACACATTGTAGAAAATATTGCTACAAGAGGGCGGGTAGACTGAACTAATGGACAGGAATCCTGAAATGCTTAAGACAGACTTCATCTCATAGGCAGTAAAGAGCCACCAAAGGTCTTTGCACGGGGGGCTGATTTCTACTGTTACGTTAATGATAGTTCCAATCTCCAAGGTTGAGACAGCAAGAGTAGCATATTCCCAAACACTGTGGGGTCAGACTTGTCAAAACAAATACTATGCGCTTCCTTCTTGGTTTATATCGTAAGCGAGCATGTGCTTTGCGGTGTTGATATACTGGAATTAGTCCAAACACTGTGGTTGGAAATAACCCACGCTTTACAGGTTTTATAGAGTACTGGGTTGATATTTTAATCTTGCTGAGTATTAAGGATAGTTAAGAAAAGAAGCTGGTGTAGATCAGTAGGCAAAGCCTCTCAAAGGTTTCTGAGCACATATGGCATCTCACAAGAAGAAGAAAGCAGGAAATGTGAGCCCAAATGAAAACTAGGGCTGCCTTGGGGGATGCTCAGACATTTGTTGCTCTTGTTTAATACTGGCAGATCTGAATTCTGAAGGTTCCAGACTTCTCCCCCAGAAGATACTTTTCTAAACATTGCCCATTTTCATGCAGACTTCTAAAAGTTTCCGTGAGCATCGAAGTACAACAACACGGGCTTTTATCCTAATGATGGTATCAGCTGTGGAACCTAGTAAAACTTCTCTATGGAAGTGAATAATAAAAGCTAATGTTTGTAGAGCAGTTACATGTGTCCGATGCTGTCTTAAGCACTTAAACATATTTATACCTTTAATTCTCTAACAACCTCAGAAATGCTAACACTCTCCTTGTTTTACTTATTTAGGAAATGACAGCAGATGGGCTTGCCAAGATCTTGCAACCAGATTAGTTAATGAATGGGAGTCAGGATTAGGCTCAGTTGGAGTTGGATCGGTTTGGTGACTGACTGTTGAGCTCAGGAAGTCTAACCATATCCCTTGCTCTTAACTACTCTGCTTTTCACCTATTTTCTACTTAAGGGTGTGGTTTACAAGGACCAAACTTCTGGCTCCATAATATAACAATAATAATAGCTAACCGATTTAACTATGCACCGGGCACTATACATTTTGAACCATGTACATTGTTTATCTCATTTAATTCTTGCAATTATTTTGTAAGACAGGCAGACTTATTAACTCCATTAGCATATGTGAGAACACTGAGGCCCAGAAGGGATGAGTTCCATGTTCAAGGTCACACAGATAGTAACAGATAAGTTTGCAAGACAAAACCTCGTCTGACTCCAGAGGCAGTTGTCCTAACTGCAGATTCTGTTTAAACATATCATCAGGGAGTTTGTTAGGTCAATTACAGATGAAAATTACAAATCAGGGACACCTGAGTGGCTCAGTCAGTTAAGCATCTGCCTTTGGTCATGATCCTGGAGTTCTGGGAGCGAGCCTCGCATCGCACCCCCTGCTCATGGGAAGTCTGCTTCTCCCTCATCCTCTACTTCTCCCACTGTTTCTGTTCTTGCTGACTTGGTTGCTCACTCCCTCCCCAATTAATAAATAACATTTAAAAAAATAAAATTATAAATCAGATCTTGTGTTTGGGCCTTTTAATTTTCTTCTTCCAATTAAAAGAAGTGTGGAAAAATATTTAGTACTCTGATCGCATGCTTTTACAACCTGTACTTATCTTACATAGACTGATGTGTCTATTATGCATCCACAAAACTCATTATGATCTTTTAAAATTGCTTTTTTTCATTCCTTAAAAAAAATGAAGTTCTAAAAAAAAATCATACATGAGTGTTTTTCCTGAAAGTCAAACACTAATGAAGCTCAACTGCCCTATTTATAGCATTTTTTCCTGTATTGATCAAGGCAATTGGAAGAAAATGGATGTGCAAGAATGGCGGGTTATATATAATAATACACTAGTTGACCATTTTAAAAATTGAGAGTTGAAAACACCACAATCAAAATGAAAGATCCTTACACCCAAATTATTTCTTGTGTTGTCATCTTTCTTTAAGAAATCAATTGAATATTTCTTATGAACTCTCTACTATAAAAGGAATAGCTTATAAATAAATACTATGTAATTTCTTTTTTGAATTAAATATTTAAACAATTTATAATGAGTTCTCTCATGTTCTTTTTGTCCTTCACAACGTTTTATCCAAATTACTGGGAATGTTGATATATGGTTCTCAGATTCTTATGTTTTTTGCCTATGAAAAGGGTGTAGCATTTATTTCCCAATAAAACAGTATGATTTTTTTTTCTTTTGCAAGTGTATGTGCAAGCCATGGGGAGGGTAGAGCAGAAGGAGAGAGAGTGAGTGATTCCTAAGTAGGTTCCATGCTCAGCGAGGAGCCTGAGGCAGGGCTTGATCTCACAACCCTGATTGTGAGACAAAATCAAGAATTGGATGCCTAACCAACTGAGCTCCCCAGGTGCCCTAATGAAATAGTTCCATTAAATTGGGAGGCCCAGGATGACAGTATAGGATCCTGAACTCACCTCCTTCCATCATGAATCTACATCTACATGTAGATTCTTCCTGAACAAGAAAGGAAGGCTAGTAGAAAAACTTCTGCACTACCAACAGTAGAGAAACCACATAGAAAAGGATAGGAGAGATGGAGACACAGTAATGATGGGAACCCCACACTCAGAATGTGGCAGCTAGCAGTAGGGAGGCTATCATTGAGGGGCCCACACACAGACTCACCTACTCAAGGGCACAGCAACAAAACAGCAATTTAAAAAAACAATTAGACTATAAGTAAGGAAATCCATTTCCTAACTGTAAGCATCCACCAAAGACGTGGGGAACTGATAGAACTCTTTCTGGGATTGGAGGCATTAGCAAGCATCAGTTTTTATAGACTCCTCCACCTTGATAGTACAGGTGGGATCAGCCAGCCTGCTAGGCCCACCCCAGAGTACCCTGAGCTCTGAGCTCCTGACCTCCATCAGCTCTGGCCAGCCCCCAAAGCTGGCCATGGCAGAGAATGTCCAAGGATCCCCCAGTGGCACCCAACTTAGCCCCAGCTGTCCCACCAAGTCACAGCCCTGTCACAGTGTGTCCCAGGACTTTTTAAGCCTATGCCCACTCTAGCTTCTAAGCTGCCAGGTACATGAAGTGTACAGGGAAATAGTCTTACTCAAAGCTACTCCTACAAGACTGGGCGGGATAATTGTTCTCTTTATTCATAAAAATAAGCAGTCAAACCAAATGAGGAGACAGAGAAATACATTCTAAACAAAACAAAACAACAACAACAAAAAAAAGCAAGATAAAACCCCATGGGTCAGGGGGAAACAACTAATGAAGAAGGTAAGCGATTTACATGATAAAGAGTTCATAGTAATGTCATAAAAATGCTCATCAAACTTTGGAGAATATTGGAGAAACACAGTGAGAACTTCAACATAGAGTTAGAACATATAAGAAAGAACCAATCAGGGGCACCTGGGTGGCTCAATCAGTCAAATATCTGTCTTCAGCTTAGGTCATGATCTTGGAGTCCTGGGATTGAGCCCCACATTGGGCTTCCTGCTCAGTGGGGAGCCTGCTTCTCCCTCTCCCTCTCTCTCTCATGATCTCTCTTAAATAAATAAATAAATAAATAAATAAATAAATAAAAGAAACAATCAGAGCTGAAGAATACAGTAACTGAAATAAGAAATAAACTAGAGTGAATCAATAGCAGATTAGATGGCACAAAGAATGGATCAGTAAACTAAGAGGCAGAATAGTGGAAATCATCCAATCAGAACAGTAAAAAGAGAAAAAGGATTTAAAAGTGAATGTAGTTAAAAGGAGCACTGATACAACATCAAGTGTAATAGCATTCACATTATTGGAGTCCCAGGAGGAGAAAGGAAAGAAAAGAGGGAACTTTGTTCAAAAGTTATTTGAACAAATAGTGGCTGAAAACTTTCCTAACCTGGAGAAGGAAACCTACATCCAGGTCAGGTAAGTGGACAGTTCTAAACAAGATTAATCCAAAGAAAGCTACACCAGGACATTATAATTAAAGTGACAAAAGCTAAAAATAAAGCTTCTTAAAGGCAGAGATAGAAAAGCAAATAGTCCCATTTGAGAGAAATCCCATAAAACTATCAACTGATTTTTCCGCAGAAGTGTTGCAGGCCTAAAGAGAGTGGCAGGATGTATCTGAAGTGCTAAAAAGGAAAATCCTTTTTTACTTTTTTAAAGATTTTATTTATTTATTCATGAAAGACACACACACAGAGGCAGAGACATAGGCAGGAGAGAGAAGGCTCCCTGTGGGGAGCCTGATGTGGGACTTGATCCCAGGACCCTGGGATCGCACAGTGAGCTGAAGGTAGATGCTCAACCACTGAGCCACCGAGGCATCCCTAAAAGGGAAAACTTAACAATGAACAGTACTTTTCCTGGCAAGATTATCACTGAAAATTGAATGAGAGGTAGAGTTTCTCAGATAAGCAAAAAGTAAAAATGTTTATTTCCACTAAACTTGCCTTACAAGAAATGTTAAAGGGTCTTTTTTAAGTAGAAAAGGCCATAACTAGAAACAAGAAAATTATGAAAGAAAAAAATCTCACTGGTAAAGGCAAATATATAGTAAAGTCAGTTGATCAGCCACTTAAAAAGCTAGTATGGGGCAGCCCGGGTGGCTCAGCGGTTTAGCACAAATTCAGCCCAGGGTGTGATCCTGGAGACCCGGGATCGAGTCCCATGTCGGGCTCCCTGCATGGAGCCTGCTTCTCTCTCTTCCTGTGTCTCTGCCTCTCTCTTCTCTCTCTGTGTGTGTGTGTGTGTGTGTCTCATGCATTAGAATGCTTTTGAATTTAAGAAAATGCACAAGTGGAGATTCACAGGCTGGTAAATACATATGAACCTCATGGTAACTATAAAGCAAAAAACTGCATAGATGCACTAAAAATAAAGGAAAAGGAACTCAAA
The DNA here is from genome assembly GCF_003254725.2 of Canis lupus dingo. NCBI lineage: Eukaryota > Metazoa > Chordata > Mammalia > Carnivora > Canidae > Canis > Canis lupus. The sequence continues at coordinate 43,263,385 of NC_064245.1, read as the reverse complement.
CATAATGCTAAAGAAAATCACCAAACCACAAGGGAAAAGACCAGGACAAAAATAGAAACAGATAAAAAGTACAAAATGGCAATAAATATAACCTATCAATAATTGCTTTAAATGTAAACAGCCTGAATAATCAAAAGGCATAGGGTAGTCGAATGGATAAACATCAACAGCGATAACAAAGCAAGACCCATCTATAGGCTCCCTCAAAGGGACTCAAAGGGACTCACTTCAGATCTAGACACATACAGACTTAAAGTGAAAGAACAGTAAAAGATTCTAAGCAAATGGAAATGGAAAAAAAAAAAAAAAAAACTGGAGAAGCAACACTCACATCAGAAGAAATAGATTTTAAAACAAAGACTAGGGGACCCCGGATGGCTCAGGGGTTTGGTGCCTGCCTTTGGCCCAGGGCATGATCCTGGAGTTCCGGAATCGAGTCCCAGGTCGGGCTCCTTGCATGGAGCCTGCTTCTCTCTCTGCCTGTGTCTCTGCCTCTCTCTCTCTCTCTCTCTCTCTCTCTCATGAATACATGAATAAAATCTTAGAAAAAAATAAAATAAATAAAACAAAGACTAAAAAAAAGACAAAGAAGGGCATTACATAATAATAAAGAGGTCAATCAAAATTGAAGACATAACCAGGGCACCTGGGTGGTTCAGCCAGTAAAGTGACTGACTGTTGGTTTTGGCTCAGGTTGTGATCTCATGGATTGTGAGACAGAACCCCAAACTAGGCTCTGAGCTCAGCAGGGAGTCTGCTTGAGGATTCTCTCCCTCTGTGCGTATGCATGCTCACACTCTCTCTCTCTCTAAAATAAATAAATAAATCTAAAAAAAATCCACATAGGATATAACCATAAATACTTATGCACCTAACATAGGATCACCTAAACATAAAATAAATATGAACAGACTAACAGAGAAATTAGCAGTAATACAATATTAGTAGGGGACTTTAATACTCTACTTGCATCAATGGATAGATCATTTAGACAGAAAGTCAAGCAGAAATATTGGTCTGAAACAACACATTAGACCAGATGAACTCAATAGATTATTTAAAGAACATTTCATCCCCAATTGTAGAATACACATTCTTTTCAAGTACACATGGAACATTTTCCAGGTTAGGTCATCTTAGTCTATAAAACACATCTCAATACATTTAAGAATATTGAAATTACATCAAGCATTTTTTTTAACCAGGGTGGTATAAAATCAGAAATAAATTACAAGAAGAAAACTGGAAAAAACCCCACAAATATGTGGAGACTAAACAACATTTTACTAAACAATCAATGTGCCAATGAAGAAATCAAAGAGGGAATTTTTAAAAATACCTTAAGACAAATTAAAATGAAAATACAACATTTCCAAAACTACGGAACACAGCAAAAGCAGTTCTAAAGAACAATTTATAATGAGGGGCACCTGGGTGGCTTAGTTGGTTAAGCATCCAACTCTTAATTTCTGCTCAGGTCATGATCTCAGGGTCCTGGAATTGAGCCCCACGTCAGGCTCTGTGCTCACTGGGGAGACTGTTTGAGATTCCTTCCCTTGCCCTCTGCCCCTCTCCCCACTCTCTCTCTCCAAAATTAATTAATTAATTTAAAAATTTTATAGTGATAGTCTTACCTCAAGAAACAAGAAAAATCCCAAATAAACAATCTAACTGTATATCTAAAGAAACCAGAGAAAGAGGGCCAAATAAAGCCCAAAGTTAGTAGAAGGAAGGAAGTAATAAAGATTCAAGGGGCAATACATGAAATACAGATTAAAAAGCAACCGAAAAGACTGATAAAACTAAAAGCTGTTTCTTTGAAAAAATAAAGAACGTATAGCCAGACTCATCAAGAAAAAAAGAATTGAGAGAGCTCAAATAAATAAAATCACAAAATTAAAGAGAGGTTACAACTGATGCCACAAGCATACAGAAGGTCATAAGAGGCCCCCGTAAACAATTATATGCCAACAAATTAGAAAATCTGGAAGCAATGGATAAATTCCTAGAAACACACAATCTTCCAAGACTAAATCATGAGGAAAGAGAAAATCTGAATAGACAAATTACAAGTAAAAATTGTCAGTAATTTAACCTCCCCCCCCCCCAAATAAAAGCCTAGGACCAGATGGCTTCACAGGAAAATTCTACCAAACATTTAAAGAGTTAATACCTATCCTTCTCAAATTATTCCAAAGAATTAAAGAGGAAGGAAAGCTTCCAAACTCATTTTAGGAGGCTAGCCTTTTCCAGATACCAAAATCAGGCAAAGCCAAGAGATAAAGAAAATTTACAAGCCAATATCCCTGATAAACATCAATGTAAATCTTTTCAGCAAAATATCAGCAAACTGAATGAAACAATATGTTGAAAGGATCATACACCATGATCAAGTGATATTTATTCTTCCAGGGATACAAAGATGGTTCAACATTTGCAAATCAATCAAGGTGATAAACCACATTAATAAAACAAAGGATAAAATCATATGATAATCTTAATAGATGCAGAAAAAGCGTTTGACAAAATTCAATACCCATTTATGATAAAAATTCTCAATAAATGAACATTCTTCAACATAATGATGACAAACTCACAGCTAACCTCATACTCAATGATGAAAGCCTGAAAGCTTTTCCTCTAAGATAAGAAACAAGATAAGAATGCTCACTCTCACCACCACTTAAAAGTCATCCAAATTGGAAAGGAAAAAGTAAAACATTTATTATTGGCAAATCATATGATACTATTATATACTAATATATAGAAAACTCTAAAGACTCCACCAAAAACCTGTTAGAACTAATAAATGAATTCAGTAAAGAAGTGGGATACAAAATCAGCAGACAGAGTGTGGTTGTGTTTCCATACACTAATAATGAACTGTCAGAAAGAGAAATTAAGAAAACACTTCATTTATGATAGCATTAAAAAGAATATACATAAATATTAAATCCTTGTAAAACTAGGAAAATTAGTATTTATTCTGAGGCTGTTATAGAATTGAAGGTATGAATATGTTCAAGTGCTTAAAACAGAGTTGGGCACATATACCCGCTCTATAAACATTAATTTTTATTATTCACACGTATTTCTATATATCGGTAGACTTACTCCTATGTTCATTGCAGCATTATTGACAATAGCTAAGGTTCAAAACAACTCAAATGTCCTTCAATAGATGAGTGGACAAAGAAGATAACAAAGAAGTAACATGAAAAATGAAACATGGGAAGGGACAATTTAAGGGGAATGATGCAGGCACCTCAGTTGATTAAGTGTCTGCCTTCAGCTCAGGTCATGATCCCAGGGACCCAGCATCCAGTCCCACAAGCAGCTCCCTGCTTAGCGGGAATCTGTTTCTCCCTCTCCCTCTAACCCTCCTTAGCGGGAATCTGTTTCTCCCTCTCCCTCTAACCCTCCTTAGCGGGAATCTGTTTCTCCCTCTCCCTCTAACCCTCCTCCCTGCTAGTACTCTCTCTCTCTCTCTCATTCCCTCTCATAAATAAATAAATAAATAAATAAATAAATAAATAAATAAATAAATAAATAAAATCTTTTTTAAAAAAAGAAAGGGATTAATGCTCCCAAGGAAGACATTTTTATACTTTGTTCTAATCTAAAGTACCTGCTCAAATCTTTAAATATGGTTTAATTTTTTTTTAAATCAAACCTCCTTGTTTTACACTATATCAGCTCTAAAGGAGCTCACTCTTGGTGTGTGAGAATTTTCTTGAGATTCTAAAGACTAATGCAGGACAAGTATTGTGGAACTAACATTTACACATGTGGTATTAACTTTTTCTTTCTTTCTTTCTTTCTTTCTTTCTTTCTTTCTTTCTTTCTTTCTTTCTTTCTTTCTTTCTTTCTTTCTTTCTTTCTTTCTTGTTATATTTATTTATTCCTGAGAGACACACAGAGAGAGGCAAAGACATAGGCAGAGGGAGAAGCAGGCTCCCTGCAGGGAGCCCAATGTGGGACTTGATCCCAGGACCTCAGAATCACAACCTGAGCCAAAGGTAGATGCTCAGCCAGTGAGCCACCTGGGTGCCCTATTTTCTCTTTCCTTCCTCCTTTCCTTTCTGTGTCCCTCCCTCTCTCTTTCCTTCTCTCCCTCCCTCCCATATCTACCTTTTTCCTTCTCTCCTTTCTTTTCTCCACTTATTTGAAAAGATACTGTATATTGCTTATTTTACTTATTATTTATTTTACAAAGTCTCTAGACACACACACACACAGAGACACACAGAGATATATTTATGTATGTGTGTTTTTTTTTCTTTTCTTTTTTTTCCTTAAGCTAAATTAGAAGATAACTATTTACTTCAAGTTACTGGTTATGTACAAATGTTTTTAAACTTTTTTTTTAGAAAAAATATTTATTTTATTAATTGACTTTAAATATGTTCCCTGAATAGACTCTTCAAAAACTTCTCTACATTTCTTTATGGACAGAAATTCATTTTACATTCTGCTTTGGGGAATGTAGTTTAAGTATAAAGTAAGTTAGCCCTGTAAATACAAAGAATACATTTACTTTAATGCATCACATTTAGTGAAGACACCAAAATTCTTCTTGAGGAGTGCTTCAGGTTACACTAAATATTCTCCTAGGACATATTTAGTGAGCCCTGGGTTTTATATTATATGTTGGCAAATTGAATTTAAATAAAATTTTAAAAATAAAAATAAAAATACTATAGTTAGGGGCACCTGGGCGGCTCTGTTGGCTAAACATCTGAAGCTTGATCTCAGCTCAGGTCATGATCTCAGGGTCCTAAGATAGAGCCCTGCATTGGGCTCCCTGCTCAGTGGGGAGTCTGCTTGAAATTCTCCCTCTCCACTTCTGCTCCCCCTACTTCCTCTCATTCACTCTCTCTCTCTCTCTCTCTGTCTCAAATAAATTTTATAAATCTAAAAAAAATTAAATAAAAATACTGTAAGATTAAGTTGTTAAAATAACATCTCCATAAATAAACAAATTGAGCAAATAGAAATGAATAAAAAGTAATTCAGTTCTCTTACCTTTGCAGCCTCATTTTTCCCTTCCAGAAAACAGGTACTACACACTATATGACTACATTTTCAATACTAAGTTCAAGCATTACTTACAAGCATTAATTTGAAAGTGCCTTGAGCGATGCTGGTAGAAAAGCAGGAAATGGAAAGAAACAACCAGGTTGCCAGAGGAATACTAAGAAAATGACTATCAGAGAGGATACATGAAAAATGATGTCACCACGGGGTGCCCGGGTGGCTCAGTCAGTTGAGCGTGTGCCTTCAGCTCAGGTCATGATCTCAGAGTCCTGGGACCCAGTCCCTAGTTGGGCTTGCTGCTCAGCGGGAGTCTGCTTGAGCTTTTCCATCTGCCCCTTCACCCCTGCTTATGCTCTGTCTCTCTCTGTCTCAAATAAATAAATACAATCTTGGGAAAATGATGTCATCACCATGAAATCAGAGAGGTTACAGTGTGTAGATGAAAGCCTTTTGCATTTGTACACATCCTGGCTCTGAAGCTATAAACATACATATCAGAGGGGATTTGAAGGGAATTATAAGTGTTGCATCAGCTAGGTGTCCCAAGTGGCTGAGATGAGTTTCAATGAGAATACAAGGCTGCAGAAGGTATGGCAGTTAGATGGTGACACACTAGGTCAAAGATAGTTGGGATAGGGAGTTCAGAGAGACAGAAGGAGCTAAGTGATCATGGGCTTTTATATAATTTTGCTTTATTGGTGGGGCTTTGATGACATCAAAACTCTGGATTGTGTCAGTCTTGATAAGATAATTTTGGGTATGCAAGTTGTTACAAAATGTGTGATGATCTCTCTCCAGTAGAAAATAAGGAATGATCAATGACTTGAAGGTAGAGAATAACCATGATCCTACTGTTGCTTGAGACAAACTATCCCGTAAATGTAGGATGAGTTACAGTGGAACAAAAGTTGATTACAGTTGCAGGTTATTTAAGAGGCTTGGGAAAGAAATGTTTATCATTTAAACATGGTTTATGAAAAAAAAACCTGAACAACTAAAGACACTGAAATAAAAATCAATAGGACTTGATCACTTTGAAGTTCTTTTCAAATTTGGATGATTAGGAGAATGGTAACACTATCCATAGAAATGGAATCATGGTTTCTGGCATTGGACATAGTAGAGATCATACATCACTTTAATTGAGATCATACATGTTAAAGACCTCTCTGTTGCAAATTTTTATTGTTCTAGTCTCTCTATAATTTACAAAGTTATATTCAAGATCCTCATGAGGAAAAAATTGCTATGAGCATTTGTGTTTGCTATTACCATATAACCATATGGTGTAACAAACTGTCCAAAAACGCAGTGGCTTAAACCAACTATCTAGGGATATCTAGTGGCCAACTCTTGGTTTTGACTCTGGTCATGATATCTGAGTCCTGGGATGGAGCCCAAGGTGGATTGTTGGAGATTCTCTCCCTCCCTCTCCCTCTCTCTCTCTCCCTCCAAATCAATCAATCAATCAATCAATCAATATTTAAAGAAAAACTAATCATCTACTACCTCTCAAAAACCTGCAAATCAGCTGTATTTCTACTAATCTGTGTTGGGCTCACCTGACCTCAGTTTGGCTCACTTGTGTGTCCCTGGGCAGCTGGAGTCAGCTGAGACTGGCTAGGCTACATGGACCTCAGCTGCAATGACTCTGATCTTGTCCACTTGTCTCTCACATCCTGTCACCAGGGTAGTCTCAGAATGGCTTCCTAGCATCTGGAGAAGACCAAGAAAAGGAGTAGATATGGAGAAATATTTCTGAAACCTCTCAAGTTTTCTACTGTCCCATCAACACAAGACACATAGCCAAGCCCAGGATCAGTGTGGGAAGGCACTAGAGAGAATGTGGTAGAGGCATTGTTGAGGAGAATGGACTTCATATAAAGGCTTGTAGAGTCCCTCTTACGGTGCTGCTAAAAAAGATGTGGCATCAGACCGCTGTCATTATGATAACATAGCAGAAGGCCCCGAAATTGGCTTGATGGCCACAACCTCATCCTTGCAATTGGGAAAATTATCCTAGTCTTCTTGAGTTTTTTTCACTGATGCCCATGAGGCAGTGCCATAGACAAACCGAGATGGCATGAAAATATGATTAGAAGTTTATTCTGCTCATTTTTGCTACTTCAGGTTATTTAGATGGTCCTCTGAACATAGAAGAGTTCATATTCCCTTGAAGATTATCTTTACAAGAGTCGAAGTATGTATTTAAGATGTATTTTATTTCAAATTGTCAGACTATTTTTTCTCCTAAAGAAAAAATATACACTTTCTTCTCCTAGCATTAAATAGCTTATGTGTAAATAATGTGTTATTTTAAAAGTGTTGGCATTTTCATTCTAATCCAGATTTTTTTTTTCAGAGATCAATGTCATTTTTCATACTGACTATCACTTTGGAAAAGACTTTCCACAGTATGTTCAGTCATGGGATACCATGTGGTCAAAATATAATATTCCATTCTGTATTTTTCAGTTTTTGCTCAAATATTAGTTTCAAATGAGCAAATATCCACTCTTCTACAAGGGCTTCCTCTGCGAATTGCAGGTCCATAAAGGTGTGAGAGATATGTTGACTTTCTAGGTTAGAAGAGACTTCCAGAAGATGGGTAATATTACCTTTATTTCCTATCCCCTCTCTTTTAGGTGTTTTTTTTTTTTTTAAGATATTGAATTGCTTTAAAGTGTATAATTAAAATACTTTAAGTGGCCTTATTTCCAGAATGCAACTTTTAAAAAAAGTTCTCACTAGTGCTTCTTAATTAGATACAATCATGTTTATCTTCCCTTTATGTTCTATCAAAAAATCCTCTTACCTAAGTAAATTTTCCTTAATTTTATGGCTTTGTCTCCCCAATATATATGCATCAGTGTTGAAGACAAAGTGAATGAAATTAATAATAATAATTGGTAGTTGTAGTAGTAGAACAGTATTATATTGGAAAATATTATGAAAATTCTAACAAAGGGGTGTATATGAATTAATGGGGAAAAAAGGGCCGTCAGCATCCCAACACCCAATTTTATTATTCTTTCTCTTCCCATGTGGTTTCCATCTGTTGCTTGTGAAAAATTTTACTGAGGTCCAGTTCACAGTAGGGCTAACTGAGCCTGACCTTCAACTGAGCATTTAGGTTTAAGGTGTAAGTCTTGGATCTGATTATGTCTCCAATCCTGGCCCAGTTCAGGAAATTAGAACCTGACCAGCTGTGTTTCTAAGTTCGTAGGTTGGAGGCTGTTACCTGGCTCTTTCTCATTCAGCTTGCTGTCTTTTACTTGGGAGTAGACACAGACATACCCACTAAACCAGTTTTCCCCAATGTTTAATCGTGATTTTGTCATATCAAGTACCACCTCATTTTTGCTTTCTTTTGTTTTTATTTTTTTTGTATTTGTTTTTTGCTTAATAGTTTGAACATGTGACACTGAGCCACTTTCTAAAATATTTAAATGTTTTAGATAAAATGTGTGACTAATACAATGGAAAACACTTACTATTATCTTAACCAGAAAGTAGATCACCGTGAAAAAAATACTGTGGTAAAGTCAAAGCAAAGTTTCTTAATTTGAGCTATATATATTTTGGCAGGCCAAAGCTGTGAGCCCGAGGTCTCCATATGTGAAAAGGAAAACAAATGATCAAGTGTTTAAAAGATGAGCATCAAACAGAGCCTTCCTTCCTTCTTGATACAGCCAGAAAGATGCATACATCTTTGAAAGGAGAATTGCTTTTTACCCTATGCTTTGTCATTTGTTTAAGATCTTATTGGACTACCATTCCTAATCACTTTTTATAGCAGCAGTGTCTTCTTCCTACATTTGGGGAAATACCATGTTAATCCAATTATAACTCAACAAGGCAACACTGGCTTAATTCAGCTGGTGATGCCTGGAGTCCTGCAGGTAAGGGAGGTATCATGAAATGAAGCTTCTGTGCTTCTAGGAACTCCTTTGCCACCGTACACTCTCCAATCACAGATTCTCAACATCTTCTTTTGCTTCACTGTTTTTATTTAGAGCCCTCTCCATGACCTTGTTCTAAGCCAAATGATATTCCTTCCTTTATGAACTAGTTCTGGACCCTGGCTTCTCATATGTTTAAGACCTTATATAACCTGGTATATTCAATTCCTTGGTGACTAATTTAGCTCTGAGAGGTTAGGAACTGGTGAGGCTGAAGCAATTGTGTACAGTATCTGGTGATGAGTAAAGTGCAGATTAATTTGTGAGATAGAGCACTTCCACCTTTTTCCCTTTGGCTTTAAGGTTTATTTAGAATTCATGAAGTTGTGTCTGTACTAAAAAGCTTTGAACCATTAAAGAGAATTATTTAACAAAATTTCTAAAAATGCCAGTGCAAATTGGTTTGTCTTGAATTTCTGGTGCTTTGTTATTTTGCCACCAAGAAAAAAGCTTTAAAAAAAAAGCTTGAGGGAGAATATGAATGTAATAAATATTTCATTTTTGTAGCACATCGTGCATTGTTCTTCAGTTTCAGACCTTGCCAGCAGTCAACACAGTAGTAAATTTCAGCACCTGTGGACCTGTTTCAGTAATTTATGATTTCCATTAGATTTCCATTAGAGATGGGCAGAAACAGTTCAGGCAAGTTCATGCACCCCAGCCATGAGCATGGTTGGCCTGAGGGATTGTTTGCATGTGGGTATTTGGCAGCCTGTGCTGTCTTTGTCGTCTTTTGCTGTCATTGTTATCAGTTGGGGGCTGTACAGAACACACAGGAAAATGCTACAGACATCCACTATTTAGAATTTCTCTGCTACCACATCTGTGCTTTTTTTATTCATTCATTTGACAAATATTTAGTGAGCACTTGTTGAGCACAGGGTTCTATGTCACCGGGGATCCACCAGTGAATAGGAGATGGCCCCTGATATCAAGGCATTTCTATGGGAAGAACAATTCATTGAAAATAAATGCAATTAAAGATTGCATCATAGTAGCAAGTATACCTAAACAAGTAGAATAAATGGCCAGTGCAACAGAGACTTCTGGAAAAAACTCTCAGAAGAAATACCAAGTAGACAGGGAGAGGCAGCACTGAAAATAGGAGGGCAGGGTATTCTTGGCAAGAGAACTGGTGTTGAGCAAATACTCAGTGACAGGAAACATCATTGGTCTGCACAAGAGGCATGGAACTCCTGGGATATGGGTTAGCAAGATGAGCCTGGAGCTTAGGGAGCCCTGAGAATTCCTAGAGAGCACTTGAGCAGTTGGCTCTAATGATGGCAATATATTTAAACTATAATTATAATGGAATTTTCTTTCATGAAGTTTTGTGGACAGTACTCTTCTCCTAATCAGTTCAAGCTATCTGTCAGCCTGGCAGTGAAAGAGACTTCGAATTGTTCAAGTAGACATGAGAGGGAAAGGAAGAGTTCATGTTCCTTTTTTGACATACAAAAGGGGATTTTGTCTTCATTAGAAGACAATGTACTTGAAATCTTGACTTTGCCAAAGGGGGAAAAATGATGTTCCATTCTCTCTACCTTGATCGAAGGGCATCTTGACACTTGATCTTAAAATTTCACTGGTTGCTCAGAGTGGAAGAATTATAGGACATGGTAGAGGAAATGAAAGTCTTTAACCCATCAGTTCTGAGCCAGAGGACTGTGGGCAAAACAAGGGAAAAAAATAGAGAGGAAATGAGAGTACTGGTTTTTATTTTCCTTCTAAACCTTATTGTGGAGGGAGGAAGGATGGTACTTTGATTTCAAAGACCTATGTATGGGTCATATTTGCATAGGAACACTATACAAAAAGTCTATATTTTTCTTTTATTATTTTAGCAGACTCCTCATATGCAGCCACCTACTACATGATATAAAAATGATGGCAAGACACGGTAAGAAATCAGGTAGGGAGCTGAGCTTAGAACAATGCTCCCATTCCCTCAGGGACAGTTCTTGGCATGAAAATAGGCCAAGTTTGCAAGTGGCCCAGTAGAAGCCTGAGATCCAAGGAAAGAAGCCATAGGATATGGGATTATTGCAACAAGAGCCAAAAGATTGAGTCTGTAGACATCAGCACGTGGCACTGAAATGCTAAGTTGAACAAATGTTCATGGTGCTCAAATTAAGCAGTGGTCCAGGCCAGCCATTCAGGAGCTCAATAAAAATCCACAGGGCTTATTTTGACCTTCAGTTTTCCCAGCCTTTGGCCACCTAGAGTTAACATAAGCTGATTCCCCTAAACACAACTTGGAGAAAGCATGAGAAAGCAGAAAAAAAATCTAAGAATGTGAGCATTTTACTTACATAACTGATCATATGCCTAAAAGCACATGTATAAATGTGTATAAATATTTACATTGGTCTACATTTGCCAACTTGAACTAAAATTTGTTTGTTTTCTGACTCATATCTAGATTTATTAGGAAAGAAAGTTTGATTATTTTAAAAATACAACATTATATGTGCCTATCAACCTTGATGTTATCTTTAATGAGTAAATATGCTATAATTTGCTAAAATGCATAGCATAATTTTATATAACCTCTTTTTTAATTCATAGTTTGATAAAGTCAAGGAACCTGGCCAAAAAAATAAAAATAAAAAATGAAAAAACTCTTTTTGACATGAAGATGTTCATTGAAGCATTATTTATAATGGAAAAAAATATCAACAATTATATCTTTAACTTTGAAAAATTAATTATGTATGCCATAACCAAAATATAAAATTGAAGGTTACATTGTTTTTTAAAAGTCTTATGAAGAATTTTTAATAGCTTTAGGAAATTTGTATTGATTTAAATATATAGGATAAGATGCACCTGGAAATAAGTTACTCTCAATTCAAGAAAATTGCAAAACATTAATAAGAAATACACCAAAATATCAAAAGAATTTTTTTTGCCTAGCATAGGTTTATGATTTTTTTACACTTGAAGAATTAAAAAAAAAAAAAACAACCTTTATTTCACTATGTAGTGCATATGCACTATTTTTGTCATTGGAAAACCTAAAACAAATTTATCTTATATAGACAAAAAATGAAGAAGGAGGCAAGAGGAAGAGAGGGCATAAGAGAGATCAGAGGACTGGATCTTTTATTTCCATTCTTTGATAAATGTTGATAAATGGAAATCCAGCAGATGGAAACACTTGTCCCTGATAGATGGAAAGCTTGTCCCAGGAAGCTGGGACCTCTCACAAAATGTATGAATCCAGCAAAATTTAAATGATACTGTTAACCTACCATTCTTGCTGCTTTTCTGATGTCCTCTGCCTATTCTAAAATTTTAATCTAGCATAAATCTAAATCATTTTTTATCTGTTTTAATGTGACTTTCCCACTAGTCCTGGAAAAAAAGATAAAATTTCATCATTTCTTTCAACTAGCAATGTCAACCCTTTCATGAGTAAATAATAAAGGCATTATTGCTGATGTTTCCAGTAGATTCGTAGTCCCCAGGAGTTCAGGTATACATTAGACACCTGTTCTCCAGCATTTCCAAGGTGTGTCCTCGGCAGGATATTAGTAAGCTTTTCATGGTCAAATGACTTTGGGAAACTTTAGGTTACATGAAATTACACAAGTCAGTTTATTGGAGGATTTCTTATAGTTCGTGTCTTGCTGAGGCATGAATTTTTGAGGAAGAATTAAGCATATAGCATGTCCTAATTTTATCTGACCCAAAGTTTTTCCTATCCCTCAACAAAGGGAATTACATTTAACCAACATTTTCTAGGACCTCCAAACACTGACATGACTGCTGTGCCCGTGAGAACATCAGTGAAATATATAGCTCAGGTTCTCCAGTGGGGAGTGGAGAGAAAATTCCAGAGAAGAGACACCTGAGAGAGAGAATAGATTATCTCAGAAATCAGACTGAGGGCCAGGGGTTAACCGAGAGACTGGAGGTGTGCATGCCCCATGGCTTACATAGGAATATGGGAGCAGATGTGGCCACTTAATATTTTTCTGCAATTTCCGGAACTCCCCAGAGCCACAGGCTTCCCTACAGTGATTTAGGCATCTATATGAGAAAGAGGAACAAGATCTTGGTAGCAAGGTTTGGTGATGTCTAGAAATCTCCTTGGTTGCATCACATGCCTTGGAACTTTGGTTTTGCCAAAGATGGGGAATCAGTTCTCCAGATCACAGAAGCTTTGCGTCTCTTCAGAGCTAACAGGCAACATACCTTACACCCTTTTCTGGTCACCTCAGCTAAGTCAATGACCAATTCTTCTCTGGCATGGATTTTGTGACAGAATTCTTGTTCCAGCATTGACCATTTCTTTGAGAAAGTTCATTATCCCCTTTAAGTGTCAATTTTGTCGTTTCTAAGATAAAAATATATCCATTTATGTGCCATAAGGTTATTCTGTGGATTAAATGACATGATATTTATAAAGTACTCAGAGAAGGGCCTGTCACTTTTCAAGTGCTTAATAAACAGTAATTATTAGCATTGTCATTATAAGTACTTAATACACAGTAGTTATGTATTCTGGTGTTGCTATTAATTCTACATATTTATAGCACATTAAACCTGAGAGGGGCATTAGATATCGAATTGACCAGAAAACATGTAAATTACAGAGCTTTTGGCATGAGTACTCATTTTCATCGTACTCTATTTTGGCTTACTAATTCCTTAAACATATGATAAAATCATGCACAGCTATAAGCAGTGAGTATAAGGCACATGTTGGTAATTAAGTCCTCACTGGCTATGGAATACAGAGACCATTTGAATAACTTCTTATGGGTCATTGTTTTGACATTGTCAAAAACCACTTAACGATTTCAGTTTCCAAATATTAAAGTTCAAATATGACAATCCCTTGTCATGCAAAAGAAATGCTGACTCTACATGTCCAGCGAATGCTGTTCACTAGGCTGGAAACACAGACATGAGCAAAACCCACCAAATACCTCCCTCATAAAGCTTTATTTAACCACAGTGTAGCATAAGCCTGCGGTCATGAAAGTCCAGCTGCAGTCAAAAGAGCTGCCAACAAGATTCTATCATAAAGCCTGTGGATGTTGCCTCCTAATGTCTCTGAATTTGCAGCCATTTTAGTCAAATGCTGCTCTCAACTTCTCCTACATGGATTACGGAGGGTGAGGAACTCCTTCACACTGCTTCTGTTAAATTCAAACATCTTACCGCTCACCGTGACCACTGTCATAATATTCTCCTTGTTTGTCCAGTTTTCTCCCTTCCTTAATCATGTCAATGGACCAGCAGAGTTATTGTCATGGAAAAATGCTCTGACAAGGCCATTCTGAGGCCATCGAAATCTCAAAACCTCATAGGTCCTGAATATAGTAATCATGACTTGAATTTTCAGTCCCAGACCTTCCTTTTTCCAGGCCCTGTGCTTGAGCTAAATTGAATTCCTTCTATTTCCTGTAAACATCCTGGGCTACCCCCTTCCACTCAGGCCTGAATTGCTATGCTCTTCATTTCCACATGAGCAAATTGCAACTGTCTCTCTAGGCTCAGGACAAATGTACTCCCTGAGTCCTTTCCCGTCAACAATAATTTATACCTCGACTTTACCTGGCTAGGTACTCTTTATGCACTTAGGGCTTTGGGGATACACACATACTTTCACACACACACTTATGTTTTGGTATTTATGGTACTAATCAATAGAGTCATGTATTGTCTATCATCAGAAGGCAATTAAAATTATATGATGTTTGTGTGTTTCTCTGTTACGAAACAAACACCCAAATGAGATGGACTCATGGAGTCTTATAGTTACATGACTTGGTTGACTCTAAATTTTCTATTTTGGATCAGTTGTGGTCTTTTACTCATAAGGATATTTAAGATGTTCATGCTCCTCCCTCAAAGCCCTTAGTAATCCTATTCTATACATTTGTACTTTTTGTACATAGGGATCGTTGAAGAAAAAATACTCTGCTCCACTGTATCTTACAAAGATGTTCAGCAATAATTTATAGCATCCATCGTTGTTGTTGTTGTTGTTTAACCTTTCTACCACCTTCTGTGCATACAAATGTGAGAATACTGGGGGATTAATGTCAGGCCTATCATCTTCTCGAGAACAAAAACTCCTGATATCATAGCAAATCATGAGTTGCTGTATTTAAGTGCAAACATTCTGCTCCTCACATCCTCCACTTGGGATACTTTCTAGAATCTATCATTTAGGCTGTGGGCCACTCTAGGGGGCATGTGTGTTGCTGTCACAATGTCTTACTACAAGTGCATTTTACAGTGATTCTCAACAGCCTGAAGAGTGACATTTTCAGAGTAGGATTTCCATCCATCACCTCCTCTAGAAGGTCTGTATAACTGGAGTTGAAAGCAGTGTTTAGACACTAAGGCAGAAAATTTAGAGGCACGAGAATGAAAGCTACAATCCTCCAAAGGTGTTACTCACATCAGATAAAAATGAGGTGCAGTGGGTGCACCTGTGTGTTTCAACCTACAAGTTTTGAGGAATTTATTGAGATTTCTTCCCAATCAATTCCTGTGCCACAAAATTGGAGAATAAAACAACAAATTGATATCCCATATATTTCCTCACATAAATGAAAGAACAAGAAATGATCAATGATAGATAGATAGATGATAGATAGATCAACTTAAAGCATATTACTTGGTTGACTATTTAAAATATACATAATTTACTTTGAAGATGTTGCTCTTGACATTGTCAATGTATCTATAAGTTTTGTGTATGTGTTCACATATTCTTAAGTAGGAACACATTAATTAATTAATTAGTTTTACAAAAATGTATATGTTGCCAGGTACATAAAAAAAAAAAATCCCTAGTACTCTGAGCGTGGTCGGTAAAAATGATTAATTAGACACAGGTCTTCTCTGAGAAACTGGATCTGAGGTTAGCTGTGAATGTCCTTAACTTGAGTTGGTCCATGTTGGATAGGGTTTTAAACCAGCACTTGCTCTGCATACCAGTGTTCTCGTTCATAATTCTGAGTCTGTCCATTTTAATTCAATGCCTTCTGGCTATTCCACTCCACCTGAATCTACCAGATTTTTGTTGACTCTCTTATATTATTTACATATTTATTTACCCCTTCCTCTCTTCCTCAAATTTAAACCCCTTTGAAGGCAGGAAAGGAGACTCAAACAGACTCTTTTTTTTTTAATTTTTATTTATTTATGATAGTCACAGAGAGAGAGAGAGGTAGAGACACAGGCAGAGGGAGAAGCAGGCTCCATGCACCGGGAGCCTGATGTGGGATTCAATCCCCGGTCTCCAGGATCGCGCCCTGGGCCAAAGGCAGGCGCCAAACCGTTGCGCCACCCAGGGATTCCTCAAACAGACTCTTATGGTATACTTTCCTTCTCCCTCCATCCAGTTACAACTGCTAGAGTTTTACACTTGTTTATTTAATCAAATACCAAATATGTCTACAGCATCTTTTCAGATTTAGGTATCATTTTATCATGGAATTAATTGGGGGATGCTTACAGAAATTTGGAATTTTTATGCCCTCAAAGCATTTAAATTCACACTGAGGGAGAAGATTTGCTGAGCAACATTTAAAGGACAAGAAGTGTTATTGTGACTCAAGTTTTCATTGCATGTTTTTTAAGATATCCCATAAGTATTAAACAAGGCTCAAAAGAATCTTAAAAATAATATCTTGAAAACTATATCTCTGATCTTTCCTACCATTCTCTTTCTGAGATTCCTTCTGGCCCATGTTCCCCATCCGGCTGCCCACACCATAAAAGTAGGAGTACTAATCAATACTGCTGCTTCTCTGACTTCCCACCTCACAAATAGCTGAGAACTCTCTCTAGATTCATACCCTTGTTTCCCACTATGAGACTCTAGCCCACTTACATTTGTTCAGTACCTGTAAACACTGCTTCCTTGTACTTGCTTTTGCCTCCTGCCAATCCATTTTCCACAATGCAAACATAATTTTTTTTTCATTTTGTTTGTTGGTTGTTGAAGTATAATTAACATATAGTGTTATATTAGTTTCAGGTGTACAATATAATAAGTAAACATTTCTATACATTTTTCAGCGCTCGTAACAGTAAGTGTGCTCTCAATTTCCTTTATCAATTTCATCCCCCTCTCCTGGCCACCTCCTCCCTGGCAACCACCAGTTTGTTCTCTATGTTTAAGAGTCTGTTTTTTTTTTGTTTGTTTCTCTTTTTTTTTTCTCTTTGTTCATTTGCTTTGTTTCTTAAATTCCACATAGGAATGAAATCATATGGTATTTATCTTTCTCTTTCTGACTTAATTCATTTAGCATTAAATCCTGTAGGCCCATCTAAGTTTTTACAGATGGCAACATCTCTTTTCTTTTATGGCTGAGTAATATTCCATATTACATCTTCTTTATCCATGCAGCTATCAATGGATGCTTACGTTGCTTGCATATCTTCACTATTGTAAATAATTTTGCAATAAACATAGGAGTGCATAAATCTTTTTGAATTACTGTTTTTGTTTTCTTTGGGTAAATACCCAATAATGGGATTACTAGATCATATGACAATTCTATTTTTAAGTTTTTGAGGAACCTCCATACTGTTTTCTGCAGTGGATGCACCAATTTGCATTCCTATCAGCTACATAAGTGTTCCTTTTTCTCCACACCCTGATAATTTTAAAATGCAAATCTGATCACTTAGACCCTTCAAGAGCTTCTTTTCAATAAAGATACAATTCCTTACATGACTTCTACAAATGCACTTGGGCTTCTCTTACCCATATTTCTCCTCCTCTAACATCAACTAGTTTCTCTATGTACCCTGGCTTTCTTTCACATCTTCTCACTAAGTCTGCATTCTCTGCCCAGGACTTTACTACATGGCGTTCTATGTGGAGTACTTCCCATTTCTCTTTTGTCTAGAGAGTTCCTTCTCATTCATCAAATCTCAAATTATTCACTATTTTTCTTTTTGCAAGGCATCCTTCCCTGACTGCCAAGACTGCTCAGAAATATTACTGACTCTCAATGTACCATCTTCATCCCTTCACAGCTATCAACAGACTTGCACTTTTATATTTAGTTTATGTCATTTAATGTGTTTTATTACTGAAATCTAAACTCTGTTAATACATATTTGTTGAATGAATAAACAAAGGGAATTCAATAAAATTGATCTCTGTACTAATTGTGGTACAGGCTAAGCTACTATACAAAGACATCTAAATATAAACTGTCTTATAAATGAGATAGAAGCTTTTTTTTTTTTCCTCCTCAAATAGTCTCCAGGGCAGGTCATGGCTAGAAGGGTGGTTGCTCTGCTCCAAAAGCCCCTCTTATTTATCTGCCATCTCTCCAGGTTGTCCTGGTATTTATGATTGAAGCTTGGATGCCTGCCAAATCCTTATATCCTGTTTGATGACGTATCAGTTTAAGTCTTTTGCCCATTTTCCAAGTGAATTAATTTCTTACTACTGATCTTAGAAAGTTGTTTATTTATTCTCAAAACAAGTCACTTGTTAGATATTGCAAATATTATCTCCCAGTATGTGGTTTATCTTTTGTTCTCTTAACAATGTCATTTATACAACAAAAGTTTTAAATTTCAGTATAGTACCATTTAGCAGTTTTATAATTTTAAGAATTCTGTTTTGGGTGTCATGAGTAAGAATCCATCACCTACCCTTAAGTCACAAAGATATTCTCTTGTTTTCTTCTAAAAGCTTTATATTTATACATTTTAAGTTTAGATCTATAATACATTTTGGATAGGTTGTTGTATATGGTGTGAGGTGTAGGTCTGGATTAATTTATTTGCCAATGGATGTCCATTTTCTTTACGAGTGCTGTTGAAGACTGTTTTCTATGTTGAATTGATTTTGCAACTTTATAAAAAGTCAGAAGGCTGTGGTTATTTGGTTCTATTTTTAGCTTTCTATTCTTTTCTATCCATTGATCTACCTGTCTCTCCTTCCACTAATACCATTCTCTCTTGACTATTATAGATATATAGAAAATCTTAAACATCGATATTCTTTTGGCCAAAATTTGTTTATTCTAATTCCTCTGTCTTTCATATATGTTTCAGTACCAATTTCACAATATCCACAAAAAGTTATTCAATTTAGGAATTGTATTAAACTAATTTGGGGAGAATTGACATTATACTATATTGAATCTTCAAAATCATGAATACCATATGTCTCTCAATTTATTTAGATTTCCCTTTATTTCTTTCATAAGCATTTGTCATTTTCAGCATATAGATACAGTTTATGTTTTGTTAGATTTATATCAAAGGATTTCATTATTTTTGGAGCTATTGTAGAATGTATGCTATTTTTCTATTTTTGTGTCTACATATTTATTGTTAGTATATAGAAATAAAATTGATTTTTTTGTGTCTTGATCTTGTATCCTATGACCTTGTTGAACTTACTTATTAGTTTTTAGGAGGTTTTTTTGTTTTGTTTCGTTTCGTTTTGTTTTGTTTTGCTATATTCCTTGTGACTTTCTACATAGGAAATCATGTCACCTTGAAGAGATCAGTTTTATTTTTTTCATTCTAATCTGGATGTCTCTGATTTACTTTCCTTGCTTTCTTGCACCTGCTAGGATTCTCAGCACTAAATTGAATAGGGGGAACGAGAGTAAACATCTTGCCTTACTCCTAATCTTAGGGAGGAAAACAGTCAATTTTTTATTGTCAAGTACAATATTAACTATGTTATTTTTTAAATATTTTATTTATTTATGAGAGACAGAGAGAGACAGAGAGACAGAGAGGCAGAGACATGCGCAGAAGGAGAGGCAGGTTCCATGCTGGGAGCCTGATGTTGGACTCGATCCCGGGACTCCAGGATCATGTCCTGAGCTGAAGGCAGATGTTCAATCGCTGAGCCACCCAGGCATCCCACTATAAGTTTTCTAAATCCTCTCTGTGTTGGGGATCTCTGGATGGTTTTGCGGTTTAGCACCTGCCTTCAGCCCAGGACGTGATCCTGGAGACTTGGGATCGAGTCGCACATCAGGCTCCCTGCATGGAGCCTGCTTCTCCCTCTGCCTGTGTCTCTGCCTCTCTCTCTCTCTGTCTCTCATGAATAAATAAACTTTAAGAATAAAAAGAAATAAATCCTCTTTGTGAAGTTGAGAAAGTTCTCTCACAACGCATGTCAATTTTGTCCAGTGGTTTCTGTTCATCAATCAAGATGGTTATATGATTTTCCTCTTTAATCTGTTAATATGGTTTTATATTGCCAATAGATTTTCAAATGCTGAATCAGTCTTTCATCCCTGAAACAAACATCTCTTAGCTGCCATGCCTTATTCTTTTTATATATTGTTAATATAATTTGTTTAGATTTCATTTTGGATTTTGTGTCTGTATTTATATGGATTATTGGTTATGTTTTTCTTTTGAACTGTCTTTGGTTTCATATCAAATAAATTCTGTACCCATTAATTGAATTATCACTTCTATTTCCTGGAGGACATTGTGGAGAATTTGTATTATCTCTTCTTTAAATATTTCCTTGCATATTATAAGTGAAATCATCTAGACCAGAAGGTTTCTCACTTAGGTTTCTAATAATAATTATGTAGACCAGAAGGTTTCTCATTTAGGTTTCTAATAATACATTCAATGTCTTTATTAGTCAAAGGAGTATTCAACTTATTTACTTCATCTTGAGTGAATTATGATAATTTGTGGTTTTCCAGGAATCTGTCCATTTTACATAATTTCTTGCATTTGTGTGGATAAAAGAGTTTTTTTTAATATTCTGTTATTATTCTGCTAATATCTTAGCTTCTGTAGTGATAACCTATCTTTCATTCTTGACATTTATAATTCATGTATTCTTTCCCCTTCTTGGTCATTCTTGATAATATGAATATCATATTGATATATGCAAAGTATCAGCTTCTGATTTGATGCATTTTCGCTATTCTTTTTCAGTTTAAATTCTACTGATTTCTACTATAAACTTATTTCTTTCCTTCTACTTGCTTGGGATTTATTTTGATCATCGTTTTTATTTCTTGAGGTGTAAGTTTAAATTATTGGTTTGAAACTTTTTTGTTTTACCATAACCAGTTTATACTAAAAATTTCCCTCAAAGCACAGCTTTCATTGCATCTCATGGATTCTGACATGTGTATTTACATTCCCATCTTATTAAGTGTGTGTTTAGTTTTATTTTCTTATTTTTATTATACATTCAAAATAAGTTGTAAAAATAATACATAAAGACCCTTGAGCCCTTCTTCCATCTTTGCCTAATGGTGGTATCTTATATAACACCTATTCCTGGTGTAATATAAAAACAGGAAATTTACATTGGTACAAAACTGTCAACTACACTACAGATCTTATTCTGTTTTCGTGGGCATTTCCACACACCTATGTGTGTGTGTGTAGTTCTATGTAATTTGACCACATACATGTTTAATATATACTGATATATATTATTTTATATATTTTAAAGATTTTATTTATTTATTCATGAGAGACATATTGAGAGAGAGGCAGAGACATATGCAGAGGGAGAAGCAGGTTCCCTACGGGGAGCCTGAAGTGGGACTCAATCCTAGGAACCTGGGATCACGACCCAAGTCAAAGGCAGATGCTCAACCAGGCGCCCTATGTTTAATATATCTTTCTAATTATTATTAAGCTTTTTTTCTTGGCCCATAAACTATTCAGAAGTGTTTTGATTAACTCTTATGTATTTGGACATTTTCCTGTTTTCTTTTGTTTAATTGATTTCTAGTTTAATGTCATTATAGTCAGAGAATACAATTTATATGATTTTAGTTCTTTTTAATATAATAAAGTTTTATATGAGTCAGATATGGTCTATCTTGATTACTATTTCATATAGACCTGAAAATAACATGTACTCCTCAAAACTTTAAGATCACCCCAAATGAGGAATGTTGGAGAAACTGTCACAGTTTAGAGGAAGCTCCAAATTCATGATTATCTATATGTCACATAGTATCCAAACTGGGATAGAAAAGAGTCATTGGGAGAGGAAAATCCCTGATATAATCTGAGTAAATTATGGGCTTTAGTTGATAATAATGTATCAATATTGTTTCATTATTTGTGATAAATGTAATAGTAATATAAAATGTTAATAATAGAAGAAACTGAGTGTGGGTTATATGGAAACTGCAGTATCATTGCAAGTTCTCTGTGAATATAAAACCATTATAAAATAAAAATGTTATTTAAATATTTTTTAAAACTAAAAAATATTGCTAAATGAGAGAATATTTATTAGATTATTTTTTTCTGTGTTCCTTCAAAGGGAAGACATAGGAACAATAGATGCTAAAAAGAAGCACATTTTAGTTCTGTGAAAGACCTTCTTCTCAAATAATTCAAGCTGTCTTCTGAGATGATTTAGCAGTGGAGGTAATCAAGTTGTGGTTGGAAGAACATTTACTAGACATTTAGAGGAGTTGGTTAAGCTAGAAAGGGTAAGCTAGACAATAATAAAGATAACATTTATCGAACAATGTCTTGTTCTTCACATTATTTAATCCTTCTAACACTTCCACTTAACAGACAAGGATACTGAGTTCCTCCAAATGCC
Source organism: Canis lupus dingo (assembly GCF_003254725.2). Classification (NCBI taxonomy): domain Eukaryota; kingdom Metazoa; phylum Chordata; class Mammalia; order Carnivora; family Canidae; genus Canis; species Canis lupus. The sequence continues at coordinate 43,240,822 of NC_064245.1, read as the reverse complement.
AGGAACTTGCCTGAGGCTACCAAGAAAGTACACAACCAGGACAGAAACCATTGTAGTCTCAACCGAGAGTCCATGGCTTTCCACTCATGAGCGTGTCTTCTTGGCTGAGTTTCCAAGATGTGACTAAGAAGAAAGGTTGATTCAAGAAGAATTTCACGACAAAAGAAAATGACAAAGAGGCATGCTAAAGAGCTAGAAAAGACACTCAGGACCAAGGAAGAGACTAGCAAAGTGATTTTTAATGGATTCCAAGATAAGTGTAGAGCAAAAGGAAAATAATATTCCTGCAAAGGTATTTAATCCACTTTAAATGGTCTTGTTTTTTTCTCTGTCACTAAATATCACTAATTGGCAGGAGATACAGACACTTAACCAAATAAAATTCACTGAACTTCAATCCATATTTTTCACAGTATGGGCATAACCATGTGTGTTTAATGAAAATTGCAGGATACTCTGTTCTAGCAACAAGCAAAAAATAAGGCTCACATTGGAGGCATTTCATGCTGTGAAGACTGGTATTTATCACCAGAGAGGAAGAAAATGTGTTGCGGTCAACTAATTTTATGGGGAAAAAAATATACATGATAGACTTCATAGGATTTAGTAGTGTCTATGTTGCCTTTGAGAAAATTGCTCGGGGCTTATGGAACACGCTTATCTTAATCTCCCCTACCACCATGTTCTCCTGCAATTAATCAGTAAGCAGAAAAGAAATAGTTAGAATTACCAGTATTACTGATTTAGAGATGTGAGCATTTCTTTTGTAAAGGGTCAGTTGTTCTCAGAGTCTTGAAGTCTGTCCTGGGTGACTGTGGGCTATTGATCTCTCTATTGTGGAATGTGTCCTAGTTGAAGGTTAGCCAGGGATGCTCACAATGGTCTTTCTGCGGGTTAGCTGCCCTCCTCTGTTCATGATGAAACTGTTTAATTCATAAAGCTTTGATGCTTAAACTGCTTCTGACCTTCTGTGAGCACTTCAAAGGGGAAAATTAGCTGCTTAGAAAAATATAATGACCTAAATCCAGCAATCTGGGACATACATGTTATAGTCTGTTGAACTCATGTTGACTAGTTATACTGTTTCTTTTGGGAACAGATTGTCTTGGAGGCACCATAATTGGAGAAAGGTGCTAATTTGAAGAGTTTGAAAATGAGTAGGTATTGATTCCTTGTTAAAATGTTGCTCCTCTTAGGGTCCTCCCTCAGAAGCAGGATGTTAGAAGCTGTGCATAAAGGTTGTCGCTCTGCATTTGGCCTATATTATTGGCATTTGCTAAAGTGAAATGACACTCATACAAAGCAGCACCTGTCCATTGTCTGTTGTTTATTTTTCTGTTTTGATTTATTTTCATTTTTCCTTTCCTATAATTAAGAAAACTTATTTTTAGAACAGTTTTCGATTCTCAATAAAATAGAGAAGAAAAGCACAAAGAGTTCCCACATACCTCCAGTCTCCACATATACACAGTATCTCCCACTATTAATATTCCACCCTATAGGGGTGCATTTGGTACAATTAATAAACCTACACTTACACCTCATTATCACCCAAAGCCTATGGTTTACATTACAGTTCACTCTTGGTGTTGTGCATTCCATAGGTTTTGACAAAATGTGTGATAACATGATCTCACCATTGTAACATCCTCCATAATAGTTTAACTGCCCTAAAAATCCTCTGTGCTCTACCTATTTATCCCTTTCTCTCCTCCCTCTCCCCTGAAACTACAAATCTTTTTATTGTCTTCAGTTTGGCCTTTCCCAGAATGTCAAATAATTGGATCATAAAGAATGTAGTCTCTTCAAGTTGGCTACTTTCACTTAATAATAAATATTTAAGTTTTCTCTATGTCTTTTCCTGTACTGACAGCTCATTTTTAGTGCTAAACAATATTCCATTGTCTGGATGTACCACAGTTTATTTATTCATTCACCTACTGAAGACCATCTTGGTTGTTTCCAAGTTTTGGCAATCATGAACAAATTTTCAAGTACAAGTTTTTGTGTAGACATGTTTTCAATCCATTTGAGTAAGTGTCAAGGATTGCAACTGCTGGATTATATGGTAGGAATACAATATGCTAAGATACAGATATATGATAAAAATATAGGAAACTACCAAACGGTCTTCCAAAGTAGCTGTATCATTTTGCATTCTCACCAGACATGACTAAGAATGACTAAGAGCTCCTCTTGCTCCACATGCTTACCTGTATTTGGAGTTGTCATATTTAAATGTTCACTATTCTAAAATGTATGTAATTTTGTTGTTTTAATTTGTAATGCCCTGATGATATGTGAGGCTGTTTTTATATGCTTACATTTCATATGTATATCTTGTTTGGTGAGATGTCTGTTCGAGACTATTGCCCATTTTTTAATTGGTTGTTCATTTTCTTATTGTCACGTTTTAAGGTTCTTTGTATATTTAGAGTTTTTTATCAGATGTGTCTTTGCCAAATATTTTCTCCTAGTCTGCTATCTGTTTTCTCATTCTCTTGACATTGGACTACACAAAGCAGAAGGTTTCTGTTTTAAGAAAGTCCAGCTTATAAATTATTGCTTCCATGGATTGTGCTTTTGGTGTTGTATTTGTAACTCATGGCCATACCCAAGGTCATCTAGATTTCTTCCTGTGTTATCTCACAGGAGTTTTATAGTTTTCCATTTTATGTTTAGGCCTATGATAAATTTTGAGTTAATTCTTGTGAAGGTTGTAAGATTTGCATCTAGTTTTTGTTGTTGTTGTTATTGTTGTTGTTGGGTATGTGGATGTCAACTTGTTTCACCACCATTTGTTGCAAAGATTATTTATGCTCTACTGTATTGATTTTCTTCCTTTGTTAATGATCTATTGACTATATTTACATGGGCCTATCTCTGGGATCTCTATTTTGTTCTATTGATCTATTTGTCTATTCTTTTCTAATAATACATTGTCTTCCTTACTGTAGTTTGTAGTGAGTCTTAAAGTTGCCAGTTCTTCAACTTTTTTTTTTCTCCTTCAGTGCTGACATGGTATTATGGGTCTTTTTCTCTCCTTATAAACTTTAGAATCAGTTTACCGAAATCCACAAAATAAATTGCTGGAATTTTGATTTCGGTTGTGTTAATAGATCATGTTGGAAATAACTGACATAGTGATGATATTGAATCTTCTTATACGTGGTCATGGACTATCTCTCCATTTCTTTGTTTCTTTTATTTCATTCATCAGAGTTTTATAGTTTTCCTCAAAGACACTTTGCACATATTTTGTAAGAATTATACCTAAGTATTTCATTTTCAGGGGTTCTAATGTAAATTGTGATGTATTTTTATTTTTAAATTCCACTTATTCATTGATGTTATACAGGAAAGTGATTTATTTTATAAATTAGCCTTCGATCCTTCAACCATGCTATAATCATTCATTAGTTTCACGTGAGATTTTTTTGTCAATTCCTTCAGATTTTCTACATAAACATGTCATCTCTGAACAAAGATTGTTTTATTTCTTCCTTCCCAAAATGTGTATGTTTTATTTACTTATATTAGATAGAACTTCCTCGTATGATATTGAAAAGTAGTGGTGGGAGGGAACACCCCCCACCACTTTATTGTCTTTATCCTTATCTTAGCAGAAAAGATTCAAGTTTCTTGCTATTAAGTATAATGTTAATGGGAGATTTTTGTAGATGTTCTTTACTAAGTTAAAGAAGTTTTCTTCTACTCTGAAGCTTCTGAAAATTATCATGAATGAGAGTTGGATTTTGTCAAACACTTTTTCTGATTCAATATGATCGTGTAATTTTCCTTTAGCCTGCCAATGTGATGATTTGCATTAATTGATTTTCAAATATTAAACCAATTTTGCATACCATATCAAGTGGATAAATCCCACTTGATCATATGCTATAATTATTTATATATATTGTAGGATTTGATTAGCTAAATTTTGTTGAAGATTTTTGCATCTATGTTCATGAGGGATATTGGTATTTAGTTTTCTTACAATGTCTTTGTATGGTTTTGGTTTTAGGATAATGCTAGCCTTGCAGAACATTAGGAAATATTTCTTTTGCTTCCACATTCTGGAAAAGATTGTAGAGAATGGGTATAATTTATTTCTTAAATATTTGATAGAATTCACCAGAGAACACATCAAGACTTATCCTTTTTATGTATTTGTTTGTTTTATTTGTTTGTTTTTTAAGGTTATTTGTTATTCATTTAATTTCTTTAATTTATATCACCTACTTAGATTATATATTTTTTTTCTTATATGAGTTTTGGTAGTTTGTACATTTTGATAAATTGGCCTATTTCATCTAGGTTACCAAATTTATGACACTGAATTGTTCATGTATCCCTTTATTATCTTTTTAATGCCCATGGGATCTCTACTGACATCCTGTCTTTCATTTCTGATATTGGTAATATATGTCAATTTTTTTTCTCTTAACTAGGTGGCTAGAGGCTTGTTGATTTTATTGATCACTTCAAAGAACCAATTTTAGGTTTTGTTGACTTTCTCTATTAATTTCTTATTTTCAATTTTATTGATTTCTACTCCATTATTATTTTTTCCTATTCTGTTTACTTCCAAATTAATTTGCTCTCCACTTACTAGTTTCTTAAGGTAGAAGCTTAGATTATTGATTGGTCTTAAATTATTTTCTAATACATATATTCAGTGCCATTAGTTTCACTCCAGACACTGCTTATGTTGCATTCTACAAATTTTGATAAGTTGTGTTTTTGTTTTGCCCAATATATAAAAGTGATTATTGAAATAATTGGATTAATATTTACCATATTTTTACTATTTTCTATTTATTCCTTTGTCCTCTGCTCCTGATTTTATTTTCCATACATTTTTTGCCTTCATATTTTTACTTGAGCATTTTTAATAATTCTATCTTCTCTTCTTTCTTAACTTGTCAATTAAACATCTTTTAATTTTTTTTCTTTTTCATAGTGCCCTAGGGTTTGCAATAAACAGTTACAAGTAATCCCAGTATACTTTTGAAAATAACACTATACTGTTTCATAGGTAACACAAGTGCTTTATAATAACAATAACAAAGTATTCCTAATTTGTAGGATGTTCCTTGTATCATTGTAGTCATTCATTTCATTTATACATACATGTATAAGCACATATATAAATGTATAAGTATACAAAATCAAATATATTGTTGTCAAAGGAAAAAAGTCCTCTCAATTTTAGTCTGTCTGAAAAAGTCTTTCTGTCTCCTTCACTTTTGAAGGATAGTTTTCAGCATACAGAATTCTGGGTTGGTAGTTTTGCTTTACCAACATGTTAAATATTTCGCTCTACTATTTGCTTGCATAGATGTAGTTTAAAATTTGGATGTAATTCTTATCTTTACTCCTATATAGATAGGATATTTATCCCCACTCTGGCTTCTTTCAGTATTTTTTCTTTATGTTTGATCTTATGCAGTTAGAATATAGTATGCCAAATTAATTTTTTTTTTTGGCATTTATCCTGCTTAGTGTTCTATGAGTTTCCTTGATCTGTGCTTTTGCGTTTAGCATTATTTTGAGAATTTTATTTGGTCAATAATAACTGTTTCAAAGTTGTATGTTAAAACATTTGAAATTGTCCCACAGTTCTTTGATATTTTATTCTTTTTTTAAAAAAAATATTTATTTACTTTAGAAACAGAATTTGTCAGGGTAGGGCAAAGGGAGAGGGAAAGAGTTTTAAGCAGACTGCACTGAGTGTGGAGCCTGATGTAGAGCTCAATCTCACAACCCTGAGATCACAACCTGAGTTGAAACCAAGAGTTGGAAGCCCAACTGACTGTACCACCACCCAGACACCCTATTTTATTCTTTTTTTTAAAGATCTTTTTTTCCTTTGCTTTTTGTTTTAGAAGTTCCTATTATCATATCTGCAAGCTTAAAGATTCTTTCCTCAGCTATGTCTAGTCTACTGAGGAAATCACCAAAGACATTCTTCATTTCTATTACAGATTTTTATCTATTGTATGTCATTTTGATTCTTCCTTAGAATTTTCATTTCTCTGTTTATACTACCCATATTTTCTTGCATGTTGTTTACTTTTTCCATTTAATACCTAAACTTATTAATCAGTTTATTTAACTGTCTGGACTGATAACTCCAACATTCCTGTCCTATCTGACTTTAGTTCTGATGTTATTCAGTGCCTTCAAATGGTGTTTTTTTCCCTTTCAATGTGTTTTGCTATTTTTTTTTGTTGTTGTTGTTGTTGTTGTTGAAAAATGGTTATTATGGATCAGGTAAAATGAACTGCAGTAAATAGGCCTTTAGTGATGTAGTGGTAAGGTGTAGGCAGTGGGGAAGCATTCTATAATCCTGAAATTAGGTCTCAGACTTTTGGTGAGCTTGTACTCCAGGATTGTGAACTTCAATAGTGCTTTTCAGTTTCTTTTCTCCCCTTATGTGGGATAGGACGCTTAGAGGGATTGGAGTTGTGTATTTCTCTTACTCCACAGGAGGGATAGAGAAAGCTAATGTTAAATTTCTCTTTTTTCCATGTGGAAGCCTAATGCTGACTAGGGTGGAGTATTTCATGTCCCCCAGATATGTTGGGTCCTATAAAACCCTAGCATTTTAGCTCTACTCAAACAGCTTCTTCTGAAGCTAAACCTTATTTTTTTTTAAAGATTGTATTTATTTATTCATGAAAGAAACAGAGAGAGAGAGAGAGAGAGAGAGAGGCACCGAGACACAGGCAAAGGGAGAAGCAGGCTCCATGCAGGGAGCTCCACATGGGACCGGATCCCTGGTCTCCAGGATCACACCCCGGGCTGCAGGCGGCTCTAAACCGCTGAGCCACCGGGACTGCCCAAAGCTAAACCTTATTAAGAACAGAATGCTCTGGCACACTTCAAAATGATTCCTTTTCCCCTCCCCCTATTTGAAGCACAAGGGGATTTTTCTCTGGTATTTGCTGTGAAGACCTGATAGAGCCCCTAGATGTAAGATTGACAAAAGTGTGGAGTTCTGTTTGACTGGAACCCTAGAAGCTTTAACTCTCACACTTGCCCACAATAAGACTTCAGCAATTATTCAATTACAATTTAGATTTTCCCATGACAGAACCTGCATGTATAGACGTTTCGGCTCTGTAAGTCATGATTTTTTGTATCTGTCTGTCTGCCTTACAATTTGTGAGTCAGTGGATTGTCCTGTGACCTCATTTCTCTGATGGATATAAGAAATGTTCATTTTTCAATTTGCTCAGCTTTTTACTTCTTGTTAGAATGGAGTGGCAACTTCCACGCTCTTTATATGCCAGATTAGAAACCCAAACTCCAGACATGAATTAGGTTAGAGATATATTCATAGATGTTCTTACTTTCAGTATAATTTTATAGCAGTAATTGCCTCCAATACTCCAAATGTATGAAGTTAAGTTTTTTTTTTTTTTTTAAGATTTTATTTATTTATTCATGAGAAACACACAGAAAGAAACAGAGACATAGGCAGAGAGAGAAGTAGGCTTCCTATAGGGAACCCAATGCAGGACTCGATCCCAGGACCCCGGGATCATGACCTGAGCCAAAAGCAGACACTTAACCACTGAGCCACCCAGGTGCCCCCATGATACTGAATTTTTATGAGAGAATGAGAAAGTACATGTTATTATGGTAGATAAGTCATTGGTTTTACAGGCTAAGGGAGCATGTTTTGAGAGTGATTTCAAGATCTTCATCAAATTAAATACTTTCTTCTGCTGAATGAACAATTATACATCATCCATCAATTTTGAGCTATGGGTCCAGTTTTCTAGTTGCTTCCTGGACATTTCCACATTGACGTTCTACAGCATTACTGACACATTCCCAAATAAATATTTTTTCCCACATTTGCCTTCATTATTACTATTAGTTTCATTATCATTCATCACTTACTTAGGCCAATATCTTGTTGTACCTGAACTTCTCCCTGTCCCTCATCTGTTGAAGAAAAGCGATCCGCATGGTCTATTATACTCTAAAAGGTTTCAAAAGTGCTTTAATTTAGACCCTCTTTTTATCTTTGTCTCAAAATATAGTTTTACCAGTCTCTACCAACAATTCCATGTACATCTCTAAAATAGATTGTATCATTATATTACTTAAAATTGTGGATGTTTTCTCACTTCGTTAAGCATTGTAAGTCATCCTCCTAAGAAGAGCATAAGGGTGCTTCACAATATGTCTCCAATCTCTTTTTATCATGTACCTCCTTTCTCCCTCACCCCCAATGTCAGTAGAAGAATTACAACCAATCCCACGGAGAGGACATTTAGATCTTCATGTTCATGCTCCTGCCCACGCCCACATGAAACAGGTCCAAAATTCTTCCCTTTTTTCCAACTGCTAAATGTTACTGCATCCACCAAATGTATTCTTTGTGATGATGTTCACAATTATGACTTTACCACTTCTTTGTATGTGGCTTGCTAGAACAGCATCCATAGCCTGACCATAGCTGTTGGTTCATTGTATTACTTTACTTTTTCAGTCATCTTTCTCCTCAATGAGAAAGCTAGCTACATAAATGATACAAGATTCATTTTTATCTTCTGCAATTGACATACTGTCTGACCATGACACTATATTCTCAATTAGAACTTTTTTCTTTTATAAATTAAACTCCATTTTAATTTGTTGTTTATTATAATAAAATTGAAATAATGGGACAGTTGTTGGAAGGGTAAGGGGTTGTCAATAGTAACTTAAAATGACTTACACAATCCCATACCCCTTTCCAGGAAAGGACCAGGAGAAAGTTTTAAGTTGTTGATAAGAAGCAGGAAATCAGGATTCCTGCTATTTCTTGGATGAGGGTGAGGTTACAGTTAGTTTGTGTAACATGATATCTAGGACAGAAATGGTATTCACTCAATGGTAGCCAAGAGAAAACTAGTAAAAGCTAGAATCTAAGTTAAAGCCTTGATTATCAGCAGATACGATTTGCAAATTATTATTTTAGGTGAGAAATGTAAACTATTGAAACTTTAATGCTGTAGCAAAAAACTGAAAATTAATCAAATACCCCTTGGGGTATAATCTGGGGTTAGTATATGTTTAGCTCAGTCTGCTTCCTCTAACCACAGAATCTTTAATACTTCTATATTGTTATATGCTAACTAAAGTATATGCACATTCCTTTGCAAACACAGTCCTCTTCATAGTTCTGTAAGGTGGGTGGGACAAGTGCTACACTCTCGCCTTACAGAGAGAAGAGAAAGGAGTTACGAGATGGGAACTGGTCAAGATACAGAGCAAGCTTGTGACAGTGATGTAAAGAGCATTTGCTTTTTATTACTTTTCCTTTCTCTACTGAATGTTATTTAGCTTTCAGAATAAAAAATAAAGTCCTTATAAAATGACTAGTTATTTAAAAAGCTCTGCTTTTTGTCTGCACTATTTCCACTGGCAAGAAAGATGAATTGATACATTTAAGGCAGTTTTAAGCCACTGGAGCATTAAAACTAGAAGACATTTTGGATGACTCTCAGTTAGACTAAAAATTCAGTTAAGCTAACCTATCCTGGTTGATTGTTGCTTTGTTTTGTTTTTACAATAATAACAACTATAATAAAACCTGACCTTGAATTTCCACAGTGCCTTGCCTTTCCAGAACCTAAAGTATCATCATGAAGATGATCCCACACACTTGACATGGACCTGAGTTTGTCATAAAAACACCCATTCAGAGTGTGCTTGCTATTTGACCCTTAAAATTAAGATATTGATGGATCTGCATTGAGGTTCATTCACTATCATGCTCAGTAGTAACCTTCACCTTCATGCACTTAATTTATTTGGTATTCTAAATATATCATATGCAACAAGTCATTTTATAAAAAGAAATATGTAACCCCTACACTATGCTTCATTTTCCCACCAATGTGATATAGATATCAAGAATATCCTTTGTATTTGTCATGCAAAAGTTAGTTTTAAATGCTTTACACAGAGAATAATATTTATAGAGATCAAAATACTTAATTTACTAAGTGTAACCTTGCTCCCTGAGATACTAGATGCAGATAAGCTTTTTTTTCTAACCCCACAACTATTTCTCTTGTCCCCAATTCTGTCCAGAGGAGTATGTTAATTACTTTAATTACCCTATAAGCCAGTGCCTGTGAATAAATAATAAACTTACTTTTCTCCAGAAAAATGTAACTTATTTTTCAACTCTTTCCAAGAGGAAGGTTCACATCCTCTCCTTAGTTGGAGACACAAACTCATTGACTTCAGTGGAAGACCCTAGCCTAATAAGTACATTGTGTTCACTGACTTGCTCAATCAATGGAACAATCCTTCACATTCATCAGTCAGTAAGGAAGTCACCCCAAACATGGCCCATGGCAGAATATGGGCACCAGCAAACCTGGCTTCTATGGGGACTTGTACAGGGTGTTTCAGTTGGTTTGTGTTTTGCCTCAATTTAATCTCATTACTCTAGCTTGGAGGTCAGTCCTTCAGTCTATTAAATTACTTTTTCAAAGTCGCAGAAACTATAGGAATTTTTTCTCAAGATTCAAGGTACTGTTCACTATTGAATAACTAAAGTTAAAAGATAAATGAATTATATTAGCAATAACAAATTGAGAGTTGGTATTGGGGGATGAGTGCGATACATAGCTGAATAATCACGCATTCAAGCAACAATTAACAAAATAGTATGGTTGATAAGAGAAGGGGGAAACCGAGTAGGAAAAAATTAAAGAAGAAGACAAACCATGAGAGACTCTTAACTCTGGGAAATAAACAAAGGGTTGCAGAAGGGGAGGCAGGTGGGAGAATGGGGTAAAGGGGTGATGGACATTAAAGAGGGCACATGATGAGATGAACACTAGGTGTTCTACTAGATGTTGGCAAATTGGATTTAAATATTTTTTTAAAAAATAAAAATAATAGTATGGCCAATTTACATTCTCACTTCATTCTATTTTATTGCTACCATTAACTGTATTTTCATTACAATGAAATATGCACACAATGGAAACATGTACATACATTTAAACATTTGACGTGTTTGAAATAAAATTCAATGAAGTTTCACAGGATACTTCAAGATGCCAGATTCTGAGGCTTTGGAAGGGTATCCTTGTAGGAAAGTGGGATGTATAATATTTTTGTTTAAACCATTAAAAATATGAGGGTTCCTTGATGAAATGACAGCTAAAACTTCTAACAGAGTTCAGAATTCTTGGCAGGGATCTTCAACTGGAATATGCCTTGGTAGTTCCCTTGACGATGAAAATTATGAGTGATATGATTGAGTTGCAAGGGATTTGAGATATTTTTGCTGAGAGTTATTGTTTCTAATGACAATAATATCAGCATATGACAAGTTTATAACTAGGCTAACTTTTGGGAATAGAAAGACCTGGAAGTCATCAAAAATCATTGTTCATGACCAATTTCAAAATGAGCTTGTCTAAAATTCCCCCCTGCTTTAATAATTGAATTGAGGGGGGGATGGGAAGACAAGAGATGGGAAAGGAAAGAAAATAACTCTAAGCCAGAAATTTACCTGTAAATATGATTTCCCTGTTTTATGGCTATATTGCTACTTCCCTGAAATGTTAAAAATCAATTATGAATGAAGGAAATTCCTCTCCTTGTGCTATAGTTCAGTAGCCTAAATTTTTACTCTCCCAATTTAAATCCATTATTGTTCTTTAATCCCAAATCATCCATAGTTCCAAGTTGGAGGAACATTGCTTCACTAACAATGATTTGTTAAATCATCATCATCATCATCATCATCATCATCATCACCATCATCATCACCTTGTAACTGGTGAGATGAATGAGATAACACTGCATACAAAGGGATCTCTTAATAATTTCTAGTCCATTTAAGCAGATATTTTAAAAACTGTACTGACATATACAAATAGGAATCACATTCTTCTGAAGACTTCAAGAAGGAAATTTCCCATTAATCTACTTTATGCCAATTAATCTTTATCATGGGGAAATAGTGTGTTTCTGTCACTTAAACTCAGGTGTGGGTTGGATTGGTCCCTCCTGTGAACTTGCACAATAGGAAACTATCATGGTCTTTTCATTGCTCATGTGATAAACCTCTTCTCTGTCCCTCACTTTTACTTTTAAAATAAGTAGCTAAATATTTTATTTATAATTTTATTTGCTTATAATATTTAGTATTTGTATGCTTAATGTGTATATATTTCTTGTACATACACATATGTATCTATCTACTATAAAAAATAAAATATATTTAATAGGTCAAATATCCATATGGAATGAAATTCAAAAGGTGGAAAGGAATATTTACTAGAAAATAAGTCTTCTTTCCCTCTTATCCATTAGGCATCTGATTGTTCTCAGGTATCTAGATTCAATCACCATTATGAGTTTATTGGTGATTTTGAGAAAATTCCAATGCATCTGCAAGCATAAATTGTATATGGGTATATCTCTGTGTGTGTATGTTTAATGGAGGCAGATATTTCATTTTTGGGGGAATATATTTATGTGCATGTGTGTGTGTGTTTAACCATATAAATGTATGTTGTGGATAGTTCCTTATAAGAATCTATAGACTTGTCCTATTCTTTTCAAAGTTGACATAGCACTCCACTGTATTGTAAGATGATTTTATTATAACACTCTTATTTATCCCATTTAATCATGTTTGCCCTAAATTCAACCATTTAAAAAGTTAAGATTGTAATTATGTTGTTTGATTTGAATTTATAAAAAATTTTCCCAAAAATCTCATAATGAACTAATAATTATAGTTTTTTTTCTTAGATCCAAATTCTATTGAGAAATAGCTTCTGTACTGTTGAGCACACTATTGGTTATCCTCTCAGTAACCATATTTTCTTAATTTCCTATGTCTCATGATAGAAGCAAAAAAAAAAAAAATCCATCTACACCTCTCTCCTTGGGGAGAGGGTTGTCTACATGGACCAGTTTTTTAAATCAATGTTGACCAGCAGTGTTCTGGGAAAAGTATCCTTTCAGAAAGAAAGGATGAGGTGCATGAGGGAGGCCCATGTTGAACTCCCTTTGAAACATGGTTGTGTGGGGTCAAAATGCTTGGAATCAACTTAATTCTTGATGTGACAAGGTTGTACACATCATGACAAGGATGGGTATGTGAAAAGAGGGAAAAAATTGTATTTGAAAAATAACCCCACATTTAGTCCATTTAACTTTAGATTTCTTCTTATGTGTGAGAAATAACCTTTATTTTTACATGACTTTAAAAAAATATTTTATTTATCTGAGAGAGAGAGCTAGAGAAATCACAGCGGGGGGACAGTGTGGAGTGGGAGATGCAGACTCCCTGCTGAGCAGGGAGCCTAATGCAGGGTTTGACCCCAGGGTCCTGGGATCATGATGGGAGCCGAATGCAGATATTTAACTGGCTGAGTCATCCAGGAGCCACTACATGAGTTTTGGTTACTTTGTCACTAGCAGTCAAAGACATTCTAGCTGAAAGAGATTCTAACATACTACTGGGGACAAAGGATACAAGAACAAATGGATACCCTTTGCCCCCTTTATAAGACAGACCCTATGTCTTTCTGTATCAATGTTCTAGTTCTTTACTTGTTCACTAATCCACATTTTTGCCAGAATCTATGCTAAAAACTATTCTGTTTGGTTATTCTGGATTACAACTACTAGCAAACTATATCTATTTTTAGACTGTTATAAAATGGAAATAATAGTAATTAGCAACACTACAAAAGACTTTTTCATAATGGGTTTTATTTTTTATTTTTATATTTTTTTAAAAAATATTTTATTTATTTATTCATGAGAGACAGAGAGAGACACAGAGAGAGAGGCAGAGACACAGGCAGAGGGAGAAGCAGGCTCCATTCAGAGAGCCTGATGTGGGACTCAATCCCAGGATTCCAGGATCATGCTCTGGGCAGAAGGCAGGGGCTAAACCACTGAGCCACCCAGGGATTCCCCCATAATGGGTTTTAAATCCATAAATATATTTTTGGAAGGAAATAATATATTGCAACATCAAATCTCATTTTTACATGATCTTTATTTCTTGGCAAAAAATAAAAATGCCGATTTTACTTACAAAATGAAAGTGACTACAAAAAAAAAAGGCCTTAATGACATATGAGTTTTTATATCATGTTTTGTTATGCTAATGTATTAATAAGTGCAATATAAGGTGTATTTAGGGATTTTACTTTAGTATTTTGGAGAAATAACATTCTATATAATAGAATATATTTGACGTGAGTTTTTTTTTTTTCTCTAGAAAGAGAGTGAAGGGAAAAATAAAATTGTGATTTTGTTAAAAATATATCAGAGTTCTGTTTGCTGGACCACCCAAAGATGCCTGGAAAAGATACTGAGCAATGAGTTGGACCAGAAGTTCTGGCTAGATAGATGCTCTCCAGGACACAGTGGAGAACAAGAATTACTGATTTGACAAACCCCAAGCAAAGCCTTTGGGAAAAGAAAGATTCAAGCCCAAGCAACAGAAATCAGCATGGAACCCGAAGTGCAGAGGCTTCTGGATTCCTCCAAGGAATTTTAGGCAGCTGCAACAAGACTGGAAAAAATGAAGGCCAAAAAGAGGAAGGAGCCTAGATATTTGCTCTAAATGCTTTCACCTACAAATGAGTAGATGGCAAACGAACACACCAGACGATACCAACAGTACAGAATCTGAGAACAAAGGAAATCTATATTCAGAAATTGACTTAAAATAGGCTTTATTTATAATTCTTTAGATCTTGACTTTATACTATTCTATCAAATGGTACAGGTACTTAAAGAAATGTAATAAAACAAAACAAACAAAACAAAACAAAAACATAAGGAACTGTGCCAAATTATATAATAAAAGTCGAAGTGAATAGATGTTTCTATAAGATCCATTTCATAAGGAAAAAAGTGGGAGCCTCTTCACCTCAGTGAGAGATCAGAGGAGAAAGTAAACTGGGTTATCGGATTAAGATGCCATCAAAGATTTCTAAAGGAAAGGATCATATGGGACTAACACAGTCACTTCATATTTATTTGATGGTCATGAAGCTCGAAAGTTCATTGAGAAAAAAATGCAGTTAATTATGTGGGAATACAATTAAAATGACTATTAAATTTTAGAATCATAAATATTTTTACTGCCACAATTAGATGGTGAAAAAGAATTGCTACATTTCACTGGCATCTTTCAACGTTCATCTGCAGGATCCTGTTTTATAATGCATTTACAACCACATAATCTCATCTCTACTATGTAAATCAAGTTAGAGTCCTTTTTCGTTCATTTGCAGCGTATTTTGCTGGTGGTGGCTAGATAAATGTTTCGGTGAAGGATAATTTGGTTGCCCTCCAGCACTTGAATGTCTGATATTGCACAATCAAGGAATCCGTGTCACATTAAGGCAATTCTTATAATATAATCAAAGTTCTCATGTTGTACTCTCCTTTAGATGAAACAAACTAATGAAATGTATTGACCCTCCTCACGCACTTCTGAAGCAAAATGACTAAGCAGTATTGAGACTACATGAAATACACTGACATTGATTGTGAAGTCGGCTTTTCTCAGCCACATTGGTGGCTGATTAAAGTGTCACATTGACAATATAGCCCCTTTTGAACAGGAAATTAATACCAGCTTGGTGGCAAAGAGAATCATCTTCCACAAGGAAGCTCACATCATTGTTAATCCTACTTAGAAAAAAAAAAGGTCGTATCTTTTGCACCAGCACAACCTAGAGTTTTCTTCTTATGAAAGAATAATCAGAAGTGTCATCACTCTAATTATTTCAAAAAATAAGACACCTCTGGTGTTTCATGCCTGTTTTGGTTATGAATAACTCTCAAAAATAAGAATAAAAAGAAAGAGTAAGACATTTTTGAATCTTTCACTAACTCACACGAATGACCATTTAGTTTAAACATTAAAAGGTGAAGATATTACCAATATTAAATCAATATTCAGCTTCATTCATTTCTGATACATGAAATAAGAATCAGCATAATTCTTAAATTCTAGTTGTTTGATGTTCTATTCAAACATGTAATTCCAGCTGCAGTAAATTTCTCTTTATAGAAGCTACCTAGAATAGGATTCCAAATGTGAACAAACCTACAAGATAAAGGATCAGAGTGTGCCCACACTTGATTTGCTAGCCCTCTAAGATCCTGTTCCCTCTTGTCATGGAGGGAGGAACTAGTTACTCTAAATTTCAGGTTTTCCATTGTTTCATTAATTTCCCTTTTTATCTTGCTCAATCATTCGCTCAATAGATAATACAATGTTGCCTCTCCTTACCTTAATTAACATGTGACTGCTACTTGTGTAGGACAGGCATTGTCACTGGGCTGTTTCCACCAGAAGGGGTATCAGAGGGATGAAGTGGATAAAGAAGGTTAGGGAAAGGATGGATATGTCACCAGGGCTATGTTTTTAAAAATTCAACCATAAGATCAAGGGTAAGATCATATGCAGACCTAAGTTCTCCTTGCTAAATGGAGAACCCAATCAAGTTCTGCATTATTCTCACATGATTTACCATTCCCCTTCTGCTACCTTTCATTTCCACTGAGGTCCCCTCACTGCTATCTTACAAAATTGGACAATAATTTCCATGTGAGGCTGGTCCTCCGCTTCTTACCTTCCTGTAGAATTTCATAGATTTTAGTCACATTGTGTTATAAAGAAAGAGCAAGTGTTTTGGAATTAAAATGTTGGTTCCCCACTTCTTCCCCCTGCCCAGTTAAAGCGCCTCTGTCTTGAGTATCTTTTGCTTGGGCCAACCTGCTTCCCTTCTTAATTACTTGCTCATAACTCACCAGCTTTTTGAGCAAGTAGTTAAATCCCCACCAGCACATCACTATCAGTTCAGACTTCTTAGCCTGAATTGAGACAAAACCAGTTTTAAAGGCAGGTGGGGAGCTACTGCTGCTGTGGAGGATAATATGCAAATACTCTGATGATTGCCCTTCATCCAACATTTAAAATGCTGAGTTTGGGGAGTTCTGTATATATTCTGAATATCAGTCCCTTTTCAGATGTCTGACTTGCCATTTTTTCTCCCATTCTGTGGATTTTCTTTTTATTCTATTGACAGTGGTTTTTTTTAATGCACAAAAGTTTCACATTTTAATGAAGTCTAGCTTTACTTTTCTCTTGTGGCTTATGCCTTTGGTGTCCTATCCAAGAAATCACTACCAAATCCAATGCCATGAAGATTTTCTTCTATGTTTTCTTCTAAGAGTTTCAGTTTTAGCTCTTACATGTAGGTCTTTGATCCATTTTAGTTAGTCTTTGAGGGCAAAGAACTTAAGTAGACATTTCTCCAAAGAGAGTCAGAAGGTCAAAAAGCATAGGAAAAGATGCTCAACATCACTAATCATGAAGGGATTGTAAATTAGAACCACAATGGGATACCACTTCACACCTATCAGGATGGCTATTAGCAAAACAAACAAACAAAAAACAGATAATAGTAATTCCTTACAAGCATGTGGAGAAATCAGAAACATGGTGCCCTGCTGGTGGGAATGTAAAATGGCACAGCTTCAATGGAAAACAATATGGTGTTTCCTCAAAGAGTTAAAAATTCAATTGCCATATAATCCAACAATTTCACTTCTGGGTATATTCACCAAAGAATTTAAAGCAGGGAAACCAAGAAATATCAGACACTCATGTTTATAGCAGTATTGGTCACAAGAGTCAAAGTGTGGAAGAAACTCAAGTGTTTATCAATGGAGATGAATGGATAAATAAAATGTACTGTATATAAAATGAAAAAAATCTGAAATGGATGAGATTAATGGGTAGAGATTCAGTTTTGCAAAATGAAAAGAGTTCTGGGAATAGGTGGTGGTGGTGTTTGTACACCAATGTAAACGTATTTAATGCCACTGTTTGGTACACTTAGAAATATTTTAATTAATTTTTATTTTATTAAGATTTATTTATTTAATTTAGAGAAAGAGAGAGTGGGGGGAGGTGCAGACAGAGAAGGAGAGAGAATCTCAAGCAGATTCCCTGTGGAAAGCAGAGCCTGAAATGGGATTCAATCCCATGACCCTGAAATCGCCACCTGAGTGGAAGCTAAGGGTCGGACGCTCAACCGACTGCTACCATTTTAAACCATCAACAAAAGAGTGAGGGAATTCATCCACCCTAGTGAATCTCAAATATTCTGAAATTACTTGAAAGTGCCAAATGCCTTTGGGGGAATGATAAAATGTGGTTCAGCAAAGGAAGGCAAGGACCAGTAGCAAAAGTTTTTTCATGCTCTACTCATCTCACACACAGAGGGGAGCCTTTGAAGATTGTGAGGCTGGGAATGACATTATTTGCTTTAAAAAGAATAATTAGCCCCACAACTATATCAAAACTA
The DNA here is from genome assembly GCF_003254725.2 of Canis lupus dingo. Classification (NCBI taxonomy): domain Eukaryota; kingdom Metazoa; phylum Chordata; class Mammalia; order Carnivora; family Canidae; genus Canis; species Canis lupus. Next base: position 43,222,433 of record NC_064245.1, on the reverse strand, counting down.
ATATATAGCGATTAGTCCAAATGCAGATACCAGTTCAGATTAGAACTGATTATGACCCGAAGCTTGTTGTGATTTATTAGTATCTGGCATTTAAATTTATATCTATTAAAAATCTTTGTTCTCACCTTTATTTACTTCTTAGGGATTTTGCACATTTTTAAATATATCAATAGTAATAGGTTTTATTATTAATTAAAATGCAAAATATATCCTCCTGAAAAGCATATTTTAAAGCAAGGAGTTTTCCATAATACCTTTTTTTAAAAGATTTTATTTATTTGGGCAGCCCCGGTGGCCCAATGGTTTAGCGCAGCCTTCAGCCCGGGGTGTGATCCTGGAGACCTGGGATTGAGTCCCACATCAGGCTCCCTGCATGGAGCCTGCTTCTCCCTCACCTGTATCTCCACCTCTCTCTCTCTCTCTCTCTCTGTGTGTGTCTGTCATGATAATAAATAAAATCTTAAAAAAATTTATTTATTTATCATGAGAGACATAGAGAGAGAGGGGGGCAAAGACATACGCAGAGGGAAAAGCAGACTCCCCGCTGAGCAGCGAGCCTGTTGTGGGACTCTTATCCCAGGACCTGGGATCATGACCTGAGCCAAAGTCAGACACTCAACCACTGAGCCACCCAGGTGCTCTCCATGATACTTATTCTATAGGTAAGAATTCTTCATATGGGGTCTGTCTGGGGGTCTGTAGGGAATTAGTGGGTGGGCACCAGGGAGTCCATATACTCCTTGATATTGCATGAAAATGTGTTTTAGTGTGTGTGTGTGTGTGTGTGTGTGTGCACACCATGAGACATTTTCCTTGGAAAAGCATCCCTAACTTCCATCTAACTCTCAAAGAGTTCCTCTGGAATTGATAGAGATTGGGAGATTTATCATACTCCTATAAACTGAGGAAAGGGGTCCAGAGTTAGAAGTAAGAATGCTGAACACTGATTTGTGGTTTCAAATGAGATCATGATGTTCTCATCCTTTGGGGACTTTAAGAAAAGTCCCATACACGTACTAGTTTATAAGATTTACAATTAGCAAGGCACTTGCTGTTAAGACTAAGAGTTCTCAGCCTGCTATCCAGATTTCTTTTCTTTCTTTCCTTTTTTCTTTTTTCTTTTCTTTTCTTTCTTTCTTTTTTCTTTCTTTCTTTCTTTCTTTCTTTCTTTCTTTCTTTCTTTCTTTCTTTCTTTCTTTCTTTCTTTCTTTCTTTCAGATTTATTTATTCACCTGAGAGATAGGGGGCAGGGGGAGAGAGGGAGTGGTAGGGAGGGGCAGCAAGAGAGAGAATCCTCAAGCAAACTCTTCACTGAGCATGGAGCCAGACTCAGGGCTCAATCTCAGGACCCTGAGATCATGACCTGAGTTGGCCGCTTAACCCACTGAGCCATCCAGGAACCCCTGCTATCTAGATTTCTATGTTGATTTTGCATAAATGAATTAAATCTGATGGTCTTGCTCAGACTCATGTGCTGTTTTTTGCTTTTGTAAAATAAACAATCATCAAAAGGATTGCCAGAGAAGTGGGATAGAAAGAGGGTAAAGGGCACTGGCTTCTTGTAAATAAGAAAACAAACATCTGGATGTAGAAGAAAGATTTCTTTTTATTATTTTATACACAAAAGCAGGTAGCAGGTTTATGGTTTGCAGATAAGATACAACAAAAGTTTAGGGAACCTCATACATAATGCTCATTTGTTTTTGTGCTTTTTTTTTTTTTTCTGCCAGTGAGCATGAAATAAAGGAAGTATTACAATTGTTCTTATAGCGAAATGTCCCCTCATATTAAAAGGGTAAAATATCATTGGTATCTAAAATAATCCTTTTTTAGAATGGGATATGGATGGAAAAAGTAAAGCCACAGTTTTTTAGAAGAAACTTTCAATGGGTATTTTTGTTCATTTTTAAGACCCAATGATTGCATTTCACTATAGCATAGGTAATTCAGTGGTCAAAGGCATGATTTGTGAAATATGCATGTTAGCATGTAATGTCAAACCCTGGAACTGGCACTATAGTCACAGATCCAGGTGATGGAACTCTGCCCTATGGCTTCTTGTTATTTGTAACATTCCCAAAAAGGTGGCTGTCTCATCCATATGAGCCCTGACTTATTATTGTGACCAAGTTTCACGGAAGGGGCCTGCTACCATTACCCAATAGCTCTTGTAAGCAATGCTTAAATCAATGGATCTTTTGTAGTTCTCTTTAATGGAGTCTGGATGATGAATTTACATCTATATATCAGAAACATTGTCTTCTGCCCTACATTACTAATGTCAGAAAATTGCCTCTATATAATTCATCAAAGTATTTCTATAGACTCACTCTTTTATTATCTTTTCTCGTGCAAACTGTATAATTCCTTCATTCCACGTCAGGGAAGACCTTTAATCTTGCCTGGCTGTATGCTGTGGGTCTTTTTACATTAAAGAGCTGGAGGAGGTGCCACTGTAGGCAGTAAAAATGGGAGACAAGCAGTGATGGGGATAAGTCTTACGGCAGTGACTAAAAAAATAGCTAGATAGAAAACATTTTCCAATAGATCACAGCTCTTACAAATGGTTTTAAATGCCAAGCTGACAAAAATTATATTATTCATGTTTACACATTTCTTTATTTTTTCCTTTAGAATTTTCACCCTAGCATATTAATTTGTCCTACTGGCCCACTCCCAATACTCACACTTTAATTGTTTGTCCTCTTTAATATAACAGAGACTAGAAAGGGTGAAAATCTGGCAATATAATCTGTGCATTTCGATCCCAACGTTATAATGGAACTCTTGGAAATGACAGACAAGCTTATATGATTCATAATCCCAAACCTTTGATGTCTCAATGCTTATTCCATTCTTTTCTTAGTGTTTGTTCCAATCGTATATGGTAGGAAAGTAGAACTGAAGTAGAGCTTCTCTTCAAGGGCAGACATACCATTGATAAGTGGATTAGGAACAATGATGATATTGGGAAACACATTGAGAGGATAAAATCAATGATATTTTTAGATGAAATAAAACACATAAGTTTTGAATGTGAGTTTAAAATCCTGACAAAACCCCCAAGTATGGGTTAGATACACCATGGGAAATTTTCTTCCTTGATCTGGCAGATGTACTGTGCAAAGAAACAAAGATCATTTGGGTTATTTGTGCTCTCAAACTGTGAAGCTCAACAAGGGTACAGATTTTTGGAAACTTGTACAGAAAATTTGCCTTTAGCTGAGAAAAAGAATGAAATAAACCGTCCAAAGGATAATTGAGAAAAAGAGAGGGCTGGAATAAGAGACTGATTTGTATTTATCTTTGTTTCTCCGAGCACTCATCAACTATCTGATACACAGTGACTGTTCAATAGATGGCTTTGGGATTGAGAGGGGGCTTGTACAAATTCCAGGTTTCTCTGAGTTTTAATTTCCTCATCTATAAATTGTGCGTACAATGGGTTTAGGAACTGAGACTGTGGAGTCATACAGTGAGAGAGTACTAATCCTAATTGCACTCTATGTCTAAAATACAAGCAGAATGGGGAGAGGCTTCCCAAGATTCTCTTCCCCGTGTGAGCCTGTGTTAAAATTGGTCTTCAAAGATTTCTGCCTGAGATGTAGAAACGGGGGGTGAAAGATCAGCCAATACATATGGAAGGTCAAAACAGAACCCCAGAGGCCATCAATGGACTGTTCATTATTCCTGATCTACCATTAACCTCATAGGTTTGGAACAACAATCAGGCTCCTCCAGCTCCTTCAACTACCTTACGTCCTAGACAAGCTTTTTTTTTTTTATCATGAGAAAAGGAAAGAGTACCTCATGCAGACCATGTACATCATCAGAAATGGCATCATCAGTAATCAACAGAAATGGGATCCAGTTTGCCTTCATGGGCTCTAGTTTGTTCTCTTAGGTTCCAGACTGCTCTTGCTTGGCATCCAGTTTTCCTCCCAGTCTTCCATCTTTCTCCCAAAGACATTCAATGACTAGAAAACCATCACCAGATGATTTTGATGGTCTTCCATAGACCCCTTTACCACCCCATCTTTATGGTTTATGATTAGTAACTTTTATCTCATCTGCCAGCTATCTACTTTCAGAACCTTACTTCCCCAGCTTCTTCCACTATTGTATAAATTCCAGTCTTTATATACATCCCATTCTCCAAATGACTCATTATAATTTAACTCCCTTGATACACCCTAACTGATATAGCTCTTAGTTCCAAAAAGGTTTCATATAGGCTTCCCAAATTGGTTCCAGATATCTGGAATTGGTTTTCTGATTTAATTCATTTTAAAGAAATCAATGACCCTCTCTGTAGTGGTAAAAGAACATTGATTGTTCATGCCATAGAGTAGCAAATTTCTTAAGTTATAATTTATGTGCACTTCAAATCAAGTAGCTATGGAAGACACAACTTGGTGTACAAGTAGCTGTTATCATAGTATATTTCTTTTAAATAAAAAGATTGAGGGTTTAGTTGACCATCTTCTAAGTGCATTAGGGAACTTGAGTACCCACAGAGACCGGGTTTATGAAAACAAACTAAATTTCTCTTCGTGGGGTTGCTGAATTACATTTCAGGTGAAATTCACACCCTCTGCAAAGTCTTTTATGTTACCACTAGGGCATTGATGGAATGAGATGGAGTGAAACCCTGACAAGTAGGATGGGGTCATAGGAACAGACTCCCAATGAAACTGGGGTCTTTGACCCTCTAGAGCCTGAAAATCTTCCAGTACAAGCAACTTTCCTCTCCCAACTGAGGGAATTGCTCCTGCCTTTCTTGAAGAACTTATAGTGGCCTCCTCCATGGTAGATGTCTTCTACAGGACTACTGAACTACTGAACTCCTCAATGTGATTCTAACCTCACCATCTTCAACTCACCTATTTGGCTTAGGCAGAAGACATTACTCTTCACAGTCCCATTTCAGGGCCCTATCATTTTTCTGGTTTTTTGTCCTAATCTACCTATCAGGGATATTGACTACTTCTATATTCCAGAGGACATTATCTTGTTGTATTTCACTGTATTCTGATTGGAGCTGATGAGTCAGAAGTCACAACTATCTAAACAGCGTGGTAAGGCATATGAATGGCAAAATAGTGGGTATAAACGCAACAAGAATTCAAGGGCTTACCAGATCAGTGAACTTCATAGGGTTCTACTTGTCTGAGACTTGTTGAACTATCCCTTTTAAGGTAAAGGATAAGTGTTTGCCTCTGATTACTACTATATGAGACACAATAGCTAGTGGATCTTTCTGAATTTTGGAAGCAATATACATCTCATTTGGGTGCACTATTCAAACCTACTTACCAAGTGACTCAAAGGTTCTGAGTAGGACCCAGAAGAAGAGACAGTCTATGATATATCCAGGTTGTCATTCAAGCTTCTCTGTACTAAGATCAAATGACCAAGAAGATATGTTGGAAATTAATGGGACTTTGGTAATTAGGGATACTATACGGAGTATTTGGCAGGTATCTACAGGTACATATAAATACAGACTTTAGATTTCAGACTTTAACTATATAACTCTCTGCAGATAAATATTCTCCATTTGAGAACTGGCTTCTGGCTTACAGAAGGCTAAATGCTTGACAATGGATTGCCAAGCCACCATGCAACAGGAACTGCTCATTATGAACTGGAGGTTGTCTGACTCACAAGTAATAAAGATTACCTTATAAAGCAGCATTCTATCAGGTAGGAATGGTATTTCTTAGAGCAGACACTCACAACTCTTATTCCTACTACATTGCCTTCTCTCTCTCTCAACCCATAGAAATGATCTTACATGAAGGCACCTATGTGCAGCTACTAAAAAAGGAAAAAAAAGTCATTTATAACTGGTTATTTCACAATATGCTAGCCTCATCTGAAGACTGACAGCCTATGCAACATTATAGTTTCAGTGTGTAGGGTGGCCCTGAAAGATTGTGGTATAGGAAAATCTTCCTAGTGAGTAGAACTTCAAATAATCCCCCCTATTTATTTAGTCTAGAAGGAGAAATTGTGATGGGCAATGACCAAGAGTTCCTCTTAGAGTCCTAGATAGAACAAATCTGGAAAATTAGCTTTAAGAAATTCTGGGGAAAAATTTTATAGGCAGACTTCTTTAACTTGGTGCAAAGTGAAGATTTTTGCTTCTTGTGACTGCCAAAAAGAAAGCTCAGCAGAAGAGTATCTTCAGAATCATATGAATAAGATGATTATTTCTATTCAATATCTCTTTATGCAGTTGCTCTTGCCTTTGCTTAAAGGGCAATTGGGCAAATCAACCACGGTAGCAGGAATAGAGGTTATACATAGGCTCAACAACAAGGATTTCCAATCCCTAAAGATGGCCTGTTGCTACAACTGCTTAATGTCCTACCTGCTAACAGCAGAGACCAATGTGAGCTCCTCATGAACCCAGGGGATCATGAGAGGGAAAGTGCTTTGTTCTCACTTGAGTACACACATATTTTAGATGTGGATTTGCCTTTCCTGTCCACAATGCCTCTGCCCAAACTATAGATTTACAGAATGACCTGTGAAACTTCACAGTATACCTCAAATTACAAATAATTCCAAAGTGTTGGAATTAACTTTATAGCAAATAAAGTTAGTAATGGACTTATGCTCATGAAACTCATTGGCCTTACCATGTTTCTCAGTTTCTCATCATGATAAAGCAACTAGCCCAACAGAATGGTAAAATCATCATTTAGTGCCAGCTGGATAGCGTCATCTTGCAGGGTTGGAATCATGTTCTTCATAATGTGTTCTATGCTATATATCTGTAGTGAATATATGATGCTATTTCCTCCATAGCAAAGACTCATGAGTTTGAGAGTCAGGGATGGATCTGCAAGCTTCTCTTCTAATTCTTACTGCTAACGAAACATTAGGGAATTTTTTGTTTCTTTCTCCTATAACTTTAAACCACTGATTTAGAAGTCTTCATTTCCAAGGGAGGAATGCTTTTGCCAGAGTTTACAGGATATATTTCATTAAAATGGAAGGTGAGACATCTCCCTGACTACTTTGTGCTTCTTATACTAATGAATCAGTAGGGGGTGATTGAGAATTTTGTATATGCTGGCATGATATAGCTGACTATCAAGAAGGAATTGTGTTGTTACTATAGTGGGCATACAGTGAGTATGCCTGGGAAGCAGGAGGTCCCTAAGGTACCTATTAGTATTCCTATGTCTCCCAATAAAAGTTACTGAAAAACTAAACAACTGGATACACAAAGGCCTGCTAATGGACTGGACAGGAATAAAGGCTGAGGTCACTCCACCAGACAAGAAATCATAGCTACTCAAGTTTCTTGCTGAAATCAAGGGGAATATGGAAGAGTTAGTGAAAGAAGAAATATTCTAAGTATCATCCACAGCCATCTGATCCTTCTGGAAAGTATCTGCCTTATCTTAATGTAACTATATTTGCACATGTATTAACTAATTCTTTCCCACTGTTCAATCCCAACTTTATAGGTTACCAAAAGAGGAATGTTACTAGGAAAAATTATTACCCAAAGAGGGATAAACAGTAATTTGAGTTTTGCATCCTTTCCTGGGAAAAGTTGAGTGTATTTTTAGTTGTAAAAGGTATGATTCCATCATTTTAGGCAGAAGTGTGATTTTGCTATTGTCATTATTTGGAAGTAAAATATAGTTAGAAGAGCATATGAATGTCAAGTTGACAAAGCATGAATGGTGCTGTTCTGTACTATGTCAGCTTAGCTAAGCTGCAACTGAATATCCCAAGATTTTCTTTTATATATAGTTATGAGTTTGGTGGAACACCAGGAAAATTAGCACAAGAGTTGAGAGGCAGAGTGAAGTAACAGTCACTTGGAGTTGAGTGGAGGACCCAGAAAAATCTGCTCACTCACTTTGTTGGTGGGGTGGCAGCTGGACCCACAGACAACTCCAATGTAGCTATAGGTCTTCTCCTGCTTCTCTGAGTCTTGGACCATGGATATGTGTCACTGTGTAAATAGAAACTGTCTCTTCTGAAAGTCACCAGATGTTGGAGTTGAATGCAGTGAGAAACAGATGTAGGCTCTGGTTGTTCTTGTCTTTCCTCTTTCTGCATCAATCTTTCCTACCTGCCTGCCCAGTTTGCTGACCTCCAAAGAGATCAGTCATGCTGCCAGACTGAGATGCTTCCAAGCCTTTGACACTAGCTCACCTTAACTCTCCAGCTTCATGATGTTCTTTCTGATTCTCTAACTGATGCCTTATATATCATTACTTTCCTAGCTTTGTGCATAATTGTGTATGATCAAATAGTCATAATAACTTCATTTTTGTTTAAGTAAATTCTTTCATGTGTATCATTTCAGTTTTTCTGAGCAAACCGGAACCAATACAAATTTTGAGTCTGAACCTTTTATTAAATGAAGTCCCATGATATCCAGCATAGCAATCACATATGATTCACCTTTAGATTCCTTGAATAGGTATCATGATGACAGACTGGGGACACAGTTCTTAGAGGCCCGTTGTTACTGTGATTAGGTCTGGGCAGGGGTTATTTGGCCTCCATTTTTTTCTATTTTGCCCATGTTTTATTTTGCACAAACCCATTTACATCTTTATATTTATATTTTCTACATTCTGTGTATTAAGAGGGATTGAACTTTGAGAACTGTTGCAAGAGGATAACAAAGGACTGGAGTCAAAACAGCATTCAACAAAATGTAACTGTCTGACATTAGAAAGAGCTAAGATTTTATTCCATTTTTATTTATGTTGTATATTATTTGTCATTTATCTCCATGGTCAGAACATTGAGGACATAAAGCTGCTATGCTACCTGGAATGGGAAATACCCTTGTATTTTCCTAACTCTCTCTAACTGCCCTAAAAATTGACTCTGAAATCCAGGCAGAAGGCCAGATTAGCTGATTTGGGTTCCTCCCTCTCTATTTGTGTGGATCTTTGAGGACTCAGGTCACAGATGAGTAAGGGTAGAAAATCATCTTCTGGGACGAGCTAAAGATTTTTTTCACTTCTCAACTTGAGATTTACAATGGAATATAGGAGTTCTATGAGCTCTCTAAATAATATGTAAAATTTGATATGTAAATGCATATATGATTTTTCTGGGGGAGAAGGTCCATGTTATTTATTAGATTTCCAGAAAAGCTCACAATTCAAGAGTTTTACAGGTATGGCTCTGCTTGAATCTGTATCTAACTACCAAGAGCAGGTGGATCAGTGGAGGGATTATTTATGGAGGGAGCCATCATTTTTTATCCTAAAACCATGTCCTCCCAAAATTATTACTGCCCATTGCTTTAACTATAAATGATTTTAAACATTTCAACCACTGATATTACTAAAATGAGCACGATTCTCACTTGTAACCAAGAAGTATGCAAATAATTTAAACTCAGTAGAGAACTGCAAGTATAAGTACATTACATTAAATAAAACACACCAAGTCAAGTTCATTCTAGATTTGCAGCAAAAAAAAACAGGTAAAACTCGGTAGAATTCTTCTTTTCTTTCTATTCACCTTAGAAGATTTAACTCACCTCCATGGCTTCAACTTCAGTTCAAATGCAAGTGGCTCTAACATCTATCTCCAGGTTCATGAAGATGCTCTACTGATGTCTCTGAGAGTTGAACTTTAGAGATTGGAGGGCTGCATTCACTGAGGAAGTCAATTCACTTGGAACCACAATTAGAAAACAAAATCACTATTGATGTGTGTGAATGCACACACATCAAGAATTAGCAAAAGGTGTCTTCCCTAGGATGTCCAACAGAGTTCTGGCCTACAGTGCATGGATGAGAGAGACGTGTATAGTAGCAATGTCCTCTTTCAACACACAACTGCCTTTCAGCGCCTTACTAGAAGGGAATGCTATGTTCACACTTTGCCTATGAGAAAGTTATTTTTTCTTGCAATGAATTATATAGGTTTGTCCATTGCATTTCCTGGCTTGCTTCTGGCTTATCACTCTGGTACTTGTGAACCACAAAGCATGTCATTTAAAAAACATCAACTGGTAAGGATAAATGTCTCTGAGCCCATGCGCAAAATACTTGATATTAAAAAAAAAAGAAAAGAAATTAAAAAGGATAAGAGCTTTTCAATCAATTTGATAAAAAATTTAAGTTAATTAAAAGAAGCCTCTATTTTTCCCTAGAAGGCGACACTGATCTTTATTATTAATGCATACAAGCGTTTCATAGCTGTGCATAATGATGGCCTGTAACATCAGGAGCAGTTTCATCTGGAGCCTAATTTGTTATAAAATCTTTTCTAGTATTCTTAAAGTGTGGCCTCTGCCACTGCCTCCCTCCTACTTCTGGGCTAGTTCTGAACTCTGAGAGAATGTCTTCCTTTCTGCCTTCACCTGAGAATTAATTTACAAGATTGTTTTTAGCTTTAAAGTAGTTTCCCAACCTTCCAAAAAAAAAAAAATCAGTTATAGGATTTTCACATAGCTTTCTTTTTTTTTTCTTTGTGAACTATAAATAGAAACTATTGTCAGAACATCACACACATGCAATCTTCTTTTCTGTAAAAACAGCTTTAGCAGGGAGAGCAAAGAGAAAGATGATTAAAAGATGTCACATTTTATTTCAAATATTAGAATTAGAGAAGATGAAAATATTCCCATTCATGCCTACATTTACTCATGTGACTAAATATTTATTGGGTGCTTCCTACATACCAGGTACTGTATTTAATACTAGAAGATAAAGATGTTTAAAACAGTTTCTGCAACCAAGAGGATTATGGTATTTATTACCTCATATTTGTTGTCGCAGATATAAGAATAAAGGAAAACTTAGTAACATCCCCTACTTTCAAGGGATTATGATTTCATACAAGTGTACAAGGTAGTCATGCCTGGGTGGCTCAGTTGGTTAAACATCCTACCCTTGGTTTTGGCTCAGATCATGATCTCAGAGTCTTGAGATGAAGTTCCACATGGGGCTGCATGCTAAACTGAGGGTCTACTTGAGATTCTTTCTTTCTCCCTCTCCCTCCCCCCTTTTTCATCCCCCATGCACTCTCTTTTCTCTCTAAAAATAAGTAAATAAGTAAAATCTTTAAAAATAAATAAATAGATAAATATAAAAAGAAACAAAAATTCCCAACGGGAAAAAGGGAGAATGGAAAACACAAAGGAGTTGGTGATTCAATTAGTGGTCATATCCTGCTAAGCAGGCATTGCAAATACTCCTGACCTGGCAGCACAATTTCTTGATTAGGGCCCTGATCTATACTCTATGAGAAACTCTCCTCTCTGTTATGTTCCAGGAGTCCTGGCTTTACCATCTGAGACGTTCTTTTGTTCCCCTAACTTTGGGAACAACACTGAAGAAGATGAAAAAAAGTATTCAATTCTTGGAGTTGCAGAGTTTTGTAACTCTTAAAAATACAAGATGAGCATTGTTTCAGGGATAGAATGAGCACAGGCATTTTTTAATTTGGCGTATCATCTGTTTGGCAATATAATGACCTCAGACTTAGTAGATATTCAGTCTACATGCTTCCAGTTAGGTCCAAGTGCAAGCAAACACTTGAAGCTTTCTTCTACACATAAATCTGGAGCCTCCACTTTCAATTTTGTTTTCTGGCCTCCATGTTTGGCTTATCTCTCTCTCTCTTCATTTTAATTGTGATTCTTTGAAGTCATTTAAACAGCAAGCTTCAGTGACCTTTATTTGGGATAACCTTTAAGCTATATTTTTTGGTGGACAAATCTTAACGATCTATGCTTGAGAAAGATCTGGAACTTTATCACTTGCTGTTTTGTCTATAGAAGCAGTGATGTTCTTCCATCCCAAAGACTCCCCAGCTTTGGATTTCCATTTGGTTTAAATTTAAGGCATTCCTTAATCCCCAGAGCTCAATTTCATTCCATTTTACCTGCACATAGGCTCACTCTTGCTCAAGCTTTCCTTCTTATAGACTTTCCTTGAAGCAGCAAGGAACATCCAAAACACAAAATAATCCTGAGTTATTTCTCTATTTTCTTTGGAGTACAGTCTTGAAAAAAACTAAAGATTTCATTAGCTTCCCAAGCTATAATATATGTTTTTTTTTTCCACCCAACAACAAACAAACCTTTAAGAAAATACTAAACAGGGTTCCCGAGGTTGCTCAGTCTATAAAGCCTCTGCCCTCAGGTCAGAGCCCAGGTGGTGAGCCCAGGGTCCTGGGATCAAGCTCTACATTGGGTATACTCCACAGCGAATGCACTTACTCTCCCTCTGCCTGCTGCTCTCCCAGCTTATGATCTCCCTCTGTCTCTCTCTCTCTCTTGATCTGTCAAACAAACAGATAAATAAATAAACAAATAAAATCTTTAAAAAGTAAAAAGAAAATACTAAACATGCCATGATATATTCAAAGTGCTGAAAGGAAAAAAACTTACAGCCAAGACTACTGCACCCAGCAAGTTTATAATTCACAATTAAAGGGAAGATAAAGAGTTCCCCAGACAAGCAGAAGCCAAAAGTCTATCATCATGAAATCAGTTTAACAGAAGTATTAAAGGGACTTTTCAATGGAAAAGAAAGGCTATAATTAGAAATAAAATGTAACTCTTTGAGGAACCTCCACACAGTTTTCCAGAGTGGCTGCACCAGTTCACATTCCCACCAACAGTGCAAGAGGGTTCCCTTTTCTCTGCATTGTCTCCAACATTTGTGATTTCCTGCCTTGTTAATTTTCCCCATTCTCACTGATGTGAGGTGGTATCTCATTGTGGTTTTGATTTGTATTTCCCTGATGGCAAGTGATGCAGAGCATTTTCTCATGTGCGTGTTGGCCATGTCTATGTCTTCCTCTGTGAGATTTATGTTCATGTCTTTTGCCCATTTCATGATTGGATTGGTAGGAAATATCAGAAAGGGAGACATCACATGAAGACTCCTAACTCTGGGAAATGAACTAGAGGTGGTGGAAGGGGAGGAGGTCGGGGGGTGGGGGTGAATGGGTGACGGGCACTGACAGGGGCACTTGACGGGATGAGCACTGGGTGTTATTCTGTATGTTGGCAAATTGAACACCAATAAAAAATAAATTTATTATTTAAAAAAAGAAATAAAATGTAAAAAATAAAAATTCTCACTGGTAAAGGTAAACATAGAAAGGGTGGTGAATCAACAACTTATAAAGCTAGTTGGAGTTTAAAAGAGAAAATAGTAAAATAAACTATATCTGCCATAATTAGTTAAGCAATACACAAAATAAAAAGATGTAAAATATGTCATCAAGAACAGAAAATGTGGCAGGATAAATGTAAATGTATAATGCTTTCATAAAGTGTTCAAATTTTAATCAACAGCTTAAAACACACTGCTATGTAATAGGATGTTATATATGAACCTCACAGTAACTACATAAAAACTCTGTAACAGCTACAAAAAAAAATTAAGAGAAAGGTATCTAACATAACACTAAAGAGAGTCAACAAATCCCAAGGAAAGATTGCAGAAGAAAGGAATGCAGAACAAGAAAACCCACCAGAAAATAATTAACAAAATGGAAATAAATACATACCTATCAATAATTACTTTAAATGTAAATGGACTAAATGTTCCAATCAAAAGACATAGGGTGGTTGCATGGATAGAAAAAAAAAAGACCCATTTATTTACTACCTTCAAGAGGCTCACTTTAGATCTGACAGTAACCACAGACTGAAAGTGAAGGGATGGGAAAAGATATCCCGCACAAATGCAAATGAAAAGAAAGCTGGAATTGCAATCCTTCTATCAGGTAAAATAGATATTAAAACAAATGCTGTAACGAGGCAATGAAGGGCCTTATATAATGATAAAGAGATAGTCCAACAAGGAGATATAAGACTCGTAAATATGTATGTACCCAACATAGGAGCTCCAAAATATGTAACAAGTACAAAAGGAGAAATTGACAGTAATATCAGAAAAGAGGACTTTAACACCTCACTTACATCAGTGGATAGTTAATCCAGATAGAAAGTTAGAAAGAAAACATTGACCTTGAATAACACATTAGTCTAAATGGACTTGATAGATATATACAGAACATTTGATCCAAAGCGGCAGAATATTCATTCTTCTCAGGTGTACTTGGAACATTCTTCAGAATAGATTAAATGTCAGACCACACAACAAATCTCAAATTTAAGAAGATTGAAATCATAGCAAGTATCTTTTCTGACCACAATATGGACCTAGAAATCAATTACAAGAAGAAAACTGGGAGAAAAAACCCCACAAATGTGTAGTCTAAATAATATGTTGCTAAACAATGAAGGTCTCAGTGAAGAAATCAAAGAGGAAATCAATATATATATTGGGAATATATACTGGGGGTAAGAGGTTCTGATAAATGGGTTCACATAATTATTATGGAAACTAAAATGTGCTATTCAAAATTGGAGACTCAAGGAAAATGGTAGTTTAATTCCAGTTGTGGTCTAAAAGCCTGCAAACCAGGGGAACCAATGATATCCATTCCAGTTCAAGGAAAGGAAAAGACTGATGTCCTGGCACATCCCAAGAGACTAGGGTGGGCTGGGGGTGAGATGGATTTCTCCTCCTTCTTCCTTTGTTTCTATTCAGGCTCTCAACAGATCTAAGGATGCACACTCATTGGAGAGGGCAATCTACGTAACTGAGTTCACCAATTTAAATGCTGCTCTTATCTAGAAGCATCTGCACAAAACCCACCCAGAAATAATCTTCGGCCTGGGCACTCTATGGGTACAGTGGAATGACACATAAAATTAATGATCGCAAGAACTATTCCCTTTTTCCCAAGTGGTAACTCCTGCCCATTATCTGTATCTTTTATTAACTTCCCAATACCTTTAGGAAGTTGCTTTTATATTTTGTCGCGTTTATGCTTGTTCTCTCTTAGAGGTTTGGTCCAACAGGATCTGGTTTCTATTACTAGGAGCAATTCCTACCTACTCAACTCCATTTCTTGCATATAAGTCGATGGCTGCCTTGCATTCAAGGCTGCATAATCTGGCTTTAAACTTTGGCTTCCATTTCACCTTCATATAGATTACCTTCCCTTCCAGACACATTGCATCTTATTTATTAAACAGGAGGCTTTGAGCTCTTCCCATGTATCAGGCAGCTGGAGACAAACCCACTATTATTCTGCCTTCAAGATGACGTGAACAGCATAGAAGTCTTACAAATGTGCTTGGTCACTACTGCTTGGAATCTTTGCTGATGCTTGGTTACATCCAATGTATTTTATTTCCTGTAAATATTCTCTTTTATCCTTTTACTTATCAAATACTGCCCATCGCCAAATTCTGGGGATCTGTTTTCTCTTCTTGAATGAATTAAAGAAACATTGTCAGGTATTCAATGCACTGTCTTCACATTACAGTGGTCACTCCACTGTTGGTGTATGGTTATGCTCAGTAAATGAATTAATGCTATTACCTTCTTCAGTATATGATTTGTAATTCATCACAATGTTAAGCATAGAAGAGTTTTTGCTAATGGCACAAAGGGTTATGTTAAAGGCCATAGGTTTTTTATTGAAAAATGAAAACAAGGTTTTATAATAACTTTCAAATCATTGTGGTATTTTTATGCTTGAAAATAATTTACCTGCATACTTTTCATACTAATCTGAATCATAGGCATATTAAGAAGAAAAATCATCAGAATTCCATATTGATGTTTCACTGCTAATTACCCTTAGTCATTATAATATCTGAAATGCTTTTGTAGTAACTTTTATTTTCTTTCAACCCAGGAGTAAATCAAGAGAATCTGAAGGTCATAGGAACACGTTCTCTTTATTTTGCCTATTTGCATTTATCAATTTATCTTTCCTCCCATCTTCCAGCCAAGAGTGGCCTTAGCGGTTAGGGGTGCAATGGGAGCTATTCACATCAAATAGACTGGTTCAAGTCCAACAGAGGTCCAGAGAATAGTTTTTTTGATACTTGAAACCATAAATCTTTACTTAGAATTTATTGCATATGCATTAGTGCCTTTCTCTTTAAAAAAAGAGAGAAACACATATGTGCATGTTCAGATAAAAGCTAGATCATTGTTATCCATCCTATGGGAATCTATCTCTTGAACCACAAATCAAAATGCTGACAAAAGTTTCCGTGCCACTACTGAGTGTAAAAGGATATATGTGAAGTATAGGTTACATAATGAAATGCCAGAATTTCAGAATAATATGGTGACTAATATAGCTGAGTAATAACTGGAATCAGAACTGCCCTGAAAAACCCAAAGCCCTTCATAGGTTTTCATTTTAATGCAGAAATGATGACCTCTATCATGTGTGCTATCAAGATTCTGAGTTTCTCAATAGAAAGTCTGTATCTTATTTTGGATCCATCATTGTACATTGTGCAGTCCTGAGAGCACACAGGCAGGGCTGACATTTAGCAGTGCACTCCAGTATGGCCAAAATAATGGTTTAGCTACCATCTGTTCTGACTGTCAGTGTCCGTACCATATCAGTTGCTAAATATGTTTATAATATACTCTCTCTCTCCTTACAAAGATGTTTTATTTTAAAGCACTGATTTTCCCTAGAGGGAGTGGAAAACACTGTGGAAGGGACATAAGACCACATATTTTTCATACCAACTTATTATGTTTCTTCTACATTTTGTCAGGAGATGTGTATATGCATATATATTATTAGTGTGTGTGTATGCTGCAAAAGCATATGCCTGTGCATCCATAACATGCACATATACATATAGATTTACATACACATATATCACTTCCCTAGAAAACATAGAGGAAACACTATGAGTCAGTGCACAAAAATATATGGTCTTACCTCCCTTCCACAGTGTATTCCATTTCTTCTAGGAAAAATCCACAGTTTGAAATAAAACACTCACATTTGGTTTTATAAATATGTGCACCAATAACAAAAGCATAATACTAGAAGCCCATCTCACTTGAAGACATGGTTCTACACAACTTAAATTCTCTATGTCAACTTGCACAATTGTGACCTGGCTGAGGGAGGTTACAATTCATTTATCCAGGATGCTTGATTGCATCCTGAGATATGGATGGGACACATGGTGGGTTAAGAGCAGTGAAGAGGAAGAGGAAATAGAACTAAGTGTGAATGTGGACACCATAATAGTAACAATCAGAGAGGAGAGGAAGGCAAGAAGATAAGTAGGCATTAGCTTTAGAACCAGACAGAGTGAAGGGTGAGTCTCAGTTCATCATGGGGTACCTAGGTAGCTCAGTCAGCTGGGTGTCTGCCTTTGGGCTCAGGTCACAATCCTTGGGTCCTAGGATGGAGTCTGGTGTTGGGAGTCACAACACTCAGCAGGGAGTCACTCTCTCCCTCTGATGTTCTCCCTTGCTCATGCTATCACTCACTCTCTCTCTCAAATGAATACATCTAAAAAGAATTTTTTTTTAATTGAAGTTCGATTTGCCAACATATAGTATAACACCCAGTGCTCATCCCATCAAGTGCCTTCCTCAGGGCCCATCATCTGGTTACCCCATTCCCCCACCCACCTCCCCTTCCACCACTCCTTGTTGGTTTCCCAGAATTAGGAGTCTCTCATGGTTTGTCTCCTTCTCTAATTTTTCCCACTGAGTTCCCCTCCTTTTCTCTATAATCCCTTTCACTATTTTTTATATTCCCTGTATGAGTGAAGCCATATGATGATTGTCTTTCTCCAATTGACTTACTTCACTCAGCATAATACTCTCCAGTTCCATCCACATCGAAGCAAATGGTGGGTATTCATCCTTTCTGATGGTTGAATAATATTACATTGTACATATATATCACATCTTCTTTATCCATTCATCTGTCGAAGGACATCAAGGCCCCTTCCACAGTTTGGCTATTGTGGACATTGCTGCTATGAACATTGGGGTGCAGGGGTCCTGGCGTTTCACTGCATCTGTGTCTTTGGGGTAAATACCAAGTAGTGTAATTGCTGGGTTAGAGGGTAGCTCTATTCTTAACTCTTTGAGGAACCTCCACACAGTTTTCCAGAGTGACTGCACCAGTTCACATTCCCACCAACCGTGCAAAAGGGTTCCCCTTTCTCCACATCCTCTCCAACATTTGATGTTTCCTGCCTTGTTAATTTTCCCCATTCTCACTGGTGTGAGGTGGTATCTCATTGTGATTTTGATTTGTATTTCCCTGATGACAAGTGATGCGGAGCATTTTCTCATGTGCTTGTTGGCCATGTGTATGTCTTCTTTGGTGAAATTTCTGTTCATGTCTCACCACTGTTATTCAACATAGTACTAGAAGTCCTAGCTTCAGCAATAAGACAATAAAAAGAAATAAAAGGCACTCAAATTGGTAAAGAAGTCAAACTCTCCCTCTTCACAGATGACATGATACTGTATATAGAAAACCCAAAAGACTCGACCCCGAGGTTGCTAGAACTCATACAGCAGTTCAGCAATGTGGCAGGATACAAAGTCAATGCCCAAAAATCAATGGCCATTTCTATACACTAACAATGGGACTGAAGAAAGAGAAGTTAAGGAATCGATTCCCATTCACAATTGCACCAAAAAGCATAAGATACCTAGGAATACACCTAACCAAAGAGGTAAAGGATCTATACTCTACAGAAAGAAAGAAAGAAATTCTGAAAGAAATTGAGGAAGACACAAAGGAAAAACATTCCATGCTCATGAATTGGTAGAATTAGTATTGTGAAAATGTCTATGCTACCCAGGGCAATTTACACATTCAATGCAATCCCTATCAAAATACCATGGACTTTCTTCACACAGTTGGAACAAATAATCTTAAGATTTGTGTGGAATCAGAAAAGACCCCAAATAGCCAGGAGAATATTGAAAGATAAAACCAATGCCAAGGGCATCATAATGCTGGATTTCAAGCTGTATTAAAAAGTCTTTATAACAAACAAACACAAATCTTCCTGTGGCCAATCTCTCCTCCATCTTCCTACTCTTATGGGAGAGGTGTACCTTCTCTTACTGCGGGCCACTCTTCCCAAATGGGCTCCACTTACCTCCTGTCCTCAACTATGTCCTCAGGAATCTTTTCTGGAAATGTTGGTGTGATTCTTTATCCTTTGATACTGACCATGGTTCTAAATGACATTGATAAGGTGATGATACCCATATTTTGATCTTCTGCTATCTAGATAGGCTCTAGACTAGACTTTTATCAAATATTTGACTTAATACCTCAGTTTGGATGCTTAAAAGACAGCTCAAACTTTTTTTTAAAAAAGATTTTATGTATTTATTTTAGAGAGAGAGCACAAGTGGAGTGAGGAGCAAAGTGAGAAGCAGGGTCCCAGCTGAGCAGGGAGCCTGATGCAGGGCTTGATCTAGGGACTCTAGGATCATGACCTGAGTGAAAGACAGACACCCAACCAACTGAGCCACCCAGGAGCCCCGACAGCTCAAACTTAATATAACCAAATACTCTATTTTCTTTTCATTCATTCTTTTTTTTTTAGATTTATTTTTTTTAAGAGTGAATGTGGGGGTTGGAAGAGGGAAGGGCAGAGAGAGAGGGAGACAAAATCTCAAACAGACTCTGTGCTGAGTGCAGAGCCCACAGGGGACTCTATCTCAGGACCATGAGATCACAATCTGAGCCAAAACCAAAAGTCAGAAGCTTAACTGACTGAGCCCCCCAGGCACCCACTTGATTTCTTTTCTTAATTTTTATACTCCGTCTGTTTTTTCCGTATTTATAGAGTTTTTGCCCAGGCAAATACTCAGGATCATTTGTGATCCTGATTTCTCTCATAGCCACATGTTTAAAAAGTAGGGTGGTTATGTTAACTAACTAGAATTTAAATAAAAATTTGAAAAAAGAAAAAAAATTAAAAGCAGGGTGGTTATCATACCCCAAGCACATTTAGTTTTTGTCTGTTTGTTTTATTTTGTTTTTAATCTACATTGACAAGTTGGAGGCTAAAGCAGGTTTTGCTGGAAAAAGAAGGAAATGTGATTTTCACAAAAATATTGTGAAACAATACCCAATATTATTTAAAATTTTGACCTATATAAACCATGCAGCAATACATGAAAATTTTTTTAAAGATTTCCTATTTATTTATTCATGATACACAGAGAGAGAGAGAGTCAGAGACACAAGCAGAGGGAGAAGCAGGCTCCATGCAGGAAGCCTGATGTAGGACTGGATCCTGAGTCTCTGGGATCATGCCATGAGCTGAAGGCAGATGATCAACCACTAAGCCACCCAGGCATCCAAAGTGAAAAGAAAAACTATGATTGCCTGTATATTATGACATAATACATCAAATAGTAAAAGAACATGATTCTTATAGTCCTCCTTCTCCATGAGAATTAACCCTATTCTTAATTGGTTTTTTATCATTCCTGGGCATTCCTCTGAACTTTTATTACAAATTAATAGATTAATTAGCAACGTAAAGAGATTTTTGTGTGGTGTAAAATTCTTTATAAATGATTGTTTATATACACTCTTGGGTGAGTTGCTTTTTTCTTTTTCAGTATTTTATTTTTGAGATGCAATCATTTTACTACTTGCGACTCTAATTCATTTCCATGGATAAGAGGATTCTTTTTTTTTTTAATTTTGTTTTTAATTTTTATTTATTTATGATAGTCACAGAGAGAGAAAGAGAGAGAGGCAGAGACATAGGCAGAGGGAGAAGCAGGCTCCATGCACCGGGAGCCCGATGTGGGATTCGATCCCGGGTCTCCAGGATGGCGCCCTGGGCCAAAGGCAGGCGCCAAACGGCTGCGCCACCCAGGGATCCTGGATAAGAGGATTCTATTCTGTGAACATACCACCGCTCTTTCCCATTCTTCTGCCAATGGGTGTGTTACTATTTTTCAGTTTGTGATTTCCTAAGCAATTCTGCTCTGAACATTCTTTTTCATGCCTTCTAGTATATATGTGCAAGAGTTTCTCCATGATATATACTAAGGAATGCAATTGCTAGGTGATAAAAATATAGGCATCTTTAACTTAACTGAATATTATTTTTTTAAGATTTTATTTATTTATTCATGAGAGACACACACAGAGAGAGAGAGAGAGAGAGAGAACAGGGAGCCTGATGTGGGACTCAATCCCGGGTCTCCAGGATCATGCCCTGGGCTGAAGGCAAGCACTAAGCCACTGAGCCACCCAGGCTGCCCTTAACTGGATATTATTAAATCATTTTTTCAAATCGGTTAAGTCAATAATATCACTATGAATTGCCAAGAATGCCTTTGTTTACAACCTTGCCAACACTTGGATTTGTCAAACTTCTTAATGTCCTCCAACCCAATAGGAATAAAAATATATGTCATTAAATATTTATTTTATTTTACTGTATTAATACGATTGAGACTATTTGATATATTTATTGCCTATTCATATTTCCTCCTCTATAAATTACTTGTTCAAATCTTCTGTCCAATTTTATATAATTTATTTTTGTTTTCTTCCTTAGAATACTATTTTTTCCCAAAGATTATTCAAAAAGAAAATAGTTGAAAAGGCACCTCTTCCATGAATAAAAAAGAATATATGTGAACTTGGTCTTGGCTACCAGCTACTTTTTATTCTCCTAAAAGATAAAAACAAAAGGAGTCAGATAAAGTTTATCAGTGGAACATAATAGCTCTTGGAATCTCATTAAATTGCAAGTAGGGAATTGAGAACACTTTCTTTCCTGGCAGTAATTGTACTGAAGGGGTTGCCTTGATCATGGTGGTCTTCTAGTCTGGAAAGGAATCTGATATAACAGTGGAGAGTGCCTTGGATATGCCCTGGGAATACACTGTGAAGGGCCTGGGTCCAACCTCTACTTACTTTGACTTATCTCACTCTCACTGATTAAAGAATGAGAGTGCCGTCCAGACCCTACTGGCTCTTCCAAGCAGATGTGTGCAGGTGGCCTGCAATCTTAAGTGCTCCTCTGTAAATAAAATTTATTAGAGGATTAAGCGATCACTTGTCAGTCTTGAAAGTAGTAGATTGGACCTCTGAGTCTGACCATTCAAAGATCTGAGGGATGTCCCTGGCATGTCCTTGTCCATGAAAGCTTTCTTTTCTAGATCTGTCTGTGCCTCTCTACCTCTAGAGACTTCAGAGCATTTTTTTTTATACAAAATACACAGCCCATAAGCAATGTAATGTATTAGATTATATAGGGTGTAATAAAGCATTCATGTTTTTCTCCCTTAACAGATAGAAAACAGATGTGTTTCTGAAGCAGCTCAGAAAGTGAATGTGTAAGGAAGGAAGAATCATATTTTGTAGCTAAGAAAATGAAAGAACTGTATTTCAGACTCGGGTCATGTTGTGTGTATGGGCTCACCTCCACACCTGGGTGAGGTCATTTGTCAATTCAAAAAGGGGGAGAAGTGAGTGATCCATTTGAGCATATCCATGCCTGATATTTGTGGTCACATTGAGATGTCTATACAAATTAATGACAATAATAATGAGGGGAAAAAAACCTTCAATAAATTGAAGTTTCATCATATTAAGTGCAGTTGAGATGACTGAGTCCTCTTCTGTAGATTTTATAGATCACATTACAGTGAGAGGTTGAATTAACTTATTTGAATCTCAGTTCCCAGTAACATGGGGATGTTGCCATAATGTTTGAGCCCAAGTACTTGTCTTAGAGCTAAATATTATATATATTATTTATATATAATTTTATAACACCATTTTAACAATGGAAAATTACTAATACCCAGGGTATTTTTCTGCCTTTCTCATACTTATACAGCTTATAAATGAAGTCAGATTCAACCTAGACCCTAATCCAGTGTTATTTCTGTTAACATATTTTGCATTTCCTCTTGGTATAGTGAAGTTTGATGGTCAAATGAAAGTGTTTTGAAAAACTAAGTCTGTAGTCTGTTAAATGACTTATGGTATTAATTCTCAGAAAGAGGGGGAAGGAGTGGGAGAGAGAGAGAAGAGAGGTATTCTGATTCAGCCTCTGTCAATCATTTAAAAATAAAATTGCACAGCAAATCATTATGTTGTGTGCTCAGGGTGCAGGGCACAGTCTCCTTGCCACTATTGACATTTTGAGTTGGATAAATCTTTCTTGGGACTTTCCCAATGCATTGCATGATGATAAGCAACATCCCTGGCCTTTACCCACTAGATGCCGGTAACAAGCATCCCACTCCCAGATTCTAGTTATGACAACCAAAAATGTCTCCAGAAATTGCAAAATGTTCCCCACTCCAACTTTCAGTTGGAAACCACTGGTATAGAGATATGGAGCATGGGACTTGTTTTCATCATATGTTCTGCATATATGCAGGATAAGATAGAGGGGTAATGTTTAGTCTCATAGTAAGTTGCTATATGTGTGTAGTAAATGCAAAACCTGGGCAGGTTAGTATTGATTACATCACGGAGGGTTTTGCATGAAGTGCCAAAAGTTTTGTTCATGTTTTTGCTGTTAGATTTTTATCCCATCTGTTTGAATAACAACAAAGACGTCTATGACAGGAGATACGCTAAATTTTAGGGATCAGGAAACCTTGACGTTTCCTTGACTACAGAGTCTGTCATAAGAAGCCAGTCTTTGATGACACTGCATTTCCAATTTTATCATAAATTAACAAATAAACACCATAGATACATGTTCTATTAAAATTCAAAGTATAAGAAGTGTGTTATTTGAAAAACGCTGACTTTGATTCTCTCATTTTATCTGAAATGTTTTTCTTTGATCTTGCTATTTCATTGGTTATCCATCTTTTGCTTTATGATGTAATTTTTTGTTGTTGATTGGTGTATAAACATTTGTGCTCCTCCTTTAACAAGTACCCTGATTATATCTATCTACCTCTTTCTCCCCAGTAATCAGTTTTCTCTTCCCTTCTCTTTTTTATTTTTTGTTTCTCTCAGGCCTGTCATCTTTGTCTATGGCTGTGCCAGTGACATATCTATTCTACTTCTCACTCCTTAGAATATGCTTTTTCATTCCTATAACAATATTTTGTCCAAATTTTTTGAGACATTCTGAGACATGTCGGAGGAAGAAAGATTAGAAATTGATGAGACTAGTGAAAAACTCAAATTCATCTTCCTTCTTTGATTCAAATCCTTCGAATCTGGGAGACCATGGACAAAGAGGAGAAGCTAAAGAAGGAGCAGGTGAGGAGGTTGTTTGTGCTCATGCTAAATCTGAGTCCACACCATGATTTCTGAATGGAACTCCCAGCACAGTTAAATGGATTTAGAGCATAAGCAAGAATATTGAGATTAAGTTAGTGCAAGGTAAGAAGGAACAGAGGATAGCAGAGGGTGGTTGTAATAGCCATTCCATAGAAACAGAATATATAACAAGATTTACAATAAGACATTGGCTCACAAACACTACACATAATTTAAGGGTGAAAAAAAATCATGGGATGCCTGGATGGCTCAGTCAATTAGGTGTCCAACTCTTGATTTCAACTCAGGTCATGATCTCAGGTTCCTGAGGTCAAGCCCCGCATCTGGCTCTGTGCTATATATGGAGCCTGCTTGAGATTCCCCCCGCCCCCCCCCCCGCCTCTCCCCTGCCCTTAAAAAAAATCACATATTGCTGAATGCTAAAATTCCTGCCACAAGGACTGAGATTTAAAAGTATCCATACATATGTCAACAAAAGGTTAGACCCTCACTAATTATAGTATTCTATGCATTTTCTTGGATTTAACCTCCAAATCCCAAAATAATATCCCTGTTTTAAGTTCCTACCTCTAAATAGCCCACCTATACTAAACTAGGAGTTAAATTAATGATGATAGCAATACAAATATTTCAGGAAGAGTTGCAAATGCACATATTTACAAACCAAAAGATCTTACGTTTTAGAATAGTCAAAGTAATTATTCTATTGATTGAGAGAAAAAAACACAAATGCTAAAATAAATCATGAGAGTTAAGTACACAAATGGGAAATCTTGTAATTATTCTGTTTACCAGATTTTTAAGTGATAAACAGTAGAAATCCAGAGCCCAGATTAAACACATCATCAACAAAACCCAAGCATATTATAATTTAATGAATTCCAGTTATAATTAAATAAGTCATTTTGACTCTCTGTGAGAGCTGAAAGCATAGGTGCTCTAGAAAGGCCTGCTATAGAGCACTACTGATGGTGTCAGCACGCTAAGCACAAAGCCAGAGGAAGAAATCACTCATTACTTGAGCTCCTGGGAAGGCTCTGGTAGTCATCCTAGCTGAACCCACTGAGCTTTCTGAGCATTTACCTTGTATCAGGATTTTATGCATTAATGCATTTATATAATATCTATATCATCACAACAACTCCAGAAATTAGCTAACGTCATTGCCACCTTCTTGCAGATGAGGAAGCTAAAACCCAAAGTATTAAGTATAAATGAAGCCTTCAAAGTATTCAGTTAAGAACTTACATAGCAGGGATGCCTGGGCGGTTCAGTTAGTTAGGTGTCTGCCTGTGACTTAGGTCCAGGATCCCAGGACCTAGCATCAAGCCCCACATCAGGCACGTTGCTCATTGGGGAGCCTGCTTGTGCTTCTTCCTCTGGCCCCCCATCCCACTTGGCTTGTGCTCTCTCTTTTGCACACACACATTCTCTCTGTCAGATAAATAAAATCTTTAAAAAAATTACAAAGCAAGGACTCAAATAAAGATACCTGTCTCCAAAGCTCAATGTCTTCACTTCTTTATATGACCTCTACAGAAAGGAAAGGAGCTCTGCTCTGCTGGTCCCACCTCAGCACAAGAAACTGGAACCTTTATATTTTAATCACATATACTGGCAATAATCTCTATGTCTTCAACATTTTGGAAATCCTCAACACGACATTCCTCACTAGAATTTTTATTATCTAAGAGGAGATGCCAATAAAGGGTCAGAAAAAGGAATTGCCAGGGAGGAAAGTAGAGAGATAAGAAGAAATCTCAAGGTGATTTTAGCTCAGTGTATATATTTTGGGATCTTACTATTTCTCAGGTGCTGTGGTCCATGATACATGTACCTTTTCAGCAAACACAGCAGCCTAATTGAATCAATCTTATGGAACCCGTTAGTAATGAATCACTGAAAGTCATGAGCAGTTCAGGGTCTTGTTCAAAGAGCCAGAATGAGAACACACTTGAGCCAGTTCAAAAACCAAACCCTCTGAATCCAAGATTGTAACATTTTTCTGTCTAACCAGAAAGTTTGGGTCAGAACAGAAATAAAACATAAAAAGAACTTACAGTATAGCTACAGACCTGACAATAAATTTAAATACTATAAAGACCACTCAGACTAAAGAGTTGAAAATGAGTCACTTGGTTTTCCTCTTATCACACTATGGGTGCCACTGCCTCCTTTCTCTATGGGTCCCCAAAGTAGATGTTGGTCATTCTGGGAAAGACCTAAGCTCTCTTTGAGGGTGGGGTTTTGGTGTGCAAACATTCTGTAGTGCCTCCAGGGCTTTTTATTTTAGATTAATGGTACCATCGAACATTACCTAGACACTGGACTCATTTGCTCAGAGGGCTCCTTAGTTCTAAAGTATACAGACATCTTTGCAGGCTATGCATGGTGGTGTTGAGAATCAGCTGTCTCTGAGAGGGACTTGTGGTTCTATACAGTTATTGGTAATCCTCATAGGTGCAAGTTTTGAACCACATGAAAAGTTTAACTTTTAATTAAAATACGCTATCGTGGCAATGTCCATCAGAAGACTCTGGAATGAAGCTTATCTTATAGTGGCCTGGAGCAGGGAACAATAGACTGGGTGTAGTGTGAGTAACATTTCTGGTTGCCCAGGATTAGTAGAGTTCCCAGGACATGCTAAAATAGGGAAATTCCTGGGAAAAAGAAAGACTAACATAATGAAAGGCAAGGGCCAAGGGTTGAATGTGCTTGCCTTGTCAGTGCAGAAAGCATGTCTGAAGAGTGAATAATTCTACAGTCAAATAGTGACATGGTTCTGCAAGTTGACTAAATAATATGGTCAAAGATTCCCCCTCTTATATTACCATTTGCAGAAATCTCATTTTTAATATACACTTTTTTCCAGTTTTATTGAGGTATAATTGATAATTATTTAAGCTAAAGATGTACAACATAGTGATTTGGTATATGGTTATATTGCAGTAAGATTAGTTAACAGCCATTATCTCACACAGTTATAATTGTCTTTCCTTGTGATGAGAACTTTTAAGATCTCTCTTAACAACCTTCAAATATACCATACAGTAGTGTTAACTATAGTCATCATGTTGTACGTTGCATCTCCAGAACTTAATTATCTTATTCTAGAAATTTGTACCTTTTGATTACCTTCACCTAATTCCCCACCCTCAGATAACCACAGAACTGATTTCTATTTCAATGAGTTTGATGTTGTTGTTTTTTAAGATACCACATATAAATGAGATCATATAGCCATTGTCTTTTTCTGTCTGAGTTGGCATAATACCCTCAAGAGGTCCATCCATGTTGCCACAAATGGCAGCATTTCTTTATTTTTATGGTAGGAAAGTATTATAGATATTGATATATTTTATTCATCATGTATATATACCATAATTTC
Source organism: Canis lupus dingo (assembly GCF_003254725.2). Classification (NCBI taxonomy): domain Eukaryota; kingdom Metazoa; phylum Chordata; class Mammalia; order Carnivora; family Canidae; genus Canis; species Canis lupus. The sequence goes on along the minus strand of NC_064245.1, from coordinate 43,194,913 downwards.
TTTATGTGTTAATCCACTGATGGACTCAGGTTATTCCCATTTCTTGACTATGTAAATAATGCTGCAGTGAAGGTGGGGATGCAGATATCTCTTCAATATGATTTTATTTCTTTCAGATATATACCGAGGTGTAATTGCTGGATCATATGATAGCTCTATTTTTAATATTTTGGGGGAACCTCCAAACTGTTTTCCACTGTGGCTTTACCAATTTACATTCCCACCAGTGGTGCAAGAAGGCTCCCTATTTTCCACATGCACACCAGCATTTGTTATTTCTTGGCTTTTTGATGATAGTAAATACACACCTTTTCATTCATCCTTTCCAATGCATTGGCAAAATTTTTATTATCCCAGAGTGTAAGATAAACAACAACAATAACAAACACTAAGAACAAACTCAAATGGCCACTTAAAAATTAATGTTGAGAAGGGTTTTAAGAACCATCTGGCCTTTTTTAAAGATTTTATTTATTTATTTGAGAGAGAGAGAGAGAGAGAGAGAGAGAGAGAAATAGTGCCTGCAAGTGGGGAGAGGGGCAGAGGGAGAAGGATAGGCAGAGAATTTTAAGCAAACTCCACAGAGTGAGTCACTGACATTGAGCTCAATCTAACAACACTGAGAACATGACCTGAGCTGAAACCAAGAGTTGAACACATAACCAACTGAGCCACTAGGGTTCCCCTTGGATGCATCTGGTCTTTCCACATTCATTGACTAGATAAGAAACTGAGTCCCAGGAAGCAGAAAATAATTGCCCCAAACCATCCTTCTGAGCCTGGTTTTATTAGGTGCAATAGTGAGATCTGATCTTATTAGAGGAAGTCCCCTTCTTGGATAATTTATCATTTTGCCAAACATTGAAGATGCACTTGGACCACAATTCAAGTTGCTTTCGTGTAACAGGATCCTGTTTTGTTTGCCTAAGTTGGCAAAGTTGCTGTGTGAGGACCCGGGAATCTCTGCAGCTTCAGTGGGGGGCCTGCTGTCAGAGGGAGGGTGGCAGCAGGAGCCACTGGTTGCTAGCTTGTGAAAATGCCTTCAGGTGGTCACCGCATCTGAAACACAGCCCTCAGAGAGCTGACATCTCCTGGAAGGACTGCCAAAATATTACCATACAAATATGGAATTTTGAGCCTTTATTAAATAGTTTACAGTTTCTGCATTAGCAAATGTTGCACACTGCTGTGAAGATCCCCACCATGTCTTGAAAGAGATACAGGAAGATCAGCCAAAGAAGAAAATGTTTTGGAGAAATCCCATTCTAGTGGAGAATCCTATCCTGTTACCACTCTCCCAACTGGGAAACCAAGCTGGAAAAAGCCAGCAGTTGCCTTTATCTGTGTGAGCATCTTGGGGAGTGTGTGTGCGTGCATGCGTGCATGTGTGTGTGTGTGTGTGTGTGAGAAAGAGAGAGAGAGAGAGAGAGAGAGAGAGAGAGAGAGAGAAATCAACACCCAACACAATGATATTTTTTAAAATATTAATTTCCTTGATTTAAGAAGGAAAATCTAAGTGGAATTAGCTTGTCAATGTGAAAGCATTACTGGTTATAATTTATTTCAGAATGTTGAAAGTATTGGGGGCAGGGAAGCACCCTGGGCCGATAATTTGCAATATTCTGTACCCAGTTAATGACCTTTTACATATGGACTTGAGCAGACTCCGTGGGTACAATATATTTCTAGTGTCCCAGTGGGTCGGGCCTAATTGATATCATTAGAGCCCCAGTCCTCTCGCACGTGGCCTTGGAAATGTCGGTGTTACTAAGAAAGCTGCTTTTGATTTATTTTGCTTTTCTTCTTCATTCTTTACCTCTTTTCTTTCTTCCTTTCTCAAGTTCTGCTCAAAGGCCAAACTTGTGAAGGTCAAAAACCCACAATCCAACTGCAAGGTTGGAACATTCTGGCTTGCAAATCTGTTTCTAAAGTCAGGACTTCTAACGAGACGCCGTTGGCATGTCTAACAGGGAGTGAAGGAGACTTTTTTTTTTTTTTTAAGGGGGCAGACTATGTGTAAAACACACTAAAACATTCCATTCACTTCTCAGATGTCTCTTGTTCCCTTGGAAGGAAAGTATCTTCTTGCTCCAGCTGCTGCAAAAAACTTGAGGTCTCTAAATGATCTTATAAAACTTTTCTCTGTTCAGGTTCAATTTCTGTGTCCCCTTAGCTCCGAAACAAGTTTTCATCCTCAGCCTGCAGCTTACAATGGAATTTTTATAGTAATTGACTCTTGTAAAAAGTCTTTAGGTTTGACTTCTTTTTATTTAAGCTAAAACAAGCCAATAAACATGTTCAAATTGATTGTGGGAAATAAGCTTTTGTGTTTTAGATTATTTTCAAATCTCTCCTTCTGTCAACAAAAGAGATTCTGAAAGGCATTAGCTAACGTTCACGAATTTTAGTTGATTCTGGGAGTTACCAGTGTTCAGGTGTGTCATTGAACAATACAGATTCAATTGTTTGGTGTATTCATTTCTACCAACTGAATTGCATTAAAAAATATTAAATGTGTCATTCTTTGATGTTCATTTAGAATGAAAGTGTGAAAAGAATACCAATCATGGGATTCTATCTATCCTTAAGATTTTTTTAAAATAAATGTTGTAAGCTCTTGTGTTGATAAGGTACAGGATGGATTACAGAACATCTTCACAAGCTTTTTTTAAACTGATGTTCACAACCATAGAAAGTAACAGGGAAATTCCTGTATTTCAGAGGTTGAAATAGATAGGCAAAATAGTTTGCTTGTATCCATATAGTTAAGAGAGAACATAGACTGGTGGTACCCATTCTCTATAATTTCTAGTTCACGGCTTTGTCCATGACCAATTAGCAGCCTATTTGGGGAAGGTGTACTGAACTCAGAATACGGTTTGCAAAGCTTTGAAAATTTGTATTGCCAGGTCAGTGTCCTCTGCCCGATTTTGTATCACTTCATGTTCTGCTAAGTCAAACTTACTATGCCAAATTCTATTTTCTTGTTCATTGGTTTCTTTATTTTTTCCTCAGCCTTCTCTGACAGTCTTCTGTCTGCGTGGAATATTCTTAGTATATTGCTATTTGTGCTATGGGGAGACATAAGGTTACATTCTCCGATTAGTAAACAATGTTCTTTACTGTAGGACTTCCCTGGATTAATATGCTAAGTGTGCCAAGCTCCAAGATATAGACTGATTCCAGAGTGCTGGCCTAATTTGAATCCCCTCCACCGGGAGGTGGGTAAGTGATTTGCCCAAGGTCGTGGAGCCTAATAGCAAACCCATTATCTGGGCTTCCTAGGTCTTAGCCCCAAGTCCATGCCATCATGTCATTCCAACTGTCTGCTTTCTGCAGCGGACATTCATCTGTGCACTTTGTCCAAAATACTGTACAACTGTTTGGGAAGAAGGAAGTCACAGAAAGAAGCTGGCATTGCAAAGGAATGGAGATTGTGTGAAGAAATGCAATTGCTCCCCAGCGCCCATATCCAGTGGGTAACTGCATATGAGAGCTTCTAAAGCAGAAAAGGCTTAAGCATATATCTTAAGCCAGATGAGTAGCAATGACCAGCTCTAATTTTACAAATAGATTGGTCCATATAAAACACTGCAATCTATATTATTAAAATAAAAATAGAAAAGCACACACACACATACTGCTTGAGCCACTTTTACAGAACATTTTTCTTTAATGACACACATTTTAAAGAACATCAGTAACTTCAGTCTTTACAGATTGATAGAGCCTGACACTTAGTGAATTTCTGGGAGACAAAATAAGTGGAAGAATAATCTGACACAGGGAGAGATCACAGACAAGAGAAACTTCATTTTTGAACTTGGCATTCCCTAATACTTCTGAGTTCCTTGGCTTCACACATAGTCCATACTATGCTTTAATGCAAATTAGAAAAAAAAAAAAACAAAAACAAAAACCCTGCATCTTCCTGGGCAGAAACAACCCCAAAGCTAAGGCACCTCTTCTTCCAGGAAAGCCCAGCCCTCTTCAGGACTGACAGTTTGGGGAGCAGTACTCAGGCTGGATTCCAAACCCCATCTGTCCCTTAGCTGGATGTCCTAGGGCAGTGAACTCCCTGAACAACTGGACTGGAGCACTCACTGCAGAGCACTCACTGCATCCACTCATCCTCTGTTCTCTTCTGCTTCCCTCAAAATATGATGTGTCATGCTTGGTCAGGGAACACAGTGCCATTAGGGACCATTACCACCTAATACATTTTTATAGGCAAGGAGTGTTCTTCTATAGACTCCCCCCTTGGGTACAGATCATATAACCACAAATTTCCCAGAGAGCTTTCAGTTTCTTTGTTATTATGCTACATCACCTCTCCACCCCATCGATTCTGCTCTCTGGAATTCTCTTCCTTATTCATCAGGCTTCCCTCCACCCTACCTCTCTTTTGGCATATGCACTCTGACCTTCACAACCCCACACATATGTATAGTACAAAGAGCTCCTCAGCCATGATCAACAATAAATAAATCCCAGAGGCAGCATTGAATTACAGAAGTTTTATTTCCACCATCATTCTCCCCCTTGCCTTTACCGGCTTCTCTCAAAGTGAAAAGAACCTTGATGTTGTTGGGAAACCAGATGAATGGGTTTGGTCCGCAGAGATCTAATGCTTGTGCTGTTTCTTTGGGAAATCTGAGGGCCAGAGGGCAAAGTAGCCTCTCTTTTAGGTCAGGGAGGGGCCTATGAGTTACTTGCTTTAAAAGGTATTGTTGAGAATTAATCAAAATGAAACACAGGTTTTCCTTCTCGGGGGAGAGCCAAGAGCCTGAAGTGAGGTCAACCTGAGAGACTGAATTTTGGTTTGGTTACAAACTGCCCAGGAACCTGGGCGGGACGGTTCACCCTGCAGCTCAGAGTCCAATTCTGCAAAATGGGAAGGACAGCGCCGCCTGCTGGCCGTGCTGCAGGGAGAAATGGAGGCTGTAGGGTCCTTTCCCTGCTCTCCCTTAAAGTCTCTAGGTCTTCTCTGTTCTTCCTGCCTGTCCTTCTTTCTCCATTGTCCCTGTCTTTTTTGCTCTTCTTTCTCTTCCTCTTCTCCCACCTTCCCAAAGGAGGGTGGTATATTTTATTTTTTTTTTCTCTACCTTGTTCTTTAGAGGATTTTCTACTGTAGGATGATGTCACAGACCTTCCCTCCTGTGAATAGAACCATTTTGATCAAGACAAAGCCACCATGGGAGCCTAGGAAAGGTCACCTGGAGCCACCGTGTGTAGAACTAGCCCCGCAAAGAAACCGCCCTTCGTGAAGAACTTTTGAATTGAAAAGAATGTTTCTATTCACCACAACATCTTTCCAACTTAACAAGGGGAAGTTAAAAGACTTGCTCCTGAACTCAAGGAGCATCAAACTTTACATATTTTGCTTCACCATAACCCTAGAACAGTGAACTATTCCCAGAAAAAGGCTTTCATGGCCATTTCAAGAGAAACACCCCGCAACTGATTAAGGACCTGACCCAGCTGTAAAGCAAGGGACAGACTTTTGGGGGTGATTTTTCCCCCCTGAGGTTATTGTTCCTGGGTCAGTAAGAAGACATTGTGTTTAATAACGTTATACTGATTAAATAAAAGTAGCCCTCTACTCCAGTCTCTTTCCAGAAACATTTGGGACCAACTCAAACCCGTCAGGTGAATGAATTCAGTATTTCTTTACAGCATTAAAAAGAAAAATCAATCTTTGCAATTAAAAATTTCTCTGTATTTCTATATCTGTATTTACCCATATGGATGGGTAGATAGATGATAGATATAGATACCCATATGGATAGATAGATAGATGATAGATATATAGATAGGTAGATGATAGATATGGATAGATAGAGAGGTAGATAAATAGATAATAGATAGATGATTGATAGATAGATAGATAGATAGATAGATAGATAGATAGATAGATGATAAAATCTCTCTGGGTATCTAGACTTCTCTATAGGTCTCTGAGACAAATAAGACTAAGTTAAGGTTGAGTTGGGAAGAAATATTTATCATTTCCACTTTTTCCTCTCCTATTTTCTTTTCTCTTTCCATCCTTCACATCTCCTCCTTCTCAGCCTCACCAGATCCCCTGAATTGTGGTAACCACTTCTGACAAAGCCCCAGCAAAGCACAAAGGTCTTTCCAAGAACCTATCTCTTTCTATGAATTCATATGTCAATTCAGTTAAATTGTTAAATTCCAGCCATCTTAACTCAAAAGCCGTTTATTCAAATGTATTTATATAGCAAACACCAAACCCACCCACTATCAGAAACTCACACATATGCACACTTAGGCACCTCAACAGCTCATGCCGACCCGATAGTAGGCAACTGCTATATTTTATGTTTTCTGAAACGCAATAATTAGCGCCTGTTAAAGGAGGGGAAGAAAAGAATCACTACCTTACAACAAATTACTGGAATCAGTATGTCCAATATTTCTAGACTCAGCGCTGAAAGGAAAATCTCAGCTATATGTTAGTATGATGTGGCTGTCATGATTCCATTTACCAGCCCTCTGATATCAACACATGGTTTTCAGTTTCTCTTTAATGGGGAGACTGTTTCCATTGGAATTCCTGGAGGGAAGTGAGCTAGAAAGTCATCTGTCTCAGATTCTTTATAAATTTTTTTAAAAGATTTATTTATTTATCCATGATAGACAGAGAGAGAGAGAGAGAGAGAGAGGCAGAGACACAGGAGGAGGGAGAAGCAGGCTCCATGCTGGAAGCCCGATGCGGGACCCATCCCGGGACTCCAGGATCCCACCCCGGGCCAAAAGCAAGCACCAAACCGCCAAGCCACCCAGGGATCCCCATCTGTCTCAGATTCTAATCATCAACTTCCTAGGTTTGGAGGCTTACATTTCCCTTTCTAGTTTGATTACGTTGTCTGGTGTTTGTTTGTTTTGTTTTTTAGATTTTATTTTTTTATTTGTGAGAGAGACAGCACACGCCAGAGCTTGGAGGCAGAGGGAGAGGGAGAAGTAGACTCCCTGCTGAGCAGAGAGCCCAACATGGGTCTGGATCCTTGGACCCTGAGATCATGATCTGAACCAAAGTCAGATGCTTACCTAACTGAGCCACCCAGGTGCCCCTGTCAGTTCTTGTTTTGATGGCAGGCTAAAATGCAGTTATCAGTCAGGATTAATCCACCTTCTTTTTCCTTCCTTGTACCTGTTCATTTCAGTCCATCACTGCCAATTCTGTAAACTTTTTTTAAAACAGATTTTATTTATTTATTCATGAGAGACACAGAGAGAGGCAGAGACAGGCAGAGGGAGAAGCAGCCTCCTTGAGGAGAGCCTGATGCAGGACTCAATCGCAGGACCCTGGGATCACAACCTGAACCAAAGGCGTTAGACTCTCAACCACTGAGCCACCCAGGCATCCTTATTCTGCAAATTTCAATCCACTCATATGTAAACTATGATGTAGATATCCTTCTCTTATTTTCATATGAAGGAAGCACCATTCAAAGTGGCTGGCATTTCCTAATGCAGAGAATGATTTCTTGGAGAGGCCAGACTCAAATTTCCCAGCCTCTACCCAAATTCTCCCTTTAGGGAGAATTTATTTATAAAAATAAATAAATATACATATATATTAAAGTATTATATTCTTGGAAGATAGTGAACCCAATCCTGTAGTCATAACTGCACAATATAAATCGACAGCAGTGGGAATTCCTTATACACAAGAGTCCATTAAAATTATGAAACTGGGCTCAGGATGGGTTTAGGGGCATTAAGGTTCAGACACACTTTGACATTTGCAACAGGAATGGGCCAGGCACTCCCTTCAGGATACCTTTTTGCTTATCATTTAAACCTTCCTCTTTTCTCCTGATTTCAAAATAAGGAGCTTCATGTTTTCACTTCATCTTGCAGGGCTGATTAGCTGGCTAATGGACCATTTTTCCATGGTTTAGTTTTCTCATATTTCATTAAATGCACAAGACTTTTTTTCTCACCAGTCCCTCTCCTGAGAACCTCAGGTTCACAGTTGTTCCTACAAAAACACAAAAGTGTTTAGATCTCTTGTTTTTCAGAAATGATGGAACCCCATGAGTCCCCTAGTCACTGACAAAGGTCTAATCCTTCCATCTCAGTACTGCGCCTAGTCCTTCTGTGCTTAGTCCTTCCATCTCAATATTGTGTTTTGCCTCCAAAGATCCTCAGCCAGTGCAAACATCAGTGCCAGGGACCAGTGGGACAGTGTGTCTCTGAAGCCACAGGTCCTCCCAGCCTCCAGTGACCATTTCCTCTGCTGTGCTGAAAGAAGAGCATTGTTCTACTGCCTGAATGGAAATCTTCACTGGATACCTTCTTCACCATCTTATTAGTACAAATCATTTCATGTTTCCTGGGATATATCTTTAAAGGGGTAGGGGAGAAAAGTAGGGGTTTTCCTTCCTCTTTTGCAGTCCTTGATGCTATTGGAGTTAGTCATTACTATTTCATGTACAGAGAACTGGAAGATTTTGAGAAGTTATCAGAAAATCAGTATAAATGAAACTGTCAAGACTAAAATGTGTGTGTGCTGATTTACTCAGCAGCAGCTATTTATCGAGCATGTGTGGTTTGGGCCAGGCATATTGATACAGAGATATGTAGAGGCACTTGGATTGCCCAGTTGGTTAAGTGACCAACTCTTGGTTTCAGCTCAGATCATGATCTTGAGATTGAGCTCAGAGTGGGGTTCTGCACTCAGTACAGAGTCTACTTGGGGGTCTTTCCCTCTTCCTCTCCCTCTGCCATACCCCTACTCAAGTACTCTTGTTCTCTTTCTCTTTCATTCTCTTAAATAAATTAATGATTTTTTTTTTTTTTAATGTGCAGCATCTGGATGGCTCACTTGGTTAAGCATCTGCCTTCAGTTCAGATCATGATCTCAAGGTCTGGGGAACAAGCCCCACATCAGGCTCCCTACTCCATGTGGAGTCTGCTTCTTCCTCTTCCTCTGCCCTCCCCCTGACTGGTGTGCTCTCTTTCTCTCTCTCTCTCTCTCTCTCTCTCTCTCTCTCTCAAATAAATAAATAAATAAATAAAATCTTTTTAGAGATGTGTTAAACATGGCTCTGACTTCCAGGACTTTAGCAATCTCACCTACAACAGGTTATGTTTCTGGTTCCAAAGCAATGACTAACATATTGCCCAAATTCAGAAAGTTTAGAAAAATTTAGGTAAATTTAATCTCATCAGAGATGAAAAGGGATGTGTGGATATTTCTTAGAAAATGTTACACTGCCTCTTCAAGGCAAATAACAATATGGCTAAAATTAGAGGAAAAAAGTAAATAAAACTTTGGTCTTCTAGAGTCATCAAAGTCATGAAAAGGTCACTAAGTTAAGCACCTGAGTTAGAGATTCCAATATTTTCCTGCCATTGGGGAGATGCATGTATTCCACTGAGTAACAGAAAAGAGGTTCCTCTCTTTCTCCTTCTCTGATATTAAATAATTTATATATGTGATATATAATTTAAACTTATAATATTACACATTATATTATGTAATTACATATTGTGTATAATATAAATATAAAATATATGATTGTGTATACAAATATTTAAGATAATACCTGTTACAGTAGAAATTTTGAAAACCAAAAAACCTATAAAGAAAACTAGTACCCTGATTTTTTAAGGTTTATTTATTTATTTATTTATTTATTTATTTATTTATTTATGAGGCTGAGAGACCAAGCAGGGAGAGGAAGAAAGACAAGTAGACTGTGCACTGAGTCCATAGCTGGATGCAGGGCTTGATTTTAGGACTCAGAGATCACAATCTAAGCTGAATTCAAAAGTCAAACACTTAACTGACTGAGCCACCCAGACTCCCCCTTAAATCACTTGATATTTTCACTACATATTGGTAAAAAAACAAACAGACAAAACAAATGGCTTTGGAAACTAGTAGCTAATAACTAGCATATGACGTTTTCTACTGAAGATAAACATTGCTTAGAAAGTAAATAATAATTAGAAAAAGTCACTCTGAGACCACTATAAAATCTGACAAAAGCAAGGACACTCAGTAATCATGCTTGAGTACAAGGCAAAGACAAGGGCACTACACAACCATCTTCCTTTGAGTTTTAAGTGGTTGCTAGTAGTTCTCTGGGAAATTATTTTGTTGTAGAATAATTTACATTTAAGGCTAAGCATAGTGGGGTATCTAATACTGATTTGGGTCTTAGCTATTGTGTGGTCGGAAATTTTAAAGTCACTTTTGTAGTTTATTTTATAGTAACTGTAGCTTTTTACGGCTTAGTTAAGTTTTAACTTTAGTGTCAGCTTATCTTAAACACGCTTTACGCTGTGGACCTATTAGTTTGGGTTAATCATATGACTGCAGTGGCTGGCACGAAATTTACCAGCCCTCTTTAGTATAGTGTAGTAGAACTTTTGCTCATAGATTAATTTTTATCACTGCTGTATCCCACGGGGGTGTGGCTTAGTAAGGCGTTATGAGCTACTTTTGGAAGTGTCCTTGATACCTGCTCCTTCTAAACATTGGTGATTTTGAGGGCATTTTCACTGGGGTCTGGAGGCTTGCAGGTGCTATCTTACTAAGGACAAATAGGAAGGCTAAGACCAAACTTTTGTGTTTCAGGAGTCTTATGACTCATCTAGGCATTTCCAGTGCCTTGCTTTATTTATTAAGGTACATTAACAAATGTGGTTATATTGATGTTAATTCATAGAAATACCGGCGTTAAGAATTTTGTGTTTGTTTTGGATTTATCATATACTTAATGGGAAGGTGGAGTCAAGGGAGGCCTATGTATAGATAGGTTGTAGATGATATAAGTGTTGTAATTGTTTTACTAAATTAATTGAGATGTTAAGTTTGTTGCATGAAGTTTAGGCATTAGCTTATATATGTTGGATATACTTAGTCCTGTTTTTGGGATTTGGCCAGATGTAAGTAAGCATTTGTGTGCTTTAAAAGTTTATAGAAGTCAAGAGGGTTTGGCTAAGTTAATTTAATGTCTTTTTTTTTTTAATTTAATGTCTTATGTGTACTTGTGCGTGTATGTATATGCATACAAAAATTTATATGTCCTGTAACCATTGACTGAATTACAAAAATAACCAAATATTTTCCTCTGTTGGCTTAAATCAGTAATTATTGCATAAATGGCAACTTCATCCCACTTCATTTCTTTCATTTTTTAATAAAAACCATCAGTATACTCAACTTCTAAGTGCTCCCATTTCAGGAGAACACCCAAGATCAAGAATAACCTTTTACTTCTGTAAACCTTCTCCAAAACCACCCAGCAGAAGCTCAAATCCTATATATATAAACTCATCCTAACACCTTAGTGAGAAGTACCTTGGGTACCGTGTCGCAACAAGCTACTATAACTTTGATTTGTTTCTGGTGTCCTTTGACTGGGGCATTAAAAAATTAATAGTGTCTAAAATCTGAAACTTAGTATGAATAAAATAAGGATTATACCATGGTTATTTTTTAAACAATTCTCATTGGTCTTTATAAAGATGATTTTAAATGTCTGCTTAAGGATTCTATTATACAGATATTATTCCCTTTGAAAATATATAAAATGTATGAATTATACAAAAATTCTATGCTTCATAATTTACAAATTATGTCACAAAATGTTCTTTTTTCTCCCAGCTTTACTGAATGAATATTATTGATGCATAACATATGTAAGTTTTTACGTGTACAATGTATTTATTTGATACATGTATATATTGTGAAATGATTACCAAAACAAGGTTAGTTAACACATCCATCCTCTCAAAAATTAGCATTTCTGTGTGTGTTGATAGCATTTAGTATCTACTTTCTTAACAATTTTTGAGTATGTAATTCAATACTGGTAATTATAGTCACCAAGCTGTCCATTAGATTCCTGGAACTTATTCATCTGATAGCAGGAAGTTTGTATCCTTTGATTAACATCTCCCTATTTCCTCCAGCACCTGGCAACCACCATTCTACTCTATTTCTTAGACTTTTTAGGATTCTACACATATGTGAGAAAATAGAGTATCACAAAATATTCTTATTATAATTTGTATCCATGCAAAAACTCTGTAGGGTGAGTTATAGAGTACTATGCTCATTTTAAAGTTGAGAGACTTAAAATTCAGTAAGAAAAAAATAATTTACACCACAGCAGTAATTGACAAGGTTGGAACTTCATTCAGTGGAATTTAGTGTTGTTTATGGTACACACTCTGATGGCTCTTCTAACTTCAAAAGTCTTCAGGGGTCTGGCTTGCCCTTTCATACATGGTATGTATTAAAATCTGGATTTTATGTTATTATACTTTCATTGATGGATATATCTGTGTTTCATAAATCTGATACCAGATTTAAATTCCTTTGCAAAGGTTTATGACCTCAAGTGTGGCAAGATAATTTACTGCATTATGTGAACAGTGCAGAAGCTAAGGGAACAGATTTGGTTGCCAGAAGCCTTGATTGGAATCCTGGCTTCACCACTTCATTGGTTGGTTGGCTTTCAGCATTTTATTTAACATACTTGTGCCTCAGTATAGAAAAAATAGAGATAGTAGTATTTCTCACAAGAGTGTTGGTGTATTATTTTTTAAAACCCATACCTGATTTATAAGCTAAATTTTCAGTTTGCAACAAATTCTATTTTTAAAGGCGTTGCAAATTGTATCATCCTTAACAGATGGTAAAATCTAATGGTTCAAACACCATGGCTGTAATTACATGTTTTGTCCATGCAGCTAATTCCTTCCATGACTTTGCTATTCCTCAGGTTCATTTTCCCATTCAGACAGACATGCAAAAGGGTACAAGTGACATTGTTTCTAGGACCCCATATCTTAAGCAGATCCTGAATGGAATTTTCAAAATATGGGACTCTAAGGTGAATCCCAAGGTTCTTCCACTGTAGATGTAGTACAGAGATACAACTTGTGAATTTGGATAGAAAAAGATACACTTTATCTTTTAATTTTTTCCAATTTATTTATTTTTAAATTTTAATTCCATGGTGAATATTATGAATATTATTCACTATGTGAGTAATAGTGTTATATTGGTTTCAAGTATACAATATAGTGATTCAACAGTTCTATATATTACTCAGACCCTTATCAAGGTAAGGATATTCTTAATCTCCATCACCTATTTCACCCATCCCTCCACCCATCTCTCCTCTGGTAACCATAAGCTTATTCTCTATACTTAAGAGTCTGGTTTTTGGTTTCTCTCTCTCTCTTTCTTTTTCCCCTTGTTCATTTGTTTTGTTTCTTAAATTCCCCATATGAATGAAATCACATGGTATTCGTCTTTCTCTGATTTATTTCACTTATTTCACTTAGCTCTCTAGCTCCATCCATGGTGTTGCAAATGGCAGATTTCATTCCTTTTTATGGCTGAGTAATATTCCATTACATATATATGTATATATATATGTGTGTGTGTGTGTGTATATATATAATATTTCATTGTGAAATATTATATATATATATCACATTTGCTTTATCCATTCATCTATCAGTGGACACTTGAGCTGCTTCCACAATTTGGCAATTGTGAATAATGCTGCAACAAACGTAAGGGTGCATGTGTCCCTTCAAATTAGTGTTTTCATATTCGGGTAAATACCCGTTAATGTAATTACTAGATAATAGGGTAGTTCTATTTTATTTTTTTGAGCAACCTCCATACTGTCTTCCACAGTGACTGCACCAGTTTGCATTCCCACCAACAGGGCAAAAGGGTTCCTTTTTCTCTACATCCTCACCAACGGTTGTTGTTTCTTGAGTTTTTTATTCTAGCCATTCTGACAGGTGTGAGGTATGAGGTGGCACAGTCAGTTAAGCATCTGACCCTTGGTTTCAGCTCAGGTTGTGATCTTAGAGTCATGAGATCAAGCCCTGAGTCAGGTTCCAAGCTCAGCAATGAGTCTACTTGAGACTGTCTTTCTCTCTCTCTCCCTCTGCCCCTCCCCCCACGCTCACTTTCTCTCTCTCTCACTCTCAAATAAATAAATAGATCTAAATGAATAAATGGATGGTGACAAATTGTATCATCCTAATGGTATAATTAATTTGTTTTCTTATCAACAAAGCCCCAAAGCCTGCAGTACCTCATCTCCCATTCTCTATATCCATGGCTGAGGGTTTTGGGTGTACACTGTGCAAGTGGAGACCCAGTTTTAATAGGATGGGGGGTTCACATAAATGTGCACCCGGATGCCTGTGTTTCTCAGTGGTTGAGCATCTGCCTTCCCCTTAGGGCGTGGTCTCGGAGTCCAGGGATCGAGTCCCACATCAGGCTCCCCTCAAGGAGCCTGCTTCTCCCTCTGCCTATGTCTCTTGCCTCTCTCTCTGTGTCTATCATAAATTTTTTTAAAAAGTGGTATTTTTTTGTCACCATGCTCACACTCCAAATATATATACATATATATACACACATATATATACACATATACATATATATACACACACACACACTATATATATATATATATATATATATATATATATATATATATATATATAAGCTTTTCCTCATTTTACTCTAAGGAAATGATTCCAGCCAGAAAATATTTCAGTAAGGGGGCACCTGGGTGGATCAATCAACTAAGTGAGCTAAGTGTCTGCCTTCAGCTCAGGTCATGATCTCAGGGTCTTGGGATCGAGCCCCCTGTCAGGCTCTTCTGCTCTGCCTACTTGTGCTCTCTGTCAAATAAATAAATTAAATCTTTTAAAAATATATTTCCATGAATTCTTGTCTATTTGAGATCATTTTTCTTTATCAGATCTATATACTCTGAAAGAAGTCATTTTATTAAGAGTAAATATTTTTAAAGCTATAAAGTACAAATCTTTCATTGTTAAAAATGAAAGATTCTGGAGCTCCTGGGTGGCTCAGTTGGTTCAGTGTCTGCCTTCAGCTCAGGTCCTGATCTCGAGTCCTGAAATTGAGCCCTGCAGCAGGCTTCCTGCTTAGCAGGGAATCTACTTCTTCCTCTCCCTCTGTTCCTCTCCCCCTGCTTTTGCTCTCTCTCTCTCAAATAAATAAATAAAATTTTTTAAAAAAATGAATGATTCTGATTAACTACATATTCTGCTTCATTGAAAAATGTGTGACCTCTGTGCCATGATGTTATGGAGGCAGCAGTGGACACAAGCCAAGGAAAAACAAGCATTGCTGATACCACCAGAAACTAGGGCAAACATGAAACACATTCTCCCTCAGAGCCTCCAGAAACAACCAACCCTGCCCACACCTCAATCTTGAAATTCTCGCCTCCTAAAAAGTGAAAGAATACATTTCTGTTAAGTCACCAAGTTTGTGGTACTTTGTAGGCCAAGGAAACAAATACACTAAATGATGCCTATTAAGATATGATATTTTTTTCTACTCTTTATGAAAAAAAATGAAAAGTAAAAATGCCAATGGTATTTCAGTTTCTTATTTATCTTTAATGAATAAAACCCAATGGACTACATGTAGAAAAAAGTGTTTGATTCTATGTAATAATTTCTTTTATCAAATACATTTAAAGAGTAGTTTCTTTATTTGACAAGCCACATGTCCATTTTCTAAGTTTAGATGTCTCTTAGCAATTTGGAAACTATCAAGAAATCAATTAAAGAATAGTTCTATAAATTTGAAATGATAGTTCATAAAGCATGAGACTTAGAATAAATACCCAACACTATGAATATAACACTCAATCTTAGAGATAGTTATACAATTCAGTTGATGAGATTTCTACACTGTGTAGCTATTAACTTTGGGGAATTGGGAGGGACTCTAGAATCCTTCCTTCTGAACTGAAATCTATGTTCCCCACTTTTGCCATTAGAACTTGGACATTGGGTATATCCTTTGTTCCTCAGGATGAAAAATTATAAAGTAATCAACTCATCTGCTATGGTGGCAGGTGTAAACTAGTCTTTGAGGACAAAGGGGTAGTTTTCTGTTTCTGAAAACATTAGGGTATCCCTGTTCCTATCTAGTATACACAATGTGTAATATAGGAGGGTGATTTTTCTCTTCTACCAAGGAAATGTACATGGTAGCCCATGTAACTCCATCTGGATACTGGTCCCATGCCTCAAAAATTATAGTCTTGAGTGGATGAGAAAAAATAAAGATTATTTACTTTTATAAGACTTTGGAGCCAAGTTAAACGTTAACCAAGTTAATCAATATTAATAAAAGTCATAGTTGTCAATATAACCATTGAACATTCAGTATAGACATTAGAGGGTCGAGACGCCTGGGTGGCTCAGTGGTTGAGCATCTGCCTTTGGCTTAGGAAGTGATCCTGGGGGCAGCCCCGGTGGCTCAGCGGTTTAGCGCCGCCTGCAGCTCAGGGCGTGATACTGGGGACCCGGTATGGAGTCCCATGTCGGGCTCCCTGCATGGAGCCTGCTTCTCCCTCTGCCTGTGTCTCTGTCTCTCTCTCACTCCTCTCTGTGTATTCTCATGAATAGATAAATAAAATCTTAAAAAAAAAAAAAGTTTACTTAAAAAAAAAAAAAGGGAAGTGATCCTGGAATCTCGGGATCGAGTCCCACATCAGGCTTCCTGCATGGAGCCTGCTTGTCCCTCTAACTATGTCTCTGCCTCTCTCTCTCTCTCTCTCTCTCTCTCTCTGTCTCTCATGAACAAATAAATAAAATCTTTAAAACAACAACAACAAAAAAGAAATTAGAGGGTCTTAGAGAATCCCAAAGATGCATGTTCATGGCCTCAGGAGAAATTGCCACTGGGAATTGGCAAACACAGACATGTTCTTCCTCTTGCTTTTCTTTTAGTTGTTTGCACCTACTTTTTCTTTTAAGATTCATTTATTTATTTTAAGGAGAGAGAGAGCACATTCATGGTGGGGGAAGGGGCAGAGGGAGAGAGAAGAATTCCCAAGTAGAACCCTTGCACAGTTTGGAGCCAGAGACAGGGCTCAGTGCCAGAACCTGGAAAACACGACCTGATCCAAAATCAAGAGTCAAGGTGTTCAACCGACTGAGCCACTCAGGTGCCCCTGCATCTACTCTTTTCATTCATCTGGGCAAACTGGCCACAACTCCTTCCTGCTTCTCAGCCCTTGCAGTAGAAGATGGCCAGCCCACTGTTTAAATTGCAGATGTTTCTCATCACCAGCCACACATAGAACTATGTAGTTTTCTCTGCATTCCATTCCCCAAATCTGGAGAGCTTGTCTGATAAGCCTCCTCAGGAAATCCCTGAACTCACCAGCTTTGGCCCTGGGACATGAAGAACAAGGCTATATTACAAAATTATGGCTGCGACTTTGCCCAGATGTAGGGGAGGCAGAGAGCCATTGTGGTAGCTACAGACCTGGACAGACACCTTGTAAAGTATCCCAAGTCATTGTCTTAAATTCTTTGGTTCTTTGGATGATATTGTAGCAATGATATTGAAAATAGTTTCTTGTTCTCCAAAGTCTCACTGTGTATATAAATCAACATGTTGTTGGTGGTGACCACAGGTTTTGGTTGCAGGCAGACCTGGCTCTGTCTTTTTGAGCTATATCTTTTTTACCAAGTTCTTTATTTCCTTCCAGTATCAGTTTTCCTGTCTGTAAAATGAAGAAAATCATGACAGTCATACAGTGATGTATCATGCATAAAATAAGAAAATGCAAACAAAATAATCAAAATAAAATACCAGTGTAATACTTGACACTAAGTAGATGTTCCATAAATAGTGCTCAATAAAAGAATTGTTAATTTGGCATCTCCCATTATGACAATAAATTATTACACCAAACACATATTAGCACTGGCCTCAACTTGTAATTTCCATGGTCAACCTGTTGGGTTCACATATTCTAATATGATATCCTGATGGGATCAAGATAATTTCATTTCCCAACTACCTCTCTTGTATAACCTCGCCACACACACACACACACACACACACACACACAAAACCCAAACCTATAATAAAATGGAACAGTCACATTGGCCAGTAAACAGAAGGCGTTGTCCATGTTTTCTGGTTATGTATTATGAGAGAAGAAGTCAAAAGTAGGTTGCCAAAATTCAGCTAAGAAACCAGAATCCCCAATTCATTATATTGACTTGCTGACATTATCATAAAGACTATGTGTTATGACCCTTTTCCAGATGAACTCACCAGAAAGCGTGAAGGAGATAACATCGAGTAAGCATTTTTAAAGGGAAAATGTCTTTTCTAACTGATAAGCTTTGACATACACACACATACACACAAGGGGTAAAAGATGGGAGAATACAGGTATAATTAGCGGTTTCTGTTTCCTTTATGCTATAGGATGCAGTGCCAGGACAAATCATCAGGTCTCAGAGTGAATTTTCTAGCTACCATAGATGATGTATTCAGTTGGCTGTGGTGAAGGATTGTTGGCATTAGTGGTCCTGAGTGTGATTAATAAGGCTGCTCTGTCTTTGACAGAGTGGGAATGCACCTCTAAAATGGAGGCAAATGGAACGGAGGTGAGCCTACTAAAATCTGTTAGGGATGCTCCTTGGGGGAAGAAATGGTACAAAGGAAGTACCGGGAGTAGAAGTCAGTTCACCAGCTGGAGCCATATAGATCAAAGCAAGATGGCAAGGTCCCATTAACCAGAAGCACCTTTTGCTTCTCACTTGGTCTTCTTCACAATGAACAAACCCAGATTCCTCCCCTCCTTCTACAGAAGTATATCTTTAAGTAGTGTCATAAATATATATATATATTTGTATGAACTGTTACCTATGTAGATAAGAGGAAAAATCAAAATGATAATACTTTTGCTATTGACTACATTTTTTTAACTAAGTACCTTTTTGTTTTAAAATTTATTACCTGTCAGATTTGAAAAGAGAGAGACGGGGTCGATCTTTGGTCTATTAACAGATGTGTTTAGCATTTAGACTAGAGCCAGGGTTTTATATGACACAAAATGAAAATATATTCTCTTATGACAGTACATCTCTCATCACCATTGCAATATGATAAACCTGAGCAGTGGATAAAAAGAAATATGTGAAAAGTTGGGTGAAGCTGTGTTGTATATTAAGACTTAGTATAAGAGAGTGATGTTTCTGGGAAGCCCAGGTAGCTCAACGGTTTAGCATAGCCTTTGGCCCAGGTCGTGGTCCTGGGGACCCGGGATGGAGTTCCATGTCAGGCACCCTACATGGAACCTGCTTCTCCCTCTGCCTGTGTCTCTACCTCTCTCTCTCTCTGTGTGTGTCTCTCATGAATCAATTATTTTTTTTTAAAAAGAGAGTGATGTTTCTAGTTAAGTTGCATCAAGAGACCTAAAAAGAGTAAAATATACCTTTGTCCGTCTCTCAGAGCTTCAAAATTTGTGTTGTGTGCTTCTGCAATCAAAGACAACTGTTCTTATTGGCAGTCCCTCTAGAAGGACTGACAACACAGAGCTTGCTACTTTGCTAGTGGGCAGAGTAGCAAGGGCTTACAAGGTGCTGTTACTGATCAATTGCCTTGTATGATCAATGTGGACTTTTCAATACTATATTGAGAAATGTCAATACTACCTCAACATAATCGCCGCTTAAAGGTGGTGGAGTCTTGTAGAACAAAACCTTTAGTGACAACATTATCAACATAACAAGGATCTGCAAGATGCTGGTTGAGCTTCTATTTGTTCTAGATAAAATTCTCAGTGTACAATAAATGCAACTCCCTCAGTCTGGAGCTTTGGTTGTATGCAGATGCTGTGTGAGCATTCTTTTATAAATGATTGGTATTTTATTATGTTTACTCCATCTTCCTTTTTTTCCCAGTTGCAGTTAGGATAATTTAGCAATGGGGATAATCTATACCTTTGTGACACTTTATGGTTTAAAAAAGTATTCTCTATCTGTGATTTCGTTTGAAAATCACAACTTTTTGAAATATGCTGGGCTTCTCCATATATGTTTCCCTGTCAGATACAACCTTCCCTAACTAAGATAGATCAAACCCACAAGAGAGCAATATGCAGGTGGCTTTTATTAAATACTAGTTTCTAAAGGCATAAACACATGCTGCCAAAAGCTGTCCCTCTGTAGCAAACTCAGGTATGCACTCAATTCTTATAAGCACATTTATATGTTTTATTGAGTTCAAAATAGTTGACCTACATTTATGTTTCACGTGATAGAAATGTAAAGATTTACTTTTAAAATTTTGAATAAATACAGGGGTTCATGAATGCATGTGATTCTAAAATACAGTAACTACCTACCACATATTAGTCACGGTCTCTATTTGTAAATTAAATGTCTTGGCTTCCATGTGATCACTGAATGCTGATGCATTGTCATGCTGCACTTACCAATGAAAGCACTCTGCCCCTGCTGACACTTGGGGAAACATGCCTCAGGGATGTCATATATTTAGAAGCAGGACATAGAAAGTGGATTTCAGGGTATGCCAGGCAATCTCACTCTAACACTGTTCCACAGACACAACACGGGTGGCCCAGGCAGGGCCTGTGTGAGAGTGAAGATGGAGAGAACTTGGTCTAGGTGTCCAAGGAGGTCAGCATGTTCAGTTCCTTCTAGGTAGGTCTGTCTGGGAGTGTCCAAGTAAACCACAGTACTGGCCATCTATTTCTCTAGAATCTACCCTGGATAAAGTGCTAATCCTCTAACAAGAAGTAGAATATTAGGGTGCATTTGACCCACATGGATGTAGGGCAGGCAGTGGGCAATATAGAAATAAATATTTCTTTATATAGAAATAAAAAATTTCTTTTATAGAAATTGGGTTTCCCATTGCCTCAGCAGTTTGCCACCGCCAAGCAATTTGTGCTTTTGAGGAGTTGTCCCCAGTAAAAGAAATATGCCACTGTCAAGGCCCTGCCTGAGGTCCATGCTATCACTTTTAACTCAGATTCTCTAAAAGTAAAAAATGAGAGCAGAGCCTAGTCTTAAAGGACTCCTTCTTCCCTACCCTCTCCAGCTGCCAAAGGGTGGCTGTCACAGCCTTCTCTGCCTGTGGTCCTAGACAATGAGAACCCTGTGACCCAGCTTAGGGCTAGTTACCCATCAGCTTTAGCAAGATTGTTTTCTTTGAAGCTCTAAGCACTCACTAAATATCAGGGCAAGTCACCCAGACACTTTGGATCTACTTTCTCATCTGTAAATAAAATATAGATAATAGTAATACTGATGTTATTTTGTCAGAGAAAAGAAGAGTGCTTTAAAATTAGTAAACTCTCAAGAAACTAAATTTATTAACTTCTTAAGTCATGAATGAATCTATAAAATGTGTATATAGATTGCTCCCAAAGTTAGTCTAGGATTTTTTCCCTACTGGATGTTTGATGTTAAGTGAATGGAACTAACACTTAATACACATGCATAAATAAGTGTTGGGAGGGTGGAGGAAAGCGCTCTAGCTGTAACCAAAGGAATACGTAACAAAATACTTCACACAGATACATTTGCATTGGTTATAATTCAGTCACCCCCACCTCACCATTCAGAAAAAAAGTTTTGTATTGTGCAATGGGTGATAGAACAAATTATTATTTTCACCAAATATAATTTTTACCAAGGTTTATTTATTTTTCTTATTGAGTGGGATCATTCTACTAATTATGTCGCTACTGTTTGTTGGATTTCTTGTTTCACCATTGAGATTATGAGACCCACTCTGAGTAATGTGATAGTCTCTGTAAGATGTTATTTTTGTCACAGTTGGAAAAGAATAATGTCTTAGCTGCTTTGAAAGGACTATAGCAATCCTGTTTAAATAGTTTTCAGAGTCCTGTATGTCATGGCTCTCCTCCATAAATGTTGGTTGTAGAAGGGCCAGACTGCAATTTTTTAATCTGGTCAGCCTGGGGCAGAATCAGGATGAGGATGTAAAAGTCCTGGCTCTTTAGTCCCTTAAACCTACATAGCTGTTTTAACTATAACAGTTAAATAGTTTTCACCAAAAGCCATAATGAGGTCACTTTAACTCATTTCAAATGTCATATATGCCAATATGTGGCACGCCACAGAATTAATTTTCTTCTATAAGAGTTACCATTGGTTTTCCTCCTTGCACACTCAAACTTGGTTACGTTTTTATTTGAAATGGTAATAGTATTCTTCTCAGGGTCTCACTGGAAAGAAATGTTTATAATCAACAATATATTGCCTGATTTCTAGGCCTATGGACTGTATTTGTTAAGTTCCCCTCAAGGGCTCACTGTGTTCAAAGAAAAGAGATCACTTTTAAACTTCTCAGAGAAGATCAGGTCACCTCTCACTTTGAACCAACTCTGTTTATTGTTCATTCTTGATATTACCCAGTGTCAGGAATTGTCAGCAAAAGGGGAAAAAAATAACTGTAATTAACACTGACTATAGAAAAAAAAATCTGTCAAAATGTCATGAATGGACATGAATCATTCCTGAAGGATTAGCTAGGGTGAGTCTTGGGCCAAAAGAAATTGAATTAAAAAGGGAAGGAGGGGGTCCTGAAATGTCCATACTTAGGTTAAGGCAAAGACATATAGGAAAAGGTCTCTGTTGTATCCATGAGCTGCAGATAGTCAATTTGAATAAGAAGACAGGATTAGTAGAGAGCTTTCTCAGGTATGATTTCAGTGTCAAAAACTTTTATGGAATAATCCATTGGGCAGATGAACACCAAAAGATATTTTGGAAACTCTGTCATTTTGTAATCTTTGAGGGTGGCTGAGGCCAACTTGCCAAAGTTGCACATCAAATGATTGCATATCCAGTTGTACTAGACAAAGCTGGAGCTAAATACTTGTGTCTGTGTCCAGAGCAGAAATATTAAAAGCTGGGTGATCTTAGAACTTTTGTCAACATGTGCTTCAGATCACTGATTTCAAGTACAAGGATTACAAATAAAGAAAGAAAAGCTTATTTAAGAAAAAAAAATGAAAAAAAAATTGCTTTCCTGGGCAATGGACATTCTTCAGGATCAGTTTTTATCAGAGAGAGGAAGGCATAGTCAGGTTAGCTTCCTGGACACAAACCCAGTGGTGTGGGCTAACCTGGGCTGCCAGTTGAGTTGAACACTAAACTTTATAACTCATCAGAGTCCCAAAGGGTCTAAAACAGAGAAAAGAAAAGAAAGAAAAGAAAGAAAAGAAAAGAAAAGAAAAGAAAAGAAAAGAAAAGAAAAGAAAAGAAAAGAAAAGAAAAGAAAAGAAAAGAAAAGAAAAGAAAAGAAAAAGAAAAGAAAGAAAAAAAGAAAAGAAAGAAAAGAAAAGAGAAAAGAAAAGAAAAAAGAAAAGAAAAGAAAAGAAAAGAAAAAGAAAAGAAAAGAAAGAAAAAAGAAAAGAAAAGAAAGAAAAGAAAAGAGAAAGAAAAGAAAAAAGAAAAGAAAAGAAAAGAAAAGAAAGAAAAGAAAAGAAAAGAAAAAAGAAAAGAAAAGAAAAGAAAAAGTTGATTTTGAGGTGAAAGAAAGCAAGGAACAAGTGAGGTAAGTTGAGCCAAGAGCAAGGTGGGCAGGAAGGAGTCGCTGGGGGCAGCCAGCAGGAAAAAAAACAAAACAAAACAAAACAAAAACACTAAAAATGTTGTTCTAAGCGTAGTGGGGCATATCTTCTGTGTAATGGAATCATTTGCTCAAACAGCTCTTTAAATATAGAGGAAGGCATTCAATGAAGAGTAGTTTCTTTATGACTTTTCTGAAACACCCAGTTTTACCTGCATTGAAGTACAAGTATAAAAACAAGACAGTGAATTGTAGTGGATTACAGCTTTCCTCTTACTGCTTCCAGGCTTCTCGACAGAATTTGGCATTAATCGAGCTGCTGGGCTTGAATGTAAGAGAACTCATCTTAAGGTGTCAATAGATTCCATGACACACAAAAGAACAGTGGACAATTATTATTTTTTTTCAAACAATGGTGCTAAAGAATAACCGGACAGTGTCCAACCGGCTTTTGACACAGGGAATTTTCTGGAATTAAATCAGAGACAAGATTGTGTCTTTCATCCCCTTTTTTGAGGAGGATACATGTGCTGTGGTTTTACAAGGCAATCCAATGCTGAATCTTGAACAGGGAAAAAGCCATTGTGTATTTATTAGGAATATTTTACTGTTGAGGAAATCCATTGCAAAATTGAGTACTTATGAATTTCCAGTATAGGAATAACTAATATTTATTGAGTTCGTGCACTAGCTCATGACCTAGGTCATGTTAAGGTCCTGACTTTGATGATGTCATTTAATCATCATAACATCTTTATGCATTGCTTCTTATCTTCATTTTATAGATTTGATATGTGAAATAATTTTCCAAAGTTATAAAACTAGTAAATACAATATCATGATGGTTTCCTCTATAAGACATCAAGAATTGATTTTGCTACTTTATTGATAGGCTTTAATTTTTTAGAGAAGTTATAGGTGTACAGAAAAATTAAGCAGAAAGTACAATTCCTATACACTTCCTCTTCTTCAACACATAGCTCTCCTGTTATTACTATGATGCATTAATGCAGTACATTTTTTACAATTGGTGGAGAAATATTGGCACATTTTTATTAACTAGTGTCCAAAGTTTACATTGGGGTTTACTCTTTATCTTGTATACAATTCTGTTGGCTTTCACAAATGTATAATGACCTGTATCTACCACTATTGTATTATACAGAATAGTTTCAAACCCTAAAAATACCCTGTACTCCATCTAATTAATCCTTCTTGCCTACTCCCTAACTCCAATCATCACTAATCTTTGTACTGTATTCATAGTTTTGCCTTTTCCAGAATGTTTTGTAGGTGAAACCATATAGACTACCTTTCACTTATGTATCTTTTACTTTCACTAAAATATGCATTTAAGTTTCTCCATGTCTTTTCCTTGCTTGATCTTGTTTCTTTTTAGTATTGAGTAGTATTCCATCGTATAGATGTGCCATGGTTTACTTATTCATTTAGTCTACTGGAGGACACCTTGGTTGCTTCCAAATTTCAGCAATTTATGGATTATGAAAGAATTTTTTGCCTATTGGGTCTGTGAACTGTATTACCAAGTGTTTATCATATCATTTCTTATAAAACTATCATACTGTTTTTTAAATGATCAAATACATAATTTCAAAATCAATGATATGACTGTCAGCATTCCAGATTTTTCAGGCTAAGTTATGAGGAATTGGATTGACATATGCAGAAATTAGATGGCCAAGTAAAATATTCAACTAGTTGTTATATTTTCAAAAAATATACAAGTTAAAAATAAATGGACAATTACCTATGATAATGAAGCAAACCTATGTTAAAAATATTTAATCTTGTAGTATAATACTACAAAACAACAACAGCAAAAAGATTTATTTTTTGTAGTCATGACATTTATATTGAGAATAAGAACTGGGGGAAATAATCACCTCTTCTCCAAGGAATACTTAGATATTAATGGAGATGTAGCTTTCCAAGTTTGGGAAAAGATGAGGAACTTTGAAGTAGAAGAAAAAGATATTATATGTACATGAAATAATTCATATTTTTAATGTCAGAATAATTCCAAAAGTCTTATTTCTTTGTGTATGGCATCTTTAATGTACTGGAGACTTAGACACCTCCCAAACAGCACCTATTTTAGCCAATGAGACAAGGGTGTTATCTTATTAACTAAAGGTAAACTGATGCATGGATAGACATGATTTGTTTGTGGAAAAAATATTTTTCTGATGATGCTGATTTTTATGGTACTCAAAAGCCAAATCAACCCAACCAAACAAAAACAATCACACAGCCAAAACAGGAGAGACCAGGAGTCCAGTGATTTGTATAGAATAGTAGTAGGTTAATCATAAAATGACTGGTAATGTTTTTCTTTGGATAATCTATTTTCTAGAATAGAAGTAACAAATCCCCAGTGTTTATAGAAAAAAATAAAAGAGCAGATAGTTACATATATTCAAAATAGAATCAGAAGATAAAACTATTGAAACCAAGTTCCAAATATACTCAGACTATTTCCTATGTAAGTCAATCAAAGTCATTATCTGGAGACATCAGCCAAATCACATTCAAATATAATTAGATTAAAATAGTGAAGTAAAATGATCTGTTTTTACACCCACTTCCCCTTTATCAGAAAAATAATAGTCTATGCTTTCTTTGCTCATCACCATAGTCCTTGTGCCTAGATACGAGTTTGGCATGAGATAGGTTCTCACTTAACAATTAATTAGTTGATTCGTTCTATTCTAGTACAACTCTGGGGGAAAACTATAAGTCAAATCTCAGAATCATGAAGAGAGGAGGGAAGCAATGTCTGCTCAGCCCATTAGATACCCAGCAGCTTGTCCTGAGGCTTCAAATTAGGAGTATCATATAGTGTCTCAGGGTATTGGTTTACAAAGTCATTGGTAAATATTCAATCTGTCACAGCTATCACAAATGTGAATAAATGATGTGCAGCCTGTCTAAGCTGGTAAAAAAAATAAATGCAAAATTATAGACTAATGGATATTGTCCTTGTTGCTCATTGCTTTCCAAATGCAGATCTTGGCTAAAGCCCATGTGTACATATGATAATCATATGCCCACACAAAAATGACATCCAATTTCTAGTATAACCATTCACAGTGTAGCATCTGTCATTAGAGAAGGTAGCGTCAAGGGAGGGATGAAAACACAATGTAACCACACTGGAGTGGATGGGGACCTTTGACCCAGTGTCCTATGGTTGTGTTATCATGCTCTCCATTTCTCTCTCTCTTACACTCACTGCCTCTAGGGATCGAGACCAATTCACAGAGTGGTACTGGATTTAGGAAAAAAAAAATCAATGACCTATTCTTTTGGTCAGAGCATGAAGTGTTGTGAAGGCAGTCAGCACAGCAGGAGATGAAGAGGAAAATGAATAAAAGGATGCAATATCAAGGAATGGGGGGTATAATTATGCTTGCAGAAAAGTCCACTCAATAACCAGATTGCTGGGGAGTGGCAGAGACTGGCTTTTCATAAATATGAAATTGGAATTGGGTTGAAACATTAGGACACTAGAGCTCTTTCTCTGAGTAAGGAAGGCATGATAATAGAGGTTATTTCCATGTCATTGCTACCTGCCATTTGTCAATCACCTAATTACACTTAGTAGAGGAGGCTACTGCTAAAGTTCTCCATTGTGTTAAAAGCTTGGGTGAGGGGACTGGCTTGCTTTGTTTTATATATATATATGTTAAACTGTTTTTGGGGTAAACTGAGGGAGAAAGGGGAAAGAAAGAAGAGGGGAGGAAGGAAGGAAGGAAGGAATAGAAAGGAGAGGGAAGGGAGGAAGGAAAGATAGGAGAAGGAGGAGGAAGGAAAGAAGGACAACAAGGAGAAAGAAGAATGCAAGGGAGGTACCAGAACAGGCTGTTCACGTCTGTGAGGAAAAGTACATCTGGCTCAGACCAAGCTTTGGGAACTCAGCCACTCCCCTTTAGTCATTACAGAAAGAGAGCTGCCAAGATGAGAAATTACCACAGGAGGGGTTGGATATTAGGATTAATTGTCTTGAACCAGAGCACTGGAGCAGGTATGCAAGGAGAGGTGGAGATAATGATGCCAATGAGCAGTCCTCACGGCCTTTTTTTCCCATTTTCCTAAAGAAAAGTAAAAATTTAAGGAATGATTACAATGCTTTCACCACCAGTAACAAATTTCATAAATATCAAGACAAGATACTGGCTTTTCTGTTTGTTAATAATTTGCATTAAAAGACGGCACATCCTTGAGTAGCCTGAAATGTCTGGAAATCTATTGTAGGACATGTTTCCTTTTTTTCTCCTCCTTGCCTCCTATGAAATTGGCTTTACTTTTTGATATTTATATTGACCACTGACCTATTCCTTTACAAATTTAGATTCCTTTAAATTATTCTAACCAACAGTTTCGGGAAATTACTTACTGACCAAGTGATACTTTAGAGTCATTGATATTAAGGCTAGGGGATAAGCCTGGACGTGTTCATCTGTAAAATGTTAGTCAATTAAAAGTCATCAGTTTATAAATGATATGATACTCCCTTGTAACCGAACTGAAAAACAAAGGGTTTTGGGTGATGTGTGTATTTTGTAGCAGTAGCTACTTCTACAAAAATAATTATAAAATTCTATGTAGCCACTGTCTTAATGTGTGGCTGTCCCAAAAATCCCTTTGCTTTTTTTCCTGATGTCTTCTTGTCTGAAGTCAAGAGTAGCAGTTGAGATAATTGAGTCATTGTTGTGCTGTTTTCCATTTATTTTGTTCATATTTTTTGTGGATTAGCTGGATACTTCAAATTCAGATTAGCTGTAGATTTTCTTCTTCTTATGAACTATCAGCAATGTTTTCCAATTCAATGCATACTGATAATTCATTCCTGAAAGTCTAATGGAAATTGAGTATTTGTTGATGAAACTCTTTGTATACCTCTATTAGTTTTCTACTGGTGCTGTAAGAAATTAACACACTTTGTGGCTTAAAAAGAAAAAGTAAATTTATTATCCTACAGTTCTGAAGACCAGAAGTAAAAAAAAATAAAATAAAATAAAAATAAAAATAAAAAATTTGTCAGGGCTGTGTTTTTCTGAAGGTCCTAGGGGAGAATCCATTCCTTGATTTTTCAACTTCTAAAGGTGACCCTCATTCCTTGGCTTATGCCCCACACCATTCAAACCTCTTCTCCCATCATCATACCTTCTTATTTCTGACCCTGACCTTAACCCTCCAGCCTCCATGCATAAGGACTCTTGTAATCACATTAGACCCACCCAAATGATCCAGGACAATATCATCATCCAAAAAGATTTAATTTAATCATATCTGCAAAATCCCTTTTGCTATGTAGCACATTCACAGGCTAGCATGTAGATACCTTTGGAGGGCTACTATTTTGCCTAGCACACACAGCACTCAAAATTTAAATAAATGAGTTCATTATTCTCTTTTTGGCATATCTGTTAAAAGAGAAAGAGAAAGACTTTACTTTCCTTTGAATGCACATAAAAACATATTTTAGTTTAGTTTGATTGAGTGTATTAAAAATAGGTATTTAACTTTTTGAAGACATAACTTTCAGTACATCAGAAGTCATTAATTCACTGCCTCTAATGTACCCCAAGGATCTTAAGATTGGGACAAGCCCTGGTTTGCTTCCCATAAGTCTTTGTAGATTCCCAGAGCTTTGATTTTTAAGCTTCTATTAGGGCTTATTAACATTTAAATATATGCAAGGGAAAAATACACTCTACCTTCTTCTAAGTACTCTCTTAGGAACTGACTTCCTATTGCTATATTTCTAGTATTTAGTGCAATATCTGTCATATAGTAGATTTGCGTCCAGTGTTTTCATTGGTGTCTTGGCTCATTTCCTTATGATGGCCCCAAATTCCTTTTTAATGATTGGGTGAAGAGAAAGATGACAAGGCTTTAGAATTACTGGTGTCCTTTGATGGATCCCTGGGGTGGTAGAGCCCTGGGAGGGGATGAAGGAAACTAAGCTTTGTTAAAAGCAGCTCTGGTGAGTAGCCACTCCCCCAGCAGGTGGGCATTGCCAGTTGGTGGTTCCATTCACAAGAGAAACTCAGTACCTGAGACTGGAACTATAGAAGGAGCTGCCAAAATCAGGGTGGAAACAAAATAGGATTGGGCTCTAGCTTCAGTGTAAAGCAGAACAGTGAGGCTGGAGCTCAGCAGAATTGATGGAAACATTACTGAGAAGGAATGGCAAGATGATATCTCAGTGAGCACCATGTGGCAACAGGGATCTTATATCATCTCTGGGGAGCCTGGAGGTCAAGGTAGGGCTGAGTTTGCAGGTTGAATTACTACATAACATTCAGATCAGCTGTGGTAGGCAGAAATTGACATGACCATTTGGAAAGTATTTTTAAATTATAACTATGATCCTCAAAGAAAGTATGCCTTCACCTCATTGGAAAAAGGTAATTCAGAAATGGAATAACCTTGAAACAAGTGATGAAGCTTATGGGTTATTTATGCTTTCGTCAATGAACAGACTGTCAAGAGTCCAAGGGCTGGACTGAATACACATTAGGTTCTCCCAAAATCTCTGTTTCCCTAGGTAAGGACTAGGGGGGGTTGGAAAAAGTGATTTGTTCATGTCCTCAAAGTCTCTTTCTTGGATTTTAAGTCACTTTTTCTTTAAACAGGCAACATAGGCTTGTGCTGTGCCCAACAGAGAGCAGAGGCCCTGTCTGATTTGGAAGACTGCAGGCATCCTTCTCAAAGCTAGGAGAAGCTCCAATTGGATTCTCCGTCAGAGCCCGACCCTGTCAATCAGAGTGGCCTGAGGCCACAATTTTCTGGGAAACATGGAAAAATCAGCATCTACAGTAAATCTGCTGGCTGCATCGTTTTCATATCATCTACATTTTATTTAAAATTTGGGTGCAAGTCTCCTATTGTTTTTGTATCTCCAAACTTTGATTAACAATATCTAGCTGAAGAGTAGCCAAACTGAATGTGGCTGAAAAATCCCTCCAAAGGACCATAATTTTTATGTTTTAAATTTTTGGTTATTTTGAATAAAAATGCTTGCCGTAAATCAACATGTCCTAGTTATCAAAAGACTTCCTATGTGCAAGACACTATTGAGACAAGGGCAGGCATGGAGACATAGTCTTGACCTCAAGGATCTCTCAATATTGCTGGAGACAGTCATGTTTTTAAATACATTGCTAGGGTTTGATAAGAAGAGCAATCCTGAGGACCTAGGGAGGAAAGGAAAT
The DNA here is from genome assembly GCF_003254725.2 of Canis lupus dingo. Taxonomy (NCBI): domain Eukaryota; kingdom Metazoa; phylum Chordata; class Mammalia; order Carnivora; family Canidae; genus Canis; species Canis lupus. The sequence continues at coordinate 43,164,235 of NC_064245.1, read as the reverse complement.
TTTCCATGGGCAGAAGTGTGGAGGGTAGAGAAGACCCTTTAGATATGGACTAGTAGTCTGGTATGGTTACAGCCAGGAATGATAATTAGCAGGAAGTATCATATGACACTGGGCAACTGGGTTGGCACCACATTGCAAAGGGCTTAGGTTGTCTTGATGCTAGAGGAGAGAGTGCTAAGTCACAAATTAACCTGGGGGTAAACTAGAGAATGAGGTACTCACGATGCCATGTGACTTCTGCCTCATTGGGCTTGGTGGAACACTTTCTCTTGAAAGTGAAAACACAGTCATTGTTTTAAGATAGGTAATGCACACATGGCATCAGAACAGATTCTTTTGATCAGGCAATTCCTTAGAATGTCAAATAATCCAATTCACTTTACTGTGATTCAGACAACTCTTTCCATAGTGTCCTGACCAAATAGTCAGCCAGCCTTTGTCTTAACAGATGTACCTCATCATATGACTTAGTTTAGTGGTATGATTATGGCCAACATCTCCTCTATACCTAATCACATCTGCCTGGGTAGAGCTTCCCTAGCCAGTCTCAATCTTGCTCTCTACAGTTACATGAATAGTTATCAATTTTCTCATATGCTATAGATCTGCAATTATTTTTATAGAACTGCTGGTCCTGGGGTACCTGATTAGCTCAGTGGTTGAGTGTCTACCTTCTGCTCAGGTCATGATCCCAGGGTCCTGGGATCAGATCCCACATCAAGCTCCCCTTGGAGGGTCTACTTCTTCTTCTGCCTATGTCTCTGCCTCTCTCTGTGTGTCTCTCATGAATAAATAAATAAAATATTTTTAAAAAAATGCTGCTCCCTTGGACCTATTCTCTCCTCCATGCAACTTCTCACAGGACTTAATCTTTTTTTATCACCAACCAAGTTTCCTTTTTCCTAAAGAATGGACCCTACAAATGAAATATATATATATATATTTTGGCAAATATATATATATATTTATATATATATATATATAGTCATACCCTGATGAAAGAGAGTTGAATGTAACTAATACCTGCCCCCTAGTGATCTATACTTCACTGAGAATTTAACAGCTATCAATTATTGAGCCGATGCCCTACCACAAGCCTGGAATCATTCACATGTATGAATATATTTAAAATGAGTGCCAGGGAGACCATACAACTGGCCTAGGCTCGTGCACATAGCACAAAATTTAAATCTAAGCCAGATTCACTTCAAGGTCTACCTCTTTTCATTGTGCTATGATGTCTTTCATCTGCTTACCACAGTACATCAGCAGCCCTCTGTGAAATGAATGTGGACACATCTAAGAATGCACTATTCAAATATAAATATAAAGGAATAATCAAAGCCTCTCAATCTAGTTCAGCTTCTTACTGCAGTGTGAATCGTAAATAGTCCTCAGATATAAGTAGTGTTGGTAAATGAAATACACTAATGGTTTTCAGAATGTGGTAATGTCAAGGAAAGCATTGGGTTTAAATGGATTGAATTGAGAGGCTGTAAGAGGAAATGGGGCAATGGGAGGTGTGCTCTTGCCAATTAAGGCAGTAAAGTGGTTTAATTTTCATTTCCAGAAATATCCAGAAAATATGGGCAGTTGTTGTTCCGAACAATTTTCCTTGAGCTACAAGTAGTGGCTGATGTCCCTTGACAAGGCCAACGTGATTCACAATAGACTTTGGGGTCCTACAACATTTTTCCAGCCTGTGCATTTTGTTCTTATAAATTTGACCTTAAAAGCTATTGTTAGCACTATAAGGAGATGACACTTTCACTATTTGACACTGTTATAAGGTAAACATATTTCTTAATATGCTAAGAATTAAGAAAAATTTTAAGATAAGAAATCATTTAGGTATTGGCATGAGAGAGCAATCGGGGGAACCTTTTATGGAACATATTTATGTAAGACATTTTGGCAAATGTACTTTGATCTGTGACCAATCCAAACCTTTAGGGTAATGAGTTGTCCTATGAGGTACTCTACTCAACCAGAAAACATTTTTCTTATCTTCTTGACATATAAAGACCAAACTGGTAAATTTGTCTTTTTTTTCACTTCTATTTATAATTTCAGAAAACACTGTTATCCATATTCTCAATATTGCACATATTTGTTGTTTTAGCCCATATTTTAGTGAATATCTGTGAAAAAAATAATATCCACTGATTCACTTTGTCCTAAGAACACTAACATAATTGATATAGCAGGAGAAAATTTAATTATTAGGTAACATAATCCTATATTATGTCTGGGATTCCAATATTCTGACTATTCCCAGTGATACAAAACTCATTTCCAAATAAATTTTAGACAATTTAAAAAATTAGCATATGATTTCTATAGTCATTCTGTCACTCTGAAAACTAATGTGTAAAAAATATGATGAGTCTTTGAGCTTAGTCATTATAAAGAAACTTGTGAATTAGAACTTGTTTGAATTAGTCATGACTCTTATTAAATTATTAGCCAATGTATGAGAAAAATAAAATATAATTCTAAGACTTTTTTCTTATTTATTAGATATAAATATTGAATCCTAATAAACACAAGCATAGCTTAATTTATTGATAAATGGGTATCCAATGTGGTGGTGTCTCATTGCTGCTCTTAATTGGTGTGTTGATAATCAACAGCATTTTTGTGTGACAAATGGGTAAGTGAGGGACAGTTGAAAGCAAGGTGGCCTTGCAAATTGTGAGGCACTTTGGAATTTTTTTCTCCTTCTGTATTTAAACTAGATCTGAATAGGGACACCTGGGTGGTTCAGTGGTTGAGCATCTGCCTTTGGCTCAGGGCATGATCCCAGAGTCCCAGGATCAAGTCCCACATCAGGCTTCCTGCATGGAGCATGCTTCTCCCTCTGCCTATGTCTCTGCCTCTCTCTCTCTCTCTCGAATAATAAATAAAATGTTTTTTAAAATATAAATAAATAAACTAAATCTGAATACTAACATTTACACTTCTGAGAGGTATGTTTTTGTGTGTTTCTAACACTTAAACTGAGTGTGACTTGAAATAATAATGAAGTATATATTTAAGTCCTTTGTGAGAAAAAGTGTCATTAGAGGTCTATGGCGCATAGACCATGGCACATTATCAACTTTAGGAAATGTACCAATCATGTTAGTATGGTGACTTCTCAACAAAGACCCAGTCTGGGAAAGGGTATATAGCAAAATGTTTACCCTGGAAATAGAGTGAGAACAGTTAATGTTTGTGCTATTTGTAAGGGCTATCTGAAAGGAAAGGGGTGGATCCTGGCCCTTACTTCTAAATAATCACAGTCCAAATGGCCTCAGAGCAGTTTTGGTTCTGAAAACACTCCTGCTATATAATAAGGACAATCTTCAGATGAATATTGAACCTTCGGTAATATTATTAGGGCCCCTGGGGAGATGCATTGTTCAAGAACAGATGCTTTAGACAAAGGAAAAATAAGGGAGGGTATCTACGTAGTTTTGTTTAATTCACCAGAGTGACTCAACACTCAATTATGCTAGAGGAGTGTTGAATTTGAAAAACAGTATGTCTACCAACAACTTCTGACACCATTTTTTACAGAACATTAGCTAACTTTTCAGAGAAAAAGAAAGATCTAGCATACATGATTCATAATCCCCTGAAAAGAACCTCTGCATATCCAGATCAGCCTTGCAGAACTACTTCTTTTTTTTCTGAATTTCTCATATTTTCCTTTTCTTGTATCTTTACATATAGCCATTTCCAGAATATTTTCCCCTAAATTCTGTTTGGCCAGCTTTTAATGGTCAAGATTTTGCTCAAATATCACCTATATAATCTTGTCCTAGACCTTCTGAGAAACACCTTTCTCTGAGCTTCTCTCCTAGCACCTATGCCATCTCTTATCTAACTATAATTATTTCCTTATATGCATATTCTCTCCTGATATCATGAGTAGATAAATCATATGGCTATAATTTTTGCATTCTTAGAGCCCATGTTTGTAGTTCCATTGGCATTTGGTAAATGTTTATGAACAAATAAATGTATATATCCTTAAACACAGGTCACCTTCACTATATTAGAAGAACATGTGGATTGGTTGACATTGAAGTGGCCACCTGTGGAAATACAATCTGCTACACACTTAGATTTCTTTTTTTTTTTTTAAAGATTTTACTTATTTATTAATGAGAGACACACAGAGAGAGGCAGAGACACAGGCAGAGGGAGAAGCAGGCTCCATGCAGGGAGCCCGATGTGGGACTCGATCCCGGGTCCCCAGGATCATGCCCTGGGCTGAAGGCAGCACTAAACAGCTGAGCCACTAGGGCTGCCCCACACTTAGATTTCTTAAGGTGATAATGGTAAACTCACTAACTCCTTCCTTCCTTCCTTCCTTCCTTCCTTCCTTCCTTCCTTCCTTCCATCCTTCCCCTTTCCCTTCCCTCCTTCCCTCCTTCCTTTCCTCCTTTTAATAATTTGTTTTCCAAATCTTCACTGAATAGTTATTCTGTGTCAGGCCTTCTCAGAGAGTAAGAATAAAGAGGATTTAGAAGTGGTCTTAGAGCAACCACAATCTAGTAGGATTGAGCTGAGATATAAAGAGATCATTGTAAAATGCTATTTGAAGTACAAGAAGTATTGAAGAATATAGAGGATGGGCACATTGTGGAAATGATACACAATATTACTTCCATGGGAGACATGACACATGCAATATATCTTAAAAGATGAGCAAGCATGTATAAGACTAAAGTAAGAGAAAAGAACAACTAGGCAGATAGTGAAGAGAAAAAAACATGGAAGATGAAAAACAAATAACTGAAATTATTATGTGCATGCACAAGAAAATGTTAAGTTGTTTATTGTGTTGAAATATAAACAGTGAGTCATGGAGTGATAAAATACAATGCTGGCAAGATTGAAAGAAACAACATTGTGAACAATATTTTATGCCGTATCGAAGACTTTGATTTATTTCCTCATTCAATAACTTCTAAGCAATGACTCAACATAGTAAATTTGTTTTTGCTCAGTGAATGGTTAACTTGATGTGTAGGACAGAAGTAGTTGTAATCATTCACAAGAGAAATGAGGATGCAGAGTGGAAGAATTAGGAATTACAATTCAGGGGTTTGACTGGCTCAGTCCAGTAGAGCATCCAACCTCTTGATCTTGAAGGCCTGTGTTCAAGCCCCACTTGTGCATGGAACTTACTTTAAAAAAGGAATTGTGATTCAGATTTAAAGTATTCAGAACATAAATGTTTGCGGACTTGTTATTTTATTAGATGGAAGGAAAGAGAAAGAAGAATCAGGAATGATCTTTAATATTTTAGCTTGAATGACGGTAGATTTCAGTGGTGGTATAATTAAATTAGAAAAAGAAAGAAGAGCTGATTTTGAGAAAGTGAGAAGTTACTTTTGGGCATGAACTTGAGTGCCCGTGGCTTGTCTAAATGGAAAAATCTAGAAACAGGGAGATTTATAGGTCTGATGATTAGGGAAATAGTTTAGATTCCAGTGACAGGTCTGAGGGAAATCTAAACATTCAGGATAATCAAACCTTTGAAAGTGGATAAGATGAGTTAGGTAGAGAAGAAGAGCAATGAAATAAGCTAATTCTAGAGAATACCAACCTTTCAAGCTAATACACAAGGACGGGATGGAGAAAGTTTTGTCAATGATTTAAATAGTACAAGGAGAAATTCAAAAGGTCCAGAAAGTTAATTAAAATAAATATTCATTACATTTGGCAATTTACTGTAATGTAAGGTTAAGGAGAGTTGAGATATTAGGCTTCTTAATTGTTTTTTTTTTCATTGCTTTATCCTAAGTAGTATCTAGAATAATGCCAGGCATGTAGTCAGCTCTTAATATTTATTAGGAATTTGTTCATTGCTTTAGGAGTGAAAATTTCAATATAGCAATGGGGTCAAATGTCAGATGGGCCTGAAAGAAATTATATGGTAGAGCAGTCAACACTCTAGCAGTATAGACTCTTCTTCCTGGAATTTTAGAAGGTGATTAGAAGAGAGGGAACATTGAGAGGGCATGAAATACAATAAGAATTTTCATTTTAGGGAGTGGAAGCCTTGGAATTAGAGTAGTCCCCTCCCTTTATCTGTGAAGATTAGGTTCCAAGATCCCCAGTGGATGCTTGAAACCAAGGATAGCACCAACTCTATATATTTTTCCCTATACATCTACACCTATAATAACGTTTAATTTGTATAATATATACAGTAAGAAATCTGCAACAATAAGCTAAGAAGAAAATGAAACAATTATAACAATACTGTATCACAAAATTCATGTGAAAGTGGTCTCTGTCACTCTCAAAATATATTTTTTAAAAAATATTTATTTATTTATTTATTTATTTATTTATTTATTTATTTATTTATTTATTTATTTTAGGGAGAGAAAGAAAGAGGGAGTGGAAGATGGGCAGAGGGAGTGGGAGGGTGAATCCTCAAGCAGATTCCCCACTGAGTGCAGAGCCTGACCCCAGGTCCCAGAGATCCTAGGACCTTGAGATCATGACCTGAGCTGAAATAAAGAGTTGAATGGTCAACTGACTGAACCACTCAGGTGCCCCTCAAAATATCTTATTATACTGTACTTACCCTTCTTCTTGTGACAATATGATAAAATTCTCATATGAGATGCCATGAAGTGAATGCCATATTAGGCTGCTATTGACCTTCTGGCTATATGTGAGAAGGAGGAGCATCTACTTTCAGACCACGGTAGACCCCCCGAGTAACTGGAACCACAGCAAGTATAACTATGAATAAGAAGGTACCACTGTGTTTATAGACTGAGATGAGTCAGGGATTCTGGGAGAGGACATCCTGAGTATGGGACTACTATCACTGAAAAGGCAGAGAATAAAATCAAGAGCTCAAACAAGTGAATTTTTAACAGAGAGGGTGAGAACATCACATCATTTGAGAAATTAAAAAGGAAGAACATGATAAAGGGCAAACTTGCTGGTGGAAGAACACAGTACGGTATTGAGAACTCTTGAAGGCCTCTCTCTTTTCAATGAATGGGCTGAGAAAAGGGGAATAAAGTCAAGGACAATGCCTGAGCTGAGCAGAGTGGACAAGCTTTGTAGTAGACTTTGAGGGAGTTGCCCAATAAATGGGATTATTAGTGAGGCCAACTGATGTCAGAGCCATACATATTTATAGGGTTCCAAGCTGCAAAGTGCATGATTTGCTTTAATAACCTAGTACGTTCCAGGCAAAGTGCATAAAGGCATATTTTAAGAGCATTCTTTATTTGAGGTTTGGCTGCTTGTATTGGACATAAAGAAAGGAATGGACAGAGATAGAGCACTCTGAGAAGCTCTGTGGACCAGACAAGGAAGGGGGCAAAACATGCTGAGGCCAAAAAGAACATTTAGTGGAAATGAGGTTATAAGAAAAATGACATTCATCCCTCATCCTGCAATTGGCTATTGAAATTTAAAGGCCCAAGGTGAATCTACTGTAAGAGATGACAAATTTTAAAATGTGGCTTAGGTAGTGGAACAGAAGGGACATGAAGTAAAATGGTGGTAGGTATTTGGAGTTAGCCAGCCCACTCAAAAACATAAACTAGGCAAATGATAAGCATACTGTATAGACATGTTTTGGTAATTTCATAGATTTCAACCCATTTGAAGGAAGACAGCAAACAGGGTGACAAGAGGAGAAGCTAAAATAACTCACTTTCTCCCATAGCACAGAAGTGAGTTTCTAGCTCTTCATGTCTACACATGTGAATAAATATATTACTGGTTGGATCTGAGTAGCAGAAGCCATCATCTGGAGAGTACTTGTCTCTACGTAGAATTGCACCCAAAAGAGATCACATAACCTCATTAGTAACCCTCATGTCCATTTGTACACCGTGGGCAGGCTGCGGATTTCAGAAAATGGTGTCTTTTTTATATGAAGATATTAGCTAACCTCTAGAGTCTGTAATACTTTTGTACGATGACAGGAGCCTTTCTCGTTCCCTTCAGTTTTATCTTTCTGAGGCAATTTATAGGGAACAGCCTCTTAGCATTAGGAATCCTTCCAGGTTTCTTGAGGCACTGAGGTCTATGAAGCATTCAAAATTAGTCTGTGATGGGAGCTGTTTTAACCCCGTAAAGATATGCCCTCAGATTTTACTCCACATTTTTTCCCCTTTAAAAAACACTGGCCATAAAAATGTTTAATTGGCCGGAAGTCTCTCCAGAGGCACAGCGTTTCATTAACTCAAGGAGACATCAGAGACATTTTAAGAGATAAATCTGACCTGACGAACGCTAACATTTTGTAAGATTAGAAGCCTAGACTATAAAAGCAGTTTGCCGGGACATACATTTATAGCTTTGACTTGATGGACTTCTATCTTCTCCTTCTGTGGGTGAAGTCTTTTCCTTCCCTCATACGAACCACATGAAAAAGGTAAACAATTAAAATTGAAGAGAGATCCCATCCCATGTTTCTGAGAAATTAGTGGAAGCAGTTGCTGCGCTTGCCATTTTCTCTTAAGGATGCCCTGAAATCTAGCGCTGTCTTTAATGTCAGCTGCATGTGACGGTCTCCGTAGAAAGGTGATCAAAAGGACTCTCCTGGCTTAGGTGCCCTTTGTCTCAGAGGAAGGTGATCCATAGCATCTGGAGATGATGGAACGCATGATTAACATTACCACAGAGAATGATTAATATCTTCTTAAAGCACCTACTTCCAGATTATCCATCATTTCATTAGAGTGAAAAAAGTTCCCTGTGAAAAGGGGCTGGCCCTCTGAACCATGAATAACTCACCCACCCCTTGACATGTTTACTAATTGAGTAGCAGAGCGGGCTTAATACTTTAATATATTTATACTAAGCAAATTATGACTTTTTTTTTTCAATACTCAGGGTGAGTTCGAGATTGTAGTGAAATAACAAAGTGCTTTTGTTTGGCAATTAAAGGTCATTTTATGATTAATACTAAACTTAACCCTTATTCTTGACAGAAAGCATTAATTTTTTTGTCATAAACCATTGACCAGATTTCTTCTGAGGGATTTTTGCTATGCAATATTGGTTAATTTGCACTGTAGATGTGACATTTAAAAGATTCCTCATTAACCAGAGCCTTTGGAAGCATCTAGTTTTAGCATGAGTCCCGAGTCCATGAATTTATTTAGTGTTTTACTTAAAGAGAGATTATGTATTCAGGAGAAGAAAGTGCAGGGATGAAGTCAGATTTTCTGTAATTCCTTCATTCCCACTGCAGAATGAAATATCTCCTCAATGTAGTGGCAGTGCTTCCAAATACTGAGCTTCCTATAAGAGTCTTAAAAATATAATGTTAATAAGATAATGAAAGCCATTTCAATTTTTGGGGCTCTCTTAGGTGGAGAATCAAGGAAATCATTTGTACAAGTCAAATAAGAGATCAGTTTTTTATTTACTGAACTCAAAATATCTATTTCTGTTTCTGTGTCAATAACTTGATAATAGGCCTTTTTACCCTACTTTGATTAGGTAAAAATTCTAGAAAAATGTCAAGTTCATATTTGTTCTCAATAACTATGTCTATACTGCCGGATTCCCAACACCTTGGACTGGCTTAAGGTCTTGCTTTTCCACACATAATTCTGGTTCATAAGAATATGTCACAGCATATGGAGAAATATCCTTAATAAGATGACTTTGAGAAGCTTCAGGAACCAGTCAGTATGGGCAATGATATGTTCTTGGAGCCTAAAGGTGAGCACCAAGGTGAGAGTTTAGGTTACCATCGCTCTGCTAATGGGCTGTGTGACTTCGAGTGTGTCACTTGTAGTCTCTTAGTACACTATAAACTGAAAGCTTAGGCTAAATTATCACTTAAATTATTACTTAGACTAAATTATTAATGATACAGATTCACTGAACAATTTTGGTAATTTTTACCAAATTCTCTTATGTTAGATCTTTTTTTTTTTTTAAATTTTTATTTATTTATGATAGTCACATATTGAGAGAGAGAGAGAGAGAGGCAGAGACATAGGCAGAGGGAGAAGCAGGCTCCATACACCAGGAGCCCGACGTGGGATTCGATCCCGGGTCTCCAGGATCGCACCCTGGGCCAAAGGCAGGCGCTAAACCACTGCGCCACTCAGGGATCCCAATTCTCTTATGTTAGATCTTATAGTAAATAAATTCTTCTTGTATTTCCAACAGGATAACTCATTTTGATGTCATGCTAAACAAATATTACATCTTATTTATGTAATGTGCACATGGAAATATACATATTATAAAGCCTCAATTCTCAGAAAAGAAATTACCTTACCCTTTAATTAAAGTGTCACTTATACATTTTATGTAAATTTTGTGAAATGAACCAACTGATTAGAAATACTTTTATTTCAGAGGAGGGTCAAAAAAAATGCTAGAGGACACACTTTATCTCTCATTTCTACAAATAAAATGTTTTGTTGCTGCAATAATCAAAAATACCGTGCATTATTAAAACCAAATTCAAATGTGCCTACTACAGTGCCCAGTTCCTACCAAAACTTGGCAACAGAGTCAATGCCATTTCCTAAGTAATCATAAAAATCCTATTCTGTGGGACTTTTGGAAACATGAATTAAAAACAAACATACATATTCAAGTGCTTATTAGAAATGCCAGGCTACATGAAGTTAAATCAATTTCTTTATGAAAGGAGTTTTAAGATCTTTGTGAATTTTTAAAAAGGTGATAGGGTTCATAATCTTTCCAAACAAATTTGGTAATAAAATAGATTGATGGATTTATTTATTTATATTTAGTATTCAGACCAATACTAAGGAAAAATAATTGCATAAACACAAATAGGCATAAATGTGCATATAAATATATTGATTTTTATGTTTCCTTTTATAAGCATAGTTATAGGTAATGACTGATGCTATTTAAAGATTATGACTAAAATAGTGAGTCAGGAAATATTTTCTGTAAGTGTGAATAAATGAATGACCCAAATATAGACATAAAATCTGACAAGAATGGCTGTGGGACAAAATGTAGATATAGTGTAGGGTAGGTTGAATGATTCATTATTTATAGCTACATCCTTTGATAGTCTACTGATACAAATATATCTAACTGAGTCTAGTATAAGAGAGTGAGGTGGGAGTTTGTCCATTGGCCTTATCTTCAGTGAGCACATTCCAGTGACCTGGGCAGAGTGGTGGCATTAAGGTCTTGTCAAGGGACACCTGGGTAGCTCAAATGGTTAAACAACCAATTCATGATTCCGGCTCAGGTCAGACTTCTTTTCATGTTTTGGCAAAGTTTCAGAAAATAGTGAGAGGAGGTGCTATAAAATCTTTAGAAGAGGATTATATAGATAACTATACTCTGGCCAGATGAGGTGGTCTTGGCACAGTTTTATTGTGCCCGTAAAAACTCGTACTCTAAACATCTGTTTCTTGGCCAGAAGAAGCCACCCTGATACTCAGGTTATTGGTCCTATGTGGCTGGTTCTGTGTATAACTAGGATATGTCATTTAAACAAATTATGTTTATGATTACTTAAAGAATGTCTTTCTTTTGTTCTACTATGGCCTAAAATCTCTATAGAGGCAGAGTATCTCATTAACTCAGAGGCATCAAAGACCTTAGGAAGAGCTCGATCTGCCCTGAGATGAAGTGTCACTTCAAATGTTCCAGATCTTTTGAGATTAAGTGTCAAATACTCGCATGCCAGGAACTGAAGTACAGGGATATGGGTTCTATGGCCAGTTCAAAATCTGGCTCTTCCACCTACTACCTATGCATTTGGTCAGTTTTACCACCAGATGTATGATTTAGCCTTGGTACTCAGTATGTGGTCTATGAATGAGTGGCATTGACCTCAGCTGAGAGCTCATTACAAATGCAGAATCTCAGCCCATACCCAAGACCTGCTAAACAAGAATCAGCATTTTAACAAGATATCAAGTTATTCATGTATACGTCAGAGTTTGGGAAGCCCCTTTGGAGATGATAATGTGGAAAATATTCTGGAAGTCACGTGTTAAAGACTCAGGCAAAATATAACCTATGATACACAAGAAATGCATGGTTATAATATTAGGTTTTGACTACTGAGATGAAATCATTGAAGATCTTTCAACTATTAGATAATGTCATGTCTCCAATATTTTTCATATGCTCAGGAATAGGACACCCTTGTCACCTCGTGTTGGATTCTATTGTAAACTTTATATCTCAGGATTTCTCTTCTCCTTCTTACCTTCTGACATTGTGTCCCATTCTTTGGGATTCATCACCATATCTCCATAGAGTATAAGTAACAGTCCTAATTAGTTATTTGATCTTTAATTTTTTAAAAATTTACATAGTTTTCTTCCCTTTTTTTCAGTTCTAGAATTTCAATGTTAAGCCAACTTTTATAAAAATGGCTTTCAGTTCACCATGTTTAAAATCACTATCCAATAAACCAATAACTGTGTTTGGATTGATCTTCCTTCTGTAATCCTTTTATATAGCATCATTTCAGTGCTGTAGCATGCTAGGAAGACATTTTTGTTGGCCTTACAAACATTGTAGTGAGGGAAGGAACCCCATGATAAAAGAAATGTGACAGTTATATTTGTCCCAGGGCAGAAAGTTCCCCCTGCCTTCCACCAGTGAAATAGGAGACATGAGAACATATCCTTTTGCTTTTCACTATAGCCAGTCAATGTGTGTGATGTGTGTGTGTGTGTGTGTGTGTGTGTGTGTGGAGAGAGAGAGAGACAGAATTACAGCTGAGAATCTTTGCAAATCCTTAAATATAAGGAAAGAGAAAATCAGAAAAGAAAAAAAAAAAAGACAAGAAAAAGCTGGCCAAAACCTTTTGAAAAGAGGGACAAAAGAGATGTTGAGCGAGAAGGAGAGCAAATAAATAACCAAAGGCAAACTCTTACCAAAAGTTGTTTCTTTGTTTTTGTTTTCTGTTTTTTAAAGATTTTATTTTTTTATTTGAGAAAGAGAGAGAGAATGAGAGAGCATGAGGTGGGGAGGGACAGTGGGAGAGGTAAAGGGAGAAGCGGCTCCTCACTGAGCAGGGAGCCCCATAAGGGACTTGATCCCAGGACCCCAAGATCATGACCTGAGCCAAAGGCAGACACTTAACCAGCTGAGCCACCCAGACACCCCTGCTTGTTTGTCTGTTTGTTTTAATCACTGAAGAATCAGTTTGATTTGATGAGAAGAGTAGAGATTTGTGAGTCCTGGGCCCCTGTAGCACCTATTAGCTATGTAACTTTGAGCAAGTTACCTGACTTCCCTGGACCTCATCCTTACCATATGAAGAAGAGGAAATTAACCCCCATTACCGCAGGGTGATCTGAGTGCTAAATAAAGTTCTGTGTTAATCACACAGCAGTCATACGGTAAATACCACAATTCTTCAAGATCACTCACTGTTTCTGGAGTGGCATCTATATATATATATATATATCCCTCAAAGATTCAACTCTAGCTGGTCTCTACTCCTCAAGATCATGGCCACTGGGGCTTAAAGGCAGGTGCGAGAAGGCCCTAAGCATTACTTAAGTTTAAAAGACCTCTGGCCAGTTCAAGTTCCTCCCCACATGCATATCCAGCCTCAAGCACTCTCCCTCGGGTGGCTATTTGTCCTCCTCTTTGCCCTCTCTGCTCCGTTGCAATCATCCCGGATTTTCCCTCTCTGCAACTGCTGTCCAGACCAGCTGCATCCACTACATCTTCAGCAGTGGACCGAGAAGGGTATTAATCATATTTTTGAGGAGGACACTCTGCTATTTATCTCCCTGACACCTCCAGCGATGGGCCGCCAGGCCTGCCCACAGTCCATTGACTGGTGAGATTACACATTACCTTGCTCCATTGCCTCTCCCTACCCTCTCCATTGACTGGCTGTTCAACAGTGGAGTTGTGTTTGTTCAATCAGACATAATTTATACCTTTTTTGTTCTTTCTGGAGATTGCATGTTAATTTTTAGTTGAAGTGCAGCATTTTTGGTCTCATTTCAGGTTAAGCAAAACTGAGATGGAAGATGTTAAAAATTCTTCCCCTACTGCCACCCAGCTAGCTACTGTGGGAATTAGGGGGACATGTGGGCTTCCACCAGTAGCTGCATTCACTGAATGTATGATTGGGTTTCCCAGCTCCCATGTTTTGTTGCAAATTGTGTACAAATGTGCATAGCCTCTGCCTCAGAGTTTAGATCTCAGCAGAGAAGTAGCCCATCCTCTGCCTGCTTCCATGCTTCTATATAATTCTTTGCTTCCTTTATGCATAATCTTCTGGTTTGTTTGCCTTATGCATCCCGTAGCTTAATTTGCCACTTATCCTCTCACTCCTTAACCCTCTTATTTTATTCTAAAATGCAAAAGAAGGGGGAGGGTAGCTGGACTGCTTAATAACCACAATAATCCAAATATGTAAATAGCATTAATAATTAAAGTAATTACTGATTAGCTAATCAGTAAGTTCAATAATAAACTGGCTGCAGAGGGACAAAAGGCTCTGCCACTGTACACCAAAGTGACTTAGTTCTTTGTTTTCAAAAGCATTGTTCTTTTGAATTCATTCCCATTTCCATCATTAATAATGGGCTCAAAAATCTGCCTGAAGATGCTGATGAGGCAAATTAAAGAAAAGAAAGGACACATTCCATCAAGAGTTCTCTGAATTGTTCTTGCATTTATTCAGCAAGAAACTATGATACCCCTACTATGTGCTAAGTGCCGTGGGAGCAGCTGAATTTATTCTGTTCTGAGGTGTGCGCATGTGTGTGCACACACGGCCTTATTTAGTTATTTGCTTAGTTACTATAGAATGGCACAATGGTTTTCAATCTTAATCTACACATAGAAACACAAAACTTCCAAACACTCTTCATTATATTGCATGGCTTGTATGCCGTACATGAGAAGGTAGACAATTCCACCAGTTGGCTTGTGCTTAGTAGCACTGAACATAGTTGAGGACCAGTGGACAGAGCACTGGATTGAGAGCCAGATCTGATCACATCAGAATCCTGATTCTCCATAATGGATATGTACTTTTGGTTCTCTAATCCCTATGAACTTTAGTTCTCACTTCTAAAACCTAGGGATAATACCAACAATTTAGTGGACTGTAATGAGAGCAAATTACAATAAATGCTTTAAAGGGTGCCTGGGTGTCTCAGTCAGTTAAGTGTCTGCCTTCAGCTCAAGTCATGATCTCAGAGTCTTGGGATCTAGCCTCTTGTGGGGATCTTCTGCTTCTCCCTCTCCGTCTGTCCCTCCCCCTCACTCATGCTTGCTCACCCTCTCTCTCTCTAGCTATCTCAAATAAATAAATCTTTTAATAAAATTCAAAAATGCTTAAAGAGTTGGACATATAGAAAATTCATTCAACTCATGTCAACTTGGGGTCATTACAACCTTTATTAGTGAATGGAAACAGATCAATCTTCAAAGAAACATTTGGTTATATATACAATATCAAGCATGCCCATTTTATAGAAAACCTTGGGAAATACACTGTATCATGTATATGTGCTGAGCACATTTGACATTAGTCCCTGATGTGCCTACTGTCTCAGTATGGAAGCATCTTGAGTGGTTCTGCTAGGTAGATTGGTTCCTCCATGGCTGTCCCCTTTGGGCATAATCTATGGTGTCCTCCATTGTTTTGCGAATCAACCCTTTTCCCTCATTTTCAGGCTCCTAGTGTGTCAAAATTGTTTTTCTTCTGATGGTTCCTCCAATCTCACATTTTATTTGTAATTATAACTGTATCACAACGTTACTCTTGCAGCCATATACATACCCCCACATCATTATTTATATCATTATCTATCATTTTTGAGGTATCAGAAGGAGAAAATCAATGCAAGGGCTGAGTGAACATTCTCAAATCAAAACCCACCATTCTGGATCTTCATAGCTACACTATATTGATGTCCTACCTAATTACAGGCTAGAACCTACTAGTGTGGATGGATCTTCAGGACCAAATCACATTCCGTGGAAGGTAATGTATTGGAGTTAATCCACTTTCTCATAAATCTTGGCTGCACCCCTTGTTATGTGATCCTGATGACTTTTCTAAACTTCAGGTTTTTCTTGTATGTCAAAAAAATACAAATGTCAGTTCTGCTTTTCATTGTTGTGAGGACTAAATGAAGTAACATGTAAAAGCACCTAGCAGATTGTAGGGCTCCACTAAGCACTATTTTCTTTCTTTTCTTCCTCTTTCCCTTCTTTCTTTCTGTTTGTCTTTCTTCTTTCTTTCTTTCTTCTTTCTTTCTTTTCTTTCTTTCTTCCTTCCTCCTTCCTTCTTCCTCCTTCCTCCTTCCTTCCTTCCTTCCTTTCTTTCTTTCTTTCTTCTTTCTTCCTTCCTTCCTTCCTTCCTTCCTTCCTTCCTTCCTTCCTTCCTTCTTCCTTCCTTCCTTCCTTCTTTCTTTCTTTCTTTCTTTCTTTCTTTCTTATTCTTATTCTTATTTCTTTCTTTCTCTCTTTCCTCCCTTCCTCCCTTCCTTCTTTCTATCCTTTCTTCTTTCTGCCTTGCCTTTGTTATGGTAGGTAAACAATATTGGGTACTGAAAAGGCTGTGAGATTTGGAATAAAAATTTTTTTCTTCAAATCTTGTATTCTTCAATTACTTTAGACAAATTATTGGACACTTCTGATCTCAGTTTTATGATCTCTAATATGGGCATAGTAGTGCCTACTTTCTGAGGTGATGAGAAAATTAAATTCGATGTGGGTCTGACACCCATCATTTTCTCCATAGGGAAATCATATGTTGTCTCAACTTTCCTCTCTATTTCTCAAGAAGAAATCTGAATAGAGCTTCCACTCCCATCTCATTTCTTAGTGATCCAGTTAAGTAATCAAACATCTTAAAAATAGAAGTTGTGTTGGGCAAGCTCATCTAAGAGGGATAGAGTATTATAAGAGCTCCTTCTACATTGTTTCTTTTGAGATCTTAGTGAATGGAAGGCCATACAATAAAGAATTGATGGGCCTTCCACACAACGTAACTGGGAAGATAAGAACTGCTGCTCTTCTCTGGCCTTCTGGGTCATTCACACCTCTGGCTTTCTCCCACAACTGCCCATTTTATTTTCTTTCCTGTTTATGTATTCTGTCTACTTCCTCTTGCATCTCATAATTCAAACTTAAAAAAAAAAATTGACTGACATCACTCAACACCTTCAGGGAAGAACTCTACATGTCCTGGGACTTTTACAAGCTTATTAATGAGCTCTCACTGGGGAGGGGTAATCCAATCAGCACTCATCCCCTTAGCAGAGACTGATTGAGAACATTCTCTGTCCAGGGGTGAATGGGACAGTTTCAATCAGAAGTAAAAGTTGAGACTGACAGGCAAATTGACATCCAGCCACTCCAGCCACTTGTATATTTTTTACCAATGAAATAAATTGGTCTCTGGTCTGTGTTACTACCTTTGAAAACTCTATATAGGTGAGACCAAGGTAAATAGAGAAAGCTGGGAGAGAAAAAGGAGAGAGAAATTTAAAAAATTATTCCAATAGAAGCCCAAAGAAAATCTTTTGACGATGTCACATAATTTTCTCTAGAACACCAGCAGAATCTCTGCCAATTAACTTTAGTTTAGAAGAAATTTTTCCAGACTTGGTTGTGTCTCTGCTGGCAGAGATAACATCTAAATAATCCAGTAAGACTTTTCCATTCTAACTGTAATAAGGTTTTGAACTCAACAAAAGAGCTTGACAGAGGTAAGAAGATAGGCCCCCTGAAAGCATGCTCAGGGAGTGATCATGTAGCCCAGGCAATCTCTGAGAGGTTGGCATGTCAGTGCCACCCTCCTTAGGGGCCTTCAGCTACTGAAGAAAGGCCTGGACCACACATTCTCCATGAAGATGCAGGGACCTCAGGAGGATGCAATAAGGGAAGAGTGAAGACCCCAGAAGGCAGTAGGGAAATGTGAACAAGTGGGTAAGAATTGAAGTCTCCAGTATAGTCAGAAGCTGAAAAATGTTTATCCTCTGGTCCACTTCAAAGTAGAGATTTCACAGCCTAATCACAGCTCCCCCTCCTTCCCCACCCCCCACCGCTATTCAGCAGGTAATTTCAAAATTACAAGTTCTTTAGATGCTATGAATTACCTACAACATTCAAAAAATACTCATTTCTAAGGAAGACCTTTCTCCCTCTTAGCATTCTTGGTAGACTTCTTTTTTCCCAGGACTTAATGATTGAGAGCTGCAAATGTATGGGTACAAATAGCCTTTTAAAGTTAAGGGTTTTAGGTTTATAGCAGGGAACAAAAAGGGAAAAAGAAACATTTTCATGGATGATGAGAATTTTGCCTGACTAAATTCAAAACCACTCACCTCAGACTCCCTTGGAGTGTGTAAAAGCTGTGTGTTGTTCCCTTTAATAATACCTCATCACTGTTTGGCCATAATGCCTCTTAAATAAAGAGAATTTCTTTTCATCTGTTTGCAAATTTGGAGATCAGAGATTGCCTGACTCAGGTGAGGGTAAAGTCAATTGCAGATAAATGGTCTTAAAATGTTTCTGCCACAAGATTTTATTAGATCCTTTCTCTTGGAAGGCTTTCAGTTCCAGAATTATTCACTGTGATTGTAGGCCAGATGTTTGGATATTCAATTTCTAGACTAGGCCAGATAGGAAAATAGCAGTGCGTTGATAACTTTCCCCTGGTTTGTCTGACAGCGTCTGTATCTATGATTAAAATCTCCCTATAGATCCAATACTTCTACTTGTCCCGGGCCTTGAATCCAGTGTTTGCAAACAGGCAATAGAGAGATGGAAAGATTATAGCAGAGTCTGTTACTTAACCCACCTGATTTGGAACATTTTATGGAAGGCATCAGGATAAGCTTACTTTCCTAAGAATAACTGTGTCTTCCTGACGGTGTCTTAAGAGCATAGTATTGTGTGGCTACACCAAAGGATTGACTTCAAAAGTAGAACCTGAGATTTCATTTGAGAAAAACAAACTTAAAACTTATGTATAGGACTGACTCCATTCTTTGTGGATCCTGCTGCAAAATGAAAGGGCAGAGCCCCTGTTCAAAAAAACATGAAGAATTTCAATATTGTAACAGCAGAACATTAGACCAAGCATAGGATCTTTATGAACCTGGGGTCCCATACTGTTGCTCTGCTTCTGACCCATCTGTGCCATGACTGATTAAAAGTTGCAATTCCTCTTTGGTGTTTTCTGAAGGCCCAACTAAGGATACTGACTAATACAAATAACTAGCAGAGTTAAAATTTCAGAATCCACTAAGGAAGCAGACCTCATCTTGCTGTTTGTGTACCCCCAGCATTAGATAAAGGCTTTATCTAATTGCATGGTGGGGAATGCAAGGGAGCTTTATGAACTCTTTCCTTTAGGAATGAGACGAGGCTTATTCTCCTTTGTAGGTACAATGTCACACTGGAGATACCATGCAGTGTTACAGTGTCACATCACTTATGCCAGAAATCCCAGCAGGCACACTTTGGGGTAGGCTTTTCACCTTCTCCACTGGGGCATCCAGTCCAAAAGAAGCAGGAAGAGCTCTATGTGCATAGAGTTGGATTAAAGCTGGACTCTCCTACGAGCAAGCACATCACAGACACAGCCGGAATGATTTTCTCATACAGGGGCAAGATGAATATTTACTGAATAATATAGATTTTTGAACAACTCCCAGAAGTTAATCCATGAAAAGAGATTGACACAGAGCTGCCATATGATAAGGCCTCAAGTGAATCAGTTCTTCTTCCAAAACAGGAATCCTTGGGTGCCTGGGTGGCTCAGTCAGTTGGGCATCTGCCTTTGGCTCAGGTCATGATATTGGGGTCCTGGATAGAGTCCCATGTCAGGTTCTCTGCTCAGCAGGGAACCTGCTTCTCCCTCTCCCTTTGCCACTCCCTTGTTTGTGCTCCCTCTCTCTCTCTTAGTCAAACAAATAAATAAAATCTTTAAAAAATGAAATAAAACAGGAATCCTCAATATCTATTTACATTTTCAAGATAAAAGTGGATGAGAATGTCAAAACTGCCTTAGTGATCCTGATTTTTGTTTGGACTGGTCTGTTTCATCTGAAAAGTCTTTGGACAACAACAACAACAACAACAACAACAACAACAACAACAAAAAGCAGGATATTTCCTTGTTTGGATGTTCAAGGGTCCCTG
Organism: Canis lupus dingo; assembly: GCF_003254725.2. Classification (NCBI taxonomy): domain Eukaryota; kingdom Metazoa; phylum Chordata; class Mammalia; order Carnivora; family Canidae; genus Canis; species Canis lupus. The sequence goes on along the minus strand of NC_064245.1, from coordinate 43,144,096 downwards.
GAAGTTGAGACAATTTCATGACCATGACTTTGGGGCTGAAAGGGGCATTTTTATTTAAATCAACTTTTAAAATGTAGAAGTTGCTGCTTTACAGAAAAATTGCAAAGATAGTAGAGGGAGTTCCCATATACCACATACCCGGTATCCTCTATTATTAAAATATTAAATTAGTATAGCCACAGCATAAAAATTAATGAACCAACATTCATACATTATAATGAATGAAACAAATGAAAATGAAGACTAGTTTATTCAGATTTCTTTAGTGTTCATCTCCTGTTGTTGCTTTTTCTATTTTAGTATCACATTTAGGATTTCACACTGCATTTAGTTGTCATATCCCCATAGGTCCCTCTTGGCTATGACAATTCCTCAGACCTCCCTTGTTTCTGATGACCTTTACAATTTTAAAGACTACTTGTGAGGGAATTCGTATAAGATCCATCCATTGGGATTTGTCTGATGATTGTCTCAGCATCGAATTGGAGCTATGGGCTTTTGGGAAGAGGAACACAGAGCAATTTGCCTTTCTCACTATATCATATCAAGAGTACATACTACTGGGCACCTGCGTGGCTCAGTTGGTTAAGCATCTGCCTTCAGCTCAGGTCATAACCAGGGTCCTGGGATTGAGCCCCACATCAGGCTCTCTGCTCAGTAAGGAGTCTGCTTCTCCTTCCCCACTGTTTGTGTGCTCTCTTGCATCTTTGCTTTCACAAATAAATAAATAATTAAAAAAAAAGAGTACATGGTACCAACAAGAATGATCAGTGATAAATGATATTAACCTCAGTCACTGGGCTGAGGTAGTGTTTGTTAAGCTGCTCTACTGCCAAGTGAGTCTTTTTAATTTATTAATTTATTTTGAGAGGGAACATTTTAAAAATTAAGAGTTCCAGATTTCAGAAGAGCATGACATAATAGCATCCCTGAGCATAAGGCCCTTGCCAGCCTAGCAGGTAAATCTGGCTTGTCTCTCATGGAATCTAGCATCTAGAAGGCACTCACAAAGGATGCCTGGGTGGCTCAGTGGTTAAACATCTGCCTGTGGCACAGGTCATGATCTTGGGGTCCTAGGATCAAGTCCTACATCAGATTCCCAGCGGAGAGCCTGCTTCTCCTTATGTTTATGTTCCTGCCTCTCTCTGTGTGTCTCTCATGAAAAAATAAATAAAATCTTAAAAAAAATTACTTGGTAAGTATCTGATGGGTCCATGAAGAAGAAGTGGTCCAGGAATGTCACAATTTGGTGAACTCTCTTATTAGTTTTCATATTCACATGGCACAGTTACCAGACTGTGTCCTCAGAGGTTACATAAGTCCACCCAAGGTACAAACCAACAAGTAGTCATGATTCAAACCCAATCAGTCTAGGTCTAAAGTCCAAGTTCTTAAAGACTAGCATTTCCAATGTTCTTGTTGAAGGTAGGAACACTTTGCTTGAATTGATCTCTTTAGGAAATATTTCAAATGTTAAATCATCCTAAGAGAAGCCCTTTTATCAGAGGATGTTCTTTGCTGCACAAAAGTTGTGAAAACAAAATTAAAGCCTGGCTTTTTGTAAGTCCTAACACTTTCTCAATTGCTAAATAATTGTGTGGGTATATTTACTTTAAAGGATTTAACAAGGGGTTCCCTCAGTGAGGCCTCAGCTTCTACCTACCTTTAAAAGATCCATAGAAAAAAAAAAAAAAAAAAAAAAAAAAAAAAAAAAAAGATCCATAGAGTACCCATTCGAGGGTAAATCTGACTGGAATTTGATAAAAATGGGATCAAGTAAGCCAAAAGAAGAAGAAGAAAGAAGAAGAAGAAGAAGAAGAAGAAGAAGAAGAAGAAGAAGAAGAAGAAGAAAGAAGTAGAAGAAGAGAAAGAAGAAGAAGAAGAAGAAGAAGGAGAAGAAGAAGAAGAAGAAGAAGAAGAAGAAGAAGAAGAAGAAGAAGAAGAAGAAGAAGAAGAAGGAGGAGGAGGAGGAGGAGGAGGAGGAGGAGGAGGAGGAGGAGGAGGAGGAAGAAGAAGACGATGACGGAGGAGGAGGAGGAGGAGGAGGAGGAGGAGGAGGAGGAGGAGGAGGAGAAGAGAAGAAAGATCATCAGTAAGAATGTTATTTCAGGGCAGCCTGGGTGGCTCAGCAGTTTAGTGCTGCCTTCAGCTCAGGGCCTGATCCTGGAGTCCCAGGATTGAGTCCCACAGCAGGCTCCCTGCATGGAGCTTGCTTCTCCCTCCACCTGGGTCTCTGCCTCTCTCTCTCTCTCTCTGTCTCTCATGAATAAATAAATAAAATCTTTAAAAAAATAATGTTATTTCAGAAATAGGATTTCAAATCATACACATATTTTGTTATACCTTTGGCTCCAAATTCATATCTGTAAATTATACTTTTTTTGGAACAAAATGAATTCAGTCATCAAATAGTTTTTCCTAGGCTGCCTTTTTTTAAATTCTGTAAATAATCAGACATGAAGCACATCTTAAGGAGATACCACACCACACACCACATACACACATACACACACGCATGCATGCATTAAAGATATCCTATATACCATAGCAACACTTACACAGTGATAAGTAAAGAATTGCCCTAGCTGCAGGTAATACTGATACTTCTCTCCATGGTGTTGGCAGGTTCTGTATATATTAGCACATTTTGACATTTTCCTTCTTCAGCTTTACGAGTCAATCAAGTTGTATTAAATCCTAATCAGAAATTATCATTCTTTTTTCAAGCTTATAAAGCTCAAACCTAACTAATGGCACTTACTTGGCATTTTTGGAGAATAGTCTTTGCCTTCAAACATGCACTTGGGGTTATTATTTAGGAACAAAATAATTTGTGAGAACAAATTTAGCAAACTAAAAGTGTCTTAGTCTTAATATTGTACATATGAAATATGTATAGTATGAAATTTGATACAAACTTCTACCTTTCTGTTTTTCATTTATTTATGTATTTTGAACACAAATTGTATAGATTTAAGGTATACAATGTCATGATTTGATAGACATATAGTGAGATGATTATCATAATCAAGCTTATTAACATATTATCTTCTCATATGGTTATCACTTTTGATGTGTGATGAGTGCACTTGAAATGTACTCTTTTAGTGTATTTCCAGGGTTCAGTACATATTATTAAATATTAGTCATCATTCCTACACATTATGTATCTAGACATATTTATCCTCTATAATTATAACTTTGTAAACTTTTACCAACATCTCCCCATTTCTCCATTTCCCACCTCCCCAGCCACTAGTCACCACCATTCTACTCTCCACCTCTATGAGTGTTTTCATAACTTTTGTTTTCTAACTCCACATATAAGTGAGATCATACAATATGTCTTTCTCATCTGTTTTATTTCACTTAGATTTAGTCCTCAGATTTCAAACATTTTGTCACAAAAGGCAGAATTTCCTTTTTTCTCACAGCTGAAGAATATTCTGTTCCATTTACATATATATATTTAATATAACAAAGTTATAATATATAATATAAATATATTTATAAATGTATCATATATATTTGTAATATAAAAACACATGCATATAAAATATATTTATAATATGCAAATATTATATAAAATATATAATTTAAGTATCATATATGATGTATATCAGAAATATAATATATAATATATATTATGTATATACTTATAATTAGAGAGAGAGAGACATACGGATATCCTCTTTATCCATTCTTCTTCCTTATCCATTCATCTGTCAATAGGCATTTGCATTGTTTCCATATCTTGACTATTAGGAATAATGCTGAAATAAACATGAGAGTGCAGGTATCTCTTTGAGATAGTGGTTTCATTTCCTTTGGGTATTTACCTAGAAGTGGGATTGCTGGATCTTACATTAGTTCTTTTTTAATTTTTTGAGAATCTCCATACTGTATTCCATAACCACTGAACCAAATGACATTTCCACCTAACAGTGTACAAGAATTCCCTTTTCTCCACCTCCTCACCAACATTTTTCTTTTTTCTTTTTGACTATAGTCATTCTAGCAGGTATGAGGTGATGTCTCATTATGATAATTTTATTTTTTTAATTTAAATTCAGTTAGCAAACATGTAGTACATCATTAATTTCAGATGTAGTGTTCAATAATTCATCAATGACATATAACTCTTAGTGGTCATTACATAACATGCCCTCCTTAATGCCCATCACACAATTACCCCATCCCCCCCACCTCCCCTCCAGTAACCCTCAGTTTATTCTTAAATTCTTCAACAGTTGAGTCTTTCATAGTTTTTCTCCTTCTTAAATGACTTCCCCTTCAGTTTTCCTTCCCTTACTCTAAAATCCTCCATACTGTTTCTTATATTCTACATACGAATGAAACATAATTACCTTTCTCTGTTTGACTTATTTCCCTCAGCATAATATCCTCCAGTTCCATCCACATCGATGTAAATAGTAAATATTCATCATTTCTGATGGTTGAATAATATTCTAGTGTATATGTGTGTGTATCTCACATCTTCTTTATCCATTCATCTGTTGAAGGACATCTCATTATGATTTTATTTGTATTTCCATTATGATTACTGATGTGCACCATGTGTACATTTCCTTTTGAGAAATGTCTATTCAGGTACTTAGCCCATTTTTAATTGGGTTTTTTGTTTTCTTGCTATTAAACTGAGTTTTTTTTTTACATATTTTGGATATTACTTCCATTATACATATAGCTTGGAAATATTTTCTCTCATTCCATAAGCTATCTCTTCACTCTTTGTTGATTGTTTCTTTTGCTGCACAGAATTATTTTGGTTTCATGCAGTCCCATTTGTCTACTTTTGCTTTTGTTGACTGTGATTTGGGATTATATCCAAAATTCATTGTCTAGAGCAATATTTAAAAGCTTTTCCTCTGTGTTTTGTTATAACAGCTTTATGGTTTCAGATCTTATATTTAAATCTTTAATTCAATTTGAGTTGATTTTGTATGTGTGGAGTGAGATAAGTCTTATTTTATTAAAATAAAGACTAGGGATCACTGGGTGGCGCAGAGGTTTAGCGCCTGCCTTTGGCCCAGGGCGCGATCCTGGAGACCCGGGATCGAATCCGACGTCGGGCTCCCGGTGCATGGAGCCTGCTTCTCCCTCTGCCTGTGTCTCTGCCTCTCTCTCTCTCTCTGTGACTATCGTAAATAAATAAAAATTAAAAAATAAAATAAAGACTAGAAAACAAAAGTTTAATGAAATTAAGAGTTGGGTTTTTTAAAAGATAAACAAAACTGACAAAACATTAACTATATTAATGATGAAAAGAGCAAAAACTTAAATAAATAAAATTGTAAATGAAAGAAATACAGAGATTATAACAGACTACTGTGGTCAACTATAAACCAACAAATTGCATAACCTAAAAGAAAAGGATAAAATTACTAGAAATATAAACATACCAAGATTGATTCGTGAAGATATGAAAATTCTGAACATATCAATAATGAGTAAAGAGATCGAATCAGTAATCAAAAACCTCCCCAAAAACAAAAGTAGAGGCCTGATCACTTCACTGGTGCATCCCACCAAACAATTAAGAACAGATTAATATTGATCTCTCTTAAATTCTTCCAAAAATTTTCAGAGAAGGAAACAATTCTACACTCATTTCATGAGGCCAGGATTATTCTTATTCCAAACCTAGATAATAGTAGTATAAGAAAAGATAATTATAGGACAATATCCTTGTGAACACAAATACAAAAGTCCTTGACAGGGTATAGATCCTTTACATCTTTGGTTAGGTTTATTCCTAGGTATCTTATGCTTTTGGGTGCAATTGTAAATGGGATTGACTCCTTAATTTCTCTTTCTTCAGTCTCATTGTTAGTGTATAGAAGTGCCACTGACTTCTGGGCATTGATTTTGTATCCTGCCACGCTACCGAATTGCTGTATGAGTTCTAGCAATCTTGGGGTGGAGACTTTTGGGTTTTCTATGTAGAGTATCATGTCATCGGCGAAGAGGGAGAGTTTGACTTCTTCTTTGCCAATTTGAATGCCTTTAATGTCTTTTTGTTGTCTGATTGCTGAGGCTAGGACTTCCAGTACTATGTTGAACAGCAGTGGTGAGAGTGGACATCCCTGTCTTGTTCCTGATCTTAGGGGAAAGGCTCCTAGTGCTTCCCCATTGAGAATGATATTTGCTGTGGGCTTTTCATAGATGGCTTTTAAGATGTCGAGGAATGTTCCCTCTATCCCTACACTCTGAAGAGTTTTGATCAGGAATGGATGCTGTATTTTGTCAAATGCTTTCTCTGCATCCAATGAGAGGATCATATGGTTCTTGGTTTTTCTCTTGCTGATATGATGAATCACATTGATTGTTTTACGGGTGTTGAACCAGCCTTGTGTCCCAGGGATAAATCCTACTTGGTCATGGTGAATAATTTTCTTAATGTACTGTTGGATCCTATTGGCCAGTATCTTGTTGAGAATTTTTGCATCCATGTTCATCAGGGATATTGGTCTGTAATTCTCCTTTTTGGTGGGGTCTTTGTCTGGCTTTGGAATTAAGGTGATGCTGGCTTCATAGAATGAATTTGGAAGTACTCCATCTCTTTCTATCTTTCCAAACAGCTTTAGGAGAATAGGTATGATTTCTTCTTTAAACGTTTGATAAAATTCCCCTGGGAAGCCATCTGGCCCTGGACTCTTGTGTCTTGGGAGGTTTTTGATGACTGTTTCAATTTCCTCCCCGGTTATTGGCCTGTTCAGGTTTTCTATTTCTTCCTGTTCCAGTTTTGGTAGTTTGTGGCTTTCCAGGAATGTGTCCATTTCTTCTAGATTGCCTAATTTATTGGCGTATAGCTGTTCATAATATGTTTTTAAAATCGTTTGTATTTCCTTGGTGTTGGTAGTGATCTCTCCTTTCTCATTCATGATTTTATTAATTTGAGTCTTCTCTCTCTTCTTTTTAATAAGGCTGGCTAACGGTTTATCTATCTTATTAATTCTTTCAAAGAACCAACTCCTGGTTCTGTTGATCTGTTCCACAGTTCTTCTGGTCTCGATTTCATTGAGTTCTGCTCGAATCTTTATTAACTCCCTTCTTCTCTTGGGTGTAGGATCTATTTGCTGTTTTTTCTCTAGCTCCTTTATGTGTAAGGTTAGCTTTTGTATTTGAGTTCTTTCCAGTTTTTGAATGGATGCTTGTATTGCGATGTATTTCCCCCTTAGGACTGCTTTTGCTGCATCCCACAGATTTTGAACGGTTGTATCTTCATTCTCATTAGTTTCCATGAATCTTTTTAATTCTTCCTTAATTTCCTGGTTGACCCTTTTATCTTTTAGCAGGATGATCCTTAACTTCTGAAAGAAATTGAGGAAGACACAAAGAGATGGAAAAATATTCCATGCTCATGGATTGGCAGAATTAATATTGTGAAAATGTCAATGTTACCCAGGGCAATATACACGTTTAATGCAATCCCTATCAAAATACCATGGACTTTCTTCAGAGAGTTAGAACAAATTATTTTAAGATTTGTGTGGAATCAGAAAAGACCCCGAATAGCCAGGGGAATTTTAAAAAAGAAAACCATATCTGGGGGCATCACAATGCCAGATTTCAGGTTGTACTACAAAGCTGTGGTCATCAAGACAGTGTGGTACTGGCACAAAAACAGACACATAGATCAGTGGAACAGAATAGAGAATCCAGAAGTGGACCCTGAACTTTATGGGCAACTAATATTCGATAAAGGAGGAAAGACTATCCATTGGAAGAAAGACAGTCTCTTCAATAAATGGTGCTGGGAAAATTGGACATCCACATGCAGAAGAATGAAACTAGACCACTCTCTTTCACCATACACAAAGATAAACTCAAAATGGATGAAAGATCTAAATGTGAGACAAGATTCCATCAAAATCCTAGAGAAGAACACAGGCAACACCCTTTTTGAACTCGGCCATAGTAACTTCTTGCAAGATACATCCACGAAGGCAAAAGAAACAAAAGCAAAAATGAACTATTGGGACTTCATCAAGATAAGAAGCTTTTGCACAGCAAAGGATACAGTCAACAAAACTCAAAGACAACCTACAGAATGGGAGAAGATATTTGCAAATGACATATCAGATAAAGGGCTAGTTTCCAAGATCTATAAAGAACTTATTAAACTCAACACCAAAGAAACAAACAATCCAATCATGAAATGGGCAAAAGACATGAAGAGAAATCTCACAGAGGAAGACATAGACATGGCCAACATGCATATGAGAAAATGCTCTGCATCACTTGCCATCAGGGAAATACAAATCAAAACCACAATGAGATACCACCTCACGCCAGTGAGAATGGGGAAAATTAACAAGGCAGGAAACAACAAATGTTGGAGAGGATGCGGAGAAAAGGGAACCCTCTTACACTGTTGGTGGGAATGTGAACTGGTGCAGCCACTCTGGAAAACTGTGTGGAGGTTCCTCAAACAGTTAAAAATAGACCTGCCCTACGACCCAGCAATTGCACTGTTGGGGATTTACCCCAAAGATACAGATGCAATGAAACGCCGGGACACCTGCACCCCGATGTTTCTAGCAGCAATGGCCACGATAGCCAAACTGTGGAAGGAGCCTCGGTGTCCAACGAAAGATGAATGGATAAAGAAGATGTGGTTTATGTATACAATGGAACATTACTCAGCTATTAGAAATGACAAATACCCACCATTTGCTTCAACGTGGATGGAACTGGAGGGTATTATGCTGAGTGAAGTAAGTCAGTCGGAGAAGGACAAACATTATATGTTCTCATTCATTTGGGGAATATAAATAATAGTGAAAGGGAATATAAGGGAAGGGGGAAGAAATGTGTGGGAAATATCAGAAAGGGAGACAGAACGTAAAGACTGCTAACTCTGGGAAACGAACTAGGGGTGGTAGAAGGGGAGGAGGGCGGGGGGTGGGAGTGAATGGGTGACGGGCACTGGGTGTTATTCTGTATGTTAGTAAATTGAACACCAATAAAAAATAAATTAAAAAAAAAAAGTCCTTGACAAAATAGAGCAAATAGAATCCATCAGCAAAAAAAAAAAAAAAAAAAAAGAATCCATCGGCAAATCAAAAGGATCATACACCATGATCAAGTGGGGTTTATCCCTAAATGCAAGAATAATTCAACACACACAAATCAACTAAGTGTGAATGCCACATTAACAGAATGAAGGATAAAAATTGTGTGATCATCTCAATGGATATAGAATAAAACATTTGACAAAATTCAATATTCTTTCATAATTAAAAACTCTTAACTAATTGGGTATAGAAGGAATGTAACTCAACATAATAAAGACCACATATGATAAGCCCACATCATTCTCCATGGTAAAAAACTTAAGATGTTTTTCTAAGATCAGGAACAACATAGGGAAGCCCGCTCTCACCACCTTAATACAATGTAGTACTGAAAGTCCTAACCAGAGCATTTAGACAAGAAAAAGAAATAAAAGGCATCCAAATCAGAAAAGAAGAAGTAAAATTGTCACTGTTTGCAGATGACATGATCTTTATATAGAACAGTCTAAAAATTCCATCAAAAAACTGTTGGAGCTTAAGAGCTAAGTTACTAAAGTTGCAGGATATAAAAATCAACATAAAAATATCAATTGCTTTTTATATGCACTAACAAAAAATCACCCAATAAATAAATTAAGAAAACAATCCCATTTACAAAAAGAAAAAAAAGAGTAAAATTTATCAAAAGAGTGAAAGATTTTTAATCCATAAGCTATAAAACACTGATGAAAGAAACTGAAGAAGACACAAACAAATGGAAACATATCCCATGTTCATGGACTGGGAGAATTAATAGTTTCAAATGTCCATGCTATTTAAAACAATGTAAAGAGTCAATAAATATTTATTAAAATTATTTTGGTATTTTTCACAGAAATAGAAGAGAAAATCCTAAAATTCATATGAAACCACAAAAGACCATGAATAGCCAAAGCAATCTTGAGCAAAAAGAACAAAGTTCAAGGCATTACACAATCCACTTTCAAAATTTACCACAAAGACATAGTAATGGAAACAGTATCATAGTGGCATAAAAGCGGGCATATCAAACACTGGCACAGAATAAACAGCCCAGAAATAAATGTATGCATTTATGGTTAATTGGTCTTTGACAAAGGTGCCAAGAACACACAATGCAGAAATGATGGTCTTTCCCATAAATGACACCAAAAAAAACCTGATTTTCCATTTGTAAACCTCTACCTTTCACACGTGTGGGTATGAATGTGAGACAAGACATACCAGTGTTCAGATTCCATCCTATATTTTCTGCTCAAAACTTCCCCCAAATTACTCACTGGGGTAATAAAAGACAAATCAAGTGAACCAGTCACCTGCATTAGTGAAATTTAGATTAAAAAATAGATACTATTTCCCTGCAGTCATATGGTGTAAAGTCAAAGCTTTCTGGCTCTTTTTTTCTTCTTTAAAGATTTTACTTATTTACTTGAGAGAGAGCTAGAGAGCACAAAGGGAGTGGGAAGGCACAAAGAGAGAGAGAGAAGCAGGGATCCCATCACAGGGCTCAGTCCCAGTCCTCAAGATCACCACCTGAGATGAAGGCAGACATTTAACCAACTGAAGCAAAGTTTTCTGGCTCCTTTCTGTACAACATCCAGTATGTTTTCTTACTCTTGGTCACCATTTAATGTTTGTCCTTTGATTTCTTAGCAGTAACGGTTTACAAATGTAAGCCACCATTTGGAGCATCAACTGAAAAAATAATATATCTGGAGCAGGAAACACTTGACTGCAGACAACAAATATTGTGTGGCTTGGTATAGAACCAACTATGGCAGCAGATGTAATGATGATTTCTCATTGAGTCTGATTAAGTGAAGACCAGTACTTTGATAAAAAAATATTCCAACATCATGAAGTTATTTCAATAAGTTTTAAAATATCACTCTTGACACTGGGCAAAGAGCTAGTATATATCCTGTCTCTTCATTTAGCCATGTACTCCCAGCTTGACTTTCCTCATGTGTAGAATGCTCTAAGGATTTAATAAGGACTATTTAAGTAAGTACTTAGTAAAATAACTAAGAGGGTATAAGCACTTAACAGCTGGTAGTAAGTAGATTATAAAGTATGAGTCCATCAGAAAACCAGATGTTTATTAGAGTACATTCTATACAATGCCTTTGACACAATGCACAAAGGAACTACTAACTCTAATCATTTGGGAGAAAGGCTGGAGCAGCTTCCTAGATATTTCCAATGCCATACTGTTTATCCTATAGAAAGCCATTTAAAGTTGTTTAACCCAAAATTCCCAAATATATTTCGCCAAGGCACTCCTTTTAAAGTGGCCCCCATAGTCATCCAAATGATTCATGTGTTCTTTGCACCGTGCTCTGAAAAATCCTGAGATGGTATAATTTTAACAATCTGTTGATCTTTAAGAAGAGAACATCTCTGATTTGAATATAGAAAAAAATTAATCAAAATATATGTTTTTTTTCCAATTGTAATTTTAAACTAAAAGTGTTTTTGTTAGTGAGAGACTAGACCTCTTTGGAAATCAGAATAAATGAATTTATAATGGCAAAAGAACATCCAGACCGAAATCACTCCAACACACTCATATACGTCATACACAAAACAAAATTTTTCTGGAACAAGGTGGGTATGAGGAAAGATCATGGGGCTCTGAAAGGCTGGGAAGTCCCAGTCTGTGGACCAGGAGCCATATCTCTTGTAGCATCCTCGCTCATAGAGTGAGTGCTCAATTTGCACAATGGGGCTCAACTGGCATATCCTTACTGGTATATCCTTCAAAATGTCAGGTAGTTAAGCTAAAAGCACACAGAACTGTATTAATAAATACATATTTAAACATCTAGAGGGAATTAATGGTAACATTTTTATTTGAAATCCTCTTGAAAATGTTATGATAAGAAATAATAATGCAGTCCTTCCAAATGTACAGTTTATTGGTACATACAAATACCACTATTTCATCCAATTACTCTGATTGTGTAGGTTAGCATATTTACATAGTGTATACAGTAGCACATTTCCTATATAACAGTGAATGTATGCATACATATATAGAGTGTGTATACATATACATGTAATACAGTATGTTACTGTGTTCTCAAATCCCACCATCATTCAATGTCTTGCCAAATAGCATTACAGGCAAAGCGCCAGATCTTTTCACTTCCCCACTGAAGTCACTTGGAACATATCTGAGCGTGGCAAAATACATTTGCCAAGTTATGTGCATAAAAACATCCTTTGATCTTTCAGAGTCATAAATATGTAATAAACTACATGATTGCCCTACTGATCTGTCCAACATCAATCTTACCTTCTCTTTTTATGGGTTCATCAAAATAAGATATGATCAAGGTACAAAAGAGTTAAAGAAGCTATTTATTTTAATGTTTCCTTGGAGAGCATGCTTGTTATTGTGAGTACAAATTATATATATAATATTTCATGAATGATGTCGAAGCATTAAAAATCACCTCTGCTCTTGAAGTTAACACACAACTCTGGCTCTCTGCCAATACTCCCTCATCCCCTTATGGCCTACTGCAAGATGCAGTGTCATTTTTTCCAGGATGATGCTGAAATGTTTCTCAAAATTCTATTTTTAAGTTGTTAGACTAGATTCTTAACATTAATCCCTTTTTTTCAATGTCCAGGAAATTGCCCCAAAGCAACTATTTGGTTTGAGCTAAAGAGTGTTAATCAAAATTAGGAATTATTCAAATTTTAACAGATACCAAAATAAGGGTTATGGAGAACAATGGGTATAGGGATCATGAAAAGAGATTATGCTAGCAAAGGACAAGACATTTTGTTGTTGTCATTTAATCTTTAAAAGTGCACATCTCTGGTTTCTGTGCCCACTTGCGGTTTATTGAGTGTTTTTAACATCAAGCTGCCAACATAGGTTATATCAGGTGAGGAGATCTTTAAATTGACTATTGTGAAATAATGTAGGAAAGCAAAAAAAATATGCATGCCATAAACTGAGTGATGGAGTGAGTAGTAAAATCCACATTTTTTTTTCTCACAAGGGACAAATAAGATTGAACTAAGTGTTTTAGTCATTAGAACGATGTAAGTTTTACCTTATAACAGAACAAAATAATTATTCAAGTTTATTCTGATATATTTAGGGCAGTGAAAGAAACGGCTTATGTCAACAACTATATTTTCACAAGTATGAGCTGTATACATTGTTCCTGGCAACATAAAATGGACTGATGTTAATGTATGATTAGTAATAAACCAGGAAGTTTTCTCCAATGTACATAATTATTCTATCAGAGAAGGAAGGGAAGACCCTAAAACAATTCAATGGAACTTAATAATGTGGACTTCTATCACAAGATTTTTTTTTAAAGATTTTATTTATTTATTCATGATAGTCACACAGTGAGAGACAGAGAGGCAGAGACACAGGCAGAGGGAGAAGCAGGCTCCATGTAGGGAGCCCGACGCGGGATTCAATCCCCGGTCTCCAGGATCGTGCCCTGGGCCAAAGGCAGGCGCCAAACTGCTGCGCCACCCAGGGATCCCTATCACAAGATTTTAATCTCACTATCAGTTGTGCAATTTATTAAAAATATGAATTTAATTTTTAAAAAAAGAGTATCTCACTCCATTCAAGATGATTTTAAGCTTTTCCCAGAGCTCTGTTCAAGGGCATCCCTGGAAAAGACGTTTATGCTATTCTGCTCTTAGGTCCAGCTCTCATCTCTCATTTTACTTTTTATCCGAATCTGGTTTTCCCTCTGTTGTGGCTGTTTTAAACACGTCTAAGCTCCAAACCCTCCCTTTCTGTGTTTGCTGAGAACTAATGAAGCAACTACCTTGATAAAGAGATGAACACCAAGATTTTGAATTTTATAAAGCCTGTATTTTCAGCATTTTTCTCTTATCCTAATGGACTAACAAAACCCTCTATTAATTCCCCACAATGGAAAATATGTCATTTTCATTACTTGTTTCATGAAACAAATACTCAGTGATACTTTTCCAGCTCAAAGATCTAAATTATACTCATCTTGGGAGAAAATGTGTAATGCATACCCCTTTCCCTTAAGGGGGTGCTACCTTAATGTGGGGGAATATACTCTGCATAGAAGTAATCAATAATAGAGGAACCTCTAAGAAATTTCCTTTAAAAAAAGATTTTATTGATTTATTCATGAGAGACACACACAGAGAGAGAGGCAGAGACATAGGCAGAGGGAGAAGCAGACTCCATGTGGGGAGCCTGATGTGGGACTCAATCCCAGGACCCTGGGATCATCTCTAAGGAATTTCCATGTGGTGTGATAGAAGGTTATATAGGTTTATAGAAGAGAATCGCTTCCAGAGAAAAGAGAGAAATGTTGAGTTGTCTTCACTCATGCCAGCCTCAAGATGAGAGACAAGGCTTTCAATAAAGGCAGGCCAGGGTCAAAGAGGTGAGCCATGAACTTGGCCTGGGGGGTATAGATTTAATTTGGTGGGCAATGGGAAAATCTTTTCTAGGAATCTTTCTGTTATGTTGTGTCTTAAAGTTTCTCTTTTCATAATAATAATTCTCTCTTCCTGAGAGCATTTCCCATTGTGACACAATCTTGTTCAAATCCTGTCCTGAAAGACAATTATAAATCTGAATAAGACTGTCAAAAACATTTTTAGTAATCTAGAAATTCAACCAAAGGTACAGAAATGAACATAGAGGTGTTTATTCACGAAAACTATTGAACCTAGTGTAAGAAAAATGATAGTCTAGTACATTTTTGGCTGGGACCTCTTCCACTCTCCATCCCACCCTGTTATACTGTCGGTGCTGTAGTTTAACCAGGGTAGATCAGGCTGTGAAAACAGTAAATGTGCTCCTACTAGCAAAGGTGGATGTGGTCAGTTAAAGTAGTGATCTTCATGGAAAGCAAACAAGAAGAGCCAGAGGCTCCCTTTCCCTGAGATTGCAGGATGATTTGAATTAAGCAACAGAGTATAGAACTAGTCTAGGATTTAGCAGGCAGTTCTGAAAGACAGCAGAATGACTCTTGATATGGTATCCATATATCCTGAGTTGGCCGAAGGCTTGTACAGCAGGTCAAGACACACTTATTTGGCCAATAGCATCTGAACACAGGATATGTGAAAGAACCTGGCAGAAATTAAAAGCCAGGACACAATGGAAAATGGCCTGAAATTTGAATGACTCTTACAACAATACAGTTAACAACTGACTTCTCATCAGACACATGAAGGCTAGAGGCAGTGGAATGCCATATTTCCAAATGCTATGTGAAGAAAAAAAAACAACCATAGATTCTATTTCTAGCAAAACTATCCTTTGAAAATAAAGATGAAACACATACATTTCCAGATAAATAAAAACTAAGATAATCCTTGACTAGCTGACCTGCCTACAAAGAAACATAAAACTCAAGGCTGCTTTTTGAATAGAAATGCCAGGGCCTCTTAGATCCACATTAAAAACAAAACAAAACAACAAAGACTCCAGAAATGATAAATATGTGGCTTAACATAAATGACTCACTAAGTGCATATTTTCTTATTTCTTCTCCTGACTTTTAGAAACTACATAAGTTGGTATAAAATGACAATTATAAACACTGTTTTATTGGGTATATTATAAAAGAAGAGGAAGGAAAAGGAGACATAGTGGAATAAAGGCACAATATTTTACTATATTTAAATTAGTATGATTTCAAAGTAGATTGTGATGTATATTATAATCCTAGAGCAACCATAAAATATAATTCAAAATAATATATAAAAATCAACAGAAGTAAAAATAATGTGTGTATTTAATCTAGAAGAAGGCAGGAAAAGAGGACTGAAAGGGTAAAAACAGTATCATTCAAATGGAAAACAAAGAAATGCTGCATATAAAAATTCATCCAAATAAGAAATGATAATGAATGTGAATGGACCCTTTACTCAACAAGCAGAGATCACCAGATTGATTTTTTTTTTAAAAGAACTAATTCTTATAAGATACACATTTTACATTCAAAGTGTGATTGAAACTTAAGAAAAATGTCTGAAGACAGAGGGAAATTATAGTTCATCAAAAATTTATAACAACTAAAAAAATTATAACAACTATAAATATATACACACATCTAGCAACAGAACCCCAAACATAGGAAATAAGATATTAACAAATTAAAAAGAGGCACCAAGCATTCAGCAATTGCTAGAGACATCAATTGTTCATTTTCAGTTTTTGGTTAGACAAATAAATGGATGTCAAGAAGTATATAGAGAACTTGAGCAAGATCATCAAACAGTTTAACCCTACTGACGTGCTAATATTTCATTCAACTACTATAGAATGGACACTCCTTTTAAGCATACACAAAGCATTCCTCATGGCCCACAAGACATCTCAATAAATTATCTGTTTATATAGTTATCATTCAAATATGTTCTCTTATCACCATAGAATTGAATTAGAAAGTATTAACAAATAAAAATCTCAGAAAGGGGGCAGCCCAGGTGGCTCAGTGGTTTAGGATCAGTCCAGGGCCTGATCCTGTTAAAAAAAAAAAAAAAATCTTAGAAAGCCACCTTTAGGATGTTAAACAACATCATTTATAAATAACCCATGTAAAGAGAAAGGCTAAAGGGAATTTTTTTAATATTGAAATCAATGATAATGAAATTACAATATATCAAAAGTTATTTGATACATTTAAAGCAGTGCTTAGAGAAAAATTCATAGCATTGGACATCTATACCCAAAAATTAGAAAGTTCTAAAAGCAATAACTTAAATTTTTATCTTAAAAAAATTAGAAAAAAGAAGTAAAAACTAAACCCACCAAGACTAGAAGGAAGAAAATCCTAAAATATAAGGAATTAAAATAATAATAATCATCATCATCATCATCAGAAGAAGAAGAAGATGATGATGATACAGGGATACCTGGATGGCTCAGTGATTGAGCATCTTCAATCAACTCAGGGCGTGATCCTGGAGTCCTGGGATTGAGTCCCATTTCAGGGTCCCTGTGAGGAACCTGCTTCTCCCTCTGCTGATGTCTATGCCTCTCTATGTGTGTGTCTCTCATGAATAAATAAATAATATCTTTTTAAAATACAGAAAAACAAAAAATTCAAAAATTGAAGAAATCAAGAGTTGCTTTTTTTGAGATCAAAAAGTAAAATGAAAGAAACTTTTGCTAGACTGACAAATAATAAGATCAAAATTACCAAAATCAGTAATAAAAGATTAAACATAACTATCAGGAAATTAAAAGTATTGTTAACATAATATTATGCAAAACTAGATGTCAATACATTAGGTAATTTAGATTAAATGAAGCTGAGACCTAAATGACCAAAACTGACTTAAAGAGAAATAGAAAGCCTAAATATAAACCTGTCAAGTAAAGAAATAGCACAAGGAATTAAAAATCTTCTCATGAAGAAAAGCCCAGACCCATATGGCTTTCATGATGAAATACATAAAATATGCAAAGGATCAATAATATAAATTCTTCACAAACTTTTTCAGAAAATAAAGGAAAGGATACTTTACAACTCTTTCTATAAGCGTAATTTTTTCAGGATGCCTGGTTGGCTCAGTGGTTAAGCGTCTGCCTTCAGCTCAGAATGTGATCCTGGAGTCCCAGGATCCAGTCCCACATCGGGCTCCCTGCATTGAGCCTGCTTCTCCCTCTGCCTGTGTCTCTGTCTCTCTATCTCTCCGTGTCTCTCATGAATAAATTAAATAATCTTTAAAATAATAAATATACTTTTTTGTACCACTGAAGCCCAAGAAAAACATCATGAGAAAATAAAGCTGTAAACCAATATCCCTGATGAAAATAGAAGCAAAATTATTTATTAAATTTTCACAAACTGAATTGAACACCTTAAAACATTGTGTGCCATTGTTGTGCAGCATTTATATCACCTTCAAAAATAAAGAATGAAAAATATATGTTGTTGTTGGACACATAGAAGAAGCATTTGAAGGCATCTGGGTGGCTCATTTGGTGAAGTGTCTGCCTTCGGCTTGGGTCATGACCCCAGGAGCCCCGCGTTGGGCTCCCTGCTCGTGAAGAGTCTGCTTCTCCCTCTCCCTCTGCCTCTCCAGCTGAGTGTGTGCTCTCTCTCTCTTTCTTGCTCTCACTCTCACTCTCACGCTTTCAAAGAAATAAGCAAAATCTTCTTTAAAAATTAAAAATAAATTAAAAAAAACAAGCAGCATTTGACAAAAAGCAACACCTCTTTATAATAATAAGTCTCAGGACACTAAAAATAAGAAGGAATTTACTTAACCTGATAAAGGGAACCTATAAAAAGCCTACAGTTTGTATTAAACTGCAGGCTTTCCTCTAAAATTGAGAATAAGGCAAGAATGTCCACTCTCACATCTCTACTCAATATTGTAATGGTGGTTATAAGAAAACAAAAATTATTGAAAGGAATCTTGATTGGTAAGGAGAAAGTAAAACTATTTTATTATAAATGACATAATTCTATATTTATAAAATCTTAAGGAGTACACTATTAAATAAGTAAAAGTAATAAAGGAGTTTAACAAGGTCAAAAGATCAAAAGTGCATTGATAGACAAAATAAATTGTATATAAAATTCTATATACTGGCTTCTATATACAACTTGAAATTGAAATTAAGAAATAATGCAATCACAGTAGCATCAAAAATTAAATACTTAGGAATAAATAAAATAAATAAATAATAGAAATAAACAAAATAATGCAATATTGTTTCCAGCAATTAAAGTGGGTTGAAACAAATCAAAAGATACCCCATGCTCATAGATTGGAAGAATAAATATTGGTTGAATGGCAGTTCTTGCCAAATTGTTTGACAAATTCAATCCAGTCTCTATAAAAATCCTAGCAAGATTTTTTGTTAAGCTAATCCTAATACTACTTGGTTTCAAATCTTACCATGAATCTATAGTAATCAAGAGAATATAGTTTTTCTATAAACATGGTGACATAGACAAATTGAAAACAAGAGATCAGAAATCAACACTTATGTTTATAGTCAATTAATTTTTGAGTAAAGTACAATGATAATCCATTGGTGAAAGGACAGTCTTTTCATTAAGTTATGCTGGACCAAGAGAATATTCAGCGGAAACAGTTCTAAAGTATTTCAACTGATAAATGGGCGAAAAGAATGTGGCATATCTATATAGTGAAATTTCTTTTCAGAAAAAAAGTCCTGAGACCTGCTATAATAGGGGTGAGCCTTGAAAGCATTATGCTAAATGGCAGACGTGAAATGGTAACATATTGTATGATTCCATTTATATGAAATCTTCAGAAAAGATAAGTTTATGGGGAACCCTGGGTGGCTCAGCGGTTGAGCACCTGCCTTTGGCCCAGGGCATGATCCTGGAGACCCGGGATCGAGTCCCACGTCGGGCTCCCTGCATGGAGCCTGCTTCTCCCTCCTCCTGTGTCTCTGCCCCTCTCTCTCTCCCTCTCTCTCTCTCTCTCTGTGTCTCTCATGAATAAATAAATAAAATCTAAAAAAAAAAAAAAAAGATAAGTTTATGAAGACGAGAGTAAATAATTGATTTTCTAAGCCTGAGTTTTGAAAGAGGCATTGACTGCAAATGAGATCCTGCAGATTTATGGATGAAAGTGGTCTAAAAATGGATTACCAGAGAACCTACTTTATATGACTGAATCATTTTTGTTTGTAAAGGTTTGCTCGATGATGCAGGGCATGTTCCAGGTATACCTAAAAAGAATATGCCTTCCATTGTTCTTGGGTGGAATGTCTATTAATGTCAGCTCCAGTTCATTGATGATGTTGTTTATTGAATATTGTTTAGCTCTTTGATACTCCTGTTGGTTTTCCATCTACTAGTTCTTCAACGTTCAGAGGACCGTTGAAGTCACCAACTACAATTATCTATTTTTCCTTTTCGTTCTATCAGATTTTGTTTCATGCATTTTAAAGCAGAATTGATATGTACATAGACATTCAGGATTGCTGTATCTTCTTTGTTAATTGGCCATTTTACCAATATGTGATATTCCTTTGTATTCCTGGTAAGTTTTTTTTACTATGAAGTCTACCCTTCCTGATATTGATAAAGTTACTCTAGTTTTCTTTCGATTGGTGTTGACAAGGTACATATATGTCCACTCTTTTACTTTTTTTAAAGCCATCTTTTTAAAATTTTTTATTTATTTATTCATGACAGGCACAGAGAGAGAGAGGCAGAGACACAGGCAGAGGAAGAAGCAGGCTCCGTGCAGGGAGCCGGACGTGGGACTCAATCCGGGGTCTCCAGGATCACATCCCAGGCTGAAGGTGGCGCTAAACCACTGGGCCACTGGGGCTGCCCCACTCCTTTACTTTTAATCAACCCATATAATAGTATTGGAAGTAAGTCTCCTGTAGAAAACATATAGTTGGTTTATGTTATTTTCCTCTAATAATATCTGGGGTTTTTTGTTGTTGCTCTTATAAAGGTCTATTTATTTATGTTTGTTTGTTTGTTTGTTTGTTTGTTTGTTTGTTTGTTTGTTTTAGAGAGAGAGCACACATACAAGTAGGGGGAGGGGCAGAGGGAGAAAGACATGGAGAGAATCTCAAGCAGACTCCCTGCTGAGAGTGGAGCCTCACGTGGGGCTTGATCTCAAGACCCTGAGATCATGACTTGAGCCGAAATCAAGAGTCAGATGCTTAACTGACTGAGCTGCCCAGGTGCCCCTAATCTCTATCTTTGAAGTATTTAGATCCTTGAATATGATTATCAATGTGTTTAGAATTAAGCACATTTTCTTATTTGTTTTTTATTTTCTCTGCCTCTGTTTTGTCTTTTTCTTTCCCTTTAGTTAGTCTACAATAACAAAATACTACAGACTGGGTGCCTTATACATAGCAAAAATTTATTTCTCACAGTTCTGAAGGCTGAAAGTCCAAGATCAGGGCGCCAGCACTGTCTGGTTCAGATGAGGGCTCTCTTACAGGTTTCAGACTGCTGCCTTCTCATTTGTTCTCACCTGGAGAAAGGGATGAGAGAGCTTTCTGAGGGTCCTTCATTTAGGGTACTAACCCTATTTATGAGGACTCCACCCTCATAGTTTAATCACTTCTCATGGGACCCTTCTCTTAATACCATCACTATAGGCATCAGGTTTTCAACATATAAATTTGATGGGGACACAAATATTCAGACCACAGAAATGCTCATCTTTAAGGGGATTTTTTTGAACAAGTTTTAGTGTTCAATTGTAATTTAACTATTGTAATTATTACTTGGCAATATGCATAGTTAACTTCTCACAGGCTATTCAGAATCAATATTTTGCCACTTCAAGGGAAATAGAAAATTCACCATAATCAAAGTCTGTTAACCCTCCCCTTTTATGTTTTGGGATGATAGAACTATTCTGATTCCTGATTCAGTGATGGTTACACAACCCTATACTTGTGTTTAAATAGTTGAAACTTATGCCATATGCCATAAACAATTTTTACTCTATGATAATTAAAAAGAAAAAATGTCACTAAACAAGGAAAAAATTTAAAAATATACAGTGATAGTTGAACAACTTTAAAATCACTGAATCATACATTTACAATGAGTTAAGTTTATGTTAATTTTATATCTCAGTAAAGATACTAAAGTGCTTTTTATTCAGAGCTCTGGATCCTGGAGTTTATCTGTCCTGGATTATTGAATGGGTGAGCCTACTGCATCACCATGTGCATGAAAATGTGTCCTAAGTATATCAATGATTGGAGAAAAAATATAAAACCATAAAAACACTAGAAAATAATACAGAAGAATTCTTTTAAAGATATCTCCATCTGGGCAGACATCGTAATGCAAAATAATTTGCAAATGGATCAACAATTTAAATGTAAAAAACAAAACAAAGGTACTCCAAGTAAATATGGGGAAATTGTGTTATATCTCTGGAGAGCAGAATGACTTTCTTGACTATGGATCCAAATCCAAAAGTCATAAAATTCAAACAAACAACTCTGTATCGGAGTATTTTCATTTATATAACTGATAAAAAGGCTAATCCTAACATGTAAGCAACTCAGAGATATTGATAAGATAAAGGTCCACAACCCAGGAGAAAATGGTTCAGAGGATACAAAATAAATACATAGAAGTACGCAATGGCTCTACCTTATTGTAATGAAAGAAATACTAATTACTGCCATATGAAATACATAAGAGTAAACAACTCTGAGGATGGAACTCTGAGATGTTCCACTACTGACCATTCCTGGAGAAGAAATGGTCATTTTACTCAGATTAGATACCAGTCTACTTTATACAGACAAGTGGATTATAGATTTTTTAAAAAGGGTCATTTTCTTATCCATAAATCTAACAGGGGCATAAAACCCAAATCAGCAAAAAAAAAACTTGGTGCCCATTATGATTTTGAAGTTAAGTGATTGCTCACTTGTATAGTGACTACCTTAATGTATAGTATTTAAGAGACCCCCATCTACTGTGACTTGAGAAAAATCCTTAAATTATGTATGAAAAGGTTGCTTTTTAAAATCATATCACCCAACTGAAACCTTAGGTTGAATTTTACAGGTAAAATAGTCCTTGTAATTATCAGAATTGTGAGGGCCAGATGAGATGATAACCATATTCTTGCACACTGCAACAGCAGCATTATTGCTTGGAACCTTAACCATTTTAGAGTTAGATCCTAAAGATACTAATTGGTTGTCATCCTTTTTCTTATTTTTTTTTCTTTTTTTCCCCACCCTCATGTATCACTAAACAACTAGTTTCTCCCTTTCGTCACTTCCCATTGTGTATTTTTCAGAAGAAGTACTGTATTCAGATGCCAGCCAATAAATTGTCACATAATGGAAAATGATATGTCACAACATTCATTGTAAGGTTTAATAAAATTAAATTTGCACCCAAAAAAAAAATATATAGCAAGTAGCAGAAACTAGTGGAGAATTTCTCTAGGACTCCAGAATAAATCCCTTTCAGTGCATTTCAGTAAAGCTTTAAAAGTAACAGAAATTGGGGCACCTGGATGGCTCAGTCGGTTAAGCATCTAACTCTGGATTTTGGTTCAGGTCATGATCTCAGGGCTCTGGGACTGAGCCCTGCTTCAGACTACCTACTCAGTGGGAGTCTGCTTATCTTCCTCTCCCTCTGCCCCTCCCCTCACTCACTGTCTCTTTTTGAAATAAATATTTTTAAAATATAAAAGTAAGTAAAAGTAACAAACTCTCTGAAAAGAAGTTTGACAATATGTACCAAGATCTTAAGAATGTTTTGTATATGTTACCCAGCAATCCCATTTCAAGGAATCTACTCTAAAGAATAATAGATTCATGTACCAAGATAATTGTGGCATTGATGCTATTTAAAAAAAAAAATTATTTATTTATTCATGAGAGACAGACAGAGAGAGAGAGAAGCAGAGACACAGGCAGAGGGAGAAGCAGGCTCCATGCAGGGAGCCTGATGCAGGACTCGATCCTGGGATTCCAGAATCACACCCTGAGCCAAAAGCAGATGCTAAACCGCTGAGCCATCCAGGGATCCTCCAAAATTGATGCTTATTAACAGTGAGCTTGATTGGATTTGGCTTAGGTCTAGTGCCAATCTTTGGCCAAGGTAATGAGTGAGAGGCCTATGATATTGGAGTGCAGGAGACAGATGTTGTCTATTAATTTAACAAATAATACATAGTATTTATTATGTGTCAGAGACTGTTCTCGTTGTTTTTACAATTAGAGTAACTGCTCAGTTAATCCTCATAATATCCCTATAATACTGGAACCACTATTATATCCATTTTATAGATGATTAGCCATAAACACAGAGATGTTAAGTAACATGTCCAGACCACACAGCAAAAAGGGCCAGAGCCAAGATTCATAAAAGGCACTGTGGCTCCAAAGCCCTGCAATTGCATAGTTTTTTCAAAGAGAATCAAGGTATAATGTGATAAATATATAGTAATATAGTAATATATAATATAGTATATAGTAATAAATCTCTGAATTCACTTATTTCAGCAAATATCTGTTAGGACCAAGAATGAGCCAGCTTTGGGACTTGGCTCTGGGCACCAGTATTCTAAGCAATACTGCTTTCTATATTTGATCACTGAAGAAACGCAGTTGTCTATGGTGAGACCCCTCGATGTAGCCAGTTGGATCAAGTAGTTTACAATATATTTTGTAAATATATGTGGTTAATTTTGTGCTTGGCTTAAATATGAGTCAGTTCAGTTAAAAATAATCAAGCCAGTGGCCCAGATGTACTATGCCAATATTTTATTTACATATAGATGCTCAGCATAATAAAGCTATCTCTGATGTGATATCATGTTGCTGGCTGTTTTTACGCAGGTGCAGTAAATAAATAGAAATTATACACCAGATTTGATTCGTATGAGTCAACAATCAGTACAATTCTGACTTTGAAACATTTTGTTTCAGCTCTCAGTAAATAAATGGATTTTTAGTTCATTTTTTTATTTTTAGAAGTACACAAGATCAGTAAATTTTATACCAACTTTTCTATTCATGACAATATAATTAATTGTGTAAACTTTAGAATTTTGACAGATTTAAAGAAGAAAGCAAAGAACCATATCACTCTGCAATAATTTTGCATCTGGTTTCCTCGGATGTTGAAATGTTTTCAAAACTATTTTAAACAACATAATATTCCCCACCTCTATTTCACATAATTAATAATCATCGCTATCACAATTATTCTGGTAAATTTCTAACTACAATTCTTCGAGTAGATTCCTTCTAATGGAATTGCCAAGACAAAGGATATAAAAATTTTAAAGATCTTGGGACATATTGTCAACCTGCTTTGCAGAATTTCTGTTACTCTTAATGGAAAGCTTAACTGAAGTGAACAGAAGTGTCAGATTTATGGCATTGTTCTGACTCTCGTTGCCTCTTACCTTTTAAACCATCACCATGCTTCATTCAATGGGAGAAGAATGACAGCTTCCTGTTTTAATTTGCATGCTTTCTAAAAGTATTTGTTTCATCCTTACCATGTTCCAGGCATTGTGCTAGATGCTCTGACATTAAAAATGTCGACAAAGAAGTTCATGTCATTGTAAAGAACAATATCAACACATGAATTTTGGAGGCAGTAACCAGGAATAAGAGATCCTCTAAGTAAAACACAAACCATGGGATTTTTTAAGTGATGGGATAAATATCATCTTAAGCAAAAAGCGTTTTGAAGGCATTCAGCAGAAAGTCAGGATATCAGACAGAAACATTAACATTAATGCTTGTTCATATTATTCTTTTAAATTTTGAAATTCTTTCATTTGCCAAGTGAACTTGTTTCTCTGAACATGTTACTGACATACATAGTCACAGAATACACCTCCCCAAATACCCTGAAAGATAATTTAATAGTATACTGTGGTTATCATGCCTTTACTCCTATTGAGCACCTTACGTTTTAACTGAAAGAATTATGAACAGAAAACGTGCCTTACCAATCCACTTATTGTCTTAGCTTCCTGTTGCTGTTGTACAAATTACCATAAACATAGTGATTTAAAGTAAAACACATTTTTTTGTCTTACAGTTATGGAGGTCAGAGGTCTGAAATTGGGTCCATTAGGTCAAAATCAAGGTGTTGGCAAAGACTGTTTTCCTTCTGGAAGCTCAAAAGAATTCCCTTGTCTTCTCCAGTTTCTGGAGGCTTCTTATATTCCTTGGCTAGTGGCAACTCCATCTCCAAAGCCAGATGCTTCTTGAAAAATCTCTGTTTCCATTGTCACATCTTCTCTGACTCTTGAAGGATCTTTGTGATGATCCAGGATAATCACCCCATCACAATGCCTTTAATTTAATCACATCTGCAAATTCCCTTTTGGTACACAAATTTGTGCATTCATGGGTCTCATGAATCAGGATCTGAACAGCGTCGGAGGCCACTCCTCTGCTTACATCACCTATATCCTATGAAAATGTAAGGTTTAGTGACAAATTGTATTTAAGATGTGATAAATGCTGGTGTATTCGCTTTGTAAACATTCACTGAATTTTGTTATGGTTTGTTATATAGTCAAAATACACCGTATCTTTTGTGATGAACTGCAGGGGAATATTTTTTCCTTTCCTTAATCACTTGTTACTCTCGTTTCAGACTAAGGTTAGTGCTTTAACAAAAACATACTTATTAGCTAATGGGAATAATGAAGTTAGCCTATTTTGTATATTAATAATTTTGCATAATGCATTCTATGCCACCAGGCAAAAGTGGCTTCACAAATGAGAAAACCAAGTACCAATGCTCAATACACATCCGATAAATTAGATGACTGGATTTGCTATGTACAAGAAAACACACATTTTAACGATCTCATTTTCCCCTCTTACTATGTGACTTTAATAACAACATGGAATAATGAAAGTGGCCAAGGGCTTTAGAATCAGAACAAACGGAGTGCGAATTCTGGCTCTTCTATTTATCAGATATTTGCATTTAGGCAATTTATTTAATGTTTCTGAGCTTTTGTAGAATGGGTATCATCAATCTTTAACACACTGGGATATTGTAAAGATTAGGTACCATTGGAAAATAAAATAAAATAAAATAATGTCTGAGAATGATTTAGCTTGTAACATGCCCTCAAAACTCAACTTCCTCTGCTATACTCTCTTTCCTTTTTAAAATTATTGTATTCTATTTACTTTTATAGACTTGTCTTTATACTAACAGCTAAAAGATTTGAAAATATTTTATTCCATCAGTTGGAAAGAAAAAGACAACTGGTTTTCCCTTTACTAAAATCTGATTTCCCTTCATGTTGGAAGAATAAAAGTTCCTCTATATCCTATTGCCCTCAGGAACCTCAGGAAATTTGGTATCATGAGAGCACCTGGGTGGCTCAGTGGCTGAGTGTCTGCCTTTGGCTCAGGTCATGATCCCAGGGTCCTGGGATGGAGTTCCACATCAGGCTTCCTGCTGGGACACTGCTTCTCCCTCTGCCTGTGTCTCTGCCTCTCTCTCTCTCTCTCTCTCTCTCTCTCTCTCTCTCTCTCTGTGTGTGTCTGTTGTGAATAAGTAAATAAAATCTTTAAATAAACAAACAAATAAATAAATAAATACTAAGGTCATCAATGAGTTTCATGCTAAGGATTGCATCCTAGCACTATATTAAAACTTCCTCATCTCTATTAGAATGAACACATCGTGGAAATGCTCCCTTAAGAAAAACAGCTTTGAAACTTTTCAAAACTTCCGATGCTGAATCCTCTTGGTTTCTTCTTTCAAGATGAGCTCAAAATGTTTTTATTGGAATAGAACCTTCCAAAGTTAGAGGACTGGCTTTGGTGTGCCACACAGACTTCAGAGAACATGTCGAGGAGGTTGTAATTGAGGGAGACAGTGCTGTCAGTACTTGCACCCAGAGAGTTGGAAAGCCCAAGAGTGGAGCATTCATCACTATGATTCTACCTGACACTTGAATGAAAGCATTTTGCACTAATTTGTTCTGTGTCTGTCCAGACAATCTAAAAAGAAAGGATAAGGGGGCAATAGGTGTCTATTAAACAGAATAAACAGCTCCTGGAAAACTAATGCATTTACACACTCGTGGCTTTTGGAGGCTTGGAGATTGCAACTAGAGAAAGAGAAAATGGAAGAGGATGAAAGGATTGGCATTCTCTCTGGCAGCCAAGGACCTGGGTTTCTGGGTCTTGAGTCACATGGCTCTGGATGGCCTGTATCACTGA
The DNA here is from genome assembly GCF_003254725.2 of Canis lupus dingo. Taxonomy (NCBI): domain Eukaryota; kingdom Metazoa; phylum Chordata; class Mammalia; order Carnivora; family Canidae; genus Canis; species Canis lupus. The sequence continues at coordinate 43,116,331 of NC_064245.1, read as the reverse complement.
AGCCTGGAGACTCCTAGCCATGTGTAAAATGGGGGCTGCAGCCAGTGCTTACCACCAAACATGTCATTATTTCTCTGAAGGCTTTCAAATCTACTTGGTAATCACTTCCAAATCTCTGAATAAATAGGTTTGACTCTCCTTTCCCAAACTATATTTTAATATTTTACCTGTACATAAAATTAACTGCTCTAGGGTGGTTTTAGGGCTCTGCTTATTTTCCAGTTAAAAACAAACCAAGAAAGAAGAAGAAGAAGGAGAAGAAGAAGGAGAAGAAGGAGAAGAAGAAGAAGAAGAAGAAGAAGAAGAAGAAGAAGAAGAAGAAGAAGAAGAAGAAGAAGAAGAAGAAGAAGAAGAAGAAGCCACCTTGAGCTTGTTGTCACAGTTATCCAGATTTGCTGATAGAATGTAAGAAAGAGTAAGTGACCAGAAGCCGAAGAACTCACTCTGGGCCCTGTAATTGGCTCCTGTTTTCAACTGAAGAGTCAGGAAGAAGGCCAAAGAGTGAGAAGATGGTCTAACAAGAAACACATGGTCTGTTGAAAACTAAACACAGCTGGACCCCAAACCATGTTTTACTCACTGTCCTAGCCTTGGGCCTCTTTAAGATTGCATTAACCTTTCTGGTATGTATGATTATCTGTTTGGATGATCATTAGGAAATGTGGCAATATTCAAAAAAGAATAGATGTGAATTCAGTTTCTAGGGCTGTAGCTAATCAGAAAAGTCAATCATATTTTTTAAAGACCAAAACAATGCTTTTATTAATAATCCTCAGTTTCTTTAGACATCTAAGGTCATTGGATATTTTTTAAGCTGCTTGCCATCTGACCTTTACTCATTTAACTTTCTAAATAAATAACATGTGATCCAAAGATTCTTGAGGTCTCATGGAAAATTAGGGAGATTATAATATTGATTCTTCAACTAATGACCCAACTCCTTACCTTTTTGTTGGCAAAATGGATGTAGGATTTGAGTGTGTTTCTGTCCATAAATATTTTCCTCATTTGCTGTGTAGCACTGGCACTCCTTGAGATGGGGTTGTAACACAACTAGAAAGTGTAACATAATAGGATAACAGGTTAGACAGGATTGCCTTAGCAGAAATATCTTAGCAAATAAGCATAGGACAGATCTAGAAACATTTTTATCCTGGAGAATGTGTGGGAAATCAGAGCCTGGTGCTCCAGGCGGGATTTTTATACTAATAAATTTACAAAAAAAATCTGTACCATTCCCAGGTTCAGTCATAATGTAAGAGAAGAAAGTCATACAGGAGAGAGGTGTGCTTTGTCAGCTTCACAATTTTACCTAAGCCAGAGAAATCTACTGCATTTTGTTTCAAAATCATTTTGCTTCCTTTAGTTCAGAATTCTACTTGTAAGTGTTATGACGGATCTTTCAGCATTTTTGTATTTTCACATATATAATCTAAATGTTCTCAGGGTTTATGAATAATGAGTTAATTCATATTTTTGTTTGACTGATGACTTCACTTGTTCATTATTATAAGAAAGGCAATAAAGAAACACATAACCAAAAACAGAAAAAAAAAGTTTTAAAAACCTTGCGTACATCAAAACTGCCATTGTTGACATTAGGGTTGTAACTCCACATATTTTAATTCATGGTGTATATAGCTAAATATAAATATAGATTCTAAATCTAAATAAGAATAGAAACCAACAGAAAGGAGGGGAGGAAGAGAAAGAGATTAAATGGATAGGGAAATGGTTGGATGTGTGTGGATGGATACATATAAATATTGTCATAAATTGCATTTCTGCAATCATTAAGTTTGAGGGCATTTAATTTTATCGAAGTACTTGAAATAGAAATTGTGATGTAATGGAAACACTCGACCTTCGATAAAGTCTTATCACCTCAAGAACTATGAGTTCCTAAAAGATAGTGAGGATTATAGAAATAAATAACCATTAAAAATTAAATATGCTGGAGTCATTATGTTTCTCTGAAGCAAAAGATTTCAGTTTTAGTCAATACCTACTGATCCCAAACCATGAAAAATTAGAAAGTTCGTATACTTTTTTCCACATCTAATCCCCCTGCTGCAACATCTATTTTTACTTCCTCAAGTAAAAACAGATAATGTGTTTATATTATATATATAACTCTATTCTATGAGTTTCAATAATTGCCATAAATGCAATCCCTAGATATTTTTTATTATGGCTCATGTATTTCTGAGCTTGTTAATTTTTTATATCTCTATGGGTTGTTGACTGGCTAGAAGCTGTTGTTATTTTCATTACTTAAGTATTTATTTAGTTTTACTTTCTTTCCCGGGCAAGATAGATCCTAAATTCTTGCATGTTTGAAAGTGTGTCATGCCTCTCTGCTAGCATGACAGCTCATGTATGAAAAGTACATCACCCACATTTCCTTTTCCTCAAAGCCCTGTAGACACTATTCTCTTCTCTTCTGGCATTTACTGCAGTGCTCATCTTTTTAGGAGGGCTTGTTCATTCTTCCTTTGAATGATTACATTTCACCAAATTTTGTATGAGTGTGTGGTGGGGGGTGAGGAAATACCAGGAGGTCTTATAGTCTGTCAATTTCTTCATGAATTAGGCTGTCACCCCCAAAGTTGAAGGTCACTTTGGTTAAGGATCATATTATTGAGGTTAGTTATTCCCTTGCTGGCATTGAAAGTTGGGGAAAATTTTGCGACTAGCTCAATTCTTTTTTCCCTCATTATAAATGCCTTGATTTTTCTTCTTTATTATGGAAACTTAAGAATTTAAATAAGGCACCTCTTGCTTTGCTTCAAGTTTTCCTGGAATGTGGCATTCCCATGTAAGTTGACAATGCTATTTCTTTTGTTATATCAAGAAAATTTCTGGGGATCCCTGGGTGGCTCAGTGGTTTAGCCTTTGGCCCAGGGCATGATCCTGGAGACCAGGGATCAAGTCATGCATCGGGCTCCCTGCATGGAGCTTGCTTCTCCCTCTGCCTGTGTCTCTGTCTCTCTCTCTCTGTGTGTGTGTCTCTCATGAATAAATAAATAAAATCTTTAAAAAAAAAAAAAGAAAGAAAAAAGAAAATTCCTGTACTCTGCCTTTTGTTCTTTACAATAGGAATAGTAAATACCCATGTCACCAGAATACTTTTGTATGCTTCCATATTTATTTGCTTTATTTTATTTTTAAAAGCCTCTATCCCTTTTTTCAGCAATTATCATGATGATGTTAAGCCTTTTGTCTATGCCAACAATTTCATTTTCTACCATATCTATTCTGCCTCTGGTTCTTTGAAACTTATTTAGTGGCACTATAAAGATGAAGTTGCTTTGTTGGGGTTTGTTTTATAATCTCCAATCATTTTCTTGGCTCTGCTATTTTCATGTTCATCACTTTAGGTTAGTTTATCATCTTGTCTCTCAAATTTTACTTAATTCATACTCTCCTTAGTAATTTTTATGGTATAAGTCACTATTTTTAGATTTTCTTCAATTATGTTTCTTCCAAAGTGGTTTTATGGTTCCTTTCTTCTTTATGTTTACATAGGCAACAATGTCGTTTTTCCCCATCTGATTCATACTTAATAGAGTTGTCTCCACTTAGGTGGTCAGTATATTCTATAATTAAGTTAGTAAAATTTCCTTGCCGCTATCCACCTGATCTCAGAATAATTTTCTTTTTTGGGAAACCTCAACTCCCTCCTTTCATCTAAGACAGGGTGGGCAAACTTTATCTACAAAGAGCCATACAGTATATATTTTAAGTTTTGTGAACTGATAGTCTTTGTTACAACAATTACTCTGCTCTTGTAGCATGAAAGCAGCCACAGACAATACATAAACAAGTGGGCATTGGTGCATTCTAATAAAATTTTATTTGCAAATCAGGGGGCAGGCCCACAGACCAAAGTTTGGCTGACCCCGTATCTAAGGGACAGTTTAATGTCTTCTAAGAGAGTTCACTCCACCCTGGGTGGCTATTACCTGGAGGTATGCCTGCAGAATTCAGATCAATGTTCTAATTCTCCACAGATCTGGAAACATAATGAATCCTTTCAGCCTCCACCAACATCTTATGGGAATAGGTACGTTGGCCATCATAACTAGAATCATTCCATGCTTTCACTTAGGGTTAAGTGCCCATTCTTAATTTGATAGTTCCCTAATTGTGGGATATTAACAAGAACTCTCAGAACTTTGTTGACTCATTTTTTTTTGTTTGTTTGGTTTTGGTTTTGGTTTTGGTTTTTTTTTTCCCAGTGCCACTTCTTGGGAAGGGAGATGTAATTAAGGATTTTTACTAAGATTTTTTTTTTTTAATTCTCCTTGGTTATATCTTTTAGAACTTATAACAGGAGCCATAACCTTGTCCTCAATCAGTTCTTGCTGGCAAGTGTTTTCCTTATTTGTTTTATTATGTTTGTGGCACCCAGACAGATTCAGGGAACTGATTTGTTCTGCAATTTTTATGAAAGCATTCATGTTTATTGAATATTGACCATACTCAATCTTGAGAGTCATCACATTTGATCATTCTTCTCCTCCAATGTTTCCCAGCCATTTCTGAGAGCTCCCTAGACAACTACTATAACCTCACCAGGCCTCCTCTGATTTGACTCTTTACTCTGCCATGCCGTAGCTACCAGTGATCCTCTGCACATGTTTTTCTACTGAGCAGAACTCTCCACACCTTTTCATTGTCACCACCAATCTGGGGTGACAAGTGAAGGGTAGGCAGTCTTGACAGTGTAGGGAATTTCTGTTCCCCAAACTTCTTCCAATGGTAAGTCACGACCTTCAAAAGATAGAGATAGCCTACACACACTCTGCTAGTGGTACCAGAACAATTTGAGCTGTCATATGAGGCAAGCCCCAGCTTACCCACCATCACTAGAAGAGCTTTGAAAGTCTCAGTGCCTCAGAGTATAGCACCAAACTCCCAATTTTCATAAATAGGAAGAACATTTTTTCCCTTAAACTTAACTCATAGCTATACATCAAGTTCCAACAGATTGACCTGAGTTTTCTGACAACTTTCAGAGAAAATGCTATCTAGAATGAGTCAGAATCTTGACTAGGGTGGTCCACAGTAAGTAGCCTGGGATATATACTGTCAAATCACCCCACAATTAAGTCATCTAGAGAAGCCCAGGTCACCCTGCATTAGTCCCAACCCATGTCTTTTTCTCAGATTCTACTGCCATAGCACCATGTTCCGAAGTGCCAACCACCACCATTCAAATTTAACCCAACTCCCAAAAAATACATATTACTTAGTTCTCAAAGAGCAAGTGCAAAATGTGACTGAGAAGCATACTTACAAAGCATATTTTCACCAGAAGCAGCCTGCAGAAATCTAGGTCTGCTGAAAGATGCACCCAGTTAACTTGACTATGCAAAACACTTCGCTTCTCTTCCAAACACAAGCATTCAGGTTTCCTCTGGAAAAATCGAAATCAAAGGTGTAGTCAAGTGTGCAAGTCAGAAAATCCTGTGAAGAGGTAAGAAATTTAATAGCTTCATGGTCTATGTCAGTGTGGAGTATATGCCAAAGCCTCTGCTTACACAAGGTTTTTGCCCAACATCCAGATTCCAGTGGAGGCAAAATATCAGCTAGTCCATCCACTTCTGCTTCACCAAAAATCAGAAATTGCCGATTGACTCTGTTCTGCAGAAGGTGTTCAACCGGGGGTATAGAGTTACCAATGCTGGAGAAAAATGACTTCAGGTATGGTTTCATTGCTCTCACATGACTAAGGTCAAAATGGTCTTCTGCTGAAGAAAAGTGTTGCTTTTATTGTACTCTTTTTCTTCTTTTAATTTTTTAGATAAATACACAAGCTATTCTATGATTCTCCTGTCTAGCAGTGGAAAGAAGTTATCTCAACACATTTTCATCACTTTTCTGAATCCTTTCTGACTAGAAGTAGGAAGAGTTTATTCTTTGGAATATCTGGAGCTTATCTGTGTCTTAAACATGCATTGCATTAAATCAATGCAATTTTGAGTGACTATCATTTGGGTTAATTGTACAGAGCTCTAATTGCCATGAATTAAGGTAGAATAAAGACAACCCTAGTGATAGCCATTACTGCCTACTAAGCAAAGAGATTAAACTACATGTATATAGACCAGGTATATCAAAATGATGTTTCTCTTTCAAGCATGGTAGCAGAGTAGCAGAGTCCTACATGAAAGGTTTTCCCTCACTCTCCACCAATCCTGTCAGAAAAGGAAGCAGAAATAGCTAATGGTGCTATTAAGAGGGTTTCAGCATCAAGAGGTGGGCAGAGGGGACTTCAAAAGCTAGAGCAGCTGTGGTCCTAAAGCATTTGCTACGAAACCTGGACTCCAAGTCACATTTTCTCTGCTTTGAAGAGTTCTAATTGAGGAAGAAAAAATCAAGCATTTTTGACAAGACCTCTGCCAAAGAAAATTATGGGAGGCAAAGATGAAAAGAAACGTGTACTGATTGTCCTGTTATTTAAAAGTCCCCACAGTAAGAGTTATCATTGTAATCACTGATGCCGAGAAGGCTCATCAGGGATGATACCTGTGGGAGACCAGCAGAACTCGGAGTCTGACATGGAATCAGTGTATTTTCTTTCCCAGGAATAATGGAGCAGGTGCTTATATTCCAAGTTAAAAAAAAAAAAAAGTTTCAGAAGAACTGAAAATAAATGTGTTGCCAAACAATCTCAACAGTTACTTTAAAAAAAATTATATATATATATATATATAATTTATTTGAGAGAGAGAGATAGTGTGCTCCCAGGAGCGAGCGGGGATGGGCAGAGGGAGGGGGACAAGCAGACTCCCTGCTGAGCACAGAGCCTGAGGCAGGGCTTGATCCCAGGACTCTGTGATTATGACTTGAGCCAAAGTCAGACATTTAACTGACTGAACTACCCAGGTACCTCTAAACAGTTATTTTTTTGATACTAGGAAATTAGTCTAGGAACCCTATGGTTTATGAAATCTTTGAAGTAGAACACCTAAGCAATGATTATGTGTGCTCTCATTTTTCCTGAAATCATCTTACTGCCTCAAATTTCACTTGCTAGATGAGTTTAGAAAGGAGTAAGTTTAATGTACAAAACAAACAGTAAACGAGGAAACAAATTATAGTAAATAATAAAAAAAAGCAAAAGCATGACTAACAAGTATCACATGCCCCCATGAAGAAAACCATCACTCTATTGAACCTGGTCCTACACAAAACTTGAGAAGTACAATATATTTTGAAAATCATTACACATGTCATTTGTAAAACAGTTCTTGGATGAAAGCCATTTTTGTAAATATGATCCTATTCTTATCTTCTATCAATAATGTCATTAAGGGGAGCCTATATAGACAAAATTATTTGATTTGATCAGATATCTGTCCAAAAAAGGAAAACTCATTAAGTACAAAATAATTTTGAAAAGTGCTATTAAATTAGGATGTTTTTTTCCCAAATGGCAGAAAAATAACAACCAGTTAAGATACAACTTTTCTTATTATTTTGTTTCATTATTTTTATAGAAGTTTGACAAGGAATATTTGAGGGATATTTCAGACTTGACTAGAAATAACCTGAAGCTGTTTCAAACAAGCAAGCAAACAAACAAACAAATATGTTTAGGCTAAATGCAAATTTTCAAAATTATAGCTATTTGGAAAGAAGCTGGTGTCTTGCTTGATAAATGTGTATTAATTGATTGTCAGATACTGTCTTCTGAAGATTTGATTATATAAGTGAGGAAAAAAGAGCTTGCAGAAATCTTCCTTGTTCAGGGGTCTGAGACATCTCATCCCAGTTCTTTCTCAGCCTAAGTGGACTCCACTTACCTACTTCCTATCTGCACCTTCTAGGTGAGGGCAGGCAGCATATGAAGGACAGTGCTGAAAGAAGAATGAACATGGCTTCATTTTTGCTACTTTGGAAATATAGGATTTTCTACCTCAAGATTTAACCAAACAGTTCCCTTATGGCAACATGGCTCTAACCTTGCACCTGGATATCATACCTCCTTCAAAGGCTATTATCTTCTTCACGTGGGGGCCATCCTTAAAATTCAAAGTCACAGAATTTTTAGGACTTTGAGGAAACTTATTTTAATCTAGCTCCAACCCCCCTCCATTCCTTCAAGACTCTTACTAAGATCACAGGTTCCATGTTGTTAAATCCAATGGACACTTTTTGGCCCCATTGTATTTTATGTCTCAGAAGCATCCAGATTATGAAAATGTGTATTATTTTCTTCCCTTAGATCCTGTGGCCCTTTCCCATTCTCCTCATTAACTCTGACCACTCTTCCCCAATCACTGAATTGTAACATCCCTCATGTCTCTGTCCTAGAACCCTTGTACCTGCAACCTAAATATTGTTACATGCTAACATAATTTTTGGTCACCATCTATATATTGATGACTCCTAAATTTAAGCCTTAGATTAGACCTTCTGCTAAACCTTAGTCTCATGGCTCTAACCTTGCACCTGGATATCATATCTCCTTCAAATTTAAAGTAAAACCAAACTGATAAGAGATGGAATAGAAATAGTAAATAGGTGAGTTTACCTGAACCACTGAGAATTTAATGGAGGTGCCTGTGAAAATGTAGATGGGCAAAGATGGGGTCTGACCTCCTAAATTCATTTCTAACCTGTTCTGCCTCCCTCTACAGTTTCTAGGACATGTATGCCTCAGCTTCCCTGATATGACTACTCCATTAAGGTCCTTATTAACTGATTCCTTTAACAGATTGATTTATTGAGTTTGTATAATGTATTGGTATTAGGAATACAAAAAAATAAAAAATAAATTCCTCGGAAAATATATTCTGGCATGCTGTGGTCAGAACTATTTTGGGGGTGCCTGGGTGGCTCAGTTGGTTCAGTGTCTGACTTGATTTCTTTTTTTTTTTTTTTAAGATTTATTTATTTATTTATTTATTTATTTATTTATTTATTTATGATAGACAGAGAGAGAGAGAGAGAGAGGCACAGACACAGGAGGAGGGAGAAGCAGGCTCCATGCCGGGAGCCCAACGTGGGACTTGATCCCGGGACTCCAGGATCACGCCCTGGGCCAAAGACAGGCGCTAAACCACTGAGCCACCCAGGGTTCCCCAGACTCTTGATTTCAGCTCAGCTTTGATCTCAGGATCATGAGTTCAAGCCCCACATTGGGTTTCATGCTGGGTGTGGAGCCTACTTAAAAAAAAATAGAATGATTTTTGAATTTGTTAATTTGGGTGATCTGGGAAATAGGAAAATGATGTCTTTTAGGTTAAATTTTAACTTTTTGAAAACAAAATAATTAATAAAGATTCTAGATCTACAAAGTTAAATGCTTGCTACACTAGCTGTTTAAATGTTGACATTCTGCTACAGCATTGCTCCCTTATCTGTAGGGGATTCATTCCAAGACCCCCCACTGAATGCCCAAAACCATCATAGTACTGAATCCCTATGTGTTCTCTGAAACATACATGTCTATGACAAAGTTTAATTTATCAATTAGGCACAGTAAGAGTTTAACAACAACAATAAAATAGAATAATGATAACAACATACTGTAATAAAAGTTACATGAATGTGGTCTCTCTCTCAAAATATTTTATTGTACTGTACTCACCCTTCTTCTTATTGTGATGATGTGAGATGATAAAATGCCCACGCAATGAGATCAAGTGAAGTGAATGACCTAGACACTGTCATACAGCGTTAGACTAACATTGACCTGACAGTACACCATACGGAGAAGCACCTGTTTCTGGATCACAGTGGACTACAGGTAACCGAATCCATGGGATGCAAAACCACAGGTAAGAGGGGTCTACTGTGCTTGGTTGATGCCTTCTTTTATATGCCATATCGGTTATATTAGCAATCTGAATTTTATGGCATATTGATGCTTCTACATGTTTCTCACTACTATTTGAGATGGATACCATTCTACTTTTTCTTTTAAAAAGCAACTAAGAGCATTTCTAAAACAAACATTGGATGATTTCTTCCCAACATGAGTACATACAAAAGCCTTGAGTCAATAGGAAGAATATTTTTGCCATTGAAATTCCAAACCTGTAAAATCAATAAATAAAGCTAAGACCTAGGGAAGAAATATCATTCTGAAGTAACTTTGCTCTTGAAAAAAGTAAATCTCTTATATTCTGGTGATAACTGAGGATTAAGAAAATCAAGAATGATTTCTGCAAAGCAAGCCTGAAATCTATTATGAAGGTGAGAAAAACGGGCTGTTCTGGCTTGATTTAGGAGATTTAGGAACTTCAAGCAAATTAAAGCTTTCAGGAATCACTCTTGTTTCACAAAACTCCTTCACACTCTCTAATGAGTGTCTTTGATCTACTAACTGACATCCATCAGATTTCTTCACCTGCCTTTTCCCCTTATCAAAGTTAACTTCCCAGCAGCAAAAATGCCTTTCTATTTCCTCAGTGCAATTTGTTACACTGACATCTGAGAGAAGTCACCTTTTTTTTTTTTTTTTCTGGTTTGCCTTCTCATTTCTCCCCTGCTAGAGTCTCCTTCCATACCTAAGTAAGTGCTCAGAGGAGGTTCCTGGGGGGCTGAGGGAGACAGTAGCTAGATCAAGAATACCAAGACCAAGCCACTTCAAAAGAGCACATGAGTTGCTTTGCCTTTGAGATCAATGTAAAGAAAAAAAATCTGGATTTGTCTATCTTTGACAACCTGCATGAATTAAAAGTGGGAATATGCTCAACACTGAGGAGGGTTGGCATTTCAGTCAATATATGTGAATATTAGGCACCTGGGTGACTCAGTCCATTAAGACTCATTAGCTCAGGTCAGGATCCCAGATTCCTGGGACCCAGTCCCACATCAGGCTCACTGCCCAGCAGGGAGTCTGCATCTCCCTCTACCCTTTCTCCTCCCCTCCCTTGTGCTCTCTCTCTCCCCCAAATAAAAAGATAAAATCTTAAAAAAAAAAAAAAGATACATGAAGATCGATCCAGGCTGTAGATCCACATGTTTTGACATGTAGAAGTAGATACAAGATAATCAAACCTTAAAAAGTAAATAAATACATAAATAATAAAACAAACAAACAGACCTGAAGAAAATGAACAATATTTGCCCTCACAGAAGAAAGTGTGGGGAAAACTGCTGTGGACCTTATCTCAGCTTCCATTTGATGAGGTAGGCAGTTCTGTTCACGCACAAAATTTCACGCACAAAAATGCAAATTCTTTTTGAGGTAACGAATTATGTCTACTTAGATTATTTCTATTTCGTGTTAGGACTTGAGTAGTCCCAAATCCTTTGAAGAATAAGAATAAGAATAAGAAAGAATAAGAATAAGAATAGGAATAGGAATAGGAATAGGAATAAGAATAAGAATAAGAATAAGAATAAGAATAAGAATAAGAATAAGAATAAGAATAAGAATAAGAATAAAAATTCATTCTAAGTTGATCGCTGATGTCAGGTACTCTGCAAAATGTTTCAGTCTTTGGCATTGAATGAAACTTGCATTGGACCAATGGTGGACAGTGCCCTCATCATCAATCATCTTGTGGCCAGGCCAGAGTCAAACCCCAGAGCCAGGTCAGACGAGGAGTAAGACAGGCATCTCTGTTCTCCCAGAACCACCAGACTGAGGAGCTGTGATGGTTCTCCAAACAAAATACAAAGTGCTTTTACCAGAAACTAACCAGCAAGACATTACTTTTCTGAGCTTTCAAATGTCCACCACACACAGTCACAAAGCAAATTATTTTTTGGACTTTCTGTCTTGGTAATTCATTCTACCGATTCTTCCCAGTACAGTTTTTTTTTTTTTTTTAAGATTATGTTAGCATATGAATACATTTTATTTCCAAGGACAGCAATAAATTTTGAATACAAATGGCTTTAGTATCTAGAGGAACATACCATCAAAGGGTACAGAAAAAAAGTAACATTTCATCTCTTGAATTATTTAAAAGGTGGACTTTATCAAGCATCATGCTGCTATGTTTTTAATTATATCTTCACGAACTTAAACTACCTTTTGCAAGCTCATCAGTAAAGTTCTTCTGAGATCTCCTGGCTCACCAAGTTCAAAACCACACTCTAGGTCGATTATATTTAAAGTCTACTGACAGCATGCAGTGGGGAAACATTAAGTACCACTTAAATCTGTTACTGAATACCTCATCAGGAATATATTGGAAAAAATACTCCAACTCTGACTTCATCGTGATCCATTACAAACTCCCTTTGGCCCTATATTCACACAGGTGCCTAATCTCGCATGAAAAATCCCTAGCTTTTAAGAGGATGAACAGTAATTCTTCTTTCTGACCCCCATCAATTAGCATTCAAATTTGAAATCAACAGAATATTAACTTTGGTAAGGCCACCTTATGAAGCTGACTTTCCAAGGCTCTTTGGCATGAATGTGGAAGACATGTCTCAAGGAAATCCAAGGGGACTTCTAGAACAGAATGTTCCTGTGAAAGGATACAAACTAAAGTATTATTTGGTGGAAGAAAAGATTTAAGTACTTAAGTGGTAACTCCATTAGGATTAGTAAAAAATGAATACTTCTAGGAAAATTCCCCATAGGATTTTTTATGTTCACTAACACATCTTTTTTTTTTTTTTAAGATTTTATTTATTTATTTGAGAGAGAGAGAGAGAGAGAGAACGAGTGGGGGAGCAGGGGGGGTGGTGGTGTAGAGGGAAAGAGAGACTCGAGCTCTCTGCTGAGCAGAAAGCCCTGCCCTGGGCTCAATCCCAGGACTCAGGGATTATGATCTGAGCTGAAGGCAGACATTTAATGGACTGAGCCACCCAGGTGCCCGACCAAAAGATCACGAGTCAATCCCCACTTTGTAGCAAACATTCTAATATACTCAATTCTCCACAACAGACATAGTCAGCCAAACATCCCATTTAGTCCCCTGTGCCTTGCCAAGGTTAGGAACTTGAGCTCTGGTCATATAGATGCTTGGTTTTAAATTCCAGCTCAACTAAGGAGCTTTTTCTCAACTCTCCAACTCTCAGTTTTGCTCAGCGGAATGGGATTAAAATGATACCATATCAAAGGTTCATTGCAAGAATTGACTGAGAAACTATACTTAAAGCATGCATCACACACCCTGATGTTGCTCAAGTTCTCAATAAATCAAAGTGATATTAAGAACAGAAGAGCTTTAAGAGTGAGAATATATTACAAGACAGTTATGCATGCAATGTTTGCAGGTGACCATTCTTCCTCAGGAGATGTGTAGCTTAATGGATACCAATTCAGGAGAAAGGAAATCTCGCACCTCTTGGTGTATGTGGACTCGAACATAGCCAAAGTATTTCTTTTTGATGTCTCTGTCTCATTTTTTAAGCCATTTTTCCTTTCCCTGGCTACTTCTGGTGATTAAGTGGTTTTATCTGAAGGCCCGTAAATTTTTTCATTTCAATCACAACAGAATACCATCCCTTTTTTTGCTCTGCTTGTGCAGAGCAAAAAAAACTAGAGCCACCCTCTTATTGGGAGAAGAATATTGGCAGCGACTGTGCTATAAATGTTATAAAGTATTATTTCTCGATTTGACACTTGCCTGCATAAAAGTATTGATTAAACCAGGTCAATGTACGTAACCTCCATAAACAAGACTGTAAACTGCAGGCACCAGGACAGGGAACTATTTTGAATGAGGAATTTCAAAAAATAAAAGGTTTTGTGATCAGCAGCTAAAGAAAAAATTGTGTTTTTTTTTAAGATTTTATATATTTATTCACGAGACACACAGAGAGAGAGAGAGAGAGAGAGAGAGAGAGGCAGAAACACAGGCAGAGGAAGAAGCAGACTCCATGCAGGGAGCCTGACGTGGGACTCCATCCCGGGTCTCCAGGATCATGCCCTGGGCTAAAGGCAGCGCTAAACCGCTGAGCCACTGGGGCTGCCCAAAAGGGTTGGTTTTATGTTACTGGTTTATTTTTGTTTTGTTTCGTGTTGTTTGGTTTTTGTTTTGGGGGTGTTGTTGTTGTTTTTCAATGTATCAGACTAAATTAATAAACCTTAGGAGAAAATAAAATAAAATAAATAAAATAAAATAATAAAATAAAATAAACCTTAGAGGAGTCTTCTCAGGCTAGAGATATTTGCTTTATCAATATGCTTCAGACGTTTTCACCAGCACAATACCCAAAAGACATTCCATGGGGTATAGAAGGTTTGCAAAAGATGCATTTCATGCAAACCATGACACTTTCTTCAGGGACTCATCAGCTTGTTTAGTGGTATTGACATGTGTTCTCAATTCTCCACCTTTTGGGGGGACTATTTTATATATGGGAAACCAACATTGCTAACATTATCAAGAAATTGGAAAGTTACCATGGGCTATAGAGGTTCCATGATGTTTCTTACAGAGAGGCCATTTTTATTATCAGAAAAGAAAAATACTAACTGTGATGAATAAATATAAATAACAAAGCATTGAAAATAATTTTAGAACTTAATACAGAGGTATTATCCTGGGATAAAAAGCAGAGAAAAGTAATGCCTAGTATGTTCCACATTCTGGAGCCTGAGGACATATATCCAATAGAAAAGCAATTCATATCAAATTGTTATCCAAGTGTGAAAATCCTGCTAGCCTCAAGCAATGGCTCTTCACAATCACACAACTAAAGCAACACCCCAACACAAAACTTCCACCCTGCATCCCTCCGGAAGCTTAATTCCGTGCGTCCTTCACAAATGGGTCTTTCCCCTAAATGATTGATACTCAGAGGCCAGCATTTGAAATCTGCTACATGTTGTTGGCTCCAACCCAAGTCCTCCCTTCGTCAATAGACAGAATTCATTCAAATGAATTTCCCACATCCAAGTATAGGAAAGGTGAGAAAATTCAGAAAGGCCAGGGTTTGAAATAAAAGAAAGCCGATCCTAGAGAATGGTTTCATAATTATAATAGCTCGTTTTAATCACTGTGATTGTTTAATAGATCATGAACACAGAGCTATAAGGATAATAATTGTCTTATCAGTCACAATCTCTTTGTTATAACCAGTGCTCATTTGGGATTTAGCATCGCAGAGCTCCCTTTACTCCCTCCACTTCCCCCCACATATCAAGTGGCCTTAATTATGTGGGCAGTCAGACACTCTCTGGAGACAAAGATGGGGATGAGGAAACATCAGGTAAGAAGAGATGCTTGCTCCTTCCTTCTTTGTTTCTGCTCAGTGCCCTGTAGCTAATACTGCATATGCAGCTTTCTCCATCTTGGAGATACTTGAAATGTGAAACAAGTAATTCAGCTGAAAATTTTCAGTTATTTTTTTTTGCATGCTTCATATGCTGGGTTAAAACCATTAGCATATAACAAAAATCTGAGCAGATGTAATGCAACAGATTCCTTAAGGGAATCCATATTTTTACATATTTTGTAATAAGGAAACTGTCACTCCCAGATGGTATCAAGCTAATACCGGTGGTTTGCTTGCTGATAACATACTAAAAAATAAAATTAATTGTATTCTATTTGATGACAATGAAGTCATTATCATATATACTGCACTCTTAAAGGAAACGGATCCAAAAGATCGGCTTCCTGGATGATTAAGTTTATTTAGTTTGTTGGCCTGGCCAGAAAAAATAAAATAAAATAAAATAAATCCGACTTGGATCTTAGAGTTGGAATTCCCTTACACCTGGCACCAAAATGCACTACGGTTTATAAATGTGGTGAAATAGAAAAAAAAAAAATGCTATGCTGAATTGCTAACAATATTAGTGAGAAGCCTGGTGGTATAAATACACATCAGATACTTCCAATTCTACCTCCCTCCCAAGGGAGATACGTGAACTATTGAAATCATTCTTTGCTAATTCATGGTGAAGCCATCTTCCACATTTCGGATCCTGGTTGGTGGCATTGCCCAATTATGGCAAGTCATGTTTACCTGGAAACATGTATAGTAAGCCTTGGATATAAAATCTAATATTGGCATGTATTTTGGTATATTTGCACAGTTATTTTTCAGAATAAAGCAGTGCATTTTCTCTTTTTTTTTTTTTAAGATTTTATTATTTATTCATGAGAGACACCGAGGGAGAGAGGCAGAGACATAGGCAGAGGGAGAAGCAGGAGCCATGCAGGGAGCCAGATGTGGGACTCGATCCTAGGACTCCAGGATGGGCCGAAGGCAGGCACTTAACCGTTAAGCCACCCAGGTGTCCCAAAGCAGTACATTTTCTTGGTTTATCCTCTTAATCTGCAATCAACTTAGAATAGTTCCTTTCATATATAACTTCATTGTTTAGGACTTATCATAATGTTTGCATTCTTCCATATTAACCACAACTCTTTCTAGATAATACATTGGAAATCCTTTTTACAGGTAATACCTTCTTAACCTTGTATTATAGGTTATATCCTTTTATCCAAAAATAAACAAAAGGAAAAAGAAAACCCATATAACTCTATACTACCTATTTATTTAACTATCTATTTTATCTATCTACCTACCTACTTCACCAGGTAAGAATTTTTTTGTGCCCCAAATCAGCATGTTATGCTGAAATATTTTTGTTAATGGTGAGCATATTTTGTTATGAATCCATAGATTCATTTGCTATGAAAGATTGGTTATGGTATTATTTTCCAACTTAAGATTGTTTCTTTGTATAATGGCATAAAGAATGTGTTTCTCCCTTGTCCCCACATTGGACAGGACTAATTGTAGCATAATGTAGAAAAATAACCATAGTAAATGTGGTTAATTCTTTAGATAGTTTGAAAGCCTGTAAGTCAACTGACTAGGTCCTCAGAGATCATGTGCAAAATTAAATATATATATATATATATATATATATATATATATATATTTGGAAAAAATGTGTGAGCAGAACAAATTATATAAATAATAGAATAGATTCATATACATTGAATCTATATATCATAAATATTTTAACAGAAAGGCAATTTTTAAGCCTGAATCAATACCATTTTTAATAGTCAGAGGTTACTTAGTTAACAACCAACTATTTAGCTTGTCACAAGCTAAATTGCAGCAGATGATAATGGCTGTACAAATATCTATATGTTTGTATGACATGTATGCAGGTTAGAATTTATTGGAAAGTTATTTGTGGTAACATAAATAGAACTATGTTCTTTCAAATCACATAGGTGTTAGATGTCGTTTCTTAAACAAGATTCCTTAAATGACTCACACTTAGCATTAAGTGAGTTGACATATATTAAGTCATATATAGACTAGCATAGTCTATAAAATAATTCGCCATGGAGGCTTTATGGTAGAGCGGTGCTGTCAGACAGAAGTCATAGTCACAGTAATGGAGAGTTACAGAGACCTTAGAGACCATTCAGTTTTTTCCCTTAGCAGATAAGACACTCAAGGCAGGGTTGTGTGCCACAATATAGAACTGGGATGAGGGGGTTCTAATGGTTTAATTTAAATCGTTAAAATTTGGGGGCCCTGGGTGGCTCAGTGGTTGCATCTGCCTTTGGCTCAGGTCATGATCCTGGGGTCCTGGGATTGAATCTCACATCAGGCTCCCCACAGGAAGCCTGCTTCTCCCTCTGCCTATGCCTCTGCCTATGCCCCTCCTCTCTCCTTTTGTCTCTCATGAATAAATAAAATCTTTAATAAAAATTGTTGAATTTACATGTGTGTGATTTTCAATAGGAGATAGTAAAAGTCTGATAAGTTGGGATTCATAAGCAACAAATTCATAACCACATCAAAATGGATCTCAAAATGTCAGTTGATTTTATCTGCCTCACCCGTAACAGGGTGGCCATTTCAGAAGTGTTCATTTCAAGGTAATTTCTCTCCATTCCCAGGCTTATTAGAATGCTTTTTTGTTTTGTTTTTCTCAAAATCATCATACAAGAGGAGAAAAGAAAGTAGACCAAAGAGAAACTTCATAATATCATCACCACTAATACCATAATCATATAATTATACATATATAATTTAGATTTATTATGTATATATTATGTAAAGGTTGCTCTAATATAAAGTGAGATTTGGGAATTTTTTTGATATTATAGTGATTCATATCCATGCTAGGTCTCAAGGTATTGTATAAAAACTAATTTGAAGCTAAACTAATTTAACTAATTTGACTAAAGTCAGAAGCAGTGTGGTATAACGGAATGGTTCAGGATTTGGAACCCAATATCACAGCTTGGGTTTTAGATCAGCCTTAATGGGCAAGACTCTCAATGTCCATGAGCCTCAGTATTTTTTACCTGGTAAATGGAGATTAAAATATCTGTTTTACTTGCCTCGGCTGGGCCATTGGAGGTCTCCAATGACATAGTTTATCTGACAGTGATTAGGATACTGTTAACATTCTACAGATGTGATTGATCTTATGAAAATTACAGATAGGCAGATCTGATGGGAGGACTTTGGGGTCCACGCAGACAGCATGTAATCTCAGCCACACAGAATGTGGCTCTTTCTCCTTGGCCATGGGAAACAGCTGCTTATATGCTCCAGTTTGGAATGCACAGTCTTGTAAAGCAAGATTTTAACAGACTGTTTGGCACTGAGTAGAATTCTCCCAAAGACCTGGCAGGAGAATTAGTTTAAGTAATAGTATGTCAAATACTCATCAAGACAAATACCAATTGAAGTTTCAAACAAATAAAGATTTGCCTGTGCAATGTTAGAAAGACAACAAGTGTGTCTTCTGAATTTGATTTGCTTAAAGTCTGCCATGCCTTTCTGAAGCATAAATATCATACCTCCTTCCCGAATCACACTTCTACACAGAGTTGGAAAGCTCCTACGATGCTTAAAACCCTTTCCTTTGGTTGGAATATATGACCTTAGCAGCAAAACACATCCTGAAGATCATTCCATGTCATAATTAAATTGGATTCAGTGGTGTTACATTCCAATGCCATATTTTTATTAATGATACTCTTGACTAGGAGCACTGTTCCATACTTATTCACTTCTATTTACCTTAAAATCCCTCAAAATCTACTTCATAATGCTTAGTAGGTACTAAAGTCCATTAAATAAACCACCAAGTCACTAAATGCATTTGTTCACATGGTAAAAATCCAGCGCCCTTATGTAGCAGGTACTGGAAGTTCAGAAGAACCCATTTTATATTTAATCATTTCATTTCTTGTGTGAATACCAAGAACAAACATATCCTCAGGCTTTCATTCCAGTTCAGATCTTATAAAGCCTGAGCTTTTTGTAGAAAAGCAATTTTCAAGGGCGCCAGTATATTGCAGAGAGAGAGAGAGAGAGAGAGAGATGTTTCAATTCTGGAGTAGCTCTTACAAAGCCCGAGTGTCCATGGCACCAGGGCTCCGGGGGAAACACCTACCGTGTCACCCAGAAGGAACACGTACCTGCTTTAACTCCCAGTTCACAGGCACTCATTGGGAAGAGGAGGAAGGAGAAAAGTTGCTCGAAGTGGCAAAATGTAGCCTATTTAGTACCTCTGCCACCTAGTAATCACTCTTGTCTAGGTACTTACTCTTATAAATGGGATTTCAGGACCTTAAATTGGTGAGGGATAGGTTTTTAGCGTTTTGTGAAAGGAAGTATTAGTGTTCTTTATAAAATCGGTTGAGTGCTTTAAAGGTTGAAGATATATATATTTCGTCCTAAGAAAACTTAATTTGGAAAGGGTATTTTCTTGTTCGTGCTAATGAATCATGCAATTTGTCTAAGTAAAAGAATGTTTGTTTCTACAATTTTGAGTTGGCATTAAAATGGTTCTATGAGAATTTGCCAAGACCCCATAAATAAACATTTAAACATGGTATGTGTATGCAACCACAATCCTCAGGGCAGATTCCTTTTCAATATAAATGCACAGCTGGAGTTAAAAAAGATACCACATCTTAAGAGGGTTCTTGCTTGCTACAACCAATAAGTTAAAAACATTAAGTAACTCTTTCCTTTTATAAATCTTTCTTCTAATGGGTGCATTTACATGCCTAACCCATAGCTTAGTTAAAGTAGCAGATTTCAATAGGAAAAGGACTTAGGGAGAAAGCTCCTAAATTCAAAACAAGGCAACCTCTTTGTATACTCCTTTGTATGTTTCAAGGGGATTTGATAGGCATTGTAACACTTCAGGTTTCACAAAAACCCTTCAAATCAGATAGTACTTTCCAGGGTAATAAGGCAAGAGAAGTAAATTAACAGGCATTTGTTTCAGACGGGATCTAATCTTGTGGTTTTAAGACCACTGCTTTCTTAGCATAGTGTAGCGCTGAGCCGTGCCCATATGAACAGTGGTTTGGATAAAAAAGATCTTCTACTTAACCCCTCTGCTATCCTGGCTCTCTCCTCCCTCACTCTGGCAACTCAAGCATGAGTAGTATTTTCGATATGGGGTGTGGTTTTTCCTTTTGTAGGAGCAGATCAGCCTGACAGTTGGTGAGGCTTTTCAAAAAATCATTATTAATATGATTAATATTTACTTGAAAGGCATCATCACTAGTCATTTCAAGAAGATGAGGAACATGTTTATCCCTGACTTGTTCGCTGCTGAATCCACAGCACAGAGACAGTTCTCAACACTTAGCTGTGAACCGTCAATAAAATGTTCCCAAAAGAAAAAATTAGAGACTGAATTCCGTACAGGCTCTGAACTTGACGTAGAAATGATGGTTCTCTGAATTGAGATCGCTGTTTCAAATCTTGAGACTTCTTCTCTCTGCTTATTTACAACATTGGCACTGAACCAAGATAGTTTATCAATAAATAATTTGCATTTATCTTGTTTTCTATAGTTGAACTACCACGTAAATCTTCTTTCCATTTGACGTTTTACTTTGGAGTGGCGATAATTCATTCTCATTAGCCTTCTGATCTAACAGTTAGAGCTACCCCAAAATGTGGAAAAGACACAAGGTGATTTAGTAAACGGAACTCTCTCTGATGAGCCTCCTGGGTCATATGCGAAGTAGCACATTGCTTTGATTAGCCGTATCTTTCTTTTCTCACCCCAAAATGTGAGGTGCAAATAACACTCCGGGCAGGGATATTGTATAAACTATCATAGTTTTATTCTCAAAGAGTCAGTGCTGCTTTAAAAGCCGTGCATTGTTTGAAGAGCTATTTTGTTATTATGAACTCACACACTATTACCTGGCTCTCTGTTGCAAAATAAATTTTTTATTAATCCCACGGCTTGCGTTTATTTGTACTTCTATTAATCATAAGATGCGATTCATTTATCCACAAGTAATATGTGAATATGATCTCTTTGCAAAAATAAATAATTACAAATAATGCCCAAGTGCCTTTTTCATAATCCCCACATACACGTTCTCCCACCACCACTCACCACTGTTCCCTCAAGAGAAGCAACCACTCCCAGTGGTGAAGTATGAGTACCTTTCAGGTTTTTTACTGTATGTGTGCCTACAATGAATCTGGACTTCTGAAATATATATATATATATGTTTTATGGCTGACTTTTACTTTTACTTTGTTTTTTCTCTAACAATATCTTGGGGAGTGCCTGGCTGGCTCAGTAAAAAGAGCAAGCTGTGAAATATTGACAGTTCACAGCTAAGTGCAGAGACACTTGATCTCAGGGTTGTGAGTTCAAGCCCCATGTTGGGTGTAGAGATTATTTAAATAAATAAAACTTAAAAAAAAAAAAAACCTTGGTGACTTTGTCTGTGGTAATACCTATATAGTACAACCTCAATCTTATTAATTGCTTCATAATATTTTTGGGTATAGATACGCTATTTATGTAATGTAATTATCCTACTATTGACAAACATTTAGAATGGTATCTATTCTTTCCATTTTTACCAGTCATGCTTCCCTGAATGCCCTAGGTACCATTCTTATGGTTACCAGATTTATCAAATCAGAATACAGCAAGGAATATACTTATGCAAGAAGTGATTGTTTATGTGAAACTCACATTTAATGAGCACCCTGTATTTTATCTGGCAACCTTGGTTTTTATGCAGATGTGCAAGTGCATATTTGATTAGATATCAAGAAATGGAATGGCTGGCAAAATGCTAATGGACACTTTCTCCTTTAATTTTGATAGTTTTTGCCTTCTATTCTCTTAAATCATAACATCAATTGATACTTTTGTGTTGTATTTTTCCCAGCTTCATGAGTTGAAAGCTAGTTAAATTTACTTTTTAATTACCCTCTTGGTGAATCTATATATAAAGAGGAGCATGCATATCTTAAGAGCAGAGCTTGATTATGCTTCACAATTGAACATGCCTGTAAAACCAACCCACAGATGGAGAACACAATGTTATCAGAGCCTCCTCTGGTTCCTCCTTCCAACAGCACAAAGCAGAACCAGTGTTCTGACTTCTAATGGCTTAGATTACTTGTGATGGTTTTGTTGGGTAAATTCTTTATATGAATGGAATCATAGCACATATATATCATTTTGTTTGTGAGAGTCATCCACATGCATAATTTTCAATCATGCATTTTCATTGCTATATAGTATTCATCTAATTTTAAGACTATAACTTTTCCTCTTAGTACTACTTTGGCCTCAGTCCAAAGGTTTGGGTCAAATAGTGTTCACATTTGTTCTCAAAGCAATTCTAAATGCTATTTTACATATTATTATTAATCCAATTATTACTTAGAATTGAATGTCTTTTAACAAATGGGCTTTATATTCTCCTCTTTCTCCTTTCTGTTGATCAATAGCTAATTTTTCTTGGCACACTGTTCCTTCTACCAGTTCAAAATATTACTCTTTTTCCTTTCAAAACCTTGAATTCTAATTTTTGATGAAACAAATATCTGTACTGCTCTGATGTTTGTTTGCTTGGTATATATATCCCCACCCCCGTTGCTCTGTTTAGGTGTATAGTAAAAACCTGCTTGGTGTATAGTTGGACTTGTGTTTCATTACCCAATCTTAAATCCTGCTTTCAAATAGGTGAATTTAGCCCATCCTCTCATATTATAAGGGCTGATTCTGAATTATTTTATTTCTATTTTTTAGTGACTACCCAGAAATTTAGGAAACAAATATATTTTTGCACAAATTTTAGAGTGAGTCTTGTAAAATCCTCTCCCTGAATTAATCAAGACTCTTGGCCCAATTGAATTTGCTGAATTAGTATTTCTACTCACCTACCATAATGATGTTCTCTTCTTAGTTCCACATTATTACTTCCTCTTCAAAAATCAATATTTGCTTGCACTTAGGTTTCTTTGATATCCATTGTTTTCTATATATCATCTATTCTTTTGGACCCCTTTTAAGTTCTTATTGATTATATCTCCTAATATTCCATTCGAAATGAGACTGTGGATATCTTATCTTGGACACTCATATTCTGGTATTGTCTCATTTTACTTTGTACTAATATTTGAGAAATAATCTTGCAGGGTAAGAATAACATGCTCCGAATTACCATACCTAAGGATTTTGAAAATATTTATCAATTCTTTTATTGTATCTAGTGATGACAATTAAAGTCTGTTGCCAAACAAATTCTCTTTCACTTTAAGATACTTTGTTTTATGTTGGGGTGTTTGACTTTTTGAAACTTTTACCTTTTTCTTCTTTTTCTTCTTGATTAGGACTCTGAAATTTCACCCATATGTGTTTAGGTTCATGGATGTTTTTGTTTGGAAGATAAATTACTAATTCATTTGACTTGGCACTCAAAGCCCCTTCTCAAACTGGAGATTGATGTATTATATTTATTCTGGATCATTTTTTTTATCATTATTTTACCATCTTGTTAATTTTATTCTCCCTACAATTCTCTTACTGCAATTCCTATTAGATGGTTGTCAGAAATACTAGAACTATCCTCCATAGCTCTTAAGTCTTTTGCATTTCCCATCTTTCAACTTTTGTTTGCTGCTTTTAAAGAGATTCAAAGTGATACATGCACCCTGAGTTGATAGCAGCATTATTAACAATAGCCAAATTATGGAAAGAGCCCATCGAATGGTGACAGGATGAAGACATGATACATATAGTTACGTGTGTGTGTGTGTGTGTGTGTGTGTATATATATATATATATAATGTTATATATTATATATCCATAAAAAGGATGAAATATCTTCATTTGCAATGACATGGATGGATGGATGGATGGAGCTGGAGCTAGAGTATAATGCTAAGGAAAATAAGTAAGTCAGAGAAAGACAAATGCCGTATGATCTCACTCATATGTGGAATTTAAGAAACAAAACAAATGAACCAAGGTGGGAGGAGGAGAGGAAAACTGAGAAACAGATTCTTAACTATAGAGAACAAACTGATGGTTTCCAGAGGGGAGGAGGGTAAAATGGGTGATGAGGATTAAGGAGGGCACTTATGAGGAGCACCGGGTGATGTATGTAAGTGATGAATCACTGAATTCTACACCTGAAACTAATATGAAACTGTATGTTAATAACTAAAATTTAAATAAGACCTTGGAGAGCAAAAAAAAAAAAATAAAGATAATTTTTCAGTTCTATCTTGTAACTACAAATTAACTCTGAGATTAATTGTTGCATTTATTTCAATGTTCACATTGCCATTTTTGACATACATTGTTGTGGTTTTAGAGGCATGTATTTCATGTCTTTTGTTATATTTCTACACTAAAATCTATTCCCCCTTCTCCCTACTTTCCTGAAACTCTGTTCTCTTATGTGTAACTTCTTCCACTTGTTTAATTATTTTCTTTTTTTCTATGCATATGATATAATTATTTTTTTTACCCATGTCTAGTCCTTGTTCTGTTTTTTACCAGCTTTTGAAGGCAATGGGTAAGGTGTGGGACCTGCCAAACTAGTCCATTTTAAATTAATAGTTATTTTATGATAACTCTATCATTATGTTTGATGAGCTTAGAGTTTCAAAATTTGAAACCTAATAGGCAAAATACTCACATTTGAATGATTTTCTTACCCATTTAAAGAGATGCCATGTTTTTGATTTTCAAAAATAATGTTAATGATGCCATTTCTCACCTTAACCTTCATTTCTCCTGCTGCAATTCAAAGCCCTGTCTTTTTGCTAGGATCGGATGAAAATTTAGTCATTCTTTCTCTTCTAGTTAAGAATCCCTTGACAATTTGTGTTCTGATTTTTCTGGGGCCAATTTTTCTATTGCATCTTCTGGGTCCCTTGGAAAAGATGCTGATTCCCTGGCACATCTCTTGGAGATCCTTGCATAGGTAGTCCAGAGAGATTATTTTTATTAAGAGGTGTTCCAGGTAAATCTCATGATCTGGCAAATTTAGGATAAGCAATACCTTTGAAACAGAGGTAGAAATCCACAGAACCCGAACACTCATCCAAGTGGCGGTGAGGGGGAGAGGGCACTAATTTCATTTCACCAGAGTGATGAGATTAAATTGAATTTTAATCTCAGGTAAAGTCCTGGGCCCTTGATGGGCAAACACTCAAACATCTGCTAAATGTGATATTTTAATCCCTAATTGGTGACGTTTACTGTGCTTTGTGGCACTTGTGATTCAAAATCATTTTTCTGACACTTGACAGAGAAGTTATGCGGTACTAAACTGCTTCCACCTGCTAAAATAGGTTGCATTTTAAGCAGGGTTAACTGAGGTGCACCATTTGGAAATATTTTGCAAAAATGCCTCAATTCTCTTGGGGAGGCAGCCTGCATGCTTTGTGGTTTCTGAGTGCTTCAAGGCTTAAACCTGATCTCCACGTCAATCAACTAGGAATCAAAAAGAAGACCGGATAACAGTTTTACTAATCTGAACAATTTTTGAACATGGCAGAGTTTTGTTGCCATTTGATATCACTGCACACTAGTTCTAGTACAGAATTTTATGACACACTGTGTAATATTGTGTCATTCTCAGAGGCTGATTGCCTTGACTTCACAGCAAGCGCTAATAGTTAATTTCAGCTAAAGCTGATAAAGATAGTTCTAGAAATGGTTTGAATCACGATAGTCAAATCCTGAAGTAAAAAGCTGCTTGTTTCCCAGAGTTTATCCTTATCAAGATGGGAGATAGACAAATGTCAAACAGTTTGAAGGTTTAATTTGTTTATAGCAGGAATCAAAACTTGACGAGTTCTGTGCAGGTTATTTATTTATCTGATTGTTTATTTGTGGGGCTGGGATAGAAGGGAAGGGGAGGAGAGAATACTCAAATTCCCTGCTTTGCATGTTGCAATGGGGATATTGTGACTATGCCATGCTGTATTCAGCACATGTATTTACTTAGAATTAATTAATTTTAAGTCATTATACATGAGTAAATATCAATTGTGGCTTGTTTAATATTTTCCATATTTCATGGAGGCAAAGAAAAAAGGGGAGTAGTTATGGGGGAAGAAGAAATGCTAGTTTAAAGGGAAAAGAAGATGGGGCATCTGGGTGGTGCAATTAAGTGGTTAAGTGTTGGACTCTTGGTTTTGGCTCAGGTCATGATCTCAGGGTCCTGGGATGGAGTCCTTAGTCAGGCTCTGTGCTCAGCCCAAAGTCGGCTTGAGATTCTTTCTCCCTCTGCTCTGCCCCTCCTGCTCATGCTTTCTTCTCTCTCTAAAATAAATAAGTCAATCTTTTAAAAAATACATAAAAGGAAGAAAAGATCAACTTAAACTAACTTTAATTTAGATCCAAGATTTGCCTTTTTCCCAGTGGCATATCTATACAACCCATGCTTGAGCAGATCAGACCCAAAACCTGGGGAAGGGCCCATCAGGTAATCCTGGGGCCCTGAAGAGAGGCTTCAGAAACAAAGTGCTTGAGGTTGTGACAGAAAAGGTAGTCAATGATAAAACTGAATAATTATACCATAGGAATTATATTGATTATTAATAATATTAAATAAAATAATCATAATGATAATAAAATATTCCTGCTTATTAAGAAATTGAATAGCTAAGGCAAAAATAGAAAAATACTATCTGTCTGTAACTTTGGGGATCAGGCTGATAAAATATTACCTTGCAGCGTGCATAGTTCTAATTGTTAGAATATGTTTCTTCCAAATATCAGAAAAGCCATCACTAACTGACATTGACTCGGGTGCTCCCTGCCCCTTTCTACAGAGAAAGAAAATGAGAAAGGAACGTAGAGCTTGATTCAGGATTTAGATCAAATGGCCAGGACACATTTTCTTTCCAATCTCTCTGCTTCCTCAGTAATGCTTGAAGTCTCACACAGAACCCCCACCCCTACCCCCACCACCTGTTAAACCAACATGGCTGCCAAGTTCAAAGGACTTTCTTCTCTTAAGATGACTTTAGAGTGGTGACATGTTTACCTTGGATGATGCTTAGAACAGGTTTTTTTGTTTTGTTTTGTTTTGTTTTTTTAGAGTGAAAGGGAAAAAAATCAGTATGAATTCTGCTTTACGTGTACATAAGAAGTATTATCTCTTACCAGAATGTTCCTAGGTGGTAGTGCTCAATGAGATCAAAAGTTATCACAGTGGTTGCGATTAATTGCTTTTTGAATTTTAGTTGTCATATCAGGATGCTCACTGGTACAAGGAATCTTATACTTACATCTTCTCCTCCAGGAATAATCATAATAGACTGGTGGAGATGGTGATGAAAGCCATGAATCATTCCTATAGTTTTAAAGAGTTTTTTCTTAGCCTATAAAGACAAAAGAACTCAAAGCCTTCCACAAATTGAGAGCTTGGGAACTCTAAAATTAGACCCCATGAGCATTAGTTTCTTGAAGCACAAATGGGGATGATGGGGATGATGAAACTGCCTGGCCAGGGCTGTGCTGGAGATTGAAATATGTGCTGACTCAGTGAATATACAAGTGCATTTGCACTGTTCAAGTGCCATAAAAATTTATAAAATCACTTTGAGTAATGCCCCAATACATCCACTAATCTTAGGTATAAAGATTTTTTTTCCTGAACATAATAGGTAGCTACTTTTTAATATGATGCATTTTGGTCCATAATCCCTACAAAATTTCATTAAATTTCATTACAAATCACAAAGCATAATTCCACTGGGAAACCTGGGCTGCTGCTTATCTTTCTGGGTTCATGGTAAAGAGCTCAATCACAGTGGGTTTATGTTGCGTTTCCATAGTACAGCACGTCTGGTGTGGTGGGAAGAAAGCCAGGCAGGATATCTTGAGCCACAACTTCTGGTGTGGTCAGGAACTATTGTGAAACATTTCTGGGGCTCATTTTCTTCATCTGTAAAATTCAAGGGAGACATTATAGGATCTCTTACATCATTTCTTCTTTCAGGGTTCTATTATTCTACACTATTACCAATTTGGTCAAGATCAGACACAAGTTTTAAAGACAAAGAGGCAGATAGGAAGATATTGATCATTGGCTGGGAGGAGAGACCTCATTTCAACAAAGAGAATCTATGTTGGGAACATAAAAATAAATTTTGAAAATCACAGCTACTTAACATTTGGAAATTTACATCCTTTTGGTCTAAAAAATGTCAAAATAATCTGCCCTAAAATGCAAATTATACCTATACAATTGCCCAGAGCTGTGTGTAATACAAATAAAAATTATGCCTTTAAATGACATATTACATGGAATATTTTATCAGAGATAGCCTATAATAACTTTCCTAATCAAATGATAAGGGGAATGTTACTGAACTTAATTCAATATTTAGTCCTTTTACTATACTATTTCTAATAAAATATGTTTGTGCTGAAACCACCAGATGATTCTTCTTAAACAACAATTGTTAAACTTTGAAGGAAATTGTTATTATAATATCTCTAATCCTTATTTAATTCCAAGCACATGGTGCTATAGCATTTAGAAAACCTTTCACTTGGTACCTGGGTGGCTCAGTGAGTTAAGCATCAGACTCCTGATTTTGTCTTAGGTCACAGTCCCGGGATCGTGAGATTGAGCCCTTCATGGGTCTCCGTGCTGGAGGTAGAGCCTACTTAAGATTTCTCTCTCCCTTTCCCTTTGCCCCTCCCCCTTGCTAACATATACCCACAAGCATGGGATCTCTTACAAAAATAAATAAAACAATAAAGAATATTTTCCAACTCTTATTATTACTACTGCTATTTTTATTATTTCTCCTTGATAGCATTTATCCAGTGCTGTGTGCTATGCACACTACTAAGAACCTTATTTCATCTAACCTCAGGATAGTATTCTATAGCCAATTCTATTTTTATCCTCAATCCATGGCTTAGGAAACTGAGGGTCAGAGAGTTGAGATAACATACCCTGGAACATAGAGTCATTAAATTGCTTCTGAGGAATCAAACCCAGTATTCAATACAATCAGACCTGAGTTCATATTTCCAAGCTTTTGGAAGTTAAAAGAAACCAACATTCCTTGAATGCTACTATATAATAGGAATTTCACATTCAATGTCATTTATTGGATAAAATTATGTAACACTGTCTTAGTCCATTTGGGCTGTTATAACAAAATTACCATTTGGGGCACCTGGGTGGCTTAGTGTTTGAGCATCTACCTTTGGCTCAGTTTGTGATCCCAGGGTCCTGGGATCAAGTTTGACATCAGGCTCCCTGCAAGGAGTCTGCTTCTCCCTCTGCCTATGTCTCTGTTTCTCTGTGTCTCTCATGAATAAATAAATAAAATCTTAAAGAAAAATAGAGTTTCAAGACAAAAGACACAGAAACTTTCACTTTAAGTTTATTATCATAGGTTTGGATGTGAAAATGTGTGACTTATTTTGACCTATAAGTGCTTAAATCATTTTTAGAAAAGTATAAGTGAATTATAAAAATTCCTTTGAAATCCACCACTTAGATTACATTGTTTTCTATTTTAAACATTAAACTTATGAACAGTTTCTGAAACCCATAGTTTTAAGTTAATTTTTTATCTTTTTATTTAATTTATAAGAATAAAATATTAAAGTTTCTTTTTAATTTTTTTACATTTTTTAAATTCAAATTCAATTTACCAACATATAGTATAACACTTGGTGCTCATCCCATCAAGTGCCCTTCTCAGTGCCTGTCACCAGTTACATCCCCCCACTCACCTCCCCTTCCACAACCCTTTGTTATATTAATTTTTAAAAAACTAAGTTAATAGATTGTCTCCAACCAATGGCCAAAAGTAGTTCTTTCATCTGTAATCCATGGACTTATATATTTGAGTTTAGCAAGAGAGTTCAATGACTTAAAAAGTGACAAAATGCTAATATTTGTTCACTATATTTTGACCAAAATTATTTTAGCTCTGTGCATATAAGGTAACTACTTAGTTCCAGTCATTGGGTGGCATCACATAACTCATGAATATTACCAGCATTTGCTAAAGTGTAAGAATCTGTTCCTTTTACTTCTTAAAAATTTTTTACAGATTTATTTATTTATTTATTTATTTATTTATTTATTTATTTAATATATATATAGAGAGAAAGCAAAGCAAGGGGAGCAGCAGAGGGAGAGGGAAAAGCAGACTCCCCATTGAGGAGGGAGCCCAACTCGGGTCTCAATCCCAGGACCCTGAGATCATGACCTGGGCTGAAGGTAGATTTTTTAGTGAGTGAGCCACCCAGGTGCCCCAGAATGTGTTATTTTTAATTAATACTTTTGAGGGATAATTTATACACAGGAAAATGGATCCATTTTAAATACAGCGTTCAATGAGTATTGATGAATATATACTCTTATGTATACTCACCATCTAATCAAGATATAAACATTTCCACCACTCCAAAAAGTTTTCTTGGGCCATTTTGTAGTCTTTTTCCCTAAAACCATAAACCTAAGTAATCGTAGTCTGCTGTTTCTAGGGATTAGATTTTCTTTTAACAAAGTATCACATAATTGGAATCATATAGTAGGTATTCTTTTGCATCTCGTTTCTTTTGCACAGCACAACCTGAGAGATTCTCCCATGATGTTCCTTGCATTAGTCATTTGTTACCTTTTATTACTGAATATTTTCCCATTTCATGTGTTGATGGACATGTGGGTTGTTTTCAGTTTTTTGAGGTTTATGAGCAAAGGCTACTGTTAAAATTGATGTGCAAGTCTACATGTGGACATAGGTTTTATTTCTCTTGAATACAGAGTTAAGAGTGAAATTGGTGGACCATGTGATATATTTATGTTTAACTTTATTTACAAGTTGCCAACCTGCTTTTCTAAAAGTGGCTTTAGCATTTTACATACCCATGTGGAATTCAGTGGTGTTCCAGTTGCTCCAAATCCTCAGCAACACTTGACCCTCTCAATCTCTCTAATGTCAGCCATTTGAGCATACACGTAGTGATAGGTCCCTGCGGTTTTACTGTGTGCTACCCAGATGACTAGCAATGCTGACATCTTTCCATGTCTTTATTAGAAAATTTATACCTTCGTTTATGAACTGTCTGGTCAATATATTCTGCATTTGTTTTGGATTCTCTGTTTTCTTGTTTTTTAATTCCAGAAGTATATATTCTAGATACATGTTATTCTCACTGATATGAATTGTGAGTATTTTCTTTCAGTCTGTAGCCTACATCTTCCTTTCTTTAATAGTATATTTAAAAAAAAAAAACAGAACTTATTTTTAAAGATTTATTTATTTATTTGAGGGAGAGAGAGGAAGAGGAGGAGGAAGGGGCAGAGAGAGGGAGGGAGAAAGAGAATCCCAAGCAGACTCCATTTTAAGTGCAGAGCTCAATGCAGGGCTCAATCTCATGACCCAGAGATCATGACCTGTGCCAAAACCAAGAGTCAGACCCTTAACTGACTGTGTCACCCAGGCGCTCCAAAAAGAAGATAATTTTAATTTGAAAGAGCTATAATTATCATTTTTTTCTTTTAAGGTTTATGTCTTTTTTGCCCTATGAATCATTTACCTTATGTTTCCACATAGAGGTTTTACAATTTTAGCATTTCCATTTAGGTCAATGATCCATTTGGAGTTCATTTCTGTGTTCAGTTCATGGTGTGAGGAAGGGGTCAAGGTTAATTGCTTTTCCTAATGGCTATCCAGTTGTTCTAGCACTATTTGTTTAAAAAGACTCTTCTCTCCCCCCATTAGTTTATCTTGTCACCTTTACCAAAAAGCAATTGCTCATAGATGTGAGCTTGTTTCTAATCTTGTTGTGTCCCAGTGATCTATATATCAATCATTATGTCATTACCAGGACTTAGAACATCACTTGGTAAGTAATCACTGTACAATATACATTAATTGATAAAACAAATGAAACCTAATAAGTGGATAAATTAGTTTGTGCATATTTTAAATAGACATAGTGATCCACTAAGCCCACTGGTCCCTGTATCCATTGGAGCAATAGCTCTCAGCCACCATGTGGCAGGACCTTATCTCTTCACTAGTCTCCCTAGGAGTCTCCAAGGAAGAGGAGGAGGATATGTGTATCACCACCTGGGCTTCCACTCTTTTTTGCTCTAGCTAATGTCCTCTTCCTCCAGGGCCATGAACTGTTCATGTACACACTGGACCTCCCCTTAACCTCTGATGTTTTCAGGCATTTGTTTTCAGCACTGCTGCTCTTCGGTCTTCTTTTTCATGCATCCTCTCCTTAAGCCACTTGATGCTTCAATCCTACCAACAAAGATGCTCTATTTAAGCTGCCCTCAGTGATATTGACCTGACCTTGATCACTGGTGTCCCTAAAAATCTCTCTCTCTCTCTTTCTTTCCCCAGGTCTGTCCACTTTCTCCTGAGAAGAGTTCTTCATCTCTATTAATGTAACAGTCTTTGGTTTTGTAGTGTAACTTATGTGAATGTGTGTGTGTGTTTTTGTGTGCACTTGAGAGTAGAGGCTAAGCTGTATCAGGGTTATATTCATCAACAGTGTCTTTCAGCACCACTGATTTTTCTTCTTAGGGAGTCCATGGTCTTTACCTACAAAGTTGGCTTTCCTCAGACCTCCCTCACTCTGGTTTGTCAGCCTTGTCTTATATATTCAAACCTAATCATAGACAAGTTTTAAATGGAGTAACTATCCCACTTGAAAGTCATTTTTCTTTAAGGGAATACAAATGACAAATAAATATATGATAAACATTCAACTTCATTATTTTCAAGTAAGTTTAACTTTTTCACTTAGTTTTCTGGTTAAAAAACATCCAAAGATTCTGCTCAAGGAAATCTAGAAAAACCACATAACACATTACCTAGAGTGTACTGACATTTATGATTATAAGACACTGATTAAAATTAAGGTAGCAGCCTATTTAAGCAGGTGTTTCCTGAGATGCATATTCACATTCCTGCTGAACTAGGGAAGGTTTTTTTTTTAATTGAATTTAATGCTTTGGTTTACCATTTTCACTTTAGACCATATATTTCACATTCCCACCCTCAATAATGAGAGTGACTATTTACCTAGAGCCTCTCCAACAGAGCATGTGGACAAACTTCTAGATTTTTGCTTGAATATGGGTGAAAACCAATACCTCAATTTAGATTTAATTTACATTTCTTTTCATATGATAAGGGCTACTTCAATTTCTTATTCTGTAAACTTTCTATTCATACTTCTAGTCCATTTTTTATGATTATCCATTTCCTCTCTATTTTTACAAGTTATTTATATCATAGAAAGATGGACTCTATATGAGAAATAAATTGCTAATTTTTCCTGTTTGTTGTCTTTTTTTTTTGCTTGTGACATGTTTTATGGTGCATATATATAGTATGTATTATCAGTATGCTTTAATGTATATAATATATATTATATGTTATATGTTCTAACATGTACTATGTATGACATTTAATATAAATATACATATTTGCTTGTATATATGCATATATATATTAAATAATCAAATTTATTAATACCCTTTCCTCATTGCTTCATGAAATAAAGTCATAGTAATAGGGGCTCATGGGTGGGTTAGTCAGTTAAGCAGCCAGCTCTTGATTTCTGCTCAGGTCATGATCTCAGGGTCATGGGATCAAGCCCTGTCTTCTCAACATCATGTTCAGTGGGGAGTCTTCATGAGATTCTGTCTCTCCCTCTCCCTTGGCTCCTCCTAACACTCTCTCTCTCATCCTCTCACTCCAAAATCAATAATTTTTTAAGTCATACAAATAAAAATTCCCACCCTTCCATGCTCTAAGTAATTTACCCATAATTTCCTCTATTACCTTATTCTTTTTTTTTTAAGATTTATTTATTCATTCAGAGAGAGCGAGAGAGAGGCAGAGACACAGGCAGAGGGAGAAGCAGGCTCCATGCAGGAAGCCCGACGTGGGACTCGATCCCGGGTCTCCAGGATTACACCCCGGGCCGCAAGCGGCGCTAAACCGCTGCACCACCAGGGCTACCCTTATTCATGTAGAACTTATTCTCGTATAAATCTGAGGAATAAATTAAATTCAACAAGTTCTCCAGATATTCCAAGACATCTTGTAAAAAAAGGTCTATTTCTTCCCTAAGTTTGATGCCATGTTTTATTGTGCAATAATTTCCATACACAATTAATTCCATCTTGACTTTCTATTCTCTTTCTTTGGTTATCTCTCAGCATAGCAATTCCAAACTGCTTTATTTATAGGGGTTTATAATATATTTTGATGCCTAGGAAAGCATGTCTCCCTTTCTTTTTTCTTTCTTTCTTTTTTTTTTTGCCTATGTTTAACATAAAATTTACAACTAATCTATCATTAGAAAAAAATTTGACTTTGTAAATTGAGATCTAAAAGGTTAAATGTAACTGACATGTTTATGTATATCCTATGTAATGATCAGTTAAATATTTTATCATAAATTTCAGTTAAGCAAGATGAATAAGCTCTAGAGATCTGCTGTACAACATGGTACATGTGACCAATAATAATGCAGTGTACACTTAAAAATGTGTTAAGAGGGAAGATATTATGTTAAGTGTTCTTGCTAAATAAAATAAAATAATATGTGTGTATATATATATATGCTTTTATATCTTTAAAATTTTGTAACTTCTTAATGTAGATTTTTGGACATAAAAACAAAAATTCTTTAAATACAAGAATTCTATTGGAAATGTTTGTAATGGATAATAGTGTTATGTAGGGTGATGTAAACTATAAATGCCTTTTCACAAGATTAGCCTCATCTCACACATACACACACACACACACACACACACGCAGAACCTAAACAGGCAATGTCGTCTACACTTTTAGACTGTAAATGCAGTCTCTTAAAATTGTGTTCTTTTGTGAATTCTTGGGTCTTTAAGCAGTATGGGGATGTAATTTAATAAATCCCACCATATGTAATATTCTTAGGTATCTAATGACTTTGCTAATTATTTATTTGCTGAATAGCCTAAAATATCTCCCTCTGGTGTAGCCAATTTTACGGCTGTAAATCAATCAACCAATACAAGCAAACTTACTTTTAAACTTGATTTAACTGAGGAGAGTGTGGAAAGCACCTGAAAAATGCACCTTCTAATAAGTTGTAATGTAAAACGGCATTAGTTTATATGCTAGTATCATTAATTATCTTTTTTAACAATAGAAAATTGGTTGGAGAATCATAGATCTTCATTTATAAGACAGAGTGGTATAACAATATTCTATGAAATAGCATGATTTATTGAACCTGGGAATTTCAGTAAAAGGCTGAATGCCTTTCAAATCCAGTAAGAACTGTCTCTTTGATTATCACATTTGATCTAGTGGGAACTGTCACTGTTCCCTGCCAAGAAAATATGTAATATAACTTCTGCAAAACCTCCATGACTTCCTGTCTATCACGGAGCTTTGTGAATCATTTATTCCCCCTCTCTTTGAAAATGTGTGTTAACCAGGATGCCTCTCCATATTTCCAGACTGGCTGCCTTGTGAAGCAAAACAAAGAGAGACTCAAACTTCACAATTGCCAATAATGAGCAATCATTACTCAAATTACTCCAAGCACTGATTAGGTTTAAAGTAATGAAGAAACCACCATAATCAATCATCATCAACCCAAAGGAAGTCAATCCGTGTGGAAAGACCCTAGGAACTAGCACAGGGCTCCACCTACAGGGTTCCAGGGACAGAAGGATAGCAGGCTGGCTTCAGGCCACAAGTACCCTGCGCTGTGCATTTCTTCTCTATGTTGGCCACCCCGACTGCCTGCCCAGAACTTTAAAAAGAGGAAAGCTAAATTCATTGTCTCTTTTTAATGGAATCTCTTTCCAAACAAGCAGTCTTGATTGAAGCACAGCATAAATTGTGGTGTTGTCACACATGCCATTATTAAAAAAAAAATGCAAGTCTTAAGGTAATTATGCCTACACACAGTAAAGATTAGATAGACACATAGGTAGAATGATCGACTAATTTGACTGATGGAGAATAAAACTTCCAACTGCACTATGGTGGATGTTCAGCCACTTTAGTTTACCAGCATTGAGGGGTTCCTGGAATATGGAATCCTATTTTAAAAACAGGACAGTCTTGGCAAACTATGTTAAATTGGTCACCCTACTATGTTACCAGCTGCCCAAAGAGGTAAGGTTTTTAACTCAATTTATATACATTATGGTGGCCATATTGTGGCCATTGGAAGGCATTGGAATAGCATTAAGTAGCAATTTAAGGAAATCCCTTTTGTCTCCTTTTTACTACAGGGAACAACTTTCTAAGTGAGCATAAAATTTCCCTGGTAAGTACCTGTGCAACATTTGGTTTCCACAATTTCAGCAGGAAAATTGCAGTGCCAAGAAATCCATCCCTGCCATGTTTTAAGTTTTGCCATACTTGTCGATTTATTGGGATTCTGCATATCTGAAAAAGTTATAATGACACATTTGAGTACAAGAATGAGTCAGCTTAACAGACCCCAAGAAGGTCATATAAAAAACTACAGTTATCAAATATACCTAGAAGATTTATGATTACAAGTGAATACACACCTACATACAAACTCAGGGGGGACACCTCCACAATATTTAATATTTGTTATTTGTTAGTCCATTTGAAAGACAACTGGTTGTATCCTAATACCATTTTACTGTTTACTAAGAGGACACCATTTAAAGGAGAAATTGACTGTTTACCTATTTAAATGTATATGTATATGTGTGTTTAGTTAGTCTAATCTTTGATGCATAATGAAAATAAGAGGTGAATATATGCAATCCAATTTTTTGCAACATTAGATTGTTTGCAGAAGTAACAGAAAACCAGAAAGTTTCAAAAAGATGGATTATTTTTAAAAATATTCTTGAAAATATTTATGAAAATGGTATGCTAATAGTGCCCATAATTGAACCGCATTGTCACAGGCCACCTCTAAGAGCTACGTACTCAGAGACGATGACAGAACTAGTCTTTTTATATGAAAAGTTTCCACATTACCCTTATTTCAAATGTATGTGGACCGTCCATCTTTGACAACAATAATAAATTATTTCCATGGTAACCCAGAAAAGAGCCAAGTAGATGTCATCTCAGCCTAGCAACAAAGAGGATTACAGAGGAAGTTCCTTGTCAGTGTTTTAGTCAAGATACTGCATTGTAAACATTTTAAAACTAAATTATCATGACAGTGACTGAGGGTTATCAACTATAAAAAAATGAATTGTCAAAAGATAGGTAAATTATATTTTTGGCAAAATTAGAAACAACAAGGATGGAAAAGAAAACATTACTATGCATATATACGTTATGTGTATTAGGACCAGAGAGTGACTTGGGCTCTGAACAGTAAATTAATAAAAAAACTAATAGGAAAAATTAATAACCATCTTTTGTCAAAATGTCAAACCCCAATGAGGAGTTTGTGCCGAAAGACACTGTTAAGGCACAGATTCGATTTCCATTTACAGCTAACAGCAAGAACATTATGGCAATTGATCTGTCATTCTTTTAGGTAGTTCTGTTAATCTTGAATTTCAAAATATTTCATTATTTGGTAGATCCACGCTTGCTTATTTTTTTGCTTTTAATTAAGCATACCTACTCTTGACTGGACAATAGTCAGATTATGAATCTGAATTCCAGTTATTTTGAAATATTTACCCTCAAAAGTGGTGCTTTAAAACTTCACAACATTTATAGTGGTTATTCAGTCTTGGAGAGGTTACTGGCATTGTTATGGTAATAACACACATTCTTATATAGAAATTAAACTGTCATTCCCCTTAATTCATATTAATACATGTAAATAATGCTAAATTCCAAAAGGGTTACATTTTGTAATAAACCGGTATTGGGACTCCAGAAAGATAGCACAGGTCAGGACTATTTTGAAAGTTTACAGTTTTTTTCCTATCGATTGTCCAGATGAGCTGAATCCGAATCTTTGAATAACTGGGGACAATGAGTCGATGAGAAAAGATGAAGCCACATTTAACACAAAATCATAGTTAAGATAACATTCAACACAAAATCACAGTTAAAAATAATAGTAGCAATTATTATAATATGACGATAGCATTGACTGAATTCTTACAAGTATTCGTCACTCTTCTCCATACTTTGCATACATTATCTTATTCATTGTTCACACAACCAGTCCAGGGTATTTATTCTTACTCTCTATTTTCTGAGTAAGGATACTGAATAACTCGGCTAAGGTGAAAACAATTCAAATGCAGACAACAGAATCAAATTATCTCTTGTGGGTTATCTGGATCCAAGGCATGGAGAGCAGCAGTTTGTAGGATTGGTGTACCTCTCTCAATCCAGGTACCACTGATGAGTCAGGGAGGTCTCGGGGGCCCGAACCTAGTCCTGTCGGGAAACCATAAAGATTGGTGATCAGACTCACTTCTCTGTTTAAAGCGGGGGCTGGAAATTCTGAAGACTCAGGACATTTTGCCTGTCGGGAGGGCAGTCACAAATTGCTTGTTCACTGCTACAATTGAGAGTTAATCAAATGCTAGGGAATCATATGTGATAATACCAGTGCAGGTTCACTTAGGGAAGGAAACAGACAGGAGCAGGAAGGAAAATAAATCTACACATTGAGTCTATACTTTTCATGTTTCCTCAAATATAGTCAAAACCTACTAAATCCCATAGTGTAATAAAATCTGATTTCATGGAAATTTGATTGCAGTTTTACTATTTAAAAAAAATCTTTGAACCAGATGAATAGTGCAGAATACACAATAAAACAGAAAAAAATAAGTTTCCGAGAACATGGCAGTATTATTAAGGAAAACTCTCTGGCACAGGCCTCATGTGGCCAAGCTGTGTGTAATTTTAATTCTTTTTCCCTATTATTTTTTCCTGTCACAATGTTGATAATGTTATATTCCCTGATCTGCTGTATTAGTAGCACTATTATAAGTGACACTAGACCTGGTATATAATTTTATATCTATATTAATTGCACCAATGTAAGATATAATAAATATAATTTAACAGACAGTGTTGAGGGCTAACCTTTAAAACTCTTTAACAAGCAAAGTCTCCAAAGAGAGAAGAAAAAGTAATTCACCCTCATTTAACATAGTAGAAAGTAAAATTATCTGTCATAAATGCCTTAAATCTAAACTTCATGTTTTGAAATGTTCTGTTCAAAAATAATCCAAAATTCCATTTACACATAAAAAGCTCATACAAATCAATACAAAGAAAAAAAAGACTGCTCTCCCCACCCCCACCAAAAAATGTTAGACAACCCACAAAAATGGCTAAAAACAGAAATTTCTTGCCATTGTTAATGAAGGAAGAAAAATAAACTAAAGCAACAATCAGATAATGTATTTGTTGTTTGTTTTGCCTATTAGCAAACGTTTAAAGATGATGGGGTGCACTTATGCAGGTACACCTTTTTAAAAAGTAATTTGGCTTAATGTATTACAATTTCTTTCTTTTTAAAAAAAAAAATTATTTATCTGAGAGAGAGCTCAAGCAGGAAGCAGGAGGCAGAGGGAGAGGGAGAAACAGAGTCCTCACTGAGCAGAGAGCCCCATGCAGGGTTTTATCCCAGGACCCCAGGATCATGACCTGACTTAACCCACTGAGCCACCCAGGCACCTCTGATGTATTACAAGTTCTTAAATGCACATATTCTTTTGTTCACTAATTCTATTTCTAAAGACTAACCCTCATAAAAATATGAATGAATGAGAACAAATTTTACTACAAAGATATTCATATAGAATTATTTTCATAGGGAAAACCTGGGAAAAAAAAACAAATAGTGGGCAAGAAGTATTGTTGTAGGCTAATGTAGTAATAATAGCTATCACTCATTTATCAAATAATCGTTAGGTGTCTGGGAATGTGCCAAATGGTTTACTTACATGATCTCAACACTCCTAAAAACCCTATGAAGTGGATATCATTTCTCCATTTTCCAGAGTAAGAAACGGAGCTCAGAGAAATAATGAAACTTTCCCAAGACACCTAAGAAATATGTGACTGGTTCAGGATTCAAATCAGACTCATATTATTGCAGACTCTGCATTCTTACCAATACCCAGTACTGCCACTTATATAATAGTTCCATGTAGTTCCATGTAGTTAATTAAAGTGAAGCTTATAGAGGGCCTTTAATGACCTGACAAAAGCATGATGGAGCATCAAGACATAAAATATGACATGACATATGCATTGAGCTAGTGGTCATTGAACATATATTATGTTCAAGGCACCTGTGACCTCAGTTGAAAAGAACACAGTAGGATCAACTATTTAAAAAAAAAAAAAACCTTAAAGAAAACATTACTTAAATACATGAGGAAAGATCATTTGCTGAGCAGCAAAAAAATCATGACGTTTTAGACACTTTCTGATTCTTCTCTATATTTTCTGAGTATTCAAAATGGAAAAACAGCTTTGTGGAGTCCCAAGGAGCATGATTACGTTACTACCCCACCTCAGTCCCTTGGTAGGCTGGGCAGCTGAAGACCGAGAAACTTTTAGATTCATTTGTACACACCAAGTTTATTTCTTGTTTGGTTATTCGATGCCAGATGATATATTTGTTTTTGCCAACCCATAATAGTATCAGCTCAGCCAAAATGGTGCACTCATTTTCCCATGGCTCCCACTAATCCATGGTATTTTCACACCAGATCCCCACAATTCAGCTACCTTTTAGTGTACCTCTCAATGTGGGTTCCTCTCCCTTACTGTTTTCTTGATATGTTCACTTAAGAAAGACAATGACAAGCTCCCTTTAAAACCAACCAAAACTTTTCCACACCAACCTCCCAGAAAACAATTCCAGGAATACCAAGAATTCCAAGGTAGTGAATATCAGTAAATATGCAATGCACATCTAATTCACTGACTTTTTTAAAAAGGATTTTATTTCTTTATTTGAGAGAGAGAGAGTGAGCATAGGCAAGGGTGAGGGCGAAGAGGGAGAAGGAGACTCCCTCCTGAGCAGGGAGTAGAATGTCAGGCTTGATCCCAGGACCCAGAGCTCATGACCTGAGCTCAAGGCAGATGCTTAACCTACTGAACCACCCAGGCACCCTCATTGACGTTTTAATAATTTAAAAATGTGTATATTTTTATGCATATCTTGCGCAGCTTAAATCAGTGTATCGACTAGATTAAAATTCTGTGTCAAGATTTGTAGTCTCTCTACCACCAAAAGCCAAAGTTGTTAAGATCCAAAAGATTCTACCTGCTCTTGTCCTTTACCCCCGATCACTCCCACCTTGCTGAGCTCATCCCTCTTCCACATTCTTCCTTGATGCCTGCCAGTCAGCTGCAAGGTTTCCACCATCTTCCTCCAATGCACCAAGTCCACTCCCAGATAAACTCTTCATGTTTCCATTCCCTTTGCCTGTCATGCTTGTTTTCCAGCTTGGTTAACTTCTGAGACTTCTTGGAGCTTCCATGGGGCCTGTCCTAACTACCTTAATTACCGTTTTAAATTTGTCAGCCCCGATCCCTTTGAATTCCTCATCCACTTCCCTTTAATCCTGTGTGTAGCTTTTTTTTTTCTTTTTTTCAATTAGGAGCACTTACTTATGACCTTGTAACATTACATATTTTACTCATGTATTATCTTCCCTATTTATTGTTTCTCTTCCACCATTAGAAGGTAAGCTCCTCATGGGCAGCCACATTTTTATCTCTGTTTTTAACTGATACATATATCAACAGTTTAAATATGCACATATACCAAACAGCCTCTGCCATATACAGGTATTCAAAACATGCTGGTTGGATGAATGACTCTTATTGCTGGCTGATGTACAGATGTAAGTGCCATTTGTCCATATCAGATTCAAGTCCAAGGCCAGCTCCTGCTAGTCACTTCACAGCTATAGCTCTTTTTTTTTTTTTTTTTTTTTTTTAAAGAAAATAAAGATATCTACATCCCTAATTCTGTATTGGCACCTCGTAAGTTACAATTGTGAAATACTCATGGCTGTTGACTTACAGGGTATTTCTTAAAATGTGCATTTCCATCTTTTTAAATATTTTATTTATTTAAAAGAGAGAAAGAGAATGAAAGAGAGAAAATTAGCAAGGCGGTGGGGCAGAAGGAGAAGCTGAGCAGGAAGCCCCATGTGATGCTTGATGCCGGGAACCTGGGATCACGACCTGAGCTGAAGGCAGATGCTTAACTGAGAGAGCCACCCAGGCATCCCTCCATGTTTTTTTAAATATTTTATTTGTTTATTGGGTGGGGGGGGAGCAGAGGGGGAGGAGCAGAGTAAGAGGGACAAGCAGACCCTGTGCTAACTGTAGAGCTTGACTTAGGGCTCGATCCCAAGACTCAGAAATCATGACCTAAGCCTAAACCAAGAGTCAGACATTTAATTGACTGAACCTCCCAGGCGCCCCTAAATGCGCATTTCCATCTTTTACTTCATGCACGACCAGAAATTTGAGGAAGCTGCCTCAGTTTCTTTTGTGAACCCAAAATTAATCTTGAGCCCATCATTCATTCCCCTCTCACACATGCTTCTGTATTCCTAAGCTGTGGCCCATTTTAGGAAAAGTTTGCTCATAGTATAGGAACTTCTTCATTCATCTGCCCATTGTCAATGAATGATGCCTCATTAGACAAATCACTCAGAACACTGATGAGGTTTTCCTGAACACAAAGGCCAACTCAATCGATCATCTTCCCACCTGTGGCTCTTGAGTGAACAGCCAGGGGTTAATCCAGCTCTTAGGGTCTCCATTGTGTCAGCAAAAATTACCAAGAAGGTGGCTAAATTGTCAATAGAGCACAGAGACAATTAGTTAATGATTAGAGAGCCAGCAGTTGGGAAAATTGATAATAAAATTAGCCATCTTGGGTACATTTACATACATCTAAAAAATCTATACAGTACAGTAAAAAGTTTATAACCACAGAGAGAAAAATGATGTGCCCTGAAACCAAATTAAACAAGAGAATTTAATGGTGAGTGGAAATGTGCCTAACTTGGTAGAAGGTCATAGCAATGTGAGAAGAGTGCAGGGGTACCTATTAAGTAGGTTAATTATTAACCCCCAACCATGCCACTCTCTTTACTTTCCACATAAGACTTTCCTTCTGAAGTTGGATTTATTTATTGATTCACTCATTCATTCAGTTTATATTTATTGATAACCAGTTATGGGCCAGACAGTTTTAGGCACCAGGGAAAACAATGTCAAATAAGATAGGCTTGCTCTCTGCCCTTAAAGAGATAAAAGTCTGGTAGAAAAGTCAGGTTTTAAAAAGAAAAGAACTATGAAACATAATAAATTGTTGCAAATGTGTTAAAAATACCTTTAGTGTATTCATTTAGGAGAATGGAAGGGCTCTTCAGATTGTTATGATAAGATATCAATAATGGAAATTTAAAGTATGTGTTATAATACATTTTTCTCCTTAAAACCTGCGGTTCGGGA
Organism: Canis lupus dingo; assembly: GCF_003254725.2. NCBI lineage: Eukaryota > Metazoa > Chordata > Mammalia > Carnivora > Canidae > Canis > Canis lupus. The sequence goes on along the minus strand of NC_064245.1, from coordinate 43,072,678 downwards.
ACCCTGGGTGGCGCAGCGGTTTGGCGCCTGCCTTTGGCCCAGGGCGTGATCCTGGAGATCCAGGATCGAATCCCATGTCGGGCTCCCGGTGCATGGAGCCTGCTTCTCCCTCTGCCTCTCTCTCTCTCTCTCTCTGTGACTATCGTAAAAAAAAAAAAAAGGATAATAAAAAACCTGCGGTTCTTGGATGTCCCTCTGCAGGTAACGTGGTGTTTCTAACAGCAAAGGGACTGGAATGAGGTGGATGCTGCCTTGACTGTTGGGAGTGTCAGAAGTGGGGAAGTTAGCTTGGATTTATCTTGCCTTATTTAAAATTCTGCTGGGGCTGTAGCCTAAGGGTGTATCTACAGTCACTGAAAAACGATGGGGGTGTCTGAGGTCATTTTTCTGACAGTTTGCAAATCACTTGAACCTGCTGTTACCATTTAAACGGCAGCAGTGGGAAATCGTGCAAATTCAAAGTAACACTGCACTAGCAACAAGCAAAGATTTTCCAATGTTAGAAGGATTGCACCAAGCAGAGATGCCACAGCACTTCGTGTCACCTTGGACAAAATGCTTCTGTCCTATGCCAAGCACTGAGTAAATTGTCAGAAAATTCAAGTCATGAAGTCACAGGGACAGAGAATCCTAGGAGCTAGAAACAGCTTTATTGAAATCACTCACTCTCCCATCATTTCACAGCAAAGTCTTGATGGCTAAGTTCCTTGGGGGAAGATCTGGCCTAGAACCCCCTCCCGTCTCTAGGCCCTGATCAGGCCCAAGTCAGGGAGTCAGAGGCCAGGTGTTTCATGGCTGAAGAGGATGAAATTTCAGTTTCCAGCTAAACGGAAACCTGTTACATCCATAGACATAAGTACATGCAATTTCATTTCAAACCAACATTGTTCCTCTAACTCACATTCTCAAATCCCGGAGTAAAATATACTTCTGCCAAATTTATTTTTGCTTCCCTACAGGCCCATTTATGTACAATTAAATTGATTATCCAGCCAATTCTTCCCATATGAAAGCAGAAAACTGATTTAGCTGGTGGTTTTCATCTGTTAATTGGATTCTTAGTGCAAAGACACATCTTACCTCTTTTTCTTTTCTTATTTGGGGTAAATACATGAAAAAGTAATTTTTCAATTTAGGATCTCAACTCATTCTCCTAAAAATAAAGCTTTTTATTATTACTACAAAGTTGATATCTCTAGCTGTGAAATTATACTGATTTTTCTTCACTATTTTCTAAATTTTGCTGCTGTTGGGGCTAATATAGACATAAATAAAGCCATGTACTACATGGATTATTAATAAAGTTATATAATTCCATTTGGACTCATCCTATACAATGACAAATCAACTGATGATTCAATTTTTCAGTTAAATCAGTACATTGATCAAAGAGTAATTTGGCTTTATAGAGATAAAGCTATACCTCTCTTTGCAATGACCATTTATAATAATTCCACTGAAATATTTGACTCTGATCAGGTGGTGGTAGCAGAGATGGAATTGAAGTATATTAGTGACTTAGAGTTTTCCATCTTATCTATTCTCCATTCTTCCACAGTGATTAAAATAAAACTTAAAAAAAAAAAAAAAAACCTGTTGGGGTCCCTGGGTGGCTCAATGGTTGAGCACCTGCCTTTGGCTCAACTCGGTCCTGGGATCGAGTCTCACATTGGGCTTCCTGTGGGGAGCCTACTTTTCCCTCTGCCTGTGTCTCTGCCTCTCTCTCTGTGTCACTCATGAATAAATAAATAAAATCTTCAACCCCAATCCCCCAAAAAAACTTTTTTCTTACTGGGCATATGACCACATGGATAAAGACTACATTTCCCAGCTCTAGACACATTTTTGGAGACATAAACATAATAGAGATTTATTATCAAGATTTGTTTCACATAATTACGGAGGCTGAGAAGCCTCCCTCACAATCTGATGTCTATAAACTGAAGACCCAGCTCATGGTAGAGGTAGAGCCTGAGTCCAAAGGCTTGAGAACTGAGGTGCTAATGCCTAACTCCCAGAGCAAGGGCAGGAAATCACCCATATCACAGCTCAGCAGTCAGATAGAGATAGAAATGCTTCCTTCCTCTACCATTTTGTGCTATTTAGGCCTTTAGTGGATTGAATGAGGCCCACCCACACTGGGAGGGCAATTTGCTTTATTTGGTCTACCCATTCAAGTGCTAATATTGCAAAACACCCTCAAAATACACCCAGGAAGAATGTTTAATCAAGTATCTGGATGCCTCATTATCATCAAGTTGATCCTAAAATTAGCCATCACTGCAGCCTTGTCACTAAAAGTCCTGTCCAAGGAGATTAAAAAAGATGTGTTAAAGGTAGTTAGTGAGGTTCTAACAGGGTCTCTGGAGGCTAGCAAAGAAGTCATGACCAGAAAAGTCAGAGGACAGTCAGAGGCCTGTCCTGGCAGCACTCCAAAAGAAAGCCACGAGAAACCAGATCAAACCCGACAGGCCCAAGATGGCTGACAGAATAGGCTGTAAACACCTGACTAAATAAGAAATAAAAGGCATGATGGGGTACGTAGGTGGCTCACTCAGGTATACACCAACTCTTGGTTTTGGCTCAGGTCATGATCTCAGGGTTATAAGATGGAGCCTCGTGTCAGGCCCTGCACTCTGCATGGAGTCTGCTTGTCCTTCTCCTTCCTCTACTCTCTTTATCTCTTTCAAATAAACAAATAAAATCTTTAAGAAAAAAAAGAAAGAAAGAAAAAAGAAAAGAAAAGAAAAGAAAGAAGGAAGGAAGGAAAGAAAAGATGTGAAACCCTGATTCCAAAAAGTACCCACCCCAAGTAATGAATATTCCATCCCCTTGTTAACAACTGTCCACAAAAGGTAGAGACTTGCACCCTTAGGACACAGTATTCTCTTTTTTAAACTTATCTACCCTCAGATCTTAGAGTGTACTTTCACTTTAATAAACTTTCCCATTTGTGTGCTGTGCCTGTCTTTCAGTTCTTTCTTGAGAGAAGATCAAGAGCCTTAGGCAACATCTTTGGGACAAGCTATATTGAGACCTGGGATCTTCCCAGTTCACTGGACAACAGATGTACTGAGTCTGAATTCTAAGAAGTGACCCCAAAGTAAAGACATTCAGTCACCATCCACCCTTTCCCCTGTGATATTTCTGCAATAAATTGGAGAGCTCTATTGAACCATGAGCTGGTGATCACAGAACCATTGTGGTAGCTCTGGATTGCCATTTTCAGAAGAGGAAAATAAACTTCTGTCTTTAAGCTATTATTTTGGGTTTTTCATCACTTGCAGTTGAATCTAATCTTAATTCTGTTATGTTGGAAATAAGAGAAGAATGGTAGGAAAGAAAATTATATAAATGTATATTGAGCATTTACGATTGCTTTAAATGGGTTATTGGGATTCATAACCTCAGCAAATCGTATTACAGCTATTGTGATCCCCATTTTAGGAAGCAGAAAACTGACATTAGAAAGGTTAAATACCTTTCCTGAATTCACAAAACTAGGATGTGAACAAGCTAGATTTTGGCCAAGTTCACTGATTTCAGACCACATTCTGGATACTACAGCACTGCCTCCCAGAACTCTATAAGAAGTTGGTTATTACCAAGGTGTAGTGTAAAATCATTTTTTAGCATCCAGACTTTAGTGTCATCAAAAGGCTGGAATGAAATTGAAAACTCTTAATATAAAATATATTCATCCCTTGAGGGACTTCTGAAGTCTGAATGCTAAACTGCAGTCAAAATTTATAGAACATTAATTTAAAAAATAACTAAATTCCATGTCAAGAAATGATGTGTCTCTTATTTCAGGATCTTTTGGGGACAAACCTTGAGTGAGATTTAGCAGGTTTTTTTTTTTTTTTCTTAATTCTTCTGTGAGAATTACCTGCACAAATTTGTAATCCAATTACCACATCAAAACAACCAATTTGTGCTTTTCCAATTATTGTCTTCACCTCCTTATTAGCTTAGAAAAGTTCCTTATGCTCAGATACTTGGTTTAGGAATATTTTCTAACATTTTATTTTTAGTGTAGGGATTTGCCAGGTTTTATTTTAGATTCTTACATTCTCTCAAGCTTTAAAGATGACTCCTTTCCATTCTAGAGGTCTTGGCTGAATTGTCCAGGACTATTAGCATACTATAATAGGAGTCTTTGACTTCATTAGGTTATGAGGGAACACCATGAATCCAAAACGAGCCTTTAGAAGGTAGAAATATAGAGGGACACAGGAGATACAGGTTATCTTCTGACCCACTTGCCTTCCAATTGATGTTCAGATACTTGGCTTTATGTGCCTCAGGGCTTTGACACACAAGCATCCAATTATTTTCAATTTAGATATAGTTGTCAGCACCTTTGCTTTTCAACCCTGAGCATGGCTTTCCTACGTTTCAAAAGGAAATTGATGTTGAAAAGAATAAGCAAGATTTATAGGTATTTGACTCCTTTCCTTCTTCTTCCACAAATGATAGTAACTTATATTCTGACTAGGCAAGTTGATCTGACCAGAAAGAAAGTTTGCCATGGAAGCACAGTAGAGATGCTATAGGTCCATGGAGAATGACAAAAGTAGTGATGTCATCCCCAATTCCTTCCACTCCCGGGGTATTCCAACATCCATCTAACATGGAATCCTGTTGGCTTCATGTAAGAAACAGAATTCTAATTTTCTCTTACCTCTTCAATGTGACTCACTTTGTTCAGAAATGTCAATAATATATTTTTAAAATTTTATCCTCAGTCTGGTTGGTTGCTGTTTAGATAATAGCTCTTAGCAGATTTGGCTTGACCTGACAAATCCACCATATTTGACCAGCCACAACAAGTTTATTGCCTGGCTGAATATGCTGTGTTTAGCTCTACAGAGTATGATGTGAATAAGCATTCAATTCTGGTTATCAAACTTGTACCTATTCAAGGAATAGTTCAAATTTTATCGAAACCTATATTTTAATGGTCCAATTAGCAAAAATCATAATGTTTCCACATAAGTAGCTTGCATACTGTGGTGCTGCATCTTGAGTCTTCCCCAAGGAGTGTAGGAAAGTTCAAGTATGCTTAAGGGAGAGATTTAGTAGTCCTCTACAGGATTGTGTTACCATCTCAAAAATGTTCTTTGATTTAGAACTGACAGTTCAAGTGTGATTATAAATTATAGAGTAAATCATGATAGGCAAGGGGAATAAATATTATACCTGAGGGTTTGCAAGACAGTCTCTAGACACTAGAGAGTTTTAAATCAGCTAGTCTTGCTTATTTTCAGTTTTCTATAGAATATTTGCTGAAACCATAGTGTTTTGATAGAACACTTCTACATATTTGATGGAGCACTTTTTGTATTGCTATGTAGGAAAACTATTTGCTATGGCTATACAAAGTCTTGGATAAGGATTAGATTCCATAACTCTTTCTACTGAAAAAAATCACTTCAATTTTAATGAGTTCAAAATGCTTATGATTATTTAAGGATAAATCAATTTTCCAAACCTTTGAACTGTTAAGAGATACAGATTAATTGTGTCCAGTCATTGACATTTGAAGAATGTGCTGTGCAAAAGAAGATGTCTTAGGTTCTGTCAGGAAGTAGAGGAATAAATAAGAGCTTATTTTTGCTCTCTGTAGACCAATTGAGCACTCAACAATGATTACTGATATCTTGAACTTGGTGAATGGAAGCCCAAGATGAAGCCATGTGATACCACCATTACCACTGCAATAGTCATGAGACCATGGGGCAAAGGGAGAAGGAAGGCTGAATGACATGCACAGAACAGGCCATAAGTTTATTTGCTTGCTTAATGCTTAATTTAAAAAAAAAATTTGTATTGTTTCTTCTACTCCAGCTTAATGCCAATACACTCAACATATAATATTGTGTAAATTTAAGGTATACAATGTGTTGATTTGATACATTTAAATATTTCAAAATGATTAACACCTCCATCATGTCACATAATTAACATTTCTTTTTTTGTGATGAGAACATTTAAGATCTTTCTTGGGGACCTATGTGACTTAGTTGGATTAAGCATCTGCCTTTAGCTCAGGTTGTGATCCTGGGATCCTGGGATCAAACCCCACACTGAGCAACCTGCTCAGTGGGGAGCATGCTTCTCCCTCTCCCTCTGCCTGCTGCTCCCTCTGCTTGTGCCCTCTCTCTTTCTCTCTGTTAAATAAATAAATAAAATCTTTTTTAAAAATCGCCTTTTTTGACTTTCACAGATAATATAGTATTATTAACTGAAATTATCATGCCGTATTGTAGATCCCCAGAACTTATTCACTTAAAATTCAAAGTATGTACACTTTAACCAATGTCTCCCCACTCCCTCTAATCCCAGCTCCTGGTAAACACTACCTACACTGAATTCAGCCTTTTAGATTCTATGTATAATTGATATCATACAACACTTGTCTTTCTCATTCTAGCTTATTTCACTTAGCAAAATGCCCTCAAGTTTCATCCATGCTATTGCAAATGGTAGAATTTCCTTCTTTATCATGACTGAAGATTATTGACAAAGGTAGCATATCATACACACACACACACACACACACACCCCATGGGCTTGTCATATAGGGCTTTTATAATGTTTACATTCCTCATATACTTAAGTTGTTCATCGTTTTTTATCAATAAAAGATACTGTATTTTGTCAAATGCTTTTTATGCATCTTCTGAGATAATCATGATTTTTATCTTTCAATCTATTAATGTAGTGCATCATATGTATTGATTTGTGATGTTGATCCATTTTGCATCCTAGGGATTAATCTTGCTTAGTTATGATGTATGATCCTTTTAATATACTGTTGAATTCAGTTTGTTAATATTTTGTTGAGAATTTGGTCTGTAATTGTCTTCTCTTGTAGTATCCTTAACTGGCTTCGGTATCAGGGTAATGCTGGCCTTGTAAAGTGAGTTTGATATTGTTCCCTCTTCTTTAATTTTTTAGAAGAGTTTGAGAAGGATTGGTGTCAATTCTTTAAATGTTGATAGAATTCACCAGTGAAATCCTGTGGTTTGGGATTTTCCTATGTTGGGAGGTTTTTGGTTACTGATTCAATTTCCTTGCTCAATATTGGTCTGTTCAAATTTTCTTTTTCTTCTTAATTCTGTTTTGTAAGTTGTATGTTCCTAGAAATGTATACATTCCATCCAGATTATCCAATTTATTGGCGTTTCATTGTCCATAGTAATCTCTTATGATCCTTTGTTTTTTTGCAGTGCCAGTTGTAATGTTTCCTCTTTCATTTCTGTTTTTGAGTCTTCTCTCTTTTTTCTTAGTCTGACTAAATTCTGTCAATTTTGTTTATATTTTCAAACACCAACTCTTAACTTTGTTAATTGTTTCTATTGTTTCCCTGGTCTCTATTTCATTTATTTCTGCTCTCATATTTGTTAATTTCTTCTTTCTACTAAAAATGAGTAGATTAGTAGTAGATTAGTAGTAAATTGTGCTTAGTTTCTTCTTCATTTTCTACTTCCTTGAGTTATTTTTTTTTTGAGTTAGGTTATTTATATGAGATCTTTCTTTTTTATTAATGTAGGCATTCATCCCTATAAACTTCCCTCGAAGAACTGCATTTGCAGTGTCCCTTTAGTTATAATGTGGTTGTTTCCATTTTTGTTTCAAGATTTTTTTTTTTTTTTACTTTCATTTTTGGTCATCTTTGACCTATTGGTTGTTCAAAAGTGTGATGTTTAGTTTGTGAATTTTCCAGCATTCCTCCTGTTATTATTTCCAGTTCATATCATTGTGGTCAGAAAAGATACTTGGTATCATTTAAATCTTCTTAAATTTCCTAAGACTTCTTTAATGACCTATTATATGATATATCCTAGAGAGTGTTCCATATGTGCTTGAGAATAACATGTATTTTGCTGCTATTAGATAGAATGTTCCATATCTATCTGTCTGATCTATTTGATCTAAAGTAAGAGTCAAGGCTAAATTTTTTTGGTGATTTTCTGCCTGGACAATCTATCCATTGTTGGAAATGAGGTACTAAAGTCCCCAACTAATACTGTATTGTTGTCTATTTCTCTCTCCAGATCTGTTTTATTTGCTTCAGCTCCATAGGTGCATATGTGTTTATGATTATTGTATCTTCTTGATTAATGGCTTCTTTATTATTATATAATGACCTTCTTTGACTCTTGTTACCGTTTTTGGCTTAAAGTCTGTTTTGTCTGGTATTAGTATAGGCACCTCTACCCTCTTTTGGTTCCCACTTGTAAGGAATATCCTTTTCCATCTCTTAGCTTTGAGCTCATGTGGGTACTTAAAGCTAAAGTGAATCTGTTTTAAGCAGCATATAGTTGAATCTTGTATTTTTATATGTCTATTAATTTTACATCCTTTGAAGAATTCAATTCACTTATATTTAAAGTAATTATTGACATGTTATTAATAATTATTAATAATATGAATTATACCATTTTATTAATTTTTAAGTCATTATTTTGTAGTTCCCTTGTTCCTTTCTTCCTTTATGGATGTCTTCTGTTGAGAATTGATGATTCGTGTAATGGCACACTTTGATTCCCCTCTCTTTATCTTTTGTGAATCTACTGTAAGTTTTTACTTTGTGCTTACTAGGAGGCTTACACAAAACATCTTATTGATATAACAGTCTCTTATATGCTGATAACAATTTTCCTCAATTGAATACAAAAAATCTACACTTTTACCCCCTTTAATGTTTGCGATATCACAATTTACATCTTTTTTGTCTCATGCATCATTTAACAAATTATTGCAGCTATAGCTATTTTTAATACTTTTGTCCTTAAACTTTTATATTAAGTAGTTAACACCATATTAAAGTATTATTCTGCATCTCACTATGCACTTACCTATATCTACATTCAACTACAGGAGCTAGCTACAGATGCCTGTAGTGACAGGAGCCAGATGCAGTCAAATACAGTGTTGGGGACCAAGACAGACAGCAAGAGCCAAGGCCAAATATAAGCTCACTGGCAGCTGTAGTGGCCCTGGTTGTTGGCATGCTCTTATGTGGCTGCACAGTCTTCCCCCATGTGTAGGCACTGCAGTGGTTGCTGGCTGCAAGCATTAGGCCAGTGGGATGAAAGTGCAAAGCTGGAGGAGCCATCCTGGAGTATGTGCATGGTGGTGGGTATATAGGATGATACCCTGCACTTGTACAGTCACAGAGCCTGGGCTGACTGCTATTTGGTTGGCAGACTCTGGCGAGGGTGAGAGACAGAGGAAGGAGGGAGGAACTCAGGTAACTGGGGTCAGCAAATGCATTATACCTATGGAGCTGAAGCTGGTTAAATCTGTGGGGAATCTACTATAACTGTGCCAGCCATTTGTTTCTTCAGTGGTGAAATCTGCTGGTTTTGTCTGCAGAGCAGGTCACTGTGAACTGCAATCACTCTCATTGTGTGTCTGTTATTGATAGTTTTTCCTTTTCTTCCTTGTTTTTAGCTCATTTATAGCCCTCAGTTTTGCTGCTCCTGGTGTGGGGAAATCAAGGTGGAACCTCCATGCAGTGCCCCAATGGGCTCAGGAAACTGATTGCTCACCCTGCTCTTCCTTTCCTAAGGAGGAAAACTCTTTCCAGTTGGGATGTTTCCTCTTGCTGCAATGCCAGCTTGGGGGATGGGATGATGCAGACAAAAGGAAGCTGTCGTCTTTTTCTGTTGGGCAATGATTATCAGGGTTTTTGTTCCATTGGGTTGCTTATGTGGACTCCAGGGCTCCTTTACAGTTGTTTTTGTTCATGAATAGTTGGCTAATTGCTGAGCTTTGTTGGAGGACAGAGGCTGGGGTCTCCTATGTTGTCATTTTGGGTAGCCTATCAATTTACTGAAAGCTCCTCTGCAAGGGATGGCTTTTCATGAGCATTCACAGGAAACACAAATATCTTCATATGTGATTCCCACTTTTTCCTAAACCTCTTTATTACCTGTTTTCCTGCCTGTTCTTTTTAACTCCCTGACCATATAGCCACACCTTTGGCCACTTGCAGTGTATAAGTATAGATCTGTACCTCTAGTCATCTCTTCTTACACAGAAAATGAGCCAAGAGGGGTACCACTCAATTTTGCCACTTTAAAAATGTCCCCCTTTACCATTGCTTTTTAGAGCCTGTAGGGTTATGGTGCTGCAGTTGTCAATTTTCAGGTGGTTCCACTTTTTTGTGCAGAACTCTTTGTAATCAGGACTTATTTTTTGCCCTCTCAGTCATGTGGAACTCCCTATATTGCCATAGGAGGGAGAGAGAGAGAGAAATAAATGGACCAGGAGTAGAAACCTCAGGACATACTGTCACACTGAGATAGATAGATAGATAGATAGATAGATAGATAGATAGATAGATGATAGATCACTTCTGTTTGGTGATTGGAGTATTTCTGTACATGGCCAATTTTATGGCTGTGTAGATCAGAAAATACCCAGTTAATAAGTAGTAGTTCAGGTCACAAAGCTTGGTAACACACGGTGGTCCATAATCAAGTATTTTGTTTCTACTAGTGCCTAGTATCAAACCAGAAGCTGTTTTTCAAAAGGAAAATAAATCTACATGAAAAAGCTTTGCTTCAAAATCTTAACCACATTGTGATTCACCTACTGAAGTCCATCAAGGCTCTATACAGCATGCCTTTTGCTGGTGACTCTTCAAAGCAACACAGGATTTGCTCTAGTCATATGATCCAAGATCCAGAGCATCTTGAGATCAGAGACTTATCTGTAACTCTGGGCCCCACTCAAAATGAAAGTATTACGTGTTATCTGATAAATGGGTTGGATCAGCATGCTGAAATGAGGTACATGTTACCTTCAAAATGCAAAGGAACTTGTACTGGTAAGAGGATCCAAATGCAGAATAACCTTGGAAAGGTTATGTTAATATCCTAAGAGCAATAGATCCCTATAAGTTTCAGCAGAGTAGCAGGACTAAATTTTTGTGGAATTTACTTTCCTCCCTATAATACATTTGTGCCTTACCAAAGTCTATGGGTAATTGCAACTTCTCACTCACCGAGTCCAATCAGCATACTATTAGCAACAGGTTGGGTTAGTATGAGGTCTTATGCAATAGAGATATAATCAAGGTCCCTTTGGATTATTATATCAAGGGTCAGCAAGCTGAATCATGAGTTAAATCTGGCCTGTGCTGTATTTTTATGTGGCCCACAAACTAAAAATGATTTTTACATTTTTAAAAGATTTTTAAGAAACACAAATAACAATGTAGAATAGAGACTGTATGCTCCCTAGAAATGTAAAATATTGACTATTTGACCCTTTGTTGACTCTTGGACGACTTCATGGATGGCTGGAGAATTGAAACAGACAGTAAGGGTGTATTGCTGGTCCTGCCAGATGAAAGCAAGCTGCTCTGATAGTCTAACAGGTAGAGAGAAAAGACATTTCTTTTTTTTTTTTAATTTTTATTTATTTATGATAGTCACACAGAGAGAGAGAGAGAGAGGCAGAGACATAGGCAGAGGGAGAAGCAGGCTCCATGCACCGGGAGCCCGACGTGGGATTCGATCCCGGGTCTCCAGGATCGTGCCCTGGGCCAAAGGCAGGTGCTAAACCGCTGCGCCACCCAGGGATCCCGAGAAAAGACATTTCACAGAACTGCATGCCAGATGCTAGATGATAGTGGAATAGTAGCTGAAATTTGAAACACCACTAGATTAAGCACATGATAATCTATCATTTTCCAAGATCTGTATTTCTTCTGCACAGACCAAATGGGCAAGTTGAAAGGAAATATGGTAGAAATCACCTCGATATCCTTCAAATCCTTGATAGTGGCACTAACTTCTAAATTCTTCTATAAATGCACTTTAGTTCTTAGATTACTATTTTGGTTGGCAGGAGCAATATTGGGGGCTTTCATAATAATCCTCATTATAAAGATCATAGAAATCATATAAAGATTCTGATAGTTATTAAATATATCTATTCCTTACATTCATTCTGGAACTGAGAAAATAACCACAGGACAGATGGAAGGGTCAATATGGCTCATTGTGAAATGGACTTGAATCAAAACTCCATTAATTTCCTGACTGCTATAAGCCCCACTATGACTGGTTGACAACCATAGTGTCTGGGAACTCCAGAATTAATGTCAGTCAGAAGCAGTATCTAGTAATCCCTGAAAAGTCTGAATAATTTCTCTTTTCTAATGTATAGTTAATCTGTTCAATGACCACAGGTCTCTTGAGGGAAAAAAAGGCAGAATAGTATAGTATATATTGTTGATGGAGTTGCAGGTTTCTTCTCCATTGGGGATGGGACTTCTTATCCACTTAAAGGACACTAAGTGAAAAAAAAAAAAAGGACACTAAGTGAGGAACTGTGACTCTCTAAATGTGGTGATTTGAGTCATACATCTCTTAACAAACCTAAAGCTTTGCTGTTCATAGAAACAAGTGAGACTTTTGAAGACTTTTCATCTAATTCACTTCTAGAGACACCACAGTCAATTTGCCCAAGGATCCAAAACCAAGGATCCAAACCAAGTATCTCTGAGGGTCAAACCATTCTGATTACTGCCCTGACTCTACTGCCTATTAAAGTCACCTTCCCATCTTGTCTCTCGCATTTAACTGCCTCCCACTCAGCCCCCTGTCACTCAAGGAACCCATCCACAAGGGCCTAAGGCTATAATAGCATTTCTCACTCATAATCATGGCCTAAGGAGAAGAGCCACCACAGAGCTCTTCAAGGATGACAAAGTTCCCCTTACCAAGGTATCTCTCAGTACAATGAGAGAATGGCAAAGGTGGTGTCCTCTGGAAATTCTTCTATAGCAACACAGCAATACAGTTGGTGATAAGTGATAAGTGAGGAAATCATATATAAGCATATGCTAAAACACTCCTATCCTCCTAAGCCTTCAGGAACCTTCCTCTTCTATACATAAAAGAAGTTCTGAATTCTTTGCTTCATTTACTGTAGGCCACTATTTAGTTTAGGTTTCAACCAAATCATTGTGGAAACTAATACAGTCATTCTCAGCCTCCTTTCCAACTACCAGAATCCAGAATTTTTACTTAGTATATTTCTACTAATAATTTTTTTTCTCTAATTCAACATTTTTTCCTTCCAACCTAATCCAACATTTTTAGGGACCAAGACCATAACTTATTCCCAGGTTTCTGTCAGTATAAATTGATAACATCTTACAAATCTGTTGGAGTCTGGGCTTTATACCACTGAGTTTTACATGGGTTGGGTAATGGTTATAGATCTACAATCAATGAGAGACAGTTTTGTAAAACCTGAAGAGGATCAACAGTACGCTGATAGAAAATGACTATTATAGATTATTCAGGAAAGGGAAAGGTTATCTCTTTGGACAGAGGAAGAATGGCTACCTCAACTGGCAAAGAATCTCAGCAGAATTTGAAGTTACAGGCATTCAGCTTCACTGGTAATTAGACCAGATGTCTCCATCCTAATTCTGATGGCCCCCCTCCTTCTCAATAAAAGTCCTAATCTTAAGAGACTCTAAAAATTTGTGAATTCAACTTTTATTGTTATTTGGTCCCCTTCAGGACTAGCTTTGTCGTTTGCTTTTCAGAAATCCTAACCCTGTGGCTATGAGAGATAAGGGTTTATTTTAGGGTAGTCATATGAGCTTTCAGGTTCCTTATCCAGATCATAAGCTGAGAATTTAAAAATGTGAACTTATCATTTTCTTTATTCAGGTTCCCTTTTGTGGCCAACAAATCCAAGCGTCATTATTTTTATTAAAATATTCTTTGTTTCAGCTACTTGCCCAAAGCCTTGCCTTCTAGGGGCATTTGACTCCAGATGATGTTAGATAATAATCTAAGTAATGTTTGGTCACTTCATGCCAGGAACCACACCTGTCTCATCTACTGGTGACATCAAAGTCTTAAATACTTTTGCGTCCAGTCAAAGAGAGAACTAAATTAATCTTTAAGGTTCAGTTATGGTAGAATCACTTCTAGGAATAGTAACTCTGCTAGTCAGAGTTCACTCAGGAAAGTGAAGCCTCTGTGAGTGTTAGAGGAATAGGGACTGATTATAGGAACTAAACTTACACAAATGAGGAAGGAACGGGAAAGAGATAGTTAGAGGTTAGAGGGTCAAAAATCAGTTTGCCTGCAGTGCTGGTATGGATGAAAAATTGGAATTTGAAGGGAAGTATGAAATGTTAAGCATGGAACCACCCAGGAAGAGCTCCCAAAAAGGTTATAGGGAAACTGTTGCCTCTCTGTAACTACTGTCTTTGTGGATCTTCAGTCAAGCATCTGGTGGTAGGCCTGGGGTTGCTATTGAACTGCAAAGCCAGTAGTCAAGATGAGCTGGATGGAAGTTGCAGGGAGCTAGCAAGGAGAGCTGGTACCCCGTCCCAAAAACTATCCTTTGTTTCTTTATCACCATAACTGATTGTAATAACTAACCTGAACTTCACTTCTACCTTCCATAGCTCAGTAAGCTCTTCCTTTGGCCTACTCTAGCTCAGAGCCATACAGGGAAGGTAATCCTAGGATATGTGTTTCCACTCTGACCAAGTAGAAAATAGCATAATCCAACATTGCACGTTTAATAGAAAGAGTGAAAAAAAAAGCAGATATCATTCCTAGGTGTAAACATTTCTAAGTTTACTATTTTATTTTATTTTTCTGTTTTTTTTTTATTTTTTAGTAATCTCTACACCTAATGTGGGGCTCAAAGCCATGATCTGGAGATCACAAGTCACATACTCTTCAGACAGAGACACCCAGGCACCCCTCGTTGCATGATTTTAAGCAGGGCATCTCAACTCATTGGTCCTTACCTTTTTTTTTCTGGTGTATTAGGAATAGTATGATAGTTCTGTTTCTAATGTGTAAAGTAAAATAAGAAGTTTTTTGGAAATAAAATGCAAACTAAGTTGAACATACAAAGGAAAATATTTTTCTTCATTAATTGCTGTATTAATTTCTGCAGCATGCAAGATCCACCCAAACTACCCAATTCTTAAAAGATATTTCATAGTGATAGATGGTATGATATTTATAGAACTAGTAAAGAAAATAAATATCTTTTGAAGATAGATTGGGTGTAAGTGCTGACTCACAAACTTACTGTTGGTATAACCTTGAGCTAGTTATTAAGTCTCTATAAGTTTTCCAAACTGCAAAATTGTGTAATAACAGCTGCCCCTTAGAATTATGCTGGGTATTAAAAATAACATAGTAATGTTTAACCATTGTTACCACTTAATAAGTGTTTATTATTATTTTTGTTACTATTATAACTCATTCTGCAGATTAACCAGTGCAAAAATGAAACTTAATCCTGAGCCCTTTACCTGAGCTCTCAGAAAGTAAATATGTTCACATGTATGTGTCCACCACCAAGCACTGCCCTCAGACAATTAATGAATTATTCACCCAGTTTTTTTTTTTTTAATCTCTAATGCCTAGTATAGGGCCTGACTCATAGTAGGCCATCAATAATGATCTATAAAACAAGAAACTTGAAGGCTGGCTTGTATGAATGAACTGCCATTTTTCTCATCCCAAAATAAAACCAAGAGAAATCCTCTCTGATTGAATATTGGGAAACTCTGAATTTTCCTTCTTAGAATTCAGGTATGAGGCTTGCAAAAAAAAGTCTGTAAGACTTAGAAATGTAAAAATGATGGTCCCACAAAATCAGTACCAGGTCACTTTGTTCTCTAACTAAAAAAAAAAAAAAAAAAAAATCGGTTCATCAATACTCATTGTTTTATATACCACTATTCTGGAAAGGACATCTTCCTCTTAAAAATATATATATGTTTAGGGGCACCTGAGTGGCTCAATTGGTTAAGTGTCAGACTCTTGGTTTTGGCTCATGTTGTGATCTCAAGGTTTTGAGATTGAGCCCCACATTGGGCTTGGCACTTAGTACAGAGTCTGTTTGAAATTCTCTGCCTCTCTCCCCCCTCTGCCCCTCTTCCTACTTCGATGTTCATTCTCTCACTCTTGCTCTCTCTGTCTAAAATAAAAAACAATATTTAAAAAGATTGATTTATTTATTTTAGAGAGAAAGCGAAACCATGTGAGAGAAAGAGAGAGAGAGCATGCACAAGTGGAGGTGAGGCAAAGGAACATAATCTTCAGACTCCCTGCTGAGTGCATATTTTTATGTATTTTATATGTATTTTTATGTATTTTTATGTATTTTATGTATTTTATATGTGTCAGTATAAGAAGGACATTTTAAACTAGCCAATATCAATTCAAAGAGCTGTTATGTTATGAAAAATTCATTCAGCTTGTCCATGGATAATAGGACTGCATCATGGGAGGAGTCAGTCAAAAAAAGGTACCTTGGAACCAAAGTTATCAAACTGATTTTTTTTTTAATCAGAAGGAATTCCTAGGATTTGAGACATATCAAAAATATTATAAGGCATGAAAACTATACTTTCTCACATATTCTTTTAAAGTTTATAAGAAACACTTTTCAAATGCATGGTGTATTACCCCAAAGTTTCATTAGTATTGGTAATGCATTTTTCCTTAGATGTTCAGACTGAGTCCAAAGGGCTATGATAAGGTTTTACTCATAGGCTGTGCCATGACATTGATTTGATTTCTATTAAAAATTTTTCTTCTTAAGACATTTTCTAACATTAAAGAACATGATAAAGATCAGCCTTGTAAAGGTTGCTGTTTACTTGCCGTGATGATCTTGTGAAAGATACTCTTTATTATACTATACACTCCTTTTTAGAAGAATACACAAAGGAACATATTCCATGGTGTCAGTACTAGTGATAGCTATACTTTTTTGAATAAAGAGTCTAAGTTTTCTTAGAGGCAAATCCAAATATAAATTGTGGAGTTCTTTTTAGAGACATAAGCACTAGTACTTGAGTAACAATTATGTTGTATTCCTAGGATGCTCTGTTAATAAAACACTTACTCTAAACTATATTTAATTTTTCAGTAATATTTTATTTTATTTTTTAAAAAGATTTTATTTACTTATTCATTCACAGAGACAGAAAGGCAGAGACATAGGCAGAGAAGCAGGCTCCTTGTGGGGAGCCAGATGCAGGACTCAATCCCAGGACAGCAGGATCACGACTGAGCCAAAGGAAGATGTTCAACCACTGAGCCACCCAGACAGCCCTTTAAGTAACATTTTAAAGGCCATTTTATTTTCTTTATTTTATATACTATAATACCAAGACACAGAAAAGATAATTAAATTCTCCAAAGAATTCAGTTAGTAAAGTGAGAGAGGTAAATAACCATCTAACTTTTCTAATCCTGAGAGGCCTTGGGTGCCCTTCTTAGTTTATCATTCTAAAAACCAGTTAAGTCATCGCTCACAACTAAATTCTTTGTCTTCTTTGACATTTAAGTCCTAATGAAACTAAAACATGAAAACCTTGGATGTGAATTGAAGGTTGGCCCTTGTTCATTCTACCACCGGGTCCCCTGGTGCTCTGTTAGCATCCATTATTCTGAGTAGAGTGCTGGAAACTAATTTAAAAGTTTGTATCTCTAACATAAGTAGTGCATTCTCTCTTCCTTGTTAAATTAAATTATCTGACCTAGAGGCAACAAACAGATTAAGTTATTTACTTATGGAAAAATTGGCAATGATTTTTTTTCTCTATTAGGGATATTATGAGTTGCTGAAATTCCATATAATGGACATAAAAATCAACAACAACAGAAATGACCGTTTTCTGCCAACACAAACACTATCTTTAATCCAGCAATGAAAGATGCTCTTATCAGCAACAGAACAGACAGATATAAAATCCAATTACAGAAGGCATCTATACTGGAGGGAAGAAATTGCGACATTGGTGAGTCACAGTCTTATGATCTAGATGTGAACTGACAAAGTGACTCATAGCTTTTGGTATATCATGCTCCAAACTGGTTTTAACATGACTGACCTCCACATTTGAAACATCTGCTACACATCACTAGAAATCTTAATCTGCTCAAACTTTAATATGTTGAAAAACAAAACCCACTTTTATTTTGTCTTCTGCCCTAGTCTCTGGTTAATTTTTTGTAGTACCCAGAAAGTTGATTTAAAAAACAAATAAATGTATGCAACTCCTCTGCTTGCAATCCTCCAATGCTTCCCATCGTACTTGGAACACATTCTGAACTTGGCCTGATCTGGCCTTGCCTTCTCTGACCTCTTATCTCCTACTCCCCCTGGGCACTACATTTTAGCTCACTGGCCCTCTCTCTGATCTGCAACAAACCAAGGTTGTTTCCATCCCACAGGCTGTACATTAAATCTTTTCTCTCTTAGGCATAATCTGCCACCTTCTTCCACTTCTTTCTCCCTTTCTATCTCAGTGTCAAGTTACATATCAATTCTCCAGAGAGAACTCTTCTAACCATTCTATCAAAAATGTTCTCCAACTAATACTTCAATTTACTTTACAGATATCCCCCCATTTTATCACACTCTGCTTTATTGAACTTCATATATTCCTTTTTTTTTTTTTTTACAAACCAAAGTTTTGTGGCAACCCTGTGCCCAAGAAATCTAAGGGCACCATTATTTTTCAGAAGCATTTGCTCCTCATGTTTCTGTCACATTTTGATAATTCTTGCAATCTTTCAAACTTTTTCATCATTATTATTATTATATTTGTCATGGTCACCTGTGATTAGTGCTGCTAACACAACATCCATTCTGCAGCCATTGATCAATTCTACTGGATCAAGGAGCAATTTAGACTTCCAGGTCTTATTTAAGAAATACATTTTGTATGGCTGTATAGCTGCCACACATAGTGATTCCTCTGATGGATCTGGGCCAAATGAATTGAAAACCTGCTGGAAAGAATCCACCATCCTACATGCTGTTAAGAACATTTATGATTCATGGGAAGAGGTTAAAATATCAACATGGACAGGAGTTTGAAAGAAATTGGTTCCAACCCTGGGTGACTTTGGGCCATTCAAGACCTCAGTGGAGGAAGTAACTACATATGTGGAGAAACAGCAGGAGAGCTAGAATTAAAAGTGAAGCCTAATAATGGGACTGAATTGATGCCATCTCATGATCAAACTTGAATGAAGGAGGAATTGCTTCTTATGTTTGAGGAAAGAGTGGATTCTTCAGATGGAATCAAAGATACTGTGAAGATTATTAACATAACAATCTTACTTAGTTGGTAAAGCAAGATTTGAGAGGATTGACTCCAATTTTGAAAGAAGTTCTATTGTGAGTAAAATACTATCAAATACCATCACATACTACAGAGAAATGGTTTGTGAAAGGAACAGTCAATCCATGCAGCAAACTTCATTGTTGTCTTATTTTAAGAAGTTGCCGCAGCCACCCCTACCTTCAGCAACCACTACTGTGATCAGTCAGCAGCCACAAACATATCAAAGGCAACACCCTCCATTGGCAAAAAGGTTACAATTCACTGAAATCTCAGATGATGGTTAGCACTTCAAAGCAAGGAAATACTTTTAAATTAAGGTATGTACATTGTTCTGCTAGAAATCAGGCTATTCCACCCTCAATATAATATAATGTAGTATAAACACAACTTTTATATGCCCTGGGAAACAAACAAACAAAACATTTTCTTTGACTTGCTTTATTGTGGTTTTCTATGTACTCTGTTGGTCTGGAACCAAACCCGCCATATTTCTGAGGCATGCCTATATATATTTTTTACTGTAGGATTTATCATTCTTTGAAATTATTTTATTGATGAAATTATACATTTATTTACTTACTTATTTTTCATTCTCCATCATATGTGCAAGTTCTGTGTGAAGACAACACATCCATTTTGTTTCTGTCTGTACTTCCTGTCTGCAGAACAATGCCTGGCACTACAAATGAGGTATGATGGACAGAGAAAGGTGGTAAAAATTGATATATTTTAGGAATCTGTGGGTTATTACAAATGATAAGGAAGGGTTGGAGACACTCAAGAACCCTGATAGAATTGGATAGACCTCCTGTCTCTCTTCCCAACATGGGTTTACCATGAACACTCATTGTGCCTTCTACTTCTGCTTTCTTATTCTTAAGAAGCCAAAACTCCCAGGTGACTCATCAATGCCAAACTCTAATTCATAAAGGGAATAGACATTATCTCATCTGATTCAAGCATCTACCTCCCCTTTACATTCAGGTCCTTTCTCTGAGACTTTTGGAATATATTATCCATCATTAGCAAAATGTTTTTGATCTACAAATATGTGAATGTTTCCTTTACTCTGCCTCAAACCTGATGGAGCCTTGAGAATGCCTTTTTCCCATCCCAATGACCCTTTCAGATGTTGTCCATTTTCACTAGTGTTTCCCTCTTATCATTTGACTGTAGGAGGCATAGGTAGATTCTCTGTACTTACCTGGCTCACTGTCACTTTCTCACACTCTATTACTACTACTATCAAAATTCTTGGTAATGTCAATATCTAAATACCATATCCATGTCAACATACCTTAGTCTCTCAGTTCCTTGAGCAGTACACCTCCAACGATTTTGTTTTATATCCTTTATCTGAGACTCTCACTTAAGAGGTTATACCCTAGAACTTCTTATTAGCAACATTATATACCATTTCCATAATCTCTGTCCCGTGTCTCTGATTATTCCTTCTCACTTATTCTAAATCCAGAGACTCTTACAATGCATCATCTTGCCACCTTCTACTGTCCATCCCACCTCACTCTTCACTTCTTTACCTATCCACACTTTTGTACTGTGCAGTACAAAACAGGGGTTCTCCATGTATGGTCCTCTGACTAGCAGCATTAATATCACCTGTGAGTTTAAGAAAAATGAAAATCATGAGTCTTATCATTATCTGTCGATTCAAATTCTCCATAGACAAGCCAGGAAATTGTGTTTTAACAGGCTCTCCAAGTGATTCTTAGGTACATTTAAATTTGGGGATCACTGGTCTAACACAATCACTTCTGAATATGTTCTTAATTCCATGGTCCTCCGTCTCTTATCATATTCACCAGGAAAATCTCCAACCACATTAAATCCAACTCTGAGATACTCTAGAGCTGTTCCATATGACTGGGAGAATCACAAACCATGATGCAGTTGCATTTGGTATCTATCACCTGTTGTGAGCCCAACTACTGGTGCTGCCCAACTACTAATTTTCGTGATTCAGTGATCTTCCAACCTGCCTCATGACTATTTAATCCATTCTCTTGTTTCCACAAACCTCCAACACAATCCCTCACCCACCTCCTTCACTGTCAACCAGTGATTTTGTTTCCTATATCAATGAGGAAATGAAAACAATCAGAATTTCCATAACTTCACTACACTCAATTTACCACCTACTCACATCAGCATATGTATATCTTGTCTGTATGCTTTCCTTTATTAGATGAACCTTCCTCTAATTTCCTCTGGATTCTATTCCTTTTCAAGGACAATTCCAGAAGTATGGTTCTCATGATTGTCCTTTCACTCCCCAGCAGATTGATTATTCACTCCTCCCAGATAATTCTAATTAGCATACATATATTCTGTAATTTCTTCCATCTTAACAATAAGTCTTTCTTGCTCCCACATCTCCCCCAAGATACCACCTCATTTATCCTCACTGTTTAGGGCAGTTAGCAAACTCTTCTATAAAGGGCATGTAGCATCCTATAAAAACACTACTAACCACTCTATTTTCACCTCAACACTGCCATCATTCTCACTGTGCTTTGTTTTATATTTTGCACTTATCACTAACTTGTGGATATTTAACAATTTATTTAATTATTTTTTACTGTCTATATTTCCTCAATTGAGAATATAAGCTTAGAGAGGGAAAGGACTTTGACTTTTTGGTTCACTGCTATCCTACTTATGCCTAGAACAGTGGGTTATTACTCTATGGGTACTAAAATGTTTGTTGAGTGAATATTGAACAACTGAGTCTTTTTCTCTTTTCACCATTCTAATCTTCTTGTCATTCATTGCCTCTATGTACCATCCAGTTGGCAAATTTCAAAACCTTATGATAAAACATGACTTCTCCCATTGCCTTGGAAGGTTCTTAGCATCCAATATCATAGATTCCTCTCCCATAATATCGTATCACTCAAATATTCCTTTGGCAGGATCTGCATTTTGCAACTCTAAGCTAGCTGGCCTTTACCTCTAGCTCATTTGGTTTCTATTGTAAGGTTTTAGACAATTAGCCCCTCGATCAATCTGTTACTTCCTATCCTATAAAGTATATTTCTCACCATGTGTCTCCTTGACTTGAGAACCTTATGTAGTCCTCCATGGCCAGATAGTTTTTCTCAACCTATTCATTGTAAAGTACTGGTTTTTATCCAATTTATTCCAGATTAATATTTTTGTGAAACATAATTAAAGAGAAATGAAAAAAGAACTTACAAAATATAAACCCAGTGTGTATTAGATTGAGCAGATAAAAAATTACATTTTGGTTAATCAGAATGAAAGAGTAGGGAAAAAGAAATTTCAAAACTGTACCATTTGGTCATTGAAAATAAAACTATGAAAAATAGAGAGAGAAAATCTTTATTACACTCCTAACTTTTTGTTGTTATGCAGTCAGAAATAAAATAATAAAGGAAATTGCAAGTCCCTATATATAATGTGTATAAATATGCTTTGAACCAATACACATGTATGTCAATACCTGAAATCGTTAATATGAAAAATGGGCTTGCTTCTTGCTTGTTAATTCATCTCATCTAGGTTATGGTAATAGCCACCCTACCTGCAGGAGATAATGTACAAATGGCATTTAAGAGTTTTGTTTTAACAAAACTCTTAAAGGTATGAAGAAGTCTAGTCTCAGGACTCATAAGCATGTTGATGGGAATGGAATAAGAAATTTTGATTTTAAATCAATTTCAGCAAGCCCAGGACATTCATTTTTTCTTTTATTCAAAACAAAGCAAACTGTGTGTATTTTCAAAAGTAATTTTCAATTCTTTTCCAGTAACAACTTCTAATAATTTATCCTTGAATGTCAGAGATAAATTTAAATTATATATTGATGAAAAAGGTGAATTCTAGATCTGTGAATTTCAAAATACCAGTCACTTTTGATGAAAAGTGAAAAAAATAAGACTTTCTATCCATTTAAAAGTTTTTCTCATAGCCTTGCATAGATGTGTAGCAACAAGACCATCCCTTCTTTGTTAAAATCATTGTTAATTATGAAACACGATAAAACAATCTGTAAAAGCCTGTTCTTATAATCTCCTAACTTCTGCTTTTTCTGTTTGATCTTACCTCCCACCTACATGAAAAAGTATTATGATTAATTAAAAATATCAAAGACATAGGAGAAATAAGCAAATCTGATTATTTCACATTTTACAAATTGGGATCAAACTGGTTATTTCTCCCGCAGAAACTCTAAGCATTCATTCTATAGTTCAAGCTTTTGCAACACAATATTTTTCTCTCCATAACCATCATACCTCAGCACATAATACAGTTGTTCATAGTCAGCTACTATATCATCACATAATAATGAGTACACTTAAATGTAATGATTGCGTAACTCACAATTTTTACTATGTCACTAAGTCACTGTTGATTTCAGCTCACATTTTTTTTTTCACAGCAAAACATCCTCATGAAGGAAGCAGTGTACTGATTTAGTTTCCCATTCAAGCTCCTTAATCTAGTGAATACCTCAATAATGTTTTGTCTGGCATCACAGCTGTGCCATCAAATGAATATAGTCCTACACAAAGTAAGCACAAAGCCACATTTGCTGATACGGATTATGGGCTTGGATGTTGAGACAACATGAATTTGCTATAAAACTGTAAGACTAATTATTATCATAGTTGTGCTTACTTCATCACGGGCTCTGCTGATCCACAGTCCACTCTGCATATACACTTATGGCACCATCATCCTAAGAGCAATTGTATACCTTCTCTTCTTTTTCTCCCCAGTACCTTTCTCCCTCCCTCTTGACTCTCAATTGATTACCTTGTTTTGTGTTTCACTGGGCAGATTGAAGCAATCAAGAGAATTTCACAGTCTTCCACTATCACGTCTGCCACCTGCCACCACTGGTTCCCACACATTTTGCCTTTTCTACTACTTCCCTCTCAGCTAAGCCAATCCTTACACTTGCGTATTGATACCAACCTTTCTCATCAACTTAGAGACATCACCCCTACACTTCTCCCCTCTATCATATGCCAATTTTTTGCTTTTTATTAGATTTTTCCATTGTATTCTATTATTTCTCTCATTTGAAAAATTACACACACAATCACACACACACACACACACACACACACGTCCTCACTTCCTCCTTCAGCTATTAGCTTCATTTCTTTGCTCCTTTTGACAATAAAAACTTCTTGAAAGCATTGTCTATAGGCAGTGTCTTTAAAATATTCTCTTTTCCTCTTCTTTTAATCCTTCTCCAAGCAGGCTTTCACCCTTCCACTTTTCCAGCAAAGCTGCTCTCAGATAGGTCACTGATGACTCCCACATTGCTGGATCCAGTCATGGAGTCTCAGACATCATCTTACTCTTATACTCTTCTCTATCCATTCTCACTCCCTTGATTGTCTCATTCAATGTCAAGGTTTCAAATGCTTTTTTTTTTATGACCATTACTTGCATTGTTCTACCTCTTGCTCAGATCTCCTTCCTGGATCCCAGTCTTGTATATCCCCACCCTACCTGCCACTTCCATGTGTTATTTAATATGGAGAACTGATATTGGTCAATGGCAACTCCATTCATCCAATTGCTCACACAGAAGTCTTCCTTGAGGGCTTCCTTTCAGACATCATATCCAATCCCTCAGCAAATCCTGTTGGACCTATATGCAATGATATCCAGAATTTAACCACTCCTTCCTACTTCTACCACTGAAAACTATTGCTTAGTAGGATCTGCAAATTCACATTTTATAATACCACTAATCCCCATTAGTACAATAAAAGAATATCTATTAGATTCATCTATCTGTGATATTTCCACTAAAGCACTCTCTACAAGTCTACACAAATTACTAGGCAGCACCTCAAAATCCAGAAGCTTCTTTCAAAAATATTAATATTAAGCAAATGAGGAAAACAATCCTGGGGCCCCTGGGTGGCTCAGTTGGTTAAGTGTCTGCCTTCAGCACAAATCATGATCCTAGGGGCCTGGGATACAGCCCCACATCAGGCTCCCTGCTCAGCAGAGAGCCTGCTTCTCCCTCTCCCTCTCCCTCTCCCTCTGCTGCTCCCCCTGCTTGTGCTCTCTTGCTTTGTCAAATAAATAAAATCTTTAAAAAACAAAAGTAACAAATCCTAATAGGAAAAAACCTCATTCAAATAGCTGATAGTTCAAAAAAATGTCTCCACATATCCTGTTTGGTGAAACATGCTGAATAATTCAAGAGGGTCATACTGGTGAGAACAATCAGAGAATTTAGTCAATTTAGTGGGAAGAAAATTAGTTGATTGAATGAACAACCCGTACACAAATTCAGGTAAAATCACTAAATTCAAATGTTAGAAAGATTACAATCAGAATTCTTTTCTCTTTTCTTTTCTTTTCTTTTCTTTTCTTTTCTTTTCTTTTCTTTTTTCTTTTCTTCTTTTCTTTCTTTTTTCTTTTCTTTTCTTTTCTTTTCTTTTTTCCTCTTCTTCTCTTTTCTTTTCCTCTTCTCTTTTCTTCTTCTTTCTCTCTTCTCTTCTTCTTCTTCTTTGCTGTTGTTATTTTTTTCCCTTTTCGTAACCTTCTAAATCAGTAGCCAGCTCTCTGAGATCACCAATAAATTTCTGACATTGGAAAAATAGCAATTTTGTGGGTTTATTCTTACTTTAAGACTCATTGTTAAAATTACCCAAACCAATTTTGTTATTGAGCATAATTAATCAAGGAGAAGTCAAGCAAGGTAAATACATTCATTGACAACTAAACATGAACTTTATGAGAGTTTATGTAAAGTGTTGGTAGTTTCATGTTCATGAGATGCAAGCCATTTCTCTTTTTCTGAGTCTCACACTCCACAAGATTGTTGAGTTTCTGATGACTCTTAGTGCTTCTCTTTATTTTATTTTATTTTATTTTTTCATTTGTTTTTATTGAAGTTCTATTTGCCAACATATAGTATAACACCCAGTGCTCATCCCATCAAGGGCCTTTCTCAGTGCCTGTCACCCATTTACCCCAACCCCTTGCCCATCTCCCTTTATGCAACCCTTTGTTCATTTTCCAAAGTTAGGTTTCTCATATTGGCCTCCCTGAGTTATTTCAGGGGATGGGAACCCTACTTCCCTGTCAGTTCTTAAAACAGATCACCCCAAATTATCCACATCTCGATCTTTCTGGCATGTGAGAATATGAGTGAAGAGAAACAAAGAGCTAAAAATTATTTTAAGAAGGGTAGTAACCTTGTCATGATCAAGATGACCATCTATTTCTTTTGGAGGCAAAAATAATTCAGATTAGGACCTTTCAATATGTTTAACATCATCATGAATGATCACTTTCCCAGGAATCACGAGTTTGGTGGTGAATAAATCAGAACAGGCATTATATGTGTTTTGTAAATAAATGTTTATCTCGCTACGAGCCAGAGGTCACAGAAGGTTTGTTTGACATTTCAAAAATAAGCTTTATTTTATGCCCATGGAGGTTCCATCTGTATCAGAAGTAAATCAATTTCCAGAGAGCTAGTGAATCTTTTTAATTGAAGTCATCAAAATGTTTCAAAGGTGTGGAGATGCTACTTTGGCGTCTTCATTAGCAATGATATCATTAGGTACACACATTTTAACAAATATTCAAGAAACTTTAAGAAACGCTACTGCCAATTATAGAGAAAAGATATTCTGGGAATGCTGGGTTCTATCTTGCTATATAGATGGCAGGGTCCTTGAGGTATACACATATATACATAAGGTCAGAGAAGAATGAGCTTCCATAAGGAGGACTTTCAAGCACTCGCTTTCAACCACTGGCTGCTGGCCCCAGAAGCTCAGATTCCTCTTCCAGACAATAATGTGTCAGGCAACTGTCTTTCCTGCTCCAAGAGTGGCGGCCCTGCCTCATACAGTTTGAGGAAATGGTTTGCAGCTGCAGTTACTTGACTAGCTGACTGGGGTTTGAGTGTGTGTGTTTTGTTTTGTTTTGGTGGGAGAGAGGTAGGGGACAACCAGTTGAGAAGTCTTTCATTTTTAACTCATCATTGTAAGGAAGGAAAACTGGCGCAGTCGCTTTTGCACACTGGGAGATCAGGACACAAATTAATCAGAGGTGCGACAGGGACATCTTTACGGGGGAAAAAACAATGCAGGGTGAGGAGTCTGCACACTTACATTTAAGGAGCATATCGCAGTGCAAATTGGGTCATCTCAGGAAATCTAAAAGCATTATTCCTCTGAGATTTGAAAAAAAATGTAATTACTTCTTCCACCAAGCATGATTCTTTTCAATAACCTTCATTTTTGTCTCCTGGAAATGAAAAGAGGTTTACATTAAAAAGGCATTTCCTCTGACTCCGTGTCCTTGAGCTGCACAAAATGTAAACCATTCCCTCCTCCCTCTTTTGAAGAAAAAGGGGGTTTCAATCTTTCCTTCTGAACACGGTCCATTTAAATAAGGAGATGGAGTCCCATCTTTTCTATCAGCCCCATTGTTTGACTTGTCAGTAATAACACTTGAGCTGAAATTGTACAGGCGTCCCACTAATTTAGTAATTATTGACATGGTGCTGAGCAGGAAATGATAGCAAACAGAAGGAACCGTTAAGGAGAAATGAAATAAAAGATGTTCATATCATTGTTGAATAATGGCTGAGATCATTTTGTGCTTTAAGTAAGGCCCAAGACACCTTTTTCCATTTTCCTGACACATTTATAATTTATGCTTTGTAATAGTTCCAAATATTTTTAGGACACTGGACTTTGTTTGAGTATCCTGCCGAACTGAATGAGAATCACGGAGCACACACACAGATGAGTGGGCGATGTGACCCTGCAGCAGCTTCCCAGTTAAACGACAGCCCCTCTCTCCCCAGCCTACCTCTTCTCCTCACGCTTCTTCTTCCTCTTCTTTTTTTTAATTTTCTTTTAAACACTTTTTCCTTTTTAACTTTTCATTTCTATTTATTGTCATCTTAGCTCTTACTAAGATCTTTGTTGCTAGGATAAGCAATGCAACCCAGGTTGTTGGATGTACCCATGGCATCTTCATTTATTTCTGAACTTTTTGATATGGAGGCTTTGCTTAGTTACACAAACTTCCTTAAAGTTTGGTAAGCATGGATGTGAAGGGATCATTTTTTCTTAAGTTGTGTATTTGTGCATTCATGTAACTCTGCTGGCATAATGCACGTGTGTATCTATTAATGTGCATGTGTGATGACAAGACGGTCATCAAAATGTTAAGACCAGAGTGTACAAGTCTGGAAATGATTTGCTCAAAGACTATAAATATTGACTGAGAAAATTCAGCATATCTTTTTATAACCCCAATATTGGAGGATAAGGATGGTCACTTTCATCTGAGCAATGATGTTACGCAGCATTTACTATGATGTGACTGTTCTGTATCAGGACATAATTTGTCAATGTTACAGGACAAAGCCTTATCACACAAGAAGACATGCTACAATAAAGTTGTATAGTATTACATTTTCTTTGATGTATCCTGCAATCAAATAACCACCATTTTAATAAGAACTACTAGAAACTTTTATTTTAAAAAGGCAGTATTATTAGATTTTAAAATGCTTTTCCCAGAGTGGTACCAATATAAAATTTGATCAAAATATGTAAGACAAATAAGCATAGAATAAAGGATGGAAAAGAAGTAAATCTCCAGGGATGCCTGGGTGGCTCAGCAGTTGAGCATCTGCCTTCAGCTCAGGTTGTGATTCTGAGGTCCCAGGATCGAATTCTGCATCAGGCTCCCCATAGGGAGCCTGCTTCTCCCTCTGCCTTGTCTGCCTCTCTCTGTGTGTCTCTCATGAATAAATAAATAAAATCTTTAATTTTTTTTTAATTTATTTATTCATGAGAGATACACACACACAGAGAGAGAGAGAGAGAGAGGCAGAGACACAGGCAGAGGCAGAAGCAGGCTCCATGCAGGGAGCTCAATGTGGGACTCAATCCTGGGACTCCAGGATCGCGCCCCAGGAGGAAGGCAGATGCTAAACCGCTGAGCCACCCAGGGATCCCCAAATAAAATCTTTTTTTAAAAAAAAAAGTAAATCTCCATATCTTGAGACCTGGGTTGTCAGAGAATGCAATGCAGATAACAATACTAGAGCTCCTGCCCAATAAGATAACGGCTGAATAAGTTGACTAGTCTTATGTGCCAAGTTCATCTGTAGCAATTTATCTATTTCTTCAAACAAAACATACTTTTCAGATTTTACCAAGGAGTCAAATGATGCTCGGAGAGGAGTTTCACAATATTTCCAGTCATGATTATGGTGCTAGTAATGACTGGCTCCTGATTCCCAAGCCAGAGCTCTCCAACATCACACTATTTTGCTCCTTATAATTTTCCTCTTTATTTTCCCATTGTTCTAGGTTGACATGATTACTATGAGGATTAAGCAAAACACCATTTAAAAAGAGGGCTCAACATAGCACGAATTTAGACAATAGGTCACCTCCTGTGTTATAGCTTTATTTGTCTGCTTTCACGATACCATATCAATTTTCCTGTGTCCTTCACATTTTCTAAAACGCCATTGTATGTCTAAATATGAAAATATCAGAGATGGCTCAAGTGCTAAAGTGCAAAATATATGGGGAGGTGCCATGGATGAACATACAGAAGATTTAACTCATGTATAGCTGAGAAAAACAAATGCCCATTGGAAACAAAAAAAAGTGACCTAGCCAAAGAAGTTTTAAAAGAATCACATCATCCTGCTCCACAGATCAACTTTGGTGTTTGCACTGCAGTGAAAAATATGGACTTAGAAATTCCTTTGTGGTTGTGGCACAAAATCATCTTTCATGATGTCATGCTGTGTTGTCAGGCAGTGCAGTCATGATTAGCACAAATGGAGAGTATTCCTGATCTCATTTGTTTATGTTCCTACGTCAATAAATTTCTCAGCTCATTTTGTGTTCTAGTTCTGGTCAGAACAGTCTTAATAAGCACATAGACATCAATCAAGGACTCCAAAATCCAGTTGATGAAGGCTACCCAAGCTGTCCCAATATTTCTACCTCTCTCTAGGAAATACATTATGTACAGTAGGCAACCTACATAAAAATTGTTGGATGTCATTGTGGGAATGTCCACATATCTATATTTTTACTCTCATCCTCTAGATAAAGTCAGTTATGTCAGCTTATTCCATTATGTGCTTGAAACTCAAAATAGCTAGTTTAAAAAAATAGTTGGTTTTACCTGAAGTATGCTGGGATCTAGGAATGAACAATTTATAATAGATTGCAATCCCAAGCAACTGATGACATGTGAAATAATGGAAGTGGCACAAGGACCATAAGAGTAATAAGTCAAAGCCCTTTCAAGGGTGCCAGGACCAGTACCCTACTGGGTCACTCAAATAAGCTCAGGGATAGAGGTTAGGGTTCCTTGATCTGTGAGTTCCAACCTATTCATATTAGAGAAAGGCCCAACACATTCCTTGCATTTCCATATAGATGCTTCAACTGAAGATATCTTAGAACTGTAACCACTTAAAAAGTACATAAAAACTAATTCGCAAATTTTATCAAGCATTCAAGAATTCTAATAGAAGAGGCCATTTATAGAAGAAAAACAGTTATCAATTTGAAAGATACTCTCTCAGGGGCACTTGGGTGGCCCAGTGGTTGAGCGTCTGCCTTTGGCTCAAGTTGTGATCCCAGAGTCCTGGGATCGAGACCAGCATGAGGCTCCCCATAGGGAGCCTGCTTCTCTCTCTGCCCCTCTCTGTGTGTCTCATGAATAAACAAATAAAACCTTAAATAAAAAGAAGATAGATTATTCTCTTATTAGGTGAAACTCACTAGTCATGCCATTTCTTGGAAAAACGAAACAAGAAAGCTCCAAAACTTGAAATATCGTTTAGCATTGTAAATGTAGTATGCCTGGTTTCCCCTTTGCCTCAGTGTTTTAAAGATACACCCCTCACCTTGCATCCCTGTATCCTCTCAGTTTGAGGACAAAAGAATTGGAATGACCTGACGATTGGCTCTGACTCAATGAATGCTCCCTTTCCATGGGACTCCATAGCATTTTGCACAATTGTAAAGCACACTTACCCTGTGGGTGCCTCGACTTGGGTAAGGAATTCTGAGTAGAACCTGTGGTTTGTGCCACCCATCTTTGTACCTTCAGCATCCAATATGGAGCTTGGCTTCTGGTACCCCCTTCTTCACTGGGAACTCCTGAAGGATAGACCAAAGACCACATTCTTCACGTGAATACATGGGTAAACAAAAGACTATCTTCTTTAAAGGAAGAAGAGTCATTTTTATTTTTTTTTCTTTTGAGAGAGAGAGAGCACTGGCATGCACAAGAGCAGGGGGAGGGGCAGAGAGAGAAGCAGACTCCCTGCTGAGCAGGGATTCCTACCACTCCACCCCCACCCCAACCCATGCTGACTCAAACCCAAGACCCTGGGATCATGACTTGATCCGAAGGCAGACACTTAACCAACTAAGCTACCCAGGCACCCAAGAAGAGTGTTTTTTTTTAAGAAGGGAAGAAATTGAGGATGCCCCACAATAAAACTTCATTTACAATTCATGTGCATGCCACTTGAACTCTGAATCCAACTTGAAAGGTGGGAATACTGGTGGGAACTTGCAATGATAGCACTGACTCCTTTGTTTACACATTCAAGCTATGAAGAACTGATTTCAGAAAACCTGGTTTCAGTTGCAAGCTTATACCAGGGATGGAAGTGGAGTATTTGCTACTGCCCTTGCTGCATCTCATCGGGGAGTCATTCTCTTACCCTGTGGCCCTTATATTAATATCTCATAAGTAAAGGTAACAGTGGGGACAGCCCACAGTGTCCAGAGCTGATTGGACCAACCTGACGTATGGACTGGGCAGAAACCCATCAGCAGTGAGTCCTGAAACAAAACCATTAGACAGGGGGCTGTGGGGAACAGAAGTGCCAGAAGAATTAGTGGCAGGCAGCAGAAGAGGAACTGTATTATGAGAATAGGGATCATGTCTATTAGTTCACTTTGGACAGGAAGCAATAACTGAGAAAGCCTTCAATGCCCCAAACACGAGTGAAGCTTATTTTCACTCATGTGATAGTCCATGTTAGATACTTCTGGTCAGTAGCGGCTTCCTCAAGCTATGGTTCAGGGATCCATGATCCTTTCCCTCTGTATTTTGATCAGCCCCTCTGGCCTTGCGCTCTGCCATCCCCCCAGGGAAAAAGAGAATGTCCATGGGGACATATGCTTCTTAAAAGCCAGGGCTTGGAGCTGGTGCCCCTGGTGGGGTCGAGTCATGTGACCACCCTTCACTGCAAGGGACGCACAGGAAGTTGGTGGAGCTGTGCTTATAGGAAGACCAGGAGGCAGATTTTCTGTGACCTGCTACAGGCACAAGCAAAATAAACTAAGTAGGTCTCGAACAAAGGCAGCCAAACAAAGGCACTTGTGCCAAGTAGCATAGAGTTAAAGAAGAGAGATTTGACAGAAATAATATTAGATTTATCCTATAAATGGACTGTAGTTTATAAATAGGTCTGTTTTGTATATTTCATAAATCTATTGGTTCAATCTGCACTCTTCCTTCATATTCAAACTAGAATTGAGAAAACAGAGACCAGGGTCCTATTGAAAACATGAATATTTTGCACAGTCCTCTTGGTAGAGTGCCATGAAGCAAAATGCTAACTTCCCAGGTGATGGTGAAGCCCTTAAACCTTGATTTTAATTATCCTCTTCCTCCAAAATAAGATTTCCCAACAGCCACTTCATTTAGAGTCTCTCTAAGTTACAGACATAGTAGCAGTTGACTTTGGTCTTCTCATGCGTCCATGCAGCAAAACTATCTTTTGAAAGGAACCTCATTTTGCTAAAACTAGAAAGGAAAAGAGCTGGGTTCTGAAGCATTTCTCTCCCTCTCTTTCAAGCTGGAGGAGAGCTTTTGCACTCAGAGAACAGCTCCACTTGCCTTATTACATCTCCCACACACCTTGTGAGCAGCTCAGAGGACTCAATCACATTTTTCCCCAGAGGCTGGCAACAATTAAAAACTAGCTGCCGTAAGACAGTATTTACAGATCTTTACAACAAACACAAATTGGCATTTTTCATCGAAATAGGCAATGCATGCTGCACATATCATGGGTCTTAATATAACTGTCGCCTTCGACATCTCACAGCTTTCAAGTGAACAAAACTGTTAATAGGAGTAATGCCTTCAATGCCATTGTCAGTTTCACTCTTCACTGTTTTTCTGTTTTCCTTCAAGCCACCACCAGTCAGCTGGATCTCTTGATCAGATTGGTAAAAGTTGGGGGAAACGCGATGTTTGGGAAGAGAGAATATCATTTGCGGAAAAAGCCTGGGAGGAACAAGATGCTGTCTATGCCTTGCCATTTGCAAACATTCTCGTGCTCTCTCTTTTTGGATACCTTCCCTTCCCTCACCCACCCCCCTATTACTAGAACATCGCATCAGATATTTTAAAATGCTTTGTTTCAAGCCACCTGATTTTATATTTTCTATATCTGTTTTTGAACTGATCTGATATTTCAGGACAACAAATAGAAAATGGCTTTGTTATTGAACTGGGAACAAAAGATACAGTGGAGAAGCATATTAAAATGTTCAGAAAATACTAAACTGAAATCTGTTTACTAAGCCACCAGCTGTCACTTCCTCTTCTGGCTACCATGCACTACCTATCTGGAAGTGGCGCCTCCCGCTTATTGTCCTTCCTCCATGCTATATCTGCTCTGATGCCTTTTTATTTATTTTAAAAAGGTCTACCAAAAAAAAAAGATTCATATTTAACCATACTGTACATTTGCTTTCATTAGCAAATAAATTCAATAGGCTCCCTTTTAAAATACACATTTGTAAGGAAGTGATGTGATATTCAATGTACTTAACAGCCAAAGTTGAAAATTAAACTGAGCAACCGGTTTGAATTTGCAGCCCAGCCAATGACAATAGGAATCGTCAATATGGAACCAAGTATACTGATGAGTACCCAAGAGTTCAATCATGAATTTAAAATAGTTAAAAATTGGGGTTCGGGGTTATAAATTCTGTTCCAAATTATAAGTAGCTATTTCTGGCATATTAGCATTATTTTCTCTTCTTAAGGAAATGTTAAAGTTGAGATTTTTTTTTTCAGGAGACAAACACATGCTTTCGGGACACTTTTGCTAGTCCTCCAAACTCCCTCCCCCCCACCACCACCACTTCAATGTCACCAACACCTGATATGCTTTTTGGCATATTCAGGAGGGGAGGGAGGCATTGGGCCGTGGAGACCAGAATCCTTATTCTCCCCTTCTCCAGGCCTCGAAGCGAATGATGCTTTGTATGTTCCTCTGTCTACTTAAGGGAGCCTAGGGTTTCAGGTGGGGCAGCCTCATGGCTGAGCCGCACTCACAGTATGGACAAGGAGAAGCATGCCTAGCTCCAAAAGTACAAGCTTGCTTCCTCCAGGACCGCTAGGCTCTGTGCTACTCACTGTGCACATGATTCCTATTAAAATCCTGTTTTCTGAAAGAAGCAAGGTCTCAGCATTGGGACTAGGCTATCTGACCTTGGGAACCCCTGAGCTCCCACAGCTAGGTATATGTGCTGCCTCGCCACCCAGCAAGCAAATCGACCCTATTGGCAAAGAAGAGAAACATGCAAACTTGATGCAGCATTAATCAAACCTGAAATGTTATTTTTAAGATGTCACGAAATCCACATTGACTGACTGGTCCTTTTAATCTTAATTTTGAACAGTTGCTACTCCAATTAAATTCTACCACCTAGCATTTTCAAACAGCTCTTGGTTGTTTCCACAAACTCTGTTAATGGACAGCTGTTTCTGACAGCCCCCTGATTTGCCAGCGCTGTGTCGGCTGCCAGAGCAGGAGGCCCCATTCTGTATTCCGCTGCTGGCACTGGGGGATATGCAAATGAACACATGAATCAGTTGTCACCACCACAGACACAGTGCGGGGAGATGATCAGGATGTGGGGGAGCTTGGCTGGCTGCAAGTGAGGGCGGGGGGGAGGACACAAAAAGCTTAGATTTCTTGAAGTGAGCTTTCTTGTTGTTGGTTTTTTTTTTTTTTTCCTTTTTTTTTTCAAGTGTCTCTAGTTTATTTTCACTTTGTGGCATTCATTAGATTTCAGTTCAGGAAAGTGCAATCTGTTCCTCGCCAATCACCAACAGAAACCTGAAAGTTTGGGAATGATAGAAACGTTTCAGGTGAACACCGTTAGGACTTCAGTAACACAAGCAGAATATTATATACACTTCTGTGTCTCGAATATTTTTCCATCCAAGAAGGGAGGGAGGAACACATAACTTTTCGTTCCCATGAGAAGGAGCTTAAGAAAATTTTCCCTGGAGTCCAAAGGTGGGTTGTAAGTGTTCTGAATTCTTTCCATCAAGGAATTCTCTGAGTTGCTCCACGGGTTGAGGCAAATGCTCATATACACAGTGAGTATCACTTCAATAGGTCATGGAGCAGTACCAGTTCCAGGGGCTCCCGAACTGTTCTTGGACCTTCCTGATTTACCAAATATGGGGGAAATGCTTTTTCCATTATATCCTTTAGGGTTCAGTAAGGGAATCAACCATAATAAGGAATTTAGAGTAAGAAACTATCACAAGGATTGGACCTTACAGAATTATGGGACCTGGTGGTAAGCATGGAGTTTGCTGTAGGTCAGCAGAGCCAGCAGTTGTGAGGAAAAGCTGGTCATAAACGAGGAGAGATAGGGCAAGTTGAAATCGATGAGGACAAACTGGAACCTAGGAGGACAAATGGGTCCCCATGAGGACAAACTGATTCTGTTCCATTCTTTCACTGCCTGCAGCCTATATAGCATGAGTGATCTGCAGGAGTAGCTGATACCATTGGCCACATACCATTACATGGACTTAGGACCTAAGACTTGAAGAATCTGAAGAAATAAGTACAGTGGATGCTGGAGTGGATGGGGCCCTGCTGCTGTCTCGAGCCAGTGAGGTGAACCAGCTGGGCAGTGACAGCACACACAAACCATGGTGGTACCCAGATCCCCATTCCAACTTTCTGAGCATGACGACTATTGTTCACTGAACCTTTTCAATCGTGACAAATTTCTCTGTAGCCAACCCAAACTCAAACCATAGCTGGAGGGCAATTATTTCCAGCTCTGTTTGGTTGACCCATGAAAAACCATCACAGCTCTATATCCAGTTCCACTCTGCTTTGAGAATCTGCTGTGATGCATAGTTCACCCTGGTTCCATCAGGGCTGATTCCAGATGCTTTAGCTGGAGGACAGAGGAAGAAGACGGGAAGAGCTAAAGTTAGGGGTGGAATTAAGTGGTTAAATTCCAGGAGACAGTGGGGTAAAGATAGTTGGAAAATGGACAGCTGTTTTGGGATTAGGAAGCAAGTGAATATCATATATTGATTTTATCCAAATATTGTTAGAAGTCCTATGCTGTGGGCCCACTATCCAGGGCCAGACGCTATACAGATAGAAAGAATAAGAAGGATATATATTATGATCTCAATCATACCCAGCGAATGCATATTATCAGGGACTCTTTCTGCCTTCAATCAGAAAAGATATGAATTAAGACTCCATTTATAAGCTGATTTAACATCACTATGTCTCAGTTGATCTAAAATTGCAAGTGTTTGAGAATGTCTTGATACAGAATGAAACCTACACATGAATTTACCAAGAGAGGAACAGCCAGAAGAAATCCTTATATAGTTATTAGAGTTGATTCAAAACATTTTTAGGTCTTATGTTGTTACTCAATACCAGGGAACAGTTTCCCTTAAATAAAAAGTTTAGAGTCCACAGCAGTTATTTTTCACTTATGATTTCATATCAAGACATCCAAGTTTGAAAATATTCTATTATGCAATTAATTGAACAATGACTGACTCTGGTGGCTTGCACACACACACACACAAACACACACAAACACAAACACACACATGGAAGCTATCATGAGCAATTCCCTGTCCACCGGAGCCATCCCTTCATCTGATAGATTTGGTGCTCCTGACTTGTTCTCATGTATTTATAGACATCTCTGTTATAGACAATATGTGTATTTGTGTACTTTTTTTATAAAGGAGAATTATGCTGTCCTTGTCATTGTACTGAACACATTTCTGTATCAGTAAGAATATAAATATCTCATCCTTTATATGCATTTTACTTTGTTTCTTTATCCTAATCTAATCATTCCTTTATTGATCGGCATTTAGGTTACTCTTCTTTCCCTCTTTATTTTATTTTTTTAAAGACTTTATTTATTCATGAGAGACACATACACACACACACATACACACACAAACACACACACACACAGAGAGGCAGAGACAGAAGTAGGCTCCATGCAGGGAGCCCGATGCGGGACTCAATCCCGGGACTTCAGGATCATGCCCTGAGCCAAAGGCAGACACTCAACCACTGAGCCACCCAGGCGTCCCTCTGTCCCTCTTTAAAAAAGATAATAACATGCTCTCCTAGAAGCCAGTGCCATCTTTTTTAGTTGATCTTTTGCAACTAAGTGCAGTAAGTTCTAGGGAAGGAAGAAGAAGCTCTGTCCTTCTACCACCTGAAAGCCAAAGAGAACATTAACTTGCACACTTTTCTCACAAACACAAGTATTTGCTTTGTCTCTTTCTCCTTCCTCAGAGCATTATGATATCGCATATGCCAGGTCTTATCTTCCTAGTCCTGATCCACTGCTGAGCCCACTGCACCTGAAGAAGTGAAGCATCACATTCTTCAGCTCTATATGGCATTGTCAAAATGGATTCCCCAATTTCCACAATATATTAGGGGTTCGGTTCATGCCCATAATGAAATCTTAGAAACACCTAATTACCTAAATAGCTTGCTATGGATCTAATAACTAATATAGTTCCACAATGAAGAATGCTTGCTCGAAGTCTATTAAAAAAAGTTCTATTCTAGAGGTGCCTGGGTGGCTCAGTCAGTAAAGCATCTGCCTTCGGCTCGGGTCATTATTCTGGGATCCTAGGACCAAGCCCTGCATCCATCTCCCTGCTCAGCAAGGAGTCTGCCTCTCCCTCGCCCTTTGCCCCTCCACCCACCCCCCACTCATACTCTCTCTCTCTCAAATAAATAAACAAATAAAATATTTTTAAAAATGCTATTCTATATTTCTCATGTCTACACTCCTTCAGTGAGTCTCTCTTTACACTACATAGTCCATATCTCCCGGCCAGAATATCCCTTCCTGAGAAGCATCTTGTAGAACAAGATGAAAGCAGACATTTTGCTATACCATCAGTCAATATGTCTTTTGTCTGAACTGATTGTGTAGGTTTGCACTTACTCTCTTTTTCATCAATTAACAATCAATGCTAATGGCAGAATCATTTATTTCTCATCAGCAAGTCTTCCTTTGGCTTTAGCACTTTATCGTGTCCTGGTCATGTTCTCTGTGAGAGGCTTGGGAAATCAGAACTTTGAATCAATAGGTTGCTTAGCATAACCCAGCCCACCAACCAGTCAGTTCTACTTGGAAAGCTAGAGATTGTAGGTCAGAACATCATTCCCCTCATTTTGTTACTGAAGACCACTATTCTCATAATGGTCTGTTAAATGGACTATTGAATGTAAAAATATGGTAGCCAACTAAGTCTTGCCTACAGTCCACATATAAAAACAAGTCTACCAAATCTGAAGAATACAGCATTGATGAGAGTGACTTTTTCCAACTCCTTATCTCATATTTTCTTAATTTTCCGTAATTCTGGAGTAATAACATTCAACCACATCAGTGTTGTTATTGTTTGTTTGCCTCTCTGGATTGTAAACTACTTGCTTAGTATATGTGTTCTAGACAGTGATAAAAGAAAAAAAGGAGGGAGGCAGAGAAGAAAAAGAAAAAAAGGAAGAAGCACTTTTGAGGAGTGCTTGAGGGGCTCAGTTGCTTGAGTGTTGGACTCTTGATTTCAGCTTGTGTCATAACCTCAGGGTCATGAAACTGAACCCCACATCAGGCTGCATGCTCAGCACAGAGTTCTCTTGAGATTATTATCTCCCTCTCCCTCTCCCTCTCCCCTGACTTGCATGTGCTCTCTCTCTCAAATAAATAAATAAATCTTAAAAAAATAAAAGAAACACTTTCAAGACAGTATGCTGTGGAAAGTTAGAATTTGAACAAGATCGCATGAGTTAATTATATATTTCAGTGTACTAATCACTCCAAAAATATGCAGGCTATTAATATTATGTCCTCTATGACATATAAAATGGTTGCACAGAATACCTAGGTGTGACACAAGATGGTTTGTAATATTTAAAAATAGGGGCATTTCTTCAATTCGCCTGGTGTATTTTTGAAGGGAACTGGTGGGCATGGCTGATCTTTGGCAGGAAGGCTCAGATTTACCCAACTAAAGAGTCATCTTCTTAATCTAGCACCTAAATTGGTACCTACACCTAGTAGATTCTCAGTAAATATGTAGAGAAGAAGTCCTTAGGCCAATGAATTCGTAGGTCAAGGCCTGAATTTTCTGCCTACTATTTTTAATACTATACACAGCTAATCATAATAAAAGAAAAAGATATAGAAACAAAATGTAGAAATACTTAAAATCATATAACATTAGTATACTAAAGGAAATCAGAAGTGGGTAAGAAATGGCACAATTTTCACAAAATCTTAGCATGAATAGACAATGTGGGATATAACATTGGGGGAGACGAGGCAAGTCCACAAGGACAATTGGTGCAAAACTTTGCATCATAGCCCCTGGACTTAATTGACATTTGAATTTTTGAAAAATATTTTATTTATTTATTCATGAGAGACATAGAGAGAGAGTCAGAGACACAGGCAGAGGGAAAAGCAGGCTTCTGTGGGGAGCCTGATGTGGACTCAATCCCAGGACCCTAGGATCACGCCCTGAGCCAAAGGCAGATGCTCAACCAGTGAGCCACCCAGGCATCCTGACATTTTATTATTTTAGTTTAGTTTTTAGACTTCTTTGCTTTATCCTTAGCTTTCTTCATTTTTCTTTAAATGCCCTTTAAAATATCAAAATACTACATAAGGACAAATCAAGCATCATTTCACCTTTCTATGTCCCATGTATCTCAGGACAAGAAATATAGTAGATATTCAGAAAACATGAGTTTATGAATAAATGGCTAGCAAATATTATTGGCTACTATTAAAAGTTGGTGTTTGCAGAGTGATGCTTAAGAAATATTCCAATTGATAACATCTAGTTATTCACACAGTTAATATTATGTGCCTGTCTCATGTTGCTTTCTCATAATTAATGTGTTTTGCATAGCGAATTAGAATGTTATAAGCACACTTTTTATTTCTTGATGATTTGGAAGGACATGTTACAATAATGTCATTTTCCATGATGTTAAAGAAAAGATCACCTGGCTTTTGGGGGCTTTGGGGGGGTGTTCTATTCTTTTCTCCCATTTCCATTATTCCATAATGATGAAATACTGAAGTTATTCCTATTTTTTTCTCAAAGAGGAATTTTGAAAGAGCCTAAGAACTTGATAAATGGTGATTATAATGAAAAACACTATTTTCCAAATCTTCAGAGGCACCCAAGATGAGTTCTGTTCTTCTCTATGAGATAGAAAATAAGACAGCAAGCCCTAGACAGATCCCTGGCCCATGAGCATCTTTCAAAGCTCAATTAAGCACTGGAGCCAGTAGTGACCTAGAAGGGAACA
The DNA here is from genome assembly GCF_003254725.2 of Canis lupus dingo. Taxonomy (NCBI): domain Eukaryota; kingdom Metazoa; phylum Chordata; class Mammalia; order Carnivora; family Canidae; genus Canis; species Canis lupus. The sequence goes on along the minus strand of NC_064245.1, from coordinate 43,031,810 downwards.
GAAAGACTAAAGAGGCAGAGGGCTCTGCTGTGAACCATAGTTTCCCTTCCTAATACTTCCAAATACCTCCTTCTGGTCTTGGATTTAATGCTCTGAAATTTATTTTTTAAATGCTCAAATGGGGATGCTAATTTCCCCTCAGAACTGTGTGAAGATTAAATGAAATGATATTTTTATGGCAATGACTTGGTAGTATAGTATCAGGCATGTTATATCACAAATACATCAAGTATTAAAAGTACAATTGTTCCTATTTTTTAAGCTGGACAGTTAATGAATATATCTATAAACCAGGCCTGACAGAAACTGTCAATTAATTGACAGAAACCCAAAGCAGGAGAGTAACCGCCAATCTTCCACACATGACATGGTCGAATGGCAACAGAAACGCAAGCTGTACCAGTTGTGAAAGCGTCTGTTATTTTATCTGGTCATTTTTTAGGTTAAAAAAATGAGAAGAGGGGCACCCTCTTCTCTGAGAGTGGCTCAGTGGGTTAAGCAGAGCCACTTTTGGCTCAGTTTATAATCCCAGGGTCCTGGGATCAAGCCCCGTGTCAGGCTCGCTGCTCAGGATTTTACACTGCTTCTCCCTCTCCCTCTGCCTCCTGCTCCCCCTGCTTGTGTTCTCTCTCTGTCAAACAAATAAATGAGGCCTTTTAAAAAATTAAAAATAAAAATTAAAAAATGAGAAGAGAAGCAAGCAGGTGCTTTACAGAAGTCTCTTTTTTTGTTTAATACTCATTTCAGTTAGTTGTGTTATTATTTTACTGAACCTGAAGATCAGAAAGTTTGATTAAGCTACCCCAGAACACAAATGAAGAAGGTGGGGTCCTGATTGTTAGCTGGCACTTTACGTGGGCTCATGTTCTCATTCTCTAGATGAGAAAACCGAGGCTCCGGCCCGTAGGCGAGGACTAGGAGGAATCAGGTTTGGCCTTTGAGTCAGACAGCCCTGTGTTTCCAATCCCGCCTCTGTCCTTTGCTGGCAGCGTGAGCTCTGACAAAAACAATTAACCTCTCTAAACCTCCAGAGATTCTAAACAGTATATTTTTAATTGGCTTGTTTAGCGTTGCCTAAAATATATCCCTTTGGAACACTTGTTCTATCAGATGTTTAAAAGTGTTAAATAAAAAAAAAATGTTTCATTGGTCCAGCAAGTCTTAGAAAAGCTGGTTTAAAACAAAGTTAAGTGAGTTCGGATATTGCAAAATCCTCAGAGCCTCTGAAATGCTAATTGCCTCAAAATCTCCAGGGGAAGAGAGAGTGACAAGAAACATCAATGTTTCACAGAAAATAGTTTGCAAAGTCCAATGCTTTGTGTTCCTTTCTATTGTATCCTGTCTTAAGGCTGCTAAAAGTTCTCCCCTTCTCAACTGTCATTTAAACATTATATCAATTTTTTTTTAATATATATGAAACAGATCAAGACCTAGAACATTCTGCATAGAAAACTTTCCCACCTGTCCCTCCCCAGCCATCCCTCCCACCCCCAGAAGGAGTCACCACTATTCTGACTGCTATCATCTTGGATTAGTCTTGCCTACTCAAGAACTCAGTATAAAGGAAATCACAGAAAGTGTGCTTCTGTGTGCCTGGCTACCTTAGCACTGTGTTTGTTTACTTTACTATTGTTATCATTCCTGTATTTGATTTTTAATAGCTTTATTGAGAGGCATAGTTAACACACAACAAACTGCACATATTTGGAAGGGTACCAATTTAAAAGTATATATATATATATATAATGATCACCACAACCAAGACAAGGAAAATAGTCATCAACCAAGAGTCCCCTTCCCTTCTGCCCCTTGCCAATCCAGGTGACCTCTGATCTGCATTCTGTCACTATAAATTGGTTTTCATTTTCTAGAGTTTTCTATAAACTTAATGATCCAAGAGGCATTCTTTGGTTTCTTTTACTCAGCAAAATTATTTTGAGAGTCATTCATGCCATTACATGTATCCATTGCCCATTCCTTTCTATTGTTGTGTAGTATTCTGTTGTATTGATATACCACCTTTTAAAATATATGCACTACTAATGGACTTCTGAGTTGTTTTCAGTTATTGGTTATAACAAATAATGCTGGTATGAACATCGATATAAAAGTGTTGGAATGAATGGATGCCTTCATAACTCTCTGGTTATACCAAGAGAGGATTGGTTGAATCATATGGTAAAATATATGATGTTTTACTTTTTTAAAAAGTCCTAATGTGACTTTCAAAGTGTTTATAATGTTTAACATTCCCATTGACAACATAGAGAATTCAAGTTGCTCCACATCATCTCCACGACAAAGTATGAGTAGTCTTTTGAAAAGCAGAAGCTTTGAGTTTTGATGTTCTATTTATCAATTTAGTTTTTTATATATCTTTACCTAACTCAAGTTCACAAATATTTCTCCTATATTTTGGGAACTTTGTAGTATTAAGTTTGTACATTTAAGTTTATGATCCATCTTGAGTTAATTTTTTATATAGTGTGAGGTATGAAGAAGATTCAATTTTTGCTTATGGGCATTGAAATATCCTAGTACCATTTATTATTAACTATATTCTTCCTACACCAAATTGACTTTTCACCTTGTAAAAAATCAGTTGTCTATATATTCAGGGACTATTTCTGTACCCCATTCTATTCCATTGACATATTTGTGTATGTTTATACCAATACTACACTGTTAGTTACTGTGAATTTATAAATTTTGACATCAGGTAGTATTAGTTCTTCACTTTTGTTCTTCTTCACATTGTTTTTGGCTCTTCTACACCCTTTGAATTTTTATATGAACTTGAAAATCATCTTGACAAGTTCTACGATAATCCTTTGAAATGGGGGATGGGATGGTATTGAATTCATAGATCAATTTGGAGAATATTAACACCTTAAAAATACTGAGTTTTTTGACATATAACATGCCTCTCCATTTATTTATGTCTTCCTTAATTTATCCCAGCTATGTGTTTTAATTTTTACTATATAGATTTTGCACATCTTTAGTCAGATTTATGCCTAAGTATTTTGTATATTTTTATGCTATTATAAATGGTATTTTCTTTATTTTGACTTCCGATTTTTCTTGATAGTACATATAAACACGGTTGATTACTGAGCATTCTACAATCTACCTAAACCCATTTGTCATTCTAGTAGATTCCACTGGATTTTACACATAAGTGATATTATCTTCTGTGAATAAGACAGTTTAATTCTTTTTTTCTATTTTTTTTGTATACTTTTTTACTGGAGTTCTATTTGCAAACATACAGCATAACCCCCAGTGCTCATCCCGTCAAGTGCCCCCCTCAGTGCCCGTCACCCAGTCACCGCATCCCCCTGCCCACCTCCCTTTCCACTACCCCTTGTTCCTTGTTCATTTCCCAGAGTTAGGAGTCTCTCATGTTCTGTCAACCTCACTGATATTTCCCACTCATTTTCTCTCCTTTCCTCTTTATTCCCTTAGAGTTTAATTCTCCATTGTTTAAAGATTTCATTTATTTATTGAGAAAGAGAGCATGCATATAAGCAGAAAGAGGGACAGAGATAGAGGGAGAGAGATAATCTCAAGCATGCTCTATGCTCAGCACAGAGCCCTAAGCAGAGCTTGATCACACAACCCTGAGATCATAACCTGAGCTGAAATCAAAAGTCACCAGGTACCTCTCATTCTCCACTTTTTAGCCTGGAAGTAAAAATGAACTGGTATTAAAACAACATGGATGAGTCTCAAAATACTTATGCAGAGTGAAAAAGCCAGACAAAAATTAATAAACAAATAAAAACCCAGCATGTACTATATTATTGCATTTATATAAAATACCAGAAAATAAATGGGCACCTGGGTAACTCAGTCAGTTAAGCATCTGACTTTGGCTCAGGTCATGATCTCAGAGTCCTGGGGCTCAGTTCTGTGTCAGGCTCTGCATTCTTTGGCGAGTCTGCTTGTCCCTCTCCCTTCCCCTTCTGCCATTCCCCTCGTGCTTGTTGTCTCTCTCTCCCTCTCTCAAATACATAAATAACATCTTTAAAAAAATGGAGTCACCTGGGTGGCTCCTGATTCAGTTTGAGTCATGATCTCAGAGTCACAGTTTCAGGCTCCCCACTCAGCATGAAGTCTGTTTGGAATTCTCTCTCCCTCTACCTCTGCCCCTTCTGCTCTCTCTCTCTTTCTTTCTCTGTTTTTTTCAAAATGAATAAATATATAAATAAAAACTTAAAAGAAAATGAAAATTTAAAAATTGCAAACTTTTCCATAGTGACAGAAAACAGATGATTGGTTGCCTCGGTGGGAAGGTGGGAACAGGACAGAGAACTTAGGGCAGGAGGAAATTTGGGGTGATGATGCACATGTTCATCACAGTCCTGGTTTCACAAGTGTATGCATACAGCAAAACATATCAAATTTGAATGTATTAAATAGGTGCCGTTTCTTAGATGCCAATTAGACCTTAATGTTTTAAAGGCAAAACTATGTTTATTTAAGCCCAGAGAGGATATATAGTTTTCTTTCCAGGCATTTAGAACACTACCTGTATGGGTCTACTGTACTTTAAAACATATCTCCCATTTGGCTTGAATACAATCAGAGAGAAACTGAGTTCGGTCTTAAACGCACATGCTTGCAATTTTGGGTTTACAAAAACTCACAAGAGACAGTTTTCCTGTAGCCACTCAGACCCAGGGTGCAAGCAGACGTGTGCTACCTATCACTTTGAGGGCCCTGGCTTCTGGCTCTGGTCCCTGCTCCTCCCCTGCTCCTAGTCCTTATTTCTGAGGCACTGGCTTTGCAAAGCCAAGGATGTTTTATTTGTTTTCCATGCTAGGATCACTATTGGAAACAGGTCTTAGTGACTGTGAGAACTTTTTTTACTTTTTATTTATTTATTTTTAAAGATTTTTATTTATTTATTTATTATTTATTTTTACTTTTTATTTATTTATTTTTAAAGATTTTATTTATTTATTCATGAGAGACACACAGAGAGAGGCAGAGACACAGGCAGAGAGAGAAGCAGGCTCCTTGCAGGGAGCCCAATGTGGGACTCAATCCTGGGGCCGGGATCACGCCCTGAGCCAAAGGCAGACACTCAACCGCTGAGCCACCCAGGCGTCCCTGTAACAACTTTTTTTTATTTAATCAGGCATGTCTCGTTGTTTCTTCAGTTGGTTTTTCTTCCCACATTTTATTGGTGAGTTACAAGATGAGCTATCAGAAATATTTGACCATTGGGGCACCTGGGTAGCTCAGATGGTTAAGTATCTGCCTTTAGCTCAGGTCATGATCTCTGGTCCTGGGATGAAGCCCCAGATCAGACTCCCAGCTCAGTGCGGAGCCTGCTTCTCCCTCACCTTCTGCCTCTCCCCCTGCTCATGCCCTCTCTCTGTATTTCTCTGTCTCAAATAAATAAATCAAATCTTAAAAAAAGAGAAATACCTGATCATCTGTTCTCACCTTTTGAATTACAATTGACTTCGAGGCCTTAAGTACTAAGGTAGAAAGAAAACATGGCACAATTTTCTAAAACCACTAAGTGGAGAATGAGAAAAGAAGGGATTCATGGTTCATCTGGGCATTTTTGTATTTATTTTTTAATGTTATTTGCAAAGATCATTGTATCTTTGATGTCAGAGCCCTCATTATTCTCCCCCCAAAATGCTTTCACAATAGATTGATATTGAAATGGAAGTTCTGGTCACTGTCTGTAGAAAGGTGCTTGGCAGTAGTAAGCAATCAATAAATACTTTCTTAAATGAATAAATGGATGAACAACTACATGTTTCTTAAAAGACAACAGAAAGATTCGATGGTGGAATGGACACTCTGTGGGAATCATATGCTGTTCATAAGAAAAAGTGAAGATTCATGTTTTTGTCTTCACCTGGCACTGTGCTGGATACTGGGGATAAATAGATGTGAGCAAAGCTGTCCCTAATCTGGAGATGCTTTAGATACTATCACGATGGGAATGGCATGTTTGTGAATCAAGGACTTGGTTGATGGTTTAGAAAAATGGCCACGACTTTCCTATTCAATCACCTTGCTCCCTAGATGGAAGCCTGGCTGATACATCTGATGCACAGAGATGGTCAAAATATTCTCTTTTCCCAGGTTGGAGAGTAGAAAAGCAATCATTATTTGGTTAGCCTGGGGGCTCCCCCAAGTCCAAGAGGGGAAGTACTTGGATTACCTTGGGATCAAAGCTCTCAATGGAAGTCCAAATTCTCCTGAGCTATCTCATTTAAATTCTTCAGGTAAAACCCCTGGGTAGCTAATGCCTATGGTCTGTGGCTCCTGAGTGCAGAGAAGTGCAAAAGGTGAATTGTAGTATGCCTGGCTTTTAGTAAGGTGTAGTAAACTTTTAATTTCTGTTGTTAGGTCATACTCTAATACCCAGGTAAGGTATTCCTCAACCCTGAGGTTAGCCATTCTCTCTAGGTTGGGCTGAAAGGACAGGCTCTTTGCTCAACTATAAAACTTTCTGCACAAATTCTCAATTGTGGATATCTCTGCAGCTTTCATCCCTCCACATATGCCATCTGCTTTCCATCTTCCAGAAATCTGTTGTGATCTCTCACCTGCAGTAAATTCTCCTTCTGTTCACTCTCTTCACTGTCCCTCGACTTCCATTTGTACAATATGGGTTGGAGGAGATCACCACATTGAGCTGGAATCAGATCTTCCATACTAACTTCTCTTACTGTCCCCTTTGTTTCCCTCTGCTCTTATAAGCTTTAAACTTCTGCTCTCTGCATTAACAGTACCTTTTATTTTTTGCAAAGCCTTCCTACTTCTAGACTTAATTTCAAAATCTGGGTTTTTTTTTTTTTTCCTGGAAATTCACAACCAAGTCAGTCACAAGGTTGTATTGACCCACCAGGAAACATGGCAATCAAATATTTAGATTGGTTGAGGCTCATTGATCTCCTTAACACGGAAAAAAAAAAAAAAACCTCTAAATGGTTCCATTATGTAGCCCCTGATGGTAAAGTGAGATGTAACAGCACTTTGTACCTTTGTACCTACATGCTCTCTATACCTATACTGTATCTTCTTTCCCTTTCCTTTCATTCCTTCTTCTTCGGTTGCTTTGCATGATAATTTTTTAGACAATTTTATTTCCTTTTTAACTGTAAGCATGCATTACCTTGGTTAAAAAGAAAAGCTCAGATCTGTAGAGAAAGAACACAAATGCTATGCATATAGGATGAGATATTTGGAAGCAGGTGTAGAACTGGCATCCAGCAACAATTTCATTCAGTCTGAGCTGATCACTACCACGACTGAAGGTAAAGCAGAGATGTGGTTTCTTGTATTCAAAAGTTGCTTTTCCTTTTAATAAATATATATATACTTATTAATTATATATAAATGTATATATAATTAATTATTTTTTTAAAGATTTTATTTATTTATTTATTCATGAGAGACACAGACAGAGAAAGAGAGAGGCAGAGACAGGCAGAGGGAGAAGCAGGCTCCATGCAGGGAGCCTGATGTGGGACTCGATCCTGGGTCTCCAGGATCACGCCCTGGGCTGAAGGTGGTGCTAGACCACTGAGCCACCTGGGCTGCCCCTATAATTAATTATATATAAATATATAATGAGCAGGGGCAGAGGAAGAGGAAGAAAGAATCTTAGACTCTGAGCTGAGCATGGAGCCTGAGGTGGGTCTTGATGTTAGGACCTTGAGATCATGACTTGAACTAAAATCAAGAGTTGGAGGCTTAACCAACTGAGTCACTGAGGCACCTTCACCAAGTTCTTTTTTCTATATGTGAGTGTGGTTATTTGATAGATCAGCTTGACTTAAAAACACTACAAGGATGAAAGGGAGGGTAGCAACTTTGTCCCATATGCACATTTCTAGCCTATTATCTTCTCTTACTAAATTGCCTGGCCCACACATTTCAGACATGCTTATCCTGCATCCCACCCACAACCACATAAAACCAATTCTGTGAAGTCTATCTATCTATCTATCCACCTATCTAATTTCCTTAGGGTTCCAGAATAGAGCATACGTGAAGAGTAATTATGTTCCTGAGCACCTACCAAATGTCAGGTACTCTACAAAATTCTTTACGTGTATATTTTCCATCTTCACAACAGAGCCACCATATTACAGAGAAACTTGTTGACATTCAGGAAGGTTAAATCACAGCCAAGTCCCGAGAGCAAATTAGTGGCAGAAATAGGATTTGAAACTGACTGACTACAAAGTCCATGTTTGTTCCAAGAAATATTCACAGGAATAATGAGTTTCCAAACTCTAGGCTTGAATTAGCAAACTGAACCCTTTGCATACACATCTTAAATATGTACATTTTTTTCTAGAAGAGTTAATGGTAATCTTCAAATTTCTGACGGTATTTGAAATGATTATCAAGTTTATAAATCTAAATTTCATTTTTTGTGTTATTAGATTGCTAGAGCTACCATAGCAAAATACCACAAACTAAACTGCTAAAAACAAACATGTATTCTCCTGCAGTTCTGAAAACTAGAAGTCCAAATCTTGGCATCAGCAAGACTGGTTGCCTCTTAGGACTGTGAAAAGAAACATGTTCCATGCCTCTCACCTGGCTTCTGGGGGTTGTATGGCAATCTTTGACCTTTCTTGTCTTATCTTATATATAGATGCTTCACCCTGATCTCTGCCTTCATCTTCATGTGGTCTTCTCCCTGTGTGCATGTCTGTATCAAATTTTCCCCTTCTATAAGTGCATAGTCATGTAGGATCAGCGCATCCTTCTCTGACATGACCTCACCTTAATTATTGCATCTGCAAAGATCCTATTTCCAAATAAGGTCTCAGTCTGGGGTAAGAGATGTTAGGACTACATAATATGATTTTTTATGGGGGACACAAGTCAACTCATAACACTGTGCTTCAGAAGAGTTGTTGAATTTGTCTTTAAGTGAATACATAAAACCTAAGCAATGGACATCCTCAACTAGGTGCTTAGCATTATCACTAATTAACAACAGCACAAATCACCTATATTTGTTTAGGACTGCATTATCCTTGTCACTATTTTTATTCAATCTTTAACACTGAATCTGGTTTAATAGGTTTCTCTTCCTTCTGCCCATCAGTTTTGCCTCCAGTGGTGTGGGCTCTATAGTTGTAGGGAAGCACAGTATCACCAGATATTACAGCTGGAAAAGGACCTCATGGATCAACTCTTTGTAAATTACCAAGAGGCCTTCAGAAAAGCATATTTCTAAGCAGAAAGATCAGATTACTTTCTAGTCTAGGACCCTATGAAGCTGTTAGAATAAATTGGGAAATAGGGCTGAGAATTGGCTCTCTGCTGTTTTGATGTCTGTAGACCCACAATGGTCCTCCTACAACAACTGCCTCCTTTCACCTGTCCTGCCCATAGGAATAGACAGTGAATCCATTGCTTTCTTGCCAGATGCAGCACCTCCCAGGCCAAAGGCAAACACTACTCAAGGTCCAGAGGAGAAATCAGTCTCTCTCAACTGGGACTTTGGCATGATGATTCAACGTTATGAGTAGTGTCTATCTAGTAAGCATCTGCATTAGAATGCTCTATAAATCTGTGGCTAGGATATGCTTGAACATAGTTACACCAGAGTAGGTTGAAAAACTGGTTTGCAGAGGGAGGGAAGAGTGAAACAAGCAAAGAGAAGCAGAGGCAAGAGGGCATGTAATCCTAGAGAAATGGAGGAAAGAGACTTGATTTTCCCATGCTCACTGGCACTGGCCTTCATAGACCAGCTAATCCAGGTCTTTGGGTTCCATGATGACCAGATTTTCTCATAGGTAATTCCCCTTTAGTACTACATTAGTTTTGGGTTGTTTTTGTAACTTCTGTAAAGAGTCTGTTAAGGAGAGATATTTAGTGCAAACCCCTCATTTAACATTCAAAAATATTTACTGAGTGTCTACTATATGCCTATTCTCACTAGGGAATCAAAGCTAAAGCAGCACTGGGGTGCTTCCAGTATCAACTAAATAAGTAGAGAATTGTGGTCAATTCTGTGAAGACCTAGTAGAGGCTGCTATAAAAGCATAGAAAGGAGCATTTGGTCACTCTCAGGAGTCTAGCCAGGACCTCTAAGAAAGCAATATTTATTTGAGATTGTATTTTGTGCTTGATCACTTAATCATTTTTGTTTATGTTGTTTTACTTTGGAAAAATAGTAGGAAATTGCTCAAGAAGAAAGAGAGAAAGGGTATTGTTGGCCAAAGAAAGAGCACACGTTAATGTTCGGAGGAGGAAAATTGTCGGGGTGAATGAAGGAGCTGCAGACAGTTCCTGTTTCTGCAGGGTCATGTGCATATAAGAGAGGAGCTAGAGAGGCAGCCAGATAGGCCAGAAAGAGAAATGGCCATGTTGTAAGCTCCGTCCTGAAACTAACAGGAGGCTATCCAGTCGTTTGAGGAATGCAAGGAAAGGATCAGATTTGCAGTTCAGAAAGCTTATTTTGGCCAAGTACGCAGGATCACTCCCAGGGCCATGCTGGAGGAAATGAGACAAGTTGGGAGGTTAGCCCAGTCATCCAGGTGAGGAATGACACAAGCCTGAACTGGGAAAATGGTAAAAAGAAGAGGGGAGGTGATCGATAGGAGATGTTTAGGGAAGAGAGGCCAGGTGATTTGGTGATGGATTATACATGTGGCTTAAGTAAGAAAGAGGAATGTAGCATTATGATCAAATGTCCTGCTTGAGTGATAATGATGATAATCACAGAACAAAACGAAACAACAAAAAACAAAGAAACACAACTCTCTGCCCTTCTCCCTCCCTACTGGGGAGTCCAGATATCCACTTGTCCTCCTCTGCAGGCCACGAGGTTCAGAATGTGAGGAGTGATTTATGATTGACCCAAATCATGCCTGGCTTATTCCCCTGTAAGTGATGGTTTGGAACAGACCCTCGATTTAAGGAATCAAGATTTTACTCTCTTTTTCTGTAATGACTTTGTAAAGAAATCTATGCATGAGAGTCCTGATACTGTTTTTCTTTTTCTCCCTCAATGAAATCTGTTTTAAGAAAGTGTTTGAGTCTATAAAAAAGAAGCAATGAAATATTGTATTCAAGATATAGACAAATCCTTGTGTTTAATATGTATATTGAAAAAGTGTTGAAGTCACTCATCCTGCACTTATTATTTTTCTGGAGGGTAGTTGGGAGAAGTTAGTGTATATTACATGGCTTTCACAGCTATTCAAGATCTGGGGGGAAAAACTCTCTGAATGTGCCAATTCTCTCTGTAGGCATAGCTACTCTTTACAAATGTCAGGTGGCTGGCAATATGTTAGACCAAGATGGAATTGTGGGGGTAATTATAACAGGGCAAAAGAGTGGTAGAAGGAACCAAGGATTCACATCTACTGGGAAGAGCCAGGCAGAGAAGTTGAGTTTTACTGTCTTTTGACTTTTCATATTTCCCATTGTAATAAAAGCAAAATGAACCAAAAAGAATGTTTCCATAAGCCAGAAAGATGCATTTACATTCATAGAAATATACTCTAAATGTCAAGAAATGGCAAATGAGGGGTACTAGACCGCCTACCCTCCCTGCAAGGAAAGATAATCAGCGATTCCCACCTGGTCTTGAAAAAAACAGCAACTTTTCATTTTTAAAGAATATGAAAGATGTGGTGCATAATGCCCCAATCAAAATGCATTCTTGTTCTTGCAAGCACTGGTTTTCATTGTGTTTTTACATTGCATGGTGAACACCATCAGCCTGGCCTTCCAGTGCAGCTCAAAGAGTGGAGAAGCTGCTGTTCCTGAAGTCATCTGTGGCACCCAGAATGATGGGGGAGGGGGGAGTGAAATTCAAGGTATTGAAGTTGAAACTACAAAGAAGTATAAAAGAAAAGGCAGGCATTAGAAAACTCACTGCAGGGGGTTGAAAGCAAAAAGAGGGAGACAAAAATCTATTACAACAAAATAATAAAGTCTTTTTTAAAGTTTAAGGGGAAAATCATCTTGTTTTGTGAAAAGATGGCGAGACATGTTCATTGATCTTTTTAAGAGACAACAAAAAATTGGCCGTCAACTGAATAAAAGAAAATGAAGTTCCATTAATACAATCTGTCGAAAGACAACTCGGATAAATTGATCAATGCAGTACAAATCATTTCTAACCTTTCCCCCTATTTGGAGAGGATGTTTTTTCAAGAGAGTAAACAACATACATCATCAACTTCAAGTGCTTTTTAGATGGCTTTTCCAGCAATAATGGAAATAGAGAATTTCTGGAACTAAGCATGTAATGCTTTCTTTATTATTATCAGTCTGAAGAATATCAATACATTTGGAGAGATTGGGACATGATTCCCTCCCCCCCCCCCCGCCCATAACTTTCATGTTGTAGTTTCAGTTTTGATTTCTTTTCTAGTCTACTTATTAGAAAATATTCATGTGTAAGCTATAGTAGCACCATTATTGTTGAGTCCAGGGCCCACCATTAAAGGAACCATGAAGTTGAAAAAATCCTATTGTCTATAGATCACTGTACTAAAACATTCTGAAAAAGCTGTTTTTCTTCTCAACATTTTTCCCCCCAATATGAAGGAAGAGTAGAAGGAAAGGAAATATTTTCATTTTTTCTCCTCCCTCTCTCCCGCCAAATGAATAACTGAACCACACTCTGCAATTTTAAAATAACCTATACAAAACATATAGTATAGATTTCCTGAGATAACTTTCTAATACCTTATAGTAATTTTTTTGTTTTACTTTAACACATATCATTGATTATGTATAATTCATTGCAAACTAGAAAATTTAGCTAGTTCCATGATGATATGGAAATCTGGTACAATGCATCTTAGTGATAAGGGAAGGGGTTTCAGATTTGGAGACTCAATATTAAAATTATATTTACAAAATACTAACTCTACTAAATCTAAAACATATATTTTTATTGTTATTTTAGAGAGGGAGAGAGAGGAGGGAAGGAGGGCAGAGGAGCAGAAGGAGAGGAAGAGTCTCAAGCAAACTCCATGGCCAAGTAGGAGCCAATGGGGGTGCTAGATCTCACTACCTTAGATCATGATCTGAACCGAAATAAAAAATCAGACATTTAATCAACCGAGCCACCCAGGTGCCCCAAACTCATAAACATGTTTTAAAAATGTGTAATTACTGATATGTTTGTAAGTCAGCAGGGATTTATAAAGCTCACCATACTTCCACACAGAAAGAATGATGTTGATATTACTTCTCGGTGTTTGGCTTCATATAGACCACAAAACATGCAAAACACGATTTTAAGTGTTGTTTTTTTTAATGGATTTGGGGCTATTTATAAAAGTCCCATAAAAGATTACATACTAGATATTTAGAAATTTCTCCCAGAGAGCCATTTCCTTAATATGAATCCCAAAAACTATCAAAATAAATAAACATATCTGCACACAGACCCATGGCAAGGGGCAAAGAAGGTGGAAATTTAAGGCCTCAGCCATTGATACTGAAATATTGCTCTTTAGGCCCTATACAATTCCCCTCTAGGGAAAGTCTCTCCACCCCTGCAGGGGAGCCAAAACACTTCAAGAACACATCACTGAATTTGGCGCCCTCAATGCATCAAGCAAGCGTTCCTGTAGAAATAATATGGCTCCCTCCCTGGAAGAAGATTTATCTTTAGGATGAGGATGATGGTTACCTAAAGTCAAAGAACAGGGTTGGATCATCTGTTGTGCTGGTCAGCTTCTAAAGGGCAATTTATTAACTTACTAAATGCTTCCCACGTACTTTTTTTTCTTTCTTGGCTGCGGAGGTAACGCAGGAAAAAACAGAGAAGAGACACAGGGATGTACAGATTCATATCAAAATCAGAAAAAAAAGCAAAGCAAAACAGAAACAAAATACGAAAAAAAACAAAACAAACAAAAAACATGATTTACAAAAAAAAACTTCTTGGAATGACAGGAAACACATTCCATGAAACTGAAGAGTCAACCTTTCTATAGAAAGTCATTTTCTCAGCCAGGTAAGTCTTTTGAAGAAGATTGTGATCCAATCTTCTAGCCATTGTTTCAATTAATTTTTTTTTTTTTTTAATCCTGCTGCAGGAGACCTTTAGAATGTATTCTAGATGCACCGGCATTTTAAAGCCTGGGATGAATTCCTGTCTTATCTTTCCTTTGTAGGGGTCTCTTAGACCCAGAAAGGGGTTGAGAAATCCTTCCATCCCATTTATTATAGAAAAGAGGGAAAGGACAGATCATTTGAATTTTTGTCTATACTATCGAAAGTGTTATGCTAAACACATTTGAAGCATTCAGTAAGTAAATCAGAATGAAACGGTATGATAGGATAAATATTAAGTTTAAAGAATTTACTGATTGTTTTTTTCACCATAGACTATGGGCTAGAATTCTATCCTGGCTAGCATCTGGATCCTGGCTAGCAGGCTACAATTCATGCTCTGTCAGAACCTCTGCCCCCTTCTCTGTCCACTTTAAAGTTTTACATCACTACAGCATCCTAAAGGCATTTCCGTCTGGACAAAACTCAATATATAATAACACATGCTCATCTGGTTACTTACCTGGGAAGCACACACACCTCCATTTGTTGTTTGAAAATCTAATAAAATATTTCTACCGGAAATAGATGAGTGAGGATTTCCATAATTTATTCCATTTCTATTTATTTATTTATTTTAAAATTTTGTTTGGAGGGGCCAACTTACCAAATTTATGTATCTGTCACATCTCAGGTAAATTTGTAGTACTTGGAAGAAATAGTCAAGAAGAAACATGACTCTGGAAGATTCAAATTCAATGGCCATGTGTTTTATAAAGCTATGAGAGATTTAAAAAGAAGAATCTAAGCCCAGAAAGTTCTGCAGGAAAAATGATGAATTATTATTTATTGAATGCCTCCATTGTCCAAGGCACTGTGCCCAGCATTTAACATTCACTATTGCATTTATTCTTCACACCATTCCAAGGAATTAGGCTTGATCCCTAGTTTAAAGAGGGGCCAATTCAATCTTATTGAAGTCAAATAACCTGTTTAAACAGTTAGAAAATGGCAAGGCCCAGGTTTGGACCAGATGTATCTGATTCCACTGGGGACTAAGCAGGTCTTCAGTGTGTTTAGCTATAAATATATGCATGTGTACATATATATACACATATATATACATATGTAATCTAATAAAACACCTTTTGAAAGTCTTTTTGCAGTATTTATAAATTTAGGGGTTTTTGTTTCTATGTTTTTTGAGGATAAAAACAGCAGTGAAATGGATCTGATTTCATGGTAAATAGATTACTATCCATACTATGAAACCTTTTGTCCCTCTACCAGAATCTTTTCTCTGATACTTTCCTAAACCAACAGTCAAGATTGTATCAAATATTCCTGAGCTATTTTCAATTTTAAGGCTCACTGATCCTAGGTTTTCATGCTATTTATTAAAAAAGTAAATGGACAAATCAAAAAAGAATAGTTCATCTCTTTAATTCTTTAGTCAAATGCAATAAATGACACAGGATGATCACAATTTGATCCATTTGTCAAATATTTATTGAGTATCTATTTTGTACCTTGGACTCCATTAGGTGTGGGGAGTAAACAAAATAGAAAAATCCACGCCCTCAAAAAGACTACACTCTAGTGAAGGAGAGAGAAAATGAGTAATCAAATAACTAAATACAGGGCACGTAGGTGGCTCAGTGGTTGAGGATCTGCCTTTGGCTCAGGGTGTGATCCCAGGGTCCCTGGTTGAGTCCTACATCGGGCTCCCCATAGGGAGGCTGCTTCTCCCTCTGCCTAGGTCCTTGCCTCTCTCTCTGTGTGTCTCTCATGAATAAATAAAATCTTAAAAAATAACTAAATACATAAGCATATGTATCACAAAATTTTAGGTAATGATAAGTCCATTGAAGAAAAGGAAATCAGGTCAAAGACATGCCAAGGGAGTTAAGGTGGGGGTTATTTCAGGTCAACTAGTGAGGACAGCCATGTCTAACTAAGCAAGGGTGAAGTGAGAGAACCACAGGAGGGTCTTTATAAGGACTATTCCAAGCAATGGGAAGAACAACTGCAAAACCTCAAAGACAGAATGAGCTTGGTGAGTACGAGGCACTGGGAGAAGGCCAGTGTGGCTGAAAAGACTGATCCAGAAAAGAAAGAAAAACTGAATTTGCAGTGGAAGCAGGGGTTGAGTTGTATTTGCCTTTAGGAGTTTCATGTTTAATTGAAGTGTGATGAGAAGCCATTGGATGTTTGGAAGCAGAGGAATGGTATGACCTGATGTGCATTTCTTAAAAATTGCTCTCTGCCATATGTACCAGTCACTCTGATGAAGAATTGTGCTATACATTAAGAGAATGACCATCTTGCCATTCTATTTCCACATGGTAATCAAATCTGCTCTTTTGACCAACTCTGAGATTATTTTAAACATGTATTAGTTGTCTTTCAAAATACTGTTCTGTTAAATATCTGGGGAATGGAACACAATGCATTCTCCAAATTCCTAGCCCAAATTAGGGCCTAACCCAAAAGATATATGAACTGACTTGGGTTCTAAACTTCCAGACTTATATACAAATTTTTCAGACACACTAGAACAGCTATACTCTACCTGAACTTGAGTTTCTTACTTAACATAATACAAAACCAGGTACCCATTTATCCATAACATTCATTACAGTATGTTGATAGTTTTATAATAAATATATTCTGTAGAAGTCACTGTATCTTAATTTTATTTTCAGTGTTCAATGCAACTGTATAAAAATACAATTAATTTTTATATATTAACCATGTCTCCTGCAAACTTGCTGGACTCATTTATTAGTTCTAATATTATTTATGGGAATTTCTTAAATTTTTCTATATACAAGATCATGTCATCAGGTAATAGAATTTCACTTCTTCCTTTCTAATATGAATGGCTTTACTGCTTTTTTTTTTCCCCTTACTAATGGTCTGGCTGGAATCTCCAGTACATACCTAATGGAAAAGGTGAAAGTGAATGTCCTTGTTTTGTTCCTGATCTCAGGGGGCAAGCACTCTGTCTTTCACCATTAATTTTCACGTTAATTAGACTGGTCATAGATGTCCTTTATCAGTATGAGGAAGTTCCATTCTATTTGTATTTGTAGAAATTATGAAAGTCTGTTGGATCTTGCTGGATGCTTTTTCTGCATCTATTTGGATAATGTGAGTTTTCGTCTTTTTTTTTTTCTACTAATATGTACATTGATTTATAACCATTTTTATGTTTCTGGATTCGGTTTGTTAGTGTTTTGTTGAACATTTTACATCTATATTTGTAAAAAGCTTTGACCTATAAATTCTTCTCTTCTGATGTCTTTGTTTGATTTTGGTATCAGAGTAATACTGGCCTCCTAGAATTATTTGGGAAGTATTCTTTCTTCTATTTTCATGAAAAGTTTGTAAGTATCAGTGTTAATGCTTGTTTAAATGTTTGGTGGATTCACCAGTGAATTTATTTGGGCCTGGGCTTTGTGTGGATTTGGGGGTATTTTTTGATTGTGAATTCAGTATATTTACAGAATATCATCTATTTATGTTCCCTATTTCTTTTTGACCAGATTAGGTGAGTAGTATCTTTCTAAGCATTTGCCATTTCATCTATATTTCTAATTTGTCATCCTACAATCATTCATATCATTTTCTTCAAATCATTTTTATATATGCAAGATTGTCAATAAGGACCCCTCTACCATGTCTGGTTTTAGCAATCTGACTCTTTGTTTTTCTCTTCATCACTCCAGCTAACTTGTAAATCTTACTGATCTTTTGCAAGAATTAATTTTTGGTTACATTAATTATTTTTGTTTTTTTCTATTCTGTTTCATTTATTCCTTCTTTTGTCTTTATTTTTTTCTATTTGCTGTATGTTTAGTTCTTTTTCTATTTTTGTTAGCTAAAGGTTTAGATTATTCATTTGAGATCTTTTTCTTTTCTTACAGACATCAATAGCTATAAATTTCCCTTTTAAAAAAAAAAGATTTTACTTACTTATTTGAAAGAGAAAGAGAGAACATGTGCAAGCATGAGCACAGGGAGGGGCAGAGAGAGAGAGATAAGCAGACTCCCCACTGAACAGGGAGCCCAACATGGGGCTTGATCCCAGAACCCTGGAATCATGATCTGAGCCAAAGGTCGACACTTAACCTACAGAGCCACGCAGGCACCTCTATAAATCTCCCTCTTAGCATTGTTGTAGTTAATCCCATTCATTTTGGTATGTATTGTTTCCAGTTCATATCACAACATTTGCTATATTCCCTTATGATTTTTTCTCTGACTTGTTGGTTAGTTAACTGTGTTCTTTAATTCCCATATATTCATTAGTTTCCTTCTATTATTCTATCCTTCTATTATTAATTTCTACCTTCATTTTATTGTAGGCTGAACAAATATTTTTGTATTACTTTAGTTTTTGGTTTGTTTCTGTTTTTTTTTTTTTTTTTTTTTTTTTTTTTAAATACTGAGACTTACCTTATGGTTTAACATTTTGTATATCCTGGAGAATGTTCCATGGACACTTGAGAAGAATGTATATATTGTTCTCTCTGAGGTTTGGTTAGTTTATATTGTTGTTCAGGCCTTTTATTTTCCTGTTGATATTCTACTTTAAATGCTCTATCCATTATTGAAAGTGGGAATTGAGGTCTTCAAGTATTATTTTTGTCTGTATTTTCCTTCAATTCTGTCAGTATTGCTTCCAGTATCTGAGGGCTCCGTTACTAGGTTCATACTTGTTTATATTTGCTATATCCTTTTGATGGATTTACCTTTTATTATTGTAAAATATCTGTCTTTATCTCTAGTAACATTTTGAGTTTGATGTTCATCTATTCTAATATTAGCATAGCCATTCCAGCTCTTTTGTGGTTATTATGTTGCAAATTGTTTCAGATTGTTTGCATCTTTGAGTCTAAAGTGTGTCTCCTACAGCTCAAATCGGACAGTCTTTGCCTTTTGATGGGAGTGTTTAATGCATTACATTTAATGTTACTGGCATGGTTGTATTTACTTCTCCTATTTTATTCCATTATTAATTTATTGAATATACTGCAAGAAGAATCCGAGAGAACTGTTTCAACTATGGCTGTTGCTAACTGCTAATAAAAGCCCAAACCATTTATCAATGAATCAGTCACTAATTTCTTGAACTCCATGTGTCAAAAGAATCCAAACCTTCCATCTAGAGACTGGTAGAAGAGTATATTGACATGAGTGGTACCGGAAGTCTTAATGATGGGGATACTCCTTTTTGGGTGGTGGCAATGCTATCAACCAATCAGTTATTTGGCGAGGATGGGGGCGTGTAAAAATGTTGAATACTAGGAGAGAAGGCAGAGCTTGTTTTTAATCCAAAAGACACTAAGTTATTTTACACTAAATTGTCTTCCCACTTCCTGATGCTTGCAGTACCTCTGATTCTTTGAAGCAGTGAAACCCAGAGGAGCTACGAGACAGCATTTCTTGCTAAATTACATTCTAGTGTATCTTTGCAATAAACACCTTTTACCAAAGGCAATCCATGTGTGTCTCTTTCTTGAAACCTTAAAGAGCCTGGTTATATATCTTGCATTTCCTACAGAGAATTATCCCCAAACATCTATGTTGGTTTGAACAAGAGGAAGTTTCCATTCTAACTATAAATGAATTTGCCTTGTTCAGGTTGTATAGCTAACTTATGGTTCCCTGACTCTCGCTTTTGAAGGTTTTTTGGTTTAATTTAATAGAAAATCCAATTATTATGTAAATATAAACATAGCGTAATTGCCACAAACAAGAGAGCATAACAATGAACCAGTGGAGTTTCTGGAGTTAAAGGAACCTGTGATTTATGAATGTCTCTCAGGTATAATTGATAGACAGTTCATAGAAATGTTTTTAACTATTTCCACCCAACACAATGATCATGTTTTCACTTTCTGATCATCCAATTTGATTCATATCAGTGAAGAAAAGTTGTTTTGAGAGGGAATGTATCACAAATTCATTTTCATTATATTCCTAGCTTATTAAAGGCATGAAGCTACAAACATCATTATTTAAAATACCTCTCTTTTAAGTTTTTCCAGCAGATGTTTACGTAGAGAGAATGCTGGATCTCTTTTGGCAAGACACAGAAGTGACATTTCTTGAGGGTTTCAGTTGAAAACTTGTCTTTGGCATTATGTCTTTAAACATCTGCAAAAGCAAAATCATCTTTATAGTCCTACTAACTTAAAGAAAAGTGAAGTACAGAGCCCCCTATCTCTGGAATACTCTTCAATGGAGTGAAAAGTTTCCAACATCATTTTTCTTCAGTAGAGTTTCTCTCTATGACTTCTAAATTCCAGAGACAGAGTATTGTCTTCTTTAAACATTAATAGTTTACTTAATTAATAAGACAGAAACTAGCAGAGACACCTGGGTGGCTCAGTGGTTGAGCATCTGCCTTTGGCTTAGGGCCTGATCCCAGGATCCAGGATCAAGTTCCACATCAGGCTCCCTGCATAGAGCCTGCTTCTCCCTCTGCCTGTGTCTCTGCCTCTCTCTCTCTCTCTCTCTCTCTCTGTGTGTATCTCATAAATAAATAAATCTTTTAAAAAATTTTAAAAATAAGACAGAAACTAACAAGCATAAACCTAAAATTCTGTTTTCTCCCCATATGCCAATTATCTAGATTTTCCCTCATGCTTACTATCATTTTAAGAGCCCAACACCCATTGGGAAATTTAAAATACAATGAAAAAAATGCTATAAGACTAGTTGAGGGAAACATGCTGGATTTTCTATTATCCAGGATGTAATTTTAATTTGAATTTTTTTTCATTCCTTCTAAATTCAAAGATATTTTTTTCTTATTTTAAATCACTTATTTTCTTATCTCATTCTCGTTTTTGTCTCTTCTTAAATGAATAGTGTAATTCATTTTCTGAGATCTCAGCTGAGTTTCATTGAGTGTTAACTAAAAAAGAACAAGGCAATGCTCACAGTGGTCAAAACTCAAAATGATTTGTTGCTTCTTAGAAAATAACATGTTCAACAAATAATTCCAACTATTAGGAAGTTTTTTTTTATTCCTTTGTTTTTCTCATCCAAGCATTATATTTAAAAATTTGCCAATGTTCCACGATACACTCCCCTTTCCCTCCATGATTTCCTCTGGGAAGAGTTTTCTGTACTGACACCCAACCAGTGTGTCAATTCACAGCTGTGCTCTTTGACCCAAATATCAAGGTGCTTTTTTAGTGGGCAAGTGTGGGCAAGTGTGATCCAAGGTTTCTTTATGCAATTGGTGTCCCCTACACTCTGAAAGGCTGCACTGGTTGCAGAGACCTGTAAGCAGAGTGAAAAGTTTACTAGAACCACAAATTAATAATGCAAGATTCAGTAAATAAATCCCTTTACAATTCTATTTAATTCTATTTTGGAGCATCTATTTTTGGAAGCTTCATTTGGTTGTTTCTGGAGTGTGTCCGAAAATAAAATTTAAAATTTTTTATTTATTATCTCAATGAGCAATATTAATAAAAAAAACAAATTTTTCAGTAGTTTCTCTTTAAAAATGTGTATGTGCTTTATTTATAAAATAAATGGAAAAAAACACTACATTAAATTGGAAAGTAAAGAAAGATAAAGAATATTTTTTTCCTCTTATCAACCACAGATAGTTATTTTTAATGGGTTAATCTACCTCCTAACATTTCAAGGTGTGTGTATATATATACATAAAATTGAGATCATGATGTTTTTTTAATTTAAAATTGTATTAAGAGACTTTCCCATGTCAGAAAGTATTCCACAAAACATGCATTTTATTTGTCGTTTAACAACTGTTGTACTTTTGTACATGTAAATTGATAACAATATTTTGCTCCTTTAAAAATGACACCATAATAAACATCCCATGTACAAAGTTGGTAAACATGCTGCTTATCTGTGGAAAGTAAAATTACAGAAATGGAATTACTAAATCGCAATTCATATATATTCCTGACTCATGACAATAGTCTGACAAATTGTTTTCAAGATATTTTTGATAATTTACATTTTTACCGCTAGAGAATGACACAATTTATCACAATCCAATCTGGGCCAAATAGTATTAAATGGCTTTATGTGAAATGCAAGTTGTTGCAAGGAAACTCATACCATGGTATTCTTTTGTTTGTTTGTTTTTCTGATTTATTGTTAGGTTGGAAATAATTTTTAAAAAATTTGCTTATTGAAGATTTGTGGCTCTTTACATGTGAATTTTCTGTTAAGGTCTTTTGGAAATTCCATTGAAATGTTGACTGTTTTCTTCATTTGTTTTTAGTAATTCCTCAAGCATAAATGTATTAGTTATTGGTCTTTTTTATGTGTCGTGAATATGTTTCCCATTTTTGTCATTTTTATCTAACCCAGTTATGTAACATAAAAGTTTTACATATTACTGTCTGTACTTTTCCCCTTTTTATACCTTAGTGACTCCTTTTCCAACCTGACATTTAATCACGTAATTATTCATAATTGTCCTCAGTTTCATAAAACTGTTTAATGTATGGCTGTAATGCAAATATTTAACTTAATTTTGAAAACAATGGCCAATTTTTTGCATGGTAACTTATTGAGTGATAATTTTTCACATCTTTCAAGTATTTTCACTATTATAAGTTGAAGCACAAGGAAGAACATCTACTTTAGGGGCATAAACTTTTTTAATGATTTTGTAAGTGTATTACTTAGTCTCTATTAATTTAATTATTGTAGCTTTATGCTTTAATATATTATAAAGCAGGGGGATCCCTGGGTGGCTCAGCATTTTAGTGCCTGTGTTCGGCCCAGGTCATGATCCTGGAGTCCTGGGTTCGAGTCTCACATCAGGCTCCCTGCATGGGGCCTGCTTCTTCCTCTGTCTATGTCTCTGCCTCTCTCTCTCTCTCTCTCTCTCATGAATAAATAAAGTCTTTAAAAAAATAAAGCAAGTTTGCCTCTATTACTGTACTTTTTCAAGTATGTCTTACCTATCTTCATCTATTCTTCTAGAGTAACCTTAGAATTATTTTTTGACAAGTTGTATGACATTTCACTACAGTAACTATATAATGAATGTGAAAGAATTCCTGTTGTTTCCAGTCATTATAGCTCTTTTAGAAACAAAATGGTAGAGTAATATGAATATATGCATATGTGTATACATATTTAGGTATTTTATATATTATTTATTGAAAGATTCTTTTTTGTATGGTTCCATGGTTTAATTATGTTTACAGTTCTTCTTCTTATGCTATTTCTAAGAATGTTATGTGTTTTGAATGGCTATGGACTCATTCTTCTCTTTTTTAGTATGTTCTGGATTCTTATTGATAACATAAGAAAGCTATTGATTTTTCTGTACTTAGCTATCCCACCACTTTGCAAAATGCTATTAATTCTGTGTTTCAGGGATGCCTGGGTAGCTCAGTGGTTAAGCACCTGCCTTCAGCCCAGGGCATGATCCTGGAGTCCCGGGATTGAGTCCCACATCAGGCTCCCTTCATGGAGCCTGCTTCTCCCTCTCCCTGTGTCTCTGTCTCTCTCTGTGTGTCTCTCATGAATAAATAAATAAAATCTTTAAAAAAAAATTCTGTGTTTCAGTTGATTTCCATAGAATTACTAGGTGTATTATTACGTTCTTTTCAAACAACAAAGGGTTTTTTTGTGTCTCTTTCCTAACAAACATTATTTCTGTTTACTGTATTATTACAATATTATCCTTGAGTATGGCTTTGGTCATACCCCATAATTGTATTTTGCTAAATCTTTCTAGCTATGCATCTGGTTGAAGCGTTATCTTTTTAATGACAGTTTTGAAAATGAATCACTTGGGTTCACACAGACCAGAGCATTGAAACTACTGATGAAAAGATCATTATTTAGTCTTTTGACCCCCTATTTGAACCACAGACCATACTCTCAGGTAGTCTACCTATAAGGAGAATATTTATTAATGTACAGATTTAAGCATACAACCTGAATTTCCACTTTACTGTCTCTCTTCTTTGTCTATTCTGAATCAGAATTTATCATGTAGTGTGATAGATCCTAGAATTGCAGAGATGAAAGATAACTACTTTCTGGCCTGAGGGAGCTCACAGTCTAGTAGAGGAAGCAAGCTAGTAAACACTTTTGGATGGTGTTTCTCCTTACCCAGTGTATTAGTTTCCAATCACTGCTCTGACAGATCATCAGATGTTTTGTGGCTTCAAACAACACAATTTTATTGTCTTAGAGTTCTGAAGTGAGAAGTCTAGAATAGATATCACTGGCCAAAATCAAGGTGTTGGAGGGTTATAGGGGAGAATCTGTTACCTTGCCTTTCCAGCTTCTAAAAGCTGCCCTCATTTCTTGGTTATGGGCCCCTACCATCTTCCAATCCAGAACTTCTCATCAATTTTTTTCTCATACTCTTCTGTCTCCTGCTTTCCCATTTAGGGCACCTTCTGATTACATTGGGCCCACTAGGAAAACCCATGATAATATTTTAAGCTCAGACTATTAGCAACGTTAATTCCATCTGCTGCCTTAATTCCCTCTGGCAATGTAACATAACGTAGTCACAAGTTCCACAGAGTAGGATCTGGACATCTTTGGGGGTGGGGGAGCATTAATCTGCCTACCCCACACAGGTAGAAACAACCATTCAACAGGCTGGGAACTTCCCAATAGTGTCACAAGGGGATAGGCCCCAGAGTTTCACACACTGGAAATAAGGCCATATCGAAAAAGGCTCAAGATGGCACTCATATATAGACCTTGGGGAGCTTCTGTCACCTCAACAGAGGCTAAGACGTGTATATCCTTGTCATGTGTCCACACTATGTAGAAGCAGTGATGACAGAAAATAACAAGTACAAATTAAGCCATTGAGGTGGCAATAAAAGGACACACGCACACACACACACACACACACACACGTAGATACAAAGAACCAGTAAGAACTTATGACAAAGCACATATATCTACTGGAAGATTTTCAAATCCATGGAAGATTTTAACACCTGTGTGTTTCCCTGTCACCTCAGTATATTAAGAAGCCTTCACACCATCAACTCTCCATTGCCCATAATCTTAAACTTGACTTGTGAGATTATAATACCCATCAGCATCTTTAGTCTAAAAATTGTCAGAATAAAGACTGAACAATGTAAAACCAGACTATCTAAAAATTTAGAAAAACAAAAAATGCTTTTATTTGTTGCATTAGTAATAGTAGTTGGGAGAAGCAAAAGGAGCTCTGAGCTCTGCACATGACCTCTGTGCTCTGAGGTCATATATTAATACCTGAAACAAAAGTTAAATGGTACTAGGGAGGTAGATCTGAGCCCCTAGGGATCAAACCTCTTATCTCAGATGGGTTTCCTCCTTCTCTTCCTATGACCATGAGTTTTCTTTGTTCATTGAGCCTTGAGTTATCACCTTATACTTGAATCCAGTCTTTGTGATGACTCATCACCACCCCTCACCTACCCAAGTCAATTCTAACTTCCCATCCATGATCAAATGATCCAAAGGGTTCACATTGTGGTGACTTTATTCTCCATCACCAGCATCCCAACCCCATGAATGAATTGCTTAGTTCTAGCCTATGTGACTCTGGTTGAACCAAGTGCCAAAGTTCCCAGATAAAAATAAAACTTTCTGCCATTTAATTGACCTTCTATGTTATTTGGTAATCAACTGTGTTTGACCATCCATTTAACTCCATGATGAACTTAAAAATACTTTGCCCTATGTTAATACTTTGTTGCGTATCATAAGAGGCAGAAAATAGTCATGTGTCAAATTTCTCTAGTAGAACTTCCATGCAAAGATACTTGAAAAAAGATCATAAACTAACACAGCATTTCTTTTCACTTGCTTCAGGCTTCCTGTCCCTCCGTCTCCCCTCCTGGCCCCATTGTCAAAGGTCCATTTTGTCCACAGCACTGTGGTATGCACAGGGGATCTACAGAAAGCTTGATGAGACACAGAATGTTATTGTCAGGGTTCTGCTCTTTAAATTTTTATAATGTAGAATCCGAAGACCGAAGAAGGCAAAGAACCAAAATCACTAGGGAAAGGTGAGGAAAGCATGTAGGACTGTAAGCCATGGCATAATGAGAGTTGTAGGAGTGAGGAATATACAGAAAGGGAATTATGTTGAGTGGGAGAAGGTGAAGAGAGAAGGAAGAAAATTTTGTGCCAGAGTAAGTCGTAAGTCTAAGGCACATGTATAGTTGAAGAAAAGGGATTTTAAAAAGTGTTTCCAAGTACTTCATATGTGGCTCCCCTGTGAATAAAATAGTTTATTTTTCATTAGGTTGGGCTGTTAAGCTTTGCCTTTTGCACATGACCTCCGTGCTCTGAGATTGACTATCCAGATTTATGAATACAAAAAAGGAGTGTAGGGATGGTCTACAATATCTCCCATTTCTTATATTTTATAAATCTCTTAAATAAAGTTTTACCAAATGTCCTTTTATCATCATTAATTGCCTAAAATGTTTACAAGATGACTTCATTAATATTTAACAAAATGTTTATAGTTTTGCCCTGTTGTACCAGATATGCACAACATATCTGCTGAGTTATATTCCTCCCTACTTTGTATGTGTCTGTGTATGTGTATGTGTGTGTGTGTGTGAGAGAGAGAGATTATGGTCTCAGAAACAAGAAATGGCTTGAGTATTTAACCAACTCAGCATCTAAGATTATACGGACTCAGTTCTACTCATGATAATTTCACGATGATGTACTTTGCGTCTACTCATGATAACCTTGTTTGTCTCAGCTCCCTTCTTAACACGTAGTAATACTGAAATCTAAGTTTACCCTCCTTAATGTTATTTTTCCTAAGGCTTCTTTGAAAGAACAAAACAAAATGAAGTGGAAACAAAAACAACCAGCTTCACCTCAGCCAGCTACTTCTCTGCTTCTTCCTTTCTCTGTTTGCAATTTTCACTTTCCTTCTCTACTCCTAGCCAACAGAAAAGGGCGTAGGGAGTGAAATCCTTAGGGGTAAAGGCAGGACATCCAAATACAAACCCTCATAGGATGCATGTCCAATGTCTCTTTAGTATGGGCAGGAGGACTTTCTTCAAGATGCTATTTCTGCCTCCTCTGGACAACAAGGACCCATGTTCATTTCAGGGCATTTATTTCTACTCTGCATCATTAAAGATGAAGTTCTCTCTGGCTAGATAGGATTCAACACAACCTCAGAGAGTGGATGTGCTTTCCTTCATTGGGGCAGCTTCACACAGAAAACTGACACCCTCCTTCCTGGGAGGAGGGGTGGGGACCATTGACCTGAGAACAAATGTGCTTTTCAAAGGTGCAAAGGCCTGGCCTGGGGAAAAAGTGGGGGGCAGGGGAGGGTGATATTGAAAACAATGTATTTTTCCTTCCCTGTCAATCACTTTGCCCTGAGGTTTCTCACCCTTTGGATCAATGGCATTAATTGTTTGCTGGGGATGGGGGGGCAGCAAATGCCATCTAGGACAAAGAAGTCATTGCTCAGCTTGAATTTCACACTAACTTTTTTCTTCCCCTTAAGTCCATGGTCTTAAAAGCCTAGCTTTGTTGAGCAAATAAAAGATTTCTAAATTCCAAAAACATTCCTTCTACATATCCCTAGCAGAGCTTGGAGGTCTGATCACAGAGGTTTACTGTAAGCCATCTAAACGTAGAGGAAGTCCCTGATAAATGGAAAGGGACAGGCTTCTGGGCAAAGAGGAACTCGGAGCAATTAGGGGGGCACAAGTCTAAGACTTAGATGTTATCTGAGTGAGTCCTTTCAGAGAATAGGTATCCCCTGTCCTAGGTGTTAGGTCCAAAGTCTATGAAGTCAAGAAAATAGGAAGTCCCTGTATGCTGATGAGGCAGCCAAAACCAGAAGTGGCAGGTAATTCACTTCCTATTTGGAGTTTAAGACCTAGTCATTGTTCCTCTAGTCCCAGAGAAGCTTTAGGTGACCTGAAACTAGGACAAGGAGAGGAATATGGAGTGAAGAGGCAAATTTTAGGTTTTGTTGTCTACATGTAGAAGATGAGGGAGAATTAGGAGCCTTGGTGGCTAGTCGGCCAGGTTGGATACAACAGTCACTCAATGAATGCAAGAGAAAAGCTGCTTTGAAGCTGTTGCCTGTGAAAAGCCCCCGAGTGACATCCAGATATAAACATCTATCAGGCAGTTAGATAGCCATGCCTCAGGCTTAATGGAGCCATCCTGGCAACAGATGCAGATCCGTCTCATCTTTGGGCAGCTTCCGAGATGTTGTAACCTAGATTCCCAGATCTAGCATCACCTGAACATGGTCGTGAAAGCCCAGGAATGATATCAGCCCCTAGCGATTTTTCCTCTGCAGGTCAGGGGTGGTGGTCAGGAATCTGCAGGAACCATTATTTTGGTGCCATTATTCATTTTTGAAACCATTAGATTGGACTACCTTGGGGAAGGTGTGAAAAGTGAGGAGTGGCAAAGCACTGATCTTCGTGGAACTTAGCACGAAGGAGGGGGCCTGGAAACAGAGGCACCTGGGAAGGAGTCTATAAAGGAATGATCAGTCATGTTGATGGGGAAGCAACAGAGATGTCAGAAAATAAGCCTTTTTCTCCCCCTTTTGTACCATGAGTCACTACTACTACATTATCATTCTCCCAGTATTATTTTCCCAAAGATAGAAATGTTCCTTTTCTATAGATACTTCTCTATAGACTACTTTTTTTTTACAGTATCCTATTGAGTGAAAAAAGAAAGCATTTTATTAAAAGCAGTAATTTGTTACTGCCCTAAATGATCTTTTATAGTTTCAAAAACACAGTGTCTTCTTGATAAAGCTGGTCTGAGAGTGAATTATGAGGCTGCTGGAAGTCCTTGCCAATGAACAAAGACATAAAACATACTGTGCCTAACTCTGCTAATGCAAAGTGGTGAGGGTGTAGTGGCTAATTAGCATGCTGCTGTTAGCGCCTTTCACCTTTCTTTGTTTCTTTTGGAGGTTTCTTCTTGGGAAAAAAAAAATTCTAAAATACTTGCAAAAAATTTTTTGTGAGACTCAAAACAAAATGAATACCTTTGTAGAGGCAGAATTTATACAATGATGTGCTGAGCTATCTTTGTTCATCTCCAGCGAGGTGATGATGCTCACTGAATGACCCCTAGGCTAAAGTCTCAGGTGGAATCTGAATGCATGAAGGATGAGGCATTTTATTTTTTACTCCCCTTCCACTTTCTCAAGCCATGTGTAGGCTCTCCTGGTGAAGGAGAGGAAATGAGAGGCATTGGCCGTCAACCCACAGACGCCTCTGCACCTGGATTTGCACACACCTGAGTGAGGCTCTCACATCCCTTTGTCCTTCCTGTTACAGACATCTGAGAGGGACCTTGGAGGAGCACAAAAGCCTACAGTATGTTGTCATGGAAAAGCTGTTAGAAATTTCCCAGCGGACAGCGGTGTATCTAATTACTGAATTATTAAACAGAAGGCCCCTGCCTAAAAAAGCGAAGTGCTGTCACTCAGGAAGATAAATTCATGTGAAAAGCAGAAGTGCAATTAGGTTACCTTGCTCATTTCTGCAGATAAATTTGGGATATTCCAATTCAAGAGGCAAGGAAACTGAATTGCCTCTGGTATCTGCTTTAGGTCAAACCTGAAATATTAAGTCAAATGTGTTCTCAGTTCCTCCACTAGCTGCTAGAATGACAAGCCCCAACCTTCTGCTCTTTTGCACTTTTTGGTTCAGGCCCAAAGAGTCTTTTCTGAACTTGAACTTGTCACCCTACAGAAATCTTGTCTGAGAGTTTGCAGCAGATAAAATAAATAAATGGACAAAGTATGGGTTAGGAGCCAAAGATGATTACTTTTTGAGATGTTCTTTGGTGCAAGAGTCTTTTTTTTTTTGTTTTTTCCAGAAGTTTTGGGACCAGAATGCAGAAAGCCCCTTGGACTTCTCAGCCTGCTCAGGGAGAAGGTGAAATGAAATGTCCTTGAACCCTATGGTGAAGTCCACCCACACTGGGGATAGTGATCTATTGTACTGAATTCCACTGATTCAAATGCTAATCTCAGCATCTTCAAAGACACACCCACAAATAATTTCACCTGGGCACCCTGTGCTTCATTCAACTTGACACATAAAATTAATCATCACACCCAAACTTCCAATTTTCCCCCCAGATTGCCATTTTTACAGTTCCTGCTCAATAAATGTTTTTTAAGTTAAATGAATCCAGTTTCTTCAACTGCAAATAATGAATGTTAATAACATTTGGACTCTGTTGTATGCCACTTGCTATTGGCTAGGGATATTTATCCATGTGATTACCAGGAACAGGTCTCCAGATCAGTCAGGAAGAAGAGTCCTGAAGAACATTAATGGTGGGGACATGGCTCTAGTAGAATCAATTCAGAAGCACAGGTTTATTTTATTCTTCCTTTGCTACGTGAAAATCAATTCTGAGGATAACTTTCTCTACAGTGAGAGGGATTCACTGACTCAGATAAAGTTCACAGGGGTCTTTGTATACTACTGAATTCTATCTTATATATGTATGTGTATATATATCCACACATGTTCCATGTTCCCACTTCTTCAGCGTGATAGTTTATACCAAGCAACCAACTCAGACCCCAGACCCAGGATGGCATACTGGTTAAGCATATAGCCTCTAGGGCCAAACTTCCTAGGTGTCTTACCTCATACTGACTATATGACCTTTGTATCTCATTTCCTTGTCTGTTCAATAATAATGTTTGTATCTGAAAGTCACATACTCACTGATCTGTACAGCTGGGATTCAAACTGTGTGTCTCTACTGATCACATTAAATGTCAATTTAACTTTTGCCCTTGAATCTACTTGAGTTACCTGGACTTGGCCTTATGTTTCTTTTAGATCCCAGCACCTAGCACACAGTAGATGCTCAGTAAATTCATGTTGAATGGATTTTGGATTATTGTCAGAAGTCTGGCCTGTGGTGGGAAAATATCAAAATCCTAAAGAAATAATACTCTGTTTCTATAGGCAAGTAGTTTCCACAAAAAGCAATGGTTAAAGCTCATTTATTATATTTTTCTTCCAATTCCAATATAACTACAGAAAAGTGTACAATGAGATGCTGAGGATAACTTGAAGGCCAGAAGCTTACAAAATGTGAAAAATGTTAACATCACATTTTTAGGCTTATTAGAAACAGTCTAAATAATTACAACAGCCAAATTACTGGTGGCTTTTGGCTCATGTCCAGGAGGAAGGTCATGACCCAACATACCAGTACCCTGCATGGCATAAGTGATTGACAGGAAAAGGAAATAGATTGATACCTTTCACATGGGAATCATAGCTTGTTGCAAATACAAGCAAAACACAAATTTGGATTTTGTGGGAAAAGCTAATTGTGCTCTGATTCAAATTCTTTGTTCCCAAACTTGTTTAATTGTGATTTATTTGTGTGTGTGTGTGTGTGTGTGTGTGTGATAAAAACAGCTGCATATCATAATAAAATACAGGTCACTCACTGCTGGTTAAATCCTTACTGGATATGTCTCTGCTTTCTTTTCATTACAGTGTCTATTGGATATTTGGCTCCAGGCAGAGAGGAAGCTGTTTCTCAAATGGATTTTTTTTTCAATCACTGTATAGGAAATTATTAATGTTTGAGTTTCCAGATAATTATCTACAGCCCATCCATAAAGAATATAGAAGGTATTTCATAAGAAAATTATGCAAAGGAGTAAGCTACCCCAGCCTCTCATATTTCTGTAATAATGAACATGAGGACTCCATGTTGGATTTCCAACTCTGTGCTGTATTTAGGTCCATTGGAGTGCCAATAACCCAAATGCAGAGGGTTTATTTTAGATAGGTTTTTTGGGGGGGTTTTTTGTTTTGTTTTGTTTTGTTTTGTTTTGTTTTTAATTCAGAGGCAGGTACACTTAGCTTCAATTCCATGATTCATGAAATGATTTAAGGATTCACAAGAAGCTAAGAGCTAATTTTTAACCAATATCCATCTTGTTTCCAGATTTGTACATATGAAATTTGGAAACTATTTTGTTGTAAGGCAGAAGTTATCAACCTCAGCTGCACATTAGCCAACCATACTTGCTACTACCTGGGTAAGGCCCAATTGGTATTTTTAGATAGCATCAGTATTATTATACAGCTTTCAGGTGATTCCCATGTCAGCCTACAGAGTACCACTGTTAGGTCATACACATTTAGATATACGGAATAATACTACGTAAACATTATACATTTTGATGTTCTTTATTGTAGTTAGACATTTTGAAAAACAAAAATTATAGTTTTCCATTGGTATCAAATATTGAAGAGGTTCATTTTACCTGGAAGTGTGGAATCTAAATAATTTCCGTTTCAAGTCTCCTGTAAATACAGAAAAAAACCTGATCATATTCATATCTTTATTTTAAAATATTTTATTCAATATAGTCTCATACTACATGAGAGAAAACCCATTGATGAGCCCACCAGGATATAAGATACTGGGTGTTTTCCTTCACTTTTATCAAATAAGAATTTTTGAGTATTTATTACCCTCCTCATAAGAAGGATGCCTGAAGAGTGTTCATATAACTAAAGAATTTGCAGTTGATGGGAAAACAAGTTGTGTATACAAATGACTATAATATTTTGAGATAATGGCACAAACTTAGCTGTTTATTAAGTACTATGAGGTATGTCAAGGAGTGATTAGAAGTTTCAGGGAGGAATCAGCCTTGTGCTAGAACAAATCAAGTGTTATGAGGTTCCCATGTGACCAAGAGGAAGATGGACATTCTGGACAAGGGCAAGGTCAAATTCCTAGATTAATGAAATGTATGTTGTTTCTTGGGGATTGGGAAGCAGTCCAGTAGGGCTGGATTGCTGAGGTTTTATATCACTAGCTCTACTGCAGGAGAAGAGCTTTTCTTCTCAGTGGCTCAGAAGAAGTGAAGATGAGACATTAAATTTTTTAACTGAAGCACAGTTGCCATATAGTAATAAACTAGTTTCAGTTGTACAGAATAGTAACTCAACAATTGTATACACCATGAAATGCTCACCACAATAAGTGTATTACAACACTATTGACTATATTCCTTATGCTGTGCTTTTCATCCCTATGAATTATTTATTTTATAACTGGAAATTTGTACCTCTTAATCCCCTGCACTCATTTCACCCATCTCCCCCATCCACCTCCCCTTTGACATCCACCAATTTGTTCTCTGTTCTCTCCATTTACAAGTCTTTTCTTCTCTTTGTTGTCTTGGTTTAGCTTATTTTGATTTTTTAAAAATTATTTCTGGTTGTTTATATATTTTCTTTATTTTATATATTATGACAGAAACTTTGCTGAATCATGATTCTTCGGGTCATTTTTCTGTAACTTTATGACCATATAACAATACTTATTATGGTTAGATTTTCTTGAATGAGTACATTACACAAGAGTTAATAGCCCCAGAGGACATGTACTAATACAGTACTCATTAGACCATAAAGACTAAGTGGAAACAATTGCTTTCATAAGTTTATACTTAATTGCATGCACAGGTGTTTTCATTTTGAAGAGGAAATTTTAGGTAAAAAGAATGATTAATACTCATGCCATCCCAGAATGCCAGATGAAGGAAAGTTTTCCCCAACTTTAGAGAGAACAGAGCATGCAGATGTTTAGGTCATTGTGATAGAAAGAAGTGTTCCTGACCTGCACTATATTACTTTTCTCCAGATTGCCAAAATGGCTTCTCAATGTATTCCACAGTGGCACCAATTTAGAGCATTATTCCTCTGTGTTTATATCCTGTAGACAGATTCCATATTCTCTGCTATTTTGTCACAGAAAATTCTGTCCCAACAATGTTACTAAGAAGACTCCCTTAAGTATTCAGAAGTGTTTAACTGAAATCCAGAAGGGGGATTCAGATTCCACCAACTCCCCAAAAAATCTACAATGAAGTCTTCAAGCAGTGAACTGCACACTTCATACAAAGGAAAGAAACGTCTTGATGAGTGGAATGAACCTTGAATTAGAAGCCAAGAAACAAACATTGAGGTCCTACCACATACTAGCTATGTGACCTTGGAGAAGACACTCAAAGTAACAGATTCAGATGAACCTCAGGTTTTTAATACAGGTTAGAGAAAGCAATACTTCCTTTTCATAGTTACAGGACTGGGAGAACCAAAACAATGGGGAAGGATTTTAAAGCTGATAATAACTTCACAAAAGTGAACTACAGATATTTTGTTGCTCTTGTTATATCATTTGGATTTCACAGTTTGTCAAAGCAGACTGTCCTTAAGAGAGTCTTTTTCTGCTGTTGGAATCAGCAGAAAAATACAAGGAAGCAAATAGAAATCCCTAGAGAGAAGCCATGTGAATTTTTGGATTAGGTCTCCAAGTTATCTTTTACATAATAAGATGATACTTTAAAAATAACCAGATATTTGGATTTTTCACTAACTACTTATTGAAAGGATTTTTCTGTGCCTTTAAAAAGTGTTCTAAAAACATATGTACATATATTATTCCAATGTATAGATAGATGCCTTTTGATTTGTAATTTTAACTTTATGTGCAAAACTTTATCTGGATTTCAAATTTTCTAATGAAAGATATGCAAGAAGGATATCATTGGGTCAAAATACATAAGCACCATCAAGTCTTATGACTCATAATTCAAACTTACTTCTTAAAAGTTTCACTAATTTATAACAATACCACCAATATGTGAGTGTATCTGTTTCAGCATACCCTTGTCTGCATTGCATATTTCAATGTTTAAAAGTAAATGTTGTCATTGTTTTGTTATGGATCTTTAGAAAATTGTGAATCTCATTTTTATTTTAGTATCTATATTCTTCTCCATTGATTAGTCTTATTCTCTTTTCCATTTATTTACTCATGCATTTCTAAGGGTTTGTATGGTATATGGAAATATTAAGACTAAATACTTTTAAATACACAAAATAGTCTCTACCATTTTTTTAATCTTCTAATTTGCTTTGTGTTACTTTTCACTATAGACAACATTTTTCTCCTCATTTTGTCACGATGATAGCACTTTTACTTTGCACCATTCTCATTGGAAAGTGATGCTATTATTAATGTTAGAACCGAGACAAAGCCTACACTATGCACACATATAGTTCTGCCCTAACTTCATTCAGTCAACAGAAGCTCATTAAAAGAACCATATAAGGAAGGCATAAATATTTTATCTTGGCTGGTCCAAACACAAATAATGTATCTCTTCTTCTCAAGGAAGAGTCTTGAGGTACATGGTACCACTGAATTGGAAAGGAGGCAGATTTAAAGCTAGAGTTGGTTTACTTTATTTTTAAAGTCTGCATTATGACCAGTAATCCATTGGAAGTCCAAGTTTTTCCTTTCACTATTATTGTTAAATAAAGCTAAGGAACTTTCTTAAAGTCACAATGACAGATCCAAAATAGATTTTTCTGTTATTATTTATGATCATAGAATGAAGCCATTTTGATTTTCTAAACCAGGAGTTTAATAAACTAGATAAGAGTGTCTTGTGTGGCAGATAATTTACTTGTTTATCCAAATCCACATACTGCCCTTTTACTTAAAAATAGCTTGGTAATATACTTTGG
The DNA here is from genome assembly GCF_003254725.2 of Canis lupus dingo. NCBI lineage: Eukaryota > Metazoa > Chordata > Mammalia > Carnivora > Canidae > Canis > Canis lupus. The sequence goes on along the minus strand of NC_064245.1, from coordinate 42,996,189 downwards.
GATTGCAATTGCCTAGAACCAAAGGATGAGGTTAACCTGAACCAATCATTATAATCTCATTCTCTTGGGATGCCTGGGTGGCTCAGTGGTTGAGCATCTGCCTTTGACTCTGGTCATGATTCCAGAGTTCTGGGATCAAGTCCTGCATTGGGCTCCCCACTGGGAGCCTGTTTCTCCCTCTGCTTGTGTCTCTGCCTCTCTCTGTGTGTCTCTCATGAATAAATAAATGATATCTTAAAAAATAATGAAAAAAATCTAAAATCTCATTCTCTTTTGGCAGATAATGTTCATTTTTCAGTTTCTTTTGGAGGAGTGCACACATTGCCATTTCTAGTCAGTGAAGTATGAAAGGAAGTGTAGGAGAAGGTATCAGTGAAAGAAAACCCTGTTTGTTCCAACTTCATCCTTCCCTAATAGGATACTGGTGGAAAGATGGAATAACTAGATTGTGGCAGCCATATTGGCATCATGAGAAAAAGGCCATGAGAATCCCAGAAGCACATAAAGTCTGTGGATAGTAGATCAATGATGGAATCACCTACCACCAAGGGTATGTCCAGCTTTTTCTGGTTTTAAAATACTAAGAGTTGTTTTGTCAAATAAATAAGGAAGGTATGAACAATATATATGAAATGAACTATAAACTACATATAAAAAACTAATAGTATGTTCATTTGGAAAACAATGAGAAATACACAGTGAACACAAGGGAGGATGGATAAAATAGGAGATGGGGATTAAGGAGTACACTTGTGATGAGCACTGAGTGATGCATGGAGTTGTAAAATCACTATATTGTGCACCTGAAATTAATATAACACTATATGTTAACTACATTGCAATTTAAAATTAAACTAAATAAAGATGGTTGGGTGACTCTGTTGGTTAAGAATCTGATTCTTGATTTCAGCTCAGGTCGTGACCTTAGAGCCCTGGGATTGAGCCCTGATTTGGGCTTTGTGCTCAGTGGAGTGGAGAGTCTGCTTCTCTCCTTCTCTCTCCCCCCCACCCCCAACTCTCTCTCTCTCTCTCTCAAATAATACATCTTAAAAAAAAAAAAAAAAGAACATGGCATTTCCCTAATGCTTGTACACATAAATTAAAAACAAAAAACTTATATTCTCATGAAAGGAAAATGTTACTTGAAAGAGATGTTAATTAACTATAGTGTAGTTTCCAGGGGGTTGGCACAAGGCTTTGCCCCTGTGCTTACTATATACACAAGTTAAAAGCCTTATACCTTAATGAAAGGAGGATGTTACTTGAGGGACAGTGTAAGCACAGAGTGGTTTTAAGGGGGAAAAAGAAAGCTATGAGGCATCTCATAAAGAAGAAAATAGGTAATAAGCCATAGCAGTAAGGGGAGTTTTCACATCATCGGAAGTTGCCATAGACAAGGAAATATGCAGGACAAGTCTATCCCAGATGCTGAGAACAGAACCAAGATTCACCAAACACTTGAGACAGGCCATTTACATGAAAAAGAAATAGCAAGTCCAAACAGAAGAAAATGTTACACCCAGGAGAGTGAAAGTAATACAGCAAGTACATGAATAAAACTCAACCAACCAAACAAAAAGGCCTTAAAATGGAAGGTAATTATTAAAAGAAAGAAAAATGTGTGTGGTGAAACAAATACAGGTAATAAGAAAAAGAATAAAATAGATATTTTGCACAGAAAAATATGCCCTGTCATGATTACTATACTTGTGTAAATTAACTTGTAATAAATAATTATGCACACTGAAGAGCCAGTTACATAGTATTGAAAGGCAAATTGAAAAGATAGAAAGGTACGTTAAGAAACATTTGTAGATCACAGAGCAAAGAGAAAAATAGAAACAAAAGTTAAACTAAAAGTCTAAATATTTTAAAGATAGAACCAAAATTTCTACCATCTATCTGAAAATATTTATATAGAGAGTAAAGAGAGGATAAGGGAGAACGATTTTGAAAAAGAACTATATAGCAAGAAATATCCCAGAACTGTTATTTAAATAATAAATACATATATAGATATATTCATGTATTAATGACATATAGCTTCAAATAAATTTAATAAAAAAACAAAAAACTCACAGTGCGACACAAGAAATGAAGTTTCATAATAGCAATACTGGAAAAAAAATTCCTAAAAGATAGCAGTAGAAAAAGAACAATTATTTATAAGAGAATGGAAATAGAATTGACACCAGATTTCTCATCAGCAGTGGTGAATACAAGAATGCCGAGTATTATCATCAAAGTTCTGAGAAATAGGAATTTGAACCTAGCATATTATACTAAGGTCAACTAACCAAATTATAATTTGAGATGGAAGAAGACAATAAAGACTTTTTTTCAGACATAGAACATCTACAATTTATAGAACTTTCCTAAAAGAACCATAAAAGAATTTAATGAATGATCAAAATGGAAAAGAGGGTTATTCAAGAATTATTTTAAACAAACATATAAAACGCTGTCAAATTTTTATCAATTTGTAAGTTTGTTCCACAATATTAATCTAAGATAAAGTGCACATAAAAGAATGGGGTGAGCAAAGAGAAGACAATTTTGCTCAGATATATACATATTGAAAAAAAAGCATAGTGATAAATTCTGGACTGAAAATTAACACTTTTTTTGGGGGGGACTGAAAATTATATTTAAGAGACTAAATGTACCTAAATAGTTATGCAATATAAGGAAAGGCTTAGGGAGGTTACTTTCCAAACCCACACTAGGAATTATAGAAAGGAGCCTGGGATATATTTTGAGGCAGGATTGGCAATATTGATCATATTAAATTTAATTACAATGCTTAAGTTATTAAAAGGGAAATAGAGGGGCACCTGGGTGGCTCAATTGGTTAAGCATCTGCCATTAGCTCAGGTCATAATCTCAGAGTCCTGCTATCCAGCCCTGCATTAGGCTCCCTGCTCAGTGGAGAGTCTGTTTCTCCCTCTCCCTCTGTGATCTCTCTCCTTCAAATAAATAAATAGAAATCTTTAATAAACAAATAAATACAAGGGATATAGAAGTGTGCATTTTAATAACAATTGAAAGCAATCTATATACATGATAAGGTATATGTACAAAAACAAAGGAAAGAATAAATAATTTTTTACATAATCCATAAGCCTTCCATAAAATTAAAAAAACACCACTGATACTTAATATTTTCTTCCAGGATTGCTTCTTTGCATATTTTCATTTAATTGTGATCAGATCAGAACAACTGAAAAAATGTGGTCACAGTGGTCACATTTTCTCCTTATTGTAATATTTTTAAGTTATATTTCCATACCACCTAATTTTAGCATAGAAAATTTCCATTTTATTATGGGCATCATTTCCTGGCTCCCCTTTTGTCTCAAAACTCCTCAATTTAATTGTCTATACTAGCTTTTTCTACTCTGGATTTTTTCCAGAACACAAGACCATCAGGCTTGTGCCCGTCATTTCAGCTCAAACACATGTCTGTCACCAACAACCTCGCATGGTCAACTCCCAAGTGCTAGCCCCTGTCTTACCATAAGGGCCTCACAGCATTTTGTGTATACCTTAATGAGTCCAAATTTCATTCTCCAGCCCCATCTTTAAACTGAGCTTGCATTATTTAGCTTTCTCCTCTGAATCTCTCCTTGGGCATCTGTTAATCATATCAAATTTCATATATCTGATCCCAACCTCTAGATTTCAACTTCCATAAACCAGTCTCTCTACTTTTCTCACTAAATGGCAACTTCTTTCACCCTATTGCTCAGGATGAAAGCCTTAGTTCTGATTACTTGTCTCTCTCACACCCCTATCCTGAATGTAATTGTTCCAGGATGTTATGACAAACACCCAGTCTCTGCCCCTGTCATCACTCCTCTGGTAGGCTGCAGGAGCTTCAACCTTGTCTCTCCGCTTCTTTTTCTGACTCCTAGCAATCTATTTTCCACACAGTGCAATGTTTGTCCTAATATGAAAATGTTATCATGTCACCTTCACCCTCTGCTAAAAATCCTCTAATGGCTTTTAATACCCCAATCCAAAACCTTCTCCTTTGTTCTAACTCATGAAAGACACAATCTTGGATCACTTCTTCTTCCATCACTCGTGGACTTTGAGCCAAATCTGTTGGTTCACTGTCCCTTGAACACACCATGCCAGCTCCCCATAACCAGGGTGGATGAATCTGTTATCCTCTGTGCCTGGAATGTTCTTCCCCTAGATGGTTTCATGGCTTGTTCAGTCACTCTTTATGGCCTCCTGTTCAAGTGTCACATCCTCAGAGAGTCTTTTTCTGATCCTTGAAACTAACCACCCATACTCTCTACTCCCTTACCTCTATTTTGATTTATAGTATTTACTACTCTCAACATTATCTCACCATTTCTACTTCTTTCCCCAAACATAAACTGTTATTTATTTTTCAGGTGAAGAATCTGAGACTTTGACATGACATTTGAGACTATCAGGTATGGGGCTGAAACCCAAGCTTTCGAAGTCCATAGATGCTCTTAACATTGTACTATGCTGCCACGATGCTGCTGGTAAGGGAAGGAATGAAAAAGAGACACAGAGAGGATGGGAGAGAGAGGGGAAGAGGAGAGAGAGAAAGAGAAAGAGAGAAGAGAATTTAGATGTAATTTATTTTTAATATTTGAGAGTGGAGAACAAAGAATTCTTTTAATTATAAATCATGGCTCTGTCTAGTAAGGAATAAAAGATCTGAATGCTGCTTAGCAGCTGTTGCCAAGAATTGACCACAGCTTGGTGACACCATTTTAAATGACTGCAGGTGTGACTGAAAAGGCACCAGAGAATCCAGTACAGAGTGGAGGTCACCCTTTAGATGACATAGGCTATTAAGATAATTTGGGAACTGAGTCAAGGAAGATGTGGTTTGTTGAACCACAAATCCAAAGGGAAAGGGAAAGCCTTTGAAAATGGGTGAGGGTAAGTATGCCTTTGTCCTATTCAGGGAAAGGGCAAAATACACCAGCTGGACACAATTAAGTCTGCACAAAGTCCAGGGGGTCAGGGGCAAGAAAGAGGAACAGGTAAAAACTGACCTCTATGCCAACTCTAACACAAACCAGTGAGGGCAAAGAATGTGCTGTCAATTTGCATATCTCCAGAAGAAGAGAAGACAGCTATCCACACCAATGTTAATCGAGCCACATGTTGAAAGTATCATCCGCAATAAAATCTGAAGCTCATTGAAAGTGCTCTGAAAGCACTGGTGTTACAGATAGGACCGGGACTTCAGGCCCAACAGAGACAACACCAGTGTTTGAGCAGTGCTCCCTGTGTCACTGCTCATGTGTCCTTCAGACCAATCACTGCATTCCCTTCATCTCTACTAATGTTTCTTTCCCCCAGCCCTATTATGGGGCAGAAATTTGCATCTCTTATCTCTATAGCCCCCTGATCTTTGTGTGGTTTTTGGCATATAAAGTGTTCAGAAAACTCAGTCAAGTGATTGTAAATGATTCAAAGAGTCTCAATTTCCATTCTTAAAATTATGTATTTGGGTCTGGCTATTTGAACAAGACCTAAATCCAGTTCTCAGAGTAACAATGTGCCTATGACCATATTTCATGTCTGTGACAGGTCTCCATCATGTAGATGATTTGGTTAACTTTACCTCCCATATGTAAGACTCGATGACACATGTGTCCATAAACCAGGATATGCAAGAGAAAATGGAGTCTCACCTTTGTTTCCCATGCAGCTCTGTCTCCATCTACAAATGAGATAAAGAAGCATCAGCATTAGAGTTAAGATTAACAACAGAGATTTATTTTTTGAATGTAAAATTTAATTCCTTTGTTAGATAATGCATGCTTGCTATGGGAAAAGTAGGAGAAAAAAACTATCTGATGTTAGTCACCTATATTGCTCTCCTCCAAAGATGAGAACTGTGAACAAGTTATGTTCCCATAAACTAATATGGACAGTAGGAAGATATTATATTTGACCTGTCTACATGAGTGTACCCATAAAGCTCTATCCATCCATCTGTCTTTTCTTAGAGTTTCAAAGTGTGCACTTAAAAGTCAGGCAAAACCTGGTTTTGAATCTATGAATAAAGGAAGTTACTTTTATTCAATCATTCTCTACCTGGGTGATTGCCAATTCTATAATGAAGACAATAATAGTATCCATTTCATTTTGTACTTAAAATAATTAAGCAAGATAATTGATTTAAAAGATTGAGCACAGTGTTTGCAAATGTAATCTCTAAAATATTAGCTATTTTCAGTAGAAAGTGGAGAACACATTGCAAATTGCTTTTTAACCTATATTTTTCCACAAAATCTCTTGTCCTTAAACGTACTTCAAAACATGATGCTTTCTTAATCATTGTATAGGATTTCATCATTCGGTGTGCCATAGTATGTACAACCACGTTTATATCTTTGAAAGGATACACTATTTTCAAAGTTTTACTGCTATTAATAACTGTAGTGGAGGACATCTATTCAGCCTATGGGAGTGGAATGTTTATCATGCTTGAGTAACATATAAGGCACCATAATAAATGATGCGGATACAACCACTACACTCATAGCATTAAAGGAAGCTAAGTAAGCAGTTTGGATAAAGCATGATGTGATAGCATATGAAGAAGGTATTACGGGATCTTTTACTCAGAATTGGGAGTCAGAAAGTCTTTTGGGAGGGAGTAATGTCTAAATGGAAAGGATGAGTAGAAATTGCTTGAATCGACAGAAGATGGGAGGGAAGAGCTTGTGGTATTCAAAGGAAAGAAAACATCACATGAGAAGACCTGGAGATACAAGAGAGTATGGGCTGTTCTGCAGCTGACAGTGGTTCCCGGGGATAAGGCACATGGTGCACTGAGCTGGTAGCAAGCAAGAGTGACAGGTGACAGGATGCCTGGGGTGTTTAAACTCACCCGGAGGGGAATCTATGGACATGCTTTACTAAGTGAATTGACATAATTGCATTTGTATTTTGGAAAGAAGCCCTCTGCAGCCTCAAACTTCACTGTGTGGCAAGAAGAAAGAGAAAGTGATACTGAAAGCTGGAAGGGAAACAGGTAAAGGGATCCTACAGGATGTTGAGCAAGACAGGATAGTAACTTGGGACAAAGAATTGGCAAAGGGATGGAGCAAAAAGAAGTGGATGGATTTCATTGACATTTAGAAGGCAAAGTTAACAGGACAGATGTGGCTGGATGGCAGAAAAATAAAGAACAGCAACTGTTTAATAGTTTATTCTGAAAATACTTGCAGGGCATGTTAAGGAAAAACACTCTACTACCAAGTTTTCAAAATAAAGAATGAATCAGGGGATCCCTGGGTGGCGCAGCGGTTTGGCGCCTGCCTTTGGCCCAGGGCACGATCCTGGAGACCTGGGATCGAATCCCACGTCAGGCTCCTGGTGCATGGAGCCTGCTTCTCCCTCTGCCTATGTCTCTGCCTCTCTCTCTCTCTCTCTCTCTGTGTGACTATCATTAATAAATAAAAATTAAAAAAAAAAGAATGAATCAGTAGAATTTAGAAAGAATGCTTCAGTTGATGGGTTTGTAAATAATGCTTTCAATTGACTTTGTTCATCTACATGACTTCGTAAAAATGATGTTGGAAATACAGCCCATGCAGCTAGATAAGTGAAAGCATTTGGAAACATAATAATTGGAAAGAGAGAGGTAAATAATCTTTATTTAGGTTGATTGCATATCTAGGAAAATCAATATAAGTATTATTATACACAATACTGGAATCAAATACCATATTTACAGACAAACAGAAATGATAAATTTCTTCAGGATAAACTTGAGCAAATATATGCAAAGGCACAAAAGTTTACTAAAACAAATAGAAAAATATATAATGCATTGGGATAAAAAAGACTTAACTGCCACGAAGATAAAGCCCCCCCCCAACAAGATAATTTATAAATTTAATGCAATCTCAATGAAAGTATCAATAGATATCTTTCTCTTGGAGTTAAAACACTGGTAACAAAGTTCAATTGAAACAAGCAAAAGTAGCTAGCTTAACCTTTAAAAAGAGAAATGTGGTTTTAAAATCAATTTAATAAAATCGGTGAATACTGACACATGTATAGACAGATAGTCCAATGGAGCAGAATGAAAATCTAGAAATATATTCAAGTGCTTTTAACAATTTAGTTTATGATAAAGATGACACCTCATATAAGATAGATTTTTAAATAAACCATGTTGGAACAACTGGGTAGCCACATGATAGAAATATATATATAAAATATAATGGGTGTCTTTCATATAACAAACCAGTATAAAATCCAAATAAGTCAGATATCTCAGTGTAAAAATATGAAATCAGACAAGTAAAAGAAAACAAAGGTGAATTCATTTCTATTTTGCGAGTAAGAGGAAAATTTCTTCCTAAGAATTACTCAAATTCAAGGAGCCATTAAAAGCACTAATAAATTCAACTACATTTTTAAAACAGGGTTTACATGGAAAACAAACAAAGAAAACCAAAATTGAAAGACAAATGACACAGGAAAAAAAAATTTGCAACTTATATCAGAAAGATGGACAGAGATCACAAAAATCTCAAAATAAGATCAACCAGCTGATACAAAATTGGAAAGGTTATAAAAAATATTTCAGAGTAGACGTATATATGGCCAATAAACATATGATAAATGCTCAATCTCATTTATAAATGTGATTTAAACTAGACTGACATTTCACCAAAGCTTTGACACCATACTCAATTGGAAGAGCAATGGATCAACTGACACTTTCACGTATTGCCGGTGAAAATGCAAAATGGTGCATATTTGGAAAAATACTGACTGTATCTAGCAAAATGACATACACAATTTCTTTTTAACTGGATAATCTCAATTTTACAAACTTATTTCACTGGCATAAGTAAGAAATTACTTACACACAAGATTATTCGTTGTAACATTATTTTTGAAAAGCAAGAGAATTGAAGCACCTGCCTGGCTCATTTGGTGGAGTATGTGACTCTTGATCTCAGGGCTGTGAGTTCAAGCCCCACATTGAGTGTAGAGATTACATAAAAATAAATTTTCTACATAAATCAGTAGATAGATAAATAAAAGCAAGATATTCAATTCAATCTAAATATCTTTCAATAGGCATCAATTGAATAAACTATAGTACAGTAATATAATATCAACTAATACAATACTTTTGAGAAAAAAAATATGGTATTTAAAATAGCCTAGGTACTAGATGATATCACTGAATTATTGATAATTTTGTAAGATTATAACCATTACATAATAGTTATATAAGAAAATATCTTTTTTTTTAAGCAGGTGATGCATGTTGATGTATGTATGGAAGAAATCACATGAGGTCTGTGATATACTTAAAAAAAATTATTAGGATAGGAACACCTGGGTGGCTCAGTCAGTTAAGTGTCTGCCTTTAGCTCAGGTCATGATCCCAGGGTCCCCTGGAATCGAGCCTCACACCAGGCTCTCTGCTCAGCAGGGAGCCTACTTCTCCCTCTCCTTCTGCCTTCTCCCTGCTTGTGCATGCTCTCTCTCTCTCTCTCTCTCTCTCTGTCAAATAAACAAACAAACAAACTTTAAAAAAATTATTACGATAGAACAAAAATTTAACAATGGTCTTATATAAGAGTCATGCTAACCAGTGATCTACCTACATGCAGGTAGTATAAGAACACATTTTAAAGTATACAATAGTGGGGTGCCTGCGTGCTCAGTCAGTCAAGCCTCTGATTCTTGATTTTGGCTCAGGTCATGATTTCATGATTGTGATATCAAGCCCTACACCAGATTCTGTTCTGGGCACGGAGCCTGCTTAAGATTCTCTGTCTCCCTCTCCCTCTGCCCTTTCTCCCCACCCTCCACCCCTGGTCACACTCTCTCCCTTCTCACTCTCAAATAAGTAAGTAAGTAAATAAATAAATAAATAATAAAATGCATGATAGTTTAGTAAAAAAAAATTACAGCTATTTGCAAAATATATAAAGATTATATATCAGTATTGAATAGATTGTTACTCTATCACTTCAAATTTTAAAATGTTAAGGCATAAATTGATATCGCACAATGCTCAGCCATGTAGGAAGATTCACAGAACTCCTGGGAAGATCTTCAACTATTTGTGTCCATGCACACTTGCCTTATGATGCCTGAATTAAGTAATTATCCAGCCTCTATTTATACATCACTAGCAACAGGAAACTTACTACATTATGAGGTAGCTCATTCCACTCAGAAACAGCTCTTATAGATAACAACTTCCTTTTAGAGGTCCAAAGAGCTTTTTCATGGTTTTAGGTTTTAGATTAACTTCTTGTTCCCTAGAGACACACGTATAGTTCATAAAAAACAAACAAACAAAAAAACCAATAAGGGCTTGAGAAAGGAAAGGGCAGTGAGTACTGGTGAACCTAAATCCAGTGAACCCATCCCAGGGACCCAGTTCATAGCCCTCACCTACAGGGGCTAACAGCAAATGACTCTGATTCCAGCCACAAAACTCTGGTGCTAATGGCATATTTCTTATACCATTAACTATTTGGCTAACATCCAAACACAGATCAACTACCTGATAGCTCTTCCTTTTTTCTCTTCCCACAGACTCAGGTAAGAGTGGGGTGTGAGGGCAAGGGAATAGGCTGGAATATGACCACACTCAAAGTGTTAGTGTTGACATCAAGGCAGATTGAGAGCCCTCTCTGTGGGCCCCCGTCTGAGCTCCCACCCCATGCTAACATGTAAACTTGAAGGAAACATTATTACTCTTGAATCATTCTTCACTAATATGTATTAACTATATGTTGTGTGTTAAGTGCACTAACATACTGACAACACTCATGAGCATATTATGGAAAGTGTCTTACTTTTCTCATTTTACAGATACAGAAACAAAGACAAATTAAATAGTGTGCACAAGAAAACATATTAGTAAGGAGTCAGAACTCAAGTCCTGGTTTATAAGATTTCAAGTCTATAAATACATTCCATGACTTAAAGAGTTGGGTATAAAAATGAAGTCCAGATTCTAGATATGATAGAAATGTTTCATAGGTCCAAATGGCTCTCTTATTATTTATAATAGATTGTATATTTATTTCAAAGAGCCGGAGTCCAAATCAGAAGTTTGGCATGCAGAACAGTCTTGACTTCTCATGCATGACATGCACTTAGGGTCAGCTATAAAAAATCACACCATCTTCCTCCTGGGCATGTGCTATTGATGTTTTTGTCATTATATGGATTCCCATTAAATTTTGTCTGATTCTATTCAGACTACTGATTAGTTGGCCATGACCTTTAAGGCTTTGAATATACATATATATATTTTTTAAATCTTTTTTTTAAGATTTTATTTATTTATTCATAGAGACAGAGAGAGAGAGGCAGAGGGAGAAGCAGGCTCCATGCAGGGAGCCTGATGTGGGACTCGATCCCGGGTCTCCAGGATCACACCCCAGGCTGCAGGCGGCACCAATATATTATGAAATGTTTTCTAACTTGCCCCAATTGGTGAGCTCTGCAATTTTGATTTCCCCCAAATTTCAATATTTCCCTTCAACATCAAATGCATAGTAAGAGCCAAGGACAGATCCCAGTAACATACCCCTGGAGATCCCATTCCAGTTTGACTTCAAGTCCCCATCCAGCAAGGTGTGATGGCATAATTTAGTCTCCTCACTGAAGAGACATTATAAATGCTCCTCTCTTTGTTTACAGGTACTTCCAGAAAGGACTTGTGCAAGAATGTGTACCTCACTGAAACTCATCTGTATTATGACTGCCATGGTAGCTCAGAGTTGGGGGAGCAAAAGCCCCCTGTGACTGTGCTTAGAAAATTTGTATTTACTCTTCAACAACTAGTTCCAGAACCTTCATCATTATCAGTAGCAGTTTTCTTGTTTGTGAAGTTCTCCTGACTTTCAAGGCAGGAGCAACAGGTGTCCTTTTGCTTCCTTTCTGTTTCCTGATTCCCCCCTTCCTCAATGAGCAGGGACCAATGCACCACAGAATCAGTTCAAACTTGTCTTAAATCTTTTCACATTGTGACAACTTCCTTTCATCCTCCTGAAAGAGCATGAGTTCTTTTTCCTCCAATGAGGAAATTGTTCTCTTTCCACCTCACTCACTTCACACAAATTGACTCCAAAGCTCTTCACAGAGAGTACAGGTGTGAAACAGGAGTTGACAATGGCTGTGTTTTCTTTGTATCTACTGAAGCTATTACTCTGTGAACTGTAGCTCCATTTTCCAGCTATGGATGGAACCAAGCTGGGGATCCTAGGAGACAGTGTTTGTTGATTACTTGTCCTCTACTCTTCTTACAAACTCATTTAGAGTTTCAGCTTATCCAGACATTTTTTCCTATCAGATTTTTGTCACCCTATTTTTTTGAAGAATTCTGCTTGAAAACCTTCACCTGTCAGACATCTTCTGTCATCCTCCCTGAGGAATATGCCCCATCTTTCCTCCCTTATAAGGTAGTGGTTTATTCATGTATCCCTGTTGATAGAATCAAAGCAAGTTTTGTATTACCAGATAAAGATCATATTTATGATATCTTTATTAGTATTCTGGTTTGCTACAAAAAGATGTCTTATATCATTCATGTCATAGTCATTTTTTAGCAAGCCTTTAATATGAGCCAGATACATTGATAGCACTGGAGATGCAATAATGAACGACATGAGTTCTGTCCCAAACAAGTGAAACCTCCTGCTCTATGTGTGCACATTACTAAAGATGGACAAATACTGAGTATAAATGATAATAAACAGATACTGGAAAGATAGGGGATCAAAATTAGCATATTAGAGATCTTTCTGTTGAACAAAAATATTTAGTTTATTTCTATTTTAATTCTTCGGTTAGAAAACCGGTGTAGTGTAGTGATTCAGATCTTCAGCTTTGAAATTGCTTGCTACTCAAATGCTTCCACTTACTACCTCTGTGACTTTGGGAAAGCTAATTACCTCTCTGATACTCAGTCTCTTTGACTATAAAAACCTCATAAGAGGGACACCTGGGTGGCTCAGCAGTTAAGTGTCTGCCTTGGAGTTTCAGGATCAAGACCCACATTGAGGTCCCTGCAGAGAGCCTGCTTCTCCTTCTGCCTGTCTCTGCCTTCTCTGGGTGTCTCTTATTAAAGTCTTATTTAAGATTTTAAATAAAATCTTTAAAAATAAATACATAAATACATGCCTCATAAAAGTATTGTGAGGCCTTAACAGGATGACACATGTGCAGTGCCTGCCCAGAGAAGCATCAACAATATTCATAACACTACGTACCTTTGAGCACTTACCTGGGGCACATACAACACTATTCTAAGATCTTTTAATGTATTTACCCATGTGATCCTCACAATTACCCTTCAAGTTAGTGCTTGCATGCTCCAGATCACTCTTTTGTGATCACTATCTTAGGTTAAGATAATGTCATGGCACCAACTCAAGTTAACTGATTCTAGAGTCCTTGGATTAACCACATAGCTGCATGAATAGTAGCTTCAGTCAGTTACAGTACAAACAAAAAATAAAGGGGTGTGAATTCCCACTCCTTCTCATCCATTCCTCTTATGAAGAACTTTAGCCCAGTGGTGTATGGATGTGAGTTCATATGGCCCAGTTCCGCCAAGGCCCCAAACATTGTTCTTGCCAATAGTTGGAGCACAGGGCTATAGGGTACAACAAAGCTCAGAAAGTGTTTTCCCATCTCTCCAGCTAGAAGCTTGCTGAGCAACTGTTGTCCAAAACCCAAAGTAGCTACACAGTCTACATAGAGTCTCATGGTTTCATCAATGAAGCTGTACTCTACCTCCCAAGTAATTAGATTCAGAAAAAAAAAAAAAAAAAAAAAAAGCCAATTCTTTCTGCCCCTGATACACAACAAACTGAGCTGATGATAGCCATACATTTGGATGACAACTTCAAAATATTCTGATAAGTGGAACTCAGGATATCTATGGTTGGTATACTCGTTAGTTTTATGTGCCATCCTGGCTAGGCTATAGTATGCAGTTTTGCAATTGAACACTAAACAACATGTGCTGTGATTAACATCAACAATGAAGTTTTTTGGGCAGCCCTGGTGGCCCAGTGGTTTAGTGCCGCCTTCAGCCCAGGGCCTGATCCTGGAGACTCGGGACCGAGTCCCGCATCGGGCTCCCTGCAGGGAGCCTCTTCTCCCTCTGCCTGTGTCTCTGCCTCTCTCTTGGTGTGTGTCTCTCATTAATAAATAAATAAAATCTTTTTAAAAAATTAAGTATTTTTTAAGGATTTTATTTATTTATCTGAAAGAGAGAGCAGGCATGAAGGAGAGGAAGAGAGAATCTGAAGCAGACTCTGCTCTGAGCACAGAGCTTGACTTGGAGCTCCATCCCACAACTGTGAGATCAAGACCTGAGCTGAAACCAAGAGTCAGACATTTAACCGAGCCACTCAAACGCCTCTACAATCAGTTAATTTTAAGTAAAGAAGATTATCCTCAATAATAACGGTGGGCATCATGTAGTCAATCAAAAGGCCCTAAGAATAAAACCGGGGTTCTCCTAAGAAAGAACTGTCTTCCAAGAAAGAAGAAAAGCAGCCTGTGGATTGTTGCCATTGGCTCCCATCTGAGAACATCCAGTTTACTGGCCTGCTCTACTGTGTCAGATCTGCCTAGCCAGCTCCCAAAATCATATTCCAATTCCTTGCACTAAGGTTTTACTCTACCTTTCTCTTTTCTGTCCGTCTATCTGTCTATCATCTTGATATCTCTCTATTTACCTATTATCTATCTATCTATCTATCTATCTATCTATCTTGATATTTATCTATCTTGGTATCTATCTATCTATCATCTATCTATCATCTATCTATCTATCTATCTATCTATCTATCTATCTATCTCTACCTAACTAATACATAGGTTCATTTTTTGGGTAGAACCATGATTCAGAGAGTGGGAATCTACCAGCACCAAGCAGACTCTCACCAAGGGTAGATACATGCCTGTATCATCTGTCATGATTTTTCTCCCACCCTGATCTTGGACAATTAATCCATGCTTCAGAATAGAAGAGTGATAAAATAGTGATCTTTCAAAATAGAATTCTGGAGACTGAGGCGCCCAATCACCTTCCACTTATGGATTAGTCAGTTGCCATGGAAACCTGTTGTAGGTCCCCAACAACCTGCAGCTGCAGGTCCCCAAATCCTGACTCCATCACAATAGGCAGGCAGAAGGGAGCCTGCATTGTGCAAGCCCCTGCTGATGCCGAGTGGCAACGCTGGGAGAAACTGAAAAGTGAAGCGAAATGGCAGAAGGTGGTCTGGAAGGAAGGAAATCAGAAGTCGACAATGTTTACGAAATGTTTATGAGAGTAGAGACACCATTTTTGTTTTCAACCTTGTTTTTGTTTTGTTGCTTTCTGGTGCGCTGCTAAGAAAGGACCAGAGGACAGAATGAAACAGTGACGAGGTACCTCCTGGCATTGCCTGCTGTCAGCTAAATGTGCTCCTGATGTCCTCCTGAATGTTCTTATCTCCTCAAGAGTGTTCTTTATCTCACCCATTTATATGCACAGCAGTATTTCAAATTACTAATCAGATTTGAAAGCCACTCTGAGAAATCTGACCTGAGATGTTTTATTAATGATTGGAGGTGGTTCCTTTGTCCATTCTTTAATTTTCACTAACAATTACCTAAATTGGTTCCCACATCCCAAAAGAAAAATAAATTTCTGCTTGTGTCTTTCTGTAATGATATTTGGCAAATTTTAAAACACATACAATGATTGTGCAATTACAAATGTACCTTGATCCATATGGAATATATATGTCAATGTAGTATATGTACGTAGATATATATTCACATTTAATTATTGGACATTTAGGTAGTTTTTCTTATGTCTTTCTAATGTTTAAATTCCTTTAAAATGTTCCCCATTTAGCCTGGAAAATTCAAGAGAAGAAAAAAATCACAACCACATTTGTGAGTGCTAAGTCAAATGAATGTACTCATTTATAAATTTAATACACAGTTGGTAGAGGTGCATGGGATTAAGAAAAAAGAAAAATTTCATTTATTCTTAAAATTTATTTTTGACAAGGCCTGAATCTCAAGATACGTTGTGACTGCCATTAAAAAATGAACCAGAACACTGAAACCATTTTTATTCCTATGTACTCCACCATCTATGTTTTGTAATTTTCTATTTTTAAAGGCCAATTTTTGTATCTAATAGTTTCAAAATATTTGAGAATCACACTTTACTTTTTTAAGATTCTTTTTATTTGAGAGAGAGAGTGAGAGTATATGAGTAAGGGATGGGGAGTGGACCTGGGTGGGGAGAGGGGAGGGGCAGAGGGAGAGGGAGAAGCAGAATTCCCTCTGAGCAGAAAGCCTGACTCAAGGATCATCCTAGGACCCTGGGATTGTGACCTGAGCTAAAGGCATATGCGTAACTGACTGAGCCACCCAAGGGCCCCAAGAATCACACTTTAAGACTTCACTTAAATAAATCCTCTAAATCCTTTCTAGAACATGAGCACAATTTTCCATAACTAAAATATAAATGTTTTCATTAGCATTTTTTACTGACATTTAAAACCATATGGGCAGCCTGGGTGGCTCAGCGGTTTAGCGCCACCTTCAGCCCAGGGCCTGATCGGAGATCAGGGATCAAGTCCCACATTGGGCTCCCTGCATGGAGCCTGCTTCTCCCTCTGCCTGTGTCTCTCCCTCTCTCTCTCTCTTTCTCTCTCTCTCTCTCTCATGAATAAATAAATAAAATCTTAAAAAAAAAACCACAGATGGAATACAATGAAATTCCATACTTTTAAAATCATGATTCAGCCATTTCTAAAATTCTAAGCCTATCAAGATAAAAATGACTATATAGCCTAGCTGGTGCCTGTCATGTTCCAAACACAGAACCAAATATTTGTTTGATCAGTTCCACCATACAGAAGATCTAGAAATCCTCAAATATTGAATTAATATTGGATTTTTTTCCAAATGAGGGAATTTGAAATTGCTTTCAGTGATATATAAAATGGACCCATAGAGCCAATTAAGAAGTAGAGACTTCTTTTTTTTTTTTTTAAGATTTTATTTATTTATTCATGAGAGACATACAGAGAGAGAGGCAGAGACACAGGCAGAGGGAGAAGTAGGCTCCATGCAGGGAGCCCAATGTGGGACTCGATTCCCGGGGCTTCAGGATCAGGCTCTGGGCTGAAGGCGGCGCTAAACTGCTGAGCCACCTGGGCTGCCCAGAAGTAGAGACTTCTTTTAACACTCACAGATTATTTATAAGTTAGACCGCATATGTTAAACCACAAACACTATTTCAATATTATTTAAACCTTACAACAAATAATAACTGGAAGGTTTATTTGTTGAATTTATGTTTCACATTTTTTCAGAAGGAATTTAAGATGGAGTGTGGGATGATTGACTTCCTTCCCAATTCACACAGCATATCCCTTTCACTCTCAGAAGTGTGCCCATTAGGAACACAAATTGGTGAAGCTTCTATGGAAAACACTATGGAGGTTCCTCAAAAAATTAAAAATAGAGATATTATGCAATTCAGGTATTTTCACTACTGAATATTTACCCAAGAAAAATGTAAACACTTAGTTCTAAGAGATATATAGACTCTTATTTTTATTGCAGCATTATTTACAATAGCCAAGATATGGAAGCAATTCAAGTGTCCATATTCCATAGAATGGAATATGACTCAGCCTTAAAAAAGAATGAGATCTTGATATTTGCAACAACATAGATGGACCTGGATGATGTGCTAAGTGAAATAAATGAGGCAAATATCAATGATTTCACTTGCACGTGGAATATAAAAGAAAAAAGAATAAAGAAAAAGCAGAAACAGGCCCATAAATACAGAGAAAAATCTGATGATTGCCAGAGGGATGGTGGTGGGGGAATGGACAAAATGGGTGAAGGGGAGTGAGAGATACAGGCTTCCAGTTATGGAAAGGATAAGTCCCAGGAATGAAAAATACAGTATAGGAAATATAGCCAATGATATTGTAATAGTGTTGTATGGTGACAGGTGGTAGCTATACTTGTGGTGAGCATAGTATATACAGCATGCAGACTTGTCAAATCCTTTATGTTGCACACTTGAAACTAATATAACATTGTGTTTCAACTACAGTTCAATTAAAAAAAAAAAGTACCGCTAAATAACTTTTTCTAAGTGTGCCCATTAGGATGATAAATTAGCTGGCTTATCTTGTTAAAGGACATGATAACATATGCCAAAATTACACAAGTAGGTGTGGTGGGAAGGAGGGCTTGAATTTCCATTGCTGCTGTGATTAATTCTATTGTTGCTTCATAGAACTGATGGAATATTCAGAAAAACTGCTACGTCCAAAAATAAAGTCTTAACAAGTTTTTCCAAAGTAGAGCATTCACTAGTCACATTTGCTGAACAAAATAATGTAACAAAAAACTAATATCAAAATTTTAAATGAAAGCCCCATCAGCTAGAAATTAGAAAGTATCTTAAACATATTTTTAAAATATTTTAAAAAAATTTTTGAATAGGCTCCACATCAGTGTGGGGCTCAAACTCATAACCTCAAGATCAAGAGTCACATACTCTATCAGCTGAGCCAGCCTGGCACTCCAGAGAGTATATTTTTAAAAAATAATTTCTGGATAATAAGGAAATTCAAGCTAGCAGGTTAGGGAATAATGATAACATGCATAGTAATAAACAGATTATTAGAGATGCAGCTCCCCTCCACACACATTTAGAGTGAATTTCATATCCTAAATGTTTTCATTATTAAATAGGTAATTAAATGGATGATTTGATTATAATACTATACTGAGAGCAACAAGATGTCTAAGGGAAGCAAGAGGAAATGTGTAATAAGATTAAAAAATGAATTCAAAAAAGTTTTAAATGACAAATTTAGGAAATAGTTTGTTTTCTCTTTTAAAATACCAACCAAAGGATATATTTTGGCCAAGAAAAAGTAAGAAAAAGGAGATAATGTACAAAATTAACAGTAAGAAATGGAAAATAATCCCAGTTATTGAGACCATTTTATAACAAGAGACAACCATGTGCAATTCTAAGAAGTATGGAAATGTGAACATAATAAAAAGTTATGTAGGGAAAAATAAATGTCAAAATTTGACTAAAAAAAACCATAAATATGCCAGTAATATTTTTTAAAAAAATTCAAAAAGTCAAAGTTCCACCTCTAAAGCTCAAATTCAAAAAAAAAAACAACAAAAAAAAATAAAGCTCAAATTCAGGTTTTTTTGAAAGATTTTATTTATTTATTTGACAGAGGGAAAGATCACATGAGCAGAGGGAGCACTACAGGGAAAAGCAAGCTCCCCACTGAGCAGGGAGCCAACTATGGGGCTTGATCCCAGGACCCCCGGGATCAGCCAAAGGCAGATGCTTAACTGACTGAGCCACCCAGGCACCTCTTTTGGTTTTGTTTTGGTTGGGTTTTTTTTGTTTGTTTGCTTATTTTTTGTTTTGTTTTGTCTGTTTTGTGTGGTTCTGTTTCCTCTTCCAAACTTGAGGGCCTTGGACTTCATATCATAGTGTTGCCCCTGTGAATTAGTCTAGAACATAAGAAAATGGAAATCTCCCTCTTCTTTTTCCAAAGTGAACACAACCCTGATATCAAAGACAGTGGTAGTCCTCCACATGAAAATTCTAAAATAGGTTAGTCCTTCTAATCAGTACACTAGGATTAATTAGGACTCATTAGGTAAATGTGGAGAGGAGTCAAAATTAGAGACCTAAGTTAAATAATTCATTATATCAAAGAAGAAATTCCATGTGGGAATTTTGACATATGCCAGTAAGTTATTTTATGAAATTCCACATTCATTTCTAATTTGAGAAAGAGCATCACCTGGGTGGCTCAGCAGTTGAGTGCCTGCCCTCAGTTCAGAGCATGATCCTATGGTCCCTGGATCGAGTCCCATGTCAGGGTCCCTGCATGGAGCCTGCTTCTCCCTCTGCCTCTCTCTCTCTCTGTGTGTCTCTCATGAATAAATAAATAAAATCTTAAAAAAAATTATTAATTTGAGAAAGAAAAACTATTAATTACTAACATCAAGTACTAATATTACAAAATATCCTACAGAATTTCTCTCTGAAACCAATCAGAATCTTTATGCCTAATGGTAAAATGTGAAGTGCATTCTCATTAAAATAGAGAACCTATTGAAGATGTGTGTACATGAAGAGAGAATAAAAAAACAAAAACAAAAACAAAAAAACGTACCAAGAAGTTGGTGGTTATTTCAGAGTAGTGAGATTTTTATATGATATTCATTTTTTCTTGATTATTGTATTTTCCAAATATGTTGTAGTGACCAAGTTTTTCACTTCTAATGATATAATAAACAAGTTTTAATAACAACATAAATTTTAAAGAAAAACATAAAGTTAAGAATATAAAATAAAAACTAATATAAAGATGTGTACCTTGGAGTTACCTAGAAGAAAATTTTGTCTTTTCCTATAGACACAGCTGTAGGCCATCAAAAATGCACCAGCACAGCCACACAGGCTGTGAAAATAGTGAAATATTTTTGTATTGAGGAAAATGCCTGCTTCCCAATCCCCTGAGAACCCCTGACCAGAGCTCAAGCTGGTGGGTCCCTTTTCCAGGCTTCTAGCCTATACCAGCAATTTAGCATTCTTGCCCAGACACAGCTTACCCATGTTTAATATTTTGAACACCGTCCCTGTTCATGAATATGGCATATAATTGGCTGTGAATTCTACAACAGTCATGCAATTGGGCATGACATGAAAAGTGGGGCATGCCTAGGATTTTTAGAGAAAATGCAAGTCAATTGTTCACCAGAAGCTGTATTCTTCACATTAAAAAAAAAAAAAAAAAAAGAAAGTATCATTTCTGTCTTGGTCCCAGCCAAGGCTCCTCCCACATACACAGAACACCCTAGTGACATACTCAGCAAGGATCTCAACAGTATCCCTGCTCTACATTCATGGGAATTATCAGAGGCCTGTGCCTTAGGGCACCAAAATACAAATCATTATTAGGGTACGCGCATCTCAATGGTCTGTCTTATGTCAGGGGATGCTGAAATAGTTACACTCAAGGAAGTCCAGCTCTGAAAGATTAAGCGGTTATTTCTAGCCACATGCTACTATTTATCAATAGGACCTATCGAGCATTTATTCCTGTTCTTTATATACCTCATTTCTTGAGCCTCCAACGGCAGCATGAGACAGGTATTAACAGTAACTACTTTATCCTTATATAGAAGACGTTATGTGGCTCATTCATCCTCAGACAACTACCAAAAGTCAGGAGCAACGTTCAAAGCAAATTTGGTCTGACTGCCAAACTTTTAATGCTTTACTATCTCAGGCTTCCATTTTCTAGGTCACTCAGACACTTGCTTTCCTATGATTTAAATCCTGACCCAGTTCCTTGTCAAGAAAGCCCAGCCCCACTGCCTCCTCAAGGATGGCGCGGGGCCATCCATGGAAAACATGTCCATGCATAAGGTAAGGTCCCCAAGTGGTACCCAGAGCAGGGGCCTTCCTCTCTGTTGTCAGACAGAGCTCCAGGCCCGCCTGTTCCCTGGTCAACTCCCCGTCAATTGAGATGTAAAGGAGAAATGCAGAGGCCTCTGGGAGGGCAGAGGCCTGCACGTCCTGCAGTCATGAATTAGTAAAGCAGCTTCAGGAGAGGGTCCCCTGCCCATGTGACCTCAGCCACGCCAGCCGGTTCCCGGCGCAGAGAGCAAGCCTTGCCTTCTGTTCTCCTTTTATCGACAGTGTTTTCCTTTACGTTGACGTCAGCCCCCAGATTGCTTGCTGTGATGTGCTACACCTTTCATATTTTCTTTCCAGTCATAATATTGCTTCAGTCATAACCTCGGCACTTTGAGGAATAATTGTCCCTGACAAGAGGGTGCATCTCTGACAGAGAGTTGATAAGCATTACATACAGATGACAGAAGTCAGGACATATCGGATTACTGCTGTGAATATAATAAAAGAGAGACTAACCACTTTGGCAGCTCAAAGACAAGCCATTTCATAACTCTCTAGTGGGGCTATTATCTTCCATTTACTGCCACTGATAACCAGCTTGTGACTGTCTCTCCACAATCTAGTTTCAATTCACTTAACACGTTGCTGACCAGACATGGTGGAGGACGCAGAGGTGATAATCAGGACTCTTTTTTTTTTTTTTTTTTTTTGTGGCATTTATTTTTAAAGTTTATCTTCGGCATCCCCTTTCCAGCCGGATAAGGGAGCCTTAAGCCTTCTCAGAGAAGCCTGAGTGTGGCCACACCCCCTTTAATCTGTGACTCCTTGCTTCTTTTGAAGCAAGTGACAATCCACTTTCTCTGCTCCTGATATACCTGGGCCTAAAAGCCTGGTGCAATAAACGGCCAGGCTATTTTTATATTCCAGGACTCTGAGAAGATAAGATGATGATTTTTTTTTCTTAGCCAGTCTGAGCCACCTGAAGAGACAGATCAAGAGCTGTGTTGTCTGTCAGCCTAGACAGCCAGCGAGCCAGCAGCCGTGAGGATGTTAAATGCACCTTCAGAATCAGGATGCAGATGCCATTCATAGGAACTGTGAGAGATTTCATTTCTAAATATGTAGGAAATAAAATTAATACATCGGAATTTTGGACATAAAAGTTAGAACAAAAAAAGAAAATCAGAAAGAAGGGAAAGGAACAATCAATCGGGAATGATTCTATTCCTGCAGGAAGATCTGAATTGAAAACAAAACAAAACAAAAAGCTTCTATTCTGCAACATGCTCCTTCTTAAATAATAGTACCTTCCAAAAAAAAAAAAAAAAAAGATAGTACCTTCCAACTTGTTCCAGAAATCTCAGATCTCTTCTTCTTTGAATGGGTATCCCTTTGAATGATACATTTATTATCCTTGTGTTGACATAAAACCAACTGTTTATTGGTAAACCACATTGTCAGATCCACTAAATTCAGGACTGTGGGTCTCATGACAGGAGCAGGCTCAGGAAGGAGGCAGGCTAACATTACTGTAAGGCAGACCCAGAAGAAACAGGAAACTATCTGGATAAAAGGCAGATAGGAGCCTGAGAAAATAGAGTTACACGTGAAAAATGTGCAGAGGGTTTGAAAAATTCAGGTAAAGAAACCATTAGTATCAGGAAGTCAGTGTATGAAGTTTGATCAGGAAGTGGAGTGCCATTCAACAATTCCTGGAAAACAACCACCTGTGTTGGATACCAAACACTGGGTTAGAATCCAGTGGACCACTATGTACCATTGGGCAGGTTGTGCACTGCCCAGCTCCAGGGAGTACAGTTCACAAAAGAGTCTATCTGAACATGACGTCCTTGTGTTATACAGTGACAATCTATCCACACAACCCTACTCAGTGGCTCTGGATGGAGATACCACAAGCAAAAGCCATGCTTTTGCATCCCACACTCTCCAGGATTTCTTTGGGAATTCATATAGTTTATAAATTCAGAGAATCTGAGTCAAAGCCCAATTGAAAAGCAGCCTCGGCGTCGGGGGTGGCGGGGGATGCTGGGGGCTTATTTAGTTAAGCATCCACCTTCAGCTCAGGTTCTGATCTCAGGGTCCTAGGATCAAGCCCTGTGTGGGGCTCCCCATTCAGTGGGGTGTCTGCCTCTCCCTCCCTCTCTCCCTCTGCCCCAACCTCCACTTGTGATCTATCAAATAAACCTCAAAGCAAAGCCTCAGAGGTATCTCCTTTTAAGGATAAAGTAACTTCGATTTCAGAATTGGCCAAGATCCCTCCATCAGTAAGTGGCAGATTCAGGGTTGAGCCTGAATGCATCTGACCAAAACCAAGTCTGTTTGACTCCTCCAAGCTCATCCTCTCTATAGGAACTAGAGTCCATCAACTCCCTCCTTCCCATCCTACCACCTTCTAGGGAAGGTCCGTTCAGAGCAGCAGGATACAGGACTTGGAACACAAAGCAAAAATAGACTTATAATCATCACGACTATCACCTCTTCAGACATTTTGCAAACATTTATGCAAGCAGTCCCAAAGTGGCAACTAGACACACTTGGAATGGGCAATGAGTTCTTGGATTCCAGACCCAGGAGCTGAATTCAATTTACCTAGAGGAGAGAGGACTGCACTTTTGTATGAACAGAGTTCCAGGAAAGCCCTCCAGATAGCAACTCAGCATTCAGAGATATATAAGTATGATTCTTCTCTTCTGGGACTGGGATACATGGTGGGTTGAAAGTAGATCCTACTGAGGTCAGAGTAAGATTTCCAGGAAGCAGATTTTTTTTTTAACCAGGAAGTAGATTTAATGCTGAAATGTCTAAATAATTGACTTTATACTTATGATGTCCCTCCCAAAGATATGACTTACCCAGCATTTGGATTGTACTTGAAGTTGAAGGTGCTTTGAAAGCAAAACAATTTTGTAGGCATAAAGTGCCAGTAAGGCTGATAGGACTTGTTTCTGGAGAGCTTCCCCCTGGCTTTCCCTACCCTCTGAGTACATTCCACCCCTTGGAGATTATCAGTGGCCAACTAATATTCAAAGATGCTATAAATTTCCTGCCAGGAAAGCTATTTCTGTTACCTTTATGCAGGAAAACCTTATTTGAAACACTAGAACACACACACACACACACACACACACACACACACACACAAACCCTACATTTATATGGGGAATTTAATGAAGGCTTCTGAAAGAGATAGTAGTGTGATGAGTGTTTCCAGAACATCGACTCTAGAATGGCTTCATGCCTCTACAAGTGGTTCTGCCACCTATTGCCCAGGAGCCTTGGTAGATTAATTTAACTTCACCTTCTCCCAATTCCCTCACACTTGAAATGCAGATAATGATAAGGTTCTTCTGAAATTAAATTAGGGATGCCTGGGTGGCTCAGCAGTTTAGCACCTGCCTTTGGCCCAGGATGTGATCCTGGAGTCCTGGGATCGAGTCCCACACTGGGCTGCTTCTCTCTCTGTCTCTCTCTGTGTGTCTCTCATTAATAAGTAAATAAAAAATCCTTTAAAAAATGAAATTAGTTTTAAATGTCATTTAAAGTTGGCTCATAGAAAATTCAGTAAACCTAAGCTGTTACGATGATCATTACTATTATTATAGTTTGAATGCTCAAACATGGAATTTCCAGAGCTTTTCCATGGATTTTAGAGTCAATGAGATGAATATTTAGAATATATTCAAGGGGGGAAAAGAGGAATAAAGAAGGAAGGAAGGAAGGAAGGAAGGAAGGAAGGAAGGAAGGAAGGAAGGAAGGGAGACAGGATAAAACACTAGGAACTGGACCTCAAGTTTTCCCATACTTTTTAAAATGTACTTTTAAACCAAGCAGAAAACTATTGTCCTACGAAATATGTGCTTTATGGATTAACCACTTAAATGTGGCCTTCTTTCTGCACACCGTGAAGCAAGTTATCAGAAGAAATACTCCTGACTTAAGCTACACTAATTAAAGTCATGCAGTAAAATTGTTTAATTTTTGAACATTAGGAAAACATTTGTTTGGGGATGATTCAAGAAAGATACACTTTGTGGAATTAGTTTCAGACCAATTAAACCATCGAGCCAGGATTTCATGATCATACAAATAACTGGCTTTTCTGCCTTTGAAAAATAATTCCTTTGTATACTTTAAAAGGTAGGAATTGGTGCTGTTTGGACTAAAGAAAGACAAGAGTGAATTAAAATGACTCTGGGGATTATTTTTACAAATGCTTACCTTACAAACTTTGGAATCAAATTCCATCAATCAAGCATAAATGGATCAGGATGGAAATAGTTAATAGGATGGTCATTATGCCTATAATTGTGAAAGATTTCTGCACTCTGAAAACCATTTTCTTAATTATTTTAGGTTAACGCTTGTGTCCATAACAGGGGGAGGGAAGAGGACATGTGTAATCTGATACCCCAGATATGGTGCCTGCCCTGAATTGAGATAACATTAAAGATTTTATTGCTGATACATTATAAATTATTTCTATTACTGTGGTCCTGTGGGTATTACATTGTCAGTGCACTTTGCCTATTACCTCACTTAATGTTATTAACACACTTTGGGGTATAAATTTACAGTTTTATCATGGAAACCTTAAACACTTACATCCAAAGTACTGAATCGAGTTATTATCTTTACTGACCAGACCCATTTTATTGTCATTTTATCACTCATAAAATCTGAGATTCAATTTGATTTAACTATTAAGTAAAGCTTGGTCTACATGAGTTTAAACCCAGCCGTAATATTAATATATTAATATATAAGATGACTTCACTTTATTAAAGGTGAGGTAACTTAGAAAACCTCTTTTAATGTCTTTCTGCTGCTAAGAAATTTAACCTGACCTGTTTGCACTTCTGTTTCACCAACATAGACAAAAATTTAAGATTATCTTCTTGGAGGATGTTGAGCACTCTCTCTAACCCGCTTCTGGCCTTTATTAAATGCCTGGGACATATTAATCATCTACAAAATGGCATTGCTCATCAAAGTGTCAAGAGGCAATGTCTGATATTAAAACAAAAAGCACTAAGAATCCACCATGTTAAAGAAACATAGTCCACATTTAAGAAATTTGAAGCAGAAGCATGTGAGTGCATTTCAAAAGCTCCTAAAACAAAAGAATGGGGATCAGTCCCCAAATCAAGCTATCATTCAAAAAATGGGTGGTGTAAGCTTTTCTACAGGACTCCTTCTGATCTTGGCTCTGTGCTTTCAGGTTCGAAGGAAAGTTTTGTTAGGCTGATTTCAATAGTAAAAAAAAAAAAAAGCAACACGTTATGTTAAATGTCATCTTGATATTGGTCAAATAATCTTTTTAAAAGATATTTAAAATATGCTATCATCCGTGGTAAGAAACCATACAAGGGAAAGTTGTTTTATGTAATTCTAAAACTCTGCTCTTTCCACAACGCATCATTCCTAAATGTTGGTCCCCACCCCTGGGAATTACCTGTATCAGGACACATTGCAATTTTGTAGCCCTAAGAGGCAGGATGGAGTAAAACTTTTGGTTGACCAAATGTCTAGCATTCTGACCTTTAATTTCAGTACTCATAAAGTAGAAATAACACCTACCTCCCACAACTGCTGAGGGCTTTCATTATCAAAGTGTCTGGCCCATAGAAGGTGCTCCATAAGCAATCATTCAATCATTTTTTCTATTCCTGTGGTATCATATCAACATGAAATATGGCCCTTAGAAGATAGCAGGCCATTATAACTCTACACCTGGAATCCTAAATAGATGGAAAGGTAGCCAAAGGGTGAAGGGGTCCCTAATGAATAGTTGAGTGCAAAGGAAGCAATGGCCTTGCTCCAGAAGTGTCCAAAAGCATCACACACTGGAGACTGCATTTTTTAAAATAGAAATCTCTTGCCAGTGGAGAAATCCTCTTGTTACATGAGTTAAAGATTTTTGGTCAACACAGAATCTTGTGGAAAAAGCTTGACACTTATCTAACAAGAGTCAGCTCAAACAGCACGGATTGTCCAGTAAAGCAAGAAAGCAGAAAATTCCTTGAAATTGGAAGAAAGAAGGATGCCAGCCACATCAAGCAGCTTCACAAATGAGAAAAAATGTTGTAAAAATTACGCTGGAGGCACAGAAGAGCTTCGCAGGCCTTGAATTAATAAAGGCAGAATGGTCCTCAGAGACAAGCAAATTCGGCTCCTGCCTTTCTGCACAAGTACCTGAATGGGAGCTTAGCAAGTTTCAGGAAAATGCCCAAAGTCACACGGCTATTTGCTGGGAAGGCCAAACCTATCACCCAGGCTACCTGCCTTCCTGTGTGGTATCTTTCCCCTGTATTGTGATGGTATGTATCTGGATGGAGGTGCTCAGTCCCAAGGCAAGCTGTGAATTAATGGAGGCTGTCTTCAGACCTTCAGCCTTTTGACCTGTTGCCCATTGCCTGCAATCAACATTGACTCAGTCTCTGCTTGATGATGGGTGATGTGTTGAGCCCAGTGACTGAGACTTGCTTTCTTAGCTTGTTTTGTAGGAAAGGTACGAACAGTGGATTCCTTTTGCTTTGTGCCATTATCTGTTATGTGTGAGAGAATGTATGATTTTGTGTGTGTGTGTGTGTGTGTGTGTGTGTGTGTGTGTTCCTCTTCAGCCAATTTTGTCTTTAACTTCCAAGTACTAAAATTTAATTGTGGTATATTTGGATGGGTCTTCCACCTCCTGTTCATTTTTTTCTGGAATTAGGTAAGTCCCTTTGTGAGGTCGTCTTTCTTTAGTGTGGGAATATTCTCTAATTTTAAGAATCACCTCACTCCATCCAATTGTGTCTACTTTTGAATCCCTCATTAAAGGAATGAGATATGTTCTCCATGTTTCTTAAATTCTTGTCCATATTTTTTGCTTCTCTTTATTCTCTTGTTCTCATAGAAACTTCTCAGAATGATCTATGAGATCATTAATCTTTCCTCAACTTGATCCTTTGGCCATTTACCTATTGAATAAACATTTTACCTTGAAAATCAAATTTCTAAAACATCTCAAAATTGTGTTTTCATCGATGTATTATTTTTTTCATGTCTATCTAAGAAACTAATATTGGTGAATTTATATAATACATGTATTTATATAAATACAATTAACACAACAAAATTAATAATATTTATATTATTCTAAATTACAATAATCAATGACATTCTTTTGAAGACCTGTTCATTTGATTAACTTTGTTTTCTCATAGTTCTTTTCACTTGCTTGCTTCTTTCTTTCTTTCTTTCTTTCTTTCTTTCTTTCTTCTCTCTCTTCTTCTTTCTTTCTTTCTTTCTTTCTTTCTTTCTTTCTTTCTTTCTTTCTTTCTTCTTTCTTTCTCTTTTCTTCCTTTCTCTTCCATGATAATGCCCCTAGAGGTGATTCCTTCTTTTTACACAATTATAAAACAACAACAACAAAAAAAAATTATAAAACAAAGAATATGATCAAACAAGATTAACCACCCTTCCTAAACCCTCACCTTGCTCAATCCCCCTTCCAGCTCTATTTTTTTATTTTGATTTATCCTTCCTTTGAATTATTCATATTTTACATATTTCACATTCCTCACATTATGACAATGTCTAAGATGAAAATAGTTTATAAATGCAATAAGCAATGTTCTCCAGTTTGCTTTTTTTAACTTACCAATAGTTGTTAAAGATCAGCCACATAGGGCTGTGAAGATTTTTCCCATTCCATGTTACAGTTGTCCCATATTCCACTATATGAATATACCAAAGGCTAATTAATCTCCTAAGATTTACATCTTCTCTGTGACCTTGAGTGAGTGATGTAAACTTTATGAACCCTGCCCAGAGAGCAGCACCTAGTAGATAGTAGCTACTCAGTAAATAGATGAAGAAACCCTGGCTGGACAACTTGTCAGAATTAAAAAGAGAATACGTGTAAATATGTATAAAGAGCTTAGAACAATCACGTATATAACAAGTCCTTAATAAATGATAATTTGACATTATTGTGCTATTATTTATTTTTTACCTATAGTCCTTATCAATAACAAAGGAGTATTTACAGGAGCACCTGGGTGGCTCGGTTGGTTGAGTAACTGACTCTTGATCTCAGCTCCGATCTTCTTAGGGTTGTGAGTTCAGCCCTTATTTTGGGCTCCATGCTGGATGTGGAGTACACTTTAAAAAAAAAAAAAAGTATTTACATTGAGTGATTCAGAATGTTGTTTTTGCTACCATTTAGAAATTTCATTAGTTTTACAAAAACCATTCCACTTGGAAAATGCACTTAGTTTATTAGAAAAAGCTACTGGGTGATCAGCTATGGCTGACATTTCTATGAAATCTCACAGGCCCTTAATTTCCAGAGGGGTAATTCTATCCCTAGCTTAGAGCTGATGGGGAATTTAAACTAGATGGGTAAACCTAAATATCACACACACACACACACACACACACACACACACATAGCCAGATGTTACATGTTTCCTAATGAAAATACACACTACCACCAAAGAAATATTTTTGTCTAATAATTAAACCTAAATTCAAGCTTCCTCTGATCCAACAATCTCTTAACAGGAAATTCAGAAATGAGAGAACAAAGATGAAATCACCAAAGTTCAGTACATGGGAAATTTTACAGGAAAAAAATTTTAGGTTTGACAAAATGTAAATGGCAAGGGGAAAAATAGAGAGAAATCTATGTACTAGAAGAGGCTGTACAACTCCCATTTCCTGCTCCCTGCCCCTGTCTCTGACAACCACCATTCTACTTTGCTTCTATGTGTTTGACTATTCTACAAACTTTATATGAGTGGTATCATGCAGTATTTGTTCTTCTGTGATGGGTTTACTTCACTTAGCATAATGTCCTCAAGTTTTATCCATGTTGTTGCATAGTTATACAAGCTAAATAAGTTCTGCTGTGTACTGTAGTTAATAGTATCTTATTACATACTTAGAATTTGCCAAGGGTATAGATCTCATGTTAAGTATTCTTACCACATTTAAAAAAGGAAAGAGAGACTATATAGCTGTATATATTTGGGGGGTACTATTTGAAATAACCAACTTTTAAAATTATGATACAATCAAAATATGAACACTGATAGATATTTTTAAATTGTAAGAAATTATTATTGATCTCTTTAAGTGTTATAATAGTATTGTGTTTAAGTTTTTTAAAGGATCTTTATCTTTTAAAATGTATACTAAAATTATTGAATGATAAATTAAGTCCATTATTTCATTGAGTTGATGATTGTGTTTGTTTCCGATTCTGATATTTATCTCACAAATGTTCAGGCTTGTTTGTAGGTTTATTGGAGTTGAAGTCCCTGAGCTAGGCAACCAGAATGGAAAGGGAAAGAGAAGGTCATCTAACTGGCCAGTTCCGAACATCCTCTTGTATCTGGGGTGGCAGCAGAATCATGGGGCTCATGACTGAATCATTCTCCAGTTACCAGATTGGTAACTGTGCTTTTTTCAGGGATTCATCAAATACTTGTTAAATTACTTATAAATTCAGCCACTTTCTGATGAATCATATTTCATCAGAAACACATATGTTCCCCAGTTTTAGAATGACCTAATAACTTGCAGTGCATTCCTTTCTTCCTCATCCCAGAGTCCTAGGCACCCTCAGTGCTTTGATACTATTGGGTTTACAATTCTCACTGGGAAAAGTGGGTTGAACTCTTCATTGTATAGCTGTATTTGTGTACGTGATAATGTGACCTAACAAAGATAGCTGAAGTCAGATCACTACACCAATAATTTAGAAGGATCTTGACTTCAAAGAACTTTAGAATTAGGTACACTACTTAGTTCACAAGAACCATGTACCAATCTTCACATTTGGCAAGACTTGTTCCTTTCAATTTCCATGATTTTATGCTTTCTTTTTTTATTTGAGTCATATGAATGTATATTTGCCCTTTCTTCTAATCTACCTCCAAACTCCCAGGTAAGTAGACAATACAAAGAATAAATAATTGTACTCTTGTCTAGCTTTGCAAACTTAATCAAGTCTCTGATCTTTGAGTCCCAGCTTCTCATTTTTAAGGATTTGGACTCCTATTTGTTGAATTCAGTAGTATCCATATTCACTCAGGCTCCTCTTTCTCTTCCATGGCTGACATTTCTAATCAATCACTGCAATCTCCCCACTGACTCTGAGTGCCATCTAACAACATTCAACTCAGGCAATCACCACTTATTTCGGGATGAAATTTACACCCTAGGTTGATGGAGCACCACCATCTGGAGCATTGGTGAAGGACATGGCAAATAAAAAGGACTTAAAGAATCATTAATTGGGTTTTAAATCTCTGCCCGGTGGGTACACTTTTCATTGTCCTTGGCAACTTACATAGCTACCTCTACTTTCTCATTATGAGGCTGGAAGGAGAGAGGGCAGGAAATATGAGACATGGCATTCTATTTATACAGGGCTTTGCATTCTGCAGACAATGTTTACATATATTCTTTCTTTCACTTTCCAAATTCCATAAAGTAAGTAATTGATATTATTATTGCTATTTTACAGAACAGCAACTTAAGCCTTGGTGATCTAGCTCATTTATTAAAGACTAGTAAGTGATGGACCTGGATCCAAATCAAGTCCAACTTACTTCCACTTCCCATTTCTATTATCTCCAAATTCACTCTAGTGCTTTGGGAGAGTAACAGAGAATGAAATACATACATGAATTTAATAGAAAGACACAAAAGATAATAATAGAAGAATTTTGGATAATAACACTTATTTACATGTAGTGTGGTACAGAGATATTCTAAATCAATCATTGTTTATAATGTTTACATACTCGACAGGCAAGAATAGAAGTAAACACAGAGATGACATAGAAATCACTACAGAAAAGTATAAAAACATTATAAATAAACAATAAATGGAAAAAATAAACAATAAATTGTGTAGTTGAAAGAAAGTTGTATTAGTCAGGAAAAGCTACAGGTTACTCTTCAGTAACAAACAACACCAGAAATGTGCCTGGCCAGAGCAAAGATTGATTTCTCACTCACCTGCTCGCTGTACATCAGGAAACCTAAGTCCTAGCCCTGGTGTTATCAATAACCCATTTAGGAAAAGCCATATGTTCACAAAACATGTATAGATAGGCACAAGAATTGATATGAGGATAAAATTATATTAGGTCTTTTTTTTTTTTTTTTTTTTAATTTTTTTCTTTATTTATTTATGATAGTCACAGAGAGAGAGAGAGAGAGAGAGGCAGAGACACAGGCAGAGGGAGAAGCAGGCTCCATGCACCGGGAGCCCGACGTGGGATTCGATCCCGGGTCTCCAGGATCGCGCCCTGGGCCAAAGGCAGGCGCCAAACCGCTGCGCCACCCAGGGATCCCTATATTAGGTCTTCAACTGTTTTGAAATAGAAAAAAGTACAGGGGCTATTTTTAAATGGCCAAGGTAAAGGATGAGAAGCTTGGAGCAGTATTGGTCATAGGTAAATGTAAGGCAGTGTGGAAAGGACTGGTATAGCCTCTTCTCTAATTTCACAAAACTAGTACATTTATTGAGCATTTATTGTATGCAAGACATCATAAGGCATATAAAGAGATAGAAGGTATAATTCCTGTTCTGAATGTGATAGTGACCCAGTCACAATATGATGTCAAGTTTAAAGTCTATCATGTTCTTATTTCCCATTAGTTTATTCAGAGCTTTACTTTAGTTGGTTTGTTCAGGTGAAGGACAAAACAAATGAGGTCATAGATATTAAAGCTGTAATATCTGAGTAGCACCCTCAGTGCCCAGGGGGCTCGCTTCACTGTGGGATAGGCAAGAGATAACCCTCTGTCAACTTTGAAATGTGCTGTAGAACTTGGGTATTTAAAAACAAACAAAACAAAACAAACCCAGACCAAAGGAAGAAGTCCTTCCATTCACAAAAATAGCAATTTGTTACTTTGGACTTCACAAGTCTATATGAGTGTACAAGAGCTTCAGGGTTGGGGAAGATTTACTACACTCAATTTCAAAGAAGCTGAAAGGCTGGGTTATAGTATAATATTCATTGAATGAATTCATTTATTCAGCAAAAATCTTTTCCAACACTTCTGGTATACCAGTCTTTGTGGCAAAAGTTGAATCTATGAGGTTTAGCTCTTGAATTATGTCTCCTTTCTGGGAGGTTCCTTGCTGTAGGGCAGCCCTGCAAGCATGAAGTGTCAACTTTCATAATTACGTCCCAAAATACAAGCACTCACTTGACTTTTGTTACCTTTGGATGAGGTTGAGCTCAGTTACATTGGGGAAACCAAAGAAGTATAGCAGACAGTGGCTCTCAAACACCAACAAGATCCTTAAGGCTTGGATTCTCTTTGTCCAGTAAATCTCTTGAGGATCTTCATGAGTTTCCAATAAAGAGATCTTAAGCTTTCCACCACATGTAGATTTAGCAGAGAAAATGGTACCCCATTTTCAACTCTTAAATTAACAGTATTAACAGAGATTCCATACAACAGCCCTAGCCATAGAATTAGTATATTAAAGAAACCAGTCCTGCACTGGCACACACACAAAACCCCCATAGCAACAGAGATGACAGCTTGGTAACAGCAGCTGCTGCTTAATTGAAAACATTAGAAAAATATTACATTATATCTGTAGTCCCTGTTTTTATGTTTATTTTCATGGCAAGTGAGAAAACAACCCAGGAAAAAATACAAAAGAAACATGAAACAAAGATTCAAGACTGGTAATAGCTAGTAATGGTAATGAATGAACTGTTGCTTGCAATTAATTTCCTGGGGACTTATCCTACTTTTCTTCTGAATGAGCATCTTTTTTGTGTGTTCCAAGGGCCAGAAATTCCTCCTATGGTGTTGAATTTAGTTCCTAGTCAATCCCTTAAATTTTATTAACTGGGAGGAGAAATGGCCTATGTGTGGGTCTTTGTGTCTGTGTGTATTTGTGTATTGGGGAAGCAGTGCTCACACTGTAAAGTGCTTCTACATATAGACAATTAGATATAAGATTCATAATCACACTAATGTGAAGCTGGAAGTGTATGCCAATGTTTGGGACACAATTGAAAAAGGCTAGTTAGAAAAAAAGTATACATGTGGTTTTATGCAAGCAAATTACATTATAAAATAAAGTAAGTATGGAGGCATTCATAGATCAAAATATGAAGGAAGGAGCGAACCTAGAGTTCATCTGGTCTCCCTATTTACTCAGATCAAACGCTTAAAACTTTACATTACTGACTCAGAAAGCCAGATAAAAGGCAAGAGATGAGGTTTCTTTTTGGGCAAGGATTTTTTTTTTCCTCTTAAATCATGCCAGAGGTAATAGTCCTAATGAATTTCATGGGCCCTAAACATTACTTGGCATGTAGTCAAGATCCATCTGGCCATTGGAAACCAGGAAGCCACATTTGCAAATGAGATTTTCAAATGCAAGGAATGCATTGAAGGTTCTCATTGCAAAATAAATACAGAATGTTGTTTGATAGCAGTAAACTCACAAAAGAACCATGTTGCAAACTCATAGGTGCAGAGACTCTACCTTACAATTATAGTTTCTGTTTCCTTCCAGTAGAATTCAAGTATTTTCAAGATTGACTACATCCTACAAAAGAAAAAATTGCTATTCTGTTAGCTCCTTGAGGTCAAGAACTCCATCATATTTATTCTTATGCCCACTCTGGCACATAGTGAAAAGCCTTTCATGTAGTAGCAAATAAACATGTCCATGAATCAGAAGTCAAAATGATATGGTCCTGAAAGATAAAATGAAATGGTAGTGAAGACATTTCTCAATTAAACAGGAATTCCAATGCATTCTTTCATTGATTAATTTATGTCTTTATTCAATTAATCTGTAATGAGCACCTACTCTGAGTCAACCAAGTGCTAGGCTTACACTGTGATTTTTCCACCTAATTTACATTGTTCTTTCAGGTGAAAGAGGCAGGGAAATCATTTTCCTATATTAGCGATATCAGTGCTCAGCTTACTTTTCAATAAACTAGTTATTATGTCAAAAGTTTTAGTAAAATTGATAAATGTTGGCAAACAGCAACTGAAAGGAAAAATGCATGTGTATGATACTCTTGAGGTTTTTTTTTCTTCCAGATGAACACTGACTTTACTCCTTGAGTCTGCAAAGAGAGTAGAGATAAAAAAACCTTTCTCTGCCAATCCATGAGCATGGAATGTTTTTCCATTTCTTTATGTCTTCCTCAATTTCTTTCATAAGTGTTCTATAGTTTTCAGACTGCAGGTCTCTTACCTCTTTGGTTAGGTTTATTTCTAGGTATTTTATGGTTTTTGGTGCAATTATAAATGTGATTGATTCCTTGATTTCTCTTTATTCTGCCTTATTGTTAGTAGATGGTGAGGGATGGGGTAATTGGGTGATGGGCATTGAGGAGGGCACTTGAAGTAATGAGCACTGGGTGTTGTATGCAACAGATGAATCATTAAATTCTACTTCTGAAATTAATAACACAGTATATGTTAAATTGAATTTAAATAAAAAATTAAAAAGAAAATAAAAGATCATTAGAAGAGAAAAAAGACCTTTCTCAATGTTAACTAGCTAGATTATTATTATCATAATAATCTCAATCTTTTAAATCAACTTAGAACCATCAATTCAGTGATGGTGTCAATATAATTAACGTGCAATAACTTGCTAAAAAGGCTATAACCCTTCCTACAATCATTAATGTCAGTTTAGCATATATATATATGTGTGTGTGTGTGTGTGTGTGTGTATATTTTTTTAATATTTTGCCATAGTTTTTAATGAGTGCCTTCTGAATTAAAAAAGAATCTGGTTTTAAATTGAAAGAAGTAATTTCCTCTTTCAAATTGAAGCAAAATGCCCAAATTTCAGAAAGTGGATTGAATACCTAACTTCCAAGAAAACTGAACAACAAAATTACGAAGTGATTAATTAAAACCCACTAATGAAGGCAACTAATAAGCAGGTGTTATTAGATTGATGGTAATTCAAGGGTATATTAAAGGAGTACCTGATACTTGCCTCATTGTTGGAAATTTGTCACTGAATTGACATATGCCCTTTCTATGATACAAAGATAATCATTAAGTAGCAAATCTCAGAATTAAATTGAAAGACACAAAAAGAAAGACAGAAAAAAAATCTCTTTAAGGTTTATTACTGATTTATCTTAAGGGAAGTTTATTCAACTTTCATTCAGCTGATTCAGTGATTCTGAGTCAGACGAAGATGGAATTCCCTGCTTTTCAGAAATTTGCATTATGTTACTTTGCCTTTATGAAAAACCTGCATTGGTACCTGTTTTTTCTGAAAGAAATCTGAAGAGGATGTTGCAAAAAGCAAAAACAGTGTTCAGCATTTGTTTTTCAGCAAGCTGTTCTAGAGACAGCACGCAACCCCTAGCAGGGAGGGTGACCCTGCCACACTGTCCCCGCTCCTTCTAGAAGAACTGCAGTCTGGCATCTCAGCCTGTGCCTGTGGGCATTTATTCTTGATTTGTTTTGTGCATCCATTAGCAAGATAAGCCCAAAGCTATCAAAAGTGCCTAAGTGAGGTTAATTTTAAGGACTGGGAATGCTCAAAAATTTTTTTCTATAAAAACTAATGGTAAAAAAAACCACTTAATTTTCACTTTGCACCATTTCAGCTTCAGGGAAGTTTCACAGGTCCCCTCTACTTTCAGATAGCAGGGGGAATCTGCAAATGGAAATAAAATATTTCCAGTGTCTAAATGTCTATTGAAAATCCAAGTCAGTAGCATAAGAAACCTCAAGTGAGTCCGCAGAAAATGGTTTAAAAAATACATAAATACAAGTTTTATTAAAGGATTAATGAAGGAGGGGCACCTGGCTGGCTCATTGGGTAGAACATGCAACTCTTGATCTCAGGCTCCTGAGTTCAACCCCCAAGTTGGGCATGGAGCCAAGAAAGAGGGCAAGAGAGAGAAAGGAAAGAAGGAAGGAAGGAAGGAAGGAAGGAAGGAAGGAAGGAAGGAAGGAAGGAAGGAAGGAAGGAAGGAAAGGAGAGAAGAAGAGGAGAGGAGAGGAGAGGAGAAAGAAAAAAGAAAAAGAAAAGAAAAGAAAAGAAAAGAAAAGAAAAGAAAAGAAAAAAGAAAAGAAAAGAAAAGAAAAGAAAAGAGAAAAGAAAAGAAAAGAAAAGAAAAAAGAAAGAAAAGAAAAGAAAGAAAAGAAAAAGAAAAGAAAGAAAAGAAAAGAAAAGAAAAGAAAAGAAAAGAAAAGAAAAGAAAAGAAAAGAAAAGAGGGGAAGGGAAAGGAAGGGAAGGGAAGGGAAGGGAGGGGAAGGGAAGGGAAGGGAAGGGAAGGAAGGGAGACAGAAAAAAGAGAAAGAAAGAAAAAATAGATTAATAAAGTTGTAAGTAGAACTTTCTATAGACTTGAAATCTCAGAGCTGGAAAGATCTCAAGAGCTATCTAAATCTAAAATAGTCACCTCTTTCTCAGATCTTCCCTGGTATTCCTGATAAGTGGTCATATAACTTTTGATCATATATGTTTAAGAACAAGGAATAACTTTCAATAGGCCAGCTACAGCAACATTATAAAAATATTATGTTCATGACCTGCATCCTCAAGGCTGTAGCAAGGAAGTGTATCATAGAGCCCTCAAGGTGTCAAGAACAAAATCCTGAAGAGCTAAAAAAATACAGGATTAACCTGGGTAGTCTCTATACTGTATGATTATAACTATATGACATTTTAGAAAAGGCAAAACTATAGAGATAGTAAAATGATCAATGGCTGCCAGGGGTTAGGGGAAGGATGAATGAATAGGTGGAGCACAGAGAATGTTTAGGACAGTGAAAATACTTTGTATGATACTATAATGGCTAATACCTGTCATCGTATGTTTGTCCAAACACAAGAAGGAACCCTAATATAAGCTATAGATTTGGGGATGAGTATGACGTGTCAATGTAGATTCATCAGTGCAAAAAAAAATATAATGCTCTGGTGGGGGAGGTTGTACATGAGTGTGGGGAGAGGCCTATGGGAAATCTCAGTACTTTCCATTCCAAAACTAAACCAAAAACTATTCTAAAAAATAAAATATTTTTAAAAATTATATGAGCTTTAGAATGCCTCCAACATGATCCAAACTAAAATATGTATATAGAAGATTTAGAATTGCTGGAGCTCTGGATTGTTGTACTATGCTGTTAGCATGGTAATAATGGCTAGTTATCTGAAAGAAAATGAAAAATGGGCTATGTTGAAAAATACAAAGACATAGCAGTGGTGATGAGGAGGACCAGGTCCCATGACCACAGCCAGCCAGCCATATGCACATTAGTCTTTGGAGGCAAGTTTCTTACATTCTCTGAAGTTGAGTTTAAACATCTGAAAAATGGGACTTATAGCACTTACTTTCCATGCAGAGTGATTATGAAGAATATATGAGATAAAATTTGTGACATTGCTTAGAATTGTCCAATGATTGACACATGATTGAGATGCCAAAATCTACCAATTGAATGTAACTGAGTAGCTGGGATCTCATTTTTGCTATCTTATATGGATAGAATTAGCAGAAAGGAAATTACCTGTTAATATGGAAATTTTAATTGAATATGATAAAATACCTCTATAAACAATGAGATATGTGAAAATTAATTAATATTTATGAACTTTTCTTTTCCATTGATGTTCATAATTTTTATCTGCAGAGCATGGTTAAATTATCTTTCTGAGATCAAATAAAAGACTCCTTAAGTTTCTATTACTTGCTCACTCTAAATTCATCATTGTTTAATATGTGTCCAAATATAATTAAAATATATCATAGCCCATAAAATAAATATGTAATCATATAGAATAAAAATTATAAAGCTTTAAAAAGAATACATTTTAAAATGCATATTGCAAGGCTTATATAAGCCTATATTAATTACATGCTAATCATATTATATAAATACTAAAATTCTTATGTAGCACATGAAAAGAATTCTGGTGGAAATCAAGCCAGCACAGCATATGCTTCATATTATTTTAGAATATTACAGGATACAATAGTTAGTATAGTACATAGTATAACATTACATTACATTATATTATATTGCATCAATCACAATGTTTTTGGCACGGCTTTGCATTGAAAATTGTAAATGGCAAGACACCACAGTTTGGTATACTGATCAAAACTGTACTTTTGTTTTTATAACGCAACTTTGCTATTCTCATATCATCTGGAGAGACAATTTATTCATTAAGCACTAGATTCAAAATAATTTTCAACTGAAAATAGATTGAAATACTGTAAACGTTTGCAGCAAAATAAGGTTGTTAAAGGTTTTGTATGCTAAATTATATTATTTACGGTTATTAAAAATCTACCAAGATTATGCTGAAAATTAGAATTTCTCTTAATCCTTCTGATTAAAATTTCTCCAATCCAAATATATAAAAATAATCCTACATTAAGATATTAAACCTCTTCCAGCTAAATTATGCATGGGAAATACGATCAGATACATTAGGAGCTGAGAATGTTTGATTATCCTGTAATCTCCACATATTCATTTCTAATAAAGGGTAATTCCATTTAATGTAGTGATCCTTTTCCAGGTGGAGATTTGAGTTTCATATCTCAGTGCTTACAGTAAAATCCCAACATTTATGTGCAAGCGCATTGATTCCTTAGTGCGGTGGCAGTGTTGGCTGCTGCAGGGGGCTCTTAGAGCAATCCTAAAAAAACAGGTTATGGAAATTGTAATAAATATTGTTCCTAACTTTGTCATTAAAACATGCTGTTCCATTTCAGTTGGAGGTTAGAGCCAAAGGGGCATTTAAAAAGACAATATCCATTCCGGTAAGCATATTAACATTCTGAGATCCCTCCTGGAGGTTTTAGGAGATTTTGTGTTAAGAGGAGGTTAAATTTCTTTGAAAAGCTTTGACAAACTTTTGGTTGTAATTCACTGTAATTTTGGCAAGTTGAATAGCAGTACTTTTGGAGTTACCATCCTAACACCTCTGACAAATTTGCTGTCTCGAGTATTTTAGAACTATGACTCAGGCCTTTCCCAGAGGAGCTGGGGAGGAGGGCAAGAAAGGGGGAAGGTCAAGGAGGGGTAGGATTGTGGGGGGGCGGGGCGGGAGAGGCACCAAGAGGAGGAAACCTCCCTTGCTAATCACATATCACAAGCAATGAAAGTCCTCAGGCTAGGAGCCCGCCAGGTGCATTTCAAAGAGAAGCATTGGGGTGGGGTGGGGGGAGTAAGTGTCACTCAAGGCAGATATTTATGAAAGATGACAGTTTGCAAATATCTCAATCTTGGACAAGCCCGCACTAGTGACACAGAGGAGTGCAGCAAAATTGGACGAGTCAGCAGCCAACATTTATTTCATCAGGACCTGTCCAATCTCCACTGATGGTTTGATCGTCTGGGGAGAACGAGCAACAGTGGGCCTCATTCCATGGGTTACTTTCAGTCTGTTTGCATGAAACAGTCCAAAATAGTCTAATAAATATGTAAAGAAGGATAAAAAGAAGAATGGAGAAAAGCTTTGTTTGCCGAGCTTGCACAAGACTGGATTTTTAGCTATGCCAAAGAGGCAGCGCGGTAATGACAGAAATATTGATTGCTGCTCCTTCGGGTTGACAGTGAGATAGCACAGTCTTGCCAGTGTGGAGACCTTAGTCGTGGTACAAACATCCTGTTGGTCCAGAGGATCCCGTTAGATGCCCTTCCCCATGACAGCTGCCCTGCCATCCCCGCTCTACTGAGCATAGGGAACTTCATTAGGAATAGAACTCTGTATTTTCCCCAAGGGATATAATACTAGACAATGGCCAGAACAAATGTTAAACTAAATACCAGGGGGGGCAGTTTCCATAGTATTTCTATCATGCTGGCAGACAGCATGGATGTCAGAAAGGCTGCTGGGGCAAGCCCATGAGTGTTGACATCATAGTGTATCAGAGGTTGCTACCTGGACAAGCACAGCCAGCAGGTATGTTTAATTTGGTATTCAAAATGCCCTTTAATGTACATAATTTAAATGCTAATATCAAAAATCAGGAGGTTTTATGCCAAATCTTAACTTCAGGCTTCCCTAGGGGGAGAAAAAAATCAGAATATTGGACAACCCTGGGTACAAAATACATTTGACCACAACCTAAAAGAGGTGAAAATAGCAACTACCTGTAGAAGATGCATTGTTTTCCACAATCTCTACTTTTCCTAAAAAAATCAATGCTGAGGATCAGCTACCTTTTCCATCAAATTTGTTCTTCTTGTCAGTTACACTCTTTTATTTCACTCATTCATATTACCTGTGTGGCTTCTTTAAGCATTTACGTTTTGACCTTAGAAAAGAAACAAGTTAGACTTGTCATTCGGGTAAGTTGAAATCACTCGGTTTTCCTGGTCCTTGAAATAAGATTAAGGCTGATCAATTCATATGGTTCTGGGTAAGGAGTAGGGATACTGAAATGAAAAGACTCAGGATAAATTTGGGCACATACCAAGCGTTGAATCAATGCAATCTTCTATTATTCGCACTAAAAGAATAAAAAAACTGCATCTCATTTAAAGGATAAGTGCAGATAAGCAGATATTTTATTTACATAGATGTGATATTTTGAAAGCTGTCCATTCTTTTTAGTGAGTGTCAGATTATCATAGTTTATTGTGTTTTTTTTTTATTTTGTTTTGTTTTGTTTTCCCATTAAGCACTATGCTAGAGCACTGGTTCTCACACATTGAGTATGTATCAGAGTCACCTGGAGGACTCATTGCAATGCAGAAATATACCTAGAGTTTCTTATTAAGTAGATCTAAGGTGAGGCCTCAGAACGTGCACTTTTTTTTTTTTTTTTTTTTTAAGATTTATTTACTTATTCATGAGAGAAAGAGAGAGGCAGAGACACAGGCAGAGGGAGAAGCAGGCTCCATGCAGGGAGCCTGACCTGGGACATGATCCCGGGTCTCCAGGATCAGGCCCTGGACTGAAGGTGGCGCTAAACCGCTGAGCCACCTAAGCTGCCCAAACGTGCACTTTTAATGAGTTTGATCTGCCCAATTGTCCTCTTTAGGCAAGAAAGTCCCTAAAGTTTATAAAATGAGATAATATGAACTAGATATATGTATAACTAGGAACAGCAACTGCCAGGGGCACAGATACCAAACCCTTTTGAGTTAAGAGCCTGATGGTCAACATTCTGGAGAACCAGCACAGTGAACAACACACAGTCTTAAATGTCAGAGGATGGGCTTCTCTTGTTAGTATTAGTACTGTTATTATTTTGATTGAGATGATCATTAGTTTCTGTCTGTAGGTAACTGTTTCTCTGCGATTGTTAGCATTAGCCATCTGAACTGTGTTTTTTCAGAGATTTCGGTATGATTAGTTATTCAGCTAAACACGGTGTCAAAGCAGCACATTGCTCCCATCTGACAGGCTATGGATGCCAGCCATCTCTGCCTATCACTCACAGCAAAGTCAGTTGCAAATAGAGGTGGGTTACCTTCGCAGAATACACAAAGCCCTGCTGTGACTTAGCTTTTCTGCAAGGCTATTGAAATAAATGTTGAATTCAATTAAGCACCATGTTCCTCATTTGTACTTTGCATTTCTCAGAATCCTGAAAAATTAAAAATAAATGTGCTGCAATGCAGCTCTTGTTTCAATTATATAAACTTCGGTTTCATTTTTCATCCTTTTTGAACAATTCGTGGGCATCTCTGAATGCATGCAATTAAGTAGGAAGTGGATTGTGAAGAGGTCTCCCAGGGGTTCTCAGACAGGAACACAGACCCAGACAGGTGCAAGAGCTCCACGGCCCTGCTTCTCTCCTCAAGCAATATAGAGTAAGCAGCAATCTCATCCACTCCCTTTTTAAAATATTTTGCTTTCCACTTGTCCACCCTCTCGCACAACCCTGCCC
This sequence comes from Canis lupus dingo, assembly GCF_003254725.2. Taxonomy (NCBI): domain Eukaryota; kingdom Metazoa; phylum Chordata; class Mammalia; order Carnivora; family Canidae; genus Canis; species Canis lupus. Next base: position 42,952,769 of record NC_064245.1, on the reverse strand, counting down.
CCCATGAAATAAACATGGCTTTTGGACACCACCATGGTAAGGACAATAGTGAAATATGCATAAATCTGGCCATAGTACCAAAATAGAAATGTAATTACTTTGCTTTGTTTAATGAGGAGGGAAAAACATGAAATGCTCAAAGTCTAAAAAAGAACATTAAATCTTAACATTAATGGAACTAACAGACTTGATGAGTGTCTGTAGATAATATACTTTCTTTTCTTCTTCTCATAAATACAAGTTTAACCAAACTTCCCTTTTCCTGTAGACTCCACCATAACCCCCACCAAGACTTCAAAACCAATTACTTAGTACTTAAAATTTTTGGTATAATTAACTTTAAAGCCCTAAAACTCAGTTTTCTAACACATGAATGGGGTAATTCTAGATACCTACACTATGTCATTATCATAAGAAATCTCTGAAATAATGCAGGCCATATCTGACCCATAGTAACTAATGTTTGCATGTTATAATAATGGCTACATCAGTAGTGGTGATGATATTTATTATAATATTAATTGATCACAGTCATTCCTGAACTCTTAACTCCTCTTGCCTCCACCTCTTGCCTCCATTAAGCTATTATCACATCATGTAATAATGTATCTCATCCCACTGGACCATAAGCTTCTTGAAGTTGGAGCCATGTCTCAGCTCTCAAGCCCCATATCCTAGCATACGTCCTAGAATATGATAAATTCCCACTACATATTTTTTGAATCAACTAATGAATTCCTTTAAGTCCATTCTTGCCTATAAAATTTCAGAAACATCCCTTGGTTGGTCTCAGCTGTTACTCTACTCTTCCAACATTCTCCTACTTGGCTGATTTTTCATTTTCATACCTCATCTGGTGGCCATTGACACCTGGCATTTGAATTGTTTATTGGCTGCTGATAGGCCTTTAATTATCAGCCCAGTTCCATAATTAATATGGGTGGTTATTTTCAACTTTTCTCACTGAACGAGATGGAATTGTAACTAAAGTTTTCAGCTGATGTCTTGTTTTGGCCTTCTTTGGATATGGACATTATATCATATTGCCTCTTCAGATCCAGTAAATTCGACCTAGCATTAGGGAGTGCTACCCCATTGAATTAACTTATTTTACCAAGGCAATAAGGGGTAACAAAGAAAGGGAGAAAAGAGAGATGCCAGTGGAGATGGTAATTGCCTAGAGGTAAACTAGACTACATAATTTGTCATCCCAAATTGAGCTCTTGTTAGAGTGAAAGAGATACTGTTAATAATTATACAGGGAAAACAGGTTAACATGAGATTTTTCCTGGAACAACCAGTATATACAGTCCCCTATGTATAGGAAGGCAGAGGTAGGAAGAAACTGAAGTAAGAATTTGACCTGAGTTATTGGTGGTCAGGAACACTGTTCTTTGAATATGGAAGAGCATTCCCTCAGGAAACTCCAGGAGAAATGAGAATTAGGGCTAAGATCAACAAATGTAGAAAACACCTTATATAATCTCTTTCTCAGGATTCCCAATGTGTATCAATATAGACTCTGAGAAATCCATAGCAAAGGAATCTGAGATTCCCAACGAGTACACATTACTTATGTTTACACACATCACATCTATGAGTGGGTCTTGCTTACTTGATTAAATACTGGGAAGGGCAGAATTTTTCCAAAGAGGCAAAATAACTAAATAAAATATGTTACGAATAATGTTCTCCCTATCAACCATTCTATACACACCTCTATATTCCTTATTTTGTTATGGGGGCTTCATTCCCTTTGTCACTTAGAGACAGGTCATTTTTCTGTATTAAAAGAAGATGGCATATTAATTTGGATGAAGCCAGGCTAATGGGAAAAAAGACAGCTAACACTAGTGCAGAACACTAAGAAAGTTTATCTTTGTCTCCCACATCATCCCTGGGTGGTATTACTCCTTCAACTCACCTTCCAATGGCAAATAGCATGGTTGATGGTTTCATTGACTACAGGGTAAACTCAGAAAGGTCAACAAACTGAAGAGCCATGCGCCTGGCCAGAATAGTATTTCAGTGGTAGAAAGGGAAATGAATTCTGTGGAGATCTGGCTGTCTCTTCTTCACAAATGGAGAAACAGTGACCTATTGATGATACCCAACTGAGATGGAAAAATGTTATAGAGATGATCCCAGTCTTGGCAGCAAATCTTGGGAACCCAAAGATTCCTTGACTCTTTAAGACAAATATTGGAAAAAGCAGCCCTCTAAGAGTTTTGATCTGAGGCAGTTTTTACTATTTCTACTTCCTCTCCTGACTTTTGATAATTCTTTCCATTCCTTTCTATTCTCACTGCCATCTGATTCTCTGAGGCCCAAATTCCTCAAGCATGGACTTTCCTAATGTTTGGTATCCCCAACACCACTTGTAATATTTCCAGCATACCACCAGGGTGTATAAAATGTGAAAAATAACATATCATTTTAAAGTCTTATTTTTATCATGTCTACATCTTACTCAAAATGCCCCAATGGACCAAAGTTTACAAAAAAAAAAAAAAAAAAAAAAAAGGACACAAGTTTACATCTCCACCTTTAAAGATAAGAATCTGAATTTATTGAACTTTTCAGGCTCATGCCTCATCATTCTAGAATATTAATACCACTTGGTAGCTATGTATCCTTGGAAAATTTATAACTTTTCTTGGCCTCATTCCCCCAACTGAGAAAGAAAGATAATGAAAGATAATGATAGTAACTATCTCATAAAATAGCTGTAGGGATCAGTTGATATGATACCTGAATCCTTGAAAATCAATCAACGTTCAATAAATTTGGCTATTGTCATATATTTTATGTATCACCCAAAACTGTCTCCTCATGTATAATTATATATACATTTAGGTTTGCTTGAGAAAGTAGCTTGTTCTTTTGTTTTTATCTTATTGTGTGAAATGAGATTTTAAACATTATTAATGAAAATGAGCTCAATACTAGGATATCCTCTACAATATCATCAAGTGGCTGCAAACACCATCCAGATGAGGATGACTCTTAAAAAAATTTATCTTTCCATTTTACAGTATCAGCAGGGAAGCATTTTTATGTTTAAGTTTGCCTTCCCAAGTTCTAATCCCTATCTTTGAAGTTACCCAGAAGAAATATGACATCGTTCCATATTGCAGTCATTGAGATCTTGAACCATGATCATGCTAATCTTTCATTGACTCGGGCTCAATCACCACTGTGATTGCACCCATTGGAGAGATACTCGTTCATTGTTATTTTCCAAAATATAATAGAATCCAACTTAATATTTCAAATGCACACAGATGTTTGCAAAATAGGAGTTGATGTTCTATTCCTGTGATGCTATTGTTTCTGGTTTTAAGTAATTTAAAACTTCATTAGTAAGTACAAGACTTCATTATATATACCTATATATGTGTGTGTGTGTGTGTGTGTGTGTATATATATATATGAGTGTGTGTGTATGTGTCAGTCTATAGTTAAAGCCAAAAAAAATCCCTAAGAAATAAAAAAATCACCCATATAAAACACATAATCATAGTGGTTAAGAGAGCAGTCTTTTTTCATACTTTTCTCAATAGTCATTTTAATACTTTAAGCTTCAAATTGCTCTTATATAAAATTAAATAATATTACCTACATCAAAACACTAATAAAATCCTTGAATATATATATGTGTATATATATGTATATATACATATATATATGTATATATGTATATATACATAAATATATGTATGTATGTATTAGTAAAAGTTCCAGTACTTTTCAATATATCAACTCAGCTTCATTTTGTTCACAGCTTTTCCCAATTTTTTAAATTCTGATAAATACACATAAAATTTGGCATCTTAAACATTTTAAATGTACATATAGTTCAGTGCTATTTAACACATTCATAATGTTATGCAACCATCACCAACATCCATCTCCATAAATTCTTTCATCTTATAAAATGAAAATTCTATACCCATTAAACTATGATTCCCCATTCTCACTCCCACCTGCCACACATTTTCTGTCTCTGTTTTTAAGTTAACAAAATGTCCCCAGGATTCATCCATGTAGCATATGTCAGAATTCTCTTCCCTTTTAAGATTGAATAATGTTCCATTTAATATATACATATATATTCAAATATACATATATATATATATCAATTTCCTTATCCATTCATCCAACAATGGATAATTGTGTTGCTTCCATATTTTGCTATTGTGAATAATGCTGCTTCTAGATCCTGCTTTTAATTCTTATAGGCATACATCCAGAAGTGGAAAATTTAGATCACATGGTAATTCTATGGATTCATGGAATCTGCCAGTGGTGCACAAGGATTTTGATGTCTCCATATCCTCGCACCAAGTATTACTTCTGGGTATTTCTTTTTTATAGTAATCATCCTCAGGACACCTGTGTGGCTCAGTGGTTGAGCATCTGCCTTCAGCTCAGGTTCTGATCCTGGAGTCCTAGGTTGGAGTCCCACATCAGGCTCCAAGCAAGGAGCCTGCTTCTCCATTAGCCTGTGTTTCTGCCTCTCTCTCTCTCTCTGTGTGTCTCTCATGAATAAATAAATAAGATCTTAAAAAATATAGTAATTTTGGTTTGCATTTCCCTAATGATTCATCATGTTGAATATCTTTTCATGTGCTTATTGGTCATTTGTATATCTTCTTTGGATATATTAAAGTCCTTTGCCCATCTTTTAACTGGGCTGTATGCTTTTCATTGTTGAGTTGTAGTAGGTTTTTTTATATATTCTAAATATTAACTCCTTATCAGATAAACTATTTACAAGTAGTCTCTTCCATTCTGGGGTTGTCTTTTTATTTTTGATAGTCTTTTATTGCAAGATCCTTTTTTTAATTTTCAGATACTCCAATTTATAGTTTTATTCCTTTGTTGCCTGTACTTTTAGTGTCATATACAAGAAATCATTGCCAAATCTGCTGTCCTAAAGCTTATGTCCTATGTTTTCTTCTAAGATTTTTATACATTAAGGTCTTATATTTAGGTCTTTGATCCATTTTGAGTTAATTTTTGTTTACAGTGCTTAAAGACCCAACTTAATTGTTAAGTGTGTGGTATCCAGTTTTCTCAGCACCATTTGCTGAAAAAAATGTCCCTTCCCCATTGCATGGTCTTGGCACCCTTGTCAAAAATAATCTGATCCTACATGCAAGGGTTTATTTCTGGGCTCTCTCTTCTGTTTGATTGGTTTACATGTCTGTCCTTATGTTAGTACCACACTTTTTTTATTACTATAGCTTTGTAATAACTTTTGAAATCAGGAAGTATTAATCCTCCAGGTTTGTTCCTTTTTTCAAGATTCAATTGGCTATTCTGGGATCATTAATATTCTATTTTAATTTTAAGAGAGGTTTTTCTATTTCTGAAAAATCATTGGAATTTTGACAGGGATTGATTTGAATCTGTAGATTTGTTGCTTTGGATATCTTTGTCATCCTTTTTTTAAAGATTTTATTTATTTATTTTTTTTTTTAAGATTTTTTATTTATTTATGATAGTCACAGAGAGAGAGAGAGAGAGAGAGAGAGAGGCAGAGACACAGGCAGAGGGAGAAACAGGCTCCATGCACCGGGAGCCCGACGTGGGATTCGATCCCGGGTCTCCAGGATCGGGCCCTGGGCCAAAGGCAGGCGCCAAACCGCTGCGCCACCCAGGGATCCCAAGATTTTATTTATTTATTCATGAGAGACACACCACACCTACTATAACTCAACAATGAAAAGCATACAGCCGGGATCCCTGGGTGGCGCAGCGGTTTGGCGCCTGCCTTTGGCCCAGGGCGATCCCGGAGACCCGGGATCTAATCCTACGTTGGGCTCCTGGTGCATGGAGCCTGCTTCTCCCTCTGCCTGTGTCTCTGCCTCTCTCTCTCTCTCTCTCTCTCTGTGACTATCATAAATAAATGAAAAAAAAAAAATCAAAGCCTCATAGGTCTCATCACCTGTTACCTCATTAAATAAAAAAAAAAAAAAAAGAAAAGCATACAGCCCAGTTAAAAAATGGGCAAAGGACTTTAATAGACATTTATCCAAGAAGATATGCAAATGAGCAATAAGCACATGAAATGATATTCAACACCATAAGTCATTAGGGAAATGCAAACCAAAATCACATGAAATATCATCTCAAACCCATGAGGATGATTACTATATTTTTTTTTAAAAAGATCTTATTTATTTATTCATGAGAGACACAGAAAGAGAGGCAGAGACACAGGCAGAGGGAGAAGCGGGCTCCATGCAGGAAGCCTGAGGTGGGACTCAATCCTAGGACTCTAGGATCATGTCCTGAGCTGAAGGCAGGAGTTCGACTGCTGAGCCACTCAGGTATCCCTAGCATCAGCATCTTAACAATAGTAAATTTTCCAGTCCATGAACGTGGGATAGGTTTCCTTTCATTGATGTTGTCTGTTTTTTTTTTTTTTTTCAGAAAAGTTTTATAGTTTTATAGTTATATAGTCACTGTACAAGTGTTTCACCACTTTGGTTAATTCCTAAGTATTTTATTGTCTTTTTATTTTTTCTTTTCAACTTTATTATTTCGAAAATATTTTAAATTTATAGAAAAATCGCAAAAGTAATAGTTTGTGTGTGACCTATATCTAGCTTCCCCTAATATTGACATCTTACACAACCACCATACAATTGTGGAAGTGGGAACTCAGAAAATAACACTGATACACTAAAATTAACTATACTACACATATTCAAAAGATATTTTCTTTTTAATGCTACTCTCATTCATAATTTCCATTTCAGGTTGTTAAATGTCAGTGTATAGAAATGCAGCTAAATTTTATATGTTGAATTTATATCCTGCTACTTTGAATTTATTTATTAGTTCTAACAGGGTTGGAGGAGGAGGATATCTTTAGAGTGTTCTCCATATAATATAATATCATCTGTGGACAGAAATAATTTTATTTTTTCCATTCCAATTTAGATGACTTTATTTCTTTTTCTTGTCTTTTTCAGTATTGTGTTGGATAGGTGAGGTGAAAACAAATATCCTTGCCTTTTACTTGATCTTACAGGAAGAGCTAACAGTTTTTTTACTATTGAATATAATGCTCCTGTGGATTTTTCGTACATTTCTTTTATTATGTTGAGGTTGATTCTTTCTATTACTAATATTACTATTACCTGTTGAGTTATTTTAATCATAAAAGAATGTTGAATTTTGTCAAATACTCTTTCTGCCTCAATTGAGACGATCATTTGGTTTTGCTATTTTTTTTTTTTCTTAACTCTAGTAACCGATTTTTATATGTTGGGCTATTCTTACATTCCAGAAATAAATCCCACACGGTCATAGTATACAATCTCTTTAATATTCTATTAGGTTCTGTTTGCTAGGATTTTGGTGAGGATTTCTACATCAAGGTTCATAAAAGAAATTGGACTATAGTCACTTTTTCTTGTAATATCCATGTCTGGTTTTGGTATTAAGATAACACTGGCCTCATAGAAGGAGTTAGGAAGTGTCCACCTCTCTTCAAGTTCTGAAAAACTTTGAGAAGGATTGATCTAAGTTCTAAGAATTCACTAGTGAAACCTTCAGGACCAGAGCATTTTTTTGTTGTTGGGAGATTTTTCATTACTCTTTAGTTTCCTTATTGGTGATAAGTCTGATCACATTTTCTCTTAACTTCATGACTTAATCTTGGTCAGTTTTGTGTTTTAGGAATTTATCCATTTTATCTAGACTCTTCAATCTGTTGACATACAACATACTTTTTTTTAATACTCTTATTTTTTTTAATTCTATAGAGTTAGAAGTAATGATGCCACTCTCATTTCTGATTTTAGTAATTTGAATCTTCTCTTTTTGTTTTTCTTAGCCCATCTAGTTAGTTTGTCAATTTTGTTGATCTTTTCAAAGAAGCAGCTTAAGATTTCATTGATTTTCTCTATTATTTTTCTATTTTATATTTCAAATACTCTGCCGTGATAGTTATTATTTCCTTTCTTATGCTAGCTTTAGGTTTAGTTTGCTCTTCTTTTTCTAATTCCTTAAGTTGTAAAGTTAGATTGTTGACATGAGATCTTTTCTTCTGTTTTAATGCAAGAATTTACAGCTACAAATTTCCCCCTTAACTGCATTCATCTTACTTGGAGGTTTTTCAATCAATTTAAAAAACAATAAATGTCAGATTTTGTTAAATATTTTTTAATCAAGGGAGATGTTTATCATATTAGTTTATTAATAAACTAATAAGTTTATTTGAGTTTATAATAAACTCATAAGTTTATGAGTTTTGAAAATTAAACCAAACTTGCATGCCTGAGATAAACTCCAATTATCATAATATATTATCCTTTTTATTTGATGCACACAAACTAATTTGTTAATGTTTTGAGTTGAATTTTTGTATCCATGTTTCTGTGACATTTTCCCCCTAATTCTCATTCTGGGTTTTAGTTAGTTAGTTAGCTTATTATTTATAATGTTTTGTGTAGATTTGACTCATTAGACAAGTTGCTAATTGTTCCCTCTTTCATATTCTAGAGGAATATGTGTAGAATTGGTATTATTTCTCATCTAAAAGTTTGTTACATTTTGCCAAATTTTTGAAGTCACCTACAGTTATTTTTTTGTTGAGAAAGTGTTTTTTTTTTTTTCGTTTTTTTTTTTTTATTTTTTTTACTACTGAATCAATTTACTTAACAGATATCAGGAGATTCAGATTAAGCATTTCTGTCTGAATAAGCATTGGGGTTTTTGTGTGTATTTCAAAAATTGTCCATTTTATCAAGTCTTTATTGACATATGTTATTCATAACATTCTGTTATTCTTTTTTTTTATCTGTAAACTCCATGGTATCTGTCACCTCTCTCATTTCTAATAATGCTATTTGTGTCTTCTTGCTATTTTCTTGATAAATCTAGGTAGAGATTAATTGAACCAGCTTTTGATTAGATTTATTTTTTTCCCTGTTGATTTCTACTCTGTTTCATTGGTTTCTATTCTGATCCATATTATTTTCTTTTTTTCTGCTTCTTTGTGTTCCATTTGATCTTTTTCTAGTTTTTTCTGTTTTGGTTTTTTGTTTGTTTGTTTTTAGAGAGAGGGAGAAAGAGCAAGATGAAGGGAGAGGCAAAGGAAGAGGGAGAGAGAAAATTTTAAGCAGACTTCATGCTCAGCATGGACCCCAACGCAGGGCTCAATCTCAGGACCCTGAGATCATGACCTGAGCCAAATCAAGTCTGACACTTAACTGACTAAGCCACCCAGGCACCCCTATTTTTCTAGTTTCTTAAGGTTAAAGCTGATGTTGTTGATTTGAGATCATTGTCTTTTTTTATAATAAATGTGTTTAGGGCTATAAATTTTTTTCTAAGTATACTTTTAGCACCACCCACAAATATTTATATTTGCTATTTTTATTTTCATTCTGATAATATTTTCTAATTTATTTTTTAACTTTTTTAAAAGTGTACTATTTAGCTTCTAAAAATTTGAGGGTTTTTTTAAATTTATCTTTCTGTTATCTTTTATCTTGAGTTCTCATTTAATTCAGTTGTGTTCAGAAAACCTACATGATATGATATGAATCCTTTTAAATATGAGATTTGTTTTACAGTCCAGAATAGGATCTATCTTATTAATTCTTCCATGTGTAGTCAAAAAAATGTGCATTCTTCTGCTGTTGTGTAGAGTACTCCATAAATATTAATTAGTTTTATTTAGTTGATTTTGTTGTTCAGATCTTTAATATTTTTACTAATGCTTTATCTACTTGTATGAGTTATTGAAAGTAGGGCCTGAAATCTCTGACAATAATTGTAAAATTGTGTACTTATCTAGTTCTAACAGTTTTTCTTCACTTACTTTGAAGCTCTGTTATTAAAGATTTGTTTAGTGATATTATGTCCTCTTCATTAATTGACAGCTTTATCATTATGAAATCACTCTTCTTTATGCTTAGCAATATTATTTAGACTGAAACCCACTTTTCCTCATATTAATATAACCACTCTAGCTTTATTTTTAATCACATAGCACATTTTTTAAAAATACAGCTTTATTGAGATATTATATATTATGTATATATAATATATATATTATGTATATGTTATATACATAACTTACCATTTTATAGAGTGAAATTCAATGGTTTAACTCATACTTGTGCAACCCTGGCCACATCTGACTTTAGACCATTTTTATCAACCGAAAAGAAACCCCATATTCATTAACAGTCACTCCCTCTCCCTCCTCCCTCTGGACCCTAGTAACCACTAATCTCTCTATGGAAGTATTGGACATTATTCACTCTAATCCTTCTAGTTGTTCTTTCCCCATCCTTGGACACCTTATTCACATGTAGGTGCTAATCAGTACCCAACTGAATGCTCAAAGAGGAGCCTCTGTGACCATGCAGGAAAAGATGTACTTCTACCTATGGTGGGACTAGATGACACAGTTTGTAACCACCCATTAAGTGATGACACAAGTGGAATATCCTATTCCTGCTGCACAAATCCTGCCCTTTTCAACCATCAAGAATTGACAAGTGTCACTTCTTCAAAACTATTCAGATCATTAAAAAAAAAAAACTATTCAGATCATGATTTCAAAACAAACAACAACAAAACCCAGTCCAGATAATATAAAAAAATAATTAATATGTTGCAAGCGAAACAAAAAAATAAGAACAACTGTTTCCAACAGAGGTGATTTCAAGAACTTGTTAAATATTTTGATTCAAATAATCAGTACTTGCTCAAACACAGAGGGATCCCTAGGACATCCAGTTTTCAGATCTGTTTGTTGTCACCACCCCCATTTTGACTATGTTTAGATCTACAAAGGGATTTGTTGCTGGCACATTTGTGGTTCTTTACCTCATTCTTACTTTGTTCCTCTTTTCTGGTGATGATGAATCTATCCCTTAAAAGATCAGAGTTAAAGTCAGATTTACTAAAAGTGGTAGCCCCACTTAATTTCAGTTATAGGTTTTCACTTCAAATTTTTTAACCTCTTTTTGAACTATCTTGAGATATATATATACACATATATACAGATTATTAAAATGTATTAATATATATCACATGCATATATATCTACAAGGCTTCATTAATTCTTTGGCATTAATAACATTAATAACCTGGGCGGTATCCTCTTATTTCATCTTGCAATCCCATTGAAACATATACCCCGAGTCTCTAGATTGAAATATCCTGGGTGACAAGCAATGGTTGGCATCCCTTACCTATCTCCACTTAATAAATCTCTAAGCAATTTTCTGTGCTAGGACAAGTAATGCATTGATCAGGAATTCAACAAAATCCTAGACTTTTGTTGGAGTGAAGGCACTCTCTCTTTCAATTTAAGCTACACTAGCCCATAATCAGAGACTTTACATTGGAGCATCTAGTCTCTCTATAAGTTATACCCATATAGTAAGACCGTGAAGGTTACATGGACTATCTCAGCATTGTATTTTCAATCCATTTGCATTTTTAGCTCTCAACCCCTTCCAAGGTACTCTTTTTAGAATGCCTCATTTGAACATTGAGTTGAAGAAAGCACTTGTCTTTATGTATAAAATATACTGAATTAATCATTCCCATGTATGTGATACTGTAGCACTCTTAAGTAGTTGATTATTTTACATTGTATAAATAATATTACCTGGTTGGTATATGTAAGAGAACTGAAATGCTGATTGGTATCCAAGCAATCACTTCAGATCTATTTTCTGCTCTTCTTCTCCTGTGTTAATGAGGTTTAAATGCTCTTTTTGTGTGTAAGAGATAAAGTATCGGAGATGCATGCAAACATTGGTGCCATTTTTATTGTATTGATATGTCACAAAACCCTTAAAAATAAATAACTTTCCACTTAGTCACTTGTAATCTATGTTTTTGAGATAGAGGAGAATTTAGCTGTGTTATTAAATGTTTGTACTTTGCAAAAGGGATACGAGAAGTTGATAAAAGAGGTCCCAGGATATTGATTAACTTACCCAAAAGCACAAAGGCAGTTCATTTGCGTTCAAGGAATTTAAATGTAAGAATATACATATTCAGTGTATATTTCAGTATAATTTCATCCAGTTATTTGAAAGCACTCATAAATGGGTACACAAGACAAAGACTGAAACGTTTAAGTGTTCATTGATATGTTAAACTACTTTAAAAGGAAAATAAGTATCTGTATATGACGAGATGCATTTCCCTCAAAATAATATATCATTTTAAAGTTGACGCAATTGGTTTCCTAAACAATGAGTCAAACTTCAGAAAGAGAGGGTCATCCATCAAGCAAAAGCCTGGAAACTACAACAACTTACCACCCCTGAGTCAATTGTTGAAACAGCTGTATAGTCTTCCTAGAGCAAAAAAAAAAAAAAAAAAAAAAAAAGACATGCTCTCAAAGACAGCATATTCTGCAAAATTGTTCTAATTATCAGAAAACTAAATAATGCAAAAGAAATGTCACAATTGTAATAAACGTAACATTTTGCACACTACTTCTTTTACTTAGCATTTTTACCTGATTAGCCACAGACACATTTGTTTTGTTGAGTGGGGTCAGCAAGTTTAGAAACTGAGCCAAGTATCTTGGACAACAGAGGAAGCTTAACATGGCAACCTATCAAAATACTCTGCCTATGAAAGAAACTGCAACTAAACTTACAAGCTTAATATGTACATATAAGCATTAATACTTGAGAGGGTGATGGAAAGTTAGTTTATTTAGTTATTGCTTAAATGGGATGCTACTACACTCTTATCTCTGAAACATGTTTATTTTATTTTGAGATATGCTTTGGTTTTTGTTTACATTAAAAATGTCCATATCTCCCTCATACTTCCAGACTGCTACAGAGAATTCTATGATTCTGATGTATCATTAGTTATTAAGAATTCTTGTTCTTATTAAGAATTCTGCTACTGATTGCTCCTTAGACCATTTGTAAATTCTATTACCAAAAAAAAATAAAAAAAAAAAAAACAGCATGGACATATTCATCTAGGACAATTTCTTTGAAGTAGAATTACTTAGTCCAAGAGTACATAAATTGATAAATTGGATAATGGGAAATTGTCCCCCCAAAAAATAGTTGTAATCCAACCACAGTTTTACTACAATATGGCCAACTCTTATGAGAATTACTTCTTATTCCCTTTCTTGCCAGTATTTTGTGTGTGCGTGTGTGTGTGTGTGTTTGCATATATGTCTTTTTCTAATTTATTGGTGGGAAACAGACTATGTTATCAAATTAATAGATGTCAAATGTGTTTCCCCATTTGTTGCTTGATTTTGAAGTATCTTTTTCATAGTTCTTCAGTGTATTTAGTCAAAGCTGGATGTCTCGTATGGGAGGAGGATTCTAGGTTTTATGTCCTACTTCAACCTTTCTTTAAATTAATATATATGGGGTACCTGGGTGGCTCAGTGGTTGAGCATCTGCCTTTGGTTCAGGGTGTGGTCCTGCAGTCCTGGTATTGAGTCCCACCATCAGGCTCCCCTAGAGGAGCCTGCATTTCCCTCTATGTCTTTGCCTCCCTTTTTTTTGTCTCTCATGAATATCTAAATAAAATCTTTAAAATTAATTAATTAATTAATATATAGAACTATTTTATTCTAACTCTTTAATTTTTCAGGTTTAGCTCCTTGATCTACATGGAATTTTTTTTGCATGCAATTTGTGACGTGAGTCTAATGTTACTTACTTTATAGAAACAGAAACCGTCACAATATCATTTTGTGAATGCATCTTCCCTTACTTGTTTGAAACCACACCATACACTAAATCTCCTAAACTCTCCCATTGAGAAATTTATTTTTTTATACCCCAATAAAACCTGTTTATTTATAACTAATATATAATTATATTATAATATATTAATATACATAATACATTATAATATATAATTATTATATATCCAAATATATTATTAAATCTAAATTTTAATACATAATTATTACTTTGCATTAGTGTTCATTTTGTTTCACAATACTCCTATATTTGTGTAGTTTTTATTTAAGATAAATTATAGAGTCAGAATTCTGTAAAATATTCTACTGGGAGCTGAATTAAAAAGCATAAACGTTACAGGTGAATGATTTACATAACACTAGTTTCTCTCTCTTTCTCAATTTTCATATATAAAGTGTTAAAATTAATGGTACCAGCCTCCTGTAAATATTATGAGAAAAAAATGAGTTATATGTCAGCACTTCATAATGCCTTATACTTAGTTTTATTATTTTTATTAGTTTCTTTATCCCAAAACATGGAATATATATCCATTTTTAACTATTTAGTAAATTCTTAACATTATTTTCACACATAGGTCTTGAACATTTTTTTAGTTTTATTTATAGATACCTTATTGCTTTTATTATTAATCTGGATAAAATTGTTCTCTACATTTCCTTACTTACCATTGTCACTATATAGAGCAGTTATTGGTGTGTTTAATGTATACAGACCTACCATACCCTCTTCTATTTTTTTTTTCAAGAAAAAATGGTTCATTTACATTTACATTTTTAGAGCAGTTTTAGGTTCACAGTAAAATTGAGACAAAGGTACAGAGATTTCTTATACAACCCATGTCCCAAAATATGCATGGCCTTCCCCACTATCAATAACCCCCACCACACTGGTACATTTGCTACAATTGCTGAACCTACTTTTATATGTCATAATCACCCATAGTCTGTAATGTACATTAAGATTTAGTCTTGGTGTACATTCCTTTTGGTTTGGACAAATGTATAATGATTTTTTTTCTTTTTATTTCTGTTATTGTATTAAATATGATTTCATTTTCTAAGTAAACATCAGATAATTTGCAAAGATTCTCTTCTCTCTTCTTAGTATATAAATATCTTCTTTCTTTTGCTTTTCTTGTTTTACTGTCTAGGGTATCCATAAGACTGTTAAATAAGACTGGAGGAAACAGATGTGCTTCTCTCATCTCTGATTCTAGGAGCTAACTTCATATATACATTAGGTCTTTCCAAAATATGTTTTGCATACCTATCACTGATACATACATGGCAGTGTCTTATTGCACTTCCCCAAAATGAGGATTTTTATTGCCAACTTAATAGGTGCACTAATTCTATTTTTATTCATATTTCTTTATTCTAAGATTGAATACTTAATTATAGTATTTGTTACCAATATGCATTTACTAATATGTGTTCATGTTTTTTGGCTAGTTAATAGGCTTTAAAGATGTTCGTATTGATTAAGTGATTTGAAGACAAAATACATTAACCTTTTATATAATTGGCAGAAGTTTATTTTTCCCATTTTTTTTTTTACTTACCCATTGAAACAGGATCACGTTTGAATGTTAGGAAAAGCTTCTCTTTGACTGCTTTTAAACTTCATTAGTTTGCCCACATAAAGATGTTTACTCCTATGTAATTTGAAATTGGGAAAAATATACATGGTATATCAAAGATTAGTGCATTACCATGCATGCTATGATAGGATATATTTATTGACTCTAAATAGTCAAAATATTTTAAGAAGGTTGAGAAAATATATGAAATCCCATATTTGTTTAAAAACATGCTTTTATGTATTATACACACACACACACACATATATAGAGAGAGAGAATGTAAAGTAGATGTAAAAAATTGTTATTTTTGATGTTGGAGGCATAAATTATATTTATTTTTAAAGTTTTTTCTATTTTTAAAAATTTTATTTATTTATTCATGAGAGACACACAGAGAGAGGCAGAGACATAGCCAGAGGGAGAACCAAGCCATGGAGAGCCTGATGTGGGGCTTAATCTCAGAACTCCCAGATCATATCCTGAGCTGAAGGTAGATGGCTCAATCACTGAGCCATCCAGGCTCCCTAGGATTTTTTCTATTTTCATATGTAATGAATATAAATTATTTTTTATAAAGCATAAAAAGTTTTTTAAAATCCTTCCAGATGACTCTGCTTTCATTATATATCAGAATAAGTTCCTGGCAGACCAATGCTCCCATAGTTAAAAGGTAAAGTCTGGGGAAAGCGCCACGAGGTGATACTGGAGAGTCAAAAAAGATCAGGCATATTTTGGAAGGGATTTAAAACCTGGAAGAAGGGGGGCACCTCGTGGCTCAGTCCATTAAGCAGCCAACTCTTGATTTCGGCTCAGTTTCTGCTCAGGTCATGATCTTGGGGTCCTGCGATGAAGCCTCACATTGGACTCTGCATTAAGTAGTACATTTGCTGGAAGACTGTCTTTCTTCTTCTGCCCCTACCCTGGCTCATATACTCCCACTCTCTCTCTCTCTCTCTCAAGATAAATAAATAAACCTTTTTTAAAAAAGTGAAAACCTGCAAGGAGAAACAGCACAGGCTGAGTTTCCCATCCTTAGGTCTTTTGCCTTCATGAAGACCATTGTCACAGTGTGATGCATGGCAACAGAGCTCTGATAAAGCACCTACCATATCTCAGACCTGAAAAAGACAGAGACCCCAGCACCATAACTGCTGTGAGATGAGCGGGGTATCTGTAAAGTGGAAAGGCTAAGAAAGAGGGCCCCAGGTTATGTGTGTGTGAACTCTGCCCAGACCTCAGGAGGACCAAAGAACAATAAATGTGTGGGACAGATTCCAAACAACTCAGCTAGGGCTAAGTAATTGAGCAGAGGTCTGAGCTGCTAGCAACTGCAGATGAGGAAGCAATCTAATTGCATGCTAAAACAAAAGCAATGAAACTCTGGTAAGGAATATGTGTGTGTGTGTGTGTGTGTGTGTGTGTGTGTGTGTGTATTTTTTATTTTATATGTATATATAAATCTCCAGAAAAGGATATTCGCAGTGTCCAGAAGACAATAAAAATTTATTTGACAGTTGAAGTATTAGGAATATATGATCCAATTTCAATGAAAAAGACCAAAACCAGGCCAATCCTGATATGATCTGAATGTTGGGGTTGTCAAACAAAGAATTTAGAACAGTTCTTATTTATCATGCTCAATGAGATAAAGGAAAATACACTCAAAATAATAAAAAGTTAAGAAACTCAGCAGAGAGAAACAAAAAATATAAAGAAGATCCACAGTAATATTGGAGGCCAGAAAGATGCAATATCTAAAGTGTAAAAAATCACTGAATGGGCTTAATAGCAGAATGGGGATAATGGAGAAGAAAATCAATCAACCTAAAGATAAATCAATAGAAATGATATGATCTGAAGAAAGAGAAAAAAGCTCTAAAGTAATAAACTGAGCCTCAGACACATATAGATCAAGATTAATTTTATCTAAAATGCATGCAACATGAGTTGAAGAAGGAAAGATGAGGGAGAAAGGGGACAGGAGAAGGATATTTAAAGAAATAATTGCCAAAGTTGCTCAATTTGGGGACTGGTATAAATTTACAGACTCAAGAATCTCAGTAAATAAATTCCAAAGATGACAAATATGGTGAAAAGAATATCAAGGCATATCAGTATCAAATGGCTGAAAAACAAAAACAAAGATAACATCTTGAAAGCAGGCAGAGAAAAATGATGCTTTATGGCAGGTGCACAGTAATTTCAGTGACGTGGACTTCCTCAGAAATAACGAATTTGAAAACAACAAAACCAAAGATAAGATGCCAAAAGGAAAGACAAAACAAACAAACAAACAGAAAAACCCTTAACCCAGAATTCTGTATACAATGAAAATATCCTTCTAAAAACATTTTTTAATAAAACAAGATTAAAGGAACTTCTAAGAAACACACCCCATTACAACAAATGGTAGATAAATTTCTTTAGGTTCAAGAGAAATGATACCAGAGTTAAACTCAGATCTTCAGAAGAAATGATAAGAATCACAAATAGTAAATATCTGAATAAATATAAATGCCTTAATATTTTTCTCTTTACATCTGTAAAATGCATGATTTTAATGATATATATATTGCATATCATATAATAAGTGTAATGCTTAAGATATATATTTTTTCTCACAAGGGGTATGTAATTCTGTTGACATACTTCACATGAAGTCTAATTGCTAGGGTTGATAAATTAACAAAAGCAAAAATTAGTTCTTTGAGGGTCAAACTGATAAACCTTTAACTAGACTGATCAAGGAAAAGAAGAAAACATATGACCAATAGGAGGAGTGAAGGAAAAGTTATTAATAAGGAATTAACAGACATTAGAAGTACAATAAAATAACGACCACATCATCAAAACGAACTTTAGAATTTACATGAAGTGGACAAATTCATTTGAAGGTACAAGGGCAACAAAGAAAGATACAACAAGAAAAATGACACAAGATGAAGCTAAAAACCTGAATAGTGAGATACCTATTAAATAAAATAAATTGTTAATAAAACTTTCCCACCAAGAAAACTTTTGTTCCATATGTTTGAGTGGTGAATTCCATCAAACAATTGAGGTAAATATAACTAATATTAATTACACAAAAGCTTTTAGAAAACAAATGAAGAGGGAACACTTTCCAGCACCACCCTGACACTAAAATCTGACAAGTGCTTTATCAAAATGGATAAAATCACTCATCATCATAGATGCAAAAACTGTAACTACTAGCAACTGAATCCAAAATTACATATAAAATGGATAATCACAGGGTTTACCCAGGTCTGCAAGATTGTTTTCACTATCAAATATTAATTAATGTAATAACACAACATTGGTTAATTTCAATTGGTCTTGGATCGACCACAGCTTTATCTCCAGAGCTACTGAGTCTGAGCCAAAGCTATGAAATCTATTAATTAAAGATCAATAATGTTCTGTAACTATCTGTACCTGCGGTGTTTCAGAGAAGACTTTCTCGCTTTGCCAACATTGTTTATTAATAATTAGATTTATAAATCGCACCCAGTTTCAGTGAAGCCTAGCTGGATTGGGGGAAAATGTAAGTGCTCAAAAATTTAAGCTGGTCACATAGCTGGAATAGATGTGACCACAAGCAGTATTTGGAGATTCCTATTACAGAAGTGCTTCAAATAATGCCAGTAGTGGTTCAAGGCCTAGAGGCAAAGTGCTTCGGTGCAACATAGAAGTGTGAGAGCAAAGAGCCTATGCCTGAAATTCCTGGACCCCTATCAACATGTATCTTTCTTATTTTACTACTGTGTTTTATCCTTTACATATAAAAAGCTCGTCTATCAGAATACAGTGTTTGAGCCTCTAATAAATGTCAAATTTATCATAATTACAGAATATAAAAGAAAAAAGTGATAATTTTAGTATATATATATGTATATGTATATTTATAATTTCACAGAATTCAACACAAATTAACAATTAAAAAATTCATAAATTTTTTATATAAAGCATGTTCCTCAATTTAATAAACATCATCTACAAATGACTTACAATAATGTCATGTTTAAAGCTGGAACATTTTGGAACATTTAACATTTTAATATTGTGGGAAGAATAAAATAAGCATTCCCACATTGGCCATTTTTGTTAAGCCTTATACTAAAGATTCTAACTATTGTAAAAAGACAAAAAGAAGAAATAAAAAGTATAAAGCCAAGAAAGGGAGAAACAAAACTCTCTCTGTTTAAAAATGCATGATTGTTTACATTTTAAAAATTCTAAGAAATTTACAAAACAACTATTAGAACTAAAAAAGTGAACTTAAAAGGTCTCAGATTCATGGTAAATACACAAAAATCAAATACATTTTTGTATACTAAAACCAAACAGAAACTGAAATAAACCAGTTACAGTAGCATAAAAATACAAAATGAAAATTCACAAATATATGGAGATTAAACAACATGCTACTGAACAAGAAACCAAAAGAGAAATCCAAAAATACCTTCAGACAAGTGAAAATAGAAACGCTACATACCAAAATTTATGGGATGTAGCAAAAGCAGTTCTAAGAAGAAAGTTCATAGCAATAAATGTCTACCTCAAGAAACAACAGAAGTCTCAAATAAACAACCTAACTTTACTCTTTAAGGAACTAGGAAAAGAACAAGTGAAGAATAAAATTAGTAGACGGAAGAAAATAATGAAGATTAGAGCAGGAAAATAAGTGAAATAGAGACTAATGGACTTTGGCTGATAAAGACAGGTACAATGATTATAACAAATATACCTCTCTACTGAAGGATATTGGTGTGGAAGACACTATGTACCTATGGGGCAAGGGGTATTTGGAAACAGTATATTCTGCTAGTTTTGCTATGAACCTAAAACTGCTGTAAAAAATAAAGTCTACTTTAAAAAGCAAAAGAAGGGCACCTGGGTGGCTCAGTGGTTGAGCGATTGCCTTTGGCTCAGGTTGTGACCGCAGGGTCTTGGGACTGAGTCCCACATTGGGTTCCCCAAAGGGAGCCTGCTTCTCCCTCTGCCTCTCTCTCTCTCTGTCTCTCATTAATAAATAAATAAATAAAATATTTTTAAAAAATAAAATAAAAAGGGATCCCTGGGTGGCTCAGTGGTTTAGCACCTCCCTTCGGCCCAGGGCATGATCCTGGAGTCCTGAGATAGAGTCCCATATCAGGCTCCCTGCATGGAGCCTGCTTCTCTCTCTGCCTGTGTCTCTGCCCCTCTCTCTCTCTCTCTCTCTCTTTCTCTCTCTCTCTCTCTCTCTCTGTGTCTCTCATGAATAAATAAAATAAAATCTTAAAAAAATAAAATAATAAAATAAAAAGCAAAACAAAAAAACAATAGAAAAGATTAACAAAACTAAAAGCTGCTTCTTGAAAAGAGATAAACAAAATTGACCAACTAGCTAGATTCACGAAGAAAAAAAAAAAAGACAACACTCAAATGAATAAAATCAGATATGAAAGAGAAGAGATTACAACTGATACCACAGATATACAAAGGATCATAAAATACTAGTGCAGATAGTTGCACATTAACAAGTTGGATAACCTAGAAGAAATGGATAAATGCCTAGAAAAATACAATCTACCAAGACTGAATTATGATAAAAAAGAATACCTGAACAAACCAGTTGCTAGTAAGGAGATTGACTCAGCAATCAAAACACTCTCATCAAACAAAAGAACATGACCACTTTTTACTGGTGAATTCTATCAAACATTCAACGAAGAATTAATATCAACCCTTCTCAAACTCTTAAAAAATAGAAGAGGAGGGACTACTTCCAAACTCACTTTACAAGGCCAGCATTAACCTAATACCAAAGCTAGACAATGATGCCACAAAAAAGAGCCAATATCCCTGATGAAAATAAATACAAAAATCCTCAACAAAATATTAGCAAACCAAATTCAACAAAACATTATAAGAATCATAATCATGATCAAGTGGAATTTATTCCAAGAATGCAATGATGTTTCAACATCCACAAATCAGTTAACATGATACACCACATTAACAAAATGAAGGATAAAAAGCATATAATCATATGAATAGATGCAGAAAAAGCATTTGAAAAAATTCAACATCCATTTATGATAAGAACTCTCAACAAATTGAATATAGAAGGGACATACCTCAATGTAATAAAAGTCGTATATGAAAAGCTCATGGCTAACATCATACCCAATAGTGAGAAGCTGAAAGGTTTTCCTCTAATATCAGAAAAAGACAAGGATATCTACTTTCACCACTTTTATTCAACACAGTATTGGAAGACCTAGCTGCAGCAATTAGGCAAGAAAAAGAAAAGGCATCCAAATTAAAAAAGGAAGAAGTAAAACTCACTATTTGCAGATTTTACACACACACACACACACACATATATATATACACACACGTATTTATATATATAAATTATATATTATATATCAAATTATATATTATATAATTATGTATAAATAAATATAAATTATATATACTTTATATGTGCATATATATATTTTTATATATATGTGTATCCCTAAAGACCCCCCCAAAAACTGTTGGAATAAACAAATTAAGTATACATTATCCTATAATTTGTATCCTATAATTTGTGCATACAAAATCAATGCACAAAAATCTGCTGCATTTCTAAACACTATTAATTATCAGAAAGAGTAATTAAGAAAACAATCCCCTTTACAAATGCATCAATAAAATACGTAGGAGTTAATTTAACCAAGGAGAAGACTCATATATTGAGATCTTTAAAGCATTAATGAAAAAAATTGAAAAAGACACCAAAAGTGGATGTTCATAGATTGGAAGAATTAATTTTTAAGATGTTCATACCACCCAAAGCAATATGCAGATTCCATGCAATCCTTGTCAAAATTCAAATGGCAGTTTTTACAGAAATAGAACAAAAATCCTAAAATTTATGTAAAAACAGCCAAAACATTCTTGAAAAAGAACAAAGCTGAAGTCATCACAATCTTTGATTTCAAATTCTATTACAAAGCTATAGTAATTAAAACAGTATGATATTGGCATAAAAACAGACACATAGGTTAATAAAACAAAATAGAAAGTCCAGAAATAAACCCACACATATATGGTCAATTAATTTACGACAAAATATCTACAAATATAAAATGTGGAAAGGACACTGTTTTCAATAAATGGTGTCAGGAAAATTGGACAACAGCCTGGAAAAAAAAGAAACTGGATCATTACATAATATTATAAAAAAAAATTAACTCAAAATAGATTCAAAACTTGAATGTAATACCTGAAACCATAAAACTCCTAGAGCACAAACATGTTAAATTCATGGACATAGGTCTTGGTGATGATTTTTGAATCTGACACCAAAAGCAAAAGCAAGAAAAGTAGAAACAAACAAATAAGATCACATCAAACTAAAAAGATTTTGCACAGCAAAGGAAACCATCAACAAAATTAAAAGGCAACCTACTGAATAAAAGAAAATATTAGCAAATCATATATCTAATAAGGGGCTAATATCCAAGATATATAAAAACCTCATACAATTGAACAGCCAAAAAACAATCCAATGAAAAAAAATGAGCAGAACTGAATAGACATTTTTCTAAAGAAGGAATACAGATGGCCAATGCAGGCACATGAAAAGATGCTCTACTTCATTAATAATCATGGAATGCAAATCAAATTTACAATGAGATATCACCTCACATCTGTTAGAATGGCTATTATCAAAAAGACTAGCTATGTCCAGTGTTGGCAAAGATGTGGAGAAAAAGCAATCTCATGCACTGTTTCTGGAAATATAAATTGTAGTGTCTGTATAGAAAACAGCATGGAATTCCCTCAAGAAAACTACAAATAAAACTACCATCTAATCCAGCAATTCCACTACTGAGTATTTAGCCAAAGAAAATGAAGACACTAATCTGAAAAGATATCTGTACTCCCATGTCTATTGTAGTGTTTTTTACAATAGCCAAATTATGCAAACAACCTAAGTGTTCACTGATGGATGAATAAAGAAAATGTGATATATATATATTTGTGTATCTGTGTATGTAGGGTGTGCATTTAGATATGTGTATGTGGTTAAATATTTGCATATTTGTGTGTAAATATATACACAGGTATTTATATGTGTATAACACAATATATAATTTATACATATAGAAACACACACATACATCTACAATG
This sequence comes from Canis lupus dingo, assembly GCF_003254725.2. Classification (NCBI taxonomy): domain Eukaryota; kingdom Metazoa; phylum Chordata; class Mammalia; order Carnivora; family Canidae; genus Canis; species Canis lupus. Next base: position 42,929,267 of record NC_064245.1, on the reverse strand, counting down.
GAATTTCTTATGGTAAAAAAAAAAACAAACAACTGTATTTAAATTTAGCCAGATAGACTCATTTTAGATGATCCCAATTTTGTTGGCAATATCCAAAGCACCATAGTCAAGAGCCAGTCAAATATATTCCTTCTTCTGTCCATCAGGCCTGATCAGGTTGTTGACTTTGGTCACATCAATGCCATAGAGCTTCTTCATGGCCTGTTGCATCTGGTACTTACTGGTCTTGACATCCACAATGAAACAAATCTGTTGTTGCCTTCGTCTTCTTCATGGCTGACTCGGTAGTCAGGGGAAACTTGATGATGGCATAGTGGTCAAGCTTGTTTCCCTGGGGGTGCTTTTTTGAGAATATTTGGGCTGTGTTCAGAGAGGCAGTGTCTTGGGCCCTGGGAAGGTAGGTGATATGCAGATCTTTTTGTGTGCGTGCCTGTGGCTACCTCTACCTTTCAACACTACTTTCTTGGCCTTCAAAGTCTTTGTTTTGGCTTCCATTTTGGGAGGGGCAGGGGCTTCCTTCTTCACTTTCAGCATCATCTTCATGAAGGGCCATGCAATGGAATATTTATACAGTCATAAAAAGAAATAAAATCTTACCATTCATGACAACATGTATAAATCTCAAAGATTTTATGCTAAGTGAAATAAGTCAGATAGAGAAAGACAACTAACATATGATCTGTCTTATATGTGGAATCCGAAAACAAATTGATGGTTGCCAGAGGTGGGCAGTAGGGGTGAAAGAAATTGGTGAACTGGGTTTGTTTTTAGTATAAATAAATTGATCTTAAAAAATAAAATAATTTTTAAATAATTTTTAAATATTTTATTTATTTATTTTTATGAGAGAGAGAGGGAGAGCACAAGCAGGGGTGGGAAGGGGCAGAGGGAGAAGCAGACTCCCTTCTGAGCAGGAAGCCTGATGTAGGACTCCATTCCAGGATCCTGGATCATGACCCAAAGGCAGATGCTTAACCAACTGAGCCACCCAGACACTCTAAAAAAAAAATAATTTTAAAAAGGTATGTAAGTTATTTACCCTGAAAACTATAAGGCTGATAAATATTAAAAAGGACCTAAAGGAATACAGATATATATATATATATTATTTTCCTTAATTAAAAAACTCAATGTGTTCCTCCAAAGTGATCTAAATATTCAATCTAATCTAATTCTAATTCTACCAGATTTTCATTTCTTTGAAAAAAAGTTCAAACTTTGATGTGCTGGTTCTAACATTTATATAGAAGCTCAAATCAACTAAAAGAGTTGTATTTTAAAAAGAAGAATCAAGATGTAAAATTTATACTACCAAATTTCAAGACCATGTGTTATTGGTGAAAAATAATCAGATAAATAGAACAGGATAAAGAGTTTAGAAAAAGACACACATATGTGGCCAATTGATACTTGACAATGGAGAATAAGAATTCTTTACAACAAATCACACTGAAACAACTGGGCAACTCTATGGAGGAAGGAAACTGACCCTCACCCTTATATCACACAGCAAAGCATTTACTGAAAATGGACCACAGATATACTGCCAAAGGTAAAGGAATAAAAGGGAGGGGAACCATTGCAACTTTGGGGTAGGCAAAGGTCTCTAAACAGAAAAACCATTAAACATGATAAATATGACTATTTTGAAATAAAAAGTATTTGTGTTTCTTTAAGAAAATAAAAAGACACAGAATGATAGAAAATGTTTGTAATACATATATCTGATGGAAGAACTTTTACCCAGAATATACAAAGAATTCATGTAGTTCAATAATATTAAAAAAGACACAATTTTTTAAAAGGAAAAAATTTGAACAGACTCTTCGCAAAAGTAGATACATCACCACAAAATAGCAATATATATCCATTATAAAAGTCCAAATTAAAAAGACTGCTAGCACTAAGTGTTGATGAAGATATGGAACAGTGGGACTCTAGTGGAATTTAAAAGGGTCTAGTTACTTTGGAATATTCTTTGCAGTTTCTTAAAAAAATCAACATGCATTCATTTCTAACTATTTATCTATGAAAATACTTATACTCCTAAATATTTATCTAATAAAAATGAAAGCATATGTCTATACAAACACTTACATAGAAACATGCAGAGCAGTTTTATTTTGAAGAACCAAGGAGATTAGAAGTAACGCAAATATCCATCAACAGGTGAATGCATAAAGAAAATACAGCTTATGCATAGTATGAAATTCTACTTAAAATATAAAAGAACAAACTACTGCCACACATTATGAATCTTAAAACAATTAAGCTGAGTAAAAGCAATGAGATATTAAAGAGTGAATACGGTATGTTTCCTTTTACATTAAATTATAAAAAACGCAATCTACATTGACAAAAAAAAAAAAAAAAGCACCTCACCGGTTTCCCAGGGACAGAGGAAGGAATCAACTGCAAAGGTGCAATAGGAAACTGCTTATGTTGGAGATTATTGGCATCATTATGGTAGTGGTGGTTTTCACAGTTTGATGTTTTTTGACAAAATGCAGCACATTGTCAGTTTAAACAGATGAATTTTATTGCAGATAAATTGTATCTCAAAAATCAGAAAAAAAATTTCTTCTTCAGGGGAAACATGTTTTACCACATATTGAAATATTATAAATGATCTGTAAAGGAAATAGTGTTTTTGGTACATGCATAAATTAACAAATGAATAAAATAAAATATAAAATGCAGAAATAGTCCACATGGAAATCTGGCATATATAAAAGTGACAACTCAAAAATCAGTTGGGAAAAAGTAGATTTTTTAATAAGTAATGTTAAGATCATGGATCACCACATGGAATACGATAAAATTCTATCTGTTTTCATACATTACAGTCCGATACAGTCCAAATGGATCAGAGATTTTTCAAAAAAAAAGTGGACGAATTCTTCTATAATCTCAGAAGGGGAAAATTTTCTAACTACCACTCAAAATCAGTACACAATAATGGAAAGAACTGTAAAATTGACTCTAATAAAGAACATTTAATGGGCAGCTCTGGTGGCCCAGCGGTTTAGCGCCACCTTCAGCCTGGAGTGTGATCCTGGGGACTGGGGATCAAGTCCCACAACAGGCTCCCTGCATGGAGCCTGCCTCTCCCTCTGCCTGTGTCTCTGCCTCTGTGTCTGTCATGAATAAATAAATAAAATTTTTTTAAAAAAGAACATTTAACGTAATAAAGGAAAAACAACAAGTGTCAAATAAAAAGACAAATGTCATACTTGGGGAAATATTTGCAATTTATACCACCAATGAAAGATTTACATCCTTAATATATATAGCCCTGTTGAAATAAAGACAAAAAATACTAAGAACTTGAATGAAATATGGGCATGAGATATGAATTGCCAGTTCAGGGAAATAGAAAACCAAGTGACTCTCAAATGTAAAAAACATACCAAATTCACTCCTAAAATAAGAAATGTAAATTCAAACTACCTTGAAATACAATTTCACACATCTTAGACTGGCAAAAATCCTAGTTTGGCAACCTGCTTTGGTAAGGAGGCTGTACAAAACAGGCACTTCTATAATGGCTGATGAGACATACAATTAAAACAAAGTCAAAAAAAAGTAAGCTAGTATAGCCATTTTTGGAAGACAACTTGGCCATTTCTTATAAAGCTACACATAGGCTTACCACACAGTTCAGCAACCATTCTCCTAGGTATTTATTTTTAAGATTTATTTATTTATTTGAGAAAGAGAGACAGGACACACATGAGCTAGGGGAAGGGGAGAGGGAGAGAATCCTCAAGCAGACTCCTCACTGAGCATGGAGCCCAATGTGGGGCTTTGATCTCATGACCCTAAGACGATGGCCTGATCCAAAACCAAGACTCGGACTCTCAACTGGCTGAGCCACCCAGATATTTCTCCAAATGAGAAAGTTTGAGGTATTTTCTCAAATGAGTTGAAAACTCCTATCCCTTAGAAAACCTGCTCATGAAAAAAAAGAAAAGAAAAGAAAAGAAAAGAAAAGAAAAGAAAAGAAAAGAAAAGAAAAGAAAAGAAAAGAAAAGAAAAGGGCAGCCCCGGTGGTGCAGCGGTTTAGCGCCGCCTGCAGCCCGGGGTGGGATCCTGGAGATCCGGGATCGAGTCCCACGTCGGCTCCCTGCATGGAGCCTGCTTCTCCCTCTGCCTGTGTCTCTGCCTCTCTCTCTCTGAATAAATAAATAATAAATAAATAAATAAATAAATAAATAAATAAATCTTAAAAAAAAAAGATTGAAAAGAAAAGAAAAGAAAACCTGCTCATGAATGTTCATAGAAATTGATTCATAACTGCCAAAACTTGAAAGCAACCAAGTTACCCTTCAGTGAATGGTTAAACAGTGGTACATCCCGACAACAAAATATTATTCAGTAATAAAAAGAAATGAGCTATCAAGTCACTAAAAGACATGGAAGAACCTTAAATGCGTAGTGAAAGAATCCAATCAGCAAAGGCTACCTACCGTCTGAATTCCAGCTATATGGCATTCTGGGAAAAGACAGTAGTAGTAAGATCAGTGGTCGCCTGGAGTTTGACATAAGGGAGGGATGGACGAAAAGGTAGAGCAAAGGGAATTTTTAGGGCACTGAGACCATTCTGGATGATACTGCAGTGATATATATATATATATGTGTGTGTCGTGATACATTTCTCAAAACCCATAGAACTGTAGGACATAGAGTCAATCCTAATGTAAACTATGGGCATTAGTTAATAATAATGTATCAATATCGACTCATCAATCATAACAAATATACCACACTAATGCAAGATGTTACTATTAGGGAAAGTGAGGCAGGGAAAAAAGCTATATGGGAACTCTATTATCCGTACGGTTTTATATTAAAAATGCTTTAAAAATAACATATTTAAGTAAATTAGGCTAAACAATGATAAATGCTTTGGGATGAACAAAGGGCGAAGTGGGGAATGGGAGGCAGAGTATTGTGGTGGTGGTAAGGAGGCAGGAAGGCAGTGTGGGGTATTAGCATGGTCAAGGAAGGCCAGACTTGAGCCGGGCTTGAGGGTGGTGTGGTGGTGCATTTCAGAGGCAAGAGCAGGAGAGAGAGGAGTAGCTGAAGGCAAGGATCCAGAACAAGAATGAGGAGGCCAGGGTCATGGGAGCATCCCATTGCATAGATCTAGAAGAAAAAAATGACTTGTCTGAATCACACAACTCACTTCTTTCAGCTTGGTCAGAGACAAACAGGAGAGTTCTTATGCTGAGCAGTCCTGTGCCTGGAAGCGAGGCTCTCAGTGTACACCATGCGATGGGACAACCGAGACACCAAGCAGCAGGATGGGTGGAGCCCTGCTTCGTCCTGCACAAGTCTTCCTCCCATATCAACAGGAGTATTTGGCCTCTTCCTCCAACCTATAGGCCACGTGGTTTCACTCTACTTCTTCCCAAACTCAGAGCTGCAACCCCCAACTCCCTGTGATTAAACTAATGGAGATAAATTGGTTTAACCAGAAACCCCTGGTTAAGGAAAAAGGAGTAAAAATTTTAGCTCTCGGCTGGATCTCAGCGGGGAAAAAGAACCGTTTTCATTTACAAGGTGGCTAGAGACACCAACAGGGTATAGAATATGACAGAATTAGGAGAACAAATATGGTGCTTTTCGGTGTTTCACTTAAATGTCTCCAGAATATTCCAGATGATGAATGTCAGAGCTGTTACCTGGTAACAGCAGGGCAGGTGTACTTTGGAAGGCACTTGAATTGGCAAATGCCATGGTGTGGTCCAAACTTTTAAAATACAAAACACTGGGGCACCTGGGTGGCTCAGTGGGTTAAGTGTCTGCCTTTGACTCAGGTTATGATCCCAGGATGCTGGGATCAAGCCCTACATTGGGACTCCCTGCTCAATGGGGAGCCTGCTGCTCCCTCTGCTCATTCTCTCTCTCTCTCTCTCTCTCTCTCTCTCTCTTCTCTCTGCAACAAATAAATAAAATCTTTTTAAAAAATAAAATAAAATACAAAACCCCAGAAGAGGTCTGCCTGCTTAAAAATGGGATCAGCCCAATGGCTGTGTATACTCAAGCCCCACTACTTTAGTGAAATAACTTAGGAGAGTCATCTGATTTCTCTTCCATCCTAGAAAATAATAATTGTTTCCTAGTAGGAGTGGGGGGAATATTTGGTAAGTCAATGCATGTAAAATGTTTAACATAGTACCTGGCATGGAATAAGTGCTTACTGAATGTTAGCCTAAAAGTGAGTCTGTAGATAACAATCTGGACACCTGCTTTTCTTTACTATCACCAGTGAAGTAATAATGGAACATGGAGAAATACTTCTACAGAGCCAAGAGAAGCTTTATAGCACTTTTAAAAGAGTGATTCCCAAATCGCTGTCCTTTTAACTATAGTGTCCCATGAAATGTTCATAGCTGTTTAATGGCCAAATATACTTGAGCAAATATAGCTAAAAACAAATTGGAGAAAACAACAACAACAACAACAACAACCCTGGCTTCTTGTGGTGAGCATACCATGATGTATGGACTTGTTCAATCATTGCATTGCATGCCTGAAACTAATATAACTTTGTGTATCAGCTATACTTCAATAAAAAAATAGAGTTCTTACTTTTTTGAATATTTAAGTGCCTTAGCATTGAAGATATAATATGGACTGACATGGCTTGGCCTGAATTTCAGAAGGATGACTCTGGCAGCATTAGGACAGATAGCCTGAAGGTCAAGAGACTAGACACAGAGATGAGAAATGATGTAGGCTGTGTGGATGGGCACAATGTCAGGGCATTAGTGACACTAGAAAGGTAGAATAGTCAGTTGTTGGTGCCCAATGAAATGTCAGGTGTGCAAGCAAGGGAGAAATCATCAGAGAGTTTCCATTTTCTTTGGAGTATGGTGGTAAAACCTAAGATAAAGAAAGGTAAGAAAGGGAAAAGATAATGAAAAAGAAGAAAGAGAAGAGATTGATCCATTGCCTTGAGTTTCTATTATATAACAGAGATGATGAGATGCCTATTTTATTTTGTCCTTACATTTCCAAAAGGTAGATAGATATTTATCATCTCCACCCTCCAGAAGAGAAAACTAAACCTCACAAAAATTAATAACTGGCCTTTCTTCCTGGAGCCGGGGAAGACCAGATGGCTCTCAAATCCATGCCCTTCTTTCTACTACAACCCTCTGCTCATGAGTTGGCTCATAATGTGGCAGCTTCATGTTGGAACTATCAGAAAAACTATGAAAAAGTCCATCCTTTTTATTGAACCACGTTAACTTCAGAGAACCAACCTGAAATTTTGCTCTGATTGCTGCCAAATGCTTTGAGAGTGGTTGACTGCTTGGGACGGCAGAGACCCAGCTCTGCTTTGGAGTAGAAGTTATCCCCCTGAACTGGCATGAGCACAGAAAAGGCACTCTACCCTATGGATCCCTGTGAACACCCCTGAGAGTGTGTCATGTAGTCCCAGAGGGCTCAGGAGTACCCAAGAAAATAGCCAGGTCAGACCACTGCTCTGTGATGATCAAGTTTGTAAAATAACAACACATTTGAAAATTGGACACATTTTGTTAGACCAAAGGCCAATTGGGAGTTTCTGGTCCAGATGGCCTGCTCGGCCTGAACCCTCCTAATGACCCTCTAGGACAGAGTGGGAATGCTTCTCACCCACCGTGTGAGATATTTGTGAGGACTGGTTAACTCAAATATTAGTGAAGATCCAGCTGTACAGTATTTGCAAATACCCCTCCCCTCACCAAACAACCCTACACAAACGGACCCTTTGCTTCTCAAATGCATTCCCATAATCCTAGAGTGGGGAGGTAAGCACAAACGTGTAAGGGACTCACTTTCAGGCTCGCACCCACTCTCTTAAGGTGATGATCTTGCGTGGCTCTGCTGCACAAAGGTGAGTACCACTTTTCCCTTTTGGTGAAATGGGAATCACAGGACCAGTTCATAGAGTTGCTGTAGAAATGAATGCAAATCGCCTAAAGGATGGAACAAACACGAGTTAACCCTCAACACGAACTGAAATTACCGCGGTGGATGGAAAGGAGGCTGCTTACTCCTGAGGGAGACAGATAATGCTCCTGGCTTCAACAGGAATAAGACTGGTAGGACCCAATCAAACAAACCATCCGAAGGGTCTTGCCACACCTACCACTACGCTTCTTCCCGTAAACACCATGGGGTGGGGGGTGGGGGCGAGACGATTAAAACCTAATGTCAAAACACGTTTGGCTGTGTCCTAACCCCCCATGTAATCGGACACGATGCAAATCTAAATTACAGTGTGCTCCAGCGGAGAAGAGCCGAGGCTCGGGGGCAGCGCCGAGTAATCAGCCGCTAACGCAATCCAAGCAAGCGCACGGACGCTCTACCTTCGTCAGCATCTAGGCCCACTCGGAGCGCAGCCCCTTTATGTAAATACAAAGGGATAACGACGGCAGGAAGAAAACAATAGAGTGGGTATTGTCTATCGCAGGGATGAGGCGGGTTTGGAAGGCACCAAGCAGGCGGGCGGCAGCGCGCAGCGGCTTCAAAGAGGGGGCGGGGGAGGAGCCAGAAAAGCCCAGCCCCTCCGAAGCCCCCCGGCGCCCGGCCGGACGCGCCGGCAGCCAATGGGCACACGCAGCGACCAAAGTGCCCGAGTTTGTTAGAGCCGCTTTCCCTCTTCTTTCAACGTAAACGAAAGCGAAATGACCGTACCGATTGGCTTCATCCGCAGCATACAAGTGGAATAAACGGTGCCTGGTGGCAGGCGTTCAGTCGCTGGGCCACAGCTGGGCGCGGAGGCTGCGCTTGCTGGAGTCGCCTTTGCAGCCCAGCCGCACGCAGCTCCGCGAGTCCCCCGGGACCGCCTGGAGGAACGCGGGGCGGCGGGGGCGGTGGCTGCGGGGGCAGGCTGGCAAACTGAAGACCGGGGAGTACTTTGCAAACACCATTACATGGCACGTGAAAAGTGTAACGTGGCAGGAAACAGGCAGCACCTGGTGTGTCAGCAGCTAATTGTGTTGTTCGGTGGCACGTTAGCCCCGCGCCGCTGCAAACCCGGCCGCTCACCGGCCGTGCGGGCGCCACAGATCCCTCCTACGCGGGACCCACCGGTCAGGTGGCAGCGTCCCCGAGGTCTCCCATTGCATTTAAATCAACGCGGGCACCAATGACACGCCTGTATCTTACCCTTGCGGGGCTGGGACGGAAGTCGTTTTCAGCCACTTTACACAGAGATGTCTGGGAAAAAGAGGAAAAGTGAATTCAAGAAGTGCATTGGAGTTTAATACGTTTTGGGGGAAATTAAAAAAAAAAAAAAAGAAGAAGAAGAAGAAGAAGAAAGGAGGGAGGAAAGGATGGAGGGAAGAGGAAGGAAGGAATGAAAAGGGAAAAGGAGAAAAAAGGGGTACCTGGGGACCTCAATATGAAGAGCATGCAACTCTTGATCTCAGGGTCCTGAGTTCGAGCCCCACACGGGGTGTAAAGATTATTTAAGTAACTAAAACTCTTAAAAGGGAGGGGGTCGGTCGGGGCACCTGGATGGGTCAGTGGTTGAACATCTGCATTAGGTTCAGGTCGTGATCCCGGGGTCCTGGGATCTAGTCCTACATGGCCCGAGGGAGCTTGCTTCTCCCTCTGCCTATGTCTCTGCCTCTCTATGTGTGTCTTATGAGTAAATAAATAAAATCTTTAAAAAACTAAAAAATAAAAGGGGAATGAAGCAAGAAAATAATTGAATAAAAGAATGACTTTTGTATACAAGAACACTTTTTGCTTTTATTTCTTAATTAGAGCCAGTTTCCTGCAAGAGGTAGCAATATCCATAAATGCCCCTCTTCCATGGTTGCTATTTTTACACACAGGCAAGGGAAATAAAGACAAAATTTCCTAGTAGAATTCGATCATATTTTCAGGGGACATTAGTCTTTGAGGTCCTAATATTCCATTTATTCCAAACCTTAATCTAATATGCATGTGACCTGTGTATTCAGGGTTCCTTTATTAGGACATTAGGGTTCGGTCCAAACTTTATATTTACAGAGAAAATGGTCATATTTAGAAGGAAAGTGGATGAAACTAGGTGTTTCATGTGGTCTTTAATTAGTATCAGCTCATCGTTTGTGGCATACTATAATAAACAAAAGTCACAAGAATTTTTTAAAGGATCGAATCTTGCATGAAGAACTGACATAATATATTTTGGCTGGTCCCAGTTTTCTAATAACTAGTGTCTTACAAATGTTTTTGAAAAGCCTATAAATTCTGGTGAGTTTATTTTGATGCTTAAGTGGAAGATACATAGTTAAATCTAAAGCAGTTTCAATGGATATGGCAAACTGTATAACTCAAGGATGAGGGGATTTGAAAGTGAGACAGTTCAAATCTGCAGTCCCACTCACAATAACTTACAAGCTGTGTGACTATAAGCATGTAACTTAACCTCTCTGAGATTCAATGACTTCATCTGTGAACTATGAAAAGTTATGCCTATCTTGTAAGGTTGGCTGAGGATCAGAGAAAAAAAATGTATGAAGAGCTGACCACAGTGCCTTGCATACAATCAATATTCAATTGTTTGCTTTTTATGTTAGAGGTAGTATGAGCTTTTAGGAGGAAACTGGTGGATATCTTCTACTTTTTAATTAGACATATTAAAAAAAAAACACAAAAGTACCAAATGCATTAATATATTCTTCTAAGCTTCAAGCAGCAAGTATAAATGACAGACAATATCTCTCCTTTGCCTCAAGATGTAAATTCTGGAAGCAGACATGAGACTTACCCCAGAGTGGATCTGTATCGAGTGCTTATCCCCAGGGATATACTGTATACATAACTCGTAACTCGATGCGTCTGTTACTGTTGTAATTGGGAAGCAGGAAAGCCATCCTCATGTAGAAAGAGAGCCAAGGCTCTCTGCAATGTCAATGAGGTAGGATCAGAATGACATTTTCAGCATAATGTTAGCCAATTAGATGTTGGAAAAATGTATGCACTGCTCCAATCCACCTGTCATATGCCTAGGATTCCTAATAGGGAACAGGAGGAGGTCACCAAAAAAGAAAGCAAAAATCAGGGAGGAAAAATTTGACTGTAAAGGCAAGATTGGCTGAAAACAGCAGCACTCAGGAAGAAAGTTCCAAACAAAGTGGAAAGTGGCCGTTGAATAATTTTGACAGCGAATTGCAATGATTGCCAATGCTCTGCATCAGGGTCCTCTATTTTGGAGAAAATTTTATGGATGCCTTACTGGCAGCCTAATGAAAGGACTGCTACAAATCATCTCAGAGTCAACAAGAAAGAGGTCCTAAAACTAAAACTAGCCTCTTCCTAGGCTGCCACCAAAAAAAAAAAAAAAAAAAAAAAAAAAAAAAAAAAAAAAGCCTACATTCTCCCAATGAGGTTTTTCAAAAATGAATTACGCCATTAAGTGCCAAGAAGAAAATTAGCTATGAGCTTTTAAATTTAAAATGATCCCCTTTTTAATTGTAAAACAGTGGCACTTAACTGCTATTGATCCTGCTGAGACACATTAGGGAACAGGGTCACCATAACTGTTAATATTCACTGCTTAGTGAAAGAGCATCAAAGGACATTTTAATGTCACAGACTTTCTCGGGGAGTTTTTAAAGAAGGTTTGAATCAGCCAGCCTATGAATGAAAAGGACATGAGGTAGACAAATGTAGAAACAAATGTGATAGCAATTTTCTGCTAATCAAATCATAACTCAAGATTGATTTTTTGGCAAAAGTTTATGTCATATAGATTTCCAAGGCTGGTCGACATTTAAAAGTCAGAGTATATATTTTCTATAGAGTGGGACTTTTCAGATGATCATCCAATGGGGAATTTTTGTTTATTTTTTAACACAGAAATGTAAGAGAGAGCCTCCCTTCTGGGGAAGACCACTCCACTTTTGCATACTTCAGAAGGAAGGACTGTGAAATGTCCATGACATTTTATTCCAAACTCAGTCCATCCGACTTTTTTTGAAGCTTTTATTGGATAAGACAATGAATGTTCGGTTTCTTAAAGGAAGAAATTACATTTTTCGAGCACATTCAAAAGAGAGTTTCTCCTTTCACCCAGATCCTATACTGAATTTGAAAATATTGACTTTGTGGCATTGTCGACTTCTAGAATGCCGAACTTTGCCAAAATCCGGAGCTGAACAAAGTGCTTGCTGTTAAAAGTAAGACCTCTTATTCCAAAGCCCTAAGAGAAATGTTAAAAAGGTAAATACAATGTGGTATTGAACTTAAAAAAAAAAAAAAAAAAAGCTCGTGTTCATCTTTCTAACCAGATCATCTTTACTTCTTCACAGTGCATATTTCTCAATATGCCAGTGGACTCTTGCTAAAATAGTATTATCATTTTTTTGGTCCCAAGTGTTCAAAAATACAACTTAAATGTCTATTAAAACATTTTTTAGGGTGTTACATTTTGGCAAATAAAACCTTACAGGGATTACCACCTTGAAAGGGAAATAACAGAAGGAAATAAATGGTGTCTTTGGGGGATTTACATTCTTATTGTTTTAAAGAAGGTATTTCATTCTTTATGGCATCATTGAGATGTCCTGGGGGACATCTGGGGACAAGTAGAACACGAGTGGCCTCTAGAATGTATTCATTCTTAGATCCACGTACCACGTATTTACCCAATGCACGTTCCCTGGGATTTCACATTGGAAACTAAGGAAACTCCACTAGCATTAATGTATTTAAATGCATTATATACATATATAAAGAATTTATATATAAATGTGTATATACTATAGGAATACATTTTATAAAATGCACTTAAATAAATATAAATGTATTTTATAATGTGGAATAAAAAAGGATTCATATTAATAAAGATAAACAACTTATTCATAGAAGAAAGTTTTAATAATAGTCTTTAATATTTCAATTTTGTTTCCTATGTAATAAACACAGTTTAAAATAATTATCATTATTTTTAATAATAAGATTTACTGAATGATTTTTCGATTGATCCCATTTATTTCAAATGGGATCATTCAGGAAAACATTCAGGAAAATTTCTGCAACTAAGCTGCTAAATTTCTATAACTAGCCAATAATTCTAGCCAGAACAAGTTAAAAATTATGATTCTCTAATCCTGGTGATGATAATCTTTTTAGAAGAGATAGAATGTAAATATATCATGATTTATTCAAAAACTATTACTAAAAATTGATCAGAGTGCTGTCTGGGTGGCTCAATTGGTTAAGCATTTGCTTTCAGCTCAGGTCATGATCTTAGGGCCTTGGTGTAGGGCTCCCTGCTCAGTGGGGAATCTGTTTCTCCCCCTCTCTCTGCCCCTCCACCCATTTGTGCTCTCTCTCTTGCTCTCTCTCTCTCAAATAAATAAAATCTTTAAGAAAAAAAAAACTAAAAATTGATCAGAAATAGATTTATGATAAATCAAAATAAATTTTAAAGGAACTAAAGGAACTCAATTTAGAGACTGATAATTATTGTTCTGGAATAAGAATAATTTGCTTAAGAGAATTTTTAGTTTAGATTTTACATAATAGTTTGTATAGAATCGATGTTAAATATTCATAAAGTAGGACATAACTTTACATATTTTTGCATATCAAAGATTGGTACTCTATTCTCTATTTAATAAAGGCTCAGAGTATTCTAGCCTTTGCAATAAGTACAATAAAGGGAGTAGAAGAAAATATTTATTTTGCCTATTTTTATACAAAACTCTATGCCTGCCTTACTTCTGGATGTCTCTTACAGAAAAAGTAATTTTGGTACACATGCATGCAGATTAAATCATTGTGGGATCCCTGGGTGGCGCAGCGGGGATCCCTGGGTGGAGCAGCGGTTTAGTGCCTGCCTTTGGCCCAGGGCGCGATCCTGAAGACCCGGGATCGAATCCCACGTCGGGCTCCCGGTGCATGGAGCCTGCTTCTCCCTCTGCCTATGTCTCTGCCTCTCTCTCTCTCTCACTGTGTGCCTATCATAAATAAATAAAATTAAAAAAAAATCATTGTAGTTGGGATGGTTAAAAAATGTGTCAGGAAGGGAGAGGGTATGAACAGTGCAGAGTGGAGCAAGAAGATTTGGAATGATCTCTTCAGACAGATATAGAGGTAGGTTCTAAATAAATCCCAGTCTTGGAGCTGCTGTCCCAGGTGGATCACTAGACGTGGTCTGATGGTTGTGGGGCAGACAGATGAACCAGGTGAGGAATTTTTTCCACCATGTCCTGGAGCCATGAACCCAAATCTACACATTACCTGTCCTTGCCCCCACAGTCAGGAGAAGGTACAGTTCAGACTTTGTGGAGTTTGAAGCACATACATTTTGAGGGACCCTCTTAAAAAACAAGAAAAGAAATTATAAATATGACATTAGTTATGAATGGAAATATTTGGTTAGAATAAGAAAAGAAATCACAACATTTTTGAGACTTGGAAATTCAGTCCATTTTTCTGTGGCAGCTTAAGGTAATTTGCTTGAAATGTATACAGAACAATAGTTCCAAAGGCAAGTTAGTCTGTCCCTCACTGGAAAGGCCTTCACTTCTGGCACCTCCCAGCACTCATAGGTACATAGAGCCCCCTGAAGCTAAAGCTTTCTTCATCAGCTTTGTAAGAATCCGTCTCCGGTACAGCGAAGCCATGATGAGTCTTTGGCTGGTTATCTTTTATGGCTCCACATTTGGTTCATCCCACATTACATGCCAAGGCAATATTCCATGAGAAAGACAATATCTGCACCTTTGAAATTCCAGTCTCCCAGTGAAGGAAAAAGTGTTACTATGGAATGGGCTGTGGGCCATGATTCTTCCCTCCAACCTGCCCACCTCTGTCACGGTCCCTGTGGAGAGAAGTCTTCAGCCTTTCCACTCCATAGCTACACGGTTGCAGAGCTCATGTGTATGGTAGGGAAGGTATGTTCCCAGAGACTCACAATTTTGTCTCATGCTGCCAATATCATAGACTAAGAGTTCCCAAATCCAGCCAGTTTGGCACAGTTCAGCAGTCATAGGTGGCAGCTTCAGGCCCAGTCATGACATTTCAGGTACGAAGATAGGAGTTGATTGGCTTAAAACTACAACTTGTAAGAGTTCGGAAGTCACAACACCTTTCTGTCTGTTCTGACAGGTCAATAAGACTGAATTTGCACCTCAGAAGTGGAACACTATTTAAAAAATAATCAAGTTGCTTCAGAAGCTGACAGCCAGGAGAGTTGAAGAATGTGATAAGAGTGTGAACTGTCCATTCCAGCCTCCCAGTTGGGAAGAATGAAATGCATTGGGAATTGGGAGGTTCAGAAAGCCTCACCATACAGTTAGGCCAGACAGAAGGTGGTGATGGGATGCACAGCATCAGAATCCAGAGTCAGGTGGAAATATGGCTGTCAGATAAAATATAGGACATTCAATTTCTAAATTCAGATATACATGAGTAAATTTTTCAATATATGTACATTCCCAAAATTGCATGGGATTTATTCATACTAAAAAGTTATTTTTTTATATATGAATTTACACTTAAGTTGGAGTCCTATATTTTTTTATTTGCCTAGTCTGGTAATGCTAGGTAGAAAGTCATGTGAAAGGGAAACCCTAAATTAGCCAGGACCATTCAGTTCTAAGAAGTAGAAAAGGATGACAAACTACTTAAAACAAAAATAAAAATAAATGTGCAAATATATGGTCAACTGAATTTTTTCCTAGCTCTAACATTCTTTTTTTTCTCACTACTTTAAGCATCTTTATTTTTTTGTCATTTTTTTTTCATCATGGTAAGCGTACTCTTTTCATCTCCATCTCCTATTTCTCCCATCTCCCCCACCCACCTGCCTCGGGTAACTATCAACTTGTTCTCTATGATTGAGAGTCTGTTTCATCGATTGTCTCTCTCTCATTTTTTTACCTTTGCTCATTTGTTTTGTTTCTTAAATTCCGCATATGAATGACATCACATAGTATTTGTCTTTCTCCGACTGACCTTTTGCTTAGCAATAGATGCTCTAGCTGTATCCACGTTGTTGTAACTGGCAAGATTTCATTATTTTTTATGGCTGAATAACATTCCATTGTATTTATGTGCTACTTATTTATCCATTCATCTATCAATGGACAGTTGGGCTGCTTCTACAGTTTGGCTAGGGGTACAGGTATCCCTTTGAATTAATGTTTTTATATTTTGGGTGTGGTTACTGAATAAAGTGGTTCTATTTTTAATTTTTTGAGGAAATTCTATCATGTTTTCTATGATGATTGCACCAAATGGCATTCCCATCAATAAGGTAAGAGGGTTCCTTTTTCTCCACATCCTCACCAACATTTGTTGTTTTGTATGTTTTTGATTTTAGCCATTCTGGCAGGTGTGAGGTGATATCTTATTGTAGTTTTGATTTGCATTTCCCTGAAATTGAGTGATGTTGAGCATCTTTTCATGTGTCTGTTGGCCATCTGGACAACTTCAGAGAAATTTGTATTCACATCTTCTGCCCACTTTTTAATGGATTATTTGATTTCAGGTTGTTAAGTTGTATCAGTTCTTTTTATATTTTGGATACTAGCTCTTTATTGGATATATATGTCACTTGCAAATACCTTCTACCATTCAGTAGGTTGATTTTTACTTTTAATGATTTTGTCTTCTGCTGTGCAGAAACTTTTTATTTTGATATATTCCCAATAGTTTATTTTGATGTAGTCCCAATAATTCATTGATGCTTTTGTTTTCCTTACCTCAAGAGACATATCTAGAAAACTCTTGCTATGGCCAATGTCAGATAAAGCAGCCTATGCTCTCTCCAAGGATTTTTAGGTCTTGCATTTAGATCTTTAATCCATTTTCAGTTTATTTTTTTTTGTTTATGGTGAAAGAAAACCATGACAAACTACTTAAAGCAAAACTAAAAATAAGTGTTGTGCAAGCATATGTTCAATTAATTTTTTTATAACAGTAAAAATACTATTCATGTGGACAAGAAAAGGGTGCTGAAATGCCTGGATATTTCTGTGAGAAAAAAATAAAACTCAACCCTTATTTTGTATTATACAAAAAATTAATTTAAAATGGATCATATACCTAAAGTAAATGCTAAAACTATAAGGCAACTAAAGACAAATATAGAAGAATACCTGTACAACATGAGGTAGGCAGAGATTTCTTAGGATACAAAGGAGGAACTAAGCATAAAAGAAAAATTGCTAAATTGGTGTCTTGGATTGAATGTCCTAAAGGTGGAGCCTGAGGTGGGCTCTTGTGTGAGTCATTTATTGAGTGAATGCCTGTAAGGGACACCTGTTAGGAAGTAAGAGAAGCAGGATAGGACAAAAGAAGAAGCATAGCAAAGAAGTGGGGTCAGCTGGAATCCAGGCCCTGTCTGAAGCCATAGGGAGGCATGGACACAAATGACACTTCAGTTCTATCCCATATGGAAATCAGAGTTAAAGCCTTGTATACACCATAACAACCAGCCATTTGTATAGGTCATTCCAGAAAAGAAAAAAAAAAATGGTGCTCCAGTTATTTCTAGGTAAAATGACCCCCAGTGGCTGACAATTCTTCTGAGAAGGCTCTCCCTGTAAGCCTTTTGCAGCCAACATTTATAATAACTGGGAATGGATCTATTACCATTGAACATCATCAAAGTTAAAACATTCAATGATCAAAAGGTGTTATTTTAAAAATGATTAGTTGGGATGCCTGGGGGGCTCAGTGGTTAAGCATCTGCCTTTGGCTCAGCGTGATCCTGGAGTCCTGGGATCGAGTCCCACATCGGGATCCCTGCATGGAGCTTGCTTCTCTCTCTGCCTGTGTCTTTGCTTCTCTCTCTGTCTCTTGTGAATAAATAAATACAATCTTAAAAAATAAATAAATAAAAATGATTAGTCAAGTCACATATTGAAAGAAAGTATTTATTTCAATTTGCATCTTACAAAAGACTCATATCCAGAATAGATAAATAATTTTAGAAAACCCAAACAAACAATCCATGTGTTAAAAAGGGGCAAAGATCTTATATGCAGAAAACCCTAAGGATTCAACAAACATGCTATTATAATTAACAAATGACTTCAGCAAAGTACCAAAATACAAAATCAACACACAAAAATTAGCTGCATTTCTATACACTAACAATGAAAAATCTGAAAAGGGAGTTACAATTCCATTTTCAATAGCACAAAAAGAATAAAATACTTAAGAATTAACTAAAGAGGTGAAAGACTTGTATAACAAAAAGCACAAAACATTGCTGAAAGAAATGGAGTATAGGAATACATAGGAACACATTCTATGTTCATGGATTCAAAGACTCAATATTGTTAAGATGCCTATACCAACCAAAGCAACCTACAAATTGAATACAACTCCTACCAAAATCCCAATGATATTTTTGCAAACATAGAAAAACCCACCTTAAATTCATATAGGATCTCAAAAGAACTCACAGTCAAAACAATCTTGAAAAAAAGAGCAGAGCTGGTGGACTCACACTTTTTCACACTTTCTCATTTGAATATTTACTTTAAAACTCCTGTAATCAAAATTGTTTGGTACCGACATAAAAACAGACATATAGATCAACAGTATAGAATAGAGATCCCAAAAATAAACCCCTGCATATATTGTCAAGTGATTTTTGACAGGGGTGCCAAGACTATTCAGAATGGGAAAGACAGTCTTTTCAACAAATGGTGCTAAGAAAACTGAATATCCACATAGAAAATGAAAAAAAAGAAGAAAAAGAAAAAGAAAGAATTTGGACCTTTACCTTACACCATATACAAAAATTAACTCAAAATTAATCAAAGATTTAGCTGTAAAACCTAAAATTCTTAGAAATAAATAGAGTATAATCATTACAACATGAAGCTGTCAATGATTTATTGGATTTGACACCAAAGGCAGAGGCAACAACAACAACAAAACAAATAAATTAGACTCCATAAAAATTAAAGAACTTTGTGTATCAGAATACAGTATCAACAGAGCAGAAAGGCAACCCACAGAATGGGAGAAAATATTTGCAAGTCACATATCTGATAAAAGGTTAATATCTAGAACATATAGAAAACTTGTACAACTCAACAACAAAAAACATACAATCCAGGTCAAAAATGGGCAACTTTAATAGATATTTGTTCAAAGAAGATTTACAAATGGCCAATAAGTACATGAGAATGTACTCAATATCACTGATTATTAGGGAAATGCAAATCAAAACCACAATAAGATACCACTTCATATCCATTAGGATGGCTACTATTAAAAAAAAAAAAAAAGACGGTAATAAGTATGTGGAGAAATTGGAACCCTTGTGTATTGTTGGAGGGAATATAAAATGTGGAAAACAGTAGGAAAGTACCTCAGAAAATTTTAAAAATTACCAATCTATCCAGCAATTCCACTTCTGGATATACACAAAGCAGAGCTTCAAAGAGGCACTTGTACCTCCATGTTCATAGCAGTATTATTTGCAGTTGCTAAAACATGGAAGCAAAACAATGTCTATTGTCAGATGAATGGATAAGCTAAATGTGCTTTATACATTGACTGGAATATTATTCAGCCTTAGAAAAGAAAGAAATTCTGCAATATGCTACAACATGGATAAATTTTGAGGACATTATTCCAAGTAAAATAAGTCACAAAAAGAGAAATACTGTATGATTCCACCTATATGAGGTACTTAGGGTAGTAAAATTGATAGAAAGAGAAAGCAGAATAGTGGTTCTCAAGAGCTGAGGGAAGTGGAGAATGGGAAGTTGCTGTTCAATGGGTATAGAATTTCAGTTTTACAAGATGAAATAGATGGTGGTGATAGTTGCACAATATTATGATTGAATACCACTAAACCATACAATTTAAAAGGTTAAGGTGATAACTTTTATTTTCTGTGTATTTTATTACAATACAAAATATGAGGGAGGAAGGCAAAGGGCTTTTATAGACAGAATGGCTAAAATTAAAATGACTGAGAAAACCAAATATTAACAAGCATTTAGATCACATGGACACAAATGCATTGCTAGTAGGAGTGTAAAATTTTACAACCCCTTTGAAAACTGGCAGTTTCTGATAAATCTAACTCCGTACTTAACCCAAGAAATAGTAATTATACTACCTTCTCCACATGTGAAAATAGATGTCCACCAAAAAAAAATTGTACAAAAATGTTACAATATCCACATTAGCTTTGTTCACTATAGCCAAAATCCAGAATTAACCCAATGTAAATCAACAAGTGAATGGGTAAATAATTTGCAGCATATTCATGCAATAAATTGAAACTCAGCTGTAAGACGAGCTCCCATTACATGCAACAACATAGATGTACCTCAAAACCATGTTGAATGAAAGAAGAGAAACACAAAAGAGTACCCATTCAATGATTCCACTATACAAAGTTCAAGAATAGTCAAAACTAATCTATAGAGATAGAAATCAGAACAATGGCAGTTTCTAGGGTAAAGCATGGGAACTGATATGAAGAGGTCATGAAGAATTTTATAGGGTGATGCAAATCTTTTACCTCTTGAAAGGGTGGTAGCTTACAAGAATATATACATTTGCTAAAATGTATCAGACTGTATTCTTAATATCTCTGTTTTATATTGCAATGTAAACTAAACCTCAAAAATTTTTATTAGTTTATGTAAGTAGAATTCTAAGAGATTAATTGGTTTCAGGAATGTCTAAATCTCAGAGTTAGGTCCTCAGCCTGCTCTCTCCCTCTCCCCCCTGCACTCTCTCACACCCTCCTCCTCCCTCTCCATCCTACTCCCTCCTCTCTCTCCCCCTCCCCCAAACCCTTTCCTTCTGCTTGCCTCTTCTTGCCTCTGTTTGGCCTTATTCTGGATCCTATTGCTACACATAACCATAAGAACGTTCCCACAATGCCTTTAGGGATTATTACATAGTTCAAAATTCTGAAATCACCCTGGGACTATGATGCTATATTGGCTGAACTTGTTCATGTAAAAGAAGAAACTCAGCACGTTGTAACTTTCATTTTAATCGTGCTTCACAGCTAATTGGCTGTTCTGCTGAGGTTGTTTCTTGGCGAACCCAATCTTAGAGTAGACACTTATCATGGCTTCTCTGATCCACGGAGATAATTTACAAATTGGGAAATTGTTCTCAGCTGGTTTAAGAGAATACTCACATTTTATTTAGAACTGCTCATTTATCTGGACATCCATTGCTGCTTTCCTAAAAGTCAAGATAGGCCATGAAGATATCACAGCCAGGGGTTTTGAGACAGACATCGAGCAGAGATCTTGCTCTCTGAAGCGATCACACTGGAAAAATAGAACCTGGTCTGAGTGGGAAAAGGAATGATGTGGAGCTTCATTTCAGATGGAACCATGCTGCATAACCAAAAAGTATAGTTTTGTCATTTACTCCACTCCATTTACAAATTTGGATTTATTTCTACATGGTTCTCTTCCTGAAAAAATTCAATGAGACTTTCTAGAAACCATTTGCCTTACAGTACCCAGATAAAATTGTCAGAAAATTTTCCTTGTAAGCCTTCAACCAGTTGGACATGGGCTCTTTTTCAATATTCTCTTTTTAATTAACAAAATCTAACTCCTATATTTGCTCTTTACATTCTTTTACTCAGAACAATTTGCCCTCCTGAACTTCCTCGTTTGACTTCATTTCTTTCCATCTTCTATATTTCATCAGAAAGCCCAAGCTCAGGACTCAAAGAAGCAATATTTTTAGATGGACCTTCTCACTAGTATCTGTTTGATGACCTCACAGGCCAAATTTGTTTTTGTAAATAAGGTTTTACTGGAGTACAGCCTCATCTATTTCTTTACATGCTGTCCTTAGCTTCTTACAATGCAGAAATTAGTTGGAAGTGGGAGAGAATGCCCACAAACCTAAAATATTTACTATCTAGCCCTGCAAAGAAATCACTTTCCCATGCCTCACCTACACTATCACCTTCTCATGCTCTTCTCCATAACATTAAATCTCAAACTTCCAGGCAGTTCAGGTGGCTCCGCGGTTTAGCGCCGCCTTCAGCCCAGGGCATGGTCCTGGAGACCCTGGATTGAGTCTGATCGGGCTCCCTGCATGGAGCCTGCTTCTCTCTCTGCCTGTGTCTCTGCCTCTCTCTCTCTCTCAAATAAATAAATAAATAAATAAATAAATAAATAAATCTTAAAAAAAAAAAAAAAAAGAAAGAAAAAGATAATCTCAAACTTCTCCTTGGGATGGAAGAGGCATTTCAGGAGCCTAACAAAAAAAAAAAAACTAAGTCATATAGGGTTGGCCATATCTCTTTATCATGTACATTATCAACACAGAAAAGTGTGTTATGGGGAGGCAATCCCTATACCAACTGACCTTGGGATTTTGTCCTTCTATCAGCACCTTAATGACACTCAAGGACAGAGCATGCCAACAATTCTCTCCAACCCACTAAACCACCCATTCAATCTTCACCTCTCCATCAGACTTCAGTGGAAGATAAATTTTTATTTAGATATAAACCTGTTATAATACATAGATGATCTCTCATAGAAGGTTTTCTGAAATTTCTTGTTAAGGCTAACAATAGGTATTGTGTAGGAAAAAAAGTCCCTGAAAGAATACTAAAATATATTTTTTAACCATGGAAACAACCTTAAGACATCAATCAGTAGCTTGGCAATGGAAAACTGGACTGAGAAGAAGTCTGATCATGAAGGATCCAGAGGAAATGAGAGACTCATTATGGAGGCTCAGAGAATTCAAGAGTTGTTTCACCCTAAATTCATGATGTATGCAAGAGTAGGAAGAGCTATTTCATGATAGATTCCCACCTAGGTATTTATCTAGATGAAGGTCCCAGGGAAGAGGCAGTAAACAAGTAAGCAGCATCACCTGAGTACTCCCATTGGAGCTGATGACGTAGGACTGCCCCCTCTCTCTCCTCAAAGATGGATGACTCCAAACAATGGGCAGATCTATGCCCAGCTCAACCACTAAAACCAACTGACTTTCCAACAAGCTTTACACCATTAGCATCACCATCATAGTCAAAACACAGCAGATAGCCCTGCCCTGTTCCCAATCCTCCTTCCCTACCCACAGATAGCATGACATTTATCATGCCCATGTATTTATTTCATACTTAATACATCTGAGTCCACAAACAATACCGGTTTTGCATTTTAATTTAAATAAATTTACTTCGTTGTATGTTTCATTCTGTATTCTGACTTTCCACAGTGTTTTATTTAAGGTGTTAATGTATTATTTCATTTTCCACAACTACAAGCCCTGCTCTGTGGACATTTTTGTCATCCTATCCAATGCCATGTGTAGTAGTTTCCTAAAGTATATATAGCTTTCAACTCTGTTTTCAATGAACTTTGAGCATTTTATTTTATCATCATTTGGCCATTCATATTTTTCCTCAGTGATCAACCTATTCATATTCTTTACTTATTTTTTATTGTTTTTGTTTTTATTTAATACTAGATATTTCATGTATGACCCGACCACTAATCATTGATTAGTGTTTTGTTTGCAAACATTTTTTTTTTGCCAGCCTGAGGCTTGTCTTTCAACTTTTATTAGTGGTTTTGTTATACTGAAGTTTATAATTTTAATTTATAAGTCTATAATTTAATTTATAATTTATAAGTTTGAAATTATTTGCAATTTTTTATCATCTAAGAAATGTTTTCTATACAAAGATTATGAATAGATTATTCATAAAAGTAATAGATTTTAATTTTAACTTTATTGGGGTAAAGGGGCAGAGAGAGTGAGAGGATAGAGAATCTGAAGCAGAAAAATGCTAAGTGGAGAGCCCAGCTTGGGGCTCAATCCCATGACGCTGGATCACGACCTGAGCTGAAAAAAGGTTTTGGAGTTTTATCTTTCAAAGTTATATCTGTAATCCGTTTGAAAGTATCATCATGTCTAGCTACTGTTCCGATGTGGACATCCAGTGGTCCCGATGCTATATATGACATAGCCCATCATTTCTGCACTACTTTGCAGTTCTACTTCTGTCATAGGTCATGCCCATGTATATTCATGGGCCTGCTGCTGGGATACCTATTGTTAGTATATTTATTTCAGTACCTTAGAATCTTTCCAATTTAACAACAAAAAATATCCTTGGGTGACCTTAGCTGATATTTAATTTACTCTATAAACCTAGTTAAATGGGATTCATTTTTTAAAAAAAGATTTTATTTATTTGAGAGAGAGAGAGCAAGTATGAGCAGGGGGAAGGTCAGAGGAAGAGGGAGAAGTAGACTTTCTGTTGAGCAGGGAGCCCAATGTGGGGCTTGATGCCAGTTTCCCAGGATCCCAGGATCATGACCTGAGCAGAAGGCAGATGCTTAACCGACTGAGCCACCCAGGTGCCCCTAATAGGATTTAAATACGTATACAGCTAAAACAGCCTATAGAAGAACATAATAATTTATCTTAATTTGGAATTTTCTTCTGTTTGACATAGTGCTAAGTAACTCACTAGTTTTTATGTGTATATAGCACATACTTAGTTTTGTGTTATTATTTTTATGATTATTTTACAGCTAAAAATGTGTTTAACTTTCTTATTCATCCCAATAGTTTACATAGATTTTTATTTTTATGTAAAAAATTATTGTCTATAAATGTCAATTCTTCCTTTCTAATATTAAAATTTATATCTTCTGTTATTATTGTATTATCCAGAAGCTCCAACACATGTTGAATAGAAGCATTAATAGCAGATATCCTTGTCTTGTTCTTGACTTTAAATAAATGAATCCTAAGTATTTTATTTATTTTGTAGTATTAATACGAACTTTTTAATTGGAATCCCTTTTTTTAAATATTGAGGTATAATTGACATACAAAATTATATTAGCTTCAGGTGAACAACATAGTAATTTTATATTTGTATACATGCTGAAAATGATCACCACAGTAAGTCCAGTTATGTAGTAAAGCCTGTCATCTTACAAAGCTAATATAATATTATTGACTATATTCCCTATGCTATACATTACATCCCCATGAATTATTTATTTTAGCTAGAATTTTGTACTTCTTAATACCCTTCACCTATCTCACTCCCTTCCCCCATCTCAACCCTCCTCCCCTCGGGCAACCTCCAATCTCTCCTCTCTATCTATGAGTCTGCACTTGGGCTTTTTTGTTTATTTTGTTTTTTAGATTCCACATATAAGTTAAATCACATGGCATTTACCCTTCTCTAGCTTATTTCACTTAGCATAATACCCTTAAAGTCCATTCATGTTGTCACAAATGGCAAGATTTCATTTTTGAGGGCTGAGTAATATTCCACTGCATATATATATTGTATACATTCCATATATACAATAGAATATATTTTATTATATATATTAATATAATATATATATATTGAATATATGTATATTACATCTTCTTTATCCATTCATTCACTGATGGACACTTAAGTTGTTTCCCTGACTATTGTAAGTAATATCACGGTAAACACAGAGGTGCCCTTATCTTTTCAACTTAGTGTTTTTGTTTTCTTCAAATAATTACCCAGTAACAGAATTTCTGGATTGCGTGATAGCTCTATTTTTTAATTTTTTCAGGAATCACTGTTTTCCATATTTGTTGCTCCAGTTTATACTCACATCAAGAGTGCACAAGAGTTCACATTTCTTGGCATCCTCATCAATGTTTATTATTTCCTGTCTTTTTTATAAGAGCCATTCTGACACATGTAACGTGAACCAAAGGCGAAAATCTCAATTAGCACCTACTTTCAGGCTGATTGGCAGCCAGATCCTCAGGTAGTAGCTTTTAAAGTATGGAAATATATACAGATTGTGGGACCCTAGTTATATTCTCTGCTAGCATCCAGACCAAGAGAACTGGAGGGGTCCCCTGGGTGGCAATTGTAAAACTCAAAGCTCCGGAGAGTGTATAAGTCCTTTCTGGGAAGTCTTGCCCAGATGCGGCAAGGCCAAAGGGATGCACAAGGATCACACTTGTTTCCTGGGAGCACCTCCTTAGCTTATAAATATAAGGAAAACCTGAAGCCTCTCCCTGAGGCTGAAGTCCCAGGCTAAGTAAATAGGCCTTTTCCCGGAAATAGTAGGGCTGTGTTTCATTCTACTGTCTGTGCAGTGCTCTGGGGATGTAGCCTGCCAAGAATTGTCTTTCTGATTGTTATGCTCCCATGGAGCTCTGGAAACTAGCACTTCTGGCCACCAGAAAAAGATGATCAAGGGCGGTGCCCCCTGTATGGAATGTGCTCACAAACTTTAGCTAGGGAGTTGGGGAAGTCCACAATTGCTCATGCTTGCTGGCCCTAGCCGGGAACCTTGAGAGTGCAGCAACCTTCACATTTTCTGGCTTCAGCAATTGCCATGACCACTGGTCACCACCCATCTCAGCAAGGTGGCAGGAGGGTGCCTTGTCAAAGCTTGCTGGTCTGTGAGAGTAGGTTATGCAGAGAGAGCAACAATGGTGTCTTCCAGCACCTCCATCTCTGGGGATTGTTTCCACTGTCCCACACTCTCTGGCCAATGCCCTCAATCAGTGACTGATATAGCCTACGTGCTTTAACTACTGGTTCTTTCCCATGGGTCTTGGCCTGAGCAAGACCACATGTGAGTCCTCCAAGAGGGGAATCTCAGTATCCTTTAATACTTTGGGACCCCTAGATGTCAGCCTCATTGCATTTTCCAAGCCAGATGTTCAGGGGGCTCATCTCTCTGGTCCAGATCCTAGGAGTTGGGTAACTAATGTGGGACACCAGCTCCTTGCTCCTCTAAGAGTTGTGCCTGTTTGGTGAGATCCCTCCCTATTGTGTGTTCCCTCACTAGAGGTGGGGATGTTTTCAAAACTATGACCCTGCCTCTCCTACTCATCTCAGTGTGTTTCTTTTATCTTTTGTTGTGCAGAGAAATTCATCTAGTTTCTAGATCATTTTCAGAGGGGAATTATTCTTAAGTAGCTATAGTTTTGATGTGTCTGTGGGAGGAGGAAAGTTCAGGAACTTTCTACACCACCTTCTTGGACCTCTTTCAGCTCAGTAGAAACCATTTAATCAAGTAAAGTGCCTTTACATTTATAATGGACTAAAGAAGGTTTTTATCATAACCTTTTATGATAACCATTTTTTTAATATATGAAGATTTTAACATGCTTTTCCTTAATCCAGCAATTTAGTAATTACATTAATAAATATTCCACTATTACAACATCCTTTCAACCCTGGGTTAAGCTCTACTGCTTTGTGATATATTATTTTTGATATATAATTAATTATTATTAGTTAATAATTAATAGTTTTGTTAATATTTTATATAGCACAGCACTTATACTTCTATACCTATAGTGAATTATGCTACCCTTTCTTATATTTAATAGTAAGATTATATTGGCTTATTAAAATGTGTTGAAAAGGAACAGCTTTCCTTCTTAGTTTCTGAGTTATTACAAATATAAAGATTAAATTTTTCCTTGAAGCTTCGTAAGCTTTCTTGTAAAACCTTCTGAGCCTGACACCTTCAGTGATTCTTTTATTTCTTTGTTTTAATTTCATCTTTTTTTATTTTAGCTTTAATTTTCAAAAATTTGAAAAAATTTAATTTTTTCAAAAATTCTATTCTTGATATAAGAAACTCTTGACTTGTGTTGGTTCATTCATTTTTTAGCCTTTTTTCCTCCTAAAATGAGCATTTAATATTCAAATCTCACTCTAAAATACTCCTATAGCTACATTTACAAGTTTTGTTATATAAAACAATTTTTGTTGCTTAGTTTCTTATTTCTAAATACTTCAGTGATTTTCATTACGATATCTCCTGCAACTCATGTGTTATTAAGAAGCATGCTTTATGGGGTGCCTGGGTGGCTCAGTCGGTTAAGGATCTGCCTTCAGGTGAGGTCATAATCTCCAGGTCCTGGGATTGTGTCAGGCTCCCTGCTCAACAAGGAGTCTGCTTATCTTTCTCTCTCTCTCTCCCACTGCCCCTCCTCCCTGCTCATTCTCTCTCTCTCTCTCTCTCTCTCTCTCTCAAATAAATAAATAAATAAATAGTTGTTGTTTTTTTTTAAAAGAAGCGTGCTTTGTTTTACATTCATGTTTATGATAGACAGATTTGGAGATGGCCTTTAGTGACCTCACTTTCTGGTATTCATGCCTTTCTGTAGTCTCCCTCTGAGTGTGGCTTCTAGAACCCCTCTTTTGGAATCCCCTTCTAATAAATACACTGGAAAAATAATAGAATAGCCCTTCTAAGATTAGGTTACAATCAGACTGCCTTCTGTCTTGGGCACTCACTCTTGTCAGCTCACTCTGAAGAAAGCCAGGTGCCATGTTATGAGTTCTCCTTCCATGTGGCCCACATGGCAAGAAACTGAGAGAGGCTTCTAACAACTGAATCCTGCCAACAACCACATGAGTGAGTTTGGAAATAAATTCTCCTCACTCTCCAGACCTTGAGGTGACTGCAGTCCTAAGAGTTTGACTAAAGTTTCAGGAAAGAACTTGAGTCAGGACCTCACAAAGTTGTCCCTGGATTTACAGAAACTCTGAGGTAGGAAATATTTATTGTTCTAAACAATCAGTTTTGATCTGATTTGTTACACAGCAATAGATAAATAATACAGATTTGGGTTTGTGAAAGTGGAATGCTATTATAGTGAAAAACTTAAAATGTGGGATTCATGTGAGAACTACACAATGAACTTTGAGGAGAGGGTTCATAAAAGCTTAAAGTGCCTTGGTCATGCCATGCCTAGAATTATGGACTTAGAGAACACTGCTAATAGGAAACCCAAAAGACATAAAGAGGTAATACTGAATAATTTCTTCTACTTCAATTCATAAAGAAATAACTTACACCTGCTAATACAAATACAGTTGATCTTTCACAGTGATAATCACTATCAATAACATGTAATTATTGACTATACAATACTAATGTGCTCTTTATAATTTCAAAGCTTGTGATAAAATATAGGTCTTCTAGAAAAACTGACAAGTTTGAAAAACTTGAATCTTGATCTTGACTGCTTCCAAATATTTAAAGACTGGTGTTGATACTAAGAAATATAAACTTTTAATATTGTATACTGAAAAGGGTTAATATTTGGATGATCTGCATAACTTAGTGATCCAATGTTTTCCAAATAATCAATGCATGATGTTACAAGATCATGCATGGTGGAAGAACCATTTAAAGTACATGCTTCTGCAGCACATATATTAAAGTACAAAATAGAATACTCGATCTTAACATAGCAGAATTTGAAAATCTCATGGATATGTTATCAAAGTACCAAAGTACCAGTATACATATCCAAAATTATGTATAAAGTCTATTAAAATAACCTACACTGTTCTAACTAAGATAATTATAGGGCCACATTTTCTTTATATATTTCAACTGAAACCATATAACACAACTAAATGAATGCAGAAGTATGAGAATCTGGCTGACATTTGTAAGGCCAAACACTAAGTAAGTTTTTAAGTGTAACACAATGTGACTGTTCTTATTTAATTTTTTTAATGTTGGAAAAGTTATTTTTGTAAAAATAAATTATTTATGTTAACTTTAATGTGTTTATTAATGTTTTAAAGATTTTTATTTATTTATTCATGAAAGACACAGAGAGAGAGACAGAGACATAGGCAGAGGGAGAAGCAGGCTCCCTATAGGGAGCCTGGTGTAGAACTCGATCCCAAGACCCCAAGATCACAACCTGAGCCAAAGTCAGACACTCAAACCACTGAGCCACCCAGGTGCCCCGAGTTTGTTATTATTTTAAATGAATTAATAGCTAATTAAATATTAAGATATTCAGATTCATTTCTATCAAAGTAAATATCAACAGATAAAATCCACTTAAAGAAAACTGTTTGCTGTTGTAGATAATTTTTAAGAGTGTAGGATGTCCTAGGACCAAAAATTTTAGAACTATTGTATCAGCATATTAAAGAGCATCAAAAGTCCATTGATACAAAAAGTTGTTTGACTGTGTTAGAGCCCAGTGTTTTCCAAACATGTCTGACCTTATAATTTCAAATTATATCTCTTTACCTCTAGCAATATATATTCTATAAGAGTCTTAAAGTTTTTTACATAGAAAATGGACATACCCTTGTGATTCTTAAGTCCCTAAATCTTCATAACTCAAATGTCTTTGGAAATAATTCCTCATTTAGTTTCATCATTTCCCCCAGAGTTCCTGCATGTTTTAGACAAAATAAAGTTTGTGACCAATCCTGTCTTTTTGTCTTCATGGGTAATAAAGAATTTAGCCTTGCCCAAAGAGACATCTGGCCTTTGCCTTTGGCTTCTAAGAAGTAATCTCTAAGTCCTTAGAATGTCGTGCCTGACAGGAGTTGTTTTCTTAGGGGCCTTGCTTCACACAGGATAGTCTAACAATGTAACTTATGATGGGGCTAACTGCACTGGAAAGACAAAACAATGAGATTTAGAGTGGAGGCTTTGAGTCACATTCAGAGGGACTGGAGACAGGGGACTGAAATCATTTACATGTGCCACCATTCATGCCCACATAATGGAGTCCCAGTAAAAACTCTGGACTCTGAGATTCTTGTGAGATTCCCTGGTTGACAGTATTTGTGCACATTGGTGCACATCAATCCCAGAAGACATAGATCCTATGTCCTGTCTCCATAGACAGAAGACAAGAGAAGCTACAGATCCACTACTTATATGATTCTTTCCTTGGCTAATTTGTCTGTATTTTTCCATTGTAATCAATCATAACCATGAATATAACAGTTCTCATTATGTTTTATGGCTTTTCCTAGTAAATTAGTGAACTTGCAAGTGGTTTGGGGAAGTCCCCAAACCTGTAATTGGTATCAAAAGTAGGGTCGTGTTGTGTAGACTGGTCCTTGTAACTTTGTAGTTGGCTAAACTCCTTTGTACTAACCATACTTATTATGGGTAGTACTACCCATAATACTTTGTTAAAAAAGAAAAGAAAAGAAAAAAGAAAGAAAAAAGAGAAGAATTATTTTGTTCATGTAGTCATGGAAACCTCTTGATCTCAAGGACAGTAGTAGATCTCTTCTTCAATTGCTACTGTGATTTAGACTAGATTCTAGACTAGAATCTCTTTCCCATCGGCCAGTGATGAGTCTACTGGTAGCCATGTGGCCTATATCTGATCAATGAGAAACAAGTAAAGTCTCATAAGTGAAGCTTAAGGAAAAGCTTTTACTCTGTCTGGAATACAGACATAATACCTGGAGTTGTAGCAGCATTCCTGCAACTTGGGCCATAAACCCAGAGATGAAAGCCAATTTGACAAGAATGGCAGATCAGGAAGACAAAAAGAGGCTTAAAAGAGTTGTGTAAGTGGGCATCTGGGTGGCTCAGTTGATTAAGCCTCCAACTCTTGATTTCAGCTCAGGTCATGATCTCAGGGTTGTGAGATCAAGCCCCAGGTTCAGCTCCACACTGGGCATGGAGCCTGCTTAAGATTTTCTCTCTCCCTCTCCCTCTGCCCTTCCCCCCTAACACCCCCACCAGTTCTCTAAAAAAAGAAAAAAAAAAGAAGAAGAAGAAGAAAAAGAAGAAGAAAGCTATATGAGGGAGATGGATGGATGGATTGAAAAAACAGGATTTGTCTAAATTGGCTACTAGAATGTATGTTAAACATGTTTACAACTTACTTCAATAGGCAAGTCCCTCTTTTTTTTGTTATGGAATGTTGTTTATTGAACATTTTTTTACATAAGATCTTAGCTTAGAAAAAAGATGTTAGAAGAGCATTTATATCAGTATTTGGCCTACCAAGATATAGTTCCATATCTACTATCAGATGCAAAGTGTACAGACAGAAGAGCAAAGTAAAATTATTATTATTATTTTTTTTTTTTGCAAAGCAAAATTATTAAGTGAAGGGGAAATTTAAGATCTTAGCAAGCAAATTATCAAGAAACCAGAAAGGGGGGCAACATGTTATTACTATCAAAGAAAAATTTATGTTAATTTTTTTGAAAAGTGCTAAACTGCAAAATGAACCTACAAATGAAAATTTATTTAAGAGACTACCCAAGTCCATTAAGATTCACTTGAATATCTCTTAAACCCATGCATGGTTCTTCAAGTTTGAATTTTTCTTACCTCTCTTCTAACTCGCATCTCATTTCCTCCCACCTAAAGCAGCTAAACCCAAAATAACTGTCAGACAAACTAGATTTGGAAACTTGACAGTTGTTTGGCCTGATAAGCCCTGGGTTGTCTCAGTACCACATGAGTGGTCTGGTAGAGCCTCAATATGGCCTTCTAGATGCTGGTGATCCCAGGAGGTGAGCTGGAAATAGGAGGGATGGCAGGAATGAGGAGACTTGAACTCTCATACTCACTCTGCCTTCATCAAGCTGTGTTACCTTGAGTGACAGGCCATTTCTGACACCCTGCTCATGCTTTGATGAATGGAAGGAGAACACCACTGGCTGTTGGCAACCTCCCATCTCTCTCTAAAAGTTAAATTTGAAACTGCTATAAAAATTCTAAAAAACTCTAAATATAACCAATAATTTTATCAATGGTCCAGAAGGTGTGAACACCTATGAAAGCATTTTGTGACTCATGCAAAATTCTAAAAGCAGTATGTGTTTGGAATTGTCCTAAGCTCTAGGAATTACCTACGTTTCCACTGTTGCAATTTGTCATCCATCTAAATACATCCTCTAAGAAAAAATAATATACAATACCACATAATTTCAGAGTGACAATACAAAGATAGGCATGAGCTGCTGAAGTCAATTGCTGGATATCAGAATCAGGGACAGGAAGAATGCCAGATTGACTAAAGTGGGATATCCAAAGCCAAAGGGAGTTGATGAGATAAGTAGAACAAAGACATAGAGCAAAACAGTTTCAAGAATTAGGGAACTAATAGTGCAGAGAAGCTGATTATAGAGATGCCATGAGTGGTGGCCCTGTTCAAGAACCACAAGTTCCTAAAACCACAATACCTCACACCCATTGAATCTGGATTTCCATAAGGAAATCTGTGAATCAGTTAGGGTACTATTAATGATAGTGAAACATGACCCATCTTAAAGGTTTAAATAAGGGTCACCTAGACGGCTCAGTTGGTTAAGCATCTGCTTTAGGCTCAGGTCATGATCTCTGGATGTGGAACTCGAGCCCTGCATCATCAGGCTCCCTGCTCAGTGGGGAGTCTGCTTTTCCCCTTTCCCCACATTCATGAGCTCTCTCTCTCTCTCTCTCTCTGTCTCTGTCTCTCAAATAAATAAATAAATAAATAAATAAATAAATAAATAAATATCTTTAAAGATAAAATAAAATAAAAATAAAATGGTTTAGCTAAGATGAGTTATTATCTGACACAAGTAACTCATGAGAACAGTTCAGTATGGACTAATAGTAGCTCAGCGACATGGTAAAAGACACAAGTGATTTCTTCACTACCATATTCAGTGTGTTGGCTTTTTATCAGTGTGACAACCTCAGGCCATCCCCTGATGGTTGTACAATGGTTATTGCAGCTCCTATCTTTACACTGCATCACCACAACCAGGCCTTGTGTCTGGGTCCTTAATTTCCCCCATTTGATTGACCCTGACTCCCCTTTGGCCAGAATCCCATCACAACTCCATTCCTAAATAACCCCTGGTTGTGGAAATAGAATTAAGACAATTTGTAACTAATTGTGATTCTCTGTCCTGGATGTGGGCAGGATCTAGCCTCATCTGACATATTTTGCTGCCTGGTTACTGAGAGGTGCTATGGGGAAGTATCAGTTGGTTAGACAACCAAAATGTTCATACCAACCTACATTTTTTTTAAAAGATACCCTGGTAAATATTAGACAGGTCTGTAGAAAAGCAATTTCCTAAGTTCCTCAATTTCATTAGGTTGTATTTCACCACATGTTTAAATATATACTAGCACAGAGTTGTAGCATGATCCTTTCTTCTATTCTGCACAGATGCCTGCACGAATACAGAATATGATTAGTTGGGGAGGACCAGGGGGTATGACTATGGTCCTGCTCAAAGTGACTCCTGCCTCTGTGAAGTTTCCATGGCCCTCTCAAACAATGCTGCAAGTGGAAACTACAAGATAAAGGTTAGAGGAAACTATTTCATTAGTACCCTAGAAGACCATTTTGTCACTTCCACAAATAATGGAATTAGGAGGTGGTGACATTGCAAGACAGCTGAAGTCCTCAGGGGCAGACTGGAGCAAAAGCAGAAAATATAAGCTTATTAATCTACATTTGCTTCAAAATCAAGAGATCATTTTAGGAGATTTTAGGTAGATAGAGAAATAAATCGGTGATACATAGATGAATACATAGCAAATCTTCATTATTTGCAGATTCTGTATTGGCCAATTCTCCTACTTCTTGAAATTTATTTGAAACTCCAAAATCAATACTCATGGCGCTTTTGTAGTCATTTGCAGTTTGGAGCAAAGTGACAAACACCGAGTCACCTGACACCTGACCTGATAGTGTCTAGTGATACTCTGTCTTCCAGTTTCAGCTCTCATATTATAAGCAAGTGCCCTTATCACCATAGCTCTCACTAGGTTTCGCATTTTTGTGCCTTCTGTCGGTGGTTTCATTGTTTAAAATGCCCTCAAGCATAGTGCTAAAATTCTGAGCAGTGTTCCTAAGCGCAAGAAGGCTGTGATGTGCTTCATGGAGAAAATATATATGCTAGATAAGCTTTGCTCAGGCATGATAACTGTTGGTCATGAGTTCAATGTTGTCAAATAAACAGTATACATATTTTTTTAAGATTTTATTTATTTATTTATTCATGATAGACACAGAGAGAGGCAGACATAGGCAGAGAGAGAAGCTGGCTCCCCGTAGGGAGCCCGGGATCACGACCCGAGCAAAAGGCAGACATTCAACCACTCAGCCACCCAGGTGTCCCAAATAAACAGTATATATTAAATAAGATTTTTAAAACAGAAACATACATTAAAAAGGCTATGTATTGATTGATTGACAAAATTGTTGCAACCAGACTTGTAAGAAACTAACTCTGTATTTCGCCTAGAGACAAGGGTTCTGCATTCCCCAACTACCACAGACAATGAGAATTGACTGTATATATGTGTGTATATACATAAAATATTAATTATATATAAAATATATGACTATATAATATTAATAATTATTATAGAAGGTATTATGAATAATACACATAATATTTATGTATTATGTATTATGTATGTTAGTATGTAGCTTACAATCAGATATATGTAACCTTATTATATTCCAGGGCCCAGAATTTTGTATAAGGGTTAGGCAATATAGATTCTGGGTGCTTAAAGAACAAAAAGAGGGACACCTGGGTCACTTAGTGGTTGAGAGTCTGCCTTTGGTTCAAGTCATGATCCTGGGCTCTTGGGATTGAGTCCTGCATTGGGCTCCCTGCAGAGAGCCTGCTTCTCCCTCTCCTTATGTCTCTGCCTCTCTTATGAATAAATAAATAAAATATTTAAAAAAATAAAAACAGAACACTGGGTTAAATGACTCAAAGATAATAACTGAGAGGACAAAGAGAAGTGGTTGTGGGTATCAGAACCTGGGAGTGAGAGGAGGAGCTCTATGGTGCAGACCTCCAGTGAAAGAACACTGCTTGAGGGGCTCAAACCTTTAGCACAGCATAATGAGATTGATTCTGTCAGTAGCAAGTGAAGCTAAGACACAACTGCATTGTTGGAAGAACACTGACAAGGACAAGAGGCAAACAGGCAAGATCCAGTCCATCTTTCCTCGTCCAGAGGGGCCATGTCTCTCTATCGCGCCCTATTGGCAGAGTCTATAATGTGGGCAGCAGGC
This sequence comes from Canis lupus dingo, assembly GCF_003254725.2. Taxonomy (NCBI): domain Eukaryota; kingdom Metazoa; phylum Chordata; class Mammalia; order Carnivora; family Canidae; genus Canis; species Canis lupus. Next base: position 42,893,465 of record NC_064245.1, on the reverse strand, counting down.
AAAGCAGAAATGTGGTTTTAGTCTCCCTCTCAATGTCACAGAAGGCAGGGTTGAAGCAAAAAGACAATATACAAATGACTGTCATTGCATTAGTCTCCTTCCCCTCACATCCAATAATACATACTCAGGGAAGCATTATTCCGGCCTGAATTCACTCAAGAAACATACTAAGTTGTATACTAACTGCTCTGGGGTATGTAGCACTGATCATTTCAAAAAAAAAAAAAAAAAAAAAAAAGAGAGAGAGAGAGAGAGAAAAGAAAAAAAAAATTAATATAGGCAACATTTTAAGATACAAAGGAGTAATGGCCTAATAATTATTCTTATATAGTCGGTCTAAATGATTATCTCTTCATTAACTCAGAAATATAATTCAGTCATTTCTGATATATGATATTAGTTTATAGGACACTAAAACAATAAAATAAATGGAAAAAGATCACAGTGCATCTACCTCCTGCCATGTACATTGCATGCCAGGCTTTAAAGGACAGAAGCATACAAGTCTGACCTGACACTTTAGAAAACAGAATACATACGTACACATCATATTTCAGAGAATTCTAGTCCTAGGTTTATTCATTGCATTTTTTTAGCACTGTTTCCTACTTGTTGATTTAAAGTCTTTTAGTCAATGAAAAAATAAGTATTGTCTGTTAAGTAAAAATATCTGCAAGCTCTTGTCCTCTTGGGCTATAAAAATATACCAGAAAAGAAGTGAAGAAATTTACTGAAACATACAATCTTTATTAGCATTTCACCTCTGAATAATTAAAAGATCGATTATGTTTCGTCAGTGATTGACACAAAGCTTGCATCTGAAGATGAGAGAGGATTTCATTTTCCAACTCTACTGCTTACTTATCGGCTTTTGTAGAGGAAATTTGCAAAATAATACTGAATACATGGCTGTACATCAGGTTCTTTGTGATTGGGATGCTGACTCTCCCCTTCTAAGTATCCATAAAGACACCTTTTATAGGGACCACAATAGAAGGGAGAGATTCATATAACTGAAAAAGGAAATAACTGGACTATGTCTTTTTACCCTTGTATTTGTATCCTCCTCTGACTTCTCACAATGCCAGGAAAGACAAGGAGCCAGAGAGATGAGTGGAAAAACAGAGAGAAAAACTAATTTGTCGGCCTCTTCAGCAATGTTGAGGTGCTTATTCATTTTGCTCAAATATTGAACTAAAAAGGAGAGACTATCATTGCTTGTAACTCACTCTACTCTCATAGTCCACCCTATCAGAAAAGCTTATGGACAGAAAAGCTCCATCATTACACACACACACACACACACACACATACATACACACACAAAAAATTATGTTGCACTGCAGGGTGATTCCCTGCCCTGGAAAGCTGACTGGCAAAAAGGTTTTATTCACAATAACCTTAAAGGAGCAGGTGAACTGAAGCTACTCCTTCACCAAGGGATGGGGTTTGGTAACAACACAGTGTAATTCACTTTCTCACATATGATATTAGATCTTTCTTTGCTCTTGGACTCTATAGTGTACTCCGTGTGATGGGGCAGTTTGTGCCTGCCTCTCTTGCAAATATGACTTAATTAAAACTCTGACTCGACTATTGCCAAGGGAGGAAAACAAAAGTCTGCCCTGAAGATGGAACAAGGAAGCACATTGTTTAACTAGAATGCTGCCCATCATTAAGAAGGAGGTAGGCAGAAGGGCAGAGGAAACATCAGACCTCTGAAGGGTGAGGGGGATTTTCAGGTTGGCCTTTCTCCTCTATGATATGTTCCTCTCTTTATGTCTTTCTTGCCCTTATTCTTTTGTTTTAAAGATTTTTTTTTTACTTACTTACTTATTTATTTATTTATGAGAGACACAGAAAGAGAGAAAGAGGCAGAGACAAAGGCAGAGGAAGCCGGCTCCCCATTGGGGAACCTCATGCTGGACTCCATCCCAGGACCCCAGGATCATGACCTGAGCTGAAGGCAGATGCTCAACTGCTGAGCCACCAGGTTTCCCTTGTGGCCCTCATTTTTAAACAGAGCCATATCAGAAGCCTAATATTAGATATAAAGGTAGGATAAGGCCCAGTGGGTGGGTTGAGGAGGCCCCCTGCTGTTTTTCCCAAAGGCCATTTGCAGGGCATTTCCAGAAAGGTCAAACTGATAAGACTCTTCTGAGGTGTGCATCAAGACTCTCTCCTTCCAAGAACTGTGTCTCAGGATATGATGTTGGGCTTTGTGGACCAGTTAATTAAAAGACTGCTACCATAAGAACCATCTGAAACCATTACACTGTTACTTTCCTTCCATGAGGTAAATATTCTAAGGACCTGTCATCCAAGTTTTCAGAGACAGAAGACAAATGGACAATTAGCTTGCAGAGCAGAAAGAAGGTTTAAATTGCAATTCCAATGATCCTATATGCCACAGAGAGTCTGGAGGGCAGTGCTCATTCTCTCTGAGATGGGCTACACAGTCCAGGGTATGATATTCTTTAAATATTTAAATATATGGTATGTGCATCTCCCACTTGTGCTTCTTTCCTAGGCCCACATTGCAGGGGTTATTTATTCTTTGTTTAATGCCAGTCATCACCTAGGCCAGCTTAGCCCAGGTGAACCATAGAGAAAAAGGAAAAACGTCCTATAATGAAGCAAGTGGTGGCATTTCTGACGCCAGGAAGGCAAGTGGGTGAGCTGTACATAGGGTAGAGACAAGAGTCCCTGTTACCCGGAAGGTATTTCCCTATGGAACTGGAGATGAAATCAAGAGACAGGATACCTGAGGATGAATCTAATAGCGGTGCTATTTCCTTATTCAAATATAATTCTTTATGGGAATTTCCATTTCACAGAGAATTGAAATCGCCATGTCTGCACTGTTCTCTCTGGCCTCAGGGGTTAGTGACACACCCCACGCATATACCTATACTGCTCTCAGACCTCTGGGATGATGCATCCACTTGGCTGGGCTTGCCACCCCACCCCACCCCCAGATGCACGGCGCACCACCTATTTAACACGCGGGGGTGTTGTCAGGCATAATGACAAGCCATCTGAATAATGACATCAGTTGTAGGGTGTAAATGAGACAGCTGCCTGCCCCTCTCCCACAATGTGGAAGTTGAGTCAACACATGCCTTTGAAGCGGCAGACTGGTGCTGTCATAAATCTCCACTTCAGTGATGAGCTCCCTTTTACCTGTCAGGTGGCACCCGACCTCTCACCTGTCACGGAGGCTTATGTGCAACAGCTAACTCCTAGCCTAAAAATCCCATACCAAGGAAGACCCGTCCCTCTGAGGTCCCGATATGGAAATCTGATCCCTCCAAAAACCAGCATCATCGTCCTTCCATGGCATGGGGGGGTAGAGGTGCTGGGCTGGGGGTTGGGGTGGGTAGGAAGCTGCCCACACTTTCACTTCTGGATTGGGGCAGTCCACCTTCTTGGAGAAAGGCCTTGACCACCTTTGGTTTTCTCTGTCTCACAGCCAGAGCACCAAGACAGCACAATACTCCCATTCCTGCTCCCCCTCTGCCAGCTACTTATAATCACAAGATAGCAGGCTTGCATAGAGCACTGTGACACTTCCAGAAAGTGGCACTGCTATTTTAGCAATATCCTGAAGAAGAGCACCAACAGACAGACTGCCCTCCTGGGGCGGCAGGGTGAGGTGGGGGAGGTCGTGAAGGGGCTCAAGGAGAGGAAGACTGTCATTTGGGTTTGTGCCTTCAATTTCTTTTTTTTTTTAACCTGGGATGCCATTTAGGAATCTTAAAGCGAATCTCTCCTCCTCTGCGCCCCCCCTCCCCACCCAGCTGTCTTGATTAGTGGCTCTGAGTATGCTGGTCAGATCTGGGCATTAATGACGGCTAATTTGCCCGAGGTTGGTGCAGCCCAGGCAGCAGACTCTGCACGACCAGCTTTTGCTGCCATATGGGCGGAAGCAGCTGTTTCAATTACTTTCAGTGCCCAGATGTGTCAGACGAGCCACCAGTCCTCTGCGGGGTACATCAGCCACACGGCAGCTAATTGCTTCAATCGCTGTGGAAGCGTGGTGCTGGGTACTATGAAAGGGGGCTGGGGGGCAGCCTGTCGTGGGGCTCACAAAGCTAGCCCCCTGGCTGGCCCACACTGCGCCTGGGCTGGCTGACCCCGTCTTTGGCAGGTGCACACTGCACAAGAGCAGAGAAGCAGGTAACACGTCCTGAGCTTTGCTCTGCCTTCCTCCCCATAGACCATATATGCCAGGAGCAAATGGCATATGGGGCTCTGCTCCGTGGATACCAAAGAAATCAAAACTACGGGATTTCAATTAATAAGCAATTCAGGTTGGTCATTTAAATCTGAAGCTTCAAAGCACATTTTTAAAGGTTAGCATCCCCCTCCTGGCACCCAGAGAGTGATCAATGAATCAATGTGTGTGTTCTGTTTTCTGGTGTATCAGATGGAGGCATGAAGGGAAGGGAAACGAAAGGTCAGCCACCACCCATTCCCCCTACACAATCCTTGGTTCTTGGGAAAAGAAATCAGAAACAAATGTCAGACAAAGATGTGTCTTCCCATTGTTTGGAGCAGGAGTGGTTGAGGAGAAAACGTGGGATAAATAGAGAGCTGTTATCATCATAATAATACATCTATTTAGGAAAAGAATAAACATTTGTTTTGTGCTAATTCTATGGTAATCAGGGTGATTGTACTGTACTTAGCTACTGGTTGTTGCCATGGTTATTCCAAGCAGTTTGTGGTTATTAATGGCCTAGAATAATCCACAGGGCTCAGTTTGAGACCTTGCCTCAGAAACATGAGTATTAACTTCACTGTTAACAGCCCAACCATTTTGGAGCTCAAAATAAGTTTGCTTCCTCTCAACTTTCTATTACATGGCATCTAATCTGTATTATGAAATGGTTTGGTCCCTTCCTTCACAGAGTTTCTCTCCAAAAACACTTTTTTTTGCCATAGGGCTTCAGGGTAATTAATAGAGCTCAGCATTTTTTAACTTGATCTCCTGATAAATACACCTCAATGCAATTTAGCAAAAACCGTACTGAAAGGAGTAAATGTGTAATCTGGGTTTAGAAACTGGTCTGGAGTCACCCGGGCATGGAGACTGGGATCTGCTTATCTCAGGCACAGCAAATCAGGGGTTAAACCACAAATTAAACACTCACCTCTTGGGCACCTGGGTGGCTCACTTGGTTAAGCATCTGCCTTAGGCTCTGGTCATGATCTCAGGGTCCTGGGATGAGCCCCATGTTGGGCTGCCTGCTCCATGGGCAGGTTTCTCTGTTTCTCCCTTTGCCTCTCTCTGTGTTTCTCATGAATAAATAAATAATTTTTTAAAAAAAAATGACTCCCCTCTCTGCCCAAATCATTTCTCTAAATTGTGTCCCCTTGATTTCCCAACATGATGACGGATTCTCCTTCTCAGGCTGGACACTCAAAGCAAGTCACAACAAGACCTGTTAGTGCTAGTAGTGATGGCGGTTTCTGTTTCTACGTGCTAAAATTGATAATCATCAAGAACTATGTTTCTTAAGAGAAAAATCAACAGAACTCTTGGAGACTGAGTACACATGAGCATGAACGAAAATATGTGTGATTGTGAGTGCCAGCCAAATTGTATCAGCTCTTCCTCACATCAGGAGATGGTCCATTTTTCCCCTAGCTGTTGTTGCAGAACAAAACCACCTCAAACCTTTATGCCATAAAACCAGACTTGGCTACTGATTTCTCATGCTTCTGTGATTGGCCTGGACCATTCTGCTCCCCACATCACTCAACAGGGACCCTTCAGAAGGTGGCATTCAAGGGCGCATGGGTGACTCAGTTGACTAAGCAGCTGCTTTTGGCTCAGGTCATTATCCTGGGGTCCTGGGATCGAGTCCTGCATCAGGCTCCCTGCTCAGTGGGGAGCTGGCCCTGGGCTAAGCTATAAAGTGTCCAAACAGGCCTCCAACACCCACCTGTGCCTTGACATTGACCATCAGCCAGACTGGGTTCTCTAAGGCATGGCCTCTCCCTCTGGTTGGTATCTCATCTTTAGGTCCTCTCCCATGAGGCCTCTCTCCAGCAACTCTTGCTGACAGCCGGATTCCAAGAAGCAATGTCAGAATCTTCTAAACTTCTTAAGTGCTAAGCTGGGAGCTGTCACCGGCCATTTGGTCACAGCAAGTCTCAGTCGAGGTTCAAGGCTTAAGGAGGAGACTCCAGCTCTTCAGGGGAGGATGGCCTGCGTGTATAGCAAGCGTGTCTGGTGGGGGGACTGCAGTGACTGCTCTGAAACCCCCATGTGGTATGCGTGCAGGCTGGCGGTGTGCTACAGGTGGGAAGGAAGATATTCTATTTGAAACACATAAATAAGTTAGATTATCCTTATATTAATTTCGTGCAATGTTTTACAAAAAGAAAGCAAAATAAACAAAAAAAAAACCTCTTTGAATTCATAGTATTATTCCCTGTTTTGTTAGAACACATAAAGTATTGAAAAACTGAAAAGCAGAGGTTTTCTTCTTTTTAAATCTCTCTGCTGAAACCTGCCAAGCAGCATTGATTAGAATATTTCCCATGTCTTTTGTCTGCCTTTGAATGCTCTGAATTAAAAAGCAGAATTTGCTCTAGAAGAGAGGCCCATGGTTGTCATTCAGAGGTGACTAGAGGAAGAAATTCTCCTCTTGGTGTTCTCAATTCCTATCTGCTCAGTGTTAGCAGAGCTGCGTGTACGTATCAGTGCTCTGGTGGCTGCTTCTTCCTTGAGGCATGAGAGAGGCCCACACTCTCCTGGGAAAACGCTAGTTTGTCCAACATTTTAACTTTTAATAAAATAACAAATTTTGTATTAGAAAGTGTGTTTAAATTTCAGAGTTTCCTCATATTATTAATAATAGTTACATAAAATAGATAATGTTTATTGATTGCTGATCCTGTGCTGACCCTGTGCTGGGCACTATACTCGGGGCTTTACATGTATCGTCACTACCTCTCTATTGGCGACATACTGGGGTTACTCTCATTTTCCAGATGACAAAACTATCATCATGAACAGTTAGACGAAATGAACACTGTCACTCACCGAATGACCAGTGGACTCAGTATTTATGCCACAGGGTAAACTCATCTTTAAACTTTTTCTTTTCAGAAATTTGAATGCTAGCGTGCAGTTATGCAGAAAGAATAAAAAGAGACTCTGTGTACTCTTCACCCAGTTTCCCCCACTGGTAAGATCTTACACAATATGGTAAAATATCATAGCCAAGAAACTGATACAACAAATTAATACCAATAAAATCAACTGACCATATTCAGATTTCACCAGCTTTACATGCACTCATTTGTGTGTGTGTGGGCATGTGTTAGTTTAACGCAACATTGGCTGACATGTGGATACTTAAAATCACAATCAACACCCTGAACAGTTCAGTCATCAACATTCTCTATGTTGCCTTTTATTAGGAGTCCCCTGGTCCTCCCTCCCTGACACCCACAACCACAATCTCTTCTTCGTATCTCTGAGGTTTTTCATTTCAAAAATGTTATACAAACAGAATTAGGCAGTAAGTAACCTTTTGGGATTAGCTGTTTTCACTCCATAATTCCCTTGTGACTCACTCATGTTGTTGCTGCCTGTATTAATAATTTGTTCATTTTTATCTTTCTGTGGTCTGGATGTGCCAGTTTGTTTAACCATTCACTGTTGAAGAACATTTGAGTTGCTTCCAGGTTTGAGCTATTATAAAGAAAGCTGCTATGAATATTCACACACAGGTTTTCATGTGGCATAAATTTTCACTTCTCTGGAGTAAATGCCCAAAGTGCAATTGCTGAGTCACATGGTGAACACATGCTTCCTTTTTTAAGAAACAAACAAGCCCAGAATGGTTGTACCATTTTACATTCCCACCAGCAATGTATGAGGGATGCAGTTTGTCCACATTTTCACCAGCATTTGGTGTTATTATTTTTTTTATTTTAGTCTTCCGATTGGTGTGTCTTATCATCTCCCTGTGATTTGAATTTGCATTTCCCTAGTGGTTAAGGATGTTCAACATCTTTGCTGGGTTTATTTGCCATCTGCATCTCCCCTTCAATGAATTCTCTGTTCATGCCTTTTATGCATTTTTCTTTTTGTTTGTTTGTTTGGGTTTGTTGTTGTGCATTTTTCTAATTGGATTGTTTTGTTTATAGTTGAATTTTGAGGCTTAGTTCATGTATCTCAATATAAGTCTTTTATTGCATATGTGGTTTGAAAATATTTTCTCCCAGCCTGTAGCTTATCTTTTCAGCCTTTTCATAGAAATTTTTAACATCAATGAGTCCAATTTTATCATCTTTTTATGGATTATACTTTTGGTATCAATGCTAGGTGCAAATTTTAGGGTGTGACTTTGCTCAGATTACTCAAATTCTTTAGGCCTCAGATTCCTTTTTTTTTTTTTTTTTTTAACTATCTATTTGTGTTTCTTCTCTAGAATGAAAACATTTGGCAGAGGGACTCATGTCCTCTGTTTATTACTATGTCCCCAACACCTAGAATAATGCCTGGTATAAGCTTTCTGCTCAATAATGTAGATCAGGTGAGTAAATAAATGCATACCATAGATTGCTTCTTAAAGATTCACAATGCTCAGCATACCAAAGGCTCTGAGAAGTCCTGCTTAGGTTGTTTAAAGATAGTGTTGTCCAAATCTGACAATTTATCACTATTAGTGAAAAAAATATCCACTAAAATTTAAAGAACTAAAGTTTGCTGAAAATGACTTTGGGAGATGTTTGGAAAACACTGAGCTATTGTCTTCCCATTTTATAGGTGAATTAACTAAGCCTCTGTGGAGTCCAGAGGTACATCCCAGCCACACAGTGAGCCAGTGGCCTGGCTCTCCATGCCCTGTTTAAGATACACTGGCTCCATCACCTCCCCATGACGCATTGTTTGAAAATCTTTGGGGCTCATTATACCAAACATGCTGATTTTATCTCTAGATTTTGGGTAACAAGATCCAGGGTACAGGGTGAAAGTGACATTAAATAAAATAAATAATTGTACATAAAATGGATGGTTGGGTGCCTGTCACATTACATGCTATGAGTAAATGGTAACTATTGTCATAAAGAATTATTCTGAGACAGAATATGTTTTCCCTCACTCTATTCATTTCATATTTTCATTCATCATATTTATAGCACACTGTTAACTTCATGAAGTTCTTCCACTATTTGAACCTCAGAACATGCTCTAAGTAAAGTGATTTTTTTGTTGTTGTTGTTATATAGATGAAGACACTGAGACACAGAGCTCTAAAGAGATCTGTCCATGTTCACTTAAATAGTAGGTCATGAAACATAGTACACACCCAGTTCCTCTGCCCAAACCTGACCTTGTTATCATGGCACACATTCTGTCTTTTAACTCCCTTTAGAATTAAATAATTAACTGCATTTTAATAGTCATTTTCTCAATAAAGTATAGTCTCATTTCCAAAGAGTAAGTAATAGAATATGATCTATCTCTCTCTAATATTTTTTTTGTGTGTCACAGATAAATACTGGAGGGGGAAATTAGGTGGCTCAATGGTTGAGCATCCGCCTTTGGCTCAGATCATGATCCCGGGGTCCTGGGATCGAGTCCCACATCAGGCTCCAGGCAGGGACCCTACTTCTGCCTGTGTCTCTGCTTCCCTCTCTGTGTCTCTCATAAATAAATAAATAAAATCTTTTAAAAAAATGAATACTAGGAAAAAACATATCTCACGTTTAACATCTGACAACTTCCGCCTCTATAAGAGATTGCCCAATTTCTTTTTAAATTTTATTTTTTTTAAAAAAAATCTTAAGACTCTATTTACTGACTTATTTGTGCAGCTTTAATTGAGTGCTTTTTTCCCCTGGGTTATGTTTACCGTGGCCAAAGAGCACTGTCCCTTATGTCTACACCAAGAACCACATCATTAGAATTGGGGGACATGCAGTTCCCAGAAGAAAAGCGATAATGTACCTGAAGAAGATGAGATTATCAATGTATCAACTAATTAATCAGTTAACTAAATGAAGCTAAAAGTTTCTACTACATTCCAGCACTTGGGTTCCCACTAGACACATTCTTCTCATATACATAATATTTTTTTACAATGTCCTGGGCTGCTCTGGCCTACCTTCAACATGATATTCAGGAGTATTTCCCCTTTTTTCAAATATTGGATAATTTTTCTTAATATCATGTACTACCACAAATGCACTTATCTCCAGCCCTTCCAAATAGAATGATCTAAATGCAAAATAGCTAGTTCGTCCACAGGCTATTTCATAGGCCCACTCCTTCCTCTCAGAGGTATTTCTATTCCTTATACAGTTTAATCTTAGTCAATCTACATAAAGCCTCTTATGCATCTGAAATGTATGATCTAAAACTTTAAATTCATAAGCCCAGAACATGTGATAGACAATGGCAAAGGAAAAACAGACATAACTTCAGTAAAGCTTTCATTTAGCAAAAGAGAAAAGAAGAAACAGGAAATTGTGTTCATTCTTATACTGTATGTCATTTCCTTTCAGTCACAAATGTGAAGGGACAAGATATGTTTGAAAAAGCCTTTGGGTATCCATTAGCTGATTCTCTTTCTTAATAGTGAAATGAATTCTCTCCTTAGCCGAACTGACTTTCCCATCCTTTGGACAGTGGAATACTATCCTCATTGAATGTCTTTCATAGCAGACTCCAAAAGGAGAACAGAAAGACTCTTCCTGCAAGGAGTGTGCTCTCTTAGCATTGCATTTACAGTTGGAGTAAGTACATGTACCTAATATAGACTTAAGGAATGGTGCAAAGTGATATCCCCAGACCACCAGTACCTACATCCATGAAGGTTAAAAATTATAAAAAATAGATTATTGGACCTTAACCCAGACCAACCAAATGTTTAGGTATGGGGTTTACCAATTAGATTTTTAACATGATCCCTAATATGCAGTATGAGCACTAAATAAATATGAGCACTACTATCAGGATTAATCAATCAAACTCCTTCTAATTAAACCTTAGTCATCTCTGTATCAATTTGAAAATGAGGCTCTTTCTAGTTTGCCAATAATCAGAATTGCACTTACATATATATATGGCCTAGCTGAGCCCTTTAAATCTGAATTTTTACATTTTAATTTTAGTTTCTTAGTTTCAGACTTTCAGGGTACAATTGAAAAAAAAAATACTTCAGACCACCCCAAGAGAGCTGATCCAAGCTGATGAGAGTTCTCAGGAGTTTCTGTAAGGCAAGGGGTTAATGGGACAAGAACGTTTGCATGAGACCCTGTGAACCTTATTTCCTGTGATTCTTCAGGTTCTTCTGGAATATCTATTCAAAATGAAAGATTCTAGGATTCCAAATCAGTGCTCTAGCATTAGGGTAAGGCAAAAATTTGTTGAACTTCTACAAAGACTGATGAACTACACACAGAAAATGATTTACTTCATACAAAGACCATGTTTTGATAATAAAAAGTCTGATACTTGCAAATAAAGCAAACAAATAAAAAAGATAGAATGATCTTTATTATCATATTAGGGCATTCTCTAACAAGCTTACAAGAGAATCATCAGGCCATTTGTTATTGCTTTGGGCCTAGATATTTTGTAAACTTTTAAGAACTAGTGTTCGTTTGTAGAAAACTGATAAATGGTAAATGCTTTGTGTCCAACTGCAATGCAAATTATTGATCAATAGTAATGAAAATAATTTCTCTCCTATAGTAATGAAATGCTTTATGTTCAATGAAAGATGACCCTAACTAAAGGTTATAGCATAATTCCTGTGCAGATACCAACCATTGTTTATCTATCCTAGCAATATTATGTCCAGAATTTTTCACTAACTATATATGCATCATTTTCTTATGTCTTTCTCTGAAAGCAGAAACTTTTGATACATGATCACAGTGTCTTTAAATTAAAATTATGTGTTTTTAAATCTCGAAACTTATGTTCTTGGACAGCTTATACCAGTCTTGCTCTTTCAACTTTTCTCTCAAATTAAACCAGTTTCACTGCAGCTATGTTGCAGTACTTTATTAAAGGCCAGGAGTAGTTAGCATACTCAGTATCTCCTCATTTTTATACCAAGTTGCCTAAAGCTACAGACTTTGTGGGCATATGGTCTGAGTCCCAAGGGACTACATGCAATAGTTGAACCAACTGCTTAGCTATGGCATAATGAAGACAAAGCTAACTTCTCAGTATGAAACAGAAGGATTCTTACTGCATCACACCCCACCTGAACTTAGCTAATTCCACGTGTTAGGGTCTGTCACATAAAATATCCCACTTTGATCTTTGATAGGACTCAGTTTTTATCAGTGAAAAAAAGAAAAGAAAAAAAACAACTATGGCCCTGTGAAGGAGATTGACTCATAAAAATCAAGCATTGAATATACCAACAGTAGGACACAGTTTCATTTTAGAAACAAATGGGAAGAGACACAGGTAGTATTGCTTTTGTGCTCTCTCTCTCTCTCTCTCTCTTTCTCTCTCTCATGCACACACACACACACACACACACACACACAACTCTGCCCCTCTGGCATATCAATCACCATTCTTCTCACCTCTGTAGATATGCTTTCTCCACAAAGTGACTGCCAGTAGCTCCACCCTTTATGTCTTACAATTTCTTCCATCAGAGAAGGATGATTCTCCTTCAGAGTTCCAGTTAAAAGAACAATTCCAGGGGAGGACTCTGGCTTGGGTAAGGATCCTACCCCTGTCAATATCTAATATGGCAAAGGTCATGGAGTCACAGTGCAAATGCTAGCCCTTAAGTAACTTTGGTTAAAATGTAGGGACCAATTATTGCCGTGGTAGCCAAAGGAAGGACAGAGTAAACAAGAGGTGTCCACTGGAGGAGATGTCAGGGAGAACAAGGATAATATAGAATCCAGAATATGAGGCCAAGTTTAAAGGAATTAAGAGTACTCAGTTATCAAGGTCAACTGCATAAGGGAAATGACAACTCTGCAGTGAGTAGTTTGGGGTTCTAGTTTCAGGTTTAACACAGCTAGGGAACCTGAGACCATGGCTTCTCTAAACTTCAATCTCTTCATCAAAAGTGTCAATAATGATCTCTCCCAGGCAGTGCTCTTGACAGGATTCAGAAGACAATTTGGGTAACACATCAAGCACGTGCCTTGTATGGCTCACATTCACTAAATAGAAGCAGTTACTTCATCTAGAAAAGGAAAAGATTAGAGAGGGAGACATGAGAACTACTTTCACATTTTTAAAAGCCTGTCATATGCACATAGGTTTCAACTTTTTCTGTGTACTCTGGAGCATAGAACTTCTGTCAAGAAGTTACTAGGCAGTGAGTTTTACTTCAATAAAAGAAAAGAAAAACAGAATGAAAGCATAAATGAACTGAGAAGAACTGAGTAAATTTCTCCAAAGATTTTTTCAAGCAAATCTTGGTTTTTTCTTTCCCAGAGATAATGTAAAGAATTTGGAAGTCATTTAGAGGTTAGCTTAGAGGGCATTGTCAGTGCCTCCCACCTTGAAATGTCTGTGTTTCTATCACCAGGGAGTGGAGAACATTCCATCTCCAAAGCCAACAGTGACACTTTCAAATCCAAGTGACACAGCACACCCACATGCACCCCCCTCCACATGCAGCCAGCTAAGGGAATTCTAGTAAATGCAACTCCATTGTACAGTGCTATTTTAGGTATCAGAAATACCAATTTATGAGTTATATCTCTGTTGTTCCCAGATAATTATAATCTACCTTACAATATGAAAAAGAACAAAGGTGCAATGTTTAGAAATAAATCCTCCATATCCTTCCTTATTCAAGATTACTTCTCATTCCAAGGCATTCTATTTTTCATTTAAAGTCCCATTATCAAGATTATGAATAAGATTAAGAATCTTTTGTAGTGTGCATTAATGAAGATCATTTCCCAGAGAATGAGTTAGGTCTCCATCTACTCCAGAAGTCTGGAGGGTCAGAAGTAGAAGAAATGCTAAGGAAAACAAGAGGAGAGTATGGTAATGGCTTCAGAGGTCAATGGCCTTGAATATGGTAAGAGAGGGTACCTGGCACAATTCATAACCATTCCAATGGAAGCTTACCACATGTCCTTTCCCTACTCATTCTTCATCCAACACCAGATCCATTCTTTTGGAGACTGTTATGCTCTTCCCTAGTACATTTTATTTACCTCTAATCATCTTCCTTAGTGATCCTTCCCAGGAGAATTGCAGCAGGAAGCACAGGGGACCTTGGCCTCTGATCTTGGCTACCTCTTAACTGGGAGTCTAGAATATTATGACAACCACATCACACTTTTAATAATACGTCAATATCAATACTACCATTCCAGTATGATGATACCTTAGTATTCCACAGTGCTAGAATAATTGTTTTGCCCTCACTTGCCAATCACTGCTTTCTGGCTACCTAATTCCTGTGTGTTATTGTCAGAGGGAACAATTCCATGTTCATGTGTTTTTTACATTAAAAAACAACCAGAAGGTACAGTATTTCTAAGGTTGTCCTGTTCCAGATGAGTTTATTCTTCCTGAAATAGCCATGTAGTTATTCTAGCTGTAGCCTCCAGCTTATTGTCTGGTGGCTAAGAGTCTAGGTAGCTAGGTATCTATGCATTTGTTCTATGTGTTGGTTGTTCAAAGCAGCAAATGGAGCATCTTTCCAAAATTGACTTAGTCTCAGGCATTATGAATACATAATCTTGCAGCCCGAATCCCATATAGAACTGCCCTTTAATGATCTTACTGTGAAGATGATAAAAAAAACTACACAGTGGTAGAACCCCTAATAAAACCAATACAATATGGCCATTCTCTCCGGGGTTACATTTACATGAATTGGCTTAAATATGTTATCCTGGAATACCAGGTCTATGTAACATTTTGCAAAAAGACAAAGAAATGGGAAACAAAGGGAAAAGAGTAAAGGAGTGGCAGATTTTCATGTGACATTTGTATGTGATAAATCATGTAAAATAAATTAACATAGGGTGTAGTATTTTAAAATGTAATGCAATTTAGTGAAGGTTAGCTTTTCAACAAATGGGGCAGGAAAAAATGATATCCATAGGCAAAAAAATAAATATCAACCCAAATCTCATCCACTATACAAAAATTAACTTAAAATGGATCACAGACTTAAAAGTAAAACATAAAATTTTTAGAGAAATAGAAGAGGTTTTAAACTTGACACCAAAAGTACAATTTATAAAATGAAAAAATGATGACTTGAACTTCATTAAAAGTGAAAACTTGGGGCAGCCCCAGTGGCTTAGCTGTTTAGCACTGCCTTCAGCCCAGGGCATGATCCTGGAGACCTGGGATCGAGTCCCACGTCAGGCTCCCTGCATGGAGCCTGCTTCTCCCTCTGCCTATGTCTCTGCCTCTCTCTCTCTCTGTGTGTGTCTCTCATGAATGAATAAATAAAATCTTAAAAAAAAAAAAAAGAAGAAAAGGTATTTTTAAAAAAAGTGAAAATCTCTGCTTTACTTTACTTTACAAAGGAAGGTCCTGCTAAGAGGATGAAAAGATAAGCTATTGAATAGGAGAAAATATTTGCATATCCAGCCAAGGACTTGTACTGAGACTATATGAAGAACTCTTGAAACTCAATAGCTAAAATCCAAAAATCCAATTAGAAACTAGGCCAAGGATATGGATGGACATTTCACTAAAGAAGATACACAGATGGCAAACAAGCACATGATAAGATGTTTAGCATCATTAACCATTAAAGGAATGCAAATTTAAACCTGAGATATCAGTACACATCTACCAGAATGGATAAAATAAAATGTAAAAGAAACTAATGACATCATATTGCTTATAGAAATGTAAAATAGTAGCGTCATTCTGTATAGGAGCTTGGTAGTTTTTTACAAAACTAAACACATATTTACCATACAACCTAGCAACTGAACCAAAGAAATAAAAACTTAACATTGGCGCAGCCCAGGTGGCTCAGCAGTTTAGCGCCGCCTTCAGCCCAGGGTGTGATCCTAGAGACCCGGGGTCGAGTCCCACGTCAGGCTCCCCGCATGGAGCCTGCTTTTCCCTCTGCCTGTGTCTGTGCCTCTCTCTCTCTATCTCTCTCTCTCGAATAAATAAATAAAATCTTTAAAAAAAACAAACAAACATAGTACTAGAAGTCCTAGCCTCAGTAATCAGACAACAAAAAGAAATAAAAGGCATTCAAATTGGCAAAGAAGAAGTCAAACTCTCCCTCTTCACAGATGACATGATACTCTACATAGAAAACCCAAAAGATTCCACCCCAAGATTGCTAGAACTCATACAGCAATTTGGCAGTGTGGCAGGATACAAAATCAATGCCCAGAAGTCAGTGGCATTTCTATACACTAACAATGAGACTGAAGAAAGAGAAATTAAGGAGTCAATCCCATTTACAATTGCACCCAAAAGCATAAGATACCTAGGAATAAACCTAACCAAAGAGGTAAAGGATCTATACCCTAAAAACTATAGAACACTTCTGAAAGAAATTGAGGAAGACACAAAGAGATGGAAAAATATTCCATGCTGATGGATTGGAAGAATTAACATTGTGAAAATGTCAATGTTACCCAGGGCAATTTACACGTTTAATGCAATCCCTATCAAAATACCATGGACTTTCTTCAGAGAGTTGGAACAAATTATCTTAAGATTTGTGTGGAATCAGAAAATACCCTGAATAGCCAGGGGAATATTAAAAAGAAAACCATAGCTGGGGGCATCACAATGCCAGATTTCAGGTTGTACTACAAAGCTGGGTCATCAAGACAGTGTGGTACTGGCACAAAAACAGACACATATATCATTGGAACAGAATAGAGAACCCAGAAGTGGACCCTGAACTTTATGGTCAACTAATATTCGACAAAGGAGGAAAGACTATCCACTGGAAAAAAGACAGTCTCTTCAATAAATGGTGCTGGGAAAATTGGACATCCACGTGCAGAAGAATGAAACGAGACCACTCTCTTTCACCATACACAGAGATAAACTCAAAATGGATGAAAGATCTTAATGTGAGACAAGAATCCATCAAAATCCTAGAGAAGAACACAGGCAACACCCTTTTTGCACTTGGCCACAGTAACTTCTTGCAAGATACATCCATGAAGGCAAGAGAAACGAAAGCAAAAATGAACTATTAGGACTTCATCAAGATAAGAAGTTTTTGCACAGCAAAAGAAACAGTCCGCAAAACTAAAAGACAACCTACAGAATGGGAGAAGATATTTGCAAATGACGTATCAGATAAAGGACAAGTATCCAAGATCTATAAAGAACTTATTAAACTCAACAGCAAAGAAACAATCCAATCATGAAATGGGCAAAAGACATGAAGAGAAATCTCACAGAGGAAGACATAGACATGGCCAACAAGCACATGAGAAAATGCTCCACATCACTTGCCATCAGGGAAATACAAATCAAACCACAATGAGATACCACCTCACACCAGTGAGAATAGGGAAAATTAACAAGGCAGGAAATAACAAATGTTGGAGAGGATGTGGAGAAAGGGGAACTCTCTTGCACTGTTGGTGGGAATGTGAACTGGTGCAGCCACTCTGGAAAACTGTGTGGAGGTTCCGCAAAGACTTAAAAATAGATCTTTCCTATGACCCAGCAATTGGACTGTTGGGGATTTACCCCAAAGATACAGATGCAGTGAACCCCCAGGACACTTGCACCCCGATGTTTATAGCAGCAATGTCCACAACAGACAAACTGTGGAAGGAGCCTCGGTATCCATCGAAAGATGAATGGATAAAGAAGATGTGGTGTATGTATACAATGGAATATTACTCAGCCATTAGAAATGACAAATACCCACCATTTGCTTTGATGTGGATGGAACTGGAGGGTATTCTGCTGAGTGAAATAAGTCAATCAGAGAAGGACAAACATTATATGGTCTCATTCATTTGGGGAATATAAAAAATATTCTAACTAACTCTGGGAAACGAACTAGGAGTGGTAGAAAGGGAGGTGGGTGGGGGGTGGGGTTGACTGAATGATGGGCACTGAGGGGGGCACTTGATGGGATGAGCACTGGGTGTTATTCTAGATGTTGGCAAATTGAACACCAATAAAAAAATTTAAAAATAATAAATAATAAATAAATAAATAAATAAATAAATAAACTTAACATTGTACAAATATTGTCCATGGATGTCTACTCATGTATGAGTTTTATTCATAAATGCCAAAAACTAGAAACAAATGTCCTTTAATGAGTAAAAGGTTAAACAGACTGTGGTACATCCATTCAATGGAATACTACTCAGCCAAAAAAAAAAGAAAGAAACAAACTATTGATACTGGCAACAATGTACATGTATCGCAAGGGAATTTTGCTGAGTGAAAATAGCCAATCACCATAAGTTGCATAGCGGATAATTCCATTCATATAACATTCTTGAAATATCAAAACTAGGGAAATGGAGAACAGATTAGCAGTTGCCAGGGTTGGAGGTAGGTGGCATAAAGATGATGGTGACTATAAAAGGAAAGACAGTGGGATCCACATGATACAACTATGCTGAATTTTGATAGAGGTGGTGATCACACTAATATACACAGGTAATAAAATTGCATTGAACTACATGCACATGCACTCCCAAGCAAAAAAAGTACATGTAAAATTAAGGAAACCTCTGGTGGATTGTATCCCTGCCAATATCCTGGGTATGATATTGCCCTGTACTTATACAAGATGTCATCCATGGAGAAAACTGGGTGAAGAATACATGGGATCTCTGTATTATTTCTTATGACTGCATGTGAATCTGCAATTTTCAGAATAAAATGTTTAAAAATGCATCAGGATATGAATAATGGCTGCATGTGAGCCATTGTGTACTTCATAAATACATTGAAAGTACCTGGGCCAATCACTTCTCTGTTTTCCTCCTGGAATCCAACTCACTCCCTAAGAGTAATAGAGTATTAGTGTGGTCTGTTCCCCCTGCCTCAGAACACTCTTCCCTCGGGTGTTTGCCTCTCAGGGTTCTGTAGTTTCATGAGTTTCTCTCCTGCAGGAACTTCTCCGGGTGTAGAGGGATGGAACAGAGGCCCTCCTCATGTTAGGCTCAGTTCAGTGCAACATAAACTTGAATGAACTGTAGGAAAATTCTGTATTGTATTCTTAATGCAGAACTATGATTCACAAAGCACAGTCCCAGTGGCTTGGTTAGGATTGTAGCCTCAGCCACATTCTGTGTCCAGAAGCACTATCTCCCCAAACAGTTCAGTTCTTGGTATTTGAACTTTGGTTACTCATTTCTGACTTTCCCCTGGGAGAAGAGGGGCCCTGTAGCATTTCAGACAGGGCATTGTATCAACAGAGATGCTCTGTTGATGTTGGTCTTCAAAAGAAAAAGCTATCTAAATATGTATTCCTGTCTTCCAGAAGGTTCCTTATCCCCCATACATTTGCCTCTCCTTCCCAGCTGTCTTCAAAAGTGTATAAGACACACAACATTGTTAACACAAAGGTGTATTTTATTGATGTACATGAGGCCAGGAGAGAGAGCAGTGGTTTATTCCAGACACAGAGGCCTTTGGGAAAATAAGTAGGGTTTGTTCTCAAACTATAATAATAATTGCAATAATTTGAGAGTGCCCAGACTGCTGCCAGGTTCCTAGTTGAAAACCAAGTCGAACCTTCACTGCCAGTTCAGATCTCCAATAGTTCTTCTGGACCTGAATAGAGAGCCTGTAGCTCTCCAATCAACAAACAAAAAGCTGCCATTTACCTGACTGTAAATGTTCTATGTTATCATGGCCTTGGGAACTCTAAACTTTTTGCCAAAGCTAAATCTGATGTGAGGACTTTTCTGGGCAAGCTTCCTACCTTGCTTCTGACCTCCTTTTGACTTTCTAAGGGTAGGTCCCTCCAGAAAGGCTCTGGGTATCTTCACAACTTGGAGTCTGGGCCAGTTTAACCTTATTTAAAGACAAGTACCTGTTCTTTCCTTTTTTGTCTCTTGCCTTTGTCCTAGGAGTGATTTCATCTTGTTGATTTCAACAAGAACATTAATCCTCTTCAGAGAAAATGCTACTCCTACAAAATATCCTAAAGTCTATGTTAGGTAGCTGAGCCATGACGGTGTGGCTGACTTTTAAGAATCAATGTAATTTTGGGGCACCTGGGTAGCTCATTTGGTTGAGCCTCCGACTCTTGATTTTTACTCAGGTTACGATCTCAGGATCATGAGATCAAGCCCCACATTGGGCTCTGCACTGGGTGTGGAGTCTGCTTGGGATTCTCTCTTCTCTGTTTTCTCTGCTCATGCTCTGTGTGTATGTGTGTGTGTGTGTGTGTGTGTGTGTGTCTATGTCTCTCTCTCTCCCTCTCTCTCTCAAACAAAACAAAACAAAACAAAACAAAACAGAATCAGTGTAATTCCAATTGGTAGATTGTCAGTGGGTAGAGGAAATGAGGAAATGAGTAAAGCTGCAGACAAGGGAAGCTGTCTGGCCTGCATGCATTTGTGTGCACACAGGAATAAGAGATTAAACTCCTGAAGCATATGGGACCAGAGGTAAAAATCTCAAATGCCACAGTGAAGAGTTGGGGCCTTATTTCTTTTGCATCTCTGGGAAAGATAGAAAAGAAATGTGCTGAATTGTGAAATGCTTCCTGCTTTAACTGTTGCTTCAATGCCATTCCCAGAGCCCAGCTGTTAGAACTGATATTCACCTTTAAATTAGTAGAGATAAATAGGCTTCACTAATGTTCATATTTCTTGGTTTAGATATACTTGAGCCTTACTGTTGGAAAAGCGAAAGTGGCCTTGAAGAGAAACTTACACCAAGGACAGAATGACAAATAGGAGAAACCCATGCTTAGGAATACAATTCTACAAAAAAAAAAAAAAAAAAAAAAAATCTGTCAAACCTCCAGAAAAGCAGATGATAAAGGAAGATTGTCAGTAAAAAGGATTCAAACAACGGTAGAACCTTTTCTAGTGCTGGTGTCTGGGGATGGGAAGAAACAGCCTTTACTGACAAATGAGAGCTTTGTCCATATGGGGCCATAGCTCCCAGGGCCTCCAGACACAGCTCATATAGTATTATGCTCTTTGTTAAAAATTGTTCATCAAAAGTTTGATTGAATGTCATTTTATTTTCAATTTCCCCAGAAAACTTCTCAGATAAGTGAACTTGCAGGAGAAACCCACCATGTTGGGTACTGTGTGATAAAGACAGGGTGGTAATCTCAGGCACCTTGCTGCCATCTTAGGGGGCACCGTGTGGCTGTGGTGGTAAGCAGGTGAGAATATTGCATCAATGGGACCCCTCTGTAGAATGCCATGAGGTTGTAATTAAATCATACGCATGTGTATGAGTTCACACAAAAGACATTCATTGCCTCTCATAAGTTATGCACCAGGGCTACAATGGCAAACGTGACAGTTAACTATTTCTGCCCACACAGAGATTGTAGCCTGAGAAGAGAAGGACCAGGGGCACACTCCATCGAGCAGTCACAGTCAAGTGTGTAAGTGGCAGGACAGGAGGACACTGTCCCGAAGGACCACCCAGTGTCCCCTTCGCCAAGGTGGGTTTTCTGGGGGAAATAGCATCTGAAACTTGAAATTGAGGTTTATATATTAGACAGTGTCCTGGAGAGAGGGAGGGGGCGTCCAGAGGGCTGGAGGGCAGTAAGTGCCAAGTGCATTTCAGGAAGGGAAGCAGGGGTGGGAAGGAGAGGAAAGACCGAGGGTGAATATGGCCAGATCACACAGCCCTTGGGGGCCATGGTAGAGAATTTGCACATGATATAAATAGGAATAGGAATAGGAATAAGGTCTGGGCTTCTTTCCTTTTACTCAACATAGGTTTTTGTGCAGAAAATCTCACATATTACACAAGTCTCCATTCTTTGTTCTATAATGAATAAATTATCAAGGGCATTTTTATGTCCCTCATGAGCAATATAAATTGCTTAAACTTTTTAGTCTTTAGTACTCACAAGTGAATTTTCCATTCTCTGTAGTAGGTTCCAAAAAGTATTGTATTGTGGTTTCTTGAAATTAACTCTTTGAAGAGGTAAAGTATGCATCCACAGGATTCCTAGTGTTTGGCTTCCCATTTCCTTTTCTTTTTTTTTTTTTTTTTTTTTTTATGATAGTCACAGAGAGAGAGAGAGAGGCAGAGACATAGGCAGAGGGAGAAGCAGGCTCCATGCACCGGGAGCCCGACGTGGGATTCGATCCCGGGTCTCCAGGATCGCGCCCTGGGCCAAAGGCAGGTGCTAAACCGCTGCGCCACCCAGGGATCCCTCCTTTTCTTATATAAAATATTCAATTCACTTACAGTTCCTAAAGTTCTGTTTCATGTAATCATGTATTTGTTGATGACAGCTGGCTCTGATGCCAAAGTTATATATGTTTATATATTATATGATATCATAAAATGCATGTGGACAGTAAAACTCCATTCAATATACTTACTTTCTCGACTTTTAATTAAAAAAAAAATTACAGGAGCTCCTGGGTGGCTCAGTTGTTTAAGCATCTGCCTTCGGCTCGGGTTATGATCTCAGGGTCTTGGGATGGAGCCCCACATCAGGCTCTCTGATCAGCAGGGAACCTGTTTCTCCCTCTTCCTCTGTCTCCCTTGCTCCCTGCTCTCTCTCTCTCTCTCTCTCTCAAATAAATAAATAAAATCTTTTAAGAGAAATTTACAGATTATCAATATTTTTATGTCAAAAATGTTTTTCCCCCTTGGAACTCCATATGACCCCTTTAGACTAGAACTTAGAACTGGATCAGTATGGCCTCAGAGATGATGGGGTATAGAGTGTAAAGCCTGAGTGTTGACAAGGGTTTGGATTCCTCCTCTACTGTATGATGCAGGACAAGATGCTTATTACCTTCTCTGTTCTGTTTGCATGAAGCAAACAGTAGTACCTCATGACTTTAAGAATTGCACAAGACGATCATGTAAAGTCTTCCAGACAGAGCCTGGAAGGGAGTAAGCTCTCAAGGTTAAGTTGATTATTAATTACTTTTTATTATTTATTATTTCTTTGTCATGCTTATATAGTATTACTGGAGGATAACATATTTCTAATGAGGAAATTTTCTGGAGATTAAAGCTTAACACTTTGAGCAGCCAAACATACCCATTTTTGAACATCTTGGAATGGAACCCTGCTAACTGTGAAATCCGTTATTAACACATAGTGAAATAATTGCAATTGCCTCTAGGAATCATTATAATGAATACCAAATTTAGTATTCAGCTGCAATAGGAGCGTCCTCAGGAAGATAGTTTACCTCTGCACTAAATGGCCCTAAAGAATTCCTTTTCTCTAATTGCTACTTTGTGAAAATGTTGCTGCTGTTTGTTTTTTAATCTTCTCTTAGTACCAGGCTATGGGTGGGCAATCCATGTGGCTGCTGATTTACCTGCCCAAACTTCTATTTTTATTGTTACTATGTTGTGAATTACAAAACCAGGAAGACAAGCTTATGGTGTATTAAAAAAAAAATGGGGATTTCAGGAAAAGTTTTGCAATGAGAAATGTCCATGCATTTCATGCTCCAACTTTTATGGTTTCTACTCCCTCCACCAAATTCCTACCAGTACAATTTCTCTTTAAAGGCATTTTAGGGGTGTCTGGATGGCTCAATCAGTTAAGCACCCAACTCTTGATTTCGGCTCAGGTCATGATCTCGGGGTCCTGGGATCAAGCCCCACATCCAGCTCCATGACCATCTGGGAGTCTGCTTGAGGATGCTCTTTCTCTCTTCCTCTCCTTCCTCCCACTCATGCTCTCTCTCTCTCTCTCTCTCTAACAAATAGATAGATGATAGATAGATAGATAGATAGATAGATAGATAGATAGATAGATAGATAAAGGCATTTTATATTGGAAGATGTTCAGCTTATAGTAAGAGAACTTTAGCCCCTCATTTGCTCTGAGAAAAATCTAATAGTTTCATGCACTCAGAAAAATAACGAATATGAAACAGTCAGCTACATACACTATTTGAATCTAATCAGGACTTTTGGGCATGGAGACTTTTACAATGTTTAAGTTACACTTAGAAGTCCCCCTTAGAACTGGCATAGCCACACCAGTATTATGACTTACTTGAGTGAATTTCCAATAAGGAAATAGTTTTGTCTGTTTAGCCAGAAACCAAGTAGTACTCATATACCCACAAATGTCACCCCAAAATTTTTTTGTATTAAGTTTTTTTTCTTTTCCATTTGACCTTCTGCTGGAGTGCATGGGCTTTTTTTGATTCTTCAGATTGAATGATGAGTATAGTTTACCTCTGAGAGATCAGAGGTACAATTAATGTACATAACTATTCTCATCTCCAAAAAAGATATGTGTTTCACTGAAAGACCAATTTTTATGGCTAGTTGATAAGGGACAATGAGGCCACATTGTGAAGGGTTGATGGTGACTCCAGGTTGCCCCGCTTTGCTGTCTGCCCAAATGACCAGTTGCTTGATGTCATGTAAGTTTGCTCCCGTCTTAATAGCAACAGCAGGAGAACAATGTGTTTTAGATGAGTTCCTTGTTCCTAGGGCTGGTCTAATAGCAATAACTACAGAAGTAATAAATTGCCAAGTTGAGTGTTTAAAGGTTTGGTTTAGAGGTCAAACTTTCATGTTAACTCAACTGATTAAAAAGCGAGACTTTTCAAATATTGTGTTTCTGCTTTCAGAAACCGAAATGACAGTTAAGTTCACTGAGGGACGACAAAGAATTCCAGAAGAAAGTTGGAGTCAGATGGCACCATTTCAGCTGATAGAGGTTTCCTTGTAAGAAGGAAAAAATAAATTCAAACAAAGTTTAACTAAGCTTTAAGGAAGGACTGTAAGATGCTAAAATAAAGAACTGTATGGTGGCACCTGGGTGGCTCAGTCTGTTAAGTGACTAACTCTGGAGTTTGGCTCAGGTCATGATCTCAGGGTCCTGGGATTGAGTCCTACCCAAGGCTCTGTGCTGGGCATGGAGCCTCCTTAAGATTCTCTCTCTCCCTCTCTCCCTCCCCCTCCCGACCTGCCCTCTTGCTCAGGAACATACACTCTCTCTTCCTCTCTCTCTCTGTCTCTCTGTCTCTCTCTGTGTCTGTCTCTCTCTCAAAAAAAAAAAAAAAAAGTACTGTGTGCAGTTGAAGCAGTGGTGACATGGAACAAAGAGGCCAGAAGTGCTAAGGAAAGTCTTAAAAGATTAAAAGACACTTAAGGAGGTGAATCCGTACAGGTAGTAGACTCAGAGCCCAGAGGTCAGATTGAGCTTAGAGAGACTGCATCATTATTTATTTGTTCATCCACTACACATCCATCATGAGTGAGGCACTGTGCCATGTGTTATAGAAATGGGACAAGTAATTTTAGTTTCTGATCTGAAGAGATATATACTTTATTAGGTCAATAGGTAAATTTAATAAGTGTGAGAGAGAAAGCAAAAGGAAAAGTGGAGAGGACCATCAGCAGACCAGAAGCCAAGCCAATTTAAGACCTGGGGGCCACAGACATTCTGGGGACTGAGCAAGAAGAGTGAGCAAGAACATAGTCATGACAGTTTTTGATGAAGCTTAAAACCAAGGCAAGGATAAGCAATCAAAAACCTATCAGCTTCTGGAAGGAAGGGAGTATTTTTTTTTTAAGATTTTATTTATTTATTCCTGAGAATACACAGAGAGAGAGAGAGAGAGAGGCAGAGACACAGGCAGAGGGAGAAGCAGGCTCCATGTAGGGAGCCCGACGCGGGACTCGATCCCGGTCTCCAGGATCAGGCCCTGGGCTGAAGGCAACGCTAAACCGCTGAGCCACCCAGGCTACCCACGGATTATTTTTTTTAATTTATTATTATTATTATTATTATTATTATTATTATTATTATTTGCTATTTATTTAGCAGGTACTTCACCCCAGGCAATATGAAGTTATAAATGTAAACTCATTAAATCTTCCAAATAGCACTGTGAGGTAGGTACTACTATTTTCCTCCAAGCATCCTGGTCCCCACATTCACCATCTTATCTATTCCTTTCCCCTAAAGGAAGACTGCCCTTCAAGCCTGTATCCCAGACCCTCTCCCCAGACTGATGTAGACCAGACACCAAGCATCAACTGTAGGACCACAGGGGCCTATGGACACACACTGACTTGGAGACAGAGCACTGCAAAGACACTTCTGTTTTCTGTTTGAGCAGAAGCCAGTCTCGATTCTGCTGGCCCAAAGCCTGCACAGTGAATCACAAAGGAGTAACTGGCAAAAATAGGTGCAAATTCCTATGAGCTCATGGGTTCCTTATTCTCCTCAATTTCAACATTCAGAACAATCTACTCAGCAACCAACTCTATCCATTCAGCAGATACTTATTCTGTAACTCCGTGGTGCCAAGCACTATTCTTCATGCCAGAAATACGTGGGAAGCAGACAGGAGCCTTGTGTGATAACCAGGTGATCAAGTTAATTACAGATGTCCTCAGTGCTGCTAACACAAGTTGTGACATAGAGTAATGGGAGGTGGTCACGGAGTAGGAGATGCAGGTCTCCTTGAACAGGTGCATCTGAATGAGGACTTGCAGAATAAGAAGAAGCCAGTCAGTTCAGCAGAGCTGAGGAGGGAAGGGCATTCCCAAAAGAGGGAATCAAGTGTGAAGGTCCAGGTGAAGGAAAGGCTCTCTCATGGCCACAGAACAGGAAGGAGAACCAAATTTAGAGCCTCTTGAGAAGGGGCAAGGGGCAAGGGACATGGGGTGTGGGCAGAGATCAGAAAAGGCTAGACCATGAAGACCCTGTGCCCATGGCAGAGTATGGAGATTATTCCAAGAAAAATGAGAAACCTGGGAGAGTTCAGACCAGGGGATCATTTACATTTGAAAAAAAAAATTCTCATAGGTTCTATGAGAAAGGTGGATTGGTTAGGGCAAAAGTAGTGGCAGGAAGGGTATCGCCATAGAATCCAAGAGGACGAAGGCAGAAGCAGTAGAGAGGAGGTGGCAAGAAGCTGACAGGTATTGACAGTGCAGAATAAATTTGGGAGTGCATCATATATGGGGGACTAGGGAAAGGGAAGACTCAGGGATGGCACCTGGAATGTTGTTTTGAGCACCCGGGTGCACATGGCACTGTGTGTACAGATGAGAAATATTAAGGAAAGATGAGGTGAAGGATAATAAGTCAAAACCTAAAATTTTAGCAGCAAATAAATAGGTGTTTCCCTGATGGAAAACTGTCTTTTAAATCAGGGCTTGTACAAATTTAATATGAAGTTAAGTCTAGCCATCAATAAATATAATAGAAGCAAGCCTCAGAGATATTGCAGGTTCACCTCCAGACCATGGCAATAAAGTGAATGTCCAATGTTGCAATAAAATCAGCCAAGTAAGTTCCCAGAGCATATTAAAGTTATGATAATACTATACTATAGTCTATTAAGTGTACAAAGCATTATCGAAAAAACAACATACATATCTTAATTAAAAATACTTTATTGCTGAGCACCTGACTCAGTTGGTTAAGCATCTGCCTTCTGCTTAGGTAGTGACCTCAGGGTCCTTGGATGGAGCTCCACATTGGGCTCTGGGCTCAGAGAGAAGTGTCCCTCTGGCCTATCCCCTGCTCATGCTCTCTTTCTCTCTCTCTCTCAAATAAATAAATAAAATCCTTTAAAAACTATTTTATTGCTAAAATCTGCTGACCACAGTCTGAGCTTTTAGCAAGTCATAATCTTTTTGCTGGTGGAGGGTCTTGCCTCCATGTTTCTGCAGCTTCTACACCAGCACATGCTGCTTCACCTTGCACTTTGATGTTATAGAGACAGCTTCTTTCCTTCAAACTCATGAACCCACCTCTGGAGCCTCGAGCTTTCCTTCTGCAGCCTCCCCACCTCTCTCAGCCTTCACAGAATTGAAAAGAGTTAGAGTCTGGCTCTGGACTAGGCTTTGGCTGATGTGGTATTCTATCTGAAGACCTCTGAAACATTCTCCACGTCAGCAATAAGGCTGTTTTGCCTTCTGATCATTCATACATTCACTGGAGCAGCACTTTTAATTTCCTTTAAGAACTTTTCCTTTGCATTCACAGCTTGCCTATTTGTCACAAGAGGCCTAGTTCTCAGCTTATCTTACCTTTTGATTGCCTTGCTCACTAAGCTCAATCATTTCTAGCTTTTAAAGTGATTTAAAGTGAAAGACACCTTAATGCCCATCATCCAATTACCCCATCCCCTACTGTCCTCCCCTTAGCAACCCTCAGTTTGTTTCCCAGAGTTAAGAATCTCTCATGGTTTTTCTCCCTTTCTGATTTCTTCCCATTCAGCTTTCCCTCCCTTCCCCTGTGACCTTCTGCACTTTTTCTTATATTCCACATATGAGTGAAACCGTATGATAATTGTCTTTCTCTGATTGACTTATTTCGCACAGCATAATACCATCCAGTTCCACCTATGTCAATGTAAATGGTAAATATCCATCCTTTCTGAATATATATATATATATATATATATATATATATATATATATATAATATCTCACATTTTTTTTATCCATTCATCTGTCAATGGACATCACAGCTTCTTCCACAGTTTGGCTATTATGGACATTGCTGCTATGAACGTTGGGGTGCAGGTGACCCTTCAGATCACTAAATTTGTATCTTTGTGGAAAATACCCAGTACTGAAATTGCTGGGTCATAGGGTAGCTCTATTTTTAACTTCTTGAGGAACCTCCATACTGTTTTTCAGAATGGTTGCACCACTTTGCATTCTCACCAACACTGTAAGAGGGATCCCCTTTCTCCATAGCCTCACCAACACTTGTTGTTTCCCATCTTGTTAATTCTAGCCATTCTGACTGGTATAAGGTATTATCTCATTTTGGTTTTGATTTATATTTCCCTGACTACAGGTAATACAGAGCATTTGTATGTCTTCTTTGGAGAAATGTCTGTTCTTGTCTTCTGCCCATTTCTTAACTGGATTATTTGATCTTGGGGTGTTGAGTTTGATATGTTCTTTATATATCTTAGATACTAGCCCTTTATCTGATATGTCATTTACAAATATCTTCCCCCCATTCCATAGGTTGCCTTTTAGTTTTATTGGCTGTTTCCTTTGCTGTACAGAAGCTTTTTATCTTGATGAAATCCTAATAGTTCATTTCTGCCTTTGTTTCCCTTGCTTTTAGAGATATGTCTAGCAAGAAGTTGCTGCTGCTGCTGAGGTTGAAGAGGTTGGTGCCTGTGTTGTTCTCCTCTAGGATTTGAAGGATTCCAGTCTTACATTTAGGTCTTTCATCCATTTTGAGTTTATCTTTGTGTATGGTGTAAGAGAATGGTCCAGTTTCATTCTTCTCCATGTGGCAGTCCAATTT
Organism: Canis lupus dingo; assembly: GCF_003254725.2. Classification (NCBI taxonomy): domain Eukaryota; kingdom Metazoa; phylum Chordata; class Mammalia; order Carnivora; family Canidae; genus Canis; species Canis lupus. The sequence goes on along the minus strand of NC_064245.1, from coordinate 42,864,081 downwards.
TCCCAACACCACTTGTTAAAGAGGTGGATATTCCATTGGATATTCTTTCCTGCCTTGCCAAAGATTAGTTGATCATAGAATTGAGGGTCCATTTCTGGGTTCTCTATTTTATTCCATTGATCTGTTTTTGTACAAGTACCATATTGTCTTGATGTTGAGCACTAGGTGTTATATGCAACTGATAAATTATTGAATACTACATCTGAAACTAATGATGTACTATACATTGGCTAATTGAACTTTAAAAAAAGAAAAAATTCATAAAAAGGAAAAAAGTGAAAGATATATGGCTCTTCCTTTCACTTGATATTTAGAGGCCAAGTAGGGCTATTGACTGGCCTAATTTCAATATTGTTGCATATCAGGGAATGGAGAGGCCCAAGGAAAGGGAGAGAGACAGGGGAACAGCTGATTTGGTGGAGCAATAAGAACATGCACACATTTACTAGTTAAGTTTGGCACCCCAAACATCAAAGATCACTGATTACAGATCACCATAACAAATATAATAATGATGAAAAGGTTTGAAATAATCTGAGAATTATCAAAATGTGGCCCAGACACATGAAGCCAGTAAATGTTAGTACACTGATAGATTTGCTCCCCACATGGTTGCCACAAAACTTCAGTCTGTTAAAAAAAATAATAATACAGTGTTGGGGTCCCTTGAAGGCATAATCAGTTAAGCATCCGAGTCTTGATTTTGGATCAGGTAATGATCTCAGAGTTGCAAGATCAACCCTCACATTGCGCTCAATGCACAATACGAACTCTGCTTGAGATTCTCTCTCTCTCTCCCTCTGCTCTTCCTGCTCATGCTCTCTCTCTCTTTCTCAAATAAATAAATCTCTAAAAAAATAATACAATGTCTGCCAAGTACAATAAGGCAAAGGGCAATAAAACAAAATATGCCTGTACAATAAATTAGGTATTTGATAAGATGATACTAAAAATATCTCTTTTAATAAAATACTCTAAATATCCTGAGGCAGGCATAGCAACTAATTTACTAGGTATTCAGTAAAGGTCTGTGTAAATAAATCCATGTGAAAGCCAAGAGATGGAAAGAACTTAAGTCTAGCATCATAAGGTTCTTTCCATTTCCCAGATGAATGACTTTGGGAAACTTAAAACTGAATTTCAATAGTCTCCTGTGTGGGATAAGTATAGTAACAAGATTATAATGGTTAAATAATATACCACATAAAACGAGCTATACAGAAGAGACTCCCAGCCCCTGAACCTATCCTGTCACTTCAGCTCTATTGTTCACTCCAAAGTTTGAGTCTTATAAGCATTTTTGCACAATCTCTACATCTACTTAGATTAAATTTGGTCTTAGCATCTAAGATGGCATTGTACATAGAGAAGAAATTCTATTCCTCTTTGCTGATTAACAGATTCTTTTAATTAAATATAAACCCTCCAAAAGAACACATAAGTAGCACAATGGACTTCCGTCTATAAGATTCTGTCGCCTGTCTTTGTCCTGAAGTTCCCCCCTCTGCCCTCTTCTTATTGACAGACAGCCAAAGAACAAGAATTTGCCTTTCAATCTATTGTGAGGAAAGTAAAATGATTCTCTTCCAGCATAACAAAACCTATAGGCAGCTGTAAAATATAATTTCCTTTCAGCTTCATGACAGACTCGATATAAATTTCAGTGTACAGGGGAAAAAAAGGAAGAAACAGGGGCCACTTTAAAAGATAAAATTCATCATGTATGTCTGACAATGGAGTGTATGTTCAGAAGGCCTCTTTTTTAAGAGAGAGGGAAAAAAGACCATGCTTTTAAACAATCAAAGGTTAAAGTCAGCTCTGTCATTCATGCGGTTTCATTCTTTTATGCATATTGAAATACCTCAGAAAGATTTATAACCCTCATTCAAACATTCAGAGTTCCAGTAAACGAGTCCCTTTTTTGAAGGTTAAATATTTATGCTCCTATTTTCCTGGCTGATACAGACAAGAAGAGTAAACCCATGTTAGCCAAAGAACCATGGTGACAGGCCAGGTTAGGATGAGAAATGGCAGCTGGCTGGACACCCAGAACATCTTCTGCTCTTCTATATTCTTAGTTTTGGGGAGAATGACTGTCGGGGACACCCTTCTTCTCCCAAGTGGTAGTACCAGTTATTCCATTTGGCATTCTGGAAGTTAAGCTAAAAGCATAATGTATAAGTCATAGCTCAACCAAAGAAGCAGAGCCAGTAGGAGATATAAAGATAGGAATATAGATGGATATAGGCAAAGCTATCTATATCCATATATGCATATATAAAGAGATTAATCCAAGGAACTGGCTTATGCAATTACTTGAAGCTGGCTGAGTGAGTTCAAAGTTTGTAGAGAAGGGAAGATCACAAGCAAGCTGGAACGCTATAGGGACAGGTTGATGTGTTTTTTTCGAAGATCTCAGTCAAGAAGGAAGATCAGGAGCAAGGAGAGCAGTTGAAGAGACAGCTATTCCTCACATAGACTTTTAACCATTCCTCTTGTTTCTCATTTACTCATCCATCTCATCTATTAAAATTTTCAGGTCCTTCGGTTCCTGAGACTTTCTGGCCTTTTACAAAGGTTTGCATTGGTTAGAAAGCCATTTGGCTTTCATTTTTCCACCAATTTTATGAAGCAGTTTCTGCTCATTCACTCATTTGCCATCTTAAGTTTCTGTAAGAGTAGATTTCAGGTGGTATCGCCACAAAAAAAGAAAAAAATTAATAAAAAATTTAAAAAACCTTAACGATAACTATGTGAGGAAGTGGATATATTAATTAGCTTGACTGTGGTAATTAGTTAACTCTATATATGTATATCAAAACATCATGTAGGACACCTGAAATATGCATAATTTTGTTAAAAATGTTTAATGAAAAGCAACAAAATTTCTTGATTTCCCAGTTGATCTCTTCCATTCTCTTGTTTTACTTTTTAGAAAACTTCTTTCTGGACTTTTAATTGAATTTTGGTAGATGAATATGTGTGTGATCTACAAAAGCCAACTAGACTTCTTTGTTTCCATTTTGCAAATAAAAGAATAGAATTCCGTCAAAAGATTAAGTGATATAAATCCACACAACCAATACCTGGGCCAGGCCTCAAGCAGATTCCAATGAATCAACTAATTTGGAAGTGTTAAGCGCATTATTGAAGGAAACTAAGAGTTTTTTAAGCATGTTAAAAATATTCTCACTTTCAACTGCAGCTGCTAATTAAAATTAAAGTGGTCACATGATATCCTTATCATCCATAAGCAATTGACCTATTAAATTATCACAGTGCCTTGCTGATACTTGGCTATTGATCCAAGACAAATCCAAGATGAATGAATAAATGAATGAATCCTACAAGATTGTCCTAATGTTATAGCATATGATCCAAGTAAATAACCAGTATATAGGAAGGATTCCCTCAAAGTTAAAATAGAAGAGTATGTTGGCTTTTCTAATAAAAGACTCTAGCTCTGCATATCTAAAAGTTTTAAAACTAAGAGTGAGATGTTTCCCTCATGATAGCCAATAATAACTTCTCTAAATTGAAAGCTGATATTATCACATGGCCATTTTGGATTATTTGGAGTTTTAGAAAAATAGGTGAGAAATGAGATCATGTCACTGCCCAGAGTCTCAATGACCCTGGTTTATCAAGGGGATAATGAAGAGGGAAAGAATATAGGTTAAAAGAATTAGGTAACTCCCTCAAATTAAGGCTACAAAATCCTTCATGAAGAGTCTCAGAATAGTCTTGAATCCCACAACACCTTCCATGAAAGCCATGGTAGATTGGATTATGTGTTCCAATACTGTGAAGAATAATAAAAATATAGTCACACACTTTGCCACATAACTTTCAGTGTCTTCCCACTTTGGATGGTATCTACTTTCCCACCCGATAGTGAGCTTTGGGAATCACTTTGGCCAATGGAATATTAGCAAATATATGGTAGCAGAAGCCATAGACATGCTTATGTTAACTCCTTGAACACTTATGCTGCAGAAATCACCTTGAGAACTGGATCTGAGAAGGAGATCCATGAAGGGAACATACTTGAATCTTCTGGTTGCCTGGAGCCCAGACTGACCCAGCACAGTTACAGCTGCCCATTGCCCATTAGGCCTGTGAGTGAGAAATAAGAGTTTGTTGTTTTAATTGACACACCCTGTGACTGTTTGTTACACAGCACTATCACAGTGATAGCTGAAAAAGGGTGAGGATTAGCTGTTACGCTTTTATAACTTAATTCTAGATTCTACCATCATCCCTTGTCATAAACTTCTCTATCAGAGCAGACTTCAGTGAATCATCTTTATATCAAAATCACCTTAAATGAAAACACAATGAGATATTTCTTCCTTACAAAGTTTATTGACTTATGAGAAGTCAAATCTTAAGTAATAATTGAGATGACCAAATAAGTACCTAAATATACACAATGAAAGAATGATAAATATTAATTTCCATAGTATTAAAATGAGCTCTATCTTGCAGAAAATAAGTTTAAAATTCAGAACAATTTTCCCTTTTTATGAAGCATGATAGACTTGTCATAAATCATTTAAAATATAAATTAGAGGGGCACCTGGGTGGCTCAGTGAGTGAGTGTCTGCCTTCAGCTCAGATTGTGATTCCAGGGTCCTGCAATCAAGTCTAGCATCAGGCTCCCTGCAGGGAGCCTGCTTCTCCCCCAGCCTGTGTCTCTGCCTCTCTCTCTATGTCTCTCATAAATAAATAAATAAAATCTTTAAAAATAAAATAAAATATAAATTAGAAAGAAAATCTGTGAGATACTCTATTATTATACCCCCTTTCTGCTCCCTTCTCAAATATATGCTGTTTGTCTGACACTCACAGCTTTGCCAGTGATCCTTGTACCAAATATCTCTCACTTTGCCTCTAAAATATAGTTTACACATGGAGACATGCTGAAGGCAGGTATAGAGATGATTAGAAGTAAATAAATGATATCGAAATTTTTTAAGCTTATTGAATAGATTATTCTAATTGGTGTTTATAATTCCGAAAAAATAAAATGTTTTGCAATTATGATCCAAAGAAGATAGGCAATCCTCTTTAACAAAAGGATGAGCCTTCCAATTTTTCAAAAGTATTGATTTTGAGAATGCACATGCAAGAAGAAACTGAAGTAATAATAAATAAATCAATATTTTCAAGCTAGATGAATATTTACTGTGATGAATAGTTGCATTTGAAAACATTGTTTCTTTGGAGCATATTTATCTTTATAAATGTATTTTCAAAACCAGGAAAATCTGGAATAATATTTTCAGTTTTCCATGTTTAAATTCTTACTAAAATTTCTAATACACTTGTTTTTAACTATCCTTCTTTACTTAATTCTATAAGTTATTTGTAAAATTAAACATATGAAGATAAAATTAAAATGGTCAATGCCCATGTGATAGATGACCATGTCTATTTTTTCTTCTTTTATATGTTTTTTTACTGCCATGGATAACCTCTTCAGCACTTTCTTGAATAGAAATGGAGATACAAACAAAAACACTGGAAGGTCTGGTGATTGAGCATCTGCCTTTGGCTCAGGTTGTGATCCCAGGGTCCTGGGATTGAATCCCACAATGGGCTCCATGTGGGGAGCCTGCTTCTCTCTCTGCCTGTGTCTCTGACTCTCTCTCTCTCTCTGTTTCTTTCATGAATAAATAAATAAAATCTTAAAAAAAAAGAAACAAAAATATTAAGTTGAAAAAGCATCTGCACTACCATGTTCACAGAAGCATTATTTATAAAAACCAAAATATGGAAACAATCTAAGTGTTTCTCAGTGGATGAATGGATGTAGAACATGTGGCATATATATATGCAATGGAATACTATTCCTCCATTAAAAAAAAGAAACTTGCCATTTGTGAGAATATGAAGGGCATTAAGTGAAATAAGTGAAATAAGTCAGACTAATAAAGACAAATATTGTGTGATTCCACTTATATGTGTACTCTAAAGAAAAACAAAACAAAGCAAAAGCACAAAAACTGAGCTAATAGAGGTGCCTAGGTGCTTCAGTCACTTAAGTGACTGACTCTTGATTTTGGCTCAGGTCATGATCTCAGTGTTTTGAGATCAAGCCCCACATTGGGCTCCATGCTCAGCATGGACTCTGCTTGAGGTTCTTTCTCTCCCTCTCCCTCTGCCTCTCCCCCTGCACTCTCTCTCTCTCTCTCTCTCTCAAAATAAATAAATAAAAGCTTTTAAAAAAATGAGCCAGAGAATAAACTGGTGGTTATCAGAGGCAGCATGTGAAGATAGGCAAAATGGGTAAAGGGAACCAAAATGTGCAAGCTTCCAATTATAAAATAAGCAAGTCATGAGGCTATAATGTGCAGAATGGCAACTATAGTTAATAATATGGTATTGCATATTTGAAAGTTACTAAAATAATAGATTTAAAAGTTCCCATCCCAAGAAAAAGGAATTTTGTAACTATGAATGGGGATGGGTGTTAACTAGACTTATTTTGATCATTCCAAAACATGAAAATGTCAAATCTTTATGTTGTACACTTGAAACTAATATATATGTCAATTATACCTCAGTAAAAAAAAAAAAAAAAAAAAACATAAGAAGGAAGGAAACAGTATTATTAAGTGCCAGTTAAGTACTGAAACTCAAATGTTCATGAAAGTCCTGTTCATATTAAGAAGACAACATACAAATATTTAAAATAAATCAATTCTTTGGGAGCACCTGGGTATCTCAGTTGGTTAAGTGTCTGACTCTTAACTTTGGCTCAGGTCATGATCTCAGGTTCATGAAATTGAGTCCTACTTCAGGCTCTGCCCTGAATGTGGAGCCTGCTTAAGATTCTGTCTCTCCCCCTCCCTCTGCCCCTCCCCCATCATGCTTTCCCTCTCTCTCTCTCTGTCACTCTCCCTCTAAAACAAAAAATCAGTTTTCTTTGAGTGTAGTTGACACATGATGTTACATTAGTTTCCGGTATACAGCATAGTGATTCAACAAGTCTGTACATTATGCTATGTTCATCACAAGTGTAGCTACCAACTGTCCCAATACATCACAACTACAATATTATTAATTATATTCCTTGTGCTGTGCTTTTATTCCCATGACTTATTCATTCCATAACTGGAAGCCTGTATCTCTCATTCCTCTTACCCATTTTTCTCATCTCCCCACCCCACCACCAACAACCACCAGTTTGTTTCCTGTATTTATTTTTTAAGTTATTTATTTATTTATTTATTTATTTATTTATTTATTTATTTATAGAGAGAAAGCATGAGCAGGAGGAGGGGCAGAGAAAGAAGCAGACTCTGCTGAGTAGAGAATTCAGTGTGAGGCTTGATCCCAGGACCTTGGGATCACAACCTGAGACAAAGGCAGAAGCTTAACTGACTGAGCCATACAGGTGCCCTGTGTTCTTTGTATTCGTAGGTTTGACTTTGCTTAAAACAAATCACATTTTAGATAAACATGACAAACTCTTATTTTAAAAAAGGGAAAAAATAGAAATAGAAAAAATAACAAAAGAGAAAATTAAAATATGGCAGAGAAGATAAATAAGCCAAAAGTTGTTTATTTAAAGAAAGAAAAAATAAAAATAAAGAATGAAAGATAGAAAGAAAATTTATAATTCCAAGGGATATGTATGTGTAAGAATGTTGATGACATTACTATCATAACAGCAATAATATTAATAATAATAACCATTAATATATAACCATTAAAGCAATAATATTTTAAAAATCATAATAACAACCACTATAATATTTACAAGAAAACAGGTTGAAGTATTTTAATATACACACACAGTAAAATGCTTACATCAATGGTGCAAAATATTGATTTATAGCTACATGCCTCAACAGGGATTAATTTTATAAATATATGGTCTTTATTGATTTACTCTAATTGGGATCTACAACTGAGTTGGGGGAAGGGAAGATAGATCAGCATCTAAACAAAATTTCAACCACCAAAAATAAATAAATATTTATATTTATATACAATTTGTATTATTTTTATGTTTTATAAATATTATATATTTTTATATAATTTATATATATATAAAAGGTGAGAATGGCTGCTAAATAAGAAATCCACAATGTCTACCTAAAATTGTCATTTGAAAAATGCAATTATTCAAAGAATCACCAAGTGCACATATAGTAAATCTCACATGTACAGCTGGATAATTTACAGATTTAGAAGCTTCAATGAAATAAACACGGCTCCTTGAATTTCCTTATTCTTTATGTATTTACAGAATCATCTCTACAGATATATGTGGAAAAGAATAACATTAGCTGTTATTAGATGTCTTAGATTAGTCATTAGATGTCCAAGTTTTCTCCTTTCACATTTTGTTCTGTCATTACTATAAAGTATTAAGTAAGCTCATGTATTACAGTGGAGAATCCCATTACTGCCAAATACCAACTCTGTAATCATGAAAAAATCATTTAAACTCCTACATGTACCAACTTCAATGTCATGGACTACACCATAGATTACTACAGTGGTCAAAAAGAAATTTCTGACAAAATAAATATCTTGCAAATGGTGAAGCTGAAGCTGTATACCAATATGTTTGATTGTACCATCTAACTTTTCATATAAGAATAAAGGATTCTTTAATTTTATTTTTATTGAAAGACTAAATAATCATTGAACCAATTTATATTTGCGTTTTTTAAAGATTTATTTATTAATTCATGAGAGAGAGAGGAAGAGAAATAGGCAGAGGGAGAAGCAGGCTCCCCACCGGAGCCCAAAGCGGAACTCGATCCCAGATTCCAGAATCATGCCCTGAGCTGAGGGCAGACGCTTAACCGCTGCGCCACCCAGGCATCTTGAACTAATTTATATTTGCATAAAGCTTTACACTTTATGAAGAATTTAAAAATACAGATTTTTCCCTTGGGCTTTCTTACTATCTTTATTCTACAGATGAAGAATCAGAAGCTCGGAGTGTTAATGCATTAGTTAACAATCTCGGGTCACATGAAGGGAATGTGAGATTTCAATCCAGGTATTCTGACACTAATATCAGTTTTTTCCCAAAACACCATGCTAGTCAGCGATCTCTGAGAGAGAAGAAACAAATGAAGTGAGTCATATGATTTCCCCAGTTTACAATGCAGAGAACCCTTCCAGGCTGCAATTCCAGAAAGTGAGCCCAGTTAGAGCCTAACTGCCTCCCTGAGATAAGCAGATGACACCTAAATTCGAGGGAGATCAAGGCGGCTAGAGTTCACAGGCAGAGTACCAGAAAAGAAAGAGCTGCATAGACAAAACTCCAGAGATCAGCAGAGGGTCACTCTTAAGTCTTCAACAAGGTACTTTTGAGCACATGTGTGCGAGGAAAGAAACAAAGATCAGGAAAAGAACTCGCTGAAATTAGCAAAAAGAACAAACCCTGGAGCTTACACAATTCTTCCCCTCACTGCCAGTATGAAAAACTTCGTAATCCAAAGGGAATCAGGTAGACAACTCAGAAGAGTATTTCCTCAGTGATGGGGCAACTCAGCCCTATAATAATGGTACTCTGTATCCACTTAAGAAATCTTAACAGTAAAAGCATCAAATTTTTCAGGTTTTTCATCTAGACTAGACTGATCTCAGTTTTCTCTGAATAGGAAGGTTCCTGGGGTGTAGAATGTTTAATTTTAAAACTGAGATACTCCCAAGTAAGTTGAATGAATTGTTTCCCCTACAAAATTCAAAGATATTAATAGAAATACAAAAACATATAGAACTGAATAAGGAAAATTCACAGAATCTGGCATTCAGTAAAAAATTAGCAGATATACAAAGAGATAGGAAAATATGACCCAGATGAGGAGAAAAAGAAATCCATAGACAAACCCAGAAATGACAGTGACTATAGAATCAGTAGACAAGGACAGATTAAAAGTTATTATAACTGTACTCCATATATTCAAGAAGTTAAAGGAAAAAATAATCATACTAAAAAAAAGATATAGAAATATAAAAAAAGAAATGAAACATTTGAACTTCTAAAAGTGAAAAAACTGTATGAAGATTATGAGTACAATGGATTTGGCTAACAGCAGATTACATACTGAAAGAGAAAAGGTAAGTGAACTTGATGTCATAAAATAATCCAAGATGAAACACAAAAGTAAAAAGGCTGAATACAGTGCACAACTTTCGTGAGGTATAGAATAACTTTAAACAGTTTTGATTCAGTATGCATGTAATTGCAAACCCTGAGAGAATGGAAGAAAGATGGGATAGAAAGATTATTTAAAGCAATAATGGCTAAAAATTTTCCAAATTTGATGAAAATGATGAACCCATAGATCTAAGTTCAAAGAAATCCAAGCACAAGAAATAAAACAAAAATCATACCAAAATACAGTATGGTCAAATTTCTTTATGAAACAATAAAAAGAAAATCTTAAGAGAAGTTAGAGGTTAAAAGACATGTTACTTACAGAGAAACAAACATTTGTCAAAACACAAGCCAGAATACTGTGAAGAAATATTTTTCAATGTGGAGGGGGGTAAAAGGTCAAACTAGAATTATATAACCAGCAAAATATTTTTCATAAATGAAAACAAAATATTTTTGGAGACATACAAAGCTGCAAAATCAGCAACAGCAGATTTATGCTACAAGAAATGTTAAAAGTTATTCAAGAAGAAAAATTATATCATAGCAAAATATGAACCTACACAAACTAATGTAAAGTATTAAAAATATCAACTACATAGGGAAATATAAAAGAATTCTTTTTCTCTTTTATTTAAATAAAAAGTTTTATTGTACTGTCAAACCTTATACACAGAAAGAAGATAATTATTTTTTTAAAAAGGAGATAATTATTTAAAAAATAATGCTGGGAGTGTGTGTAACATATGTAGAAGCAAAATACAAAACAATAACAGAGGCAAAGAGGAAGTGGAATTATAACAGTAAGATTAGTGTGATACATATTGACTGGTATGATATTATTTAAAGGTAAACTCTAAAGCAAACACTAACAAGCAATTCAAAAATAACAGCTAATAAATGATTATGGAGAAAATCACAAAAAAAATTAATCTCCCCAAAAATTAAAATTTAAAAAATAAAAAATAAAAAGTTAATCCCAAAGAATGCAGAAAAAGAGGGAATAGGAACAATAATAAAAATAAATGCAACATACAAAAATATATAAAAATATGATATGTGTAAATCCAATCAAATGAATAATTTATCATATAAATAAATAGTCTAAGAGCCAATGAAAAACTAGAAATTATCATTTAGGATAAAACAGCAAGATCCAACGGGAAATAAAATATAAAGACCCAAATTAGACTAAAAGAGAAAGAATGGGGAAAGATATACTCTGCTAAAAGTAGTCAAAAGGAAGCTGGAGTAGCTATTTTCTTAGTAGATAAAATAGACTTCATTGCAAAAATATTACCACGGATAGAGGGAGACATTCCTGACTATAAATGGGTTAATTCCTAAATAGAATATAAAAATCCTAAAGGTTTATGTATACAATCACAGAACTTCAAAATACAAGAATCAAAAACTGACAGAACTGCTAGGAGAAATATTCGAAATCCCAGTGATAGCTGGAGATTTATTCAACCTTCCTTAATAAGTGATAAAAAAAATTAGAAAATCAATAAGATTATAGAAAATGAACAACAGGGCAGCCCAGGTGGCTCAGTGGTTTAGTGCCACGTTCAGCCCAGGGCCTGATCCTGGAGACCTGGGATCGAGTCCCAGTCACAGTCAGGCTCCCTGCATGGAGCCTGCTTCTCCCTCTGCCTGTGTCTCTGCCTCTCTCTCTCTCTCTCTCTCTCTTTCTCTCTCTGTGTGTCTCTCAAGAATAAATAAATAAAATCTTTAAAAAACAAAAAAGAAAATGAACAACATCGTCAAAATATTTGATCTGACACAGAAACTCTACCCAATAACATTTCAAGTACACACAGAATGTTTACTAAGATATACTATATTCTAGGCATTAAAAATGAAAATACATGGATAAAATTGTGGATGAAATTTTACTTTATTTTTTCTGTGTATAGATGAAATTTTAAGGACCAAATCATATAAAGTATATTCTCTGACCACAAAAAAAAAATCACTAACAAAAAGATATTTGCATAATCCCCAAAGATTAATAGAATAATATACATAAAAAAATATCAAAAGGAAAAGTAGGAAATATTTTAAACTGGATTAAAATAAAACATAACATCCAAATCTACTAGATGCTTCTAAAGCAATAATTACATGGAAATTAATAGCAATTAACATCATATTACAAAAAGAAGAAACAAATTAATGATTTCAGCTTCCGCCTTTTAAAAAAAGTAGGAAAATAAGAACAAACTATAACAATTAGAGGAAGAAGAAAGAAAATAATAAAAATAAAAGTAGAAATCAATGAAACTGATAATAGAAAATCAATGAAACCAAACCTGGTTATTTGAAAATATCTATAAAACCAACAAATTTCTATCTAGCCTTATCAATAAAGAAAAAGAGGAGGACATAAATGATGAATACCAGGAATGAAAGGAGTGACATCATTTAAGATTCTACAGATATTACAGGGATAATTTGGAAATATTATGAACAACATTATGTCAATAAGTTCAACAATATAGATGGAATTGGTCAATTCATTGAAAGACAAGAAGCATGAAATGATGCTCAACATCATTCATCACCAGGGAAATGAAAATCAAAACCATAATGAGATATCACCTCACACCCAGCAGAACAGCTAAAATCAAAAACTCAAGGAGCAACAAATACTACAGAGATGTGGAAAAAAGGCACCCTAATACATTGTTGGTGGGAATACAAACTGGTACAACCACTATGAAAGACAATATGGACATTCCTCAAAATGTTGAAAATAGAACTACCCTATGATCCAGTAATTGCCCTACTGGGTATTGACCCAAAGAATATGAAAACACTAATTCAAAGGGATACATGTACTCTTATATTTACAGCAGCATTATTTGCAATAGTCAAACTATGGAAGCAGCCCAAGTATCCATTAATAGATAAATAGATAAAGAAGAAGTGGTAAATATATACCATGAGATATTATTCAATCATAAAAAAGAATAAAATCTTGCCATTTACAAGATATGGATAATGCTAGAGCATAATGCTAAGCAAAATAAGTCAATCAGAGAAAGACAAATGCCGTATGTTTTCAGTCATATGTGGAATTTCAGAAACAAAACAAACCACAAAGGAGGGAAAAAAAGGGAGAGACCTACCCCCAAATGGACTCTTAAATATAGAGAACAAACAGATGGTTATGAGAGGAGAGGTAGGTGAGTGAAATAGTTGAAAGGGATTAAGAGTATACTTATCATGATGAGTACTTTAATAACATATGAAACTGCTGAATCACTATATTGTACACCTGAAACTAATATAACACTGTATGTTAACTGTGCTGCAATTATTATTATTTTTTTTTAAATTTTTATTTATTTATGATAGTCACAGAGAGAGAAAGAGAGAGGCAGAGACACAGGCAGAGGGAGAAGCAGGCTCCATGCACCAGGAGCCCGATGTGGGATTCAATCCCCGGTCTCCAGGATCGCGCCCTGGGCCAAAGGCAGGCGCCAAACTGCTGCGCCACCCAGGGATCCCTATTATTATTATTATTATTATTATTATTATTATTATTTTATTATTATTGAGAGAGAGAGTGAGCAGGGAAGGGGAAGGACAGTGAGAGACGGAGAGAAAGAATCCCAATCAGCTCCATGCCTAGCATGGAGCCCAATGCAGGGCTTACTCTCACGACCCTGAGATCATGACATAAGCCAAAATCAATAATTGAATGCCTAATCAACTGAGCCACGCAGACACCCCTGGAATTAAATTAGGAAAAGAAAAAGAAGGAAAAAAAAAAAACACTTAAGCTCATTTAAGAAGGTATATGCAATCAGAATGGCCCTATATATGTTGAAAAATTAAATTTAGGGTTAAAACTTTTCTGGAAAAAAAAAAACTCCAGTCCTAGATGACTACATGAGTAAATATTACCAAACATTTAAGGAAGAGATAATATCAATTATTCACAAGCTCTCCTAGAACAGTGAAGAGGAAATAATATTTCCCAATGTATTTTATGAGGCCAGTATTACCTACAGATCAGATTCTGACAAATAAAAAAAAGAAAAATACTTCTCAGATAAAGAAGCAAAAATTCTAGACATTTTAGCAGATTAAACCCAAACATATATACAAATGATAGCACATCATGACCTAGTGGGGTTTATTAAAGGAAAGCAATGTTGGTTTTACAATCTAAGATCAATCAATGCAAGCCACTATATTAACAAATTAAAAAAAAACACTATAGGATCATTTCAATACATGTAAAAATAAGCATATAGCAAAATGCATTTCTGATTAAAATTTTTCAGCAAACTTGGAATCGAAGCAAACTTCCTCAACCTGATGATGAGCATCTACAAAAACGTATAGCTAATACCATACTTATGTGAAGGACTAAATGTTATTTTCCTAAGGGCAGGAGTAAGATAAGAATGTCTATTCTCATATTTGTATTCAACATTATATGGGTGATCTAGCCATCTGAATAAGGCAAGAAAAAAATAACCACTACCAATCAATCAGTGGTCACATGTGAAGTGAAATACCTTTGCGTTTCTCCTGCCTTTGAGAAAGAACACAACTGAACTGTTGAGAACTGATGATATGGCTCCCAGATTTAGATCTTCAGTGATACTCTCCAAACTTGACATCTCTATTCAAGTTCTCATTTTTACCTACAGACAAGAGGCTGCCTCCAGCTATAGATGGTTAAATCCTCCTGCTGTCTTCCTAAGGCTGTGGCTTTGTGCAGTGTTTTAATTACATTCATAAGACCGTAGAGTACTGAACTTCAGAAAAGCTTCTAAGAATTTAGGGAAAAGATGACAGTATGAGAGTGATCCAAACAAGTGCCTAAAGTGAAAGAACAAGCGTAGTCAACTTTCTTTAAAGATTTATTTATTTATTCATGAGAGACACAGAGACAGAGGCAGAGACATAAGCAGAGGGAGAAGCAGGCTCCCTGCGGGGAGCCAGATGTGAGACTGAATCCCTGACCCCAGGATCACGCCCGAGCCGAAGGCAGACGCTCAACCCCTGAGCCACCCAGGGGTCCCACAAGCATACTCTAAAACCAGTATCTGTGTTCATCGATCGTATCTTTCTCTAAAACATACTTTATGTTCAGAATGCAAGAAAAGATGTTCTATCATAATATAGTTCTACTTTACCTAACTTGGGAAAGATCCAGATACCATCTTAAGAATAAACAACTCTTTGTCTACCGTGCAATTGATCCTTTTTTGTCTTACGCTGCTTTCCCTCCTTCATTATTGAGAAATCAACAAGTCTCCCCAGTAGAGATTTTTGGCATTAGTGGACACTAAAACTTAACTATCATCTGTCTTTTTCATAAAGTTGCCAATTGTGTTCTCCCAACCCGTTTGAGCTGATGACCTCTGGAAAACCTGCAGCCAGTTAGGACCCAGGGAATCGGCACCTGTGATGGTTTTGCTAACCCAGAAAGGTTTCAAGAAACTCTCTGGAGCTTTCTATCAATGACCCTAATTGCATCCTCTTGTATTGCCATAAAACAATTAAGAGAAAGGAGGCATTTAATCAAATACTACACGTATTTGTTGCATTGCTTGTGAAGAAGCTGGTTAGGCAGAGTGACAATAAGATCTGCTTAATATTTTTATATAGTGCTCAAAACTAGCAATCCTTAATTAATTTATTTTTTAGTCTGGAAATTAAGGATGAATAACCATCTCCCAATTGCCCTTCACAATCATGATTCAGCCTGAAGAGTTAATAAGCCACCTTCAATACCCCACCCCTTCTCTGAACAGACATTTTTTCCACATGGATGAACACAAAGAAATAATCAGATAGGAGATTTTTCTTCTAAATTAGGCCTCTTGTTTGTAAACTGAAAGAGTGCTAATGCAGTTCAAACTCAGCTATGCACCACACATGCCCATTCTGCCCAGGCTTATTACAAAGAGCGGGAGAATTGAAGGTTTTGTTCTATTCTTCAGGCTTTCTCTGTGTGAGAGGCTATTCAAGCAATGGGGTACTTCTCTCTCACTCTCTTTCGCTCTTGGCCCCTCTCTCACACACTCCATTTCCCTCTATAATGCCAGCATTAGAGGCGAGCCGCAGGCTGTAAGTGCGCTTTGATGTCGACCTCTTGCTGCCTGCCTTGGTGGGTGAGTAGCAGAGCAATGAGGGCATGTGTGGGACAGAGTGGGATGAAAGGAGGGGTGACTGGAGCCCATGATGTGGGCAGATTCCTGCCTGTTCACTTAGATTCTTCAGGAAGAAAAATGACAAGCCTTGTGACTACAGAGGTTATGAATCAGCTAAACCTCAGAAATGACCATTAAAACAACTCTGCCTGATATAAAGAATCAAATTCTTGTTCAGGCTTTCGGAGAAAGAAAAAAATGAAAAAGAAAGAGAAAGAAAGATGAAAGAAAGAAAGAAAGAAAGAAAGAAAGAAAGAAAGAAAGAAAGAAAGAAAGAAAGAAGAAAGAAAGAAGAAAAGAGAGAGAGAAAGAAAGAAGAAAAGAGAGAGAGAAAGAAAGAAAGAAAGAAAGAAAGAAAGAAAGAAAGAAAGAAAAGAAAAGAGAGAGAAAGAAAGAGAAAGAGTGGGGAAGGAAGGAAGAGGAAGAAAGGGAAAGAAAAAGAAAGAAGAAAGAAGAAAGAAAAGAAAGAAAGAAAGAAGAAAGAAAGAGAGAGAAAGAAAGAAAGAAAAAGAAAGAAAGAAAGAAAGAAGAAAGAAAGAAAGAAAGAAAGAAGAAAGAAAGAAAAAGAAAGAAAGAAAAAAAAAGATGGAAGAAAGAAAGAAAGAAAGAAAGAAAGAAAGAAAGAGAAAGAGAGAAAGGAGAGAGAGGGAGGGAGAGAGAAAAAAAGAAAGAAGCCACACACAGGGCCAAAAGGTAAGAATATTTAGATTCCATTCTAAGAAGGCTGGCTAGCAGAGGGTGCAGGGAACCCAGCACACAGACAGTGCCTGAGGGACAGTTTAAGGCACACTTGTTGCCTTCCAGCTTTGGGTGAGATTATTTTGATGACTTGTGCCAGATGTCAGGAATAAATCTCCAGCCCTAGCGGTAAGTAAGTGTTGTGGCATTGGCAGGCAGGACATGAGAAGGCCACACAGCAGTGTACTCTGCTGTCCATGGACCAGTATGGTAGGGGACATCTCCAAGGGGTGAGCCCACAAGAGAGCTAGCTTAGGCCCTGTTTGAATTCTTGGCACTCGAGGACTACCTTCAATTACATTATGGAGTTTCCACAGCTCTGTCTATATTAAAATGCTATTCCTTGCTACTCTGTCAGAACAGATCAAACCTTGTTCTCCTGTAGCAGACAGTTTTCTCCTCCCTCAACCACTTGTTTTGTTAATCCCATCACATAAGGAATGAGGGTCTGTCTTCCTCTTGAATTTTCCAACCCATAGTCTCAACTCCAGAAGGTTTGGGACAGTAGAAAGAGGCAGGGAAATGTAACACTAAATTTTTTCTCTTTTTTCTTTTCTTATTTTCACTCCCAGAGTGAGTTTAAGGAAAAAACAAAACAAAACAAAACATGCAGCAAGAATGTATTGAGGCCCTACTATGTGCAAGATCCATATTAAAGAAATCTATAATTCAGAAGTTGAAAGGAAAAGCATTTCACTCTGTATTCGGTCTGGAACTGTCCTTCATTACTAAAATGAATCTCCTATTATTAAAATAAGACCTTGAAAAAAAACTTCTGTTTTTAGAATAAAAAAGACAAGTTCTATAGTTTTTCTACCACATCTATTCCTTGATTTTGGGTCTGCAGAAGAGGAGTTTACCTGAGATGAAAGGGTTTGCACATTGGTTAGAGTATTCATGGGAGCTATGTGCCACGGAACAGCACCAGATGTTGTCAGGAGCTAAATAAACAGCCTACTGACAGTCAGAATGTCCTTTAGACAAGATCCCTTCTCCTTTGAGATGGATTGACACATAGCTTTCTTCTAAGATGCCTTCAAAGCTAAGTCCGCCTCTCCCTTACCCCATTATTCACAGCTTAGAAAAAGTCCCCATAGTACACTTGGCTCTTTCCTGGGACCCTAAGGTTAAGGCAAGAAGATATCTTAGTAGGGAAGCCTCCTCTCAAAACCAAACCTCCTTAGGAAATGGGATGATGAGATGTCTCATTGTCCAATTCACCACAACCTGAGAATTCCTGAGCTATGAACTGGATTCAGTTGTAGAAATTGTTTGCTCTCCATGTCTTTCAATCGACAAGACACAAAAAGGGCCTGGGTTAAATGGAACCATTTGTTTTATAAGATTATCTCTAGTGATAGAATACATGTTTGAGTTAACTACATATTTTGCATCTGAGTGCTTTTGTTTTTTTTAAACCATACCTCGGTATGGAATCTTAGTGTTACAAAAGTCCCTAAAATAAAATAAAGTAAAATAAAGCAGGAAGATTCCACAGGCAAATGAGAAGCCCCCCGCCCATCACACAGCCCCAGCGGGTCACCTTTGGTGACTACCCCAGTCTTTACTCCACTTCTCAATTATAAAGTTAGCAAAACTCTCAAGGGAAGAAGACCCAGAAAGAACAAATGTTGCAGCAAGAAACAGAGGGATTAATACCTTTAGAGTCTGAGAATGTAATGGGCCTTGTAGGTCTGTTAATTATCAAACAGAACTTCTGTTTCAAGAAGGGAAAAAATGCATTTTAATAGAAGCTCTATTATTAGTCATTTCTGTTCATGGTTTCTTAGTAGTTTTTATTATGTTTGTCTGCCTTTCACCTTTATTTCCTTTAACAACATTCACATAAAATGGCTCAGACTTGCTCTACCTCTAATTATTTACTGTAACAACCAACAAGCTGAAAGATGACAAAGTTGTAAAGAAAGATCTTTGTACAGCACATATTGACTCGCAATTGTTGCCTTCCTACTCCTTGATTTTTTTTTGTTCTTTTTTAGTATATAATTTGTAAGTATGCTTTAAACAGTTGACTGAGTTTTATTTTATAATGATGTTAGACTTTTGGTCTGTGAGCTTGCTTTTAATAGAGATACAGTTTGCTCAGCCTTTAGTAAACAGCAGTTCCACTCTATCCCAAACGTTGCCATTTGCTAAGGTGGAACTGGTCTGACCGTGTGTTGGAGGCAGGGGCAGGAGTATTCGGAAATGCAAAGGTAGATGTAAAGCCAAGAGAAGGTAGGAATTTGGATACCAAGACTGAATCATACAGCAGGGAATGATTCAGAGAAAATGATCAATGTCTGGTTCTGGGAAAGCAAATGAAAAATTAAATTCTCATTGGGGCAAAAAGCAAGAGGCAAATCCCTAAGATGAATCAGAGTCAAAGCCACTACATCTGATGAAGACAGGAGATTCACAATGGTGGAAGTGGTCACCCAGGCATTGTGCTCTTAAACTTGAAATTGTTTACATCTAATCTTGCTGATAGCCCATCTTAGAAATGTGAGACCTGGAGTTCAGCACTGGAAAGCATGAGCCATATACCGGAAATGGCAATGGCTCTATGCTTGACCAATACCTGGAAGAAGAACAAGTTCAAGGTTCCCAACGTGGGCCTGGGAGATAACAGCAGGTTCAAGTACAATTCATCTTTCTACTGTGGGTAACATCAAATGACCATTCTCAGTAAGTTGCCATTGCCAAATGATTGGAATATTATAGGTGAGATGGTACTGTGGATCTTAATAAAAAAAAGAGGAGAGACAAAAAAGGAGTGGCCAGTGCACCACTTCTAAAGGAATCCATCTAAGGAGCTTCCAGGATGAAGAAAAGGTCGAAGAACACCAGGGCACCAGGAAAGCTGCAAAACTATATATTAGACATCTCTCAAGGGGTTCTCTTTAGAATCAAGAGTAGAATGATCCATACGCCTTTTCTGTCCTATCTCAAGGTCAGTTTCCTTCAGAGATGAGTCATTTCCCCCTTACATGTGGCACACATGGGATATTACAGGAAGGGTCCCCTCCTTCAGGATCCGAGTTTCCCTCTGGGATAAGCATGAGATGGCTTCTCTTCAACATGAAGCCCAGCCCAAAGTCACCTGTATTATGCTAGAGATCTCCAGCAAGATTCAGAACACAATAAATTTTTCTCTGTTCCCTGAGTAGTAATGGTTCTTCATAATAGGCTCTTGCTGTAGTTTATTGGTCCATCTTGTAGTTTATTAGAGCATTGCCTGTGTCAGGGCTTCCATTATAAAGCCATATTTTCCAGGTTGAGAGATCAACAATAAAATTGGGCTAGTATTAAACCTTAATCTTGATATTCAGTCCCTGCCCAAAAATATAAGAGGAGAGATCAAAGAGTGAAGGATGGAGATAGAGAGAAATGGAAAGAAAACCCATGGACAGGCATCAGAATTCCTCTATTTATGAATTTATTTCAACCATGTTTTGATTATAAGGCTCACTTTTGTTTCACTATGCTTCCATTTGTCATGATATTTATTTGATAGCAACATTATTACTTGAGAGAGAAAAATTAATGGTAAAGTCAAATCAGTTTTCCCTCTACCCAGTCACCACACCTACATGTTCACAAAATAACCATCTCTTCACCTTTTAATTTGCTCCTCAAGTCAACTAAAGAACATGAAGTTTAATGTCAATGATACTCCAATAAAAAAATAAATTAATTTAAAAAGAACATGAGGTTTAGCATCTTATGAAAGCGAAGAAAGAAAAAATGTAGTAATGTTCTTACTTGTGCAATTTTTCACAATTTTTTTCTCTCCTTTAGGTGGCTGTGAGCCTTGGGCAGACTCCTGTTCAGATGAACTTCTATGCTTCTCTTCATTTAAACAAAAAACAAACCGGATTGATGTTTTTGTTTTACTCTTACCACCAAAGAAAATTGTTTCAACTTGTTTAAAGTGCTTCCCAGGGCAATGATATCTAACAAAAGATCATTTGTAAGGGATTCATTTCAGAATGCATGGCCTTGCTGTAATGTCCACTATAGAGAAAGATCTTAGCTTAAATTATACCACAGCTATTTTAAATGGATTTTTAAATTATCTACCTTTGCATTTCATCATGAATGTTTCAGGGAAATTATCCTGAGATAATGCCAACAAATGGCTGCAGACTTTAGGTTTATAATTGCTCTTGTTCATTTAAGGTTCCCAGCAGACCATATCAGGAAATTCAATGCCTGGCAAGTCGAGGTTGATAATATACCGTAACTGGCATTTTCTTATTAGACGAGCACCCAAATCAGCTTTCATTTGTAGCAATGACCCTAATTAAGAGAATCATGATTTAAAGTCGAGTCTTTGCATTTTAAGAATCAGATCTGGATATGGTGATGTTAGCCAAAGGGTTATTTTTTTCCTAGAAAATTGGCATAATCTAACTTTAATTTTAATTTTTCAAAAGTATTTCACATATTTTTTTTCAGTTCCACTTTGAGAAGCTTCCTTCTAGCTGCTGAGTATGTATATGAATAGGTAAAAATGTTTACCTACACATCTTCCTTGTACATATGCATACTTACTTCTGTCTTCACTAAATGATTTGGCTTTAGGGCTGCAAGAGATGTGAGTAAAAGAATCACTTAATGTGATCTCCACCATCCCCACTCTCGTAAGTGGAAAAACTGAGGACTTGGAAACTAAGGTAGTTTGCTTTGGATCATCAGCTGGAAAGAGAAAGAGCCCAGACTACATAAGCCTCTTGATGAGAATTGTATAACCCCTCCCCCAAAAAGTACCTCTGAAAGATATTATGTGTGGTATAAGTTAATGTCCCTGACTTTTCTTAATTTACCCGGTCAACAGAAATCATTCATTGCTATGGGCCACAAAAGTGATCACCTTAAAATTTTATAACATTACTCTAAGGGACCATTATTACCATAAAATTATCTCATAGCAGAGTGTAAGGATCTTTAAATGTTCTATTGAAATGTGTGTATGCACACACACACACACACACACATATACCTATATTAGATACATATATATAATATATACACACTTGATGACTTGTTGTGTAGGATCCAAAGTAAATCTACCGTATCATATATGTCACTGAAAATGAGATGCAACCAAGAGTAATAACCAACATTTGGAGACCATTTTGTGATTCACAAAGAACCTTTACCTATATTATTTCTTTGACTAGTTATCTTCAATCCAGCACTGTGAAGATGCAGGACAAGAATAAGAACTTCAGATATTACAGTACTGTCATCTTCATTTCATTGTTTGGAAAATGAAAATATTTCTTTAAGAAAAAAAATCCAGATTTTCAAACCATAGATTCATGTCCTCTTCATCATGCTATCTTGGCTTCCTGATAGCAATTATTATTAGCAGTAAGATATTATAAATAGAAAACATTAATGAGATGTACCTATTATGCTTATAATTATAATACTAATAACAATAGCTATTGTTACTCAGCAGCTTGATTCAGGTGCTCAGAGCAGCACATACACACTGGTGCAAACATCTGTACAGTAGGTATTATGGCACCAAATTCAGTGATGAACAAGCAGAGGCTCAGGAAAGTCCAATAATTTATCTGAAGTCATAACCCCTGTAGATGGCAGAACCAGGTTTTGAACCCAGTTAGTTTGACCCTAAACCAAATATTCTTAACTCTTTACTGTATCTCTCTCATGATGACACACATGTTCCACCACATTCTAGTGTATTGGCAATAGAAGTACAAAGAGAAATTAATGCTAAAACCCACTTAGTGTTGGAGAAAAATTTGACAGAAAAAAATAGAAGTCTATGTGAGGAAAGGCTCTGTTTCTGAAAGAGAGGGGTGTATGTATGTGTGTGTATATAAATGATACATGTTTCTACCTATATTTTCATTTATGGATAAGTGTGTAAACACCTGGAAAGTAGATATTTACAAAATAAAACAAAGGGGAGTACCACAGATAATATAATTAAGGTCTTTCACAAAGCCCTTAAAAATTCACTTATTAAGTACAATTTATTTTCTAAGTTTGGTGCAGAAGATAGAATCCTTACCAGTGTAATAGGCAACTTTTTATCAGGATTTAATTGTTAGAGTTGCTTCATTTCAAGGAAAATGATTTAGCCCCCAGGATATGCAGATCACTATTATAATAAGCCACGTTTTTTAACAAGGGGAGGGCCTTCAGCTATTCTTGCAAGAGCAAAAATTTCCAGGAATTATCCTTACTGCTATTATAAATTAATAAATTTTAGTAGTGCTACACCGCAAATCTTTGGCATTGACCTATATAGAAACATTAATATCTTATGATATTGATTTCAAAGACAAAGTCCAGAACCTTATGGTAAATCTAGAGGAAGTTTGTCTCTCATGATAGATGCTGCCATAAGATTCATCTAATATACCCAAGTAAATCATCATCTCCACTGGAGCTCAAGACGGGCTCAGTAAGCGCATACATTCTCTTCAGGGATCTCTGGGCACTCATGTACCCTGGACACATTTCCTATAAACAGTCACCTAAAATGCTGCTGGTTCCTGTGCTGTCTGGAACTGTCACTGATGGATGAGTGATAATCTAGCTCAGGCTTGTGAGATTCACACTGTCAGTGCCATTTTGATGGCTTTCAGGAGTGCTCCTCCCCAAGGCCAAGATGTTTGCAATAAGACAAAAGTGGATTGGAAGAGACCCAGGCAGGGCTGTGGAATAAGTGGGCTTTGGTAGCTCAACAGTCTGGCTGCAGATACACTGTTCCTGTTGGTGGAGGAATCACCAGCCCTAAAAAATAAAATAAAAATAAAAATAAAATAAAATAAAATAAAATAAAATAAAATAAAATAAATAAGTAAAGTAAAATCAACAAAAGTCTAACTATGTTATACAGCACATTGGCAGTTCAGAAAAACAATGCTTCCTTTCTGTCCCTTCTCATTGACCAACCTCACCCCTCGCCCTGCCCCCTAGTGTGATACCTTGAATGATTACTAGAAATCACAAACTGTTAAATATGTTTTCCAAGCATGGTTCTTTTTTAAGTGTTGAAACTAGACAGGAGCATATATAAATAATCAGAAGCATAGAAAGGAACAGTCAGTAACCAAATCAGCCTCTACGAGTCCCCTTCCTGTCTGAGGGTAGGGAGGAGAGAGCAGAGGCTTTGCTCTCCAGCATTCTAGCTTTCACCCCATAGGCCATTATCCCAAAATGGCCAGCCTGGGTAAATATTTGAGAGAGATGTTTTCTGGTTTGTTTATCTTCTTCCTGTCACTTTCACTGATACTCTCTGCTCCTCTTGGCAGCTGACCTTTCACAAATGTTGGTTCTGTTTTAGAAATGTCCTATAGTAAATAAAAGGGCAGAGTTCATAGAGCAAAGGCCAACATAGCTAGAAGGTTTTGTGGGGGCCAAGGAGCTCCCCTTCATCTGCCAGTGGTGAGCATTAACCTGCCCACAGCCCCAAGGAGAGCAGAGTTTCAGCCCCCCACTTTCCCATGCTTCATCCTAGCTTAGTTTCTTATTGTTCCCCAAGAGAATATAATTAACAGTATGAAACAAGTGGCTAATCTGTTGGCTGTGGGGTATTTTTGGAAATAAGGGTCAGTGTATATCTGAGTAACTTTTACAGGGAGATGCTGAAACACCAATCAATATTTAATGTCACTGGTGTTAATAATTGGAAAATGTCCTATTCAAGATTCATATTTTCCATGTTATTTACTTCTTTCAGCTCAGAGTCCCTAGAGGATGAGGACTGACTTGGCCTGTAATGGAGTCTGTTGGAAAGGAAATCATTGTCAGATTTGCCCCAAATCCATTCTGGTTAGACATGGGATTCTGACTGGGTGAATTGAATGACTTTTCTGAGCCACTGTGTCTTCAGCAATAAAATACACGTAGTCTTTCCTCCCTCCCTGCCTCAAAATGCTGTCGAAACTCAAGTAAAATTGTGCATATGAAAGCATGTTGTAAATAACAGAACACTTGCAAAAGTTAGTTTGGTGATTCTGGAGCTAGCATCACCCACCAGTTTCAGATGATCAAAAACATGGGGCATTCCAAAATGAGGAGAGCTCCAAAGATAATCCTGAAGCCCCGTGTGGTGGGGAGCAGATTGCAAGTTAAATAAGGCTTGCCAGACGAGAGATAGACAACTCAGTATCCGAGGCACGTTGGGTGAAACTTAAATCACTGAGCAGAATTGTCTTCTCTCATATCTCAGAAAGCCAACAGTCCTCAGAAGGAAGGAGTTCAAAGCCCACGGTGACAACTCTGATGACTTCCAAGGGTTACCTCTCTCAGGTGTTGCTCAGCCAACAGCACATTGGGGGGTCACATTCCCAGGATCAGAATTCAAATTCAGCTGTGTTCCTTGGCAGAGGCCCTGGAAGACAGGAACAGCCAGCCAGCAAGCTTCCCCCAAGCCAGAAGAGACTGAAGCAGTGAGAAAGAATTTTTCACCACATTGTTAAAATATCCGTCTCATGCTCTGAGTTGGGTGGAGACCAGAATGCTTCCTCCAGGGTAGGTTATGGAGGTCTGACTATTGTTTTTTGGAAGGGGTCCTCTGGCCCAGAAAGCTTTGTGGAAACTCAGTCCAGTAGCCTTTCTGTGCCTCCTGAATACTTTGCTCAATTGCTTCTCTCGCTTTTCCCTGACAGTTGTTGGATTTGAGATCTTTGCCATGAGTCACATTTTAGCATGTGTTGCATTGCAATTTTTCGCTTTGTAGTGCTTTTCATTTGTAAAAGAACCTCTTTACAGCACAGAATGGAAACAAATAGCTCTTCAAACTGATTCAAATGAGATATTTTTGAGTGTGTGTGAATGTGACACTGTGGGAAAACCTGGCATTTCCTGGTGGAGTTTTATTCATTCATTACATGCATTCAGCTGCAGTTGTAGACTTCTCTGCTAGGGGCTGGCAATGACAAAATGAATAAGGAAACCTTTTTTTCCCACCCAGAAGGGTGTGGCCTGAGGACAGTGAGACTCACTTCTCCCTCTTGTCTGTCATTCTCATCAGTGATGTAAGCAGTGACATAAGCACTACAACCACATATGACATTTTTATTCAGACATAATTCATTTACTTTTTAAAAGATTTTATTTATTTATTCATGAGAGACACACAGGAGAGGTAGAGACATAGACAGAGGGAGAAGCAGGCTCCCTGTGGGGAGCCTGATGTGGGACTCAGATCCCAGGATCCCGGGATCACGCCCTGAGTCGAAGGCAGATGCTCAATCACTGAGCCACCCAGAGACATAACCCATTTAATATGAGTTCTTCAGGATATAGTCCATTTCTAATCCACCTCTAAATTCTCCCTAGCACCTTCCACTGCCTTGAATAGCTAGAACATGCTAGATATTTAATAAATATTTATGGCAAGGAAGACTTGAAGAAAAAAGGATTAATAATAGCTAAAATGAGTTGACATCATTTTAACTAGAAGACTGAGGCTGGGTGCATTGGTTACAGGGCATTGAAGATAACTGAATGATGAAATAATTAATTGTACCTGACCCCAGACCCTTTGCACTCACCAGCTATTGGCTTCCCCCTGCTTCCTTAGTCATTAGCCAGATTCAAGTTTAATTCCTCTCCAATGAGCACTACAGTGAATCAAGGGGCTGTATAAGTATTCTCCTATGGAATGGTACACTTAATCTCAAAACACAATCCCTTCAGTTTCCTTACTGCCACCTTAGTGGAGGGGCAAATGTGGCTCAAAGATAAAATTGTCTACAGTTGATATAACACTCTGGTTATATATCAGATCTAGCATCCTGAGTGAGATTGGCATGACCCCCAACACAATCTGAATGGGATTTTATTAGTCTTAGGAATCAGATATGGGTCTTGAAACAAGAATAATAAATGAGAAAGATCCACCTAGTTAAAATGACTATAATTTTTTAATCCATTTGGATAATTGAAACAAAGTCTTTAAAAGCATACTTAAAAAGATCAGACCAGCCAGAATCACCTACCCTTTGCAAGGACGAAGGACAATAAAGCTGACTCATCCTCTTACTAAGGGAGGCTCTGTGAAGTTAGTTCATAACTAGTTCATCCTTGCATGGCCTCTCTCTGTGGCCTCAATGCAAATGACTGCCTGAACCCAGGATGACCTTATAGATTTTTTAATTCAGTAGTTATTTAAAGTAAGTGAACAACTTACTTAGCAGACAAGATAAAGTTCACAGGATGAAATGTGTAGGCATGCAAATGTAAAATATTTCTATGTGGCACACCAAAGTCTGGCATTATATATTCCAAAATTCTTCAAAGTGCTATGAAGATCCTCCTGCTTTTTTGTACTCCAAGATAGGATTATGGAGATCTAATTTTCCTAATTAAATTCTCATTGCTGCTAAAGCCTGAATTAAATATGGAATGGTTTGAAATAAAGAGTCTCTCTTTCACTGTGTGTTGGTATATCTGGAAGATTGGCACCATAAATGCCATTGGGGAATTCTTCATATCCTTACCAGACATGATGGATGCTTTTGGAGCAGAAGAGAATAATCAATAAAATTTTGACTGACATTATATGATGCAAGAAAAGGTCAGTGAGGAACTCAGGGCCATAGGGTGTTACACAACTCCAAGAGTGTCACTGGCGTTGTATCCTGTGTAAATAGCACCTCCTGGACTTGGTAAGCACGATGGCTGTCTACACTACTTGTCTTGCCTATTCTCTATACAGTTAACCCTTTTTAAGATAGGAGATGATAGGGCAGGCAGGAGAAGGAGAAGCCACCATATTTTGTCTTGGCTCCAACTCATGGCAACATCCCAATAACTCAACAGCCTATGAATCCCCACAGGAAAAGAGGATGTGGGAGTGAGAAATACATTTTCCATGCTTCTCTCAGTGTCTGTGTTTTATTGCTCTATCTACAATTCCTCCCCAGAGGGGGAAGATCATTACCCCCCTCTGCACAGCCAGTGCCTCCTCTGTATGAAAGCCACAGCTATACAATTCCTCTCTACCATTCTCAACTTTGTTTTTGTCAATAAGCACCGAAGACTTAAAAAGAGAAGATGGGCTCTGCTCCTGAATGAGAGCTATTTGATTTTCAATATCAAGACAGTAGCAAATACCTTCAGATGTTGTGTCCCGCTGAGGCTTTTCAGAAGCACGTTTTGTCTGCAGAAGGCTCTTTTCTCCTCACACAAGACTTTATGAGGTGGCCCTGTCTTAATTTGACCTTGTGTATGCCTCTTGCCATGCCAAACTATGCCCTGGTAACTTGGTGGGGAAGACAGGCACATGGCGATTTTTCCACCAGATATCACTGACCATGCCATAGTGAGCAAGAGCCCAGCGGCATAAAGCTCTCCTGATCCTTGTGTTTGGGCTGCTGCTCTTCCCTGTCCACACAGCCTCAGAGTAGCAACATGTTAAGGCAGAGCCTTTAAGCCAGCATGAAATTGCCACACTGAGACATTATGCTTCTTGCAAACTTTGGGGCACACATAGAGAATTTAAGTGCATCCTCAAATAGCACTTGGTGTCAAGAATGACACCTTTTTTTGAGGTTTGGGAGGATTGAGGATGGAACAGGACCACAAATACAAGAATTGATGTATACAACTCACAGGCTCCTCCCAAATCAGTATTAAAGAAAGCAAATAAGAATACGTTCTCTCTTGACAATCTTCAGTGTAGTAAATGGCCCTTTGTATTTTTGCATAATGAGCTACTTCTGTGCTTTACAGACCATTTTGCACATAGTTTGTACCTCATATTAAATTTGATGATGTATTTGAAAGTATTTTATATAAAGAAAATACTTCCATGCAGATTTTAGCTATTATGAAAATAATGATGAGTAAATAACTTCAGTTAGTGAGGTTGTCATTGGCCCAATTTAAAAGCCAGGGAAGTAGATAGATATATACATATACAGACAGATATAAATAGATATGAATGTTTGTTGTATTATTTGTGGGTGCAGAGAAATGAAACTAATGAATAAGTCTATAACCATTCTTGAACAACAAAATTTTAATGTCTTTGTACAAATACTTTGTCCTCAGGATGTACTATAATTTACTGAGCTTTATACTTATTTTCAAATGTTTGCTTGATTCTAATTTTTTGCTGTTTTAAAATAACACTGAGGTAAGCAACCTTGCAGATAAATCTTTTCCCACACTCTGATTATTCCTATAGTATGTATTCTCAGAAAAAGAAATGAAGAGTATTTCAGAACAGTGTTATGATCAGAGCCAGATGGTATGAGGGAATATAAAAGAGCACAGGGGTGGGGTGAGAACAGATTTTAACAGTGTACTTTGGACAGAAAGGTCAGGAAAGGAAGCCTTCTCTGAAAAAGGGTGCTGGACCAGGAAACCTAAATAATCAGAAGGAGCAAGGCATGCAAAAGGTTAAGAAAACAGCCTTGTTTTCAGGCAGAAGGGATACCATGTGCAAAGGCCCTGGAGCAGGAAAATGTTTCCAAGGTTTTCAGCATTGAGATGCAGAAGGGGAGGGCTCTATCACGGGGCTTGAGGATCATAATAAAGAGGTTTGATTTTATTGCAAGTGCTATATAAAGCTATTAAGAAGTTTCTAACTTGGAGGATGGACCAGTATGGTGTATTGAACTGCTCACTCTGGGTGGAGATGGTATAGGACGATAGGACAGAGGTGTGAAAGCCTGGATAAGTTAATTCATCCAGGCAACAATGATGCTGGCCTCACCAGGGAGAAGGGAGACAATGTCAATGTAGAATTGGATGGATGACAAAAAAAAAAAAAAAAAGAACTCAGGATAACTGCTGGTTTTCCATGTGGGTAAAGGGCATATGCTGGCTTCTTACTGAGATGGGATGAACTATGTAGAAGAAACTTGGGAGGAGGGCTGCGTCGAGTATAGGGAGGATTACAAGATCCATCTGGTCAGTTGTGGCAGATACTCTATCAGAATCCTAGTAGTGGTGCCAAGCAGGCAGTTGAAAACCTTGGTTTGGAGCTCAGGGGAATAATCAGGGCTGGAGATGTGGATTGGGGAGTCATTAGCACAGAGCAAGTGCTGTGGGGGAGAAAAAAATCTTTTTCCTTTACCCTTCTAGCTTCTTGGCTGGGTCTCTGTAATCAAAGACTGACTTATAAGAGAAAAAACATACAAATTAATAAGTTTTATGTGACATAGGAGCTTGCATAAAAGAAAGAAGACAAGGAGAAGAGGTTAAACCTAAGTGTTTTTATCCTCAGTTTGATGAAGAGTGGGAAATGTGACAGGACAAGTATATAAGCTAAGCACAGTAAACTGGGGGAGACTTAGCAAGGCCTTGCCCTTCTCATTCCTCTTTAAGCCCCTCCTTTCTTGAACATAAGGAGGCTCCTTTCCTTTGGGTACAGAAAGGTCACCTCTCACCTGAGGGTTAAGACCTGCTTTAGGGAGTCCTTCCAACACCTGCCATTTCTCAAAGTCCTCCAGCTTAAAGATATTCAATATCTTTAAGGAGCAGAAGAAGAGGGAGAGAGAGAATCCCCAAGCAGACTCCCCTCTGAGCAAAGAGCTCAACACAAGACTTGATCCAGGACCCTGAGATCATGACCTGAGTCAAAATCAAGAGCCAGCAACTCAACCAACTGAGCCACCCAGGCACCCTTCTCTGGCAATTTTCAACCATTGGCTGTGAGTCATGAGATGACAATAACAGTTCACACAAGGCTGTATTTTTGCCAGACAAGCACAATAGAAGGGTGTTTGCAATGCGATCTGTTTGCCATGCCATGATTATAATAGAATATTTTCAAAGCAAATGGATGAAGAGAAGTCATAAAGGGGGCTGAAGGAGAGATTGAAAAGCCTCAATACAATCAGGAATTGTAGCATTCATGGTTCCAAGTTAAGTGAGCTGAGAAGATAAGGTGTGGTCAGAGTACTGCACAGAAAAGGTTAAGATTTCAGAGGTGATACGGTCCAGGGGGTAGAGCCAGGAGTGGGTGGCTACAGCAGAGCAAAAGTAAAATTCACCTGCCTGCCATAAGGAGATCAAGAAAGCAAGTGGCCATTTGTTGGATGAATCACCCATAAAGATGGTGACATCACCAGAAATGGTAACAGAATCAAAAATGGAAAGGAAAATCATGACCTGAAACTAACATAAAATTGGTTGTCAATTATACTTTAATAATAATAATAATAATAATAATAATAATAATAATAAAACAGACAACTATGAATCAAACTACTGTCTGGCAAATGAGTTCCTAAAACATGAGAATACTAAACAGGATGGAACCACTTTTAAAGGCTGTGGGTTGTTTTTTTTTTTTTTTTTAAGATTTTATTTATTTATTCATGACACAGAGAGAGAGAGAGGCAGAGACACAGGCAGAGGGAGAAGCAGGCTCCATTCAGGGAGCCCGATGAGGGACTCGAACCTCGATCCCGGGATCACAACCTGAGCGGAAGGCAGACACCCAACCGCTGAGCCACTCCGGTGTCCCTCACTCCAGTTTTAAAAACATAATAATGTTTATGGTGACAAGTTCTCCTTAATTATCCTTTTCTCACTGTGTTGGGTTATTCTAGCTCTCCATTCATCCAATGAACTTCCTAAGCATATAAAGAAGTGCCAAAACAATACCAGTGGGATTTTGATGAGTTTGCTAAAACTGTAAATAAATCAGCATGGAATCACCATATCCAGGTCTCTCTTTTGAAAATGGCTCCTCATTTACTCAGGGTTTAGTGTGCCCCTCAATTAATTCTCTCTTATGATTTAGAGGATTCCATTGCATTTCTAAATGTTTACTGTTTATATGTAGGTAATGGATGGGGGAGTTTCACATTTTTTTTTTTTTTTTTGGTATTCAGTTACCTAAATGAACTCTCTTATTAATGGTAGTATTCTTTCTAAATAATTACTTCAGGTTCTGTAGGTTAATAAGTGCTATCAACAAAAATTAAAACTGTATTTTTGACTCGTGAGTTATTTTCTCTTTTGATTGCTTCATTTTTAACGCATTCTGTGTCATATATAGAACATCATTAATATCCACATATTGTTTTTGATTCTCCTGTGAATGTGTGGGATGTGTTGTTGGCAAGAATATGCATGTTAGTCAGTTAAAATGTGTAGTTCCAGTTTTATAAGACAATTTTATTTGGAATTTATTGTATTCCTTTTGCACTCCTATAATAAGCCCATTTTATATCCTTGTAAATATTATTTGATTCCATTTGATTATCTTTTACCTTTTTTACTTAATGTGCAAGTATTTGTTTCTGCTTTTATATATTAGTATGCTTATATTATTTATTCATGTGGAATTAATAGCAGTCTTTTATAGTTTCTGATAAAGGAAATCATTTGTGATACTGAGCTCTTCAATTTTAGCATACATTTATACAGAGAGACCTTATAATTTCCATCTCCACTTCTGCTGTTAGACCATTTCTCAATTCTAATTTTATTTGTACTATTTATTTCATTAACTTGGGAAGAATTCTAGAGATACCTCTGAAATTGTTTTTCTCAGAAAAATAGTCTTTTATATTTACTCATCCATTTATTTATAGGTTCTACTCTTTACCAACATTGCATCTTTATAGCTTTATTTATTCACTTGAGTTAAATGATGAACTAATTTTCCATTTTGTCTTATTTAATAATGCTATGAATTTGCTTATTACTACAGTTTTGGAAGCATCCAAAAACTCTCATGAGTAGTATTCTATTTTTTTTTCTTTAAAGGTAATGATGTTTATCATTTCTCCCTTGACCTGATAGATATTTAGAATAGTAAGTAAATTTTCCAAATAGATTGATTTAATTTCTTTTCACTCATGTACTTCTTTTTTTTTTTTTTTTTTTTTTAATTTGAGGGTTGGGGTTCTTTTTTTATGGTTTAGACTACAATTCCTTTTTTCCTCGTTTATTTCTCAACAGATACCTGAAAAGGAAGTATTTTCTTATTAACGGGGTAATAGCTTTTGTACTTGAGTAGCTTTTCAGAGTTATACCTATTGGTCCTGTAGTAAGCCTAACCTAACAGGGCTCAATGATTAGCAACTAAGTAGTTTGGCTGAGCATTTGGCATATCATGATGGCTTTATTTCTTTTTCTCCCTCTCAAATTGTATTTCTGTTTAGTTTCAGATGCAAACACTGGTAAATAGTGGTTAGCGGGACATTGGTGTTGTAGCTTTCATACACACCTCTATTTTGTGGGGAGCCATTTTCACAGATGGAAGTCCCCTAATCTCTAAAGGTCCCTCAGTTATCAGAAACCTCAACTACCCTCGTAAGCGCTACTCCCACCTAGTGGCAATTCTCATCATTACAAGCAGAAGTTCTCCATGAAAATCAACATTTGTAGGTTTCAGGTGTTTCAAATCTAACTGGACTCATAAATGGAAAGAATCACAATAACATATCATGAAAATATTTCACTGCAATAGAAGGACGGTACTTACTTAAGCCTGTCACTTTACATTAGACCGAAGTACACTCTAACATTTAAATTCCAGAACATGGTTGTTTTATTGTTTGTTTTTCCCTGCGGGGCTGAGGGAAGTAAAATCATCTACTTAAGACTCAATGTGAAATATATTTTACATAGACAATAAAACATCCAGGAGAAATGCAAATATGTGCATTGGAAATTCTTGAAAATAACCTTTTGTTTTTGTTTTTAGATTATTCATCTAATTTTCAGCGAACTTCCCTGTCCAGTTTTTCCTGAGCACCAGGTTATGTTTGATAACATGACACATTCGGTGATGCATATGACAGCTGAAGTGGCTCCATTACGTGGATCTCATGTGGAAAATCATGAAGGGGAATGGCAGCCTTTATAACTGTGCAAGAGCTATGACAGAAATAATAATAAATCCCATTTGCAAAACTGATAGTGATACTATGATGACATCAGTCTGAAGACAATTTGAAAAAAAATTTTTATTTTTAGAAAGTGCTTTGGATACAATTAGAACAGAGATGTAATAGAAGAAGCAGCTCACGCATTTATTCCTAGCTAATCTGTACAATCAGCTCAACAACATGCAAATCCAGTTTTATCCTTTCCACTGGACTCCTAATATCTCTGTACCAGTAACTGCTAGGTTTTCAACCAAAAAACATCATTCCTGATGCCATAATGCTTATAGGAATAAAATCGTCCTATATTCCAATCTCTCCTATGATTCCAAAATAACCAGACTTACACTGCAAGGCCCTCCAATATAAGAAAAGGTGGTGGTGGTGGTGGTGGTGGTGGGGAGGGAGGTTTGCCAAGTTAAAGCTTTACTTATTCACCAAAAGAGCACATTCTCATCTGACCTATGGCTTGCCTTCAGTATTTTCCTCAAAACAAGGAATATAATTTCCTGCCCCAATTATATATTTAACATCCAAATAAAGGCAAGAAGTTGATGTATCACCCATGGCAGAGTTATGGTCTTGAAATGGAAAGATTGAAACACAAACAATTTTTTAAATTGTTTTGAATGTTATGCAAAAAAGGATAGTGGGCTTTAAATATTCTTTGTTGTCATTGTATGGTTTGGTTCTGTTTAGGGTTTTGCTTTGTTTTGTTTATTTGTTTGTTTGTTTTCCTGTAGTAGGGGAAATTCAGTTTGGAGCTACACAAAGACAAAAATGAGACAAGACGTATGCCCGAAGGACCAGGTTTTCAATGGGAAGCAACAGGGAGCCACAGAAGTGAGAGGGAAAGTACTGAAATAGTGCATCAAGGAGAGACGTGGAGTTTGTCCTGTGGTGGAGGCTACACTCACCCAACCACCCTGAACACCAAATTCCAAGTTGTTCTCAAAACTGCTCAGATCCCAGCTATAACAAATTATTCTAAATAAAGATATTCACTTAGCCATATAACTACAGAAAATGAGAGCCATCATAGTAACTGTTTTATGGAAGCATTTCATAGCATAAGATGGTGATAAAAACTTTGATAGATGCAGTGTACACACACATATACAAATTAATAAAGCATTAACTAAAACTACGACGCTGCTGCTGGCATTTTTAACTCATAGCATTCCTCCTTAGAAGCCTGGGGAGGAGATCACTTTCCATGCTGCTGCCGGCCTGGGGAAATTAGAGGGAAGGCAGGCCCTCTTCCCACACAGCAGCCACCCAGGTGACCTCATTGGGATGTTGATGCGGCTTCTGATTTACGGACCAAGTGCAGCTTGGCCAAGTGCAGGCAATGGGAAGCATGCTGCATACCACATTTAAATGCATTCAAGGCTGCTGAGGAAGGAGCTCACAACTTTCTGGTGTGCTGTGGGTTTTTCCTTGGGAGGGCAGGGGGGTAGCATCTTCAAGGACTCCAGACCCAGGAGGCTGCCCATATCCTCCCCACTTAAACTCTCCATGAGAAATTTTTCCACATTCTCCTCCTCCTCCTCCTTCTCATCCCTGGTTCTCTCCAAATTATCACCTTTCAGAAGTCTGAAAACTATAAATAAAACGGCATATGAAAAAAAATAGATGAAGGAGCACATAGCAACAATTTCTCAAGGAGCTTTATCTAGTGGAAGTACTGAAACCTTTCACATAATTTGGTATGAGCAGTAGGTAATACCCCTTGGGACCCGGACAACAAATCAGGCACAATTTTCCTTTAAGATATGGAAGGTTCAAGGAAAGAAAGGCTCTAGAGAAGGGAGTCTGGAGCACACAGGGAGAGCCAGAGGAGGCCCGCCGGCCCTCCGCCCCTGCCGCTCTGTTCCCTTAAACACAGCTCTGTCCTGAAGAGCCCTTTAGGGTGTCCCTTGCTGCCACCCTCCCCCTGGTCCCATGAATGAAAACAAATTGTTTTCGGCTACAATACCACGGGGCTTCGCTTTGACCTGCATGGTACAGTGACACTGTGCGGCTTGAATTTTTACATACAGCTGCATAAAGCAATTTTCATGTAAATTTCTAGGTAAATCAGCCCGCAGTTGGTCTATTACATGGACACATACACAGAAACCATTAAGTTTGACAGAAGATTAGAAGTTGCCCTTGTTTCTCTGGATGCCTTCCCCCGCCGCCGCGCCCCCACACCCCACGCCTTCCACAGTGTCGAGATTAGAAAAGCAGGAGTGAGAAATGGGAATCATGCCTCCGCACCACACACGAGCAGGGCGCTCATCTCTGCCCGAACGTTCCCTAGGCTTGGACGCGATACAATCGGAAAGAGCCTCTGCGGGAAAGAAAGAAAACTTGATATGAAAATCGACCTTCAAATGAGCAGAAGGAGTCAGGTAATTCGCTCGCCCTGCCGGGGAACGACTAGGCCACCTCCCGTACCCTGACTTCTTCCCAAAGATATGCCAGATGCAAGCAAACAGGCCCTATGGCCTTCAGAGGCCCCACCACTCCCATCGGTGCGGCCAGGCTGGCTCAATTAGCTCACAGCAGGTGGAGAAGTTTCCGGGGTCAGAGGAGCAAATCAGTTCTTCGGAGACACTTTGGCCTGGGAGCTGGGAGCCGGGGGCCCTCCCGACGCAGCCAGCAACAGGAGTGAGGCAGCCGACCCAGCCATCTGGCAGCAGTCTACCCGGGCCCTCTGTCTAAATCTGTCCCTGCCCAAAGGAGGCACATTTCTTGAACATGTTCTTTTAAGGCAGCAGCATCCACAGAGCACAAAGGGAAAGATGTCACCAAACCTGGCCCGGGATGTTTGTTTATGCAATCTTTAAATAATTCCTCTTTATCCCTATTGAGCCCATCACAGCATGTCACAAATAAATGTGTCGCCTTGGCCTATTGTTTGCAGCTCAGGATTGTCAAGCGAGAAGAAAATATTACAGAGACCGAGGGAGATACACGCAGGAGTGTGACCTTTAACTGCACTACCTATAACCAATCTCATCAAATTAAAGCACTGTATATTTTCCTTAATAATCTCTGATTAGGCTGGGGCTATGAGTGGACACGAACACCCGCCATTGCTATGCAGCGGGATGTCTGCTTAGCACCAGCAAAGCGTTTGGGAATAAGTGAGCAAAATGCTTTAATTTGATAGGGTTAGAATCCTGCAGGCTCTGGGGTGAAAGGTCCTCAACAGCTCCGCTCACACTGAATATGCAGAAATAAAAAAGTAAATTGCTTACATCTGCTGCAGGCAGCAGGGAAAATGATCTGATTGGACGGTCCGAGGGCTCTCCATCTCTTTTGGGTTAGAGAGAGGGTTTCAGAGCATCAAAAGCTTGTAATTGGAGTAATTCTGAATTAATGGACACACACATACATACACGTGCGCGTGCACGCGCGCACACACACACACACACCGCACACACACAACATTTTGAGGCAGCTGTTTGCAGAAGCCTGCCTGTTTAGGAATGCTTACAGACTGCAAAGAAGCAACTTTAAAAATAATCTTCTACCCCCTCCCTCCCCCAATGAATCCTAACTACAGGTTTGAATTTGACAACAGGTAACAAGCATACACTCTTATCTGGCTCGTCCTTCTGCCACAGAGCCTGGGAGCTATCAGACCTACATATCTACTTGCCCACTTTGTCTACCTTCCTGAAATATGTGTGCACTTCGATTCTCCTTCATGCATAAAAAGATGACTGGAAAGGGAGCTTCGCTGAGATTCCTAGAAGTTGACATAGAAAGCTCCGGTTTTGCCTTGCTGTGTGATCTGGGACTTAATCTGCGTATTTGATCGATAAGAATCAAAGGCAGGACTCAAGGTCTTTGGGGCGCAAGCCAGTGCAGTTTCATGCAGGATGTCAGGAGGCGGCCTGCCGTGTCACCTTGATGCGTTCACAGGACCCCGTATAGGAACCTGCCTCCTCACTGATCGCATTAGGCCTGTCTCAATCTGCTGCTTTGTCTAGTGTTTTATGCCAAGTAGGCCGAGGTTGCGTTTGAACTTTGTTTTCATTTCATTTCATTTCATTAGCTTATACCAACTTGCAAATCTAAGTAAGACTGCCTAGTCCCATTGTAGGCAGGCTCCTATCATGCGCTGCCTCTCGTGGCTGAGAGTAAGCCCCCCAAGGAGGGCGAGTTACTGAAACTGAAAACTGAAAGGACGGAGGGAATGCATCCTGTGAGGCCAACTTTCAAGAGCTATTTCTCAGCCAAGCATTGATCTGGGAAGGCAACCTTGGCCAGACAAGCACTAAGGCTGAGATGGAGGATCCCAAATGCTCCTGGATGCACTTGCCTTAGAGGGACAGCTCCAAGCTCCTCAGAAATTTTAGTAGTAAACACAGCTGATGTCCAAAAGCAAAATTTGTTTCCACGTTCTCATTACGACCCCAAGCTATTTAAAATCATCTGAAAAACCTATTGTTTCCTGCAAGCATCAGGTTGATAGGTTGATAGTTTTTTTAATGCCATAAACAAGCTGAAAAATATTCTAGATATCAATTTTATATATAAATATATATATATATGTATATATATGCATGTGTCTCTGTCCACACACACACATACACACAAATGCCATTATTTTTTTATGCGAGCAAATCAGTGGATCTGACACCACGCCACACAGAAAGAAGTCTGGGTCTGTTCCTCCCAGCCAATTCCGTGATACACGGAGACAATGAAGTCTTTTTAATTTCTCGATTTAGGCAGCGTTGCTCAGGATTGGTGATGAACATGCCGTGTCCCGGTTTCTCTTAGAAGAATCCTCTATGAACAAGGGTCCCTTCCTCTGTAAGGCTCTGCCTCTACCAAATGGCTTCGCTTTGGTCTCTATCATCCTGAAATCTCCTTTGTCTGCCGGGCGCTGCCACGGTCTATTGGAAGGTATTTGTCAACAATTATATGTCTATTAAGGAGTAGTCAATCAGTTTGGGCCCAAACAGCCAGGCCTCCAGGGTCCAGCTATTGATAGGAAACTGTCAATATCCCATCCAGTCCTTTTCTCAACAAAACACGCAGCCGCCTCGCCCAAAGCAGTGTCCGTGAAACCTCCCAGGACTGCTTTACTTGCCAGGCTCTCATCCCTCCACTTTCTAAACTAATATTTCACTTGAATGAATCAAAGCCCCTAAAAAAATCTGAATATAGGATACATATGAAAACGTTGTTTCAACCGGCTGGGGGTGGGGGGTGATTTTTGAATGTAATTAAGAACATCATGGAAGGACTGTGCATGTCGGTGGCTGCAATTACTCTTGAAAATTGTAAAACCGGAAGAAAATTAATAAGGGATCCTTTAAATTAGCTTGACAGTAATTAATATCTATAAATACTTTCCATTCCACCAACACAAAGTTTAGAGTTATTTACCTAATTTAGGACAAAGGTTGCCAAAGGAGCCAATATATTTTTATGCATATTCAATTTATAAATCCTACCGCGGATTTTGTAATTATTATCAGAAAAGGTTTGTATTTTCTTGAAAGAAGAAAGACTGGGAGTTCCATGTGAATGTTTTAAACTAAAGAACCCCCCACCACCTCCACCCCAGCAAACACCACAATGTGGGGGGTGGGGGAGGGGAGAAGAAAAGCCAGAAAGAAAAGAAACGCTAAGGAAGGCTGTATCCTTTGAACTGGCAACCCTCCTGCATCACAGAATACACTAGTTGTCCTACAACAAAAGACTGCATGAAACCCTCTCCACAAAGGCCTCAGACACCCCATAATATTTAAAGCAGATGTAATATTTAGAGTCTCTGTGCCATATAAGATGCACTTCTAAGATCTCTTACAGCCAAGGTTTGTTAAACTTACAGAAGCCAACATTTTCTCCCTTCATTCAAGTGTTTCCTTGCGATTCCCCCAACTCCTCGATCAGATGGAGAAATTAATGTCAGGCAGGCCTGATGATGGCTCAGGGTTCAGGTAACAGGCAAATGGATTCAGAGCTAATGCATGATTAGACTTGCCCCTCTAAATCCAGCCTTCTTTCATTCTATCCCATCTATTGTCACTGAAACCAAATAATTCAGACATTGGGAT
This sequence comes from Canis lupus dingo, assembly GCF_003254725.2. NCBI lineage: Eukaryota > Metazoa > Chordata > Mammalia > Carnivora > Canidae > Canis > Canis lupus. The sequence goes on along the minus strand of NC_064245.1, from coordinate 42,824,114 downwards.
AGAGCAAAGAAAGGTCAAAAAGGAATCTAAACGTCCAGTGAAAGTTTTCTGGGTTAGTGGAAAAAATATAGAATAAAAATTGTTTAAGTATGGAAGTGAACCAAGATGTCTCAGGTCTCAGATGGAAGGAGTTTCTGTCCATCTATTTCTTCTTCTCGGAGTCAAAACAGTAGCTCAGAGGTATCTGATCAAATTACTTATCTGCAGGCTAACAAGTGTTCCCCATAACCCAAGAATCCTGAGACCCTTTTTTGCATTTTATGACCACTAACTAATGGCTTCTAATGCATATTTAGTTTTACAGGTGCTGTTGACATTCAAATCCACTGATAGATATTCAAATTTCATCTGCCATATAGATTTAAAGGAGCCCTGTGGTTCATTTTAGATGCTCACTCAGGAAAATTGTAGATGGCCTTAAAATGTTCCAAGGGCATAAATAGTGAAATGGACCAGGTCAGGAACCCACATACTAAGAGGTCCCTGAGTCCTTACTTCCACGGCACAGTCATCTTTGCAAGGGGCAGCTGATCTCCTCTTCTGAAAGCTCCATTATGTGTATTTACAAAATAAACAATGCATGCAAGTTCATGATTGTCATCATTAATAATATGCATTATAGCAAGCCGTTAAATAAATATACGTGCCATAGATGTCTGCCAGACCATCACGCCTTTTTTCCTACATCAGATCCAAGGCATTGTCTTTGTTGTGTTAAAAAGAAAAAAAAAATCACTCTTCATGAGGCAGCAGCAACAACAAAAAGAAATCATTATTTAAAATAACTCACCAATGTTCAGATGCTCCGATTTTAAATCAGATAAGTCAGTAAGTGCACAGTTGGGGCAAGAACTCGGTCTCATTAGACTCAGGTTTGCAAGGCACAACTAACCGGGATACAAAATGTTCTCAATGCTTCAATAATTAACTATGTCTCACAGGAAAAGACAAACAAATAAACAAACAAATAACATGATCTCTTATGAGTTCAAACTGAACAAGTTGTTTGGTGTGAAATGCTTCTATGCTGGTACTCTCCTAAAAAATTTATTGCGTGAGCATGCATGGGAATAGTTATTCACTGACAAATTCTTTCAAATCAAGATATGTTTAAAGAACGCCAGGATTGAACCTTGAAGAATTTCAACCGGACAACCTAGAGACGTATGTGTAACTGTGCACAGATCTTAGCAAGATTCTTTGGTTGAAACAAGTCTCTAAGGTTGTTTAAATTACATGTTTCTTTAAACTAGGTATTACTCCAGCCTCTCATTAACTAATAACTCAAGAAACAAAAAGAAAAAAAAATGCATTACTTAAAGCAATAGCCTAATTGGTGAAGAATTATATATTGAAAAACTAATGCTTGGAAGAAAGAGCTTCAGTTTTACTTAGTTAAAATTTTTCATGCATGCAGAAACATGGAAGCAGGAAAAATACGCAGTACATTATTTAAACATTGTATGTATACATCTAGGACAAATGTATATATATTTCAGGGGAAAAGAATATTAGCATTATTTTCTAAGATAAAGGAGAACATTTAGTCTCCTCTGATTTTCTCCTTTAAAAGGGCAACATAAAAGCTTTAGAGGGAGAATGCATAGGTGACCGTTAATTATGATGATTTTATTGGCCAAAAAGAAACGCTTTGACAGTGCTATGTCTACGTGCATGTTACTTTCTTTTTACAGAGAGATTTTTGTTGAGAGAGTTTTAAAAAAACTTTTTAAACATTTATTTTGTAAGTCTTTGCCAAGTTTCTATCAGCAGGAGAGCAAACATGTTGATAGCAAGGCTCATTCGGAAAGGTGAGGTATCTGGCAAGGGTCACACAGCCTTTCTATGATGGGGTGTTCATCTTCCCAGCTTCCATTTACTTCACAGAGAAATACAATTTTGCTCGTGTTTCCCATCAATTAAAATAAAAACAAGAAAGAGAAAGAGGAACCAGACAGGAGAGAGGATGAATCAGAAAGAGCATGAATGAGTGGATCGGGTGGGAAGCCCGGACTAAAATTAATTTCTTGCTTGGTTTTTGTCTAGAAGATAATCTTAGAAAAATGTCTGGCTAAGACTCTATCAGGGGGGCTCTCTCTACTTTGGAATTAGCTCTCACAGTCCTGGAGAGTCCCAAAATGTTAGCAAATTAAAACAATTTGTCTCTCTGGAAGCCCCGATACATCCCACAGCTTCGAATTGAAGAGGTAAGAGAGCCCACATGGGCTTTTGTGACTAACTGTTCTCCACTTGCAACTTTTTTTTTTTTAATCTGGAACCAGCCTAGAATATGTAAAACTGACACATACTGTAAATTCATTTCTCAGAGGTAGATGGTTATAAGGTGTTATAAGGTGTTGCTGTGTTAGATACATATGAATCTGACAGGCATGAATGTCATGCTATTCTTTTTGAAAAACCAAAACCAAAAAAAAAAAAAGAGAATGTTGAAACGACATTTTTTTCCTGTTTCCAAATTAAAGACCAATAAGCTTTATATTCCATGTGTTTTGGATATATATCTATTTCTAAAGAGTATTTCTTTAGCCTTCCATGTCTAAAAATACAGGCTCTTATCTCTCTTACAAAGCTCCTGGAGGTATCCAGAGGGGGAGCAATCTCTTATAAATGAAAATCTCCCAAGCTGAGCATTCCCTAACAAAATGTATTTTTTGAAAGTGCTGGGAAAACAGCTTCATTTCAGTGCATTTATAAAGAACACGTACTTCTATCTCAAAATGCAGAGATATCTAACTACAAAAATACACTTACATAAGGAAGAAATTAAGATTTTTCAATAAATTGCTTTGTTGAAACATTTTGTATTCAATTCAGTAAGCGAAGGTATTTTTAAAATTTTACACAAATTTAGGATATCATTTGATTTTGGAATTATTTAAAAACAAACCAGACCTCTCATTCTTTTATTTACAAATACACACACACACACACACACACTTGCACATTCACACTTCCTACCACGAATTATTAGAGAGGCTAGTAAAGAAACATTGTGGTCTCGCTAGCATAAGATAAAAGCATTTGCTGATTATTCTGGTCTATTTAATTAGAAAGTATTATTTCCTGTTTTTCAAATCAGCGATTTCTCTCCGAACAATAGATTAGGACACACCTTCAAATAATAATTAGGGGGAAAAAATCGACTTCCAGAATATTTAAGGGTGAAATTCCAGATGCTACTGGCAAAAATCTATGGTATCCTACCGCCATCTACTGACCATTGTTCAAATGTAGCAATTTAAAGGTACAAGTTTAAATTTATAGAATTAAAGAATTTAGAACCAAGACACTTTGAAAGCTCTATTGGAATGACTCATTACTTTGAACATTAGTCCAGATGCTTGAAAATACATCATTACTCTGAGCTTAACTCTGTGTATGGGTAACTATCCCTTCCAAGGTTTGGCTTTGCCTTCTGTGGCTCTAACAGGAAAGTTGATTCCCTCTCCAACTCTTCAGAATTCTCAGGCAGGATGCAAGTCCTCTCTACTCCTCACCACCCATCACCCAACATATACCCATACTCCTGGTCTCTCCTCCAAACTAAGTAGTCTTCTATCCTTTTGTGGGCTCTACATCTTACATGGTTTCAATGCCTCTTGCAAGTCGGATGATGTCCCCCTGAACACAATTTCCTTCAGTTACTCTTCTCTTTGAATGTTGAATCTGAAAGAAAGCACTTTGAAGAATAGGTTGATCACCTCCCTCACTCTGCATGTTCTACCCTTGTCAATATAGCCGAAGGTCGGTTGGTATTTTGGCAGTCACAAGCACTATGTATGATTTGCCCTCCAGAAATCTCCCAGATCTTTTCTATCTGTACTGTTTGCTGCTAAGCTGTGCCTTCCTGATAGACTTATAAAGACTGTTGGGGTTTTTTCTTTATTTTGGGGGGTGTCTTGGAAACTTAGAAAATATTCTTATACACAGTCATTTGAGACATATTCTATTTAGAGATGCCCCATTGTTCCAGCCTGCCAAAGCATATATGTATCCTAGTTTTATCTTTTCCTATTTTTAGTGATCATGTATTTGTTATCTAGCAATATTATTATTTAATTATAGTACTATTTGCTATTCCTCTCCAAACTACTTTTCTCTATCTCTGTAGTCATCTTCTACTTTGATCAGAGACCTTAAGGAAAAGTTTCATTTATGTGGTGAGCACATTGCCTAGCAGATCATCAAATCTCAACAAATGATAGCTATTCTTGTAATTATCATTAATAAAAATAATTAGCACAGATGCATGATATAACTGTAGTCTGTGACATAAATTGCCATTATGCAAATATGTTAGAATAATAAAATTAACTCTACCAATTATGACTTCTAACTTGAAACCCCTGTTTTTCCTTTTTGCTCTTCACAGTTTTTCACAAATAGGCAAATGACCTGATCATCTTCTCCAGCAGGATATTTAGCTCATAGAGGATAATTTGTCATAGCCAGGGGCCTCTGCACTTCAGGACAACTGGGAATTCACTTGCAGAACACTGCTTCCCGTTTGCACACACCCTGGCTTCCAATTCTCTCCTAATATATGTTCTCCCTTTTGAGGAGAAAATGATGTTCTGCATCAAAGAAAAAGATGAAGGCAAACGAGAAAGAGAACAGCGTCTAGCTTCTCCTTCTGCTCCGAGTTAATAGCTGGAGCATGCTCTGAGCCAGGGCCCCTGCCTCCCTTTGGATCCTATTCTTGTTCTAAGAGTAACCAGAGCATGACACTCAGGTCCCTGAGCCGTGCCAGTTTCAGGTCATTCCAGGACTGGCGTAAACTGACACAGTTCTCGAATTCATCCCCTGCTTTCTGCTCTTTGGAACGACCCAGAATTAATATATTTAGGCCAGGGTTCTTCTGTTTTAATAGAACTTTAATAGTATTGGGGTCTAATAACCCACTTTTTAACTCCTGAAAATTGGACTAAAATAGATAGCACTCACTTAATCCACAGCATCTCTAAGAGGAGATGAGGAGGAGGTTCATGTCTCTACCAACAGGAAAAAGAAAAATCAGATCATTCATCAAAATTTCAATCCCCCCAAAATATGTAGTTTTTACAGACTGAAAATGATTCAATCTTTAAAAAACCCAGTGTTGGATGAAAACCTGAAAAATGACCCAATGAGTAAAACAACACCTTCCTCCTGATAAATGTCATAGGGACTATATAAAACTTTTAACTTCTTGCTAAAAATGTTAGATTCTAGAATACCAGGTTTTTATGGCGAAGTTATAAAATATGGGAAGAACATAAATTAGCCACACGGGTACCCAAAGAGGCTGATACAAAAGCTCTCCTTGAGCATTTGTGATCTGGGATGTTCAGAGAGCTGCCAGAGAGCAGAGCTCTCTTAGAACCATCACCCTCTCTCCTGATTTCTAGGTTTTTAAGCCATCGGAGTCTAACCTCTGACTTCAACAGATCCAGAAAGCGTGATTCCTGCAGACACACGGGAACCTGCCCAAAGCAGTGCCGAAGTATGAATGGACATGCAGATAGAAGGTTCTCTGCCCTCTGCTATTGGCCCTACCGGCTCCAGTCTCCTGCCACTCGCAGGAACACATTTATTTATTTTTTTTTTTAGGATTTTTTAATTTATTTATTCATGGCAGACACACAGAGAGAGAGAGAGAGGCAGAGACACAGGCAGAGAGAGAGAAGCAGTCTCCATGCAGGGAGCCCGACGTGGGACTCGATCCAGGGTCTCCAGGATCACACCCTGGGCTGAAGGCGGCCCTAAACCGCTGGGCCACCCGGGCTGCCCAGAAACATTTAAACATAATCATTATTTTCAGTTCACCTTTCACCACATTACTACGTCTCCTGTTTGCCTTGTAAGTTCCTCAAAATATAGCTTCATCCTCTGCTTCCGGTCTCTGGCTGTGTCACTCTCATACTCTTTCATTGAAGTTTTGTTTTTTTAAATAAATGTTTCATGTTATCAAATTATAAATTGAACTACATTATAAGAACACGAAGAGGATAAAGACCTGTGGCATCCTGCCTCATCCCAGTTTGATTTCCCAGATCTCTTTAATGTCTTTCTTTTGGGGGGGGGCATAACTCTAAAAATGTTGCTTACACTGCCATATCTTGATTTATCTATTTAAGACATTATCTACTGAGGGCAGCCTGGGTGGCTGAGTTGGTTAAGCATCTGCCTTCAGCTCAGGTCATGATCCTGGGATCCTGGGATGGAGCCTGGTCAGCAGGGAGTCTGTTTCTCCCTCTCTCCCTCTCCCTCTTCCTCTGCCTCTCCCCCTGCTCATGTTCTCTCTCTCTCTCTCTCTCTCTCTCTCTCTCTCCCTCCCTCAAATTAATAAGATCTTTAAAAAAATTACATTATCTATTGAACTATGTATTGTTTCAATCTCCCCTCTTCCTTAAAACATAAGCTTAGTGAGAGCAGAGCCTTTGTCTAGAGTGTTCTTTGCATATGCTGTGGATACATTTGTAACAACTGAAAGTTTCCTTGGATTTCTCTTCCACATTTTCCCCCAAAGAAGTAGCAGGAGGAAAGCATAGAGGTTTGCATTTTCTCATGTGGACATCGAGTAAATAACTAATTTTCTTGCCTGAAATGTTTACTAAACTAACTCTTTCCACACAATCAGCCACCACGATCACCACACCAATTCTGAGACAAAAGTGAGAAAATGCCCTTTTGTCTACATTAATTGCATTACATCAATTGTAGCGAGATTTCTGACTTTTTCTGGCTTTAACGTTTTACATCTTAATTTGTAGGGAAAATGGATTGCTAAGGCACCATATGTAAACTTTCAAAGACATTAACCTGAGTCAATAGGAATCCTATTGTCATGGAAAGTAATTTTTAACAGCACTGCTTGAAATTAAAGGGAGATCACAATGAACTCTAAAACCTGTGGTTGATTCTATTATATTTAAGAGCCACCAGCTTGGTCTTAGGACTTGTTCTTACGGTAGACTTCCTCTTGCACATCCCAGAGAATAAGGACTCAGGAAAGGAGTGAGTGTGCTGTTCACCCACCAGGTCTCCGTAATTTTCCTGCGGGCCTTGCCAACACGAAACACAGCTGCACACACCTGTGCCCTGCGCACACACTCAGCTACACTCAGGGTCCCAAATAGATGCATATACACCATAAACAATGTCTACTTAAAAATCAGGTTTATTTTGTTTGGTTTTATCAAAAGCAAAGAGAACTGGTAAGCCAAAAAACAAGAATACACACACCCAGACACAGGCAGACACACACACCTCTATACAGATGAGGACTTAGCTAAAATTGTAACTTTAATACAGAAACCATAACTTGAGGGATGTATTCAAAAAAAAGGACGAGTTGAATTGTAATGGGATTATTTTCCTTCTGAATGTGACCAGCACGTGATTGGTCTTCCATGGATGATGTCCTTCCTTATTTTTCTTTCTAAAAAGCCAATCTCTTGAGTCGATATTTGCAAGTATCATACTTCATATGTAGAATAAGAGATTATCTGTTGAAGGCCCAATATATTAAAATCAATAATAAATTTCAGAAAAACAATCTAAAGTTGAGGACTTTCCAAAATAAAATCTCCCTGACGTGGACCTTGCTGTTTATACCAGTTAGCTTATACCGGTAGTTTATACCAGTCCCATGCACAGGAGAGAGGAAGTGCACAGAGCAGGTGAAGGAAACCCAGGCATATGGTGATGTGCTGATGGCAGGTCTAGGAGCCCAGGTGGGACCCATTAAAACTCGCGTTCAAGTTCTCCCTTTGCACAGTGTCTGTGTGTCCTTGGGTAACCTCTTTCTAAGCTCCACTTGTGGTGTCTGTGATAAAACAGCAAAAATTAAACAAAATTGTGTGTGTGAAACACTCAACACAAAGCCTGGCACATCGTAAGTGTACAAACTACATTAACCATTAAAATGTTTTAAAATCAACACATTTGGGATGCCTGGGTGGTTCAGTGGTTGAGCGTCTGCCTTTGGCTCAGGTCAAGATCCTGGGGTCCTGGGATCGAGTTCCGTATTGGACTCCCCGCAAGGAGCCTGCTTCTCTCTCTGCCTATGTCTCTGCCTCTCTCTGTGTGTCTCTCATGAATAAGTAAATAAAATCTTTAAAAATAAAAAGTAACAAATAAAATAAAATCAACCCCTTAGTTTTGAATCTTGTCACTGACTTGATGTCCTCATTTGTTATGTCAGTCTGAAACCCAATGTACTTGGAGCTGGGGAATGGGCAGGAGGGGCAAAATTAAATGCCACAAGATGTGTAGCAATGTTACTTAGTCAAGTAGAAATAAGCAAAGGTAAGATCAAACTATTCAGAATTAAAAGTAGGTATTTTAAAGCTGGTGCTGTGTGGTGTCCATTATTTTCCGAACTAGTCTGAGACAGTGAGGAACGCTTTCATTCTACAGAAAAGTAGAGGATGGTTTGCTACAGCCTCACCAGGATTCAGCTGCTAAGTCAAAGATCAGTAAAGTAAAGAAAGATGTAGATCATGTTCAAGCCCCTGATTTTCAGTAACAAAAACTGAAACCCAAAGATCTAAAAATCCATTTTGCTAATCTGTTGAATGTTTGAAAAATTTCACACACTATAGAAAGTTTGCTGTTTTTCTTCTCAACACAAGTAAACTCAATGTTAATGAAGGTTCAGGAAATTTTCTAGAAAAATATTCAGTCTCAGGGGCACACAAGTGGCTTAGTGGTTGAGCATCTGCCTTTGGCTCAGGTCATGATCCCAGAGTCCTGGGATCGAGTTCTGCATCAGGTTCCCCATAGGGAGCCTGCTTCTCTCTCTGTCTATGTCTCTGCCTCTCTCTGTGTGTCTCTCATTAATAAATAAATAAAATCTGTAAAAAACCTCAGTCTCATAGGATGCTAATGGAAAGGTCATGTCCCAGAATTTCCTAAAAGCACTTTGGCTCAAAGGCCCCCAGAGTGTGGTTCACCTGGAATCATATAATTTCATTACTGTAAATATATACTAAAAAATAATCAAACCTACACAAGACTGTATTCAAATATCTTCACTGTGAATTAGTTACAATAATTTTAAAAAGTGGAAAAGACCACATACATATCCAACATGGGGGTATTTTAGGACACCCTTATGATGTACTCCACAGGCAAAAATAACATTATATAATATTTTAAAAATAAGACAATTCTATGGTATATTGTTAAAGAGAAAGAGAAAAGATGTTTCAAAGTAGTATATTCCACATGATTTGTTACAATCAAAAATAATACGTATGATATTTTTGTATTTATATATTTTTATGACTATGGTAGGATTCAATGGGCTGCTCCCCCTTTTTTGTAAATGTATATAATTTTTAATCTGAAAAATATTATGTATATATGTATATATATATGTGTGTATATATATATATATATATATATATATATATATATATATGGCTAAGAAGTCAATTAGAGCCACTGTAAGTGCTACATGGAGAAATGTCAGTGATTACAAAAAGCTGGGTGGAAACTTCGGATTTTTGGAAGAAAGCCAACAGAATCCTCTAGTTAAAATTATGGCCAAATTTTAAGAGCACCCTATGCTTTTCAATCTCTCTTCCTTCCTAGACTACAGCTGTCTTCAAGCAACCTACGAGTCATTAAAATGTGGCCCATGGACAAGCTTCCACATTTTGATAAATATATGTTGATAAAAGGCAGACAGAGGAATGAATATGTTTCTCATGAAACTAATCCCCTCCAAATATGCTATCATGTTTCCCTGTAACTCTGCATTTATGGTGGATTGCTAATATACTTTTGATTAAGAACAATATTTGTATCATATATCATCCACTTAAAAGAAAAAAAAAAAAAAAAACACAAGATCTGGCCCAAGAAGGCAAACCTATGTAGAGACTCTGGCCTCAGTTCATTGTGAATTAGACCTGCTGTTCTCTAGCACTGAGCAGAAGCCAGCAATGCTCCAAAAGTTGAACCTAATGCAGTGCTTTCTAAGACATTAGGAATCCCAACACCTCGAAATGAGTCACTATATTAGCCTAAGCAATCCATGTGAAATCTCTCTCCAAATCATGAAGGTAAAGAAGCCTTTGATGTAAGAACTAAGTCAAACATAACCAAACATGTCTTAAATGTATAGATTTCCTGAGGCCTTTTTTTCAAATGAAATTTCAGCTAAAGCATAATAGGTACCACCTTCCAAAATGATATCTCAAACTTGAGCACATTTTCCAAAAATCACTAAAAACTGGTCACAAGATTACTCAACATCTCACCTACAGTAGTATATAAAAGGACCTGGGATGTTTCTGAATCTGACCACTATGGGGTTGGTGGAAACAAAACAGGATGTCCAGTTAACCTTGACTTTCAGATAAACAAGGAAAATTCAGTCCCATACTTATACTGAAAAATTGTCCATGTTTATCTGAAATTCAATGTTAATGGGCATCTTTATTTTTTTTCTTCCCCCTCCCAAATTTGGCAATCCTTTGTCAACACTTCCTGCAGAAAGTGGTTTCAACAGCCCAATTCAGATAGCTTAAATGTGTATGCCTTGTTGTCATAGGGCCACAGTTCATAGGCTGTGATGGTGGAACGGAGTGGGTGATGCTACATTGATATAGGTTTGTACTCCCTGAGTTTGTCTGGAGAATGGATGCTTGAGGATTCCCTGTGGTTCAGATAGGAGCCATGCAGGAGAAAGAGCTCAATACATCCCATATGATGGTCTATGGAAAGGAAACTTCAGCAGAAGGTGGTTGGAGGCTATGAAAGGGTCACCAGCAACCAGCTGGTACAGGGAGGCATTCGCCCGTTCAACAGAAGTATAGGGTGGCCTATGCTTAGAGATCCCTGTGTGTGAGAGCACGAGCATGGAGATGAGAGAGAGAGAGAGAGAGAGAGAGAGAGAGAGAAGGAGAAGGGAGAGGGGAGTGGTAGGGAGAACAATCTCCCCAATAGAATAAGTTAATTTTAAATAGAAGCCAAGATGGAGAATGCCGTTTTCCAGGAGAACTCCAGTCAAGTAAGAAGTCCCCTCCTCTGCTGTTTCTCCTTAAATTTTTTCCTTGCCAAGGCTTCATAAACCATTCTGTGCATGATGGGGGAGGACGCGTGGAAGCGTCAGAGCAGAAGTCAGCCAGGCCTCCTGCTACTGTGACCAACAGCCAATGTGAAGTGAGACAGAGGAAGAAGAGAGAGAGCAACTCAAAGAACAAATATTTTCTTCTTATGAATAAGACTAAACATTGAAATAATTAAACTGAGTTAGAGTTTTGTGGCTCCAGTGACTAGAGAATCTAGCAGTGATGAAAAAAATCACAGAGGGACCATTTCTATTTAGAGCATATTTAAAGGTAAATGGAAGATAAAGCGAAAGCTGCCTTACCACTTCGCATAGCATACAAAGGGAAAAATGGTTGTGTCAATCCCAGATTGTTCACCTCGAGCTCTTTGTGATTAACATAACATTTGTTTGCAGAATAAATTTCATTTTACTTCAGGGAAAGTTCCCACATTAATCTACACCCAGGAATCGGAAAGGAAAGGAACCAAGTGGTCTTTGGCCTCACACACTGCATGCTTTATCTCAAGTTATCCCCACAACCTCCCACCGAATTAGTCATGATTCTTAATTCATAGATGCAGAAAGAGAGGTTCAGAGAAGCTTATCCAGCTGGTGAGAAATGAAGCCCTGATTTAAAGCCAAGTGTGACCCTTTCAGGGCTGTCCACCAATCTTGCCAATGTCATTGTCATCCACAAGAACAAACCACTGCCACCTGAGCACTGTGGTCCACATTCCCATGGACCACCCGGAAAGTTTCCATCTGCCCACCTTTCAGTAGTCATTGCTCAGGGAGACTGACCCTCAGAAGTGCTCTGTCTTAAACAACTCTCCAGATCACCCAGACTAAGAATTTGCTACATCCTTCCCCACCCCATCCCACAAGGCGGTTCATAAGATGCCACAGAGCATGGCAGAACTGGGTACAGAATCTGAACTTTTAGGGAAGCAGAACAGAGGTGGAGGAGTGGCCAAGGACAAACTCTAACCCACTCACCTACTAACCAAAGGGCATGTGGCGGTAGCCAAGGCCCAAATGCTGTAGGGACCTCAGTTTCCTTACCCAAGAATGACGCATGGCTCTGTGCTGTTCAATTCTCTTCCTGTCAGACAAATTGTAGCTTTTCCTCTCCTCAGAGCATTAGAAAGATCTACTTACATATCAATGGATATAATCAAACCCAAGACCCAACATGTAAGACAAGTAAGTCTTCTGATCTATCTGGTGGGGGAAGGGCCAAGAACAGGACCATTTTTTAGATCCTTTTGTCACAATTTCTCTGAAGTCAAGAGAGGTTTTTTTTTTTTTCTTTTTTGTTTCCAGATAATTTTTTAAATTTGAGAAATGGGTGGCTCCGCAGTTGAGTGTCTGCCTTTGGCTCAGGGCATGGTCCTGGGGACCTGAGGTCAAGTCCCACATCAGGCTTCCCTCAAAAATCCTGCTTCTCCTTCTGCCTATGTCTCTGCCTCTCTCTGTGTGTCTCTCATGCATAAATAAATAAAATCTTTAAAAATAAATAAATAAATTTGATAAATGCCAAACTAGGTTTATAAAAATCATGACAAATCTTAATTGTAAACACTTTAAAATTAAGTAAAACAATGAATGCTTTTGTCTCTCAACCTTATCAATATATCTGTGGCTGTAGATACCACTTTTTACTTAGAAATGGCCTTCACAAGTGTGAAGTTAAAGCTCTGTCTCAATGCGGGGCCATTCTGCACTTATCCCATGATGGGACTTGCCCCCAAGGTTCCCTATAACACACACTAAAATATTTACAGTTATTTTACCACTTTTCAAGATGAAAATGCCATCTGTCATTCAATGATTTCTCAATATCTCAGCTGATCTATTCTAAAGTTAAACCATCTGGATTGTTGATGGAATTCATTCTCTTTCATTGTTGACCATGTTTCCTCCAAGGGAGCCACAGAAAACATGGTATTTGGTTTTCAGTTGCTAATAAGACTTCATTTTCCCTGGATCAACAACAGCAGCACTAATTGAACATCTACTATAGGTATGGTGGTTCAACACATGGATTTTGGGAGTTAGATGGACCTAAGCTCAATCATACCTGCCAGGTGTATGTAAATATTCCCATTTTACTAATAGCCATTTGTCAGCTATAAAGAGCTATTGTCAAGGTTAAAGGTAACTTGGCATGGTGCCTAGTGGCCTGAAAGTACTCAATAAGTAACTGCCACATGGTTTTGTCACTGAGAGTACTAGGTGGAAACAGAAGTGGTAGGAAGAGTGATGGTGATTTGCAAATACAAGAAAAATGACAACAGGACATTTGTTTTCCATTAGTTTATGCCTAAGGAGTCAGACAAAACTCACACACACAATAATTAGGCATAAAAGGGAGTCAGTCCCTAGAAAGACCCCCAGTGGCAGAGAACATTTTGAAGAGACATAACAGCCTGAAGAGTGAGCAGAAATTGGATGAGCACAGAAGAAACAGGATGTATGGTAAACACAGGATACAGCTGCATAAGCAGAGTCTAGACTGCTGGAAGGAGCCCAGGATGCCTGGCTGAGGCAGAGCTGTGGGAAATAAATTCATAAGCCAGGATGATCTTGCTCTTTGGTGCCAGTTTCAGAACCAGGAACTTGATGGCCAAGTGAGAGGGGAGTCCTCTTTGGCTGCTAGTGATATCTACTAGTTATCCATTTATTTGTTCATGCAACAGACATGGGTCTCTAGAATGTGTCAGACCCTGTACTGATAGGGTCTTTACAGAGGTGATCAAATAAAAATGAGATCACAAAGATGGGCCCTAATCCAATAAGACTGCTATCCTAAAAAGGAGAAATTTGGACACAGATATATATAGGGAAGATGATGTGAAAATAAACAGAGAGAAGATAGCCATCTACAAGCCAAGGAAGGAGACCTAGAACAGACCCTTTACCACCCTCAAAAGGAACCAACCCTGGGTGACACTTTGATATTGGACTTTTAGCCTCCAGAATGATGAGACAATAAATTTGCATTGTTTAGGCTGGCCAGTTTGTGTTACTTTGTAACAGCAGCCCTAGAAAACTAATACAAATAGGAAGCTCTATCCAAAAGACTTTAGTAAGTACCTATTTTTAATCTTATTTAAGAAAGCCATCACGGCTGTGACATAGGGACAGTGACACTTGGATCTAACTTGTTCTTTGCAACTCCCTACCTGTAATGTCCTTCTACTTCCCGTCTTCTCAGTAATCACTTCTTTTTCAAAATCCAATTCAGATATCACCATCCTCTTGGAGACTTTCTCTGGTGCCCCTACATCACATAAGAAAATTCCATTTTTTGCTCTTCTGTTATACTCAGCTTCCACATTATATTTTTTTGCTTATAAGTTTTCCTTCTCAACCAGATTTAAAAATTTCTGAGATTAGAGTCCTTTTGTCAACCGTGTACCCTGAACACAGGACCCGATGAATACTAGGCACTTACTAAAGGTGTGTTACGATGTGTACTTATGAATGAATTATTAGAGACCACCATTATTGTAAGTCAACCATTACATCTAGATCTACATAATTTATAAAAGCAATAATTAGAGCAGGATAAATAAGCACAGGCTCTCAATAAGTCCCTGGACAACAGAACTATAAAGACACCATCTAAAACTTGACAGAGGTACATAGAGAATACATGAAAAGAAGTACATTCTCCTTGGTAGACCATATGTTATGTCATAAACAGGGTTCCATAAATGTAAAGGAATTGAAATTGTATAAATTATGTTCTCCAACCACAATGAATGAAATTAGAAATTGGTACCAGAAGGAAATTTCAGAAATTCTCAAATATGTGGGAATTAATCCTCACATCATTAAATAACCAATGGATCAAAGAGAAAACCTCTAGGGGAATTAGAAAATAATTTGAGACAAATGACAATGTAAATACAACATACAAAATTGTATAGGACACTGTGAAAGCAGTGCTTACAAGATATTTATAGTTATAAACACTTATATTTAAAAAGAAGTAATACAGCAAATAAATAACCTAACTTTTCACCTTAAGAATCTAGAAAAAGAAGAGCAAACTAAACCAAAGCAAACATGGGAAAGGAAATATTATGATAGAGTGGATACAAATGAAGCAGCGAGTAGCAAAGCCATGGAGAAAAATCAATGATATCAAAAGTTGGTTCTTTGGAAAGATAAACAATATTGACAGACCTTTAGCTAGATTGGCCAAGAATAAGAGGAAACTCAAATCACTAAAATTAGGAACAAAAGAAGGGAGATAACCACCAATTTTACAGGAATAAAAGAGATTAGAAAGAAATATTATCAACAACTGTATGCTAACACAGTGGATAATTGAGGTGAAGCGGACAAATTCTTAGAAAGACAGACTATCAAAACTGATTCAACAAAATAAAAAAAAAAAAAAGTTAATTGGACCAAAGCAAGCTAAAGTCTAAGTTAGTAATTTCTCAAGTTTCCAGAAGGAAAAGCTCAGGCCATACGTTTATTTATTTATTTATTTATTTATTTATTTATTTATTCATTTATTTATTGAGAGAGTATGTGTGCAAGTTGGCGGTGAGTGGGAGGACAGAAGGAGAGAGAGAATTGTAAGCACACTCCATGCTGAGTGAGACCCAATCTTACAACCCTGAGATCATGACCTGAGCTGAAATCAAGTCAGGCACTTAACTGACTGAGCCACCCAAACCCCCTTCAGCCATACATTTGTAAAAAGAATTAATGCCAATCCTTCACAAACTCTTCCAGAAAATACAAGAGGAAGGAATACTTCTCAGTTCATTCTGTGAGACTAGTCTTCGCCTGATTCCAAAACCAGGCAAAGACATCACAAGACCAATGTTCCTTATGAATATAGACACAAAAATCTTCACCAAACTCCCAGCAAGCCAAATCCCAGCAATGACCACAACAAGTGAGATTATCCAAGGAATGCAAAATAGAATTAACATTAAAAAATAAATCAAATAATACAATCTATTAATAAATAAAGTCAAAACCACATGATCATCTCAATTAGGCATTTGACAAAATCCACACATGTTCATGATAAAAACAAACAGCAAACTAGAAATAGTAGAATAGCTACTAAAACTTATAGAAAGCATATACAAAAACCTACAGATAACATCACAGGTGGATTGTCTGAATTCCTTCCCCCTAGGATCAAGGAAAGAAATAATAAGATAGAGATATCTGCTCTCCTTTTGCAGTCAAAATTGATCTGGAGGTTCTAGCCACAGCAAGTAGGAAAGCAAAGGAAGGATTAGAAAAGAAGACATAAAATATCTCTATTCTTAAATGACATATTCTTACATGTAGAAAATTCTAAGGAATTCAAATACAGACACACATAAGACTATCAGAACTAATAGCTAAGTTCAGCAAAGCTGTAAGACACAAGATCAATATACAAAAAAAATCAATTATATTCCCACTTACAGTCAATGAACAATTAAAAATAAAGAGAACAATTCCCTACATTTTCATCAAAAATAATAAAATAGTTAAGAATAAATTTAACAAAATAAGTTTGACTTACATGCTGGAAGCTACAAAACATGGTAAATGTACAAATAAATATCTTGATAGATATCTTGTGCCATGCACAAAAATAAACTCAGAATGGATCATAGGACTAAATTTAACTATAAAATTTCTAGAAAAAAAGGAAATACTATTTCTTACTTTAGATTAAGCTAAGATTTATTTGATATAATGTCAAAAGAATGACCCATGAAAGAATCTATAAAGGAAAAATTTATAACCCATAAATTTATAACCCGTAAAAGAAAAATTTGATAATTTTTACTTCATCAAAATTAATAACTCATGCTCTTTCAAAGATACGGTTAGAAGAATGAAAAGACAAGTCACAGACTGGGAGAAAATATTTGCAAATCACAAACTGACAAAGGATTTATATCCAAATTATATAAAGGCTTTTCAAAACTTGACAATAAGGAAATAATCACCTTTTAAAAATAGGCATAATATTCTATTTTTTTGAAGATTTATTTAGTTGAGAGAGAGAGAGAGAGAGAGAGCTGTGGTGGGAGGGAGAAAGAGAGAGAGAGAGAATCCCAAGCAGACTGTGCTGAGTGAGAAGCCCAGCACAGGGTTTGATCTCACAACTTTGAGATCATGACCTGAGCCAAAATCAGGATTTGGTGGCTTAATTGACGGAGTCATCCAACCACCCCCCAAAATAGGCATATACTTTAAAAGAGACTTCACCAAAAATCTTTTAAAAATTAAAATAAAAAAAAAGAGACTTCACCAAAGAAGAGATACAAATGACAAATGAGACAAGAAAAGCTGCTGAACATCACTAGTCATTAGGGAAGTGGAAATTAAAACTAGAGCAAAACAAAAACAAACAAACAAACAGAAAAACCACACTTGCATACCTCTTAGACTGGCCAAAATTAATATCATTGGCCATCCCAAGGTTTGGCAATGATGTGGAGAATCTCTCGTACGACACTGGAGAGAATGCAAAATGGTAGGATCACTCAGAAAAATAGTTTGGTAATTTCTTAGAATGTTAAAAATTGACTTACCATCTGATTCTGCAATTTCATTTCTTTGATATTTTCCTGAGATAAATTAAACATGTGCCCAGACAAAGGGTAGTAGTAATAGTCCAAAGCTGGCAACAACTCAAAATGTCCAACCCATGAATGGATACACAAATGTGGCATTAGCCATAAAAACGGGACATTGCTGAGCTATAAAAGAAATGAACAATAGCTAGACACAACATTAATGAAACAAAAAATAATTATGCTGAGCGAATGAAGTGAGAAAAAAATGAGTGCCTGTCTACTATTGGATTCCTTATGCAAAATTCTAGATGATATGAGTTAATCCATAGTAAAAGAAAATAAGTTGGTGTTCATATGGTTGGGAAGAGGTAAGAAGAGAGAGGTTACAAAGAAGGGGCATGAGCATTCTTTTGGAAGTGATGGACATGTTTCACAAGTAGGTAAAAAATGAACAAATTATACATGTTAAACAGGTGCAATTTATTATATGTCAACTATCCCTCAATAAAACTGCTTAAATATCTCAAGATTTAGGGACAGTTGGGTAGCTTAGCAGTTGAGTGAGTGTCTGCCTTTGGCTCAGGTCATGATGCCGGGGTCCTGGGATCGGGTCCCACATCAGGCTCCTCACAGGGTGCCTACTTCTCCCTCTGCCTGTGTCTCTGCCTCTCTCTGTGTGTCTCTCATGAATAAATAAATAAAGCTTTAAAAAAAGACTCAAGATTTGGAAATCAGTATATTAAATTCTTCCCTTTTAGACGTGATTGTAATTAAAAGGTATTTTTTAACATGACATAATATTAAAATGTATTATGGATAGGATACAAATATCAAATAAAGATTCAAAGTAGATAAGTATCCCTCAGTGGTGCAGTCAGTTAAGCATCTGACTCTTGGTCGGATGGTCTGTCTCAAGTCATAGTCTCAGGGTTGTGGGATCAAGCCTAGCATGGGGCTTCACGCCCCCCATTGGACTCCACACTCAGCACAGTCTGCTTAGAGTTTCTCTCTCCCTCTTCCTCAGCTCCTCTTCCCTGTGTTCCCTGATTGTCTCTCTCTCTTTTTCTCTCAAATAAGTTTAAAAATCTTTTAAAAAGAAAGATTCCAAGTAAATAATTTATAAAATTAATGTAGGATTACAGGTGAACTATTTGCTTGATTTTATTTCTAGAAAATGCAAATTATACACAATAAAAGTCTATTACTCTCCTAATATAAAAAATTATAAGGAGAAAGTATGATACTATTCACACTATGGATCAAAAACTCAAGCGACTTTTGTTTCTATCATGGGAACTTATTACTACTAAAAGATCATTAGCAGTGAAGATACAGTTTTAAAAATATGCATGATCTATTTCACTCATAATTGAGAGACATTCTGGTATCATGTATCTGATTCTCTGAACTGTAAGCCTTGAATTCAGTCCTGATCCTATCAGACATAGCATACTTGCATACTGTAGAGAGGCAGCATAATTTGACCCAGTGAGTCAGTTGGGACTATTTTATAAATCCTAATTTCCTGAGATTGGATGTAATGGAAGATACAACAAAAGCCAGAAAACCCAAAACCCAGCTCTCCTTCTTTCTTCTGTAGTTCAGAGAAATTTGGTATCTTTGAAAGAACTAAGGATTGGAGCAAAAGCTTTGGTTTCCATGGGAACTGCCACAGTCCTTTTGCATGACTGTAGGTACATCATTTTGCCTGTCAGAGTTCTGATTCTACTGGGAGATGCAGACACCAATACTCCATGGTGCAGATTAGATGTGCCAACAACCATGAAAGCAGTGTATGATCTGTAAGAAATAGTACAAGTAGGTTTACCACATCCCCACTGTTCACCAGCAGGCTAGATTTGAACTCTTCACCCTGATGGGGGCAATAGATTGCCAGAGCATCTGATCATCAACACCTGTATCCATCCTGCCGCTTGCCCACAAGTTTGATTTGTTCTCCTTTGTGTATCCCAGTGATTCCAATTGTCTTAAAAAGAACTTCAACATTGCAGTGTTCATTGTCGACACAAGCACTGGTTCTTAACCATGAAGCAGAACTAAATACTATATAAATATTATATAAAGAGAGAACAGTGTGATGAGTTGCATCCTCCAAAAGAAAAAAATCTTCCAATGTTTCTTAATCCTATTTCTCTCCACTTTGATCTTGGGGTGATACGGGAGAGACATGAATTAACAAATGACCCAAGCACTATAAATCCTTCTACTGTGGATAAGTAAACTAGGGTTTTATGTAGCCATCAGATGTTGTCTGTGGGGCTTAATCCACCAATGACAGAGAAAGTTCCATTAATTTGTATACCCTTTGTGTTAGTGATGAAAGCCTCGAAGCTGAAAATAAAATCAATTGCTTGTAGTTAAAGACTCCTCTCTCCACTCTTGCAGCGTGTGGGTCACCCTGCTCTTCCATTTCCAAAGCCCCCTGCCCTCTCCTCCCAAGTCCGTAACTCGCCCATAAAAATTAATACGCAGGGCAGCCCGGGTGGCCCAGCGGTTTGGTGCCTGCCTTCGGCCCAGAACCTGATCCTGGAGACCCGGGATCGAGTCCCACATCGGGCTCCCTGCGTGGAGCCTGCTTCTCCCTCTGCCTGTGTCTGTGCCTCTCTCTCTCTCTCTCTCTCTCTGTGTGTCTCTATCATGAATAAATGAAGAAAATCTTTAAAAAAAATTAATATGCAGCTGAAGCCTGACCCACACGTGGGATAGAAGCTGAGAGAAATGAGCTTGTTTCTCCGTTCTCTGAAATACATTCTCTAGGCAAATCACCCATTCCAAGGAAAGCAAAGCTACCTCTGCTGTGGATATTTACTTTTACTTTTCTTAGACAATTGCTCTTTACAAAAACTTCACATTGAGCTATTTTTTTGGAGGAGGGGTATTTATAAACATCACAACAGCTTCTACCATAGCAAAAAATCAGAGTTTCAGAATTGCGCTGTTTTTTTTTTTCTCCAAGAATATAAAAAACACTGCCACACGTAGCTTTAAAGAGAGAAAATATATTTTGTGTACATGCCATACACAGAGGAAAATGTCCTGCATTGCTTGTTTCTCCTCCGAAGCTTTAAGCAATGTTTCTAAGTGCAGCCAGTGTTACAGATCTGTAAGAGGAGAGTTGCATTGCACGAGAGCATCTTGAATCCTAACAAGAGGCAAAGGGGCTGTTTCTTGCAGACCTATACTAAAATCATCCTCAGAAGGAAGACCTCCACCTTAGTGGACAATTAGCAAGGTCCTTTGCAATCCTGTCTCTATTGGCTCAGGTGTGACAATTGCACATCAAGTCCACAGGTGGCATGCAGTTTATCATCTCTCCGTGTTCATCTCATGGATGAAAACTCATGTGTGGCTAAAGGAGGGATGGAAATTTGTTTTTAGCAGAAATGTAAAAACCAGTGCAGTTTTTCACTGGCCTCCCTCCTGGCAGACTTAGATCTGAGGAAGCATCTGTAATGGTAGGAGATTGCTGTGTTTGTAGCCAATTTTCTTGTTGGGTAGACTGACACTCAAGTATTTAGGAAGGCCCAAACCCCATGTAGAAGCTGAACGGTTCCTAATCTAGAGTAGTAGGATTGAAGGTCTAGTCTGTAACTCAGTTTTAAACTGAGTTTAGGGACGCCTGTGTGGCTCAACGGTTGGGCGCCTGCCTTTGGCTCAGGTTGTGATCCCGGCATCTGGGATCAAGTGTGCATCAGGCTCCCTGCGAGGAGCCTGCTTCTCCCTCTGCCTATGTCTCTGACTCTCTCTTTCAGTCTGTGTCTCTCATGAATAAATAAATAAATCTTTAAAAAATAAAAAATAAACTAAGTTTAAACCCAGATTCCATGATAAAAATTATTTCCTTTCTAATTCACTACTTATTGACCCAAGTAATTGAAAACTAAAGCAAAGATAGCCAATTCTAGATAGAGCTCTATGTATGCTGGGGAAAAGCAGAGAGTTGCATCCAGAAAGTCCCAAAAAAGCAAACACCATGCTCAAGTTGCCATTCCAATAAGTTTTCAAGTGGTTTTACCATGGGTTGATTCATTCTGAGACAAGTAGACCCTTCTATAGTCTATCTTCAAATGCCTGAGAAAACACAAGACTGAGGATTCATTGCTGAAAACAAAACAAAACAAAACAAAACAAAAACCTCAATAAGTATAGGAGGAGATCCCTTTTCAACTTAGCTTCCCATGGGCCTGTCACAATCTTAGCCTTCATTTCTACTAGTTGGGATCCCAATACACCCTACAATGTCACAGAAAAACCAAGTCTTCCTTTCTCTCAGTCAATCCACACTCATTCATCCAACCTTTATGGAACTTCACTCTGTCCAGTGCCTAGGCTAGGTGCTAGTGAGATACAATGACAAGCTAGTCTTGATTCCTATGAGCCTTTAAACTAACAAAGAAGGAAATTAATTGCTCTCTATATGGTAACCCTTAATAAAAGTGATGGTGTGTGATTATGGATGAGGTGCAATCCTCCCAATCCTGTAAGATGCTTTTCATAAGACAAAAAAGAGAGGAAAAGAAAAATAACTGATCTAATGAAACAGCTAGATTTGGGAGCAACATGTAACTTAATGGAGGAGCATTACTACAAAAGGTAGTAATTTTATAACAACCACTGATAGTACTGGTTATTTTCTCATGCATATAATGAATGAGAACATGTTCTTCTCACCTTACAGTGATTTGACTTTTTTTTTTTTCATTTGACTTCTACATAAGAAAGATAAACAATCTCTGTCACTCTAACATTAAATAAACAAACAAACTTGAAGTTTCTGTTTTTTTAAGATTTTATCTATTTATTCATGAGAGACACACACACAGAGAGAGGCAGAGACATAGGCAGAGGGAGAAGTAGACTCCCTGTGAGGAGCCTGATGCAGGACTCCATCCCAGGACCCCGGGATCATGACCTGAGCCAAAGGTAGATGCTCAACCATTGAACCAGCCAGGTGCCCCTTGAGGTTTCTATTGAAGAAAGAAAACATATACTTCTTTGTTATTGTCTTTTGTTTGGACTTGGCTCTTTTTTTGCTTGTTTCAAGTGCCAATGGCATCTTAAATGATTTGTAAATCATAGTTTAGAATACACCCCTAGTTTTCTTCATTTTGTAGACAAAATGGTGCCATTTATAAATAAATGATAAACTTTTAAGACACAACTTGAGATGAAATTTATGGGAAGGTGATGCTTCCGTGACAGTGATGGCAAAATCGCTGTGGAAAAGAAGGGGCCACACAAACAGGATTCTCAGGGGAATGAGCAGAAGTAAATTTTTTATGGAAAATTCCACTCTTTTTGGAGTTCTAAGTGAAATGGCCATTCTCTGATTAAAAAAAAAAAATAAGGAAAGCTAGGAAGTATTTAAGTGGAGGGGGTGGAATTTATATTTTCCTAAACTATGTGGAGTTTGTAGTGTGACAGGGAGAAAGTATGAAAATCTGATTCTGGGTAACACTGCTATAAAGCATTTTACTGGAATTTCCAAAGTTCCTGGAGTTACAGGATGTTTTCTTATTTTTAATTTGGAAAATAGGGTTCTGAGGAAATTTTTTTTATTATTATTTTGGATCAATTAAAAATAGGCTAAATGAAGCATTTCTTCTTTAGGAGCAGGATGAAATGTCATAGCTTTGCAGATATGAGCACAAATGAAACATCTTAGAACCCTATGTATCTGTTGGGATGCCTTTGAAGAAGAGAAATCCATGATGGTGGAGGCTCTCATGTTGCCACTTATATTTGAATAAAGTTAGGAAAAGTAGAAAATATTTCTGCGCTCTATGTCTTCTATCCATTAAGAACATAATGAAACCAATCCCAGAAATGGTGATGTGGAGTATAATTCATCATCAACATTATTAGATCCTAGGTTTGCCTGAATTAAAAAAATTCAAAGATGGAAATAAAGCCTTCTCAGTGAACCTGCCTGCACACAAAATAAAAAAAGCCATTTTGGGGTGGGTTCTTCAATTACTAATAAGTAATATCTTTTCTATAATAGTCAGCCAATTCCATTCATGAGTGTATAGGGTAAATGTCTAAGCCAGGGAGTTCTTCATCAAAACTTAAAAGACTTTGCCACAGTCAACACTCTCAGAATGAGACCCATTATTTGTGGAGAACAGATGCCCTTAATCACTCTAACAACTAGGTTAATATCATAAGCTCTGACTATTTCCAGCTAATGGCAATCCATCATCAAGCTTTGGAGACTAGAATGGAAAAAAGCAGACTTACAATTTGCCAAGATGATTTAAGGCCTGGCATTTAGAAGTTTATGTTTCCATTGCTCTTTTGATGTGGCTCCTGGCTCTTCCTCTTTTAGAAGAAAGCTCTCCTATATTCACTCCCAAATATGAGGATGTACCAAACCCAAACAGAAAGATATTTTGTTCAATTTGGGTAATGGACCATCTCTCAAGAATCATCTGCTATGGCCCCTAAAAGGATGATGATGTGCTCAGGCAAGCAAATGATCTCAGTTCATCCAAATGATGAGTGGCAGCCCTGTCTTCATGATAGTAAATATCTGAACAAAAACTGTAAAGTCAGTGAAATATCTAGATATCTGGACTTCACTAATGACTAAACAGTCCAGAAAAATCGATCCTTGGTTTCAGTCATATATTACAACATATAGACCCAAACTGTATCTAAATTCAATCTACAGAAGCTGATAAACCAAAAATGTACTAGATATTTTGGGACCGAGAGGTTGATTGGCATGGAATGGCTTCCATGCCCTTTCCTCAGAGAATGTCCAGAGTGATGAAGCCTTAGAGATTATCTATGTTACTCCTTCCATTACAGAAAAAAGTACTGGAGCCAGAGAAGTTCTTCTCCTTGTGACAGAGCTAGTCAGTAGCTGCACCAGGACTAGAACCCAGACCTTCTGACAGGCCCACACTCCCCTAATTTCATCTCTAAAATGAGTGTGGCACTTGACAACTGTCTAAGCAAAATTGCCATGCTCCAGTGTTATTTTAATAACCCTTAGGAAGGCAATGTGCATTCAGAGGCCACATCTGCCTCATCCAATACTGAATGCACAGTGCTTAGTATAGAACAGGCTAACCACTGGATTTAGTTTAGTGGAATTGAATTGAGCTGGACAACATTAGCAACAACAATACAACCATGGTAATACACTTATACAATGTGTAATTATTGTATACTTATACAATGCTTACTATGAGCAAGGCATTATTCTAAGTGCTTTCCATAATATTTGGTTATATTTATAAGCTAATGCTAACAGTAACATCTAACACAATTGCTAAATGGAGTCCAAACCATTCGGGACACCAGAAGTTTGTCTATTTTCATTATTAAGATTATGACAAATATAATGCATGCTCTCAGATCTCAGTTGTGAAAAAGAACACTCCTGACCTGGGCCTGACCATCGCCAACACACAGCAAGGCACAGCAACCTGGGCCAGGGTGGCTTGGTGAAAGACCAGCCATGGTGGAAGACTAACCATGTACCATGTTTGGAAAGTTACTTGGAATAAAAGTCAGCCTTTTATTAATATAATTTTTAAAAAAATATTAAGGTCAACATGGAAGCTCCATAATTTGGCAAAGCCCAACAGGCTATTAGGAAGCCTTGGGAAGTCCTGGGGACCTGTTGTAGTTTGCCATTTACAGTTCGATGGTTGTTATGGACAGAATGTTTGTGTCCTCCCCCAAACCATATGTTGAAGCCCTAACACCCCCAGTATAGGTAACTGTGTTTGGCTCTGAGGCCTCTAAAAAAGTACTTAAGGTTAAATGGGGTAATAATGGCAGCCCTCTTATCATGTAGGATTAATGTCCTGATAAGAAAAAATACCAGAGAGCTCACCCTGCCCACTTTCCCTTGAACACACTCAGAGGAAAGGCCAAGAGACAACATGGTGAGTTGCCAACTAGTCTACAAGCTGAATTCTAGTCTACAAGAATCAAATTTACCAGCACCTTGATCATGGGCTTCTAGCCTCCAGAACTGAGCAAATAAATGTTTACTGCTTAAGACACCCAGTCTGAGGCATTTTGTTTTAGCAGCCTGAGATGAATGATACAAAGGTTTAGGGTTTTGTTTGTCATTCTGAGGCAGGGAGAAAGAGAAAGGAATCCTCCTAGCATGCTTCCCGACTTGCATCACCATCCTCATGTTTTGTCCAAAGTCACAGAGAGGCCAGCAGGATAAAGACACCAAGCATCAGAGTGGCCCCCAGCCAGAGAAGGCCAGATCAGCCTTGTATCTCTCTCCTGGGCTCTCACTCCTCTACCTCTGACCACTGTACCAATCCCCACATCGTAGCCTGGGGGTGTGGATCAAAGCACAGGATGCCTGCAGAGCCCTCAGCTCAAAGCCTGGCAATTGTTCTTAGCATTTAGTGGAGACTACAAACATCTGGGTAAAGAAACAAGATCCTTGACCCAAACTTGAGGCTGAATGGAGGCCTCCCTCACCCCCCACCCCGCCCCACCCCTGCCCTTAGGCAAATAATTCTTTGCCCTCATCCTCAGTTATTCACATGTAAAATAATCCTATCATCTATCCTGTGGGGCTCTTGGGACATTTTACCACTTCCTGGCTTCTTCAGATGAATTCAATTGCCTAGGTGAGAGGAGTCTTTGCACATAAGATGCCCAGTCTGGGCCCATGTCTGGGGCTTTGAAAGGAGTTGTGAGGAAAGGTGCCAGATCTACTGGGTCCCAAGAGAGGCTCAACTCTGAGGACTGTACTGGGCAAAACAGACAGTGGCTCTGAAGTTCAGCACACACATTGGATTTGTGGAGCAGAGCTCTGGGCTGGAAGACTAGGGACTCAGCCCTCGGTGATAGGTGTGACCTTGGGCAAGTCACTACCAGCTCTGAGACTTGGCAACTTCATCTTAAAAGGAGGGAGAAAGCAGGATTATTTCCTAAGGTGCTGCTACCCAGTGATTGTAAATAATTCCTTCTCTTTTACTGGAACCTACATCCGCAAAATGTGAGCGTAGGGCAATTTTATTCTGTACACTTGGTCAGAATGATTTGTATTCCACAATCTAAGTCCCTTGCAGCAAGGCTGATGTGTGTTTGGACTGCAATAACCAAGTGTTTTATATTTTGTAAAAGCCAAATTAATGATGAAAACTCACTAACGGTATTTTTCCTCTTCTCAATTCGAAGAAAATTGGATCCTTCATGTGTGTCAGAGTTGGTAGCTCACTGCTGTTAGGAAGGAGGGGTTATTTGAGATCCAGGGAAAGTGTTATGATCTAGGGAAATTTCTAGTACAAGGAACCAGAAGACCATATTTCTAAAGCTTACATGTAATGCACCTGGGCTAGCTTCCTCAGGCTGTAATTGCCCTGAAAGGGGGTCTGCCAAAACTAGAAAACGCCACTAAGTTTCTGCAGTGAGGAGCTGGGCCTCTTGGAGAAAACAGGCTCCCAGCAGGGAACACTGCGGCATCCACACAGACATCCCACATGTGGACAAATGGCCCCTACTGCTGAGCTCCTTTCATTGAGGCATGAGGCCACCCTCCTTCTCTACAAAGCACCCAAGACCCCCATTATGGTAGGAATGAACTCTCCAAGCTTTGATGGAAGCTCCCCAAGCTGTGAGAAGTGGAAGGGGGTTTATGAAAGGTCTGTAGTGGACATCTCAAATCCATAGAGAAATAATCCTTCCCTGGAAGCAGTAAGATACATCTTTCCCAACAGGGAAACATTCTCAGTGTACCAGGAAAGGAAAAATTATTATGACATAAACTCAAACTCCGAATCCTGATTAACAGTTAATTCAGTTAATCCTGATTAACAAAACCTTTCTTTGCATATCTATAAATCAGATATTCTTTCCTAGAAAGAACTGAACAGTTCTGCACATCACCAGGTTCTCCCAGGCTCTAAGCCCCAGACTTTATTGTTCACTCTCTGAGCACTGAGATAACTCTGTAGCTGGCATCATCCAGTATGCACACAATCAAGAAATGTCATAGACATGCCCCCTTAACTTATTAAACCCCTTTAAAAATCTCTGGGCCAGCAGAAACCTTGGAGTCTGCCTTTTCCACAGGTGGCCTCCTCCTGAATAAAACTAAAATTACTTTCCAATGAAAGCTTGTCTCTTGAATATTGGCCTTTCAAGCAATGGGCAGCCAAACTTGGGTTTTGGCAACATTATCTATCTATCTATCTATCTATCTATTTATCTATCTATCTATCTATCTATCATCTATCTATCTATCTATCTATCTACCTACCTACTTAATTCCAAAAGAATAGGCACCAAAATATTAATGCCCCTATCTTTAAGACGTGAAATTATGGGCCATTTTTTATTCTTTCGATGTGACTCAGTCTTCCAATTGCTGGGACTCCAGCACAGCAAAAGAAATGAAATCCTGACCTTCCAGCGATTTACAAACTGGTGAGCAATTTCATTTAACTGATTTATTTATTTGCTTTTTTGCCTTCTCAAATTTTTTAGAGTGAGCAGGTATTATTTTATGGCCAGCAAAAAGCATCCATTAAGAAAAATAAGAGTGAAACCTCCTTGCTTATAATTCTTATGTTTTTGCTTTATTGGTGGCCAAGCACTCTTCTTTATTTCCAGCCTTTATTTACAAAACTCAGAACTTTCAAAGTTAAACAGATATAAATTCAAATTCCTGCCCTGCCACAGAGCAGACTACTTAAATCTCTGAACCTTGATGTCCTCATCTCAAATGGGGTGTTCCTCATCCCCCACAGGGTTGTGGTGTGGATGTGATGATCTCCACAAAAGACACACGGAAATGTTAGCATGAAAAAAAGGCTTGGCAATGGTTGGGGTTGTGCCTTCAAGAAGCCCTAGTTTTCTAGGGAACAGATGTAGCTCTTCAATCACTGATGACAGTGTCATGTGTGGGGCAAGTTGAACAACTGAAGCAAGGAAATGTTGGTTTTGGTCCTAGCCCCACTGATTTCAAGCTCTGTGGTCCCCTAACCACCACCTAGCCAATTTTCTGACCTATCAAGGGAAAAAAAATGAAAATATCTTCCTACACTAATGTCAGGGTGATCAAACAAGATGATGAATCTGCTTTGAGAACAACATTGTCAACTGCAGTGCGTCACTTCAACTGCATGGTCAACTGTGTCAACTACATGTTCAACTGCACTGCCAAACTCTAGGCCAAACCACAATTCCCACCATCTTATCAGATTCTGGGAGGAAAAGACAGAAAAGGACTTGAGTTAACAGCACTCTTTTGCCTTGTCCACACCCTGGAAGCAATTGAAATTTTCCTGATGTTTTAACCTTCTAATAGTTCTCTGTTCTTCTCCAAAGATTGAAGTTGGGTTCCAGGTCATCGTGGGAAATTTTCACAGCAGCCCACAACATTCTTCTCACAAGAAGACATTTCCAGGTCAGACATATCTTCCAAGCTCGTGTCAACCTGTCCAAGTGAATATTCATATCCAAGAAGAAATTCATCTTCTCCATATCACCAGACTTACACCTGCATCCTTTCTCACCAAATGGCACCATCCACCATCCAACAATTGCCTTGGGCAGAAATAGGGTCTTCCTAAACCTTGTCCTCTCACTCATTCAACAGTTAGTCCTGAGTACTTTGCTTAAATCTCCAAAATACCTTCCACCTGCCCATATTCCCCATACATCCACAATGATGTAGGCCCTCCTTTCTTCTCCCCTGGAGGAATGAACCAGCACCCTAAATGCTCACTGTCACCACGCCACCAACTACATAATCTGGTCATGCCATCTGCCATCAAGAGGAGACGTCAGGGCCCCTGTTGCCCCTACCATGCCATTCAGACCCCTTTGTGCAACTCTGCATTTCCCACTGGCCTCATCTTTCTCCCTTCTTTGCAGTTCCTCCAATGCTTTCTCATTTCCCTGGGCCTTTGCAGATACTACTCTTCCCATCCTTGGCTGGACTCCCAAGCTCAAATTTTAATTGAGCTCAATTCAGCAGAGTGCCTCCCCTCTGGGAAACATTCATAGATCTGGGACTGTAATTTTATTTTGAAATGTGCCTGACACCTGTGCTCATCACTGTTACAGTAACCACCATGCTACCCTCTCATCTCCATCCCTCTTATCTCCCATCTCCAGGATGGGAGCCATGTCTTATTGTACATTATAATTGTGACACTCAGCACTGTGCTTGCCCCATTGCTTCATAAATGTCTGTTGGACAAATAAGTGAGTAACTGTGAATGCATGCCATGGGATTTGGCTTCTTTTTGTTTCCTGTACAATTTTATAGCTCAGAGAGCTTGTCTCTTTTCTAACCAGAATAGTCATCCCTCCTTGGTCAGTGCTTTGCCTGGCTCTTCTGGGCTGTTCCAGGAGTATCATTTAGCCTCCAATGGAAGAAGGTTTAAAAAAATGCAGTTTTGATCCTGGAAAACATCAGTGACAACTGGTGGAAGTTTATAACCGTGTCGAGGTGCTACTCAGTTGCCAGGACTCGGAAAAGAAATGATTAAACAAAGGCACCAAATGAGGTGCAGTGTGAGGAGAGGCATGTCATGCCTGGAACACTCCTGCGGAGGAGAGCACTCAGAGCAGTGGCGGCTCCCAGAGGACACCCCTCCTGACCTGGAAGAGAAAGCTTGGTTCTAAATCAAAAGGACATCCTGATGCAATGGGGTCAGGCAAACAGATGGGGGAGGGCTGGTCAGAAAATAATAAAAAAAAAAACAAAAACCAAAATCAGTTCATCCAGGACAAGGGAGCTGGAGAGAAGCCATGAGCCAGAATGCAAACAGGCAGGAGTTATGAGGCAGAGGGACTTGTCTGTGTCTAAAAGACCACAGGAGGCAGAGCATTTAGAACAGACCCCCTGAAGGGGTCCAAGGGACCCGTCCTGTGCAGAAAGCAAGCCCAGAGCTCCTTAATTTGAGTGATGTCTAATCTATTCTACAAAACCAAGGGACATAATGAGAGAGCTCATCATTACTCCTAAGAAGGCAACATGGAAGACATGATGGGTCAGATCATTTGTCATTTCCTTCCTAATACAAGTAAGAAGAGTACCGACATGCTGAGATCAAGACTGTTTGCACCCCAGCTCCACCAGCTACTAGCTGTGGATCTCGGGCAAGTGGCTGCATCACTCTGTCCTATTTCCTCATCCCGAAGTGGCATGGCCTGTTCACCCCTCAGGTAACATTTGTGGTGAGAAGGTGTATGGCCTGGTGGGAGAATGTTTTCAAGGCTAAACAAAATGTGTGTATGGAAACGGTATAGATATGTTGAAAAGACAAATGTGTATTTATGATTCTGGCAAAAATCTCCATGAATTAGAAAACCAGCATTTAGCTGAAGGTGTGAGAAAGAAATTTCAAGAAAAATATGGAGGCGTACAAAGGAAAGACGGGCTGGGATGGAAGTTGGGAGGGATGCTTTGGGCCTGGGTGGGGAGATAGAGGGAGTAGTAGGGCTAGTCTAAAGACCTGTGACCCCTAGCCCATTAGAACTTCCAGGCCCTAAGGCTGATGCCCTTGGAAGCTATTCCAGGTCCTGTGGTCAGCAAGAGAGAACAGCTCAATCGCAACCAACTTGGTATTATTCTCCTGAACCATTAAACTAGGCCCCCACACTCAACAGCAACACCAATGACTATGTTCAGAAGTGGTCAATATGTAGAGCAGATCAGAAAGGCAATCAAGGCAACTCCAGTGCTGTTACTCACAACTCTGAGCCAACACCAAAGTGATGCCTAGCAAAGAAGTTGGAAACTCAAAGACTGCTTCTTTCTAATCCAGTGGTCTTATCTTTCTTCAGTTTCTTCTTCTTCCAAACATAGGCCCATTGCTAGGTCATTAACAATGCCTTAGCACATCTTATATGAGCAGAGATAATAACCCAAGGATCTTGGCTCAGTTTCAACCCAATTAATTGCACCCTGCTTCCCAAGGCCAATTCTTGCAAAGACAGTCATTAGAGCAACTAGTCTCCTTAATCCCACCTCAAAGGAAAAGTAACCCTTCTCTCTGGGGTCTGGGCCAGATGCCAGTTTGGATCGGTTTGATTCTACCCACCAGGATAAGAGTTTTTCCAGGAGATTGAGAAATAAAGCTGCTTCATGCTTCATAGGTCATAGGTTCAAATCCTGTGGAGGGGCTGCTTTCAATAAGACTCTGTTAATGGTCAGGGGATGGGGAGCATTTTCCTCACTTTCTGTGTTTTGCCTCAAAAACTGTCTCACTGGGAAAATTATATAAGCCCAGTGCACAGAGCCAAGTTGGCCCTCTCCCATTCCATAAGGCATCTGGCTCCATTTCCAAGAACTGCACTAGAACTGCTCAGCTGCCTGGGGGGAAAATGGACCTTCATTTCCTATTCCTATGATTTATGCCACAATATAAATTACTACAATTCAATAAAGCAAAGTCGTATAACAAGTACATTAAATTCAGGTGCTCAATATATGAAATAATATAGAATGCTGATCAACACATTTCGACATGGTAGCCAATGCTTGACAATGTGTGATCACATGTATGCATTTACATGCCTGTGTACAGAGGAAGTGAATCCTAATACACACAAAAAAATCAAATGATGATAGTTGCATATATCATATGCTTATTAGGTGCTAGGCACTGGGTTGGATTCTCAACACAGATCATCCCATTTGTCCCTCACAACGCCCCTTTAAAGTCATCACTAATAAGATCCCCGTAAATCAGATGATTCAACTGCCCAGAGTCACACAGCCTGTAAATGGTGATGCCTATATTCACACTCCAAGCATCTGGGGGTCAGAATCTACATTCTTAAACACTATATACTGTTTCTTTCAAAATACAGAGGTTGGTGGGTACCTGAGTGGTTCAACTGGTTTAAGTGTCCAACTCTTGATTTTGGCTCAGGTCATGATCCCAGGGTCGTGAGATGGAGCCCCAAGCTGGGCTTCATACTGGGCATGGAGTCTGCTTAAGATTTTCTCTCCCCGTCTCTCTCACTCAAAAGAAAAAAGCAAAACAAAACAAAACAAAAGCCAGAGGTTGACAATAGCAGCCCCTAAGAGGTGAGGTTGTGGATCAGTTTTGCTTCCATTTAATGCTTTTCTAAGTTGTCCAGATTCTCTATAATGAATGCATATTCTACTTCTACTCAGGAAAAGATGATATTTTTATGTCTTTCCTGTTTTACATGGTCTGTATTTCAGACAAAGTAAAAAAATCTCTGTACCACGGAGCCTTTTAAATAAAGTTCTTTCTGCAATTTCCAGGAAGAAAAGTGTTAGAATAAGGCAATTTGGCAAGCTTCTCCATGGAGATGCCATCTCTTTATAAGCCTGCTCTCACTCCTTCTCAAGCACTGTGTTTTCTTTCCCTCCCCCAAATAACAGGGCCTCTTGATCCACAGACCCACAGACCAAAGAAGACACAAGACATTAAGGAGCAAGAAGTCAGGTCTGAATGCCCAATTCTTGCACGCTTCACAAGGATGAAGTTGGCCTCTGGGTACAGTGATTGTAAGGGTCTCTGAAACTTGGCAACATTTTAATAGCACAAGATAATTCCCCATCTAAACGGTAAGAAATACGGCCTTGAGATCAATACAGGGTGAATTAGTAGTCAACAGCGATCAAGTACGCCAGAGAAAATATGATTCATTTCTTACAAGGGCTAAGATCTCCAACAGTTTATTGAGAAGTATTTGAAGACTGGAGAACTGAGCTGAGAGGAATGCTTTAATTTAATCGACAAGTGGGTTTGTGGAGGAAGGTACAGACACTCAGGCTTTTGAGACTTTCGTTCTCTTTTTTTTATGTTTTTTTTTTTCTTTTGCTGCGACTGTAGTAACCTTATGGCTGCACTTCTTCCTGCAGCTGCTTCGGAAGCCCCAAGATCAATCCCAGGCAGGCAAAGCAAGCGAGCTCACACCTTATTGCATGAAAATGAAGCTTCCAGCTCAGTGTACCGGACAGTCATTAATCTAATTAACAATCATTCAATAGCTATGAAGTTAAGAATGTCACATCTCATGGCATACTTTTAATTTCAGATGCTCTTCTGAATGTGATTTTTCCTGACATTTAACTGCCTCACCATATATCTTTCTACTCACAGCGAAATAACAATTTATTCATTAAGGAGGCAGTTTCGTTTTCCTTGGGTGCTGGGGATATAAACAATTGTGGATTACCTTAATATGAAAAGTGATGGCCCTTGGCGTCCGTGTGAATATGAATGTTGAGCAGGATGGAGAAATCATTTTCCTTGGTGTATCTGGCTATTAAGTTGGGATGGCAAAAGGCTTGGATCTAAGCCTCAATGACACTACCCAGCATTTTTATAAATAAAAATCAGTTTTTAAATACTTTTAAACAGTGCTTACGGCATCAATTTCCCGCTGCATATGTGTTCCTGTGCATGCATAGGCAGGGATGGAAAGGAGGGTTTATAAATCTAACACCCCCCATCTACCCCCACCCACTTCCCTACCATTGCAGCAATCAGGCGGTGGAAGGTGTATCGCCGGTCAGTTCTCCAGTGAGGCTTTTGAGATGATAGATTTGGAAGAGGGGTGTGAAATCCATGAGCTTTCCCATGGTGAATACCTTAAGTTTGGCACTTCTCGCATCAGTGCCTGGGGGACTCACTGGGGATAAACCTCAACTCTAATTCATTTTGATATATCATCCTCCAATGCTACCAGGTCATCCAACATTTCCTCAGGATAGCGTGTCATTTTCTAGAGAAAGAAGGGAGTTTGGAGGTTAGAGAGGAAATCCAGAACCAACTGGGAACACACAAGTGAAAGACAGTCTGATCCCAAACCAGCCCGTGAAATGGCCCCAAACTCTGCTACCCTAAGAGAGTTCAGAGCTGACCCACAAATGGACCCAAGGGAAACTGTACAGATAAACTCCCAATGACGAATAGCAAATTCTGAGGATCCCTAAGTGTTCTCTGATCCCACTTAACACTTAGCCCTTCCATTGCAACTATGGAAAGAATGGACTGTCAACAAAATGGTTCAAGGTCTGGCAAGTTACTCAGCATTCAAGTATCCCCCCTCCCCCACCCAACACCAGGAGCCCGACCCCCTGTAGGTGAGCTATTCAGAGTCCTGACATGTTTGACCCCCCACATCTGCCAGGGAAATGGAAACTCTATGCTGGGCAGGAAGCTAAGGGCAGAGAGCACTGGAACACACAAAAATTCTATGAAAGAAACACCATCTCTCTTTCCACAAGATAGCAACTGAGTTTCAAATGAGTTAAATGTCAGAGGAGAGTCACCGAATCTAGAGACAAGATTCTAACCCAAGTGTTGCTGACTCATGCACATCTTTCTACTCTACCAAGCTGCGTGCCATCAGCATAAACTTTGCCCTGAGCATTATCTTGACCATTTCTGATCTTTGTAGTTGTTTCAGCAATAGCTCAATTATTCAAAATATGTAGGAAACGGGGCATTCTGGTCAATTAAAAGTCTACCTGCTCAAATAAAGTCTAATGAAAATAACCAGATTCTCAACACTCTTTCGTCGCCCAGCAGGTAGCTGCCCCTACTCCACAATCAGTATCCTATTTGCAACCTGCATCTCCTTTGATCATAACAGTTAATGATTTCATTGTAATTGTTGATACATCTTGTCTTCCCTGTTCTCTTGTGAGTTCAGTCCCATAGGACAGGGTCTCTCTTGCCACATTTCATCCCCAGTGCATGGCATAGAGTAAGTCCTCAGTACAAATATGTGTGTGTATATGCATATGCATATGTATATGTACCTGCACACATACGTGTGCATCTTGCATATATATTATAGGTATAGGTATAAGGTATACATGTGTGGATATCATGCACTGTATAGTGTATATACTATATATTTTTATATAGTAGAGTATGTAAAAAAATTAAATTAAACCTATAAGATGTTATGTGTAATATAATAAATGATGCATAATATAAAATATGATTCCTCATTATATATATAGTAATATATAATACATTAATATATGACATAGTATATGGTATATTACAAAGTCATATATATTTTACCTTATGCGATATTATAATACTATTGCCATACAGTTTTATCATATCATATACCATATTACAATAGATTATGATTTTTATATATAGTTCTATACTATATAATACTATAGATATAAAACATACAGATATACATATATAAAATATGATGGAATGAATGAATGAAAGCATGACAGGGGGCACCTGGTGGCTCAGTTGGTTAAGTGTCTGCCTTCAGCTCAGGTCATGATCTCAGGGTCCTGGGATCAAGCCTTTTGGGCCAGCAAGCTTCCTGCTCAGCAAGGAGTCTGCTTCCCCCCCTCCCTCTGCTGCTCCTCCCTGCTCATGCTCTCTCTCTCTCTCTCTCTCTCTCAAATAAAAAAGAAAATCTTTAAAAAAGAAAGAAAGAAGAAAGAAAGAAAGAAAGAAAGAAAGAAAGAAAGAAAGAAAGAAAGAAAGAAAGAAAGAAAAGAAAGAAAGCGAATGACAGAGTCGGAGGTAGAAGTGGTGAAGAGCACTATTCCAAATGTGCACTGCTCTGAGGATGTCCCCAGACACAGTCAATACCCAGAGCTTGAGTCCAGATTCTATCTAACCAATTTTGCACTTGTGGGCAAATCCCTTAGTCACCTGAGCCCAGGTAAAATGAGGACAACTATTCTACAAGTTAGCATTTGCTGACACTTCCTATGTACCAGGCACAGTGCCAAGCACTTTGCATGTCCAAACGTAATTAACCTACTAATTACCCTGTTAGTCAGGTACTATTACCAGTCCCATTTATAGGTGAGGAATTGAAAGCACAGTGATGGTAAGTAATTTGCTGAAGGTCACACAGCTAGAATAGATTGGGCATTCTGTCTCCAAGGCCTGCTTGCTTAATTCTGTGAGCAGAGACTCAATGAGACAGTGAATATAAACCATTTTACCCAGCACCCAGCACCCAGCACCCAGCACACACTAAGCACTCTGTAAATGCTAGCTACCTAGCCTTCGCCCTTCCCCTTTTAAAGACCGCGATCTCTGGCTAACCACATGTGCTGTTAAAACTTGACAATATATTTATTTGCCATATAAAGAATGGAAGAAGAAATCAGCTTGCATAGATTTTATTTCCAAACTATCTATAAATAATAAGTTAAGGAAAACTTGCCTTTCTTATTTAAAGGTCTAATTTAGATTCTTTATCAAAATGATTTAAAATGCCTTTCACTGGGAAACCATATTTCAAAGACTTTATTTATTAGACTTCTTGAAAGTGTGTTTTTAATGCACATTCTGACTTTTTGCCAAACCTCTTCTCTGAAATAGTAAAATTAGAGCCGCCCCCTCTTTAAAGAGTTATATTTATTAGATTTTTACATATTGATACAGTACAATCTATCAAAATAAATCTGAGAATTGGCACATAAATCTTCCACTCTTCCAACATTCTTTACATCCAGAGTCTCTACTGTAATTTCCCTCTGATAAACGTTCAGAGAAGTCTCGGGGCAAGGAACTACTTTTCAAAAGAATCAGCACTGCATCTTCAAGGGTAACTTTTCATTTCATGGCTGCGGCTCCACTTGGGCCAGAGTGGCTGTGTGTGTTTTATCAGACACTGATAATTAAATGTAATTACCTTTTAAGCCTAAACAGCTGTGAACTCTACAAAATGTGCAGGCCTTATAAGCCAAGTCCTAAACCAATGTTTCAACCTCTTGGGAGAATGCCAGAAGAAAGTCACCATTTTGTATCTTTTCATGCCCTACCCTTCAAAACCTCTCTTCTTTTTTTATTTCAATTAAAGACAATCACTTCAAATGAAGATGCCTATTTCCAAAACTCTGGTCGTCAGACTCTGAGTCATTTCAAATAATACACGTGTTGCAAAAATCACCAGAGTGATTTTGAACGTGAGACTTTCTTTTCAATAATTCAGAGATCTCTCTGGTGATAGGTAGTAGACACCAAGACAGATACTCAGGGGCGCTGATATCTCTCACTTTTGATATATGGGTTGCCTGTCTGACAGCATAGGGGTAAGAAATTCTAGCAAAAAGTAAAATCTCACACCTCCTTTTTCCAAGATAGGAACATTTTAATATTGGATATATTGAGCATTATAAGTGCATGCATTTTATCTTCCTTTTCACAAACCCATGAAATAGTCTGTGTTGCCTGGGGCTCCAGGTGCACTTATCAAATGATGACAAATTTAAAAATGACAACTTTGTCATCTAATTTGACCCTCTGTATTGAGGGGGGAAATATGAAGAGTCTGAGTCCATTTTTGCACCACCCTGGTTAAGGATGGAATGCCTGTCTTCCTCTCCCCATCCAACGCTCATATGTTGGAGCCTTACCCTGTGATGTGATAATATTGGGAGAGGAGTTTTTTGAGCAGTACTTAGGTCTAAATGAGATCCTGAAGTTGAGACCTTCATGGTGGGGTTAGATCCCTCTGTATATGCCCGCATCAAGGAAAGACCACGAGGGGACAGCAAAGAGGCAGCTGGCTGTATGTAAACCAGGAAGGGAGGTCTCAGCAGAACCGGACCATTCTCGTACCCTAAACATGAACTTCCC
Source organism: Canis lupus dingo (assembly GCF_003254725.2). NCBI lineage: Eukaryota > Metazoa > Chordata > Mammalia > Carnivora > Canidae > Canis > Canis lupus. The sequence continues at coordinate 42,785,910 of NC_064245.1, read as the reverse complement.
AGCCTCCGGAACTGTGAGAAATAAATGTCTGTTGTTTAAGCCACTCAGTCGGTGGTATTTTGTTATAGCAGTCCAAGCTGAGAAAACCATCAAAATCAGTGTTCTTTGAAAAGGTGAAAATAAAGATGTGCCAGCATCCATGCCTTGATGAATACCCACAGCCTCTCATTTTCCTGGCCCAGTGTCCCCTTCCACCTCTGCCATCTCCACGGTCATGCTATCTGGAGTGCCATGTGATGTGGTCCAAATGTCCAAACACAACACCCCAAACCCTTTCTAATGGGGCCCTACAGATTTCTCCAGCTGCCTCTCCAGGGGATCACATCTCTAACTGACACACCTCACCTTGGCCTGCCTACCATCTATCTCTCCTGTATAGGCAAAAAGAATCCTGGTTTTCCACTGTTTCCAGCCCCATCTCTGCACCCTAACCTTGACCCCTCTTAATCCAAATGTTTGGTTGATGCAGATTCTTTTGTAGATCCAGGGTGTTGTATGTCCCCCAGGCTGGGTACATATAATCTAATATAATCAATTGGGAGGGAGGTAGACAGGGGGGATGGGGAGGGCAGGAGGAAAGAATAGAAGGAGGTGGGTTCAGTCAGAGCTGGCTTGTCTTATGCCTCATACACATCTCATCTGCTGCCTCCACTCAAATGCCCCTTGGCACTTAAAAGGACTCTAAACAAGAGATGACACCAGAGTCATCCGGGGCTTGAGTACTACTGAGAGATTCTTGCCATTTTTAGTAAAAGGAAGGGGACAGGACTAAAATTTCTTATGAACCTACTATGTACTCAACACTACAAAGTACTTTAATGTGTTCATTTGTCATTGCAACCCTGAAAGGCAGATTTTATTTTTTTAAAGATTTCATTTACTTATTCATGACAGACACACACAGAGAGAGAGGCAGAGACATAGGCAGAGGGAGAAGCAGGCTTCCAGCAGGGAGCCTGATGTGGGATTTGATCCCAGGATCCTGGGATCACAACCTGAGCCAAAGGCAGATGCTCAACCACTGAGCCACTCAGGCATCCCTACACACACCTTCTTATCCCATTTCCCCCCAAAAGTTAGATAATCAAAAACTCCATTCTGTTAGATCTTAGTAGCCCCCTTCTTCTCCCCTTATGCTTCTTCAACTGAAATAGAAACATGGGAATTATTGTTCTTTTTCATTCTTGCCTGCTTCTTTAAGATCTCTCCAAGAAAGGTCAAATGCACACAGTATTTTTTCCAAAGGCTTTAAAATTATATTTTAAAGGGAAATTCCACCAGTTATTATTTTATTTTTATTTTTTTTCACCAGTTATTATTTTAAAGTACACCTTTTCCTAGAGAAATATCAGTTTGTATAGCATTTGCTCTGAGAAATGCAAATGTGAGGGAAGACATTTTCTCCAACCTTGAAACTTTTCAAATCATTGTATTTATTTATTTTTAAAGGTTTTCAAGTAATCTCTACATCCAACATGGGGCTTGAACTTATAACCTTAAGAGTCACATGCTCTACCAACTGAGCCAGCCTGGTGCCCCAAAACTTTTTGAGTCATTTTAGAAGAAAGTGTATGCATATGTTTTGTGAATCCAGGGTTACTAGTCCTGGTTGGTTGTGGCTAACCCGAATTTGGTGAACTTGAACTTTTCCTATGGGCAGCTCCTTCATTCAGATATAGTCATGTCTGAGGCTCAAGCCCAGGATTTCTGTGGTTGACTCCTTATAAATTAAAGACTCTCATATGGCCAGCTAAGAAAGCAAATTCAGAAATCTGGTATTCAGGCTTTGAGCAGAAGCAGGGTATTTTTCTAAGGATGGATCATTGCACAAAGAGACCAGAAATGGACCCAATAGTTAGCATCTACAATGATATGCTAATGTCAGGGACAAATAAGATAAGTCATATTTGGTCGATATGCTGAAATAATCTCTTGGTCACCTTGCTCAGGCCAATGCACACACTGACTGATTCTGTCATCATCCTCATTGTATTTTTAACCTGCAACCTACTAGCTTTAAGCTGCCTAAGAGGTACCCCCAAATTATATTATAAACAACTGAGCAAAAGTGTTCAAGCTACTTAAAGCGTGTGAGAATAATACCTCACTAGCCACTTTAAGGGAAAACTGAAAGCAAACGTACTCGAGCTGGACTTACTTTTTCATAATGGGATGGACTAAATTACCCATTATATAGGAATCACACATAAAAGCCTTCCTCTACATCAAGTGATAGATCAAAGGGAGGGAAGACGAGTGGTCCACAGGCATGAACCACACCTCCCGAATTCTGAGACCAGGAGTGAGCAGTCTGCATTTTAACTACCTCTTCTTGACATGAAACAGTCTTCATGTGTCTCCCACCTGAGGAAAGTCAGGTAGGCTCAGCTACAAAGATTTTCTTCCCTTGCCCCCCTTCCCTTTACCATTCCATCGGAAGGATGACAGGTCCCTGACTGGGCTCAGGTGAATCTAATTTAAAATCTGGACTTGGTACGTCCCTCCCATCTGAGCCTTGCAAGCAGGGCATCTGTCAGCCTCACAGCGTGGCTCCCTGGCATATTTACGGTTTCAGTGACGGTTCCCACCACCACAGCTGCAGTTCCTCCCCAGTCCCACCCCCATCTGCACGGAAACTACCCAACCAGATATTCTGACTTGCAGTGACAGATGAAAGCACGCTGTGTCCTCTTGTCATCCTTCTGCCCTCATGCCCTAGTTTTCAAGAGTATTGAGGGGCCACCGATGTGTCATTCCAACAATCGTCTTGCAGTTGTGCTATGAGTTTATCAATATTCCAAAGAAGCTATTCATTCATTCCCTCACTCACTCTACAGACACAACCCAGGGTCTCCAAGGGGTTAGTCATACTCCTAGTCATTGAAATAGCAGCATCACAAGCATACTGCCGTGTCCATGACTTCAAGAATTCACTTTTCTCACTCCTGCCACATGGATAGCTCTTTGGCCTGTGTTTATTAATTCCTGAAAAGTGGATGTAGAATGCCAGCCAAGTCTCTGCTGAGGAATTCTTTTGCTGAGGATTTCTTTTGCAGGTTCCCAAGGCCTAATCCTGCAGGACTTGCCCAGGGTATACACATCAGCCCTGAGACAGGAAAATGCAGTTAGATTATCAAGGCTCCAGATCAGAAGCCAAGAGAAGCATCGGGCACATCGTCCATTGGACACATCTTCAAAGCCCAGTTATATGCCAGCCCAAAGCCCACAAGGCTGGGACTTCAAAGATGAACCAGTCACACAGGCTTCATTTCTCAGAGGACTGAGTCTTGGCAGTACTGGAATGGGGAGAACAGATAAATAATTTTTTTAAAAAATTCCTAGGGAGCACCTGGGTGGCACAGTCTATTAAGCATCTGACTCTTGGTTTTGGCTCATCATGATCTCAGGGTTGTGAGGTTAGGCTCCATGCTCAGCACAGAGTCTGCTTGCCTCTCTCTCTTCCTCTCTCAAATCAATAAATAAAAATCTAAAAAAAAAAAAAATCCTCGATATGGTTTGTGCAAGTAGCAACAAATGCTGTTAAAATAATGAAGAAAAGAAAGGAAATGTGGGAACTGGGCCCAGCTCTTTACCCCTTTACCTCAGTTTCCTCCTATAAAAAAATGGGCATGATTCAAGATAATCCTTTAGGTACCTTCCCCCACACCTAGAACATATAGCCCAGCCTATAGCCCCTCCCCAAATCTACCTGGCTACTTCTTTCCCACACTTTCTCAGGACACTCCAACCTGTCCACGTGTCTGACCACTCAGTTCCCAGCCAGGAACTTAAAAATGACCGCTCACATTTGGGAAGTACTTAGAAGTTTCTGAGAGCTTTTTCACATTTAATACACTTAAAGAAAGTCAGATGTTGCTCTTCCCCTTTTGTGGATTAAAAACATTCAAGGCTCAGGGATGGGAGAGAATTTGATGAAGACCCAAGAAAAAGTAAGAAACTAAGCTGAATTTAAAATGAGGCCTTCTACCTCCAAATTCCACACTCATATAGCTAATTGATCAGGACAGAAGTGAGGAGAAAGGAAGCGAGAGCCCTGGTGGTTTACAAAAGATCATCCCTGGCTGACCATGGGCATCAGTCACAGAGCTGGATTCCTGGATTATGACTTAACTCTTACTCACTTTTTTTTTTTTAAGATTTTATTTATTTACTCATGAGAGACACACAGAGAGGGAGAGAGAGAGGCAGAGACACAGGCAGAGGGAGAAGTAGGCTCCATGCAGGGAACACGATGTGGGACTCGATCCTGGGTCTCCAGGATCACGCCCTGGACTGAGGGTGGTGCCAAACCACTGAGCCACCTGGGCTGCCCCCTTATTCACTTTTAATAAATACACATTCTCTCTTTTTTATTCATTAATAAATGTCATAAATAATAATGAATAAACACCACAAAGTGAAGGGCCATGGAGGATGCAGGAGGACCCAGCACTCCAGCAAGCAAGTGTAGGCAATCTCACTTCTACAACCGATCCCTAGACCCTCAATCGGTTCTGGGTTCCATGATCTGTGGAACCTTCTCCAGTCCGTGCTCATGAACCAGCCAAGGCTGCATGCTGTGGGGGATACTTTGGAGAGACAAAGACAATGTTTGCCAGCAAGGGTGAGAAACCTCCCAGCAGCATCCCATGGACCAGAAGTGAAACCAGATGTGAAACCAAGCCCTCCTGTCATCAGAGCATGACTTCTCCTCCTGCTACTTCCATTTACACCAGGTACCCTGCCCCAGGTACCCTTCTGGGCAGGCGCCTCTGAGAGCACACATTCACGGGCAGAGACAAAGGCAAAGAGATAGAGGCAAGCTTGGATTCTAACCATCTGAGGTTTGCTTCCCACACAGGATCAATCCAAACTGAAGTCCTCCGGAGATTATGAGGCCACTTCCTCTTCTTATTTTACTCCTAATGCAAGTTCAGAGATATAAGATTACCACATATTATTCTATGGTATTCACAAATCAATAGATGCTGCATGTTGAACATTTATTAATGAATAAGAAAGAGAGAATGTGCATTTATTAAATGCAATTAAGAGTTAAGTCTTCATAATGTAGCTATTAGTCAGAGAAAGGCATAATTTTTTGTTTTGTTCCTCTTGAATCAAGTTGACTTCAATGCTTTTTACATACCCACTGGGGGGATTACACTGACATCCCAATATCTTAATTGCATCCTCATTGTCAACGTAATTCTCATGCCCAAGTTGGGAATTTTGTCTTATTCTTTATGTTGTATAGAAGAGGCACCTCGCTAGGTCTTCCCGAGGTCTCGGAGCTGCCGTAACTGCTGTGAACCCACAGGTCTGTGTCCTTGCACAGACCACACCCTTCAAAACTACATCCCTGTGGCATTAATCCACACTCTCCTTAGGCCACATGTGGCAAAGCAGAAAGTGGCCTTTGGGTAGGGATTTGCAAAGCATCATAACTACCCTTGCCCTCTCACCACATCAAAAATATTTCTCCCACCTAGCTGTGAATTTGACTTAAACCATGAACAGCTTAAAATGGAGGAGAGTAAATTTTAAAATATGTAAATCATTGTTATCTTTGACTTGCCTTTAATTCTAAGGAGTCAGGTTACTGTCCATCCACATTGAGAGCCCTAACAAAGCAGGGGCACATGTGGGATTTTAGAAATAATGCCTCCAGAAAAAAATAATCCCATGAGAAATTAGGTCAGGAGTGAGACAGTGTGTGCCCCACTATTGTCCCAGTGAGCCATGCATCTTGGGGCTGGTGCCTGCATGGAGTCCCTTTGCACACTGACTCTGGGTTGGGTCTGTGATGTTCAGGAATGGGGATAATGGGACAAAGGCCACCTCGGGCCAGTTCTGGGCTTCAGGAAGCCTAACAGCTTTTACTTCCTCTCCTGGAGTGGTTGCTTCTGGGAGTTGTGGGAGCTTCAGAGAGCTTCCCTAAGAAGTTATGCTCAGGTCCTAAGCTGCAGAACCTGTGGGTATAGTTTTATTTGGAAAAACCATCTTTGTAGATGTAATTCAGTCAAAGATCTTGAGATAAAATCACCTGGGATTATCCAGATGAGCCCAGAATCCAACAACAGTGCCCTTAGAAGAGAAAAGCTGAGGGAGATTTGAGATACAGAAAAGGCAAAGCCCACATGAAGACCGAGGCAGACAATGGAGAGAGGCTGCCACAAGCTAATGGATGTTTGAAGTCACCAGATGCTAGGATTATCCACAGGAGCCTCTGGAGGGAGCATGGCCCTGTCTACACCTTGACTCCAACTTCTGGCCTCCAGAACCGTGAGAGAATAAATTGGTCATTTTTATGCCATTCAGTTTGTGATTATTTGTTATGGAAGTCCCAGAAAACTAATACTGGAGTATTCAGAGTCCGTGTAAAAACTGCGCCTGTCTTGTCAGGAAGACCTCATGGAAAGAATGTGGAAAGCAGAAGCCCTGAGGCTTTCCTGAGAAAGGAAGAGGCCCAGAATCCTGATGCAGTCTCCGTGACCCTATTCCCACTCACTGTGAGACTCTAACCCCACAAGAGGCCACCACCAAGGTCAGCAGAAGAGAGGCAGTTGAGCTCACTGAGGCATGGGAAACAATAAACGGCTATCTTTTTAAGCCTCTGAATTTGGGGAAATGTTTTGTGTAGCAACAGATCACTGGAAAGGAGACCAGGGGGCAAGTCAGCTGAAGGGAAGTCTGAGGACCCTGAACACTGGAAATAAAGCATCACGATGGGCGAGAGAAGATCATCCAAGGACGAGAGGGAGGAAAATCACACTGACCATAATGTCACAATCCTGACCTGGACTGTGAGATCGAAATCGGTCAATCGAATACCGAGTCCTCAGCCACCAGAGGGAACATAGAAAAGTGCCTGTGGGGAACTGAAGAGGCAACAGTACCCTTAGTGCTTCAGTAATGAAAACAGGCCAGGTAAAAGTGAACACAAGGTGATACACAACGCCACCATAACAAATCACCACCAGCTCAGAGACTGGAAACTAAAAAGATCTATTAGCTTATCATTTGGGAGAGCAGAAAAACAAAATTAGTCTTACAGAAAGATGAAATTCAAGATGTTGGCGGGGCTGGTTCCCTCTGTAGGTTCTAGATGGTCTCCACCATCTTGCCTTCTCCAGCCTCTAGATGCCACCTACACTCCTTGGCCCTTGGCCTCTTCCACCATCTTCAAAGCACATCACTCCAACCTTTGATTTTGTCCTTGACTCTTCTCTAACTCTGGCCCTCCTCCCTCTCTCTTCCATCAAACTCATCTGGATAATCCATGATAATCTTCCCACCTCAACATTTTTAAAAAGATTTTTATTCATTTATTTGACAGAGTACATACTGAGTTGTGCAGGGGAGGGCAAAGGCAGAGAAAGAGGGAACCCACATGAAGCTTGATCCGAGGACCTTAGGATCACAACCTGAGCTGAAGGTAGATGCTTACCAACTGAACCACTCAGGTGCCCCACCACCTCAACATTTTTAACTTAATCACATCTACACAGCCCTTGTTGCTGTGGATCGTAAACACATCCACAGGTTCTGATGATGTGGGTGTGGACATCTTTATGGGTCCATAAGTCAGCCTACCTTACATTTCACTGACTCTGGTTTGAGCTCTTACTATCTTGCTTAATCTTTATGAGAGCCCTCTGAGAGAAATACTACCATTTCCCTCCTCTAAAGGGAAAACTGAGGCTCAGCAAAGTGAGACTACATCCAGTTTCACATAGCACACAAGAGACTGAGCCAGGATTCCCGTGAGGGTGTCTAATCTCTGGGCTTGTGCTCTCAACCTCTGCATATCCTGCTCCTACCTGCTCCACTCCCCAAGTGGTAGCAGAGAGATCACCAGCAGCAAGTCCAGTTCTCATGCCCCCATTTTCCAGAGACCCAGGGAGGTAAAGTGACCTGGTGTGCCAGCAAGAGGCCAACAAGACCCATTTTATTCAGTCACTAACAAATATTTACTAAGATCCTACTAAGTGCCTGCTGCTGGGGATTCCACAGTGAATAAAACTTGAGTCCTTGCATTCCAGTAGGGAAGATATACCAGGTGTAAATAATCATTTATTTACAATTTACAATTATTACAATTTACAGTATTACAAAAATCAATTATTTACATTTATTTACAAATAATGACAATTTCTAATGTCAGCCATGGATGGGCATCATAAATAAAAATAAACCTGGACAAAAAGATGACTTGGGGAGGGGAATTTAGAAGCATTAGTCAGGACCTTTCTGATGAAGGGAAATTTGAACAGAGACCAGATGACCAGATCCCAACTTTATGGCACAATGCTCAGTCTTCTTCCCTCTAAAACACAAAATGCAAAAGGAAAAAGGAAAGTATTCCTCTGGAGAGGAAGTACTGAAGTATGTGCATTTGGGTTAAATAGAGATGCAATGGTAACTGCATGCAATTAGATCTTAGTCATGGGTGCTGGTTGGATCTGGTCATTAAGAGCCAGGGAATGGATGCCACATTATTGTACCCAAGAACAGAGCTCTCCTTCCACACAGTGAAGCATCACTTTTGGGGTGTCTATGTGGCTCAGTGGTTGAGCATCTGCCTTTAGCTTGAGGCATGATCCGGGGTCCTGAGGTCGAGTCCCACATTGGGCTCCACAGAGGGAGTCTGCTTCTCCCTCTGCCTATATCTCTGCCTTTCTCTCTGTGTCTCTCATGAGTAAATACATAAATTTTTTTTAAAAAATCACTTTTGTTTCTCCACTTGTGTATAGCATAAGTCATACAAATTGTTATTTCTTTCACTGTGAAGCATTTCATTAGTTTCCACCAGCCCCTCAGCTCTCCAAGAAACTTCAAGGTGGAGAAAATACCACATAAGAGACAGCCCCCAACCCAAATGAGGAGGAATGCTGCCTTGTTGTGTCCCAGAATCTGCCACAACATCTGAGCTGCATGGGATTGGAAGGTCTTGAGACAGAGGGTGGGACTCAATTTGGGCTCTAAAGTAGCTAAAGTGCTAAAGTGTTCTCCACATGGGGACACTGCAGAAATGGTCCAGTGTGTTTTGATTAGAGAAAGGAGATCTAGCTGTCTCAAGCACACAGTGGTGGAGTCACAAGTGGGCTCCTCCTTGGGTGGAGACTTGAGTGGCATCAGATTAAGAATAGTGCTGTAATAACAGCAGAGTTCTCTGAAGAGCAATCTAGAAGTAGAACAGATGGAAAGGGGAGAAAAAGTAATAAATGAGAGATCACTTAGACACCAATGCTCTAATGGAAACTGGGAAAGAAAGCTATGGAGGCAGCATGTTAGAAGAAAGTATGGTGGTTTTATAATGAACCTACTAAACTAGGTGGATCTATGTTTCCCAGAATCCCCTTTCTTATATACTTCTTGTTTGGGAAGACCACAATGGAGATTTAGGGCCAAGGAAGGTGCCAAGGAAGGAGCAGCCATTTTATGGCTCATAAATTGTTGTGACCTGCTGACTTACCTCCTTTGTGTGAAACAGTGGTTGGGTCCCTAACCACCCTATCTTGCCCTAGACTTTCCTTTAGCTACACCAGCTCCTGGGTTAAGTTTATGTCTTCAGCTCCACAATGAGGGGTTCCTTCCATCATCTAGCTTACTCTTGTTATCCCACACTGTACATCTAGCTTCCCCACCTGACTCCATGAAACTCCAGCATCAGATACAAAGATAACAGCTCAACAACCTTACAGAAACTTACAGTTGTAAACCAGCTCCCACAACTATACATCAAATCCTTGTAACAAGTAGATGCCTCCCCATGGTTCCACTTTCCTAGCTTAACCCTCATTGATAGAAAGGCAATAAGATAGCATTTTAAGTCTTACTAATGATCTTAAAGATTAATAGTAGTAAAACCAGGGATTTTACCATCACCTGAGTGGCTCAGTTGATTAAGTGTCCAACTCTTGATTTTAGCTCAGGTCATGATCTCAGGGTGGTGAGATCAACCCCACGTGGGGCTCCAGATTAAGTGTGGGAACTACTTAGGTTATTTCTCTCCCTCTTCCTCTGCCCCTTCCCCTTCTCTCTTTAAATAAATAAACACATAAATACATAAATAAAGTAGTAAACCCAATAACTGACATTCATTGAAAGCTTCCTACTTTTCTCATGTTTATTATACAAGATATTTTATAAAATCTTACTAATCTTTGTGATAACCCTAGAAATGGCCACTGCTACCTTCAGTTTTCAGCAGGAGATCATCTGGGGCTCCCAAATCTAGAAAGTTACAGCACTTGATTCAAAGCCATGTCCAACTAGCTCTGGGGAATTGGCCACTAATACATTCCAGCTCTACTGTAGCGGGGAGGCAGAAACAAAGGCCTGCTAGTTTAGAGTCTGGCATAGAAAGAATCTTGGTGCCGTGGGCAGAAACAGGATGCGCCAGGAAATGGGGTTAGTGAAGCATTAGAGGAAGATAGGGAAGGGAAGAATGGAGGTGAAAGTTATTTGGGATATGTTGCAGTTACAATGTTGAAAAAATGTTAAAGCTTTGATAATAATACTCCAGTTAGAAATTACATACTTATTTTGTTTCAGGGGAAACGTTTGACTGGTTTTGCACTCGTAAGTAGGTACTGCGGTCTTACAACAATCCACTTGTGGATGGGACATTACATGGAAAATTGCCATCAGAGGTATCATTTTAAGTCTTTCTACTTGGTGTGGGAAGAAACATTTCACATCCCTAATGGGAAAGAAAACAAAAAAGTCTCCCCAAAGTGATCAACATCTTCAAAGTTGCTGGTAAGAGAATAGGTCCAATGTAGAGAAAGATTATAGGCCGGCGGGTGGAGGGAAGATAGCAGTTCCAGGGACAGAAAAGAACCAGGAGGAGCACAGCCAGTCTGTAAACTCTGGGTAACCTGGTTGAAACTAGAAACCAGACAGGATCCAGGAGCTGGAAGTCTCCTGATGGCCAGGTGATATGGCTTATAAAGAAAGAGGCCAAGAGGCCAGACCATGGGAAATGAAATGGGCTGTGGCAGGTCAAGGAGCAGGAGGAGCCGTAAAAGTTGAGTGATTTCTTGTGTGATTAAGGGTTTATTTGGTGTTATCTGGAGTTAGAGGGAAATATGATAGGGGAGCCCAGTTTCTAGGCCCCTACACATGCCTACCCCAGTTTGACAGAAAAAAGCAGCTCAAAACAAGTTGTATATGAAGATTATTATTTTAACCTCTTGATCTCCCCCCTCCAAAAAACAAAAGGCCTCTGGTTCCAACTGCTATCTGAAATACATGGCAGTTTGGGAAATTGTGCTTCTTAAATCATCTCAGGAAAGTGTTGATAACAGATCAGTGTTGCTGCCTTGATATAAAGCAAAAATAATCATTTGCCACTGAAACATTCGCAGATAAACTTCTATCTTTATTTTATAAAGTAACCTGAGGAGTTTAAGCCTAAACGTTCTTTCATGTTCTAATTTTCCTTTTTCCAATAATCACACACACACACACACACACACCAGAATCAATACTTCCCCTCCCAGGTAGATGTTTTGATCGGTAATTTCATTAATGTGAGAAAGATAATGTGAGAAAGATACTTCGTTTTAAAAATAGACAAATGTGAGAGAATGATTTCATGTGGGAAGATGGAGTGATTCTAGCTACTTATTCATAATGGCAATAAAAAGCTATAATCCTCCTCCTCACTGGAAATGGGTATTGCTGTCATTTCTCAATAGATTTGCACTTTTTCTATGTTTTCAGATCTCTAACAAACATATTAAAAAGCCTCAACACTGGCTCTTTAAAGTTCGTTAAAAATCTGAAAAGCTGCACATTTTTTTTTAGATCTTTAACTGAATTTTTTAATAAGCCCATGCTAGAATGTTAATGTCTATCACAGCATTAATAAGTAGGCATAGAATTTTTTTTCACATCACAGAAAAGATTCATAAACTTTTAAGTTTCTTCTCACAAACCTCTTTACACATATAGCTAATTTAAGGGCTTGTTGGAATCTTTCTTCTATTGTCAAAAATCAAGATTCGAAACTCTAATTTCATAGATTTCCAAAATCCCATAGACCCAAAATATTTTTGTCTCTGCAACAAGATCAACAACAATTTGGGGAGAGAGAAACCTAAGACAAAATAAAATTCACAATGGAATAGAAGCTGATATCCTCTACTTCCGTGCATTCAGAGGATGGCCTCCAGGCTGAGCAAAGAAAACAAAACTGATACTTTAAAAAAAAAAAAAAAATCTGAGTGCTCCTAATGCATTTGGGAGCAGGTGTCGAGGAGGCCAAACAAAACTTTGGGGTCACTGGGAAGGAATGTCAAAGCTGAGTTATTAAGTTTAAGTAGAAAATATGACCTAAAAGTTTAGCTCCAAACGAATTAAGTAAGGATGTGCCAAAGGAATGAGTGAAATATTTTCTCTCCGAGTCACGGGGTTCGCAGGTTGGAATCCAGCATCTGGGGCTTATTACATGTGCTTTAGGTGACAGGTGGCTTCAGGAAATGGAGCCCTCGTAGAGCTTTTAAAATATTTTCCCCGAGAAGGGTAAATAATTTGATGCCTTGCTGGTTTCCCTTCTGTGGGCTGTTTGAAATACAAAAACACATCTCAAGCCACATCAAAGCTGTTTCATGTGCAGGCAAAGGCAAACATCCTCAGCACTGACACTCGGCCACATCGGTTTCACTTCTGGCATTTTGAAATCTGTTCTGTACACAACTGGCAGAGATCAGTTACCAAAGCCTATTGTATTTATACAACTACTATTTATCGGGAGTCTTTTTAATACTGGATTTTTTTCATGAGCCTGCAAACTTTTATTGCCCAATTAGTTCCTAGGGGTAGCCACAGATGTGAAGCCAGAGAAAATAATCTCAGCTCCGGCACCACAAATAATACGATGAGAAATCATTTCAACTTTTACAAATAAAAGAAATGCTCTCTGGAGCGCTTGCCAAGTCATCGGTCATTTTGCTGAGATCAAAGACAATGGATGATTTATTCATAAGTGTTTTCTCTTGCCTTCGTTTTTATTTTTTAACTGTTTTTGTTGTTGCTGTAGATCTTGGTTTTTAACTTCTCCCTGCATTTTGTTCAAAACTACATTTAGTTTGATGTTATGAACCACCTGGGAGTCCCACTAGGCCCTGTGGGATGCTTCTCAATTAAAGAGAGGATGGATTAAATTCTAAACAGTCATTCTGGATCTAAAAACACAGCATTATAAAGATGGTATATTTAGTATTAAAATTCCATTAAAAGCCATTTGATTCTTTCCATTTTAACATTATACTCTAAAATACACAATTCTTAGGTTTACAACACTGTGGATGTTTACATAGAGATGGCCTCTATCACCACTACCATTTCCTCAAGGTAGGGGACCAATTCCAGCACCCTAAAAATAAATAGCCAGGAGATGTTTTAACTTAATTTTAAGTGACATTTTTCTTTTTAATAAAAAGTGGTATAAAAAAAAAACGAATTTTAAAGAGAAGCTTTTCCTTAGGGTTGGTCAACATTATTTTTTCTTCATTTTGCTAATTCCTGAAAGACTACTTTTTTTTTTTTTTTTTTGGCAATACTGTCATTACTTCTTCACTTCAGAATATATAGAGAAATAGGTGATAGTTAGCTAGCCAGATATATGTATATTAGTAGTAAATAATGTTCCCCATTCTTCTGGCCCATGCTGTGAAGTCATTCCTGCCACACATCCAGCCAGGGGGGGAAAACTCCCTCAGCATGACCACCCAGCTCTTCCCATGGGGTTCCCTGAACTGCCACCCATTGGAACTGCCATAGTCTCAGATGCTTTGTACAGAACCTGTAATTAACATTGGCCTCAAAGCACATGTGCTCCAATGACTGGTTCTCCATCTCAACCAGGCACACACCCAAATTTTAAACAAAGGCTAAATAAGTGATGGGCCAAAAAACAATTGTAATCTCATATGGCACTTGAATAAAAGCAAAATCATGTAAGAGAATGTGAGAAGAGAGCACGATAAGCTGTTTTTCTTTTGTAGTTCTGGGATAAGATCACTATTCAGTGTCCTAGAGTCATACCAGATAAGTTCATTGCCCTGAACATTTATTTCCTGGATTTGTTTTGGGTTTTATTTGCGGGGGGTGTGTGTGGGGGTGTTGGCTTTTTGTTTGTTTGCTTTTTGTTCTGTCTTCTTTGAATATCTCAAATGCATTCTAAATTTACGGGTTTTTAAATTGGGACTTGGACAAAATGACAGGAAGCTCATTTATTCTTTTAAATTCTGAATAATTCTTTTTTTATTTTTAATAATAAATTTATTTTTTATTGGTGTTCAATTTGCCAACATTCAGAATAAAACCCAGTGCTCATCCCGTCAAGTGCCCCCCTCAATGCCTGCCACCCAGTCACACCCACCCCCCGCCCTCCTCCCCTTCCACCACCCCCTAGTTCATTTCCCAATTCTTCTGGATCTACAAATATGGTATTAGGAAGATGTTCATTACAATTCAACTAAAAACAATTTGATTATTTTTACATTATACTAGTGAATTTATTTCCCTGTTTTGTTAGAACTGTATGATTTTAGGTCAGCTCTGCATAAGGAGCCTCTTGATCAAGTGGATTCATTTATGAATTTTTTGTTGTGTATACGTGTACTTTTTTTAATGGAAATTCTTGAGACAGGTTCTCTTCATTTTAGTGCACTGTCATTTGCATGCAGTTCTGGACATGCAGTAGGTACTTTAATAAATAAATAAATAAATAAATAAATAAATATTATTATTAAAAAATAATAATAAATAAATAAATACTTTAATAAATAAATAAATATTTAATGAGGGTCAGAGATGGCCAAAATTGCAATAGCTTTTGGAGGTCACCTAAACAAGAGATTTTTAAACTCAAGTACTTGGACCTATTGCATCAAACTCACCCAGCATAGTTTAAGAATACATATTTCTTGGCTTTTCCACCAAAGAGGATAATTTAGTAGGCCTTGACTGGGGTCCAGGAATCTCAAAATTTTTAATTATCCACATCATTTCCACCCGCCGCCATGTTAAGAATTACTGATTTAGGTTCTTACCTACCTGATGTAAAAATGGACTTGATTTCAAAAGGTAAAATCCTAAGTGTACCCACAAATTAGATTCTTTAAATCTTAGAAGTGGATATGCCCTCAGAAATTATTGGATTAATTCCCTTTCTTTCGTACCCAAAGAAAAATCTTTTTATGATTTCTCAAAGTTATGAAACTGATGAGCTGCAAAGATCTCAGCACCATTGCTTCTCCAGTGGATCCTGCTCAAAACCAGCCTACAGCCCCCTTCATTCTTACCATACATGTGATCTTCTCAGGGACCTTGGATAAGATCCCCCACTGCCTGTGGCTTCTCCCAGATAGTTTCCTTGTTTTCTGAACAGCATGCATTGTGATTCCTGTGACTATATAGTTATATAGTCAGGAACTAAGATCATCATTTGAACTAAGTAGATGTAAAATACTAAATATGAGTATTGATAAGGGTTTTTAAAATTCTATTTATCTATTTGAGAGAGAGAAAGAGCATGAACATGAGCAGGATGCGGGAAGGGCAAAGGGAGAGGGACAAGCAGATTCTCTGCTGAGCAGAGAACCAGATAAGGGGCTCAATCTCAGGACCCTGAGATTATGACCTGAGCTGAAGGCAGGCACTTAATGGACTGAACCACCCAGGTGCCCTGATCAGGGGTTTTGTTAAATTCAAAAGCATCATGTAAGAAACTATACTACACCTGAAGATATATTTAAGTAAACACTATATAATGCTCTTTATAATTGCTTGATCACCAAAGGAAGTCTGTGTATTCATAATAAATTAAGAAAAATTAATATCATGGCTGAAGAAATGCTTATTGGAAATTAGGAATTTCCAAGGATTCCATAGCAATGTAGAAGGACTCCAGGGAAGGATTCATCTTTTGTGAAAAAACTTGCAATGCAGGTGACTTTGAAATTAAAAAGATTATGGGAAAGGAATGGACTAGTTTGGGCAAAATAATGGGGTGATTGGGGCACCTGGGTGCCTCAGGGGTTGAGCATCTGCCTTTGGCTCAGGTTGTAATCCAGGGGTCCTGGGATCAAGTCCCATATTGGGCTCCTTGCGGGGAGGTGGCTTCTCCCTCTGCCTGTGTCTCTGCCTGTCTCTCATGAATAAATAAATAAATAATCTAAAATAAAATAAAATAACGGGATGAATGATTAAAATAATAAGCATTAATATTTATCCTGAAATCAAGACAAATAATCAAATTGCAATTTCGAGGTTTCAGTTCCAGGTAAGACGGAATGAGCAACATGCCACCCTGTTCCCCACTGAATGCAGCTAGAGAGCCCGGAAGAACACAGAGTGGCTATTTGAGGACTCTAGGAAGTCAATACCAGCAGAGTGTTCAGGGAAGACAAAATTTCCTCCCTCTTTTCGTTCTTTCCTCTATGCTTACACAACCCAGCCACCAGATAATCCCATGACTATAACAGCGTTTGTAACAAAAAGGACAGCATCAGAAACCCATAGCAGATGAAAGTTCCAGGGGAAAGGAAAGCTTCCTAACCATGGGAACTGTGGTCCAAGAGGGTAGCCGAAATTTCCCTGACCCCTGTCCTCACTGTGCCTCCATCACTGCAGGGCCTTCTCAGCTGGCACTGTACCTGCCCAGCATGTGACATTCCAGCCCACCTCAGGTACGAGTGGCAGTTGGATTCTGTCCTAGTTTGTGTCCCAGCCAAATATCATTCATGGGGCCTCAAAGGCCAGGGCAACAAGGGCATGGGGAGAGAAGTGTTAGTCAGTTCTCTGGCATCACTTTATATTTTTAATTTTATTCTGTAAGACAAAACGCAGATGAAAAGTCACTGTGAATTTAGTAAAAGGTTTCTCTTTTTCAGGAAAACCTCAAGATCTTTATTAAGAAGCACTCCCGGGTGGTGCAGTCAGTTAAGCATCCAACTCTTGGTTTGGGCTCAGGTCCTGATCTCAGGGTTGTGAGATTGGGCCCTGTGATGGCTCTGTGCTCAGCTTGGAGTCCTCTCTGGAATGCTGTCCCTTCCCTCCCCTGCCCCAGCTCGCTCACTCTTTCTCTCGGTCTCTAAAATAAATAAGTAAATCTTAAAAAATAAAAATAAAAATGAAGCACAAATTAAGTCAGAGACATAGAAAGAACCAATTCATTTCTCCACAGCATCAGAAAGGATTAAGTTACCAGGAAAAATGTCTCTTCTGGCTGAGCCCTTGAATCTCATCTCAGCCTTGCTTTCTCCTTTGGCCCACAGCTCAGAGAAGGAAGGATAATCATGAGTCGGTGATTCTATCACAGCCTGAACTGGTGTTTCTCAGAGAGGCAGAGCAACTAGCTAACTTAGACTACAATTCTGGGATTGCAGAACTGACATATGATGAATGCGCAACACACGATTGATTCACAATGAATCACATTTTTTTTTGAGATGATAAAAACTCAAAGAATATTCGAAAGGGCCAATCAGACTAGGTGTCATTCCATCTGGCTTTTAGACTGAGACTATCAGTGAGGTCTTGAAACCTAATGACCACAGTCCCATCTTGTATTACACTTTTCATAAAGGGCCGTGCCATCCTGCTATCTATCATTCTCTCCCACACGTCCAGATTTCACCTGGGGTAACTAACTCCAATGACCAGCCAATACCCTGTCTTCACCAGTTCTTGATCTTCTCAGCTTCAATGACCATGACCCAGAATCAACTGCAGTCACATCCCAGAACTTGCCATCACTCCAAAGAAATTATATTCTACCTTTTGATCATCATTTCTGGCACTTCCAGCACCTTCACTTACTCATCAACTGAATCACAACCTCTTACCTGGATCCTTCATCAGCACTCAGTTTAGCTTCTTTGACTGTCTTTCCTCCTTTTGAACCCAATTGGAAACCCAGGGCTTCTAGTCAGAACATGTCCCTGAACGGCTCTCTCCATGCCTTGCACCCCATCCCTCTACTATACTCCTCATCAGTGCTTGAAGAATTCTCCTCCCTGGTTATGTTCTGGGTGACTAAACATGGCATAATGTCAAGCTATTTTAAAGCAAATCACATACATTGTGTCACTTCATCAATAAATATTTCACTATATATCACAAAAGATTAAGAATGCCTTTAAAATCATTTTTTAAAATATCATCATCAAATCGAATATCAATAAACCCTGAATATCCTCAAATATCCAGTAGCATTCAAATTCTCACTGGGATTAGAAAGGCATTTTGTAATGATTTGTGAGTCAGATCCAAACAAGGTTCATTTATTGCAACTGGCTAAATGCATCTCCCTTTTTTCTTGCAGTTTATTTAATGAAGAAACTGGGTGAATTTGTTCTATGGTGTGAAGTTTGCCTATTGTAAAACTCAATGTCATTTAACACATTTCTCTCCTTCTTATATTTAACTTTGTAGTTAGATCCTGAGATGCTATCAGCCTCAAGTTGGATTTTACACACACACACACACACACACACACACACACACACTCTCCATAACCTGTAATGTGTTTTTCCATCAGGAGTTACATAAGACCAGAGTGTCTTGCATTTTATGATATTAACAGCTATTGGTGGTCATTTTCTAGGTCCATTACTTCATCTGAGGCTTCAAAAGGATAATATCCTAATTCAATCATTGCTGAATTTGTTACCTGAAACACATATCCTTGATCCCTTGAAACAACTCCCTTAGCCTCCAACCAGGGGCTGTTCTAGACATTAGGTATATACTGGTAAACTCTAGAGACAAAAATCTTCTTTCTTGATGCTTACATTTCAGTGGCATGCAGTCCCTGCACATAGTAAGTGCTCAGCTAACATCAGGTACCGGATGTATTCATGGTTCTCCTTCTGCTGAGAGCTTCTTGAATGTTAATATCCCCATGGTTTTATCCAGAGCACACAGCTCTTCTTACAGTACTTTTCCTGGATGGGCTTACTTACTCTCATTATTTCAAAGATGACTACTAATAATAGTAAATATTGGATATTTACAAAGTATCAGGTAATGCTCTAAGCACAATATATATGTGTATGTGTGTATATACATAATCATTTCATTCTCAAATGAACTGGATCCTATCTGTTCCAGTTAGAATTTGTGATAACCATGAGAATGCTCCTCTCTGATCTCTGCTATTGACTGGGCTCTGAAATCCCTCACAGCCTGTGTCCCAGGGACACATGTTTGAATGCCAATGAGATATCAAGCAAGTATGATTATAGAAGACCTGGACCTCCTCTGACACATCTCTTTGGCTTGAGGACTCTCCCCAGCAGCCTCAATAAACTTGCCTTAGAACTGCTGAGATCAACGGTACCTGGGTGGCTCAGTCGGTTAAACATTTGCCTTTGGCTCAAATCATGATCCTCAGATCTGGGGATGGAGCCCTGTGTCAAGCTCCCAGCTCCATGGGAAGCCTGCTTCTCCCTCTTCCTCTGCCTGCTGCTCCCCTTGCTTGCTCTCTCTCGCTTGCTTGTTCAAATAAATAAATAAATAAATAAATAAATAAATAAATAAAATATTAAAATTTTTTTTTTAAAGAATTGCTCAGATCAGCCCAAACCCCCCGCCTCGCCCTCCAGCTTCCTTCCCTCTCTTGTTCAGTAGGGGACAGACCTGTGTCATGGCCCGATGGCATTCCAAGTGTCTCCTGGCTTCATCTACACTTTTCCTTCCCAGTATCTCCTCTAGAAATATCTTGACACCTAATCCCTTCTTGATACCTGTTTCTCAGGTGGCCCAGACTGATGATACACTCTTGCTATGTAACAGATTACCTGGGAGCTTAGTGGGATAAATAATTGTTTTCTTATTCTATGGGCACAGAATTCAGACGGAGTACAGTAAGGATGGGTTGTTTCTGCTCCATGATGTCTAGGACCTCAACTGGGAAGAATTGGCAACTAGGGGCAGCTCACTAGGTCAGGGCTGGAGTCTTCTGGAAGCATCTTAACCAACACACATGGCAGCTGATGCTGACTGTGGTCTGGGACCTCAGTTCGAGCTGTCAGAGCATCTACATGTGCTCCACAGGCACTGGGCTTCCTCCCAGCAGAGTAGCCTCAGGGGAGTTGGACCCCTTGCAGAGGGTCCCAGGGTTTCAGACGTGAGCACCCCTACAGACAGGATAGATGCTGCATTGCCTTTTATGATGTATCCTCTGAAGTTGCCTCATGTTACTTTTGCCATACTTTCTTCTTGGTCAAAGCAGTCACCAACCTGCCCAGATTCAAGGCTAGGGGAAGAGGCTGAAAAATTATTTAGCCAATTCAAGAACCAATACACCATTTTGTCATCCATTTGTAAGAGGAGAAAACCGAGGCACAGAGAGAGATATTATTCACCCGGGATCAGATCATATAGTCCCAGAGCTGAAGACCCTCTTAACTTCCAAACTACACTGCCTCTTAGACACTCGAATCCCTTGTGCCCCTTACATTTCATGCTCTGAGACTGAATTTCTCATCACCCACATTTCATCCTGAGTTATTCTCCTACAGCATATAATTCCATGTAACTAGTAACTCGAGCTTAAAACCGAAGAGTAATCTTTGCCTCACCTTACTCGTGAATCTCAACAATTGCACAGTGTAATTCTAACAGGCACGAACTGTCCATGCACTTGAAATGCTTGCACACTTGTATCTCCTCTGTTTTCATAAATTATGTTAAGACCAGCACAAACTTCCGGTTACTCTAGGAGCAGGAAGTCTGCTACCACTGCATTGACCATCTTCTGGATCTTCTAGAATACTGAGAGGATAAGTCTGCCCCAAACTCTGGCCAGTCCCATTTAGGACAGACCCTGGTGGGGGTCAGCCTGTTGATTTGGTTACTGACTTTGTTGGTCACTGCCCAGTGGTGGAATTAGAAACACCAGATGGCTCTCCCTGACTATGAGTCTAGAATAAGCCAACATCAACCCTGGTCTCTGAGTGCTGGGTTCTTTCAGTTATGTACAGAAAATCCCTTGTGGGACCTCTCTGTCGATGGGTCTTAGGAGTTCAGCTCTGGTGTCATCTGAAGCCACAGCTCCCTCTTTCTTGTTTTGGGAAGTTGCTTTATTTTTCAACCTTTGCCAATCACAAAGCGTTTCTCTTTCTCCCTTTCACACCTAAGAGAGCCAGAGCTCTTCTAAGAAGGGCTCAGAACTCAGGAGCCCTAAAAAGTTTCTCCACCTGCCCTGGAAGGAAAATACTGTTTCTTCCTCATTATTACACAACGAATCTCCCACCCAGGGTCAAGCTGCAGGACTCTTGTGTCTCATCTGCTGCAGTAATAGCATCGAACATGGGGGAAGTCTTCATAAGGTTCTCTTATGAAGTTTTTCCTTCCAAGCATTTCTCAGGCCATCCCTTGTCTCCCTTGCCCTGCTCTCAGCACCCTGCTCCAGATCCTTACCACCTCTCCATATCCACACAGCTCCTGGGTCCCCAGGCAGCATCCCAGGACCTCAGTGGGTCAGGGAATGAAGAAGGCAACCTAGATGCTCCCTGCCATCACCCTGCTTCAAACAGAAGGGCTCCACCTCTATCTGCCTCGGGCAGTAGGTCTTTACCTAGGTTGCTCTCAGAAGGTAACACAGAGGCAAAGTTCTGCAACTGAAAGAAATAAGAAAACTGCAATCAGAAACAAAGCTTTGGACTTGACAGGCCATTGCCTGGAGCCCCGTCATGGCCCCCACAGACTCAAAATGAAATGCAGAATCTTTACGCAATGCCAGGACCTGCATGAGCCGCTCCCTCCAATGCCCCAGTGTCTTCCTCTTGCACAGTCTCCCGATGACACTAAACTGATTGCAGTTCCCAGCAGATATTGTGTTGCGTCAGGGCCTTGGGTTTTTGCTCATCCTCTCCCAGCTGCCTGCTACTCTCACCCCATCCAACCCCATTCAGGTTTTACAATCCTTTCAAGCACTATCTCTGCCAGGAAACCTGACCTGACCTCCCTTTGTGCTCTGCCAGTTGAAGTGCCTATACCTGTGTGCTCCAAAGCCTGTGACTCCTGACCACTGTCTTGCAACCATCAGCCTGTCCCTTCCCTGTCCCAAGGATCTCTTAGAAACGGGGCCTGAGTCGAGCCTCTCTCTTTTTTTTTTTTTTTTTAATCTCTCTGGTGCCTAGCAGAGTATCTGGCTGGTACACACATTCAGAAAATGAGTGCTGGATGCATGCATAAAGGATGGAGAAAAGCATAAAGGATGAAGTGAGCAAAGAAGACTTCATCTTCTCTGGAGCTTCTTTTTCTGTCCAACGCTAGACACATCTGTGATTCTCAAACTACTGTACTCTTCAGGACCCCAGAGACTCCCTCTCTCCCTTCCCTACAAAACAGAATATAATCCTGCATGATTCAAAAGGCACCTGAATTGCTTCAGGGTCATTATTATGAACATCAATTATCCCAATAGCAGCCAAGAACAGATGCAAAACTTAATAGAGTTTTCTGGATGACAGAATGCTGCATAAACAAATCTAGGCTGATTATATAAAGAAAGACACCAGAATGTGGAAACATGAAGATAGTTTGGTACCGAGCTGCGAGTGCCACGGTCTGGGGAGTTGTAAATCCGAGAAATCCTCCATGATCCTGACGCTGATCGCAAAACTCAAGCAGAATTTGCCACTGGGCTGCAACAAGTAAATCCAAATAAACACCCCTCTAGATGGATCCAAATGCTCAATTAGCATTCCAGAACACACCCCGGGAGTTTCAAAGAGCCTAGCACTGTCGTGTCATTACAAGGAGGGAAATCTTATTCCAGCAAGCCTCTTTCATTATCCAGCGCTGTGAAAAGCCCTCCACGAGGTGCTGGGAAATACTCGACCTCCCCATGCATCAGAGTCTGTTTCCAGCCAAGAATCATCATGTGCCTCTCTGGTTTCTTTTAAAAGCTTCAGAGCTATTCACCTTGCTCTTCAGTGAGACTTCATTGCCCCTTCAACATATAATTTTTCATTACACAAGATTTGCTAATTTATATAGATGTTTTTAAATAGGTTTTACTGGCGAGCCTGCACATAACTGCAGTGGGCTCAGCTGATGGATTTTGACACATCTGCTGTCTTCAGTAACTATGCAAACACCGGGAATGTAATGCAGAGCCCAGAAATACATCCCTCCGGGGGCAAAGGAGGGGTTCTGCTCTGACAAAGAGAATCCACCTACAAATTTCTCGCTTATAATAGGTAGTTGGATACAGATAATAGGGATTCAGGTAGTGGATTTGCAAACCTCGTCATGTTGTAGTAATGGTAAAACAACAAATCTCGCTGCTAAAATAAATATATTGAGCTCAGGATTATTGAAATTAAATGTCAAAAGGGGAGAAAAGCTGTACACGCTGTGTGTGTGTATATGTCTGTGCCTTCATGAGTTCCCAAACAGCCGTGAAGAACCCCTACATACACGGCCGGGCAGCCACTGTGAACAATGTCCTTCACGTGAGTTTAATTTGCTTTGTAAATACAAGTGTAATTGGTATTTAAGGGGCCATTCTAAATTGCCATCACCCCCTCTGCCTGAGCATGAGTAATCTAATTTTTCTGCAGAGCATGCTGCGGTTTGATTGACAGGTCTCCGAGGACCGTCTTGTATGTCAGCATCAGTGAAAATGAGTTCTGAGGTACAGTCACACCCCCACGCACGCGTGGAATCCCAATCACCCACGACTCATAGATCCAGTTGCCCCGTGTCTTGCTGCTGACGGGTAATATATTCATTTGCTTCTGGCTTAAAAAAAAAAATAGTGAGGAACCGCTGGTACATATTGACGGCATCCTCAAGGAGCACTAATTGGGAGGAGTGGTCCGCCGCCCCTGTACATGCCGGGGGACCTCAGCGGCTGTCGCTCTTCACTCTGCAGCCAACTGGAAAAAATGAACCCCCGTACCGTCAGGTGATTGAACCACTCTCTCCCTTGTTAGAACTGGGAAATTAAGATCTAGCGCCTTGATTAAAAGGGAATTTGCTTGCAAGTGCCACTAAGTATTTTAACTGAGCCCTAAATACCATCAGATTAAAACTGCACCCAGAGAGGAAAATGTTAGTTTTAGTGTCTACTTCTATTATTTTTGATTAACATGCAATACATGTGTGTTCTCCTGTGTTTAAATATTCAACACGGGAGTTTGAAAAGCAAAATCACATGCTCAAACTTCAATGCTAAAAGGGTAGGACTAAGACTACTTATGGAAAAGTTGGCCACAAAGAAAGGTGAGGTCCAGTTCATCAAAGAACATAAGCAAGGTACCCAGAGACCCCAATCATTCCCTGCTTGTGAGTTAATTTTAGGGTTTAGCCAATCCTCCTAGAACTCCAGCAGCTACCTGCATTCAGTACTGATAAACCATTCCCTACTAATCCATAGTTGGATATTTGGTATTTTGTCATCTATGCTAAAGAGTCAGAGGCTTTATTACGCCTGTGTAAATTATGTTGAGAATTTGTACTGGTACATACTGACTTTGTTTTCTAGTAGTAAAATTAGTTCATATATTTGGGTTACTTTATTTTATATGCAACAGCTATTTTTTTAATGATTCCAGCTTTTGGAAGAATCTGAGAAAGGATTGCTTCATGTGATAAAGAACGGGCATGCTCATGGATAGTGCAATTCTTACTCATTTTTTTAATCTCTCCAGAGTATCTAGTGTATAATAGGTGCCCGATAAACCATCAGTTGAGATGGCAAATGAATCACATTAGGTAGAGAAAATAAGATGCCTCACTGCATGCACCACTTTAGGATGTCCAGAATATATTTGGAACAACCCAATTAAATTATAGTATACTGGGGCACCTGGGTGGCTCAGTGAGTTAAGAGTCTGCTTTCAGGGATCCCTGGGTGGCTCAGCAGTTTAGCACCTGCCTTTGGTCCAGGGCGTGATCCTGGAGACCCAGGATCAAGTCCCACATTGGGCTCCCTGCATGGAGCCTGCTTCTCCCTTTGCCTGTGTCTCTGCCTCTGTGTGTGGGTGTGTTTCTCATGAATAAATAAATAAAATCTTTTTAAAAAAAAAGTCTGCTTTCAGTTCAGGTCATGATCCCAGGGTCCTGGGATTGAGCCCCAAGTAAGGCTTTCTGCTCAGCAAGGAGTCTGCTTCTCCCTCTGCCCTTCCCTTGCTCATGTTCTCTCTCTTTCTCTCTAATAAATAAATAGAATCTTTAAAAAATAAATTATAATGTATGGGACACTTACATTAAATTCATTAAAGAAAGCTCCTATTCTGTGCTTTGTCATCAAATGCCAAAAAGCATACTTGTCAACTGCCAGTTTCCAAAAGGGGAGATTCACTACATGTCCTGGGTGGTTTTCCTGGGGGCCAAATTTGTTGCTTTTCCCAAGCCTATCCATCACCATCCCCTCTAGGGAACATTAGCCCTCTCCCCTTACTCAGCCACCAATCCAGAGCTGGTCTCAGAGCCCCAAGCCTGGAACCTGGAGCCATCAGCAATATCTAAAAGCACAGAAACATGTCAGTGACCATTTATGAGCATAACTGGGTGAATGTAGTCCCTCCCAGGCAGAGGCCACTTCCAAGAATTTCCACACATGCATCTTCCTTTCCAATCTAATTCTTACCCCATCCCCGTAATCAATCCCCCATCATACATAGAACCACAAAGCATAAATGTACCTGTATATATGTGAATATGAGTGCACATACATTTGCATATATAAATTGCCTTTTTTTTTTACCATTCCAACGTGCATAAGATCAATAAAATTGTGTAAAACAGCCATCTCATTTTATCATAAGGGCCCCAAAGTACAATTCCATGGCAGACATAGTGGTTTAGCATGGAGATAATGTAAGTGCAGGAATCACTTTAGAGTGAAAGAAAATTAAAATCATGTATTTTTTTTGTGTGCTAAGGTGAAATTCACATAATATGAAATTAACTATCTTGAAATGTATAATTCAGTGGCATTTAGTACATTCACAATGTTGTTCACAATGTTGTACAATAAAAATTATATATCCTTGGGGACCCACAACTCGACAGTGGTTAAGAGAAAGGATTTTGAAATCACACAGCTGTGATCTGAATTTCAGTTCTACTGACCGCAAGTAGCAAAACCACTGAGCCCCAAAGGAGAACAACATCCACGGAGATGGTTCAATCAATTAACTTGTCAGTATTTTACTCTCAGATAAAATGAATGCAGTAGAGTTTTGCATATCTTTTTTCCTATAGAACCCAGCTTCTAGTTTTCAGACTCTCTTTGCGTTCCAACCTGTGTTTCCAAAGTGAATTTGTATAGAAATTAACAAAGTGTTCACAAAAATTGCCCTTAACGTAAGGACCCTTTTGCAGCATTTAACAAATTTGTATTAAGCTTGAATTTGAATCACTATGAGTCTGATTAAGTATATGTGAAGTGTGAGGCCTTTTCTGATATTGGTAAAGAGAGGAGCACTGAGCTCTAGAATTGGGAAAAGTTTCATTTTTATAAATACATTTTGTAATATTTAATTTTCAAAAAATAAAAGAAAACATTTCAGCCTTATATAATTTTAGTTTTAAACTTTGATAGGACAATTTGTGTTTATCTCTTATTTCTAATAGAAATAAGGTATGGCAAAAGGAAAGAACAATTTGATTTTTTTATTTTTGTATTAATTTTGATTATATTGTTGATGAAAATACAATTTTGTTTGCTTCGAATATTATTATATTTTCTTTTTTCTCCCCACATGTCCCTAACCTATCCAACTGTTCTTGCTTCCCTACAGAGCTACTCAGTATCCTGAATTTAGAATGTAGTTTATATGCCTGTTTTACATATATGCATACTTTTACTATGTGTGCATATATTCATATATAACACATTGCATTATTTTGCATACCTTAAAATTTTACATAAAGATTAATAAACACAAGCTTTTGCAAATAGTTTTTTTCACTGGAGATTATATTTTTGAGATTTATCAATGTTGACACATATCATATTCATTAACTTTAACTTTGTATTGTCTTCCTTACTATAGGACAATCCTCCTGTTGACAGATATAGCAGTTTTCACTATTTTAAACAACGCTACTATGATCTTCATTGTACATTTCTCTTTGGGCACAGATAAGAGAATTTCTTAGGGAATATATGCAGCAGTAGAATTGCGGAGGTGCCTGTGTGGCTTAGTTAAGCATCCAAATCTTGATTTAGGCTCAAATCATGATCTCTGGGTTGTAAGATTGAGCCCAACTGAGCATGGAGCCTGCTTGAGATTCTCTCTCTCCCTCCAGTTCTGCCCCTCCCCACCCCTACTCATACACTCTTTCTCTCTCTCTCAAGAATTATTATAATTATAATTATTATTATTATTATTATTATTATTATTATTATTACTGCAGGGTCCTTAGGAAATGCTTGCTTTCAGCTTTACTAGCCATTGCTGAGTGCTTTTCAATCTGGTTGTATTAATTTATACTCCTTCCAGAAGGGTAACTGAATGGGGAAAAGTCAGAGAGGGAGATAAACCATGAGAGACTCTTAACTCTGGGAAGTAAGCTGAGGCTCGCTGGAGGGGAAGTGGGTGAGGGGATGGGGTATGTGGATGCCAGGCATGAAGGAGAGTACATGATGTGATGAGCACCAGGTGTTCTATTAGCTGATGGCAAACTGAAATTAAATAAAAAATGTATACTCTTTCCAGTAGGTAATGTCCACTCAGTTACTCCTCAATAGCACTTGGTTTATTCAGACTTTTTAAAATTTCCTTCCTCATCTTGTTTTTGGCCTGTGAGTCATGCCCTTACATCCCTTAATTACTAACTCATTTAAAAGGAAGTTTGTATTTCATCCAGCATTTCTAGGAGGTTACCGTGGGGGAATTTTTAGAAACACTCTTTGGTCCTATTGCTGAAACGAAGTGGATCTATCAGGAAAGGGTTGGAAAACAGAGATGTATTGAATGCAGGGACTTTGGTTACTAGGATTCTCTCGGGGTGCAGAAGCAAAGGGGAGAAGGAAAGTCCTGGAGCAGCCAAAGAGGGGTGAGCATTATGCAGATGAGTAAACTATCATCATCCCTGCTGGGCCCCCATGGCTACACTTTCTCCATCTCCTGCGGGACCATGGAGCTTCTGCCTGTGGCTCTCAAAAGGCACTGCTGGAGCTATCCCTAGAAGTAGCATGGCTACACTTAGTGGTATTTCTTTCACCTTCCACTGTGCCAGTGAAATAGTACACAGAACCCAGCTCATTGACAAGAGTCAAAAACCGTAGTTTGCAGGCTTTCTGCCCCCTAAGCCCAGAAGAGTGGGAATGTGATTTAAGAACAAGCAAATGTCCAACACACCAAATGACCTAATTTTTCTCTCTGGAAGCTTTTTGAATCTCATATCTGGCACTCAAATATGTCATAATGATGTGGCTTTGTGTAGCAGTCATTATAGTAGTTATTTGATGGGCTATTCTATGATGGAAACTCATGTTTTTTAACTACCAGGAAAAAATGAGGTGGAACTACATGTGCCAGCACAGATAAATCTTATAAACATAATGAGAAAAAACCAAGTTTCAGAACATAATGTATAATATGATATCATGTTTATGAAATTTGAATACATGCAAATCAATACTCTATATTGTTTATGGATATATTCTTAGGTAATAAAAGTAAAAAGGCATGGAATGTTAAAACACCAATTATGATTACCTTTTTTGCAAAACAAAACAAAACAGAGAAATGGGCCTGGGAAGTGGTGGGCATAGAATTTCAAATTGTACTTTGTTATGCTGGTTTGTTAAGCTAGGGGGAACATAGATGTATTCATATTATTATCTATAACATTTAGCATATCTGAAATACTTTGTAGCAAAGAAGGAAATAAAAGATTGAAAAATCGAGTGAGTTTTGGAGTGCCTGTGTGGCTCAGTTGGTTGAGTGTCAGATTTGATTTCTGCTCACGTCATGATCTCATTTCATAAGATTGAGCCCCATCTTGGGTTCTGTGCTGTGCCTAGACTTGGGACCTGCTTAAAACTCTCTCTTTCTTCCTCTGCCCCTACCGCCATCTCCCTCTTTAAAACAAGGAGTAAAGAAAAGAGGGAGTGTGAGAAAAAGGTGACAGAGAAATAGAAGGAAGAAAAAATATTTAGATAAATTATGAAAAATTATTTTCCTATAAGTATAATTCTGCAAATTTTCTATCTCCTCTTTTCACTCTCAGCTGTTGTTGTTGTTTTTCAAAAATGGCTAATAGTTACCTATCACATACCAGACACTGTTCTATGAACTAAGAACACAGAATTTAGGAAGAACAAATTATGACATGGGCTCCTAAGGAGCTTACCTTCTACTGGGAGAAGCAGACCACAAACAACAAACACACATAAGATAGTAACAGATGCAGAGAATTAATATAGAGTGATACCATGCCTGATATCAGAGATCTCAGTGACAACGAGCCAGCAGTGTAAATATAAAGGACAAAACCTTCCAGGTAGAGGAATTGTTTGTGCAAATATTCTAAGGAGAAAATAAGCCTTATGGGTTCAAGGAATAGAAAAGAAAGGATACTAAAGCTCAGTGAGTGAGAAGGACATGAAGGTGGGGGAGTCAATCAATGATGTCCATGGAGTTGGCTAGGCATACAAATATCACCTGAAGGACTATAACTAGAGGAGCTCAAGATGGCACACCCCTGGCCACGCAGGACACTAAAGAGAAAGGGCCACTTGTTCATAAGGAATTCTTGTGTTTTCTGCAGCTCTCTGCATCACGAATACCTTCCTTAGAGCCCCAAAATAAGAGTGACCGGGACCTAGGACAACAGGGCCCTGATAGCAAACTGATTACCTTCTGCATGTATCTCTAGACAAAGGATTGTAAACAGGACTGGTTCCTGCAGACTAAGTCCTTAACATTTTAAACAGATGATTGTTTCCTGGAGAAGCTCAACTTCCTGCTTACCTGAACTTCAGGATTCACAATGGGCCAATTTGAAAGCTTTAAAACAAAGTGAATCCTTATAGTCTAAGCAGTTGAAGTGGGTCATGGCATCACATATACAAAGGACAAACCAAGTCAGAACTATTTCCCACCTCCATAAACCCAATTTGTGGTCATTTTATCAGTGAGAATCCATTCATTCTGGCTAAGTGAGAGATATTATCTGCAGCATGGAGGCCTCTTGTAGCATGAGCAAACTCAGGAAGGAGACAAGTGGTCAGTAACTATTTCCTAAGAAGTGATTTAACTCAAGGAGTTTGTGCAAAATTATGTGACTCAAGTCCCACGCATCCCTCTGTTTTCCTAGGAAGAAAATAAATCTGAGTGGCAAAAAAATTAATCCAAGATTTTAGGTGAGCCACCTACATTTACCTCTAGTAAATAAACAGAACATGTTATTTTAAGATTTGTGTGGAATCAGAAAAGACCCCGAATAGCCAGGGGAATTTTAAAAAAGAAAATCATAGCTGGGGGCATCACAATGCCAGATTTCAGGTTGTACTACAAAGCTGTGCTCATCAAGACAGTGTGGTACTGGCATAAAAACAGACACTTAGATCAATGGAACAGAATAGAGAACCCAGAAGTGGACCCTGAACTTTATGGTCAGCTAATATTCGATAAAGGAGGAAAGACTATCCATTGGAAGAAAGACAGTCTCTTCAATAAATGGTGCTGGGAAAATTGGACATCCACATGCAGAAGAATGAAACTAGACCACTCTCTTGCACCATACACAAAGATAAACTCAAAATGGATGAAAGATCTAAATGTGAGACAAGATTCCATCAAAATCCTAGAGGAGAACACAGGCAACACCCTTTTTGAACTCAGCCACAGTAACTTCTTGCAAGATACATGCACAAAGGCAAAAGAAACAAAAGCAAAAATGAACTATTGGGACTTCATCAAGATAAGAAGCTTCTGCACAGCAAAGGATACAGTCAACAAAACTAAAAGACAACCTACAGAATGGGAGAAGATATTTGCAAATGACGTATCAGATAAAGGGCTAGTTTCCAAGATCTATAAAGAACTTATTAAACTCAACACCAAAGAAACAAACAATCCAATCATGAAATGGGCAAAAGACATGAAGAGAAATCTCACAGAGGAAGACATAGACATGGCCAACACGCACATGAGAAAATGCTCTGCATCACGTGCCATCAGGGAAATACAAATCAAAACCACAATGAGATACCACCTCACACCAGTGACAATGGGGAAAATTAACAAGGCAGGAAACAACAAATGTTGGAGATGATGCGGAGAAAAGGGAACCCTCTTACACTGTTGGTGGGAATGTGAACTGGTGCAGCCACTCTGGAAAACTGTGTGGAGGTTCCTCAAACAGTTAAAAATAGACCTGCCCTATGACCCAGCAATTGCACTGTTGGGGATTTACCCCAAAGATACAGATGCAATGAAACGCCGGGACACCTGCACCCCGATGTTTATAGCAGCAATGTCCACAATAGCCAAACTGTGGAAGGAGCCTCGGTGTCCATCGAAAGATGAATGGATAAAGAAGATGTGGTTTATGTATACAATGGAATATTCCTCAGCCATTAGAAACGACAAATACCCACCATTTGCTTCGACGTGGATGGAACTGGAGGGTATTATGCTGAGTGAAGTAAGTCAGTCGGAGAAGGACAAACATTATATGTTCTCATTCATTTGGGGAATATAAATAATAGTGAAAGGGAATATAAGGGAAGGGGGAAGAAATGTGTGGGAAATATCAGAAAGGGAGACAGAACATGAAGACTCCTAACTCTGGGAAACGAACTAGAGGTGGTGGAATGGGAGGAGGGCGGGGGGTGGGGGTGAATGGGTGACAGGCACTGAAGGGGGCACTTGACAGGATGAGCACTGGGTGTTATTCTGTATGTTGGTAAATTGAACACCAATAAAAAATAAATTTATTATAAAAAAAAATGAGCACTGATCAAAGCATCATTTCCTGCCCTATCTGGTACCAGAAAAATCTGGGTAGAGGAAAGTCTCCATTAGCCTGAAGCCAAATTCCGAACAGTTAAGGTTTTTAAGCTACATTAAGAGGCCAAGGATTTATGGTTCTTTTCTCTTAAGAGAAGCAGAGGAGGTAACTGACAGAGGGCAGTAGAGTAATGGGATATGAAGAGGCTCTTTTTTGTTGTTGTTTTGTTTTTTTTTTGTTTTTTTTTTTGAAGAGGCTCTTTGAGGGAAAGACTGAGGAGATCTAGGAAACAGATGTCAGGTAAGAGGGAGTAGATAGGGATACAGATAGTAATACAGATATAACTATAGATGCAGGCCTAAACATGTGGCACCTAAAAGGCCATGAATATGAGAACATCTCTCCCACTGAGTGGGGCATGAGAGAACGTGTTAATTCCATAAGGGCAAATTATGGAATTAACTTTGAGATGTTTATCAGACTCTGCTTTCAGCTTCGTTCATCTCTAAAAAGGGCTCAAGCTGGGGAAGATTTCAAGAGGATGATGCTGTGTCTCCCAACATCTATTCAGACTACTCTCTGTGGATCACTGGATGGGAAGGACAAGAGATCATCAGATGGCTCTCAAGTCATGAGACCTTCAAGCCAGTTTGCTTCATTATTCATCCCTTCTGCCTCTACCACAGGTGTGAAGAACAACCCCTCTGGAACAAAAAGGAACAGCCATGCTACAAATCCAAGCAGCACATAATAAATTTCACGCTCACAGAACAAACCTGTCAGAACACAATTATCAAACTGAAATAACAGTCCTCAATTGCTTCTTAGGATCCACCACAGCCTGCTTTTAAATGTATATTTAAAACCATTCATTTTATTAAAACATAATAAACAAGCTTTTGAGAACCCACATTTAACTCAAAATAAGGTATAATGGTATTTTTTTCTGCGAGTCAGTATTCCTAGATCTAACACTGGCTGATTAATTACCTCCACTATTCTTCACATGGGTATTGTTGGTGCAAATCAATATCTAAAGTTATTTTCAGTTCTTTTAAGAAAAGAAATGCCAAGACCTAAAAGAATTCAGGCTAGAAATATGAATAATATCTACCATATTTTTCTATTCCATCTTGTTTTGATTTTCATGAGAATCCTATTTCAAGGGGCTTCTACATGTACTAGTTATAGATTATTGCTTTTAAAAGACAGAGAGAGAGAAAAATGGGAAGGCCACAAAGGGAGGGTGATGTGTGGTGGTAACTTGAGCAAGAGTAGGTCTTTCTGTTCATGTCCTGAGTGTCTTTGTTTTTATTTTCTATCTTCCTGAAAAACTGAGATCTTATATTGTCCCAGAGCAATAATTAAAATAAAATAACAACAGGAATTTTGTGCTCCAGCATGCCTAATTGTTTTCATATATACTTAACAATATGACTGAAATTTAAACAATTATAATGATTTTTTCCCTCTCCAGAATATGAGGGCTTCACATGGTGTGATGCCAGGATACATGCCTACCTCTGTACTCCAAAGCATGTTTAAAGTTTTCCATTGAGGAAAGAAGTAAGAGTCCATAAATTTCACAAATACAATAGAAATTTTACCAATGGAATAGAATTTTATTGATCTCATGCTTTTAATTGCCTATATTTTCCCTGAGGAGCTAAAACATTTGCATGGCCATCTCTTTGGATTCACAAGGTTTCTCTGAAATTTTAGCCTCATATCTATTTCTCTGCAGGACATTCCCACTGAAAAGAGGGATGGTCAAAGCAGGTAGGGAAGTAGACACACAGGAATGGGAGAGTATTACATCAAGCTTACAATTTGGGTAGAAATTTAGGATGCTATTTGCATTAGGATGCTTCTATATCAGGATACTAATTATATTAGGATACCATTCTTTTCTAGGTTATTCTGGGTGACAAATTGACCAAAATGAAAAAGAAGAACCCTATGGAATATCCATCCATCTGTCTCTAGATAGCTACATACCCAATAAAGGAAATGAGGATTGTATCACTATAAAAAAAGTCCCTAGAATTGTGTTAGCACTGACACTTGTTCACTTTTCAAAAGCCAGTGTGTTTGGTTTTTTTATTTCACATAATTGATATGAATCTCCTTTTTAATATATTGAAAAATATTGTTTTCACATAAAGACAAGTGTTTTCAAAGATCAGACTCATCAAAGAAAGTCAGGGTTCTGAAATAAATGTTGAAGGCTTGTTCCAAAGAAAGCATATAGCAGGCAGGACTGCACACCTGTGCTCTATGTACCTTCAGGCTGTGTACATCAGGAGATTTTGATAAAATACCAGTAAGGAACACATAATCCATGTATATTCAAAGTCACTTTTCCTATATTATCAAAATTATTTGAAACCAGCTGGAAGGTTTCTTTGAGAGCTTGAAGTCACTTCCCTTCTTCCCGCAGCCACTTCCAAATCTAGCAAGGAGCAATGTGAGCATCGTTGTCCGACATCCCAGAGATACTCACTGGCTCCACTTAATAATATAAACAATTTGATTTTTGACATAACTACACATTATTAGGGAAAAAATGGTGTTTGTGAGAAAAGAGCTGTGGATGCCATAGTGTGTAATGTCATATGTCCTAATGCTTCCTACCATGTTAGCTCACACTCATGGCCTTCAAAATTTTCTCATCAAACAACTCATAAATATTTGCAAACACCTACCTGATGAAAGACTTATATTCAGAATTTACAAAGAATGCCTACAACTCAATAGTAAGAAGATCAACAACCCAGTCAAAAATAGGAATATTTATCCAAAGATATACAGATGCTTAATAAGCACAAAAAAAAGATGCTCAATATTGCTAGTCAGTAGGGAAATGCAAGTTAAAACCATGATGAAATATCACCTAACTCATACTAAAATAGCTATAATATATGTAATAACATATGATGGCCTGGATGTGAAGAAATGAGAACTTTATATGTTGCTGGTTGAATTGTAAATTGTGAAGCTAGATTGTAAAACAATTTGGCAGTGTCTTAAGAAGTTAAACATAAAACCTTCAGATGATCTAGAAATCTACTTCTAGATCCATATCCAAGAGAAATGAAAGCATATATACAACAAATACTTGCACATGACAGTTCACTGCAGCATTATTCATAATAGCCAGAATTGGTGAATGGATAGATGTAATGTAGTATAGCCTACAATGGAATAATATCCAATAATAAAAAAAACCTCCTACTGATATATGTGATGTCATGGGTGACATCATAACTAGTACCTAAGGCGAAAGAAGTTAGACACAAGGGACCACATAATTGTACACTTACATTGCAAATATCCAGAAAAATAAAATCTATAGAGATAGAAAATAGATTGGTTGCCTTGGAATGGGGACAAGAACTGGGCAGGTGAGGGGACAGGATTGACAATAAATCGGTATTATATTAGAGGAATGAAAATTTTCTAAAGCTCATCTACAGTGATGATTGCACCACTTGGTAAAGTTACTGAAAATCATATTAGAGGAATGAAAATATTCTAGAGCTTATCTATATGATGACTGCACCACTTGGTAAAGTTACTAAACATCACTGAATTGTACACTTGAAATGGATAAATTTTATGATATGAAAAAATACACCTCAATAAAGCTGTTAGAAGAAGGTAGACAAGGGGGAAAGGATGTGGAGAAAGAGAATAAGGAAGAGAAAGAGGAGGAAAACAAGGAGGAGGTAGAAGAAGAAAAGGAGGGTGAGTGTACAAGTCATTATTATAAATTAAATTTACAATGTTATGCAATCATCACCATTATTTGTTTTCAAAGTTTTTCATCACCCTAGGTAGAAAGTCTACCCATTAAGCAATAACTCCCCATTCTTCCTTTCCCTGGCTCTTAGTAGCCTCTAGTCTACTTTATGCCTCTATAAATTTGCATATTCTATATATTTAATGTAGGTGGAATTATACAATATTTGTACTTTTCTGTCTGGCTTATTTCACTTAGCATAATTATTTCAAAATTCATCCATGTTGTGACATGTATCAGAACTGCTTTCACTTCTCTGGCTGAATAATATCCCATTACATGTATATGTCACATTTTGTTTATCCATTCATCTGTCTGTTCTCATGCCAGTCCCACATTATTTTAATTACTTTAACTTTGTAGTAAGTTTTGAATTCAGAATGCATGACTCTTTCAACTGTGTTCTTTTTCAAGATTGTTTTGGCTATTAAAAGTTCCTTAGAATTCTTTGTGAATTTGAGAATTTGTTTTTCTATTTCTGACAAAAAAAAAATGTTATAATTTTGATTGGGATTGTGTTGAATCTGTAGGCCACTTTGGGGAGTAGTGACAATTATGTCTTCCAATCGATGACATGGGGATGTCCTTCCATTTATTTAGGTCTTCTTTAATTTCTTTAGCAAATATCTTACAGTTTTCAGTGTACAAGTTTTGTACCTCCTTAGTTAAATAGATTCCTAGGTATTTCCTTCTTTGGATTGTTGTTATAAATGGAAATATCTTCTTAATTTTTGTTCATGCTGTTCGTCACTGACATATAAAAACTAAGTCTAGAGACATGCTTTTTACTAACATAGTCATCAGATTTTTATGCAATCTTGGGCAGCTGACGCAACCTCTTTAGTTCACAATTTGATCTTCCATAAAAAGAAGATGTTGAACTAGATCAGTGATATTATCAAACATTCAGAAAAATAATGTTGGGCTTGTGTTCCCCCATGCAATGCATAAAGATCTTGGAAGTCATCACTCCCATCCTCGGAACAAGATAAATCTAAACAAACTGAAAATAGAGAATTCTTCTTAGATCCAGCAGAGAATTAAAGTCACTGGGCAAACTGCTACTCTAAAAGGTAGAAAGGGGAACCTGGGTGCTCAGTGGTTGAGTGTCTACCTTCAGCTCAGGTTGTGATCCAGGGTCCTAAGATGGAGTCCCACATCAGACTTCCCACGAGGAGCCTGCTTCTCCCTCTGCCTATGTCTCTGCCTCCCTCTCTGTGTCTCTTATGAATAAATAGATAAAATCTTTAAAGAAAAAAAAAGTGGACACAGAAGACCATAGTGTATTGGGAGCAAAAGCCACTACTGGAGCCAGTAAGTGTTAAGAATACTCAAAGGGAAATTGACTAATTACTGGAGACTGAACACAACCAGCTGAAGAGGTAATATCTCCTGGGGCCCAGGGTTGTTGCAGG
The DNA here is from genome assembly GCF_003254725.2 of Canis lupus dingo. Taxonomy (NCBI): domain Eukaryota; kingdom Metazoa; phylum Chordata; class Mammalia; order Carnivora; family Canidae; genus Canis; species Canis lupus. Next base: position 42,748,743 of record NC_064245.1, on the reverse strand, counting down.
AGGGTATGGTACACATTTTCATGAGTCATACCTCTAGAAGTCCTGCTGGCTCTCACTTTGAAGATTACAGAAAATTCCCTGTTGCTTTGGCAAGGGAAGGGGAACATTAATCATTTCGAAATATGTGCTGAATGTTCTGTTCTCCTTAAAAAGTGGAAATATCCAACTCTAGCTCTTGTTAGCCTTTTTGTCTCACTAAGAGGTTAAAAAAAAAAGGTGATAAACGTTTGTGAAAGTCATAGCCTATGATCACAGACTCACTATAAGGCTTAGATCTAATCATAGGATTATAGAATGCCCCCCCCACCTGCTGCCATATCTTACCCCATCACATCAGTATTCCTGTATTCCTAATGGAATACAACTGAAAGAACTGCAAGGCTCAGACCTATTTAAGAAGAAGCCTCTATGGAAATCCAAAGACAACAGAGGAGACAAAAACAAGAACACACAACGAAATTTCAGCCTCTGATAACTATAAGTATAGCAAAGGGTAAATACAATGTAAGTCCTAGCAAGATAAACATAAGACCTCACACCAAACACTTATTTATCTCTATTCCTTTTACCCAATGCATCAGTTTCAGCTTTCAACAAGAAATTACAAGTCATGCTAAAAGACAAAATAACATTAAAAGAAAGGCAACATTAAGGAGTTAACATTGTTAAGATGTCAATATTAGCCAAAGCAATCTACAGATTGAATGTAATCACTACAAAAATCCCAATGATATTTTTTGTAAAAATAGAAAAACCCATTCTAAAATTTATATGGAATTTAAAGGACTCTGAATAGACAAAGCAATCTTGAAAAAGAAGAAAAACCCAACAGACTCCCAAGTCCTGATTTTTAAAGATGTATTTATTTATTTGAGAGAAAGAGAGAGCAAAAGGGGGGAGGGGCAGAGGGAGAGGGAGAGGAAATCTCAAGGAGACTGTCTGCTGAGCATGGAGCCCAGCATAGGGCTGGATCTCAAGACTCTGAGATCATGACCTGAGCAGAAATCAAGAGTTGGACACTTAACTGACTGAGCCACCGAGCACCCTCAAATTTCCTGATTTTAAAACTTAGTTCAAAACTGTAGTAATCGAAACAGTGCAGTATTGCTAGAAAGACAGACATAGAGATCGATGGAATGGGATAGAGAACTCAGAAACAAACTGTCACATATATGATCAAGTGGTTTTTGACAAGGGTGCTAAGACCCTTCAATGGGGAAAGAACAGCCTTTTCAACAAATGGTGCTTGGAAACTAGATTATCATGCAAAAGAATGAAGTCAAACTCCTAAATAATACCATATGTAAAAACATTTGTTTTAAGATTTTTATTTATTTATTCATGAGAAACACACAGAGAAAGGTAGAGACATAGGAAGAGGGAGAAGCATACTCCCCACAGGGAGCCTGATGCAGGACTCTATCCCAGGACCCCAGGATCACAACCTGAGCCAAAGGCATGTACTCAACCATTGAGTACCCAGGTGTCCCCTAGGAAAAATTAATCCAAAATCTATCAAAGACCCATATGTAAGACCTAAAGTGCAAAAATTTCATGAGATTGGATTTGGCAATGATTCTTGGATATGACACCAAAGGCACCAGCAACAAAAGAAAAAAATAGCCAAATTGGACTTCATGAAAGTTTGTACATCAAAAATCACTATCAACAGAGTAAAAAGACTACAAAATGGCAGAAAATATTTGCAATCATATACATGGCAAATGATTAATATCTAGAATATATAAAGAATACCAAAAATTCAGCAACAAAGAAACAACCCAATTTTAAAGTGGGCAAAGGGTTTTAACAGGCATTCCTCCAAAGAAGATATACAAAGGCCAAAAGCCATGAAAAATGCTCAACATCACTAATCAAATGCAAATCAAAGCTACAATGAAATACCACCTCACACCCATTAGGATGTCTACTTAAAAAAAAAAAAGTAGAAAACAAGTGCTGGCAAGGATGTAGAGAAATTTGAACACTTCTGCACTCTTAGTAGGAAAGTAAAACGTTACAGCTGCTGTGGACAACAATATGGTAATTCCTCAAAAACTTAAAAACAGAATTGCCATATAATCCAGCAATTCTATTTCTGGATGTAACCCCAAATGAATTGAAAGCAGGGATTCAAACAGATATTTGTACACCTATTCATACCAGAATTATTCACAATAACTAAAATGTGGAAACAACCCAGGTGTCCATTGATGGATACGTGATTAAGTAAAATATGGTATACACATGCAATGGAATATTATTCAGCCTTAAAAAGAAAATAAATTCTGATGTATAATAAAACATGGATGAACCTCGAAGGCATTATACTCAGTGAAATAAGCCAGTCATACTATGGCCATTCATAATATGATTCCACTTATGTGAGATACATAGCTACTATAATAGAGACAGAAAATAAAATAAGAGTTTCCAGGGTCTGAGGCAAAGAGAGAAGTGGAGAGTTATTATTTAACAGGTATAAAGTTCAAGTTTTACAAGATAAAAAGAGTTCTGAAGTTAATAGTGGTGATGGTGGCACATTATGAATATACTTAATATCACTAAACTATTCACTTAAAATGATTGAAATAGTAAATTTTATGTTAGGTATATTTTACCATAATAAAAACTATTGGAAAAAATAACAAATAATAAATATAAATGGTCTAAATACACTAATTAAAAGACAGACTCTGTCAGAGTGGATAAGAAAACAAGACCAATATATACATGTTGTCCACAAGAAATCCACTTTAAATATAAAACACAGATTAAAAGTAAAGAATTGGAAAAAGATACCATCATGATATTAATCAAAAGAGAGCTGAAGTAATTCCATTAATTTTGGACAAAATAGAGTTTGGAGTAAGGAAAATTATCAAGAATAGAGACATTATATAATAGTAAAGAGGCCAATGCTCCAAGAAGACATAACAACCCTGAATGTATATATATCTAAAAATAATGAGTCAAGATACATAAGGTAAAAAACTGATGGAGCTGAAGGAGAAATAGACAAATTCAATATTATAATTGAACACTCTAACCCTCCTCTTTCAGTAATTGGTAGACCCATTTATTATTATATAAATAATATAATTGAAGAGAAAAGTATCATTATTCAACTGGATTTAATTTGCATTCATAGAAAACTTGATCCAATTACAGCATAATACATATTTGTCTCAAGCTCACATGAAAGATTTGCTAAGATAAGCTGCGTTCTGAGCTACAAAATACACTTTTTAAAAATTAAAAGAATAGAAATCATACAAAGTATGCTCTCAGACCATAATAGATTTAAACTAGAAATCAATAAATAAAAGATAGCTAAAAAATCCCAAATATTAAATATTTGGATATTAAGCAAAATATTTAGAAATAACACATGAATCAAGGAAGAAGTCTCAAGGGAAATTCAAGCAAACCTAACTAAACAAAAATGAAAATACAATGTATCAAAATGGACAATGTAGCAAACACAGAGCTTAAAGATAAATTTAGAGCATTGGATATATATAGAAAAGAAGAAAAGATGTACAATCAATAATCTAAGCTTTTATCTTAAGAAACTAGACAAATAAGAGCAAAAAAAAGAAATAATAAAATAAAATCACTGAAAACAAGAATTAATGGAGAAAATCAATAAAAATCATAAGCAGGTTCTTTGAAAATATCAATAAAATTGGTAAGTCAGTACAACCCAACTTTAGGATTTACTAAAAAGCTGCAGTGATTAACAGTGTGATGTTGGTAAAACAATAGACAGGGTAATGAAACAGAACTATGAGCCCAAAAAAGACCCATATACATAGAGTCAAATGATCTTTGACAAAGAAGCAAAGGCAATTCAACAAAAATAGAATAGTATAGGGTCATCTGAGTGGCTCAGTCAGTTGAGCATTCAACTCTTGGTTTTGGCTTGGATCATGATGTCAGGGTCCTGGGATTGAGCCCCAGAATTGGGTTCCATGCTCAGCAAGGAGTTGGCTGGAGATTCTCTCCTTCTCTCTCTGCCCCTCCTCTCACTCTTATGGTCTCTCTCTCTCTCTCAAAATAAATAAATAAATCTTTTTAAAAAAATAAATAGAATAGTTTTTTCAACAAATGGGGCTGGAACAACTGGAGGTCCATATAAAAAAATTGAGATGCAGACGCTTTTCACAAAAGTTAAATGAAAATGGATGATAGATCTACATGTAAATCACAAAACTATAAAACTCTTAGAAGATAACAAAGGAGAAAATTTTGGTGGCCTTGGGTTTGGTGATGACTTTCTAGATGCAACACCAAAATACAATTCATAAAATTAAAATTGGTCGGTTGGGCTTCATTAAAATAAAAACATGTGCTCCACAAAGACACTGTTAAGAGAATGAAAATCAAGCCACAGAATTTGTAATATTTACAAAACACATATCTGATAAAGGCCATATATTGAAAATTCTCAAAGAACTCTTAAATTCAACAATGAGAAAACAAACAATGCAACTGACAAAGGAGTGAATGATCTGAACAGATACCTCCCCAAAGAAGATATACAGATGGCATTAGGAAATTGCAGAGTAAGACAAGAATGGGATGGTACCATACACCTATTAGAATGGCTGAAATCCCATTCTGCCAATACCAAATGCCGATAAGAATGTGTAGCAACAGGAATTCATTCTTTGCTGATGGGGATGCAAAATGCCAAAGCCACATAAGAAGACAATTTGTCAGTTTATTACAAAGATAAATATAGACTTACCATATGATCCAGCTATTGCACTTCTTTTACCCACATGAGCTTAAAACGTATATCTACACACACACACACACATCTCTATGCATTAATGTTTATAGTAGCTATATTCATAATTGCCAAAAATTGTAATCAACCAAGAAGATCTTCAATGGACAAATCAATAAACAAATAGGCATATCAATTTAATTGAGTATTATCAGTAATAAAATCAAATTAATTATCAAGCCACAGGAAAAAAAAAAAGACATAGAGGAATCTTAACTGCATATTTCGAAGTAAAAGAGGCCAGTCTAAAACAGCTGCATACTGTATGATTTCAACAATATGACATTCTGGAGAAGACAAAATTATAGTTATTAAAAAGGTCAGTGGTTACCAGGGTTTGCAGGGGAGGGATGAATAGGTGGAGCACAAGAGAGTTTTAGGGCAGCAAAACTATTCTGTATGCAACTGTAATGATGGATACATGCTATTACACATTTGTCAAAACCCACAGAATGTACAATACAAAGAGTAAACCCAAGGTAAACTATAACCTTGGTTAATAATAATGTAGCAACATTTGTTCATCAGCTGTAGCCAATGTACCACACCAAGGCATGATGTCAATAGGAAAAATGGTTGGGAGTGGTGAGAGGGTTTATGGAAATGCTCTGTACTTTCTTTCTTTCTTTCTTTTTTTTTTTTGCTCTGTACTTTCTATACAATTTTTCGTAAAGCTAAAATTACTCTAAAAATGAAGTCTACTTAAAAATAATAGTCTTTTTAGTTTAAAAAATCATGATATAAACATTAATATGTACTACATGAAAAGTGGACCTATTCGCCCAAAACCTTGACTATTTTATTGTCAAGTCTCAAACTTCCACATTCTATGCCCTATCCTGTCTTACCCCTTGGAGGTAATGATGAGAATTCTGAGACTCTAGACACACAGTTTGAAAGCTCTTGAATCATAACGTTTTAGGGCCTTCCCTATACCAATACCCTGACTCTGGTATTTTCTTTCCTTATAATGATTTGGAAGCCAAAAGAGAAATGTTAACTTTAATATATCTGAATTCAAAAATAGTTGTATTTATAACCTAGACACCAGCCTGTCTAGCCTGTCTTCTTCACTACAGGGATATTTCAGTAGTTGTATTGTTAATACAACCTTTTAAAGATGTAAAGTACTCATTTCAAAGCAGTTTGATGAAATTGCAAATCCTTAGCTTAAACAGCATATTTCTTCTTCATCTTCTGTTTTCCTGAAATGCAGATGGTGGGTGTGCTCATCTGTATGTTCTGCGTTAACAAAATTCTTTGAAGAGAGGTCCTACCAAATGACTGCAGTCTTGAAATAGATGTGAATTCACTGATGCAGCACCAGGGGAATGTCACAGGAAGCCTGATCAAGGGGGAATGTCAGCTCCAGAATTTCCAATTTGCATGCATTACAAATGCTCAAGTCTGCCAAATTCTAAAGCAGGAAGTAAATAGTGTGTCTAGAGATATTCATGTCGGCCAAAGTGTGATGGGCTCCAAAGGTAGAATTAAGTCACCTCAGTGATATGTTAACATAGGTAAAGCTATCTGTCTGCATTGATTGGGTCTACAGAATTTGGGAATGGATTTTTAAATTACATCAGAATTTCTCTAATATACAGCTTACTTTATGACATGGTTACCTGCCAGGTGATAAAGAGTTAATTATAGTAATGCAAGGTAAATTGAATTAAAGCCTAAAACAATATTTGCTTTGCAGTTAACATAAAAATAGAAGTTAGGAGATGAGCTTTAGAAGCTAATAATGAGGGAAATTTCAGCCAGACACTCCAAAAACTAAAATAGGCAGAAACAAGTCACATTCCAGGCAAACAATCAACATGGGATCCATTTAAAGTCCAGAAATAGGTCATTTGGGAGACACAAGACCAGCAGGTAACATAGAACAAGCAAGAAGGAAATCTATTAGCAGCCACCTGGCTGCTGACCTCAAAGAACACCAAGGATGTGGGGTGTGGTGTGCATGTGTGTGTGTGTGTGTGTGTGTGTGTGTGTGTGTGTGTGTTGGGTGGTTAGAACCATTTGAAAGAACCAGAGCTGACTTTATTTCCTCGGGTAACATGCAGGCAAAGGACAAATGCAGAGGGTAGATTCATGGAGAATCCTGGCACTAAGACCAGAGTTTGGTCCTCATAACCCTGAAGATTCAGCATAGTTCCTAGCACACAACCAGAGTAGAACCACACCCAGACTACCATGCAGTGAAATTACTCTCAGGTTCAAGACTGACCCTTAAACCTAGATCAAAACTAGTCTCACTGGTCAAATGTATCCTTCCCCCATTAAAGAAAAGAAGGCTATAGGAGAAGAAAAGACAAATAAATAAGACACTCATTTATTCATTCGACACAATTATTGAGTCCTTAGCCAAGGCATGTAAGTATGCAGGGAAGAAAAGGGCTGAGTGCACCGAACAAATGCACAGTGCCTCTGCTCTCACACAGCCTGCTTTGGCATATCATTGGCCTTAAGCATAAAATAGTGAGCCTCATTTCTTTCTGGGGCATTTGCCTTTTCCATCCCAGGGCCTAACTCATTCCTCCGGAACCAAACATTATGAGGAAGGATCCTAAAGAAATCTCCCATCATGAGATCTGTGTTCTAGTTCAGGAAGCAGTGAAATGCAACAGTTTAAAAATATTTACCACAGCTGCTGTTAGGATGGCTAGCATGGAGAATCTAACCCTATTGTTAGATTTGATCATTATCTATTGAGAAGCCTGTTTATTACATATCAGGCACTGTTCTAGGTCCCTGGTCTGTATCAGTGAACAAAACAGAGGTCCTTGTGCTGACATTGCATCAAAAGAAACACAATAGTGGTTCAATGGTTCAGTGGTTGAGTGCCTGCCTTCGGCTCAGGGCGTGATCCCGGATTCAGGGATCAAGTCCTGCAGTCGGCTCCCTGCAAGGAGCCTGCTTCTCCCTCTATGTCTCTATCTCTTTCTCTGTGTGTCTCTCATGAATAAATAAATAAAATCTTGTTAAAAAAGAAACACAACAAACAACTACGTTATATAGTCCAAGATGGTAAGTTCTAGTTACAAGGTGGTGAGTTCTATTGAAAAAATAGGTCATAGTAAGAGAAGTCAGGAAAACAATGGATCATGGTGTAGAGAGATTATAGTTTTAATTATGGAGCTCAGGAGATGGAGAAAATATCACCTTAATGAGGAAGTTACCTTTGGACAAAGACTTAGAAGCAGTGGAGAATTTGATGATGCTGTTATCTGGAGAAAGAGCTTTTCAGTGGAGGAAACAACTACTGCAAAGGTCCTGTGAGGAAATGTCTGGAGTGTTAGAAATGTAGCAGGAGCCCAGTGTGGCCAGAGCAAGATGGGGGAACGAGAGTAGTAGAGTGGTAGATGTGGACAGCCAGGTAGTCTGCAGTCAGGAAGGAACAGAGCATGCCAGGCCTTATAGACCAATAAAGGCTTAGGTTTATTAGAGGGGAAATGGGAAACTTTCACAGATTATGATCAAAGGGGTGACATGATCTAATTTTTCTGTGGCAGACATCATCAGCTTCATCCAATCCCTTGGCCCCTCCTGTGTACGCCTCCTTGGCTTCTGTGTTTCTCCTCACAAATACACCTGTAATTTTCCTTTGGAGCACTTCCCTTGGACTACTAGGGCCTTGATCTCAGCACAAAGAATGCACAGTATCTAGGAATTTACATCTCCCAGGGTGCCCTGGAGCCTTCAAACTGGACAAACTCTAGGACATAAATGCTACTCCAGAGCACCCTTGCTCTAGATTAGGCTGTGGTTGGGACTTTATCTCAATAACGCCCTTCCTTGCTTATTCCTTTACCCCTTTCTCCATTCCATTATTAATATCACCTGGGTGCATTTCCTTAAATAGCTCGCATATGCCTGAATTGTTATCATGGGGTCTGTTTTACGGGGATCTGACCCGAGACAGTTTTCAGAGGATACTAAGACCATGTGGATGGACCTTTGGAACAAGAGAAGAATGAGGGAGTCTTGCTAAGAAATCCTGCAATAGGGCAGCCCAGGTGGCTCAGCAGTTTGGCACCGCCTTCAGCCCAGTGCATGATCCTGGAGACCCGGGATCAAGTCCCACGTCAGGTTCCCTGCATGGAGCCTGCTTCTCCCTCTGCCTGTGTCTCTGCCTCTCTCTCTCTCTCTCTCTCTCCCTCTCTCTCGGTCTCTCATGAATAAATAAATAAAATCTTTAAAAAAAAAAAAAGAAAAGCAATTCTTGAAGTGGAGGAAAAGCCAACAAAGTGTTGGGTGTCTTGGGAGGCAATGAGGAAAGCAGAGCAAATGCTGCTCATGGTCAACTGACATGAAGACTGAGAACAGACCCAAGGATGCAGCAATAGGAGGTCACACGTGACTTTGATAAGAGTCCTTTCAAGTGGAGGGTGGGGACAAAGTAGGGCTGAATGGCTACACAGAAGAAGAGGAGGCAAGAATATAGATGAATAGACATCTCTTGAGAAGTTTTGCTCTAATGTAAGGACAGAGAATATGGGTGGTAGTTAGCTGAGTAAATGGGTCAAGAAAAGTTGATCAAGAAGGGAGAGGTATCAGCATATTTTGATACTTGAAATGCAGAAACTCCTCCTTCCTGCAGTAAATAATGATTTTATTTAATAAGAGATGCTTGTGAATGCAAGCAAAGGGTGTGTTGGCAACTAGTGCTGTGTTTAAACTCCTGGAGAAAAGCTCAGTAGTCATGTTGATGTATTTAATAAGAGCTCATCTTTGGGGCACCTGGATGACTCAGTTATTTGAGCAATCCAATTCTTGGTTTCGGCTCAAGTCATGATCTCAGGGTCCTGGGATCAAACCCCACATAAGGCTTTCCATTCAGTGAGAGTCTGTTTGGGCTTCTATCTCTCCCTCTCCCTATGCCCCTCCCCTGCTTGCATGCTCATGCATGCACATGCTTGCGTGCTCTCTCTCTTTCAAATAAATAAATCTTTAAAAAAAAAAAAAGAGCCCACTTTTCAAAACCAAGCCCAGGATAAGCACCCAGGCTGATATTTTCAAGCCTGTTTTCATATTATATACTTTATGCTGTTTTATATAATATATATTGTTGTGTACACTGTATAAGTATAGTGATCTCTTGGTCTAATCATTTTTAGAAGGTCATTTGGGGCCAAGGAACACTGTGGGTTCCCATGCTACACATTTCAAATCAGACCTGAGTGACATCATGTATGAGTTTAAGCGCCACTTGATGCTATAAATATCTGATAAAAGAAAAGGCATAGGGAGGATTATATCTGGTAGTGTGGAAAATACAAGAACAATCCCTTGATTAAAATTCAGAACCTTTCACCTTCCATTAAGCTACTAAATTACCCTTAGGTTTCAGCTCATTATGGAAATAGCCACTTCTAACGAAGTCATTTATGGTGGATGTTGGACAGAATATTGTCCACCCAAGAAGCTAAGCCTGGAATGTCAAGAAGAATAAAATGAGGAATTCAGAGGGCTCTGTGGGATCCATGTCTCCATGAGTGTGGATGTTGGTCAGTGTCCCTATGCTACTATCAGCAAAAGGTGCTATCCTAATCCCAGAGGGCATGGCGCATTGTAGGAAATTAATAATAATGATAACAGGATGAGCTTAATGCTGACAAAAAGTCTACCAGGTAGATACTCTTATTCTTTCATCTCAAAGAACAGGGAAACTGAGTCCTTGAGAAATTAATAATTTGCTCAAGGCCAACCCAGTGAGTTGGCCTGCAATAGTCAGACTCTTGAAAATAGGCTTTTAAACTCTACACTATGATTGCATTAGGATTTTCCTAAGCAGAGTCAGGGGTTGGAGGACTTGGGAACTGCAAGGGGCTATAGGAGGAGCCCACTAGAAGCTCCTCCCCAGGTTCCTTCTATGCTCTCCCCGAACCCTTATCACAGGCAAGAAAATGTAAAGCATCCAAAGTCTTTCCCTGTTACCTAAGACTCTCTATAGCCTGCTGTTGGAATTAGATCATGGTTACCTAGAGACAAGACCCTTTTATTTTCCCCTTCTTCTGTGCTGGATGTAGGTACCTAACTTGGTATGAGATGTTACAAGGAACACAGCTGGATTGTGATAGTATCCTTCCCCCCAGATGCTGACCAACCCTTAGATCCATCAGGTAACTTTGGCCATGCTTCAGGAAACATATTTCAGATCCCAAGACCCCAAGAGCTCACATAATGAAGAAGGAGGCACAAAATGGTGACTGCAAAAGCCATCCCCACCCACCTCTCTTTGTTTCCTTGAAATCTGCTTGCTAAATAATGAGGGTTATAATACGGGAGAAGAGAGTGACTGAATGGCGGCAGTGGGCGGGGGGGGGGGGGGACGGGGGGGCAATTGAAGTTGGTTAACTATAGAAAAGCCCATATAAACTTAAGAAAAGTTATTCACCACAGCTGGGTTTGAAAAAGAGATGGCCTAATCTGCTTGTTCTTTGAATGTTTGTATCCCTCCGCCAAATTCATATGTTGAAATCTTAACCCCCAATATGACGGTATTAGAAGGTAAGGCATTTGGGAGATAATTAGATGAAAATGGAGCCCCCATGAACGGGTTAGGACCCTTATTAAAGATATCCCAAAGAGCTTTCTTGCTCTTTTTCTGCCATTTGAGGATCAACCAGAAGAAGGAGTGGACTTGGGTCAGGTCAGAACCCAACCTTGCTGACACCCTGACCTCAGACTTCCAGTCTCCAGAACTGGAATTAAATAAATTTCTGTTGTTTTATAGCCACTCAGTTTATGCTCCTTTGTTTTTGAATGGAATAAAACCCTGTTAAGATTCATGGAGACTATTTTACAAGATTCCTTCATAAATGGAAGAAAATGTCCTATGGCCTGGAACCTAGCACAGTGCTGGGCACATAGAAGGTGCTCCAAAAACGTTTTCTGAACGAATGAATGAATGAATGAATGAATGATTAAATGACCAAGTGACTAAGTATGTTACTTATTGTTAACATTTATTAATATTGATAATTCATATCTACTGAGCTACATATATACTCCAGGAAAAAAGAAAGTGGATAGAAGAATCGGCTACTACTGGTGGGGGACTACTGGACTTCTGAAAATCAGGATGAATTATTAAATTTTAGTATCTCAAAGGGTTCAAGTAGGAACAAGGGGTGAAGAGGACCATCTGCTGGGCTTCTGGTCTACTGTACAGATAGCTTTCTAAACTCATTTGAGTTCAATATGTCACTGAGAGTTCTAAAATTTCCCATGTTTGCACAATGTTTAGAAATCATTTTTGATCTTTATTATCTCAGTAACTACAGCCAAGGGAGGAGCTTCTTCCCTTTTATTTTATTCTTAATTCATTTACATTTTAAAGTCAAATCCTTCTCCAAAATTCTCACATTGTGAATAAAGTAAGAAAATAATCCCTATTATAGCAAATCTGTATTAAGAAAAATATTCAAAAGAGTTTTGGAAAAGCTTAAAATAGAATCAATGCTTTGACATGTCAGAAAATAAATTTTTGAGAATGTCAATTTTTTTAAATTTTAATCCCTGTATAGATAACATACAGCATTGTATTCATTTCAGGTGTTCAATACAATGATTCTGTACAGTACTCAATGCTCAGTAAGATAGATCTACTCTTAATCTCCTTGACTTATTTCACCCATGCCCCCTGCCCACTACACCTCTAGTAACCGTCAATTTGTTCTCTCTAGTTAAAAGTCTGATTTTTGGTTTGTCTCCATTTTTTGTTTTGTTTCTTAAATTCAGAAAACAAAGTTTAACTACTTGAAATCCCAATGCATTATAGTAAATAACATACTGTTAGCAGCTTTGGATCTTTAAATTCTGTATAAGTTCAAAACCCATCGAATCTTCCATTTCTAACTTGGCTTCTGGTTGGTCATCAATGCAATAATTTAGAGTTGCTTTTTTCTTAGTTTCAGCTGCATAAACCTCGATTCATATTTAAGCAAGTGCCAACAGAGTGTCTGTGCACAAGATATAGCTTTACCACATCCAGCTTTTAATTCTAAGTGTTTTAGCAACGAATTGGCCCACTTTAATATAGGATGTACAGAAGAACATCACAGAGTATATCTGTCATTCAACAGTCATCATCCAATTTTTTAAAAAGGTACTTAATATGCTCTGCTTCTCAATTAAATAGAAATCAGAGTTTTGGGGGAGGGGTGGTTTTGAGCTCACTTCTGTTGACCTGATCCTTAACCTCAAGAACTGGAGTTATAATGCACAAAAGTCTCATAAAAAAACAATGAGTCCATCAACTAATAAAGTGGGATTTGGAGCATATTAAGGACAATAGATTACATAAAGGAAGGGAAGCATTTCAGAGAAGAGCTAACTCTTCCTTTCACTCTACAGCCTCTAAACCATGAATTTCCAGGAGCTACACACAAAGGAAAAACCTAATTTCCCCATGGATTTACAAGGACTAAAACTTAACTTTAAAAAACTGTAATGGGGATCCCTGGGTGGCTCAGCGGTTTAGCGCCTGCCTTTGGCCCAGGGCGAGATCCTGGAGACCTGGGATCGAGTCCCATATTGGGCTCCTGGCATGGAGCCTGCTTCTCCCTCTGCCTGTGTCTCTGCCTCTCTCTGTGTGTCTTTCATGAATGAATAAATAAATAAAATCTTTTTAAAAAATTAAAAAAATAAAAAACTGTAATGCACATAGCATCAAAAAACTATTAAGCTATATTGAAATATAATTAAAGTACAAAACACTCCATGAAATGTAAAAGTATAAACTTTGGTAGGTTGTGGTATCTGTTATACACATGAAAAACATCACCATGATGAAGATAATGAACAGATCTGTTATCTCCAAAAGTTTCCTTGTTCCCATTTGTAACCTTTTCTTCTCCCCTTCTGTATCTCTACCCTCTCCTTCCCTCTCACCCCTTCTCCTCCTGCCTCCCAAAAGAAGCTGTCAGGCTGTTCTCTAAAGGGGCTTTCCTTCTTGGATTGCAACCAGCAGTGCGTGAAAGTTCTAGTTGCTCCACATTCCTGCCAATGGTTGGTATGATCACTTTCAATTTTAGCCATTCTAGTAGCTAAAATTGTAGTATCTCCCTGTGCTTGGAATTTGCATTTATTAAAGATTAATTCTATTAAGCATCTTTTCATATGCTTATTTACCATCCATATGTCTTTGTGAGATATCTTAGCAGATCTTTGGTCCATTTATTTTTATTATTTGTTTTTATATTGAATTTCAAAAGTTTTTTATGTATTCTGGATACAAGTCCATCATCAGATATGCTTTGCAAATATTTTCCCCAGTCTGTGACTTGTTTTTCTCATTCTCTTAGTAGTATCATTTTATCATATCAGAAGTTTTTAAATTTTATGAAGTCCAATTTATCACTTTTTTCTTTTATGAATCAGCTGCTGTGTTGTCCTTAATGAATCTTTGCCTAACTTTAGATCATAAAGATTTTCATTTGTTTTCCTTTAGAGGTTTTGTATTTAAGACTATAATTAACTTTGAGATATTTATATTTTTCATTTTATGGTAAATATATTTTCTTTTTTTTTTTTAAAGATTTTATTTATTTATTCACGATAGACATAGAGAGAGAGAGAGAGGCAGAGAGAGAGAGAGGCAGAGACACAAGCAGAGGGAGAAGCAGGCTCCATGCCAGGAGCCTGACGTGGGACTCGATCCTGGGACTCCAGGATCGCGCCCTGGGCCAAAGGCAGGCGCCAACCCGCTGAGCCACCCAGGGATCCCCAATATATTTTCTTTATAACCTCTATTTCCATTTATTTGTTGCTTGTATATAGGAATACAATTATATTCTGTATACTGATATTACGTCCTACAATCTTGCTAAATTAACATTACTTCTAGTAGGTTTTTGGAGATTCCATTGGATTTTCTACATATACAATCATGTGCGTGAATAAAGAAAGTACAGTTTTTCTCTTCTAAAATGAATGCCCTCCCCCTTTTCCTGACTGATTATGGTGGCAAGAACTTACAGTATAATGTCAATGAAAATTTGTGAGAGCTAATATCCTTTTTTTGTTCCTGATCTTAGGGGAAAGCCTTTAGTCTTTAAATGAAAGTATGAGTTTAGCTGGAGGTTTTTCAGTAATGCTTTCTATCAAGTTTAGTAAGTTCCTTCTATTCCTAATTTGCTGAGAGTTTTCATCAAGAATGGATATTGAATTTTTTTCAAAATGCTTCATTTGTATTTAATGAGATAATCATAAGATTTTCCTTACTTATTTGGATAGCATAATTAATAACAACAATTAATATTTTCCAACATTAAAACAAAACCACATTTCTGTAATAAACTCCACTTTATCCTGTGTATTACTCTCTTTATATGTTGTTGTATTTGATTTGATCAAATTTTGTCTAGAATTATTCTGTATATTTCTATGAGATAATACGGACATATGGTTTTCTTTTTTTGTAATATCTTTGTCTCATTTTGGCATCAGTGTAGTGCTACCCTCAAAGAATTAGTTTAAAAGTATTCTCTTCTTTTCAAATTTCTTTTTTTTAGAGCTTGTTTGTAAATAATTGTTGGGGTTTTTCACTTAAATATTTGGTAAAATTCTCTGGCATAGTCACCTGGGCCTGAAATTGTCTTTTGAGAAAGTTTTAAACTAAAAATTACATTTCTTTAGGAGATAGAGAGCTATTTTGGAGTGATCATTGTAAATTCATGACATTCAAGAAAGCTGGCCATTTTACCTAATTATCAGATTTATTGTCTTGAAATTGTTCATAATACCATCTTCACATATTTTTAATAACTGTAGAATCTATTGTTAAGTCACAAACATAATTCTTAATATTGGTAATTCATGTCTTGCTTTTCCCTGACCAGTTTGGCTAGAGGTTTATCAATTCTATTGATCTTCCCAAAGAATTAGATTTTATTTCTTTGACTAATTCAGAAACTTTTATGTTTCC
Organism: Canis lupus dingo; assembly: GCF_003254725.2. Taxonomy (NCBI): domain Eukaryota; kingdom Metazoa; phylum Chordata; class Mammalia; order Carnivora; family Canidae; genus Canis; species Canis lupus. The sequence goes on along the minus strand of NC_064245.1, from coordinate 42,733,012 downwards.
TATTTTATACATTTCACATTGATATTTATTATTTCCCTTATTCTCATTATATTGGGTTTAAATTTCAGATATTTTCTGTTTTCTTAAGATAGAAGCTGATGAAATTGGCTTATTTTTTTTGGCTAATTGACTTATTCTATAATAAAAATATTTAGTGCTGGGCAGCCCAGATGGCTCAGCAGTTTAGCGCTGCCTTCAGCCCAGGGCCTGATCCTGGAGACCTGGGATCCAGTCCCCTGTCAGGCTCCCTGCATGGAGTCTGCTTCTCCCTCTGCCTCTCTCTCTCTCTCTCTCTCTCTCTCTCTTTCTCTCTGTCTCTCATGAATAAATAAATAAAAAATCTTTTAAAAAATTTTAATGCTATAAAGTTTCTATAAGCCCTACCTTAACAGTATCCTACAAATTCTGACATGGTGTGTTTTCATTTTAATTGAATTCAAAATACTTTCTAATGTCCCTTTTGAATTTTTTATTGACCTATGTGTTTTTCAGAACTATGTTATTTGGTTTTCAAATATTTGGGGGATATTCCATATATATTTCTATTATTGATTTTAATTTAATTTGCTTGTGGTTAGAGTACATAACTTATATGACTTTAATCATTTAAAATTAATGACTTGTTTTATGGCCAAGATTATGGTCATCATCTCCAATAAGTGCCATCAAGTGGTGTCTCCCACCCCAGAATCTAAATCTGATCAATTGGAATTGGAATGACTGAAAAAAATAATAAGGATGGGAAAGGGAGCCTAGGTGGCTCAGCCCATTAAGGGTCTGTCTTCCGCTCAGATTATGATCCCAGGGTCCTGGTATTGAGCCCCAAATCTGGTTCCCCACTCTGCGGGGAGTCTGATTCTCCCTCTTCCTCTGCCATTCCCTGTCACTCGTGCTTGCTCTCTCTCAAATAAATAAAACCTTTGAAAAAAAAGAGAAAGAAAGAAAGAAAGAAAGAAAGAAAGAAAGAAAGAAAGAAAGAAAGAAAGAAAGAAAGAAGAAAGAAGAAAAAAGAAAGAAGAAAGAAAGAAAGAAAGAAAGAAAGAAAGAAAGAAAGAAAGAGAAAGAGAAAGAAAAGAAAGAAAGAAAGAAAGAAAGAAAGAAAGAAAGAAAGAAAGAAAGAAAGAAGAAAGAAAGAAAGAAAGAAAGAAAGAAAGAAAGAAAGAAAGAAAGAAAGAAAGAAAGAAAGAAAGAAAGAAAGAAAGAAAAAATGAAAGAAGAAATAAACTTGCCGGCTGGCACCATGGAAACTTTTGGAATCTTTAGAAATTTTAAAAGAAACATTTTCTATAAATCAGAACCTTTAAATTATCATATGTCCCTAAGGAAAACAAGTCATAGATTTCAAAACATGATTTTGATTCAATCTCAAATTCCTTTTTTAAAATTTTATTATTAAGTAATCTCTACACCCAACATGGTGCTTGAATTCACTACCTTGAGATCAAGAACCAGAGGCTCTAACAACTGAGTCAGCCAGGCGACCCTCAAATTCTTTCATTAAAGGTAAAATCAGTTCAAATATTTGGGCTACAGAGCCCCTTATTTGACAATGGAAGAAGACTGGGACAAAAATGTTATCATCCAAATTTCTGCCGCTTTTTATTGTAGTTTTGCTTCTTGTCCTCTTTCCACCATTGCTGGGTGCTGGCCACACTGGTCTATTCAATCTAATAAGGAATTCTTTTCTTTTCTTTTTTTTTTTTGGTCATATTTTACTGGCAATGAATATTCTTTTTTTAAAATATTCTTTACACAATATAAGTTCTTCTAAAAAAGCAAGATTCCAGGGGTGCTTCAGTGGCTCAGTCAGTTAAATATCCAGCTCTCGTTTTCAGCTCAGGTCATGATCTCAGGGTCATGCAATGGAGCTTGGCGTCAAGCTCCACACTGAGCATGGAGCCTGCTTGAGATTCTCTCTCTCCCTCTCCCTCTGCCCCTCCCAGCTCCCATGCCCTCTCTCTATCTAAAAATAAATAAATAAATAAAAAACAAGATTGCCTTCCAAGTAATAAAATGAAATGTTTTATGATGGAAAAGGTAGTGCAAAGAATAATAATAAGGATAACTTTATTGTGGGGACGCCTGGTGGCTCAGTGGTTGAGCATCTGCCTTCAGCCCAGGGCATGATCTTGGAGTCCCGAATCAAGTCCCACATTGGGCTCCCCACAGGGAGCCTGCCTCTCCCTCTGCCTATGTCCCTACCTCTGTGTGTGTGTGTGTCTCTTGTGAATAAATACATAAAATCTTAAAAAAAAAAAAGGCCAATTCAAAATACAATTAAAAAAGGCATAAAAGTCAGTCACAAAAATTGTTATTATTCCAAGAATGTGAACCTTCTGGACATTTAAAAAATGCACTAGATCCCATTATAGTCACCTCCAGTCCAGGCCAAGCCCCCTCCTTGCTTCAGCCTATGCATTAGGAATTCTGCAAATGAGTGTTCATGGTTCACAGGGGGTTTGATCACAGAAAACTAGTTGTTGATCTTTGGATGCCTGCAGGCCAGCAATCTGTGCTACAAGTTTATCCCTCCTAGAAAAAAAAATTTTTTTAAAGGAAGGAAGGATGAGACAAGAGGATGGAACCAGTACAAGCATCTGTAACAAGCTAATTGGACCCTTGTGGGCCACCAGCAGGCACAAAATTAAAACAAACAGAGCCTCTCATTGTGCACTTTCAGGGCTGTACACACCCTGGGTCTATCAGCTTTTCTCCTGCCTCCTCCCCTGATCCCCATTTTTAAAAGACCTAATTATGGGTCTTTCTGAAGGATCACAAGCCAGTTTGCATCTAAAAAGAATAAGGTATTTTGCCTCAGAACTGGAGACACTGTTAGAAGTTGGTAATTAGTATGACTTGTTAATGGAGTCTGGCTGTGATTAAGCGGTGATTGAGTGTGAGTTTGGTGCCTGTCAGTGGGTAAGCCTTGGGAGGGCGAGAGATGTTTAATGAGACACCTGTTGTTGGGGGCCCACTGGGATTCGTTGTAGCTGATTGGCACTTGGATGCAGTGTGCTCAGGGTGGGGGCTGGGACGAGCCTGGCAGGTGGTTGGCATCACAGCAGAGCCCGCCGCTCCCTGCGAGTCAGGGCTGGCTGGGTTTCCTGAGCAGTCTGTCTAAGGCCACAGTCACATGTCCCCAGCTGCCAGGGAGCACTGCACCCAGCCTGTAGGAAGAAGAGCCCCAGGCTCTCCATGACCCCTGCTTTCCACCAGACACCAGGCAGGCCTCTCATCTAGCTTCCCCTGATCCCAACGTGTAGATGAGGAAGCAGAGGCAAGGGAGGTTAAACAGTGTGCCCAAGTTCACGTAGCCACTGCCACTGCCAGGGGTGGATGCACCATACTCAGGACAGTGCCTCTCAAAAACATGTAAAGGATCCCTGCGGAACACGTTAAAATGCAGGTTCTGATTAAATCAGTCTGCAGTGGGGCCTGGAGAGACCATATCCCTAAGAGCTTCCAGGTAATGCCTATACTTTCTTTGCAGGTCGACATATAGGATACTTCCTTGAGTTTGAGTCAAACAGAAGCCATACAAGAGATATGCTTACTGTGTACTTCGATTTTATGATTAAGACCACATTGTACTTGGGCACCTGGGTAGCTCAGTCGGCTAAGCATCCGACTCTTGGTTTCAGCTCAGGTCATGATCTCGGGGTCCTGGGATCAAGCCCCACATCAGGCTACACACTCAACAAAGAGTCTGCTTGAGATTCTCTCTCTCCCTCTGCCCCTCCCCCTGTTTATGCTCTCTCTCCCTCTCTCTAAAATAAATAAATCTCTAAATTAAAAAGAAAAGACTACATTGTACTTTTTAAGGAAGAGAGAGAAGAAACATACATAATACAGCTATACCTCCTCATCTTTGCCACCAAACAGATCCTGATGCTAAAGATATTCAGAAATTGCCTAACTAAGCATGTGGTGGAAGAGGCCAGTGGACACAGCATAAAAATGTGGGACAAGTGGGATCCCTGGGTGGCGCAGCAGTTTAGCGCCTGCCTTTGGCCCAGGGCGCGATCCTGGAGACCTGGGATCGAATCCCACGTCAGGCTCCCGGTGCATGGAGCCTGCTTCTCCCTCTGCCTGTGTCTCTGCCTCTCTCTCTCTCTCTCTCTCTCTCTCTCTCTCTCTGTGCGACTATCATAAATAAAAAAAATAAAAATAAAAAAATAAAAAAAAAATGTGGGACAAGGATGAAAACTTACAAGAGTCCCACCCTCCACACTAATGCATTGGTAGAAAACTTCCAGAAAGGGAGTAAAAAGTCTCATCTTGGGGACACTGCTCTGTCACAGTGTTGGAGATCCAATCGCAACCATCCACCCTTACACCTGACCCTGCTCCCGCCTGCTGCGGCCCTGTCCAAATTCACTTGACAAACACCACCCTTTCCAGGTCAGCAACCAGGGCCCTGGGAAAAACAAAAAAACAGCATTTTGTTCTTTCCTGACAGTTGTTTCAGGCTGAATGTTGAGTCAAAACACATGCGAGAAGTCATAAAGACACCTGCAGCCACCTGGACCAGGTTAGGCTTGGGTTCAGGTAGAGGGGCTCCAGGCCTCCACCTGACCTTCCCAGTGGCATAGCTTACAATTCAGGCCACATTGTTTCAGATGTTCAGATGAAGGTTTTCTGAGTTGGAAAAAAAAAAAACCCACAGCCTCTAGCCAAAGTTTGGGCAAACTTAGGTAAAGTTTGTTGAGCATAAAAACACAGAACAGAACAAACTTGGATGCCTTCAGGTTCCAACAGCAATATTAAAAACACATAAGCCGGGATCCCTGGGTGGCTCAGCGGTTTCACGCCTGCCTTTGGCCCAGGGCCCGACCCTGGAGTCCCGGGATCGAGTCCTGCATCGGGCTCCTGGGATGGAGCCTGTTTCTCCCTGTGTCTCTGCCTCTCTCTCTCTATCATAAATAAATAAAAATAAATCTTAATAAAAATAAAAAAATAAAAACACATAAGCCTGCATGAGTAATTCACAAAACAAAAAGACATGGTCTTAAATTCCATAGATTATTGAAGGTAAAATGATTTGGTTCTGACTATCCTGATAACCATCTCATATCTTGGCTTCCCTTGGCTGGGAGAGAACTGATCTGAAGGAAATACAATATTACATCAAGTATATTTTCCTTGTATTACAATGATCAGACTATCAATTCATTTTCTAGAGAAGGAAAATATTTAGCTGATGTGGGTCAATTTTATTTAATTGATAGAAACATAAATGTCATATGAACCACAATTTGATCTAATGAAAGGTAAATCTCTGAGTAAGTTATATAAAATGTTTATGCATGTTCTCTTTGTCCACATTTATACTTATGATATCAGAGTATGAGGTGTTATCTGGTTATTAGCATGTGTCATTTCCAACAGAAAAGTATGTTTTAGACTTCTGGAAGGATACCAGAATTTCAGGTCCATCTTTCAGTAGGGATTCTGTATGCTTTTTTGGTAAACATGGGAATAGGGGACCGTCATCTGCCAAAAACCTATAGAAGTGCAGATATGTCTTATAGGAATCTTTCTTTTTTTTTTCTGTTAAAATTTTCAAGTACTAAAAGGTGCTACATCTCACAGATACCATATGAAAAAGGAATATGCAAAATGCTTTAGGATGGAGTAAATTAACAACAGATCTGAAGACAGATGGGTTTGGGCCAGAGGCCCAGTTCTGCAAAGTACTAGTCATATAGTTTTGGACCAGTGGCTTCACTTCTTTGAGCCCCAATTTCTCCATTAATAGTTTGGAAGCAATCATATACTCTTGGGATATTTTTAAGATAATTAGATGTAAGGTATGGAAATTTCCCAGTACATGGTGGACCCTGGATGAACGCTGAAGAGGGTTTATCTTGATCACTATCCCAGGTGGTGCAATCCTACCAGCATGACAGGGGTAACCATCCTTCCCAGTGGGAGCTTAGAGGGAGTCCATTTAATCATTGTGTGCCACATGCAGGTGGATTACAAAAATACCCATCTAGGTGCCATCACCTCTCACCTGGAAGATTGCCATAGCCTTCTGATTAACAGGTCTGCTTGATCCACTCTAGGACACCCTCTTCCCTGGCCTCCATTGTTTATATGAAAATCAATGTGAGCCTGAATGGAAGTCAGATCAGGTCACTCTGCCTCAACTCAGACAGTGACAGTCGAAGTCCTTCTGCTTGCCCAAGGCCCTATCTGAGCCAGCCACCATCATCCTGGGCCTCACTTCCCAGCACTCACTTGCCTGCTCACCCTGGCTAGCCCCCTGAGCTCCACATGGGTCCCAAAAGGACAAACTCAGCTCCTGCTGTTCCCTACTTAGAAAGTTCTTCCTCCATGGGCACCTAAGGGGCTCAGCAGTTGAGCATCTGCCTTCAGCTTAGGTCGTGATCCCGGAGTCCTGGGATTGAGTCCTGCATCGAGCTCCCCACAGGGAGCCCGCTTCTCCCTTTGTCTATGTCTCTGCCTCTCTCTGTGTCTCTCATGAATAAATAAATAAAATCCTTTTAAAAAGAGAAAGAAATTCTTCCTCCAGCTCTCCACTAGGTCCATCCTACCATCCCATGAGTGTTCTCTTCAAATCAGAGCACCCCTCACATACTAGCTTACATAAATTTGCATTCCACCGTGCTTTTTGGGGCTTCTTACCTCCTTACCTGGCTCCATTTCCCCCATAGCGCTGATCTGCTCTAATGTGTCGTATTTGGTTGTTCCTAAATGGCAACATCTTATTCTCTTCTCTAAGGGTAAAAGCTTTACTTTTGTTTTGTTTTGATATATCCCAAGAGCCTAGACACATTACCTAGTATACCATAAAAAAAAGATGGGAAGTAAATTGATAAATAAATGCATAAGTAAACAAATGAATGAGCTCCTGACAAACAGGAGGCCCTGTACACCTGCTGAGTGACTGAATGGAACTGGTTCTTTTTAACAAGACTTCTCGCTAAATAGGAATCTGCCTCTTGTGGGGCAGAGCCATATCTCTTGACCTCAGCATATTTCAGTGGAAAAGTATCAAATAAACATTCAACCATCTAAACAACCAATCTGCAAAATAAGAAAATCACAATGGGGGAGGGGGCAGGGGGCAAGGCTGGAGATTCAGCCAAGTGAGAAGAATTGAAGCCCAGAGAGGAAAACTAATCAAGGCAAGAGGAACTTGGACCTGGGGCCAGGTGTTCAGGCCTCAGCAACCTATTGCCTTATGCTTTTTCCCCCCTCACTGAGCCTACCGCCCCCTCAAGACTCCTGGACAGGGGCAAGGCTGGAGGAGTAATGCTAATTGAAGCTGGCCTCTTGTTTCTGTATCTGTCACAGATTCCCTTTCACATCCCACAGGGAGAGGCAAGGCCTTCTTTATTCCTCAGAAGAGTGAAAGGTAACTGGGGATAATTCCTAGTAAAGCCACCAGGAAGGAAAAGCCACCATGTGCCAAGCACCTACTGCTCTTTGAGCACTGCTTTGTAGAACCCTTGCCCTGAGATCACCATGTGATGGTCCAACAGAAACCTGTTGACTGGATGCATGACATCCTGGACATGCCAAGATTCCTCTGTTGGCATCTGCCCCACTTGTAAGTTCCATGCCAAAAAAGCCACAGGTCCTAAGGCAGCAGAGCACCCAAGTGAGAAGGCAAAGCTGCATAGAAGCCCAGCCCAAAGGGAGAGAAAGCCCTCCTCCACATCTCCCCTACCTCCACCCCCACCCTCACCCCTAGTAACCAGCCTCAGTCACCAGTAGAATGTGTGAAAGAAGCAGGCTTCTTGGAATATCCTGAGCTTAATCACAGACTAGGAGCCATGGCCAATGGGACCTGAACAGATGCCCCGAGGCAGGCAGGGTCCAAGCCTTGGGCCCCTTCCCAGGGTCCAAGCTGGGAAGACTGGGCCACAGGCAGCTGGGGTTAAGAACTACAGGAGACCCCACAAGGGAGTCAATGCAATGCGGGCAACACAAGGGGATGAGTCATGCAGGTGAGTCCCCATCCCCAGAGGTAAGGCCGTACCCTTGCCACTGAGACCTGGTAAGCCTGCCCATCAGAATGCCAGTGCACATCACTAAATTTTCAGTGATGCAGGACCATACTTAACCATATTATAATAAATTTTGTCTCTAGTTCACAGTCCAGAGTGTGGGTTTAGTCATTCTCAACTGATCCTTTTGTTTTCTTCCTAAAGTTCCAAATGAAAAAAAAACCTTCAGGCTATCATTTTCAAGGGCATCAGGGGACTAACAGACATTTGTTGTTTTTATAATTAAGATCCCAATGCATTGTCTGAAACTGGTAAAACCAAGAACTGTCAGGATGTGGCCTTAAGTAGGCTTACATGCATCCAGGTGTATATACATTAATAGAGAGCACAATGCAAGGTACTAGGCATCTTACATATGGTCTAGTTTAATCCTGGTGCCAGGTATGATTCTCTACATTTTTACAGATGCAGGAAATTGGAGAAAACAGGTGACTATTAGTTGGCTAGGGCTGCCATAATAGTGTATCACAGACTGAGTGGCTCAAACAATAGACATGTACTGGGATGCCTGGGTGGCTCAGTTGGTTAAGTCTCTGACTCTTGATTTCGGCTCAGGTCATGATCGTGGGGTCTTGAGATCGAGCCCCACGTCAGGCTCTGTGCTCAGCAGGGAGTCTTCTTCTCTTCTTCTCCTTCTCCCTCTGCCCTCCCCACCTTAAATGGGCAAATAAATCTTTAAAAAAAAAGAAAGAAAGAAAGAAAGAAAGAAAGAAAGAAAGAAAGAAAGAAAGAAAGAAAGAGAGAGAGAGAGAGAGAGAGAGAGAGAGAGAAAGAAAGAAAGAAAGAAAGAAAGGAAGGAAGGAAGGAAGGAAGGAAGGAAGGAAGGAAGGAAGGAAGGAAGAAGAAAGAAAGAAAGAAAGAAAGAAAGAAAGAAAGAAAGAAAGAAAGAGAAAAAAAAGAAAAGAGAAGAAAGAAATTTTTTCATGGTTCTAGAGGCCAAGAGTCCAATAACTGTGTGTTGGCCAAATTGTTTTCTTCTGAGGCCTCTCTCCTTAGCTTGTGGATGGCTGCCTTCTCTCCATCTTCACATGGTCTTTACCCCTGTGTGCACCCCCTTGTGTTTATTTCTCTTTTGTGTGTCCAAATTTTCTCTTCCTATCAAGACACCAGTCAGATTGGGTTATGGACCAATTTAAAAGCCTCATTTTAACTTAATCACTCCTTTAAAAGTCCTATCTGCAAATACAGTCACATTTTGAGGAACTGGGTGTTAGGCCTTCAATATATGAATTTGTGTGGGGTACACAATTCAGACCACAATGGGGGCCATCTGCCTTGTTTTGCCTGGGATACCCAGTGTGAGCTCATTATCCCAACATTAATGATTAAATACCAGCCTTTCACTCTCAGAATCATCCCTGTTTGGAAGATCACTCCCATGCTCACTCTACAGTGGCAGCAGAACTCATGAAACATCTCAAGAACAACAGATGGAGTTTCAAATGCACTCACCAAATCCGCCCTCTCCCTCTTGCCTCCCAAATGTTCCCTTGGGGAGAATTGTGCTTACCTGGCACTTTGCAGGATCTGGGTAAGGAAATCAAGAGATCTCCTGGTAGGCAACAGCTGGCCATAATACAGTATGGCTTCTCCCCAATTTCAAAAGGAAGTGTAGCTTGTTTGGATGAACATGGGTATATGGGTCCTCTTCTTTCCCTCTTTCCTCACTTTAGTTTGAGCTGAGCGTGCTTTGCTACTCTTCCTTCGATCCAAAATTAAGAACATTCTTTCAGGGGCACCTGGTGGCTCAGTCATTGAGTGTCTGCCTTTGGCTCAGGTCGTGATCCAGGGGTCCCAGGATTGAGTCCCACATCAGGCTCCTCATGGGGAGCCTGCTTCTCCCTCTTCCTGTGTCTTTGCCTCTTTCTCTCTGGCTGTCATGAATAAATAAATAAAATCTTAATTTAAAAAAAAGATTTTTTTATTCCAAAATGAAGAAGGAAAACAAGTGCATGGGTCCAGGAGGCCGCCATTCGAGTACCGGAGCCATCTTGGTGAAGATGTTCCAGCCTGAGCCTTGTGCCAGGCTTCTGCTGTTGTTTATCCCCCCATGCCCACCCCACCCCCTACACACACACACACACAAAGGCCCAGTAGCATATGGTGCTTCCCGCACCTCTTCAGCAACTTCTTTGTCTCATGCAGTGAGACTTTCTCTCCTGGGGTGTGCATGCTGGGCCCCTCACTGGGAGCTACTGTATCATCTGACAGGCAACAGGCCACATATTGCTGGGCTCTGCCTCTGCTGGGAGATGCTTAGTCTTTTCACAGTTCATTCATTGGGAAAGGAAAGATGGCGCCCTGAGACTATTAACGTGAGGGATTTTGTCTGGGGACGGAAGGAGGAGCAATTCTGGGAAAGTCTAAAATCTCATAGGCAAGGTAGATTTTGATTGCTTGAACTCTCTGTCCCAATTTGTCACGAAAAAGTGAAGATAATGACAGCAGCTTCTATATACTGCTTGCCATGTGGTAGGCTTTGCGCCAAGACCTTTAAAACCAAATTTTAATTGAACGATACAAACCTGTGAGGCTTGTCTCACAGGCAGTGAGCCACAAATCTGAACTCAGGTCTCCCTGTCCCTCTATTGGCTCTTGCTGCTATGGTACCTCTTCTGATCTTTTTTGCAATCATTGTTGGGGCAAGCTTCCTAAGACACATTAATAGTGTCACTCCAGCATTAAAAGGAAAAGAAGAAAAAAGAAAAGACTCCTTCATCTCTGTAGTAACGTGTTCCAAAGTTCTTTCCAAAGAATCTTTCTTCCACAAAATATTATTAAATGTCTGCCTTCCATCTTGACCCCGTCTCAAAACAAAGGGAGCTTGGTGACTTCTTGTGTTAGAAAGGATGGGTTGCTCTGCTTCATTATTGCAGGATTTCTCCAAGCCTCAAGTGTGTTACTGCTAGTGAATTTCCACTGAGGGAAAACAGCATGCGGTGTTTCCCAGACTGGATACCTCATGGAACGTTTTGTCTTTCTGAGGATGTCATGGACCTGGTTACCTGGACATTCTCCTGGAAATGCTGGCCTCTTAATGCTTCAATCTGGACTTCCAGGCCCTGCCTTATCCTATTTCCCCCCATTATTATTTAGCAGGAACATTTTCTCTTCTGAGAGTGGGCAGTCTTCTTCCCACACTAGAACTTGCCTCATACCCAAGCCTAACTCAAGTTCTCTCTTCCTATCTATCATGCCATCCTCAGCCTGCCCCTACTTCCAGTCCTACACTAAGCCCTATGGATCCTCCCCTTACCTTGTCCATAATTCATTCTAGCTACCCAATTAGAACCTGGCCCATGCTCTAATTGCATGCAAAGCACAAATTAATACTAAATCTGCTTAACATAGACTATTCTCTTTTAAGTCTAAAATTATTCTGTGCTTACCAGCCTTGTTTCATCAGCTAGATTGCAAGTTCTGTGTGATGTTCTTTCTTCTCTTTATTGAAACCAACAACATCTGCCACTGAACAGAGACCATGACTCTTCAGTCTGGCCACAACCCTCCTTTTCATTCTGGCTTTCTTATAGGATGACTGACTTGCCCCAGCTTTCCTCGGACTTTGCTGGCTTTTGCCTTGAAATCCCATTCCTATTACAGTATAGTTGCTTACACCAGAGGATCATTAAGTGGGCAGACACCCAATCAGGGTTTGCTGTTCAAATGATTGATTCCCATCCAGGGCAGGCCCAGGCTAGGGCAGGCTGAAGGCTAGGCAGCAGTATGACAGAGAATTTGGAACTGACTGTACTCCCTCCACACCAGCTAAAAAGCACAGGAAGTAACACTAAAATCTTCAAATCAGCAGAACTGCTCTGTGCAATGCATAGGACTGTCTATAAGTCATTAGTTGTATGTTAGCTTCTTTCTAGAAACAGGAACCCCCCCACCCCCAGGCTTGGCTGATGCATACAGGTAGGCGAGTTTGCCGCCATGTAGAATGACTCCCAGGAATGGGAGAGCTATCGTGCAATTCTGCTGGGTTGTTCAAAATAGTTATCATTATATATATCGCTGGGGAAATTGCAGAGGCCATATTTTTTAAATGAATATAAAGTTGAAAAGGAATTTTGACAAGTCAGATTCACCAAAGCCAAAGTAGGCCACCCTGACTTGAGCTGTCAATAGGTGTTAGGGAAGCCACTGGGAGATTAACACCCTTTCACGGTGACCCAGCTGTTCTCTTGAAGGTGATAACATGCAATCAGGCACAAGATGACGAACAAAAGCAAGTGGGGGTGACAACGGGGAGTTTCATAGCTAAGGATCCAGCAGACCTCCTACTTAATTTTCCAAAAAATGACAATTTTCTTTTCTTAATCTAAGTAGCATGATTTTCCAACCTTCTTCAACTACAAGAAAGGAAAGATTTCGCTGAGTATTTTCCTCCTATTATATTACATTACATTCATTTTCAGGAAGCTACTATATAAAGAGAAGCTCTCCATATAGAAAAAAAAAATCTCTGTGTGTCTGTGTGTGCGTATATTCATTTATTTTAATTGATTTTTATTATGCCATTTATATTACACTGTTATTTATTATGTAAATATATATATATATATACAGAAAGGTGGAGGCCAATGCCCATCCAAACACAACTTGTCCCATCACCAAGTGGGCATGTTGTATGCCATGTTGGGGAAAGTCACAACAACCTCCAGGACCCACCTTCCCCATCTAAAGTCAGGATTCCTCTGAGGTCATAGGTGAATCGAACTGAAGTCACATGCTCAGTGGCCTGACTTCTCATAGTCCAGCTAACAACCCACTAAAAGGAAAGACTTATATTTCTAGGATCCTGCTATATTCTTTGGTCAAATGGAAGTACAGCAATACAATAGACTCCAATGTTGCTTTTAAAGTTTGCATGAAAATAGAGTCTGATTGAGGGCATGGACTTCCCAAATGATTATCCACTCCATGCACTGTGAAATTCGGTATTGGTGTTTCTCCCATTTTTAACATCCCTATCAAATTTCTTTAAATAGCTTGAAGTCTCAACATGTTGTGTGGTGGCAGCAGTTAGCAGAACGCCCCTGCTCAAATGTCTATCCTCCTGGAAAGTATCAACTTAACCCACCTCCATTCCCATTAAATATTAGCGAGCTTATTTGGGCATTCTGAAGACGTGGAGATAATTTTCAGTGTCTAAAATAACTGCCCTAAGTAGGCAATTTGAAGTTTGTTTGTTTTAAGGACACGTAACAAAGACAGGAGAGATACCGGAAAATTAAAAAGCATTTTTTTAAAGGCAAAGGATAGAATAAGCGACACCAGCAGTGATATAGCAGTTGTCCATCTTCTGAGTCTTCTTTCACGCTTTCTTTACAACTCTTATCACCCAGTGTTTTAAATGGGCACTTATTAAGTCAGACATAATCTATATCTTTCATTAGACAAAGCTAAGAACTCTGTTCTGGATCTCCAAAGCATTGGAGCAGTGCTTTGGTAAGTTTTTTGGGTTGTTTTGTTTCGTTTTAAAGATTTTATTTATTTATTCATGAGAGACACACACACACAGAGAGAGATAGAGAGAGAGAGGCAGAGACACAGGCAGAGGAAGAAGCAGACTCCCTGCAGGAAGCGTGATGTGGGACTTGATCCCAGGACCCCGGAATCATGTCCTGAGCCAAAGGCAGCCGCTCAATCACAGAAGACTATGGAAACATGCTTGGTCAACAAGCAGTCACAAATGTTCTTGGACTGTAGGGTCTGGTTTTGCCTTGGGGTAGCTCTAGCCATCTCTGGAAGACTCAATTTCCACAGCAGCATGGATGGGGTGAGGCCAGATGAACTTTAAGATTCCTTATAGCCCTGACAGTCTATGGGTCCATAGAAAATAAATAAAAATCAATTAATATTCATAAGCATATTATTTTCACTTCTAGACACCCAGCCTTAGTGAGAATGATAGAATTATGCTTTTAAATACAAAAGTAGTAAATGTTCATTGTAGACAAATAGAAAATAATGTCTCTCCCCTCCCTCCCTCAAATATTCCTAAAATCCTAGTACCCAGAAATAGCCATTTGCAACATGGTAGTGTTTATCTTTCAGAATATTTCCTAAGCTAAAACCTAAATATGCATATATCTACATGTATAAATGAGATACTACTTTGCATGGCTGCAGGATATAGTTATTAGTTTAAATTGTCTAAGGACCAGTTGGCATTATATATCAAAAGTCTTGGAAACACATGTATTATTTGATTTAGCAAATTGTATTGCTAACAGAGTAATGAGAAAAGTATGCAAAAATTATATTAAAGGATGTTCTCTATAGCATTGTTTAGAATTGGTTTTTAAAGATGGAAACAAACCAAATGTCCTAAAGCCAATATTCTGTTAGATAACTTAGGTGGTATATTCACACTATGGAGTACAATGCAGCCTTTAATAATGATACTCAGATATATTTATTTAGGAATATGGAAACGTACCCAGGACCAGTACTTGGAGCAGTTCCTCTGACATCCACAGGTAAGGTTGCTTACTGAAGTGGTTCCTTAAAACCACAGCAAAGCTGCCAGGATGGCATAGCCCCGATCTGGGTTGCTGACAATTACAGGCTCTCCATATGCTCTGCAATTTCCACAAATGGCAGGCTAACATTTCCCTCCTGCTGGCACTTGTGGGCTTGCCACAACTGTCACTGTTCCTGTCCTCATTCTCCGCGCTATCTCCTAAAGCCTTTGCCCACTCTTACCAAGGCCAGAGAGACACATTCTTGAAGCTAAAAAAAAAAAAAAAAAGTCTGCTGGGTGGTGGCTGTCTTGTATTTCACAGTGACAGCAGCCTTCCTTCCTCTGGGGCCGGGCAGGGGCTGAGGGCAGCAGGAGATGCAGAAGGCAGAGGCAGCTGGAAGAGGCAAGAGAGGCATGGGAGTGTTCAGAGGCGTCCAGCAGAGGGAAGGTCACAAAGAAATCAGGAGACAAGGTGCTGGAGATAGAGCAGGAACTGGAAAGCTCTATTCTTTAAATAACCATAAAGAGGATGAAACTAAGATGCCACCCTGCTGTCTTTCCTTTGGTAGCCTGACAAGTGAATGAAGAAAGGAAAGGAAATTCAGAGTAGAGTCAGCCAGGTTCTGAGCTTGTTTGCTGGTCCCAGGGAAGGAAAAGCTTTCTTTCTTCCACCTGCTTCCCTTCCCTTCATTCCATCCCACTTTGATTCTCCTGATCCATCTACATAGACACTTGCCCATCTCTGTTGTCAGAATCCAGCCAAACGTCCCAATGGCTGGGGTGGTGCTAAACAAGATGGGGTCTTAGGTGGGAGGAAGGTTGCTGGTCCACCTGTGCAGGGTGGGATGTGTGTCATGGTTCACCTACTCCCCTTCCACTCTTCAATGTGCTGTTCTCCACTGCAGTGACTGCAGACTAAGAGAGTCTGAAATCTGAAAGTCCTGTACAGTAACTTTCTCGTCCTCTCTTGGCTGTGGTTTGGTTGTACCTAGCTTCTACTGGGCATCGTCTGGCTTTCCTTCATATCTGAATTTCTCTTAATTTCCTTTATTTCTTAATTTCACTAACTCCAAGTATATTTACCAGGTTTGGACTGTCACCAACTCCCTTTCTCTCTATGATTTGGAATAGCACCCAATTAAACTAATCCAACTCCCTCTCTAAAATGAAGCATACTTTTCCTCAATGTCTCTATATTTTCCACCTCTATACTTCATCATTGTGTAACGATGAGTGATTAATTAATTTACCTTTTAATTAACAGACACGGTAAGTCTGAAGCACAATTATAAGCAATTAAAGCCTGCCCAGCATCCCCTTCAGCTGCCTGGCAGTGCCTGCTGCCCACCTTCTTGTATTTTTGTGTATCCAACCACCATGAGGCCATTGGTAGTTACAGCTTTTGCTGGCCTCATGCTATTGTGTTGTCCCTCCAACTTCCAAGAATCTTAGTTTCTTAACTAGAGGGATAAAATGTACAATGGAACTCCTGATGTGACACAAAACTCATGGTCAGTGTAGATCACCACATTCCCCAGTTGAAGAGGAATCCAATGAGTCAACAACACAGCCTCACAGTAGAAGGACATTCAATTACCTGAGCACTTCCTATGAGCCAAATACTATGCAAGATGCTGCATGCCCACCAGGAACCATTATCCGTTCAGATGCTGAAGACACAGTTCCTGTCCTCAAACTAGACATATGTAGACAAAGTAGTCACCTGGTAATGGCTTATAGACATTTATAAAGGACATCGGCAAGGGGAAGTTGAAAAGCAGTCAGACCAGAAAAAGCATCAATTTATGACAATAAAAATAATCTGTATTTATTAAGTGCTGACCAAGAGCCAGGCTCTTCATCATCTTCATCATCAGAAAGATATTAAATGATGTAGGTATTAAATTAAATTACTTTGTGGGCACTTGAGTGGCTCAGTCAGTTAAGCTTCAGCTCAGGTCATGATCATAGGGTCCTAGAATGGAGCCCCACATCTGGCTCCCTGCTCAGTGGGGAGTCTGCTTCTCCCTCTCCCTCTGCCAATCCCCCTGCTTGTGCACTCTCTCTCTCTTTCAAATAAATAAGTGAAATATTTTTTTAATTAATTAATTAAATTACTTTTACTGTCAGTAATGTATTCATGTGTACAATGGTTACTTATTGATCTGAATAAGAATTAAGTTTTATTTTGTAAACAGATGGATGAAATGGAGTTTATTAAAACCAAACAACAATAATTGGTCTTCCTGGCTTAAAAGCTTCTAATTCTGGAACATAATTAATACTAAATAATATTTTAATGTAATTGATATTTAAACCACAACATGAATTATGACTAGTATTAGTTGTGACAATTAATAATTTTTAGTACATCCTAGAAATAATCTCATTTATTACTCCTACTAACCTATGTGAGAGATTTTATTATAGGTCACATTTTACAGATAAGGAAACTGAGGCACAGAAAGGTGAGATAATCTGTGCCCAGTTTTAAACATGGTGAATGGCAGAAATGATACTGAAACCAAATTCTACTGGGTTTTGAGCCCACAGTGTCCTGACCCATGACCATGCCAACTAGATTCAGTTACTAGTGTTTGTTTGTTTGTTTGTTTGTTTGTTTGAAGAAGGCTCCACTCCCAACATGGAGCTTGAACTTACAACCCTGAGATCAACAATCACATGCTCTACTATCTGAAGCAGCCAAGTGTTCCAGATTCAGTTACTAGTTTCAATAATAAAGAAATCACAATTTAAATAAATATCTAGGGTATGTTTCACTATGATAGGTAAAATTTACTTGAAAAATAATTGCATCAATTTTTTTTATATTTCTGACAATCAACAAACAAGTTACCCCTTTCCGGAGGGTTTCACTAAAGTGTTCATCCCTATTAAAATTCTTATCTGAAAACTCCAAGCATAGCTTTCAATCACCCAAGCTGAATTTTTAAAAGAGGAGTGGTTGCATCTTTTACAAACAGTTTTTTGTTTGAAGTCCTGACAGCTGTGAAAGCCAAAATTGTTTTTCCCTCCCTATGTGTTGCTTATGGGAGATGCAGGGTCTTATGTAAGAAACCTCACTCAAAATAGGCCTTGGGGACACTTGCATGGCATCCACTCATGGTGCTTCCTGAAGAAGCTCTTTGGAGAGCCAGGCCTGTCAGGCTCCTGGGGAGCCTCCCTGATTGCCTGATGAAGACATCACAGACCAAAGGGAACATTTAAACACTGCTGGCTGTTTTGCATTCCTCAGAATGCAAATCTCTTGATCCTGCCTCTAGGTTGTACCTTGCAATGGAAGAATCAGGACCTGACTCCTGATCCAGTTGCCAATGACTTAGTGTGTTGTCGTCTTTTACTAGGAGTTAAGAAATGCTTTAGATGATTAAAATGTTTTAAGGTTCCCCCAAGTTTTCTTCCAAAAATTGCCTCTGACTCTGCCTAGGGTTAGTTTCTCTGGTTTCTGATTGCCTTCCCCTGTATCCTGTGGGTTTTCACTGTGTGTTGCTAGATACTTTGAACTTATTGTCCCAAGAGGGGGCTAAGCTTGTATTATGTATTAGGTAACTTCAAGGACATGAAGCTAAATGGAGCAAAAAAAAGAGCCTAAGATTTTACTGGAGGAATTTGTGCCAAATATCATACTCAAAATAATAAGAATCTGAACTTTTCCCCACCAAATTTCTGACTGGAAAGATGAAGATGTTAGAGCGCATGGCTTATAACCTCCATCTCCACATAAATAATTTTATGCTTGAATAGACTTTTAAAACACATAAATATGCATGCTATTGTAAGATTCCCACATGGGATGATGTTTTAATGAAGGCTGCTGAAGTTTCAAGAGAAGTTTCCCTAGAACCATGGGGTTGCGATCGTAACTGAAAAAAGAAAAATATAGAAGTGCTCATTCTTAACTTCTGCTACACTGAAGACAAATGTGTGATTTATTTTTTTAAGATTGTATGTATGTATTTGACAGAGAGAGAGAGAGAGATAGCATAAGCTTGGGGAGTGGCAGGCAACGGGAGAGGGAGAAGCAGACTCCCCACAGAGCAGGGAGCCCAATGCGGGACTCAGTTCCAGGACCCTGAGATCATGACCTGAGCAGAAGGGAGCTGCTTAACCAACCAAGCTATCCAGGTGCCCTCGAATGTGTGATTTATCAAAATGGTCTGGATTCAAGAAAAGGCTTCCTGTAGTTGACCCCACACATAACCTAAAGCAAGTAAGCCTTAAGTCCAAATAAAACCTTGTTATAGCAAATAATGAAGAAAGACCTTTGAAACCAAAGTTCTTTCAGTCTTATGTAATGGACCGTAAAAATTCTCCCCTTTACAAATATAGATACTTCCTAAAAATTCAAAACCAATTATGTTTTCTGGACATTTGTACACCTCTTTCAAGACACAAGCCCCCTCCCGCATTCTCACATGTTTCAACTCATTCAAGTAACCTTACTGAGAAATTTTCAATGCATTTCCACAGAGACTCCCATATCCAGGTACCTGATACTTAGCACAGGCTGGATTAAAAAGGCAAGGTGTCTTTACATTCCTGTGGCAGTTTCTCCATATTTTTCAAATAGCACTCATGATTTTCTACTTGAAATCTGCTATTTATAAATATTTCTTGCTACCTAAACTACAAGCTTCATGAAAGCAGGAACCATATACCTGCAAGGACTGCATCCTATCATGTTATAGCCCATCCCATCATTTTATAGCATTTTGCACTATAATTACTCAGTAAATATCAATGGAAGGACCCAGAAAATCCCCCTTCTTAGGAACGCATCCTACAGATGTGTTTGCACACATGCAAAAACGTATTCTTCTTGTAGCATTACCTTCCACCATAAAAATTAGGATCTACGTAAAATTCCCATCAATAGAGAAGTGGTTAGATAACCATCCATAACACGCAGACTATAGATTGCTACATATCTAAAAATATTTTTAGGGGCAGCCCTGGTGGCTCAGTGGTTTAGCGCCGCCTTCAGCCCAGGGCCTGATCCTGGAGACCAGGGATAGAGTCCCACGTCAGACTCCTTGCATGGAGCCTGCTTCTCCCTCTGCCTGTGCCTCTGCCTCTCTCTCTCTCTCTCTCTCTGTGTGTCTCTCATGAATAAATAAATAAAATCTTTTAAAAAAATAAGAAAATAAAAATATTTTTAAAATATACACATGCACTTGATAACAGGAGCAAATTATGAAAGATATGGCAATGTGTCTATGATATTATGTGAAAAAAGTTAAAAAGGAAAGTTACAGAAAATATATAGAGTATGCTTCCATTTTTTAACAAGCATACACATATATGCTATATTATGTACTATAACATTTTTATACATCAAAAAATATCTGAAAGGATATAGAGTATGACTCCTCCGGGAAGTGTGATGTGATGGAGAAAAGGAGAATTGTACTCCTTTATGTGAATTTTGAGGCTGTTGATACTCTTTATGCCGAGTATGTATATTTTTACAATAAAAGCTTAAGGGGGGCTCTTTGGTGGCTCAGTGGTTGAGCATCTGCCTTGGGCTCAGGTCTTGATTCCAGAGGTCCTAGGATCGAGCCCTACATTAGGCTCCTTGTAGGGAGCCTGCTTCTCCCTCTGCCCATATCTCTGCCTCTCTCTGTGTGTCATGAATAAATAAATAAAATCTTCAAAAAATAAAAAGTAAAAAAATAAAAGCTTAAGAAAAATAAATATTATCTGAATGAATGAATGAATGAATGAAAATTGAATGAATAAAGCCTACATTACCAAATGGTTAATTCTGAATATCTATTCTGGTTATGAGGAGATGCTAAAATCAGTCCTCTCCTGAGGATGGAAACGTTACAGGATTAGACAAGTATTTACTGAAAGGCAACATAGAATCATGTAAATTACCCTATCCTAGGAGTCTGTAGACTAAATTCCTGAATCATCAACTACCTACCAAGCTCTGTGATTAGATAGGTTCCCTAGATCTTAGTTTTCTAATTTACAAAATAAAGTGGAGCTGATTTATAAAATCAGGTTTATTTTTTAAAAAAAACAAGCTCCAAAATTCCCTGAATTCTAAACTCCTTACCCCTTGAAAGAGAGAGAAAGAGAGGAGTATCATCAAATGGCTAGAGCATTAAAGATTTTAGGTGCACCACCATTAAAAGAAAGGCAGTTAACAGAATCTGACATTGGAAAAAAAAAGTGCTTAGAAGGTTAACATTCATTTTATGCTCTGCTTCATGATATAAATTTAGGCTTTCATCTGTATTCAGCCCTACATAACATCCTATAAGACAAGGGATCACTGTTTACAGTATGACATTTCAAATATCCAGATGATGGTCCATTTGGAATAGATTACAACTCTGCTTTCTATCATCAAGCATTCTTGGACTCATATTGCCTCCATATGTAACCAGGAACCATTTGTTGGTCCAGTTATCTTTCATTGGGGGGTAAAAAGGAAAGATGGGGGAAAAGTTAAACCCAGAAGTATTTCCTAATATTCTCTTCTAGATTAGAAACTAAAAAATGGATATACTGGTTGATGAGCAAGTAGCATCCATTAATAATGCCATAACAGAAGGGAACTTGAATCTCATCAACATGAAATGTAACCTCCTGTCTCAGAAACCATATTGATCCATGAATTTTATTCCAAATATGTTGCAAATATAAGAAGAGTTACTCAGATACAATGTAATGAGAAGAGCTTCTTTTTTTTTTTTTTTATTTTCCAGCCTTGAATTTAAGAAAAAAAGTAACTTCTTTGAATCATGACATCCTATTAACTGGAAAAGAGGGCCAACAGTTCGCATTGTCCCCAGTGATATTATATACAGTTCTTTCTATGGTTTCTGACAGAGGATCTTAATTAGACCTTAGAAAGGACAAGTTCATTTTTTAGCCAACTTTGAAAGACGATCTCACCCACCTAATTCTCCTTGAAAATCAATACATAGAGTTCCGCCTTTAACAGTTCCCAGAATGATATCCACACCAGGCCACCTCCCAGGCACCTGTATCTAGTTTTTGCTACCCAGATAGTCCTTTGTTTCTTTAAGAGTTACAAAGAAAGATCTAGTCTGGCTGCACTGAGAACAATGGGAAATAAAAAGTTTCAGAGCCGGAAGAAAGATATAGTTGCCCTCCTCGAACTGGGAAGCCTGGGAATTTCAGAACAGTTGTCAGAGAGGGTCATGAAATCAGGACTGGCAAAAAAAAATAAAAAGGGCCACATAAGTCCTCTGGCATGCACTTGCCTCCACACACTCTCTCTTCTGCCCTTCTGCTATTCCTTCCAAGTGCTTTCCTACCTCCCTGACAGTTGACTGGGCATCCCTTCTTCCCCACAGCAGAACCTTGAACTGGACCAGCCTTCATCATCTGAGCAGAGTCCAGCAATGGAACGTTTTCTTCCAACCTTGTCCAAACATGCCTTCCCTGTGTAGACTCTACAAATTGGTAGATACTAAAACAGTTAAACTGCTGAAGAACTGAAGTGTAAACATTGTTTCAGTGGCTTCTGAGAGGAAAGCCATAGAGTCAAGACAGCACTTCGCAGTTCCTATCTGCTGATCCTACATTTGTAGGATCTCTGAGCCCAGGTGCAATCTTACAAATCTAAATACTGGGTTCCAAGTAACCACTTGCAGTGGCTTCAAGTTGGCCTGGAAGATGGAAACTATTTGTCATCACTGTCTTGCCCTCTAAAAGCAAAAGCTACAATTGCTTAGATAAGCAGAGATAGCTGCCAAAGGAGATGGGTAAGTACCTTGTCATAGGTAAGGTGAATCTTCCAATGAACCTATGGTGATGCCACACAACCTACCAATGAAACTGCTCTTCCCTTAAATAAACTCCTTCTGGGGGTGCCAGTGTGGCGCAGTTGGTTAAGCATCCAACTCTTGATTTTGGCTTAGGTCATAATCTCAAGGTCATGGGATGGAGGCAGCATTAGGCTCCATGCTCAGTGTGGAGTCTGCTTGAGATTCTCTCCTTCTCCCTCTGCCCTTCACCCACCTCTCTTTTTAAAATAAATAATCAAATCTTTAAGAAAAACAATATCCCCCTTCTGATTCAGTACTGTAAGGACAGAAGTGCCTATAATGTCCATCTGCAATGCTCTGTGATGATAAAGCCACCTTTCTTCCATCCTTTACTACCTAATGATTTAAGTCATAAGCCTTAACATCAACAAAATCTTTGCTAAACATTTAAATTCAGTGGAAAAACAACATAAATCGCCACTGTTCTTGGATGCTTATACTCACACGAATGTGTTTTTGTCTCACCCAATTCTAAACTTGTAAGCATTTGTTAGTGGATGGCAAAAGCATGCAGTGTTCACTCATAATGAATAACAGCTCACTTAAAAACTCTACTCGGCAAATTTTATTAGTCAGTTTGAATTTGGGGAAACCTTTCTGACATCTTATAATACCACTTGATCTCCAGATTATTGTACTGAATTAACACATTTGTTGCACATATATTATGGACCCACCATATACAAAGTAGCTGTTGGAATCAATGACATATGTTGACACCAAAATTGTCCAACTTTGGATAAACAAGCCAATTGTTTGGCATTTGTATAGAAGCATAATTTCTTTTCAGTGGCTTGGATTTGTGACTTTTCTCCCTGTCATCCCACTCCCACCTATACATGCCCATTAACACAAGAATCAAATTACCCTTGTTTTATTCATATTGGGGCACTTCACCACAGATGTCTTCTGAAAACCTGTTAGATAACCAGAATCCCTCATTCATATTCACATGGTGTCTCAATCCTTTCTGCAGGATTTCAACACTTTTTTCCAAATTGTTTGGCATTCTTCTTCTCCTGTAAAGGTTCGGAAGTTGGCTGTAGTTTTCTCTCAGACAAAAGCTGCCTAACATACTAAGTAACTCTCATTAATAATGAAATTTTATCCAGCCAATCAACTGCTGCACGACCATTTACACAATGTACCCAGGAGGAAATTCCAGTTTGACTCCTCACAACACACACCCTGTTCAAGAGTAAGCACTCTATAGGTTTTTTTGGTTTTGTTGTTTTGTTGGTTTTTTTTTTTTTTTGGTTCATTTGCCACTTAATCAAACTTAATTTTTCTGTAAACTGAACTTCATACTAGAGAACAAGATAATGAGATTAGCAAGTTAGGGAACATCAGAATCCCACAGATCTGCAAAAACCAGTGATGTCTACACCTGATGCTACTTTTCCCTAACCAGAAATGTTATTAATAATCTCAAGCTTGGTGTCTATTTCATTGACTGTGAGCTGGGCCCTCATCTCTTCAAATAAATCTGGGCCATTTAAACTACATGATTGGCTGGAGAGGAAAAATTTCTCTACAACCAGAAACTGAATTTTTCATAGCAGAACTAGCATAACACTACATACATGGTGAATAATTTTTGTAAAGCACATGTTTTTCCAAAAAGGCCAATTTTGGGGGGAAATAAACAAAGACCACCCAAATAAGAGCAAGCAGAAACTATCCATCTATTCTGAATTGACTATATTAAGGGAGCCAGCCACCATCACCTGAGCTTGGCAGAGCCTCAAACGCAGGCAGAGCAGGAGCGGAGTATTGAGATGGGGACAAGGAAAGGCTTCAGATGTGCTCCGAGTGGAAGCTGGGAATGGGCTAACTAGAAAGGGGGTGTCCTATGTTATCAGTTAGGGAAGCATCTTTGGCTTTCTCCACTTGGCCCTAAACTGGAAGCAGGGACAAAGATTAGGGAAGGTATCAGTTGCCGACCAAGTCCTGGGTATTTGGGGCCCATTGTTACAGGGGTTTGATTTCCTGGACTTGTTACTACAAGTTGTGGGTCAGAATTCTGTGTTCCTTCAAGGCCTGGCCATTGGCAATTTGCATATTCAATCTCTCAACTGACATGCTCTGAAGGGTCTTGCTTAAATCCGGCAACATTACAGTGGCCATGCTATCCTAACAAATGGTACCTCCCATCCAAGTAGCTGATTTAGCACTTTTCTTCCATGATGGCAAAGTAGAACTCATTCAATATATATTATTGTGAAGAAAGGAAAAACCACAAATAAATACTAAATATCCCACCATGTGTAAAAGATAACTGTGTTAACATTCTGAAACGTACATTTCCACTGTTCGTTCTCTATACAAAATTCACAAAAAGAGGATTGAACTGGGCATGGTAATTTGCAAACTCTTATAAACCAACCAAAAAACCCAATAATCACAAGCATTCTTCTGCTTTGTCATTTAGCAACTTTCCCCGTCGTCATTTAAATGACTGCTATTTTAATGACCACATATATAAGTAGTATTCTGCTAATCTGGGATCTTCATGGCATCTACTTTTCACTAGCATAAAAAAAATATTGCACAGAACATTCTTGCAGGTAATTCTTCCCATGCAGTTCTGAATAACAGATTCTCAAGGAAAAAAATTGGGGGGCACCTGGGTGGCTCAGTTAAGCATCTGCCTTCAGCTCAGGTCATGATCCCAGGGTCCTGGGATCCAGCCTAGCATCAGGAATCCCTGCTCAGTGGGGTGACTGCTTCTCTCTCTCCCTCTGCCCTTCCTCCTCACTTGTGCACCCTCTCTCTCTCTCTCAAATAAATAAATAAATAAAATCTTTAAAAAAAGAAAAGAACATTTTTTTTCAAGTGTTGGTGATAAGAAATAACCAAAAAGCTATAGAATAGAGAAGACCCATGGAGGCTGATAGGTCTGATGTGCCTGTTTCACCACCATTACCCCCCCCACATTTCCTTCTGGTCCCAATGTCTTCATCCTAGGGAAGATACTCTCCAAAGGTACAGCAACAAAGCTACTCTTCAATCCTTCCAGCCCTGTTTCTGTGGTTCCTGAGAGCATCCTTGGGCCTGGGGACTCAGGCAGCACTCCTGGATGGAGCCCGGTGGAGCCATTCGACTTGTGGGCCTGGACACTTTGGTGGAGGCTGAAAGGCTACTGCCCACATCTTACCTGCTCTTCCCTGACAGGCTCATGAAATCATAACAAAACTCTCAGAAAGCCCTCTTCCCAGGCTTCAGCCTGCCCATGAGCCTGGGGCAATACAAGCCACAGGGCCACAGGTGAATGGATCCTTGAGGTTACCTTTCTGCTGCACAGCTAAACCATAGCATCATGTTGTTTCCTGTCAAGCTCCAATATTTTAGAAATATCATAAAATTTGTGTGAAACACTGAGCTGCCCCAATAGGAACCAGCACTGCTTTGGTGTTGGGGAAACAAGCACATTTAAAAGTTGTGACCAGGGCCACCTGGGTGGCTCAGTGGTTGAGCGTCTGCCTTCAGCTCAGGTGGTGATCCTGGGGGTCTTGGGATCGAGTCCTGCATCGGGTTGTCTGAGAGGAGCCTGCATCTCCCTCTGCCTATGTCTCTGCCTCTGTGTCTCTCGTGAATAAATAAATACAATTTTTTAGAAAAATAAAAATTAAAATGAATAAAATAAAAGTTGTGACCCAGGGTAGATCCAGGTAGAAGCTGTGAGGCTCATACAACTTGGGGATGCCCTTGAAGAAAGAGAATCTGAAGTCACTAGTATAAAAATTAGCTGCAGGGCTTTAGAATGGACCTGGCATGGAAGGGTGCTGCAGCCCAGATTTGCCACTAAAACTCCCTGGGGCTTAAGAAAATACCAGTCCAGAAGCTTCCAATTCCCCATAGATAATCAGATCATTATCTGGGGATGGGAATGTGCATTTCTTTTTTTAAAATATTTTATTTAAATTCAATTTGCCAACATATAACACCCAGTGCCCCTCCCATCAAGTGTGATATCTAAGGAATTCTCTTGCAATGCAAAAGAATTGGCCCACACTTTGCCCGTGTTCATGCGCTGAGAATACAACTAGCAAACTGGTGGTTGGTGGCTCTTTAAGAAAAAAAGTACAAAACTGTCTTTCACATTTCACAGCCATCTTATCTACTTTCCCATGTTTTATAAAAACAAAACAGAATCCACATGATACCACGAGGATCCCTCCCCGGGCTCTCGGAAGGGTTCCAGTAGGTAACGTTTCGTTTGTCTCACAGTCAAGCCACCCCAGGGTGGGGGGACGGGGAGAGATGCCTACTCTAGAGGTTGGCAGAGCCCCATCTAAGAGGCTGAATTTCCGAAAAAGTAGAGACCATGTCAATTCTTCAAAAAATGCAGTGCTTCCCCTCAGAATATCAGACAATGGGGCACGCCTGGGTGGCTCAGTGGTAGAGCGTGCCTTCGGCTCAGGTCGTGATCCTGGGGTCCTGGGATCAAGTCCCACATCGGGCTCCCTGCAGGGAGACTGCTTCTCCCTCTGCCTATATGTCTCTGCCTCTCTCTGTCTCTCATGAATAAATGAATAAAATCTTAAAAAAAAAAAAAAAACAGACAATGGTTGTTACAATTACCATAGGGGGATAGCATAATGTCTACAAATGGATACTGTAGATGCAAACTAAAGAATTCAAACCTTGACCTTGCCATGGACTATGTGACCTTGGTTAATCAGTACACTCTCTGGATATCTGTTGCCTCATGTCTAAGATGGAGATGATGAAGGCACCTCTTTTGCAGCACAGTTTTGAGGAATCAGCACCCGGGAAGGACTGGTGGCCATCAGTAGAAGCAGTAGCTTCAAGAGAGAGCTTACGCCACTGACCTTGGAGACAGACAGCCGGCATTGGGATCCTGGGTCCACCACTTTATAGCTGTGCTGTGCAAACAGAGGCAAGTGAAATAATCTCTCTGGGCCTTGTCTTCTCCTCTATGAACTCTGATATCATAATCATCATCACAGTAATAATATCTACTTCAAAGTTCTTGAAGGATGATGTGCAATAATGTAAACAATTTTGCGCTGTGCTCAGCACGTAGTAAGGTGACACAAATCTGGCAGCTGTTCTGTTGCTGCCGTGATTTTCTCATTGGATGACCTTATGAATCCTCACTGGCTCAGGAAACCTAAAGCATGGCGGAAGCCCCCTGACTCTTCCCCAATGTCCATTGCTAAGCACATAGAGAAGAGTCCATAAAATTCTCTTGAATCAAAACCAAAATGGAATCAAATGGCTTTATCTCATCAATATCAATCACCAGAATTTATCATTCATTTTTTTAGGGTTTGTCAGAAGCAGTTTTATTTATTTATTTTTTATAAATTTATTTTTTATTGGTGTTCAATTTGCCAACATTATCATTCAATTTGTTAACAAAAGTAATTCGATGAAAATCATTATCTAACTGGCCTGTTTCTGCCTTAACCTTCCATTGTTTCCCCATTAAATCACACTCCTACATTACAGTTGGTGGCAGGGAGCAGGGCGACTTAGTTTCTTAAGGGTCAACCAAATTTGTCCCTTCGGCTGAACAACTGATTGGCCTACTTATTGAGAGCTTCATGATTGTTATTAATGTTTTGTGTGGTCGATCTTGAATATGTAGAATACTGAAACTATCATGGGTAGTAGGAGAGGCACAGTTGTAGAGGTTGTTGTCATTTTGTAAGCCACCAGCAAAATGGCTAAGGTTCCAAGGCCACCTGACAGATGGCTGATAATTATCAATGAGCCTGTTGGAAGCCATCTGGAAAGGGGGTCCAACTATGAAATGCAGAGGTTGAAAGCACAGAATTCTGGCCAAAAAGCCTAGAACAAGTAGCAAAGGCCACCCTTTTGTTAAAGGGGCTACTTCTGCCCCATGCCCTAACTCTTTTGGGGCAGCCTCCCCTGAGAAGAACCACCAAGAAGGCAACATGGAAATCCTCCATTAACCGGGAGCTTCACTTAAAGAAACTTGTGGTTGCATTTCACTATTAGATACTAGAAAATACCACAGATTCCAAAATACTTATCAATTCATTCAAAAGTATGTGCAGCACCTGTTATGGACCATGAATGATTCCGACACCAGGATAGGAAGTTAAATCTTTCATGCAACATCTTTGTAACAAAGTCAATTGCAAACTGCCTTAAGATTTGTGTTTCCCAGGGCGCCCAGGTGGCTCAGTTGGTTAAGCGTCTGCCTTCAGCTCAGATCAAGATGCCAGGGTCATGGGATCAGGCCCCACATTGGACTCCCTGCTCAGCAGGGAGTCTGCTGTTCTCTCTCCCTCTGCCCCTCCCCCTGTTCATGTGCTCTCTCTCACCTGCTTTCTCTCAAATAAATAAAATCATTAAAAAAAAAAAAAAAAACAATTTGTGTTTCCTATAGTACATGGCACACAGTATTACTCAGCTAAATCTGGCCAAATTTAAATACACTGGAAATATACCTCTGGTACTACAAACTAGAATGACATGGTGTGCTAATATTATGTTCACCAAGGAAGATAGGACACTGTCATGTGTCTTCTATATGAACATGTCCTATCATAACAAAGAGACCAGGAGTGCCTCTAAGAGATTTCATGGTAACCAATATTGTCAACAACCTCCACATGGTGGACAGAGTTCACCATTCCCCCACTCATTCTCTCTGCAATCCATACCATCCCATGGGAACAAAGTGTTATGGGGATACACAGAGTAGGGAGCCTGATTTCTGCTGAGCATTTCCAAGAAGGTATTCCAAAGAGCAGACATTAAAGTCAGCCCTTGAAACATGAACAGGATGGTGGTGGTGGTAAATGGGAGGAAGAATATTCCAAGCAGAGTGAGCACCAGGAACAAAATGTAGAGAAGCACAAAAATGGAAATCAGGGTATATATCCAAAACAATTCAAAACAGGGATTCAAAGAGACATTCACACACCCATGCTTATAGCAGCATTATTCATAATAGTCAAAAAGTGCAGGCAACTCAAGTGATCAATGGCAGATGAATGGATAAACAAAATGTGATACATCCATACAATGGAATCTTAGCCTTAAAAAGGAAGGAAATTCTGACATACGCTACAACAGGGATGAATCTTGTGGGTACTATGCTAAGGGAAATAAGCCGGTCATGGAAGGACAAATATAGTATGATTCCACTCATAACAGTAACCAGATTAGTCAAATTTGGAGACAGAAAGTAGCATTGTAGTGGCCTGGAGCTAGGTAAGTGGGGAAATAGAGAGTTCTTATTTAACGGGTACAGAGTTTCAGTTTTGCAAGATGAGAAGAGTTCTAGAGATGGACAGTGGTGATGGTCACATAACATCATGAATGCACTTAATGCCTCTGATTTCTGCACTTAAAAATAGTCCAATTTATGTTATGTGTATTTTTTACCACAATAAAAAAGTGTTGGGGCACCTGAGTGCCTCAGTCAATTAAACATCTCACTTTGCCTCAGATCATGATCTCAGGGTCCTGGGATGGAGACCCATTGGGTTCTCTGCTCAGTGGGGAGTCTGCTTCTCCTTCTGCCTCTCTCCTCCCTATTCATGCTTGAGTTCTCTTTCTCTCTCAAATGAATTAATAAGAGCTTTAATTTTTTTTCCAAACCACTAAGCCCTGAGTTAAAACATTAGCTTTTAATTATTTAGACATTTATACTTTCAAAAGTGCTGGGCAGTTATATTTTATACAAATTTGTATTGTGCAAATTCAAAAGAGACACAATTGAAATAGTTATAAATATGATGTTATACAAAAAAAAATCCAGAAATGTGAATCTCCCTCTAAAATTTTGTACTTAACCAAGAAACATATAACTTTAAGCTACAGGAGTTGTAAGCTGTGTTTAAGATCAGAGACTTGGCAGCTTTAAGTGATAAAAATTCCGTCATCTTGGTCAGTGACTTCTCAACTATATAGCACATGATTTTAGTGATATATTGATTTTTTTATTTTTAAATATACTGTCATAAATTTTAAATTTTTCCTATGCTATATTCTTGAAATGCAAGCCCTTATTTGGTGGTACCATCACTAATATTGAAAGAAACCACAATTAGAAATAACTTTGGGGCACTGGGGTGGCTCAGTCAGTTAGGCATCTGCCTTCGGTTCAGGTCATGATCCCAGGGTCTTGGGATCAAGCCCTGTGTTGGGTTCCATGCTTAGCGGGCTGGGGGTCTGCTTCTCCCTCTTCCTCTGTCCCTCCCTCCACTTGTGCTCTCTCACACTGTCTCTCTCTCTCTCTCAAATAAATAAATAAAATCTTTAAAAATAAATACATACATATATATAAATATATATGTAAATACATACCTTTGGAACAGAAGAAGTGACACTATCTTAAGAAGCAAGTCAATCATTTATCAATGATTTGTCTATCTCTATAGATTAAAAGGCATACTCGAACATTTTTAAATGCCCTGCCTTCTCCAATTTGTGTGTTCTGAGAACACAGTCCCATGACTATATTATTCTAGAATTGTGTCTATAAAAACACATTCTTCACGTCAAATGCAAGCATCTTGTCTTATGGAAGTCCAGTTTCCTTTTAGAAATGCTATAACTGGACCCAGCAAATGGCTACGCTGCCAATCTGGAGTCCTCCTTAGCAATCTCCATGACTGCAGTGATTCCGCTGCCATGTTCAGTATTTACAGAGCCCACTCCCAGGCACGGAGCTACATTTGCTCAAAGACACCCATGCACATGTGAAGCAGACCTAAAGCACCAGGATGTGCACCTGCCTGGCCCCCAAGCACGTGAGTCTGGGAACACTTTCACTGAACTAGGATGCGTGGATGGCTAGAGGCTGCCTCCCAGATGGTAAGAAACTGCATCGACTCCTACACAGATCTTGCCTCCTGAAGCCCAACCTGAAAAATCATCACACTATTGGGCCTTGGATCACTGGAGGCTCCAAAAAGTAACCAAATAATTCAATTCAACGATTGGTCCATTGGAAAATGCAATAACTTGACCCTGTAAATCTATATAGTCTTAATCAAATCTATGAGTATGAGAAGATAGATGAAAATAGAGAGAGTATTCTAAGACACACGTGTCCGTCAAATAACAAGAAGAAAATTGAGGGCTAGAAAAATATTACTGAATATACTGGAGGCACATATAACATCAAACCTCTTATCAAATACACATGTTTCTCTTCCAAGCAGGCAAGCAGGGACACACAGTCTGACTTCTTGCCTATGTCAAGGTTGGTCTGTGAAAAGGCAGCAGTCGGGATCCCTGGGTGGCGCAGCGGTTTGGCGCCTGCCTTTGGCCCAGGGTGCGATCCTGGAGACCCGGGATCGAATCCCACGGCGGGCTCCCGGTGCATGGAGCCTGCTTCTCCCTCTGCCTGTGTCTCTGCCTCCCTCTCTCTCTCTGTGACTATCATAAATAAATAAAAATAAAATAAAAGGCAGCAGTTGATAACAGAGGGAAGTGTCCTGCCACTCTTTTAAAACCTGGAAACAAACCAACCACAATGTGAGGAAGGAAGCATCCAGTGAGGCTGTCATGTGTATCATCATGTCAGAGTCCAGCTCCATGACCTATCCTGGCACTTGTTAACTTGACTCCCTTTACCCAAAAGTATGAGAAGTTGGAGTTTAGAGAAGTGACTTCCCATTTCAGCCAGAGTTTTCTAGGGTAACAGAAGCATAGTCCTCTGCAGGAGAAACTTTGAAGAGGTGGGACCCCCCCCCCACCCTCCAAATCCCTGTGAAAAGACTTCTTCAGCCAGACGTCAAAAACTTATCACCCCTCCCCACCACAACACACACACTAGTAAGCTTCCCAGAAACATGGCAAGAATTAAATGGGATAAAATTAGAATGTCAGAAGAAATCCTTCCATAACCAAGATGCATCTGGAAATCAGTCCTAAGAGTCTACTCGAATTTCTGCTTCCTGCAGAGGTTTTGGTGGGGGCTGAGCAGTGGGGTGTCTGGGTCTCTACTTACCCACAGACTATAATTGACATAAGGAGAAAAAAAGAAGTGCATTGTGTTCCTAACTCAATTCTTCTCAGTTTTTATTTTTAATGCCAGGACTCCCTTTCTGTGTTTCAATCACACAAAATGGTACTTATTAATGAGCTCTCAAATTGCATAAAGAGAGATCTAAAGCACAGAAATACTAATATGGCCCGTGGCATTGTGGCTTTGAGTGTAGAATGGCATCTGTGAGCAAGTGAGGAGGACCTGCCCGCCGCGGCTATGGAAACCAGAGCCAGAAGAAGAGGGAAGAAGATGCCCGGAGTAAGCACTCAGGAGCTGCAAAGAGAAGAAATCCCAGAGAAGGAAGATGCTCAGCATTCCTAGACATAAACACACACACACACACACACACACACACACACACACACTGCTACTTTCACCAACATGACTCTCATATCCCAATCATTTTTCGTTATGTTGGTGGGTGCTAAAATTATAAAATTACAGTCTCTCCCATGAGCAAACATTTTATATATATTTATATATATAGGTATGTGTGTGTATGTATGTATGCATATGCACCTGTCTATGTACGTGTATGCATGTATGTATGTATGTATGTATGTATAGAATACTAGCTTAACAAATAAAAACAAGTATATTTGCAAGATATGAAAGGGCTGGGTCTTCAATCCATTATGATGATCCTCTGTGTGTTCCTCCTCCTTTCCAGATGGTACCAATTAAGAGTAAGACCCTCATCCTAACAGATGTTAACCAAATAAGCCCAATCTGAGGCTTTAATGAACAAAACCAGACACATTTACTTTACCCAAGAGAACAAATAATAAATATAATGTATACAGTGGGCCACTTGGGTTAACTTGCGGTGACTGGAGCTTTGACCTGTGGCTGTGATTAGTTTCAACTTTCCCCAGTATTTGTAATTAGCATACCGAAGACTGAGATAGTTGAGCACAATCCCACCCTTGGATTCCTTCCATTCACTTTCTTTTTCCTTAATATCATTTGAAGAGGCAATTTCCACTTCTAAGATACTTTTCATTGCTTCTATTGAAATGGGAAGCATGGCTTTTTAAGATTCTAAATCAATAACGATTAGCAACTAAGTGTGCAGCTTGCTCTGAGTCAAGAAAATATGTAGTTTTCAGCTCTGTCGGCTAGCTCTGGATGAACGTAGTTTACATCACCTCCATCATCTGTGCCTCAGGGTTCCTTCCGGTGACATTGGCCATGTGGAAGGGAGAGGCCCCTCAGGAGTTCAGACCGGCTCCCAGGGCCCCCAACCAAGCCCTCACATTCTCCTGAACAACAGGTGGCAGTAAAGAGACACATTCTGCAGAAGCTAATTAGAGGTTTCTGTTTCAGGAGGGGGTGTGCAAATGCTGCTTAAAAGAAAGGATTGGATGGTAAAAAAACACAACCTGATTCAAATTTATGTGCACACGCTGTTCTGTTTCTACATATGTCGCACCTAGCCCAGAGACGCTCCCCCTGCCACCTCCTTTTCTTATTTAAAGAACTCACCTTGTGATAGAAATAGTTCCCTTGCAGTGGAGACCTCCGTTTTTTTTTGCAATTCACAGACCTCCAAACACCGACGCAGCCCTCCCCCCACACACCACACATCTAAGAGAGCTTGAGCTTGTCAAAAGCACAGATTCCAAAGCAGCAAAGCCAAGGGGTGCTTTGTGAGAAAGCTGCCATATTATGGGAACATTTGGTTTCTGAACTGCCTTAAAATGGTGACCTTTTTTCTATTGCCAAATAAACATTCTGCAAGCTGCACTGGTGTAGAACAAAAGTATCATCTGATAGTTGATCAAAGAGTTGTCTTTTAGATCCTTTCATCATTTTGACCAGAAAAAAGGCATTTGTTTGAATTCTGAGCAGAAACCGGTCCACTTCGCTTTGAATGCACATCCCACTTAAAAATCTTTTAGGCGAGCACAGCACAAAGCTTTCCTCTGAAGAGAGAGAAAGAGAAAGAGAGAGACACTTAATAAAACACCAAGTCCCAGGGACTCTACATGACTAATTTTTGTATTAAAAAAAATACTGAAGACGTCTGTTCCAATGGGAACTGTCCCCAACTATTAGTAATTGCAAACATTAGTCATAACGACATGGAAAATACAATCTGTAAGCTCATCTAGTACATTTTGCCCAAAAATACAACCTATGGAACTCAGTACCACCCATTTTGTTGCAGTGTGCCACCCAGTGACGCAGTCCAATTTTTCAGGGCATTCTGCCAAATTTGATGCGTCACGTTCTCTGGGCAGCTCACTGGCACCAGCACCCCCCATACCCAGCCGGACCGCACAACTGACTTCTCTTTCCTACATCCATTCTATTTTGCCCATGATCTCCTGGATATGTGCTACTTCTGATACTAGGGATTCCAAGTTATCAGGAAAGAAAAGGAAATCTTTGAAATTTAGGGTGAAATCGGACATGTGCATATTTAATAATTCAGTCTGCTACTCCACACACACTCCTGTGTCTTGGTTGCCAGAAAGTAGAGGTGACTCTTTCTCATTGATTAGTGCGAGATCTATCAAGCTCACAGAGAAAGCACATTTTGAAGCTTTCCCAACATTAATTGTGGTCTAGTGCCTCGCTTCTAAAAGTGACTGCCTTGAAGGTCCCAGCCTAAGGAGGTCCAGAGCCAGAGCCAGAGCCAGAAATCTAGGACTCACCTTTGATTCTTCTCTTTGCCTTCCCTCCATCGTCTCCACCCAGATAATGACCAATGATTCTTGCCTCAATCTTCGAAATATACCACTCGCTATACTCACTACGTACCTCCTCCTCATCCTCCTGACTTACTGAGGCAACAGTTCCTCCAGAAATTTTATTTTTCTTTCCTCTCCTGCACTTCAATTAAATCCCACATCAGAGTACTTCCATCATCTGATGTGCCCACCTCTATCATAACAAGGTCACGATTTATTAGAATTGCCTAGTTACATGCTCGTCTTCCCAAAGACTGTGAGCTCCTTCAAGAATCGAACTGTATTATTTTCTCTCTTCTCAATCTGTGCCTAACCAAGGGGTTTGGCAGATGGATGGAAGAATGGACACATGGTTGGATGGACAGTTAGGAGCACTCCCAAAAACAAAACCCTGGCTTCCCCCTTGCCCAGTAGAGTTGCCAAGGACACCAGCCCATATCACATCTGTCAGGAGGATGTTCCTCTCAGCCACATTGCTTGGGCTGTTCTTGAAAACAAATTCTTTTTAATGAACATTTTGTTTATGTTCAAAGACAATCTCTGAACACCAAACCTTGAAGAAAGCCTTAAGGAAACAACTCCAAGTCATGAAAGACTTGTCTTCAAGGCTGAACCATATTGAAATTCCAAACAGAAAGGCTGCTTGCTATACCATTCCCTTCTCGTTAAGGCAACAAATGTAGCTCTGCTATAGCTCATATAGCCTGGCTTGAATTCTTCTAGGTGAAACATGCTTGTCTGCACAATTAGAGGCACTTGATCTACTGAGATTAATGGCTATTTTTGGATATGAATCTTAAAGGAGTGACAGATGTCAAAACTTTCACTAGCCACAACCCTCCATACCTGATCATACTATCGTGTGCTCTTAAAAATACCAGCAATCACTCGAGGTAATTGCCTTACATGGGATCCAGATAGAGTTGCCAGATAAAGCACAGGATAGCCAGTTAAACCCGTTTCAGATAAAGAGTAATAATTTTAGGTAAATATGTTTCAGGCAAGATTTGGGACATACTTACACTAAGAAATTACTCATTGTTGATCCAAAAATCAAATTTCACCGGGCGACCTGCCTTTTTATTTACTAAATCTGGCAACTCTAATTCAATGGTGCAAAGCCAGGTGTCTCATCTGAGATTCCTATGAGAGAAGATTTTTCATTGAGAGTTAAAAAAAAATCTATCATTTGGTGTAGCCCTGCTATGTGAAAAATAACTGTTCTTCATGCTCTGCCCATGCTGGCCACCCCTGAGGGAAGCTGCAGCCCTTCCAGCCCTCCCAGCACCCTTTCAAAGCCAGCTTGAGCTCATGAAGCCAGAACATGTGTGCCAATGGATTCCCTGGATTGTCTCAAAACCATCATCTGAGAATTAGTAAAAATGAAAATCATGACACCGGTCCTACACCCAGTCACCCCAGTGGAGAAACCTCAGGGGAATGAAGGCATTGTCCAGGAAAATCTTTCCTGTAATCATCTCAGGTCTGGTGACAGCAGTTCCTGCAATCACATAGCAGTTTCTAGACATCCTACAGGCTGATTTTCCTCTCTTTGGCTCCAGGTACAAATGTACAGGGTCTAGACCAGGGAAAGGCAAAAGAGACTAGGGAACAGAGTATAAGGGGGCAAGGAGTCCTGGAGCAGTGCCAGTGGAGAGTTGGCATCTGAGAGTGCTGCTTCCCTCTCCATAGCCCTGGTCCTGCAATTAGGGGTTATCAGGTTTTCCCCCTCAACCTGAAATGGTTTGGGGGACAAGAATTAAACATTTCTTCCTTCCTTCCTTCCTTCCTTCCTTCCTTCCTTCCTTCCTTCCTTCCTTCCTTCCTTTCTTCCTTCTTTCCTTCTTTTTTTCTTAGAGAGGGAGAGTAGGTGAAGAGGGGTTAAGGGGGGCAGAAGAAGAAGGAGAGACAGTCTCACATCTCAAGCAGGCTCCACACCCAGCCCGTAGCCCAACACAGAGCTTAAGCTCATGACCCTGAGGTCATGACCTGAGTCAAAATCAAGAGTCAGACGCTTAACTGGCTGAACCAACCAGGCCCCCGAAGAGTTTTAACACTTCTAATAGTCACATAGTAGTCATGACTAAGTGGGAAGACCCAGGCTTTGAGGAAAGAGATTGCAATCTTTAGCAAATGCAGAACACAACCCCTCACCTACAAAGACGTATGTAACAACGGTGCAAGGATCTTCATACATGAGCTTGCCCCCCCGCCATGAGCTCAGTGATGAAGCAGGCATTCATTTCCTAGGACTGCTATACAGAGTATCACACTGGGGGCAAGGGGTGTTGGGGGGAGTCTTAAACAATAGAAATTTAACGTCTCATGATTCTGGAGGCTGAGAGGCTGAGATCAAGATGTCAGCAGTGCCAGTTCCTTCTAGTGGCTGTGAGGGAAGGATGTGCTCCAGGCCTCTCTCTTCACTTCTGGTGGGCTCCTGGCAATCTGTAGTCTCCCTTGGCTTGCTGTATTGTCACTCCCCTTTCTGCCTCCATCCTCATATGGTGTTCCTCCCAGGGGAGCTGTCTCTCCAACTCTCCTCTTTTTATAATGCTGATCCTATTGGATTAGGGCCCACCCTGAGGAGCTCATTATATCCCTACTACCTCTGGAAAACTCTATTTCCAAATAGGTCACCTCCAGAGTTTGTGGTAGTTAGGACTTGAACAGATGAATGGGGTGGGGGGAGGTCACAATTCAACCCGTAGTGGAGCACCTCTGCACTGACTGGTCAGGGGCATACCTGGACAGGTGACCATTCCCCAAGCTTCATTCTTGTCTGTGCCTATCTTTCTATCCACTCCCCGTAGACACCCTGCATGCCTCTCTCCACAGAGGCACGACTCCTGGGCAGCCTAGAACATAGTAGCCCACCTTGACTTGGCTACCCACACCACCAAATCTCATTGGATCAGTCCCTAGGGCACTCGCCTCCTCCCTCAGTAACCTGCAACACCAGAACTAAATAAACTTCAAGGACTCTTCCTGCCCTGGATTTTTGTTTTTCTGCTTGTCTCTCACTACAAGCATCATTTCCTGGGCAAGGGGAGCTAAAGCACAATCACATCTCAGATCCCAGAGGGATTCTTTCTCATACAAGCAAAGAGCCAAAGGTCACAGGGGAGGGTTGTGGAAATCTGGGCACACCCACGATTGCACTGAGCCTCTCAAGGAGACTCAGGACAGCTGGTGAGGAACCAGGCAGTGGTCTGTAAGGGCCAGCTGGAGTTCCTCCCAGCCATGCAACATGCAGCATCTAAAGCAGGAGAAGCGACATTTTATGAGCATCTCAGGAGGGCAGGACAAAATGTGAAGGAGAAGGGGGAGGCAGTAAAGAGGAGAGGGGAAGAAAAAGAAAAAGTGCTGTTGTCCTAGAAGGAAAGAGCTAGGGGTGAGTTTGAGACCTGGTTCTTTCTGGAAAGGCTGTGTGACCTTGGAAAAAATACTTAACCTTTCTGAATCTCTCTTTCCCCATTTATGAAGTGGGTTAATGATAGCTGCCTCAGAGGCCGGTTGGAACATTAAATATAAAATAGCCCACATATACTCTGGTTTCCTTCAGATCCTATAAATCCTTCACCCTTTAAAATACCCCACAACCTGGCACACCTATTCCAAGAGAAGTAAGTTCTCAGTGTCAGTATCCCCCTTCCCCCGGCTTCCCCAAAGGCCTTTTAAAATGAGACTCCATCCCACCAGAGATGTCCAGGAGGGCCCCGGGAGGCACAGTGCAAAGGACAGAGGGCGACAGGCTTGCATTTTAGCGCAGCTCTGGCTGCTGTCCATGGTCGTCATGCTCTCGGAGCCGCAGGCTACAGCGAGGGCTCGGAATCAAGGAGCCAGACGCCTGTAGGGGCCCTTTCCAGAAGGCTCAGAAAGTATGCAAGATGAAAGCCAAGGATGCTGAGAAGAGCTCTCCGGTTTTTGGCAAAAGATGTCCAGGGCGCCGGGGGATTTCTTGCGCGGGGAGGCAGCGGGCGCTGAGCGAGCCCTGCACGGAGCCCGGCCGACGCTAGGTGGCGCCGCGCAGCCAGGCAGCCTGAGGCCGGGCCGGCGCGCTTCCCGCAGGAACTTTCTGCCTCCCTGGGCTCTTTCTGCCCTGGGCTCTTTCCGCCTTCTCATTTTTATTTGCTGAGCAAAACCCCCCGGCATTTAAAAAAAAAAAAAAAATTGTGACACTCAACACCTAACAGATGTACAGGCAAAACTTGAACACAAGACTCTGATGGACTTAGCAGTTTTTCCTTAAAGTGAGATTTGAGGAACTGGTCACCAGGGAACCCAAAGACATGAGATTGCTCTAAATTTTGTGGCTCTTGCCTGTGGGTAAAGTCTGAGCTGAACAATTAACATTTATGAAGTGCTAATGTAGAAAGATGGGGAAAAAAGGAATTAGCTAAAAAATCATGGCACTTTCTAGTGAAATTAAACATAGCCCACCCTGTGACCTAGGAATTCCCCTGGTAGGGAGGAGCACCGATGTCCACAAAACGTGGGTGAGCGAGAATGCTCAGAGCCACATTCATGTAGCCCAAAGCTGGAAATAATCCAAATGTCTATGAGCAGCAGAATGGATAAACAAATTGTCATATATTCATAGCCCGGAATCACTCACAGCAATCAAAAGGGATGATCTGCTGATAACGTGCTACAGCATGGCTTTATGTGGAGTGAAAGGAGCCAGATACCAAACACTAAATGCTCTACGATTCTATTTATATGAAGCTCTAGAACAAACCAGCTTTCCTACTGTGATAAAAAGTGAATCAACGGTTGCCTCTGGGGTGCCAATCACTTGGAGGGGGGCACAGTGGATGTTTCTGAGATGATGAAAATGTTCTAGTTCTTAATTTGAGCAGTGGCTACACGTATGCACATACGTTCACATATTCATGGATTGTAGACTTGGATGAAATTTGTGCATTTTACGTAGGAAATTATACTTATGTTCAAAGGAAGGAGAAAAGGAGATAGAATAATACCTCTGTGCCTGCACATCCTGTGTTGCTTTCTACCATTTCTAAATTGTCCACCTCAGGAAAAATTTGCCTTGGCCCTTGGAAACGGCAAGGGGGACAGGTAGAGAGATAGGCGTTTGGGTCAGTTGGCTGGGTAGCTCTAGGCAAGTGGCCCAACCTCTCTGATCTTTCTTGGCTGAGAAATACTTAACCAGTGGGGATATAGTCAGGCCAAGTGATGAAGGATGGAAAGTGTGCCTCCTTTATATGAATATGTGGTAGAGCCAGTACCATTCAGTGATGGGAAGGTTTCACACCATCCTGACTCTTGATTCTTATATCCATTTTAGGATTTGTCTCATCACGGGGTTTTTTTTTCCCCTCTAATATGAAGAATATGGCCTATTTCTGGCATCTGTCCCTCCCATCCAATTTTTCATTGTGTTTTGAATAATTTAGCTAAAGACTTCATTAGGTTTTTTTTTAAGTGCTCATGTTTCCAATTAATGAATTGTCCAAATCCTCATCACATGACTTCCATTTCACTCATTAGAACCCTAATTGTCAAGCAGCTGAAATGATTCTTATTGTTTATTCTAATTGCTGTTAGGAAGAAGTGCCAGAATTATATGTGATTTATTAGCCACATAAAAATAATGAGGGACAAATAAAATTATTTTCCCTGCAGTTATTCTCAAGGTACAAGAAAGGGCATGTCTAAGCAAGGCCACTCTGGGAATCCCCAGAAAGAAAAGAAGCCTGTCTCTGGGTATTTCAACTGGCTATTTTAACCACAGAGTTGCTTCTTTTCCACCCCCTTCAGGTGCTTGGGAACTTCAGAGATTGCTTCCTGTTGCTGCCAATGAAACACAAACTTGAATGTATCTGGTGTTGGTCATTATGCCTCCATGTCAATGGGACCCACCCTTGCTACTCCTTTCCAGTGTCAGGTATAGGGGAGATGGGGACACTGTATTCAGGCGCCAAGGGTCTGGAGCCTGGAGCTCATGATCAAGGACTTCCAAGGGGTAGTGGTGTGCAGTGTGTGCACTGAACAAGATACCTAACAAGGGGCAAGTGGGCGCCTAGGCCAAAACCACAGGCTCTAAGCGAGGTATAGGGAGGATGCGTTTTCCTTGTGCCTAACGCTTACACCCAGAGGGATCATCTATTTGTAATTTGCACAAGTAACTTTTGAGGCTAACAATGGCCCTAGATTTGGGTTTCTGGAAGATTGTTTTGCTATTATGATCAGCACACGTACTTTGCATGCCTATCATGAAGAGTGCAAAGAGGAAGTGGATGTCCCTGCATCTCCCACAGAGAATTCACCTTCTAACCAAGGAGCACACCATAATGGCTGGAAGCTGGTCCTTCCCACCCTACCCTCTTCACTTAGCCCACAGCTCCCTCATCTATAAAATGGGAATAACCTAGGTCCCTACCTTCAAATGTTGCTACAAAGATTAAACAGAAAACACACCCGTGCATTTGTTCAATGCCTCTGTGGTTTTCTACTTTGCTGAGAAATCGATGGCACAACTCTGCTTCATGTACATTAGTAGCAGAAAGAGAGAGAGACACACAGAAGTCCTGTGGTACCCAGATATGAGGGATTTGTCTTCTACATTTTCTGTTCCTCACCTTCATTTTCAAATAAGTATCTGTTGTCTTCATAAGCTGGGCAATTTAACATCATTTAAAAAACCAAGCCGGTTTGGTTATGCCAGCCAAAAGAAACAAAAACAAAAACAAACTACCTGCTTCTGCCCTTCCTGCCTTGGCCTCAAGATGGTCTCAGAGCATGGGGTGCAAGGCTAAAGCTGGGGCTCTGTTCCATACAGGCTCCTTGCAAAGATAAGAAGACAGTGAGGAAAGCAGAGCCATCCATATCAAGTCCTGCAGGTTTTTATTGATTAGCAGCAAATCCAACTAGATACATTCTGTTTGCTTTGTGCACTTTATTTTTAGGCTCCCCCCACCCTAAGCAGGCAAGCAGAAGAGATGGCACAGGCCCTAATTTACAAATAAAGAAAATGATTCAGAAAGGTAAGTGACAGGGCACCTGCGTGGCTCAGTTGGTTAAGCATCTGATTCTTGGTTTTGGCTCAGATCATGATCTCATGGGTCATGAGACTGAGCCCCCCTTGGAGGCTGCACACTCAGGGGAGAGTATGCTTAAAGATTCTCTCCTCCCCCATCCCAATACATAGATAAATTTTTTTTAAAAAGGAAGAGAAGGGAAAAGTGATGAGAACAGCCAGCTAGCTTGTTAGTTACAGAGCAAAGCCTAGAACCCTAACTTTGACTCCAAGTCCAGGAATCTCTTTGCCACACTTACCTGCTTCCATGTGCTGGATCCAGAGCAAAGAGCAGCTCAAGGAATCAGATGTCACCATGTCATGTACAGGTGAGTCATGCTCATCGTTCTAAGAGAGATGGTTTCTATTGACTGGGTAGGATAACATTTGTTATCTTAACTATTCAATTCTTTTACCCTCTATGTCCAGTGCTGTCTCCTCTTTTGGTTGGAGTGAGGCACATTCACTCTTTCATAAACATCTACTGGGAACCCAAATAGGTAGACCTTGAGATACTCTAATGGCAAAGCAGAAGGTACTGGTTGTTTGAAAATACCCATTCCCATCTTCTCTCCCAGGAATAGAACCCCAGATTTAGTTGGGGTGACATTATACCCAGGTAAAGACAAATTCGCAACTGACCTTGTAGCTAGGTATCACCATGTAATGAAGTTCTGACTAATGAGACGGAAGCAGACATTATTAGGAAGGATTATGAAAAAACTCTTTCAAGGAGAGACAAATATGTGTGCAGACTTTCTTTGTCCTTCT
This sequence comes from Canis lupus dingo, assembly GCF_003254725.2. NCBI lineage: Eukaryota > Metazoa > Chordata > Mammalia > Carnivora > Canidae > Canis > Canis lupus. The sequence goes on along the minus strand of NC_064245.1, from coordinate 42,690,163 downwards.
CTTCTTCTTTTTTCCTGTCTGGATCGTGGCTGTAATGGCAAGAGCTCCGCCAGCCATATTGGGCCATGAGGTGCCCTCAAGTATGAGAGACAAGGACTAAGGATGTGGAAGCAATAGAGGGAACACGGTTCTCCAGTGGGCATGTGGAACCCCCACACCAGCTCTGAGATACTTTTCTCAGGGCTATGATATGTGAGACAAAATACCCTTTTATCTTATTCTGTTTGTCTCTGTTACTAACAGTCAGATAAAATTTCTAGTTGATAGAGCACACGAGACCAAAATACCCCTCACTTTAGGGGCTCATCAGCCGGAAAGTAAGCAATGTGACAAGTGCAGGACAGGGAACCATAGGAGCCATAAATCCAGGGAACTTGGAAAATGCAGGGAGATTTCTCTGGAGAAGTAAAATCTAAAGTCAAGACTAAGGATGGGTTGGATTTAGCCACACAGAGAAGGGAGAGAAGACTATTCCAGAAGAGGAAAGAGCATGCACAAAAATCCACGGGCAGGACAGAGAGCATAACCTGTCCTGTTAATGAATTAGAACCTAAGAACAAGAGTTGTAGTAACTACAGAAGGCTTTTATTTTATTTTTTTTAATTTTTATTTTTATTTATTTATGATAGTCACAGAGAGAGAGAGAGGGAGGCAGAGACACAGGCAGAGGGAGAAGCAGGCTCCATGCATCGGGAGCCCGACGTGGGATTCGATCCAGGGTCTCCAGGATCGCGCCCTGGGCCAAAGGCAGCGCCAAACCGCTGCGCCACCCAGGGATCCCCAGAAGGCTTTTAAGTAAAAAAATTTTCACGTAGAAAAATTCCCCGGACTGCTGTGCCAAGTAAGGGTCTGAAAGGGTAGGTTTGAAAGGAGAAGAGCAGTTGGAGGCCGGTGCAGGAGTCCGGGGGAGATCCTGTGGCAGCTGGGGCCAGGCAGGGTGCTGCTGGATATTGAGCGTTATGAGGCAGATAGAATTGGCAGTGGGTAGAAGGTAAGGTAGCAGGAAGCGCCAAGGGCAGGGCCCCGTGGACTGGCTTGAAGCCATCTGGGGACAAGAGAATGAGCTCAGTCTGGGTCATCTTGTGTCCAACACCAATGCAGGAAAAAAGTTATTCCATAGCAATAGATTGTTCCCTAACCTCACTTGTGGGCATGTCAAGGCAGCCCCAACCCAGCTGCCCCTTCTTACTGAAAATAGATAAGAAAGCCTTCGTTTTGGCTGAGAAAGCCTTTTTAATATTTTTTTAATTTTATTGTTTTTAAAGACTTTTTTTTATTTGAGAGAGAGAGAGAGCACGAGGGGGGAAGAGGGGCAGAGAGAAAGGGAGAAGCAGACTCCCTGCTGAGCAGGGGCCCTGATGCAGGGCTCTATCCCAGGACCCCGGGATCATGACCTGAGCCGAAAGCAGATGCTTCACCAACTGAGACCCCTGGGCGCCCCAAGAAAGCCTTTTTTAAAGCACGAAGGTACAATGTTATATCTGAGGTAGTAACTTGATGAAAATATTTGCAGGGTTTTGTGTGAACGTAAAACATAGCAAGTAGGTTTTCATACAGAAAGGGACATGCAAATTACCTTGTGGAAAAAATGATTCCAGAGTGGATTCCGAAAGAATCCAAATTCTACATTTCTCTTAAAGCAATGCAGTCCATCTCAACTCTCAGGAACAATTTGGGGAAAAGTTCTGAGATTCAGTACAGGGAATATGCTGAACACCAAGAAAAAAAAAAAAAGGTTCTAGAAATAAGGAGAAACCTGTCTCACTGCCAGGAGAGCTGTCTGTCACTGAATTCCAGGGGCAGTTCTGCTACCCAATGGGAGAAGTAACCGGGGAATGGAAATGCACCTGCAGTTAAAGTGGCTGCCATAAGGGGGCAGTCTAGCACGATTCCTGCAAAAGTCAGGGATGCCCGAGGCAGAGAGGTATAAATTATCCCTGAGGCTTCCAAAGGACCACTCAACTCACAATCCCACCTAGTGAGAGCTCTCACTTTGGAAATAATGGAGAATGCGAGGTTGAAGATAAATCCTTAAAAACAGTGATTGCAGTATAACATGCAAGAAAGGAAAATGAGAAACAATCTAAACATCCAGTGTTGAAGGAACCGCCAAGTTCCTTATGAGATACCTAAAATAGTACCCATGCTTCATCGAAAATGATAATGAACAAAATTATCGTGTTTAGTTCTGAATTCGGGACACAAAATGCTGTGTATGGGCATTACATTTATTTAAATAAACAATTAAAACTAAATTACTCTGGGAAATAGGAGTAGAAAAGCTATCAACCTTGATAATATAAAATATGAAGATGTAATAATCAACAACCAGGACATGCAGGGCAGGAACAAGAGGTGTAATACAAGAAAGAAAATATAAGTGTGAATTAGAAAGGAAAAAGTCAACCAACTAGGAAGTTTTAAACAATATCTTTAATTATTCATGGATGTTTTTAAAAGCAGAATATCAGAGGAAAAAAATGTGCTTGTCTAGATTCATGGCACTAAAAACTTCCATAATGAAATAAGTAACAAAGGATTACTTAAGAATCCAATTTCAAAAGTTAAGAAAAACAATAATAGGGACGCCTGGGTGGCTCAGTGGTTGAGTGTCTGCCTTTGGCCTAGGTCATGATCCTAGGGTCCTGGGATCAAGTCCCCCATCATGCTCACCTCAGGGAACCTGCTTCTCCCTCTCTGCCTCTCTCTGTGTCTCTCAAGAATAAATAATAAAATCTTAAAAAAAAAAGAAAACAACAATAAAATATATCCACATAATAGAGGAGGATAATAAAGGTAAGAACTGAAAGGAAAGAAATACCAGGAAAGAAGGAAATAAAGCATTTTCTAGAAATACAAGGTACAAAACTGACCCCAGAAGAGGGAGAAAACATAAAGCAATACAAGTGAAAAACAGCACCAAAAAAGAAACAGAAAATGATTGCAGCATTTATGAATAGAATTGTATCCCCACAATAGAAAACTCTGAAATATGTTAAAGAATAAGGGTCTTTTGAATAAGCTATGAAAAAAAAACACTTTTTTTTTTAAAGGAGAAAAAGTAAGGTGCAGAGTAGCAGGTATGGTATGACCTCCTTTGTGCAAAATTCAGACTCAGATGGACACACAGTATCATGTGTTTCTGCAATTAAGGATCCATTATCATTGGGGCAGTGTGGTAAAAACCACCATGGAGACTCTGGAGCCATCTCTCTGGATTTGTATCCCAGGTCCACCACTGTGTGAGTGTCAACAGTTTCCTTAGCATCTCTGTCCCTCAGTCTCCTTCTCAGTAAAATGGTAACCATATAGCCTAACTCACAGATCTATGGGGATTAAACAGGTTAATTCATACAAACTGCTTTAGAACAATGTCTAACAGTTTTATGATAAATGCTCGCCAAATGTTAGTTATGGTAATTATTGTTTTTAAGATTTTATTTATTTACTCATGAGAGACACAGAGAGAGAGGCAGAGACAGGGACAGAGGGAGAAGCAGGCTCCCTGAGGGGAGCCCGATGTGGGATTCGATCCTGGGATGACAACCTGAGCCAAAGGTAGACGCTCAACTACTGAGCCACACAGATGCCCCCCAACTTTTCTTTTTTCAATTAAAGATTGGTCTTGAAAAATAAGCTTTCTCTATCAGTACACAAAAATCTACCTTATTTATTAATAGTTGCAACATGTTCATGTTCGTGGCAACATTTATGTAATGGTTTCCTTATTGATGGACATTTAGTTTGTTCTCAGATTTTCACTCTTGCCATCAGTACTACAACACACAGCCTTCTGCACCCCTGTCTGTGCCCATGAATAGTTTTTTTTTCTTCTTCAGCATACTTTTTAAAAATGTTGTTGCATTGCTTTCATAATACAAAATAATTTTTAAGCCAATAAAATTAAGGATAAGAGAAACATTAGCTTGCTTTCCAATGGAAACCCAAGAATTCTACAGTATAATTTATACCTTAAAGCAACAGCACCCAAGTGAGTATCAGGACACCTAAAAGTGAATAATAAAGCACAAAATAAATAAATAAATAAAAGGCCACACAAACAAAGCAATAATTATTTTTCTCAGGAGCTTGTAGGAAGTACAAACATAAATCTGTAGTTTAGCCAAATGCAAAGATGTCCCAGCGTTAATTGTTCATTGGGATGGTTGGGGACAAACTGCACGTAATAGAAACATCACGAACATTGACGCAGCTGCCAATGGCGGGCAATTGGACTCAATGAATTGAGAGCCAGCCAGCTGCGATCCATCTTAGCCCTCACTACTATTATTACCAACCAATGACAAACCTTTGCAAAATTCTTCCCCCATAATTTATCATCTTGTCTCCTTTCTAATAGGAGACAGTTTCATGGGAAAAGCCCCAGGAATCAATTGAATTTATTTTATTTATTTTTTATGAGTTTATTATTTTAGATTTAAAAAGGGAAATACTATTTTTTCTACCCCTCATTTTTTTCTTTCTCTGAGTTTGCATATAGGCCACCAAGAGCCCTGTGTCATTTATCATACCCAAGACCAGATGAAGTGAAGGAAATCTCTAGAGAAGGGGGGCTGGGGGGGGAGGGGGTTGGATCTGCAGATCTCCTGCCGCAGGGAAATGTTCTAGTGAGCTCTCCTGTGAGTGAAGCCCAGAGAAGGGGAGGCTGAGGTTCGTCCTAGTAAATATCAGAACAGAATGTGTTATTTTGTTTAATGCAACCCCCACCTCAGCCTCTACTGAAGAGACAGACTTACGGAAAGAAAAGAAATCAATGTGGCCACTCTTGGTTAAAACTGTCACACTTACAGAAGAAGAAAATAAAATGAATGTTTTCTATGTAACACTGTGGTTTCAGGTTAAATATTTCAATATTCATATTTGGGGGAGAAAAAAAATACAAGCACACAGCCCAACACACAAATTTTTGGGCTTTACAGAGGCCACTTAAGGAAGCAGTAAGGCCAAAGGGGAAAAGGTAGACTACATCTCAGATACGTCTTCATGTGAGTCTTCAGGTGGGTCTGAAAAAGAAATCATTTATCTGGCAGATCAATTTTAAAACCACATTTTAACATGTGACCCCTTTATCTCAATCCCACTGTGATACCACAGCTCATGTCAGCCATCCAAATTTCTTTCTGCCTTCAAAGTCCTGGCTCCGGCACCTCTCTGCACAACATGATTAAATAACACTCTTCCTTCCTTGTGCCCCACACTCCTCTCAGTCTGACTTTTTTTAAAAAAATTTTTATTTATTTGAGAGAAAGTGAGAGAGAGAACGTGAGGAGGGTGAGGGGCAGAAGGAGAAGCAGACTCCCCACTGAGCAGGGAGCCCGATGAGGGACTCAATCCCAGGACCCTGAGATCATGACCTGAGCTGAAGGCAGACGCTTCACTGACTGAGCCACCCAGGTGCCCCCTCACTCTGACTTAAGTTTCTTAATTTTTAAAAATTTCTTAAAATGCTGGTGACTATTTTTCCTGTGCCAAAGGCCTTACGAGGAAGAGTTCTTGCCGGAGCACAGTCTAACTACAAGCACTTAGTGTGTTGTCTGCCATTGGAGGGTGACTAACTTGAAACCTTTTCCAACCTGCTTTCCTTTGCCAGTTTCTACAAGAGGCTATAAAACTTCACCACCGCCACCACACCCAACCACCTCTGCTACACTTAGGAACCACCATGTGAGTCAGTTCTAAGAGATATAAGGGAAGTGTGTTGGTCTCTGCAGAACCCTATGCTTGCCTCCCCAGAACACAGAGATGAAGCCTGGCTGAGTGGCTGCCATTTTGCAACCAAGAAGGAAATGCCCAGAGAAGTTTGGAGATTAGACTCCTTGTCAAGTTGCTGAGTCAGTGGCTTCAGCTGCCTACTTCTAGGCTTCTTACACTAAAAGGGAAACAAGCTCCATACTTACATTTCTTTAAGCCAGATTTCTCTCAATCACAGTTAAATGCAATCTCTAGAGTAGATGTTACAGGCAGCAATGATGATAGCCTAGCTTCAAAGGGTTTATGATATCTTTAAAAAGGCAGGTACCTAACCACTTAGCTGAAATACTGAGCAGAATATGAAAATCACTAAATTGAAATTAATAGAAGTCCACAACATGGAAAACAGAAAGAGAAAATTTGTGTTTTACCAGCAGGACTTAGGAGACTTTGAAAGAAAAAAATGGAGAAGACAGGGGAGCCTGGTTTTGCAAAATGAAGAGGATTTTTCCAGATCAAGGAGGGCTGGAAACCACCCCCCATCCCCATACACACGTCAAGGACCCAGCATGAAGAAAGGATGGTGGTTTGAGACAACCTGGTTAGTTGAAGAACAATCTTAGGTGGATGGAGAACTGGGCTATGTTGAATGACAATGGTGTTGTCCTCCCTCTGTTTGATCTTCATACATTACAAAACATTTCCTGCAGCCCTAGCTTCTCCTAAACCACTTCCCACTTTTTTTTCCTTCCTATAATCAGTATTAGTCCCCATCCCATTTTTCTTTACTGTAAGTAGCAAAGTACAAATCATTGACTATTACCCTACAAAGAGAGAGAAAAAAAGTTTCCAACAATTGCTAATATTAAAATTTAATGATTCCTTTTATATGAGTGGTCTCACCCAACAGTGATATTTTCCCACCTAGAAGACATTAGGCAATTTCTGGAGACATTTGTGGTCCTCACCACTGGGGGAGTGGAGTTCTACTGGGGTATAGGGGGCAGAGGCCAGGGATGCTGCTCAACATCCTACAATGCACAGGACAGCCTCCCAACACAGGATTATCCATCTGGAAGTGTTAATAATGCCAACGTTGAGAAACTTTGCTTTTATGTTATTTGATCGTGATGGGAGGTGCCCATATGTGGCTTTATATCACCAAATGAGTTCATCGGGGGAAATGGGTAGGTGGCAGCAGCATCCTGAGAAAAGACTGGTGGTCACTGTGGGATGAGCCATCTTCTAATTAATTTCTGAACCAAACTACATTGACTAAAACAGTATAATAACACCATTTAATACTTTTAGACTCCCTCATACATGGAAATCCATCTAACAAGATTCTTGGTAATAGGGACACCAGCGTCTGACTCTTGATTTCAGCTCAGGTCTTGACCTCAGAGATCGAGCCATGCTGAGTGTAGAGCTGGCCTAATATTTTCTCTCCCTCTCCCTCTGCACCTCCACCACTCGCACATGCTCTCTTTCTCTAAAATAAAATAAATATATAAAAAAAAGATTCTTGGTAACGATGTTTGTTTAAGCAATTCATGAAGAAACAAAAACGCATCACACAGGATTCAAAATTCATTTCTTTTATAAAGTTTTCCGGGAACAAGGTGATAGAAGGTGGCTCTGGTTTATTAGCTTTTCAAATCTGTAAGCCCCTGCATGCAACAAAAACGACAAATTCTTACAATAGTTACAAATAGTTTCATTCAGAAGGAACTCCATACCAAAAGTACTAGTGTCTTACCACAGTAGTCTTCTTAGAAAAACTTTTTTAAAAATCATATTGAGCTACAATGGATGCAGCCTTTGTTAAGAACCGTGCTTAGATCACAGATGGGATATTGAGAACTGTGCTAAATCACAGATGGTATATTTTTTCCTATATTTCACAAAACAGGCCATTTCTACCACTTTTTTTTTTCTTTTACATTTTGCTCTTGGTAATCCTGTAGATTGAACAACAACAACAAAAAAGACTAAAAAGAAACGTGGAAACATTTACTTTTAGTGCTGTTTATAATCTTAGTCTTTAGCGGATGGAAACATCACTGAATATTCTGTGTAATTTACTTTAAAAAAAACTTAGAGTGTAATTCATTTTAGGTGAGCAATTTGTTTTATGAGCCGTGTATGTTTATTTGGGGTTGCGCTGTTTTTTTATTGAGTGCAATAAAGACACTTCTTATCAATTGATTTGTTGTATCAGCAATGGGCTTCTTTCCAGACTAAAATATGGCAGCTTTTCCGAGGACATTACCCAGTATATAATTTCACCACAGATATGAATCTGGGTTCATTAGGGCCCACTTGCACTGCCTGTTATGACCTAATTTCTAGGATTCCTGCTTGATGGTGGCATTATCTTTCCCTGCACACGATGTATAACATGGTTGTCAAATGGGTTCTCTCTCTTTGATGGTTCATCATATACCCAACTTTGAATTGTGCCAACTTTTGTATCAGCTGATAAAATCAGAAGTTCAAAAGTTCACTTCTGATCCCATGTGACATGGAAACTTCAAATACTATGAAGCTTACACCTTTTATAAATAATTCATTGCAGGGCTGAAACTGGAGTTCTCGGGTTACTATTTTGATGGTGTTAAAAAAAATTTGTTAGGTAATTCCTAACCCAAATGTGGATTTGTAGTTTTCAGCTGTGCAGTAATCAAGCCCTGTGTCTTCTATCTTGCCTGGGTGTGATGAATACTGGACTTCTGGTCTCAACTGACTGACCAAGATACCCAGACCATGGGGCATCTTGCAAGGCCTGATATTAATGCTCTCATGTCACAATGGGATCACAGTTATTTGAGCATTTCCAGAGCGAGAAAATCATACGTTGAGTATTAAATCATGGTCAATGCAGATTTCTCAAAAGAGGATATCACAATGTCCTGGGGAACATTTCGTTTGCACTTTAGAAATGCCATGCGTGAGGCACAACAGAAGTGATATACAGCCACAGAAAGTGGAACGGTGAGATTTAACAGCTGTGCAAACGGCCTCAAGAACGTAAAATCAAGAGGCTGTGTCTTCAGAAAAGTATTTCTTTCAAATCCCCAAATATCACATCTGGTTGCATCAAGTTGTCATTATGACATAGTATTTAAGATGATTTAATGGGTTATTGCAGGATAAGAATCTTGGAGTTTATTTAACTACTGTGCATTAAGAGAATGTAGCTGTTTAAATGATGTTCTGACAAAGCAGATAAAAAGCTGTTCTTGATGTTGAATGACTATTATATACTTTTTTTTTTACTGTAGTCAGTATAAATATAGATATTCAAACGTAAACAGAATATATAAAAGACAAGGGCGAAAGTGGAGCTCTGTGACAGAAACTTAAAGCGAGCAGCACGTACCAAATGCAGAAAACTATTCACCGTTGAAAATTTATGAGGCATGTGGACTATGTGTATGAATATGGAAATGTCACAATACAAAGGTATCATGTATCTGCCGTCCCTTGTTAACAAATCCCCTCACCGGGCCTCTGCCAGCTAATAGGTCAGTCCCCAGCATTGGTGGCAATGTATCTTGGTTTCGGAATGGTTCCTCCTGGCTTTGACCCCACCCCACACCCTCATACCTTCCACCTCCCACATTGGCATGAACCTCTCCCCATTTTTCTTCAGATGTACATATAATTTTTATTTTCTTTTATTTCTTAAAGCTTTTATTTATTTTAGAAAGAGAGACCTCACAGGGCAGGTGGGTGTGGAGAGGAGAAGACGGGGAGGCAGGGAAGGGGAAAGGAGAGAATCTCAGGCAGACTCTGCACTGAGCATGGAGCCTGATGTGGGGCTCGATCCCATGACCCTGAGATCATGACCTGAGCCAAAACCAAGAGTCAGATGGTTAACCAACTGAGCCAGCCAGGCACCCCGGTACACATCATTTTTAATAGAAAACTGGGGTCCTATGTACCTAGAAAATTTTCAGACAACTTATAGGGGGCCCAAAGCAAAATCCAACATCCCAACTTCCCAATCCATAGCTCAATTACATCATCACATTCCTGCTGCCACTTGGGCAACTGTCCCAATGGACATCAACACAACATGTGGTTTCCAACCTGGTTAGTGCACAAAAGTCTTTCTGTTCACCTTACTATCCCTACAGTAAATATGTTTTGCCTTCCTATCCTAATGTGCTAAGAACTCCTAATGGGGGGAATTAAATAAACAAACGGTTAAATAAACCGTTATGGGGAAGGGCAGACTCTCAGCAGATTTCAATGACTATTTAACAGCATCTTAAACAAAAGAGAAGTTTAGTCTGGGGCTAGTCCACAGGACCTACTTGGTAATAACCTCAAGGGACATGAGCTCTTCCAGTTGACTCTGCTTTGTCACCACTCCTCAGGGTAAGTCCACATGCCAGCAGCAGAATGTGGAAAGAGACAAGGAGAAGGAGCACAGAGCTGGCACCAACCGCCCCCTGAGAACAGTTCCCAGAAACTGCCACTCAACACTGCAGCTTCCATCCAATTGGCCAAAACTCATGCTCCATGGCCACATCCTGCTGCAAAGAATAGAACAGAATATCCCATTTTGATTTTGAGGAACCATGTGCCCAAGCAAAACCCTACCATTATGAACAAGACAATGGAAAGACAAAGTTGCTGTTGGCAGTGAAATGTGCATTTGTCCGTGGACTTGTAATCATTAACACTGTTCTTTCCTACTCATTGTTTCTTTCATAGGCCACACACTCTAGCATTAAAAATAGCACCTACATTTTATCTCTTGAGCCAACTCTAATTAATAGCTTAATCCAATTAATGACTGCCTGATTTGTTACCAACTCTGGTTAATGACTTCACGAGGAGGAGTCTGAAACAGTGTGGCCTTCCGGACAGAGTTCTGTTATCCACTGGTGATGCCTGCAATGTGTACAAGAAGAGAAAGTGGGGACGAAGATGCTTCTTTTCTATTCCTGTTTGATCACTCTCACTTGGCATTCACTTTCAAATTAATGTAATGTTTCCATAAGCTCAGCAGCACGTGATTCACTAATGCTCCTAACACTTCTATGTCACATTACCCAAAGCAGTTTATGCATACAGGTATGATTTCCATACTAACAGCTTTCTTATGACATAAAAAGAAAAGATATATTTAATATCCCAATTTGGAGATGAAGAGGGTAAGTATTAAGTAGAACAATGGGCTTCCACTAAGGTCATCTAATAATAAACAGAAGATCCAGAATTTGAAATTAGTTCTTTCAGAAACAATAAGATGTTCTTTTCACACAATACTACTCCAAAAAATTATAGAGAGAGAGAAAAAGAGGGAGATGAATAATTGTTCTCTGGATAAACTGTCTTGGATCAGAGTGGTTGTACGCTATCCACCAATGACTCACTCTTCAAATTTTGTAATCTTTCCTGCTAATAAATTCTCCATGGGACCTAGCAAACCCAGAGGAACATTCATTCAACAAAGCTAAAATTCGAACAGGAAGTCGACTGAAAGGAAATCTACTAGGAACTGGGCTATAGATACTAATAAAAAATTAGTTTCTGACTATAGTAACCATATAAACACGTAAACAAATTAATGAACCACAGTGTACTGAGAACAACAATGACAAGGACCCATGGTGGTACCCAAGAACCAACTGCCACCATACCACAGGTGTGAGTGGGCAGGGCGGGTGTCAGAGTGGCCTCACTCACGAAGAGATGGATGGATCCTGAAGGGTGGGTGGGTGATCACCAAGCATACTCAAGGGGTAGCCAGCCATGCTGAGAGGACAAATTCCAGGACCAGAACAGAATGGCAGTTTCAGAAAAACACTGGGCAGGGTTTGTGCATCATAGAGGCAAGTAAGAGGCAGGGTGTGCCTTGGAGTGTACGGAGTGAGATAGGGGACAGCTGGGGAGGTAAACAGTAAGATGGCCATGAGAAGCATTCAGCCACATGGGTTTTATGTAGTAGTTTAGCCTGTAAGCACTGGGAAGCCACTAGAAGGTTTTCAGCAAGGGTGCAAAACCATCACACTGGCCTTTGAAAAAGATCACTATGGAACCCCGGGCTGGAGTTATCCACATCACAGGCAGTATAACCAGCAAGAAGTGTGCCGAGCCAAAACCGAGAGTTCTTCCTCTGGGAACCATGCCTTTTAAAGGATTTAGGGAAGCTCTCCAATTATATGCCCCAAATATATGAAGGAGTCCATCTCTGAGGAAAAGTTCTGTACCTTTCCCCAGGTTCTCAATGAAACCCAGAACAAAAAGAACAAGAACATCCTAAAGTTGAAAACTATCTAGCCTAAAATCAGGTCACAAAAATGGGACAAAAAAAAAATAGACAAAGAGAAACATAAGAGTTAAATAGGAATCGCATATAAAACAAATAGGGTTTGAGATGCAGTATTTGCATTAAGTTTTAAAAAATGATCAAAGGCCTTAACAATAGGCCAACTGTATTTGGATCATATTTTATACACACAAAGCTCAGGAACTCATGCATCTAGATGAGCCTTGCCATACATTTTCCAAGATGGACCAGACCGCCTCACTGTCCCATCCTCCTGCATCTTCTCAAACTTCCAAGTGTTCCTCACATGTTGGACCATGTATCCCAAAAGTCGGTTTGGAAAGGAAATTCCCTGTAAGTTCAAGAAGGCAGGAAGGTGACCAAAGAAGACATATAACAGCCTCTTCCAGAAGAGGAAAGACCTGAGAAGCACCAAATCTCAAAAGTTTAGCTACAAAAACTTCTAGAAGCAGAAAATGTAGCAGTTACCAGGCAACAAGGTAAATACAGAAAAAACATTCTAGATCATTTGTTCTTAACCTTTATGGTGGTTAGAGACCTATAACCCCCATAACCTTGAGAAGTTGCTGAACTCTGTAGACCTTCTCCCAAAACAATTCACACAGGTATCTTCTTACAAAATTGTGCCTACTATCTGGAGAGGTTCACAAAACCTCTCTAGTCCAAGACCCTCGACACCAACTTAAGAGCCCCTAGTCTCAATAATTCTCCCTTCCCTCAACAAAAATTCTGTTATAGTTTTCCATCTAAATTAGCTCCACTAATGTTTACATTATCTAGCTTTCATTGATCTGTTCACTCTGCAATTAATTTCACCTTTGCAGCAAGCATGCAACCTTCGTCAGCTGTAAAATCACAAAGTCTAACAAAGTCTAAAAGGAGACTGATTCTAATTTAAACTAAATTAAACTATCACCCAAATGGCATTCGAAATCCCAAATGGATTTATAAACCTAGGATAGGAAATATTGTTCTATGCTTAAACTTCATAAAAATGCCTTCCCCTCTCAGCAATGGTGTCTGTTCTTGCCACCAGGTATTTGAATTCTGGTCTATGTAGATAATATGCATACACACACATATAAAATATCCTATAAGTCTTCTCTATCTATATCTATCTATATATCCTTTAATATTTTCTCCACTATGAAGCAAATTATCAATTCTCAATATAAGTCCAAGCCCAGCGATCATCTTTATTTCTTAATGGATTAGGGAAAAGAATAATTTGAAGGGAAAAAATTACAGCAAATTCTATATTGTTTCTTCTTTTTTCCCACACTGCAGTCACTGAAAACCCTTGATTAGACCTCTAAAAAAGACCACACATTCAATAATTTGAAGCAAAAGGTTAATGGTGTTGTTACAACTAATATCCTTTTTAAAATCATTATCCTCTTGTTTTTTTATGGCTATATTACCTTCACCTTTCTATGAACCCACTTTACCAGCTGTTTCCCTCTGTCATAAAGTTTGCTAAACATTATTGTAGGAATAGGAAAAATGCCATGTTTTATCAATCAAGCCTTAGGGAATTTGAGGCTTCTTATAACCACAAACTGTAAAGGGAGTTTATTGCAAGTTTCTGTTTTGATTTGTAAATTGTCCTTAAGTAAAATACATACCTGATGCCAAGGTATAGAATGTAAAAATGCAATACGGTGTACTACAGAAATCTGCATCATAAAGTTTGATAGGTTGACAAATGAGAAAGCTAAAGACTACTGACAAACATACACAGGCTTGCTTCCTTGATGCACCCACACCCACAGCATCTTTCAACCTGCCAGCACCTGAATTCCCAGATCCTTGACCCCACACCAACCTAGCACCCCCAAAGAATACACGAAACATAGGACAGATGCTTTTAACTTACACAGAATTACATAGAAAGTCTCAACATGGTTCCAAATTGATACAATGAAGATATTAATCACGATGCAATAATATTAAAACTTATTGCAAAAGTCCTAAAATACCACCACATAATGGGGACTAAAAAACCCATTCCTAAATTACAAGGCTCATTAAATATTTATAACTAAATGATAGCAAATATCAAACTCGTAGGATACAGCTAAATGAATGCTTTGAGGAAATGCTGCAGCCTTAGGAAATATTTTATTTTATTTTATTTTTTAGTAGGGGAGATGGGGCAGGTGCAAAGGCAGAAGGAGAGAGAGAATCTTTAAGCAGGTTCTGCACCCAGCACAGAGCCGGACACAGGGCTAGATCTAATGACCCTGGGATTATGACCTGAGCTGAAATCAAGAGTCAGCGCCACCCTGGTGCCCCTTAATAAACGTAATGAAAGGAATGCCTGGGTGGCTCAGCAGTTGAACAGCTGCCTTAGGCTCAGGGCATGATCCTAGAGTCCCAGGATGGAGTCCCACATCAGGCTGCCTGAAGGCAGCCCGCTTCTCCCTCTGTCTAGGTCTCTGCCTCTCTCTGTGTGTCTCTCATGAATAAATAGATAAAATCTTTAAAAAAAAATAAGTATTTTAAAAGATTGAAAATAAGTGAACGAAATATCCAACAAAAGCAGATATTAAAGGAGGAGGAAAAACAAGTCCAAATAAGGTAGTGGAAAGGGTCTAGACAAAGAGTAAAACTGCTTTCTTTTAAAAAAAGAAGAACAACAACAACAAAATCAAGTACTAGTTCCTTGAAAAAGTGAGTATTATTTATAAATCTCTAGCAAGACTGATCAAGAGAAATGAGAAGCCACAAATTAGCATAACCAGAAATGGAAAGCAAACACCTAGAGATAATTTTTTTTAATTTTAATTTTTTTATGCAATCTCTACTCCAGATGTGGGGCTTGAACTCACAACCCTTGAGATCAAGAGTTGCACGTTCTACCGAGTGAGCCAGCTGGGTGTACCCATGGCTATAGACAAGTTATTATGTTAATACTATAAATAATTTTGTATCAATCCATTTGAAAATAATGATGAGGGGTGCTTGGGTGGCTCAGTCACTTGATCCTCTGCCTTTGGCTCAGGTCATGGTCCCACGGTCCTGGGATCAAGTCCTACTTGGGCTCTCAACTCAGTGGGGAGCCTGCTTCTCCCTCTTCCTCTGCCTGCTGCTCCTGCTTGTGCTCTCTCTCTGTCAAATAAATAAATAAATAAATAAATAAATAAATAAATAAATAAGAATAATGATGAAATGCCAAATTTCCCCAAAATATTTTAATCACCAAATGGCTCAAAAAACAAATACATTCTGAAAAAGCCAGCAGCCATTAAGTAAATCTGAATCAGCAGTCTAAAACCTCTCTCTCCTCAACCAATTTCACAAGATAATCTTTACTACACAGAGCCCAAACTCTCTATTTATTACAAACTTTTTTCAGAATAAAGAAATAGATAAAGTTCTTCAACTTTTTCTTTTTAATGTTATTATAACCCTATTCTCAAACCAGTCAAGGCCAGTGCAAAAGACAACTAAACGCCCAAATCACTTACAAGCATAAATGCAACTATAACAAAATAGTGTCGAGTCAAATCAATACTATATAAAACTAACACATCATTAATGAGTTGGATTTATATTACTAAGGCAAAGATATTTCAAAATATAAAGTCAATCAACCTAAAGAACAAAATGATATGATTATCTCAACAGATGCAGGAAAGTTGTAAATATAAACATTTATTTAGTATCAAGATTTTGGCAAAGTGAGAAACTTTCTTAATCCAAAGATGATGTCATTTTTAGTATCGAACTTTCTAATGAATCCCCATAAAGTCAGGAAATAGTCAAGAGTTCCCAATTGGTATGCCTGAGTGGCTCAATGGTTGAGTGTCTGCCTTCGGCTCAGGTCATGATCCTGGAGTTCCAGGATCGAGTCCACATCCAGATCTCCATGGAGAGCCTGCTTCTCCCTCTGCCTGTGTCTCTGCCTCTCTCTCTGTCTCTCTCCTGGATAAATAAATAAAATCTTAAAAAAAAAAAAGAGTTACCACTTATTGACATCACTAGAAAAATAGTGATGAAAATACCATACTAGAATTCCACACTAGAAATCTTAGTCCATAAAATATACAAAAAAGAAGCAAAGGATTAAGATATATCTATAATAACAAAATGTTTTATTTATAAATAAAATGATTATGTGTATCAGCCCCTGGGCTAAATCAAGCCTATTATAATCCAAATCCAGCCACGCCCATTGGTCTACATATTGCCTATGACTGCTTTTGATCTACAATCGCAGAGTTATTAGTGATTGCATGACCCTCGAAGACAAGAATATTTGCCATCTGTCTTCTCCAAAAAAAGTCTGCACACCCTTGGTCTACAAAATAATAAATATGCAGTAGATCAAACAACCCATAAACTAGTAGAATAAAAAAAATAACAGTTTCTGGGCTGAAAATCAATGTATAGAAAATCAGTAGCATCTTTCTATGCCAGGATAATCTACTTGAGAGCTATATTCCAAAGAGAACAACTACTCACAATAACAATAAGATAAATAAACTATACAGCATATAGAAAAATACACCACACCTTTAAAAAAAGAATAAAATATTTTCGAAGGACATGAAATAAAAATCGGATAAAAATGCAATAAATGCTATTTCTTTGGCAAATTTTCCAATCACAATACAGCCAGTAAACTGCCCTGTTCCAGATTCTCAGATGCCCCTTGCCTGCCTGCTTGGCAGCGGTTTCGGTTATTTCTGGATTCCCCAACAACATGTGGGGTGGACAGAAAAACAATAGATAATTTGGATGTGATTATGCCCAGTCTGCACAGAACAAATAAAGAACAAAATGAAGTATGAGAGTGAGAAAGACAAGAAAAGCCAATAACTGTTTTAGTTCTATAATTATAAGAATCCTAAAATATTAAAATTTACAGGATATTTATAATGTGTTAAACTCAAAAATAAAGCCTAATGCACCTATGTTTCATCATAACCCTATGAAGAAGATATCATTATTGTTTTCAATTTATACATGAGGAAATTTATACATGAGCTGGGGAGAGATTAGTGCCATTAACAA